>NC_132783.1:74562517-75999460 GCF_048418805.1 Vulpes vulpes | reverse complement strand
CAATACACTTGATTTGATGTTAAGTATAGTAAATGCCCTGAGAAGGCCAGCAGTAAAGAGTCTTCTATGACTTTGATTATTCCAACATAATCTTATCAAAATATGGAAACCCATTTTCATAACAAACTTATTAACATATTAAGTAACATTTTAGATATTGTACTAAAATGGGAAAACCATTGGCCTTATTATCACCAACAGGTAATCAAATGCCAGCACAGCTGCTTATACCTGTGACCCGACTTTTTAAAAATACCTACAAATAAAGATAAAGACTTCCTATGGAGGTTTTGTTTTGTTTTGGTTTTCTTTTGTTTTTGTTTTTGTTTTCTGTTTTTGTTTTCTTTTTTTTTTTTGTGAAAATCAGTTGAAATAATGTATATAAAGAATCTAAGAAAATTCTGGTCAATATAGTTGCTTGAAAAAATGCTAGTTCCTTAGTCAACCTCAGAATTTCCTAACCAAAACCTCCTAAACTCTCCCTAAATCAATATTTTGGACTTCACTAAAGATCAAAGAAGCTGGATCTCAGTAAATAAAATAAATATATTTAAAGGCACAGGATAGGGACGCCTGGGTTGCTCAATGGTTGAGCGTTTGCCTTCAGCTCAGCACGTGATCCCCATATCCGGGATTGAGTCCCATATTGGGCTCCCCATGGGGAGCCTTCTTCTCCCTCTGCCCCTGTCTCTGCATCTCTCTGTGTGTGTTTCTCGTGAATAAATAAACAAATCTTAAAGGAAAAAGGGAGAAAATATTTTTAAAAAGGCACAGGACAGTACTGATATAAAATAGCACAAAATATAGAAAAAATAAAGAAAATGTTAATAAGATTGTATTAGCTGTCTTTAATAAAGGAATCTGCTCATTTGCTTTTCTTCTAAAGAGAAAAGAGGACTAATTGAATGCATAGAAGTTTACTCCAGTTCGAAATAATTCTACACATTATTAAACTCAATACATAAAAAAAAAATCTTGAGGGAAAGCAGTTCGAGGGAAAGATAAGTTACTGCCCTCTTAAAACTATGCAGTTTATTCATTTAACTTCAAAAGAACTGGACACACAGGATTCTTTTGCAGTAACCAAAGAAGACCCAATTAAAATTTGCAAACCTATTGATCCTACTTCTGCTTTGGTTGACCTCTCTTGTACATCCCTCTCATAAATAAGATGACACAGAGAAAGAACTATTGATTTTTGCATGATCTTTTGCTTGTCTTTTTCTCCCAGTACACTCAAAATGGTATAGCTTATTCTCAAAATAAGGCTTCTGGAGTAGACAAGAGTCGACTATGTTTGACAATTATCAGAAAAATAACAACAATATAATGAACCCAATCATTTCAATAATCTTTAAATGCCTCTTCTTATTTCTAAATATCTGACAAGGATATAAAAGTTGAACTTAGGAGAAGTCACTGCTTCACCATGCAATGCACAAAAGTTACCTGAACAGAATTGCTCCTTCTTTTAAGTAATGTGCCTTTGGGAAAAATCCTACTGAGAATCTACTCAGTTAAAGTTATGGGTAATTTCACACAACAAAGTTTGTCTCAGAATTCCTGTCTTCTCCAATATACTTCTGCTCAAGTTCCTTGCTGCCTCTAGGATCCAAACTCCCATCCCTCAAGTCTAATATTACTTCTACCACTAACAATGAGAGAGAAGGATAATGATGAGAACAGTTATGGATGAAAAATGAGATCTGGAAGTTAATCCTTTATAATCCTAACTCTCTTCCTACTTTACTATATGAGTTTTGGCATCACATTGAGCTTCTCTGAGCCTCAAATTTGCTATCTGTTTTGTAGCATGGATGAATGTTAGCTAATTTCTAAACTTTCTCTCAAATTTTGTGTATGTACATTTTTAATTCAAAACCCTGATCTCTCCTTTACAATAAATCAAAGAGGACTTGGAAGTAAATTATTAAGTAGACTGAATCAGTGTAACATAATGTGTTTGTAATAGTAAGCCAACTCTTGGATCCTCACAGAATCCCTACTCTCTGTCAGATAAAACATGATAGCATGTGGAAAATTAAATAAAGGAAGAGACCCTTCAAAGTTGAAGGATTACCCAACTGTGAGACCTGAAGAACCCATTGCTAATGAGTGTTGAATATGGCGGAGAAAGATAGCAAATGATCGTAAGTCAATAAAATAACCAGCAATATAGGGGCACCTGGGTGGCTTAATGGTTGAGGATTTGCCTTTGGCTCAGGTCATGATCCTGAGGTCCTGGGATCGAGTCCCACATCAGACTCACTTCAGGAATCCTGCTTCTCCCTCTGTCTCTGCCTCTCCTTCTGTGTCTCTCATAAATAAATAAATAGAATCTTTAAAAAAAAAAAAGAAAGTGTGATAAATTGAAAATAAGGTGAAAAAAGTTTTAATTTAGCAAATGTAGTATTTAGTAGAGTTAAATAAAATATATTTATGAACCAAATAGGACCATGCAAAAAAGATGCCGACTACAGAGAATCAGAGATTAAAAATGGAGAAAAACAGTTGGATGGGGCCCTAAAGACTGAAACCCAAGATCAAACAATGCCTGAAGTTATCACAAGCCTATTAATCAAAACGTGTGTGTGTGAGCATGCATGAATGTTAATAAGGATAAGTTTTAGTCATCTAAAGCTAGAGAATTTCCATATCTATTTAGATGATATGGTTATGAAGATTTGAATATATATCTATCTTTCTATATTTATAAATTATTCTATAGTAACATTTATGTTTCTACAGTCACATTAATGTCTTATATGTTATTAAAAGCAACTGGTAAATATTCTAAGAATCATTAAATCAATAACTTCAATAATCTGAGTTGATAGTCAATGAAATGAATAGTATGAATCTAGAAAATATCCACTTAAGGACTAAAATAAGACTGTCACTTAATTTCACATGTCAAGAAACCATAGTAGTACCAGCAACATACTTTTATTAGGTTACATGCACTTCTATGGCCTAGCAAAATACTCAGTAAAGTTTATAGGGGACATTTGTGAAGATGGTCCTTATTGTAGTATTTATGAAAATGAGAAGCTGGAGGCAACTTGGCTGTCCTAAGAGAAGAGATGGAAAAAACAGGCTGCATGCACATGCTGAAATATTATACAACAATTAGAAGAAAGGTATACATATATGTACATAACAACACATAATAATATGTCTAGATCTTTAAAACCTAAGACAATAAAATTAAGAAACAGACACATATCACCATGTAATATATATACACACACATTTATATCGCCATATATAGTCAGATATAATAGTGAGAAATTATTATATATGTGTACATACATATATAAATCATAAATATATATGATTTATATATAAATCATATAAATTCATAGCAATATGAATTTTTATTAGAATATGCAAACAATACAAAACACCTTAGAATAATCATTGTTTATAGTTAAATTGGAAAAAAGAATAGAATATAAAAAATAGACTGAATGAATGAATAAAAGAAAAGCAAACTAATAAACCAAGTAATGAAAGATCAGGATGGCCCAATGATGATAATTTGCCTTGAAGTAAAAGGTAATATTAACTCAGATGTCTGCCTCTGTGCTCTTAAAATAAAATGAAATATTTTCAGTCATCAAATTACTAGCATCTTAGTGATTCATGTAGTGAGCCAACACAAGTAATACCAGTGCAAAATTATTCATTGTGAAATATAAGTAAGTAATCATTTTAACACTGTAGAGCTAGTGTCAGCATTCATATATGTAAATAGATGGCCATGTGTCAAAGTATGAGATATGAAAAAGGCCAGAGAATAAAATAAAGACCATAAAACCAAGGTGAGGAGAGTCAGAAAGCTAGGAGATGGCACAGTGGACAATATGACCCTCCAATTCAATTCTTAAAAAAAAATCACTTTTGCTGAATTTGAATGAATTTCTTATAGAAAATATTGAATAGCCAAAATGATGTATCTGAGGCAAGATGAGATGAGGACACAGCTACCACAGCTACTATGAATGAGATCAATATGTGCTGTCTGTTGTATTCAATGTTGGATTTTGCACACAGAAAAAAAGTAGGCACCTATTTTAAAATACTAGTCAATTTTTAAATTAGAATTTTAATCTAGCTTTTTTATTAAACCTTAATGTTTAACTTAAAAACTGAATTACTCTATTTCTAAATCAAGGGAATTTTAGTATCCAATTTTAAGGTAACTTTGATTAATGTCAGGTCCCATTGCAATCTTAATTAACTAAATTCAATTAACATTTAAAATGTATTTATAATTTTAATATGTTAGGTTTCTTTTTAATTATTTAAATTGTCTCATTTCGAAACTAAATTTTCCCAAGCACTTAGGTCAATCTTATAAATCAATTACACTAAGCCTATAAATAAACTAATTAGATCTCCTTAAATATTTCAATGCTATTTGTTTATTAATTTATTTTTTTAAGTTTTTATATAAATTCCAATTAGTTAACATACAGTATAATATTAGTTTCAGGTGTACAATTTAGTGATTCAACAATTCCATTCAATACTGGGTGCTCATCACAGCAGATGCACTCCTTAATTCTCATCACCTATTTCATCCATCCCCTCACCCACCTCCTCTCTAGTAACCATCAGTTTGTTCTCTATAGTTAAGAGTCTGTTTCTTAGTTTCTCTCTCTGTCTTTATCTTCTTGCCCTTTGCTCAATTTTAAATTTCTTTTATTTCAAGTTTTAATTTAAATTCTAGTTAGTCAACATATAGTATGATATTAGTTGCAGGAGAATTTAGTGATTCATCACTTGTGTATAACACCCAGGGCTCATTAAACAAGTGCCCTCCTTAATATCCATCACTCATTAACCCATTCCTCATCCACCTCCCCTCCAACAACTTTCAGTTTGTTCTCTGTAGTTAAGAGTCTGTTTTATGGTTTGCCTCTCTCTCTCTCTTTTTTCTTTCCTTATGTTCAGCTCTTTTCTCTCTTAAATTCCACATATGAATGAAATCGTATGGTATTTGTCTTTCTCTAACTTATATCCCTTAGCATAATACTCTCTAGCTCCATCCACATTGTTGCAAATGGCAACATTTCATTATTTTTTACAGCTGAGATATATATATATATCATAATAAATATATCAGACTATTTATATATGTATATAGTCTTACATATATATGTATATAGTATATGTATATATATAGTATATTCATATAGTCTTACACATATATATATGTGTATATATATGTATATATATGTATATATATATACATATATATATATATATATATATGGGGGTTCCCCTTTTTCCACATCTTTGCCAACACCAGTTGTTTCTTATGTAGTTGATTTTAGCCATTGTGACACATGTGAGGTGACATCTCATTGTAGTTCTGATTTGTATTTTCCTAATGATGAGTGATGTTGAATATCTTTTCATGTGTCTATTGGCCATCTGGATGTTCTCTTTGGAAAAATGTCTATTCATCTTCTGCCCATTTTTGAATAGGATTATTTGATTTGGGGGTGTTGAGTTTGATAAGTTCTCTATGGATTTTGGGTACTAACCTTTTATCAGACATATCACTTGCAAATATCTTCTATTCTGTAGGTTGCCTTTTAGTATTGTTGATTTTTGTCTTTCCCTATGAAGATGCTTTTCATTTTGATGAAGTTCCAATAGTTTCTTTTTGCTTTTGTTTCCCTTGCCTCTGGAGACATCTAAAAAGAAGTTGCTATGATCAATGTCAAAGAGGTTACTGCCTATGTTCTCCTCTAGGATTTTGTTTGTTTATAAATTTAGAACAATTTAAGCTGAAGAAGAAACTAAAAGTCTAAGTCATTCAGTTATTGATTTACATTAAAATCAGAGATGTATTTTCCCAGAACAATCAGTGTATTGTTCCTTAACACAGTAATGAATGCTATAATTTGGGTTTATAACATCAGTTTAACAATGACTTTTTATTCCTCATTTTTTTTAAGATTTATTTATTTATTTGAGAGAGAGAGAGTGCATGTGAGCTGGTGGAGAGGGTGGGAGAACAGATGGAGAGGGAGAGAGCAGATCTCAAGCAGACTCCCTGCTGACCAGAGAGCCCAATGCAGAGCTTGATCTCACCACCTTGAGATTATGACCTGAGTTGAAATAAAGGGTTGGATGCTTAACCAACTGAGCCACCCAGGCACCCCTATAGTCCTCATTGTTAACATATACTTACCAAATATGGACAAAATAAAATCTTGTCTTCTCATGTTAAGCAAGTTGATGTTTCCATCTATTTCACTGGTTTCTCAATAATAAGAAAGACCCTCAGTTAGGGCACTGGTCTAGAAATTGCCCTCAATAAGTAGAGCACACTAAATCCTACTACAAACATCATAAAAAAGAAATTCTATTTCTTTCAGAGGGGTAAGCATTGTGTATCCACATCCTTCAGGTTCAAGTCACACAAATCTTCAAACTGTAGTAAACTTTTCCCTAACATCATTTACTACTCCAAATGTGTTTGTATATACTTGATTCCCTTTCTAACTCTCAGGAACTTTTACATTGGCATATTTTGTTTAACTTCATCTAACTCTGTGGCTACAACTTGGAAAGTTATTCTCCTGAGGAATGAATAATAATAGTCTCTTTGCCTTTGAATAGCTTTTTCAGGAGTGGAAGTTCTGGCTGGAATATGCCAAAATCATGTCATGTAGCTAAGAAATCATTTTTAGACCAGCAAGATCAAAGAGAGTCTGGATTCCCAAAATGGAACAGAAGGGGGTTTAGATCTTGGACAGTCAAAAATAACAAATGTTTGTCATAGCCTTCCTATTTCCTCTACCCCCTTGTGCTTCTTGCTTGATGTTCCAGATGCCTCTGCATGTTAGATTCCAAAACTTGTGAGATTTTCTATTAACTCTGGACAAATTCCTATCATTGCTCTTATCTGTTAGCTGCATTTCTTATTATTCCTTTTATGACCATATAGTCTACTGAATTGGGGCCATTTACCTTTTTCCTAACACATTCCTAAAACATTTCATTAGTGTCTTTTTTTTCTTAAAATTGTAGTTTGGAAATAGATAACTCAGTTTATTGTTTGTTTTTTAAAGCTGTGCCTAAATGATTAGCAGAATATGGACGAAGAGTGACAGCAAGAAATATCACAGAAAAGTAACTGGAGTAGTTTAAGAAAGAAGTGATAGTTACCTGCTTTGCCTATATAGGATCTATGATGAAGTTCTCATTAACCTAAAAACTAATTAAAAAGTTAAACATTTGAAAAACAATTAAATTTTAATAGTTAAATTTAATCAAATTAGACCTATCTGCTACATCCTGAGGCTCTATTTTTTGTTGGTGGAGGTGTCCTTTCTTTACAAAATTATGATGATGATGATAATGAGATAGATAAAAATAGATAGATATAATTAATACCTCCACTAAGCAAAAATCATTTAGTAGGTATTCTATGTCAATTGCCTCTTTCAGAAATTTCCCTCTTCGGGAAACCTAAAATCTGTTAATAATAATCAAAGTCTACTTTATAAACTGAGGACTGTCTCTCTTTACAAATAATAGAAACAAAGTATTCCAAAGCTAACAATAAATCCTTTGCAACAGAAAAACATGCCACAAAAAAGATATTTTCAATTAATACTTACTTTGTGTTTTCTCTTTAATTAGTGTTTTGATTCTCTACTGTGCCTAGAGGTGACTGTTTTCTTTTGTTCAGTTTTGTTACTAAGGATTTGACAGAATTTTGTAATGAAAATAAACAAGCCAACACATTTAGGGGATAGTTGGCCCAGGTTATACTTAGAAGAGTGTGTACATTTGATCTAAACATTTGTCTGCTTTGCAAACCGTATTATGCCTTCCAGTTAAAAACTGGAAAGCAAATAAAGCAATGAGTATATTTGTGAAAATCCTGCTCTCTAGCTATGGTTTTGCTGTTCAAGAACTGATAGACTAGATTTAAGTCTCAATTTCCTTATTTTTAAATATATTATTCTAATTATTATTGAAAATGCTCTTCTGATTCTTGTTTAGAATTTTTGAAAGAACACTGACATTTAAGGATCGAAGTAGATCTTTACTGCAGTGGGTGGGCAAGCATGATATTAGAAAACAGACATAATCCAAAGAGCAAGTGTCACTGCTATTCAAGGAAAGAAACAAAAGCCAACACTAAAGAAGCATAATCAGGTGCCAGATCTGAAGCTATATATTTGAATATAAGGTGAAGCATTGGAAGTTTAGTAAATCAGAAATGGTTTGAAAAATTTGATTACAAAATTCCACTAGAACAAACATTTTCAGAAATAGGTTGTGAAAAGAAAAACAAGTATTTTGTTTGTATTTATATTTGTATTTGTTATGATAGGTAGAATCTAGGACAGTTCTTTTGACTTAGGAGCACAGAGCTAGTGGGGCCATAATTAGAGTAGCCCTTGAATATCAAATAAAATATCAATGTAAAAACACTTATAATTATGCAATTATTATTTTCTCTATGTGCCAAGTGAAGAGCTAAATCAAAATTAAATTCATTCACATTATTATTAAGTGTCCTCTCCATGCAAGGCATATGGCTAGTGTCTGGGAAATATAATTAAAAATAAAATCTTCTCCCAACCCAGAAATTCTCTCCATAAAACTAATAGAGAAAGAAAACACTTTTATTATTGAATAAGTGTTAAACCAGACTGCCATGCTCATCATGGGCAATCCACTAAGAAATTGCAAAAACAGGAAGAAATATCACCTTTTTATAGAACCAAACAGATACAACCCATTATAAACATGTTTTCAAGATACATAATAGAGAGATTAAAGTCTTAACTGAGAGGACTTGACAGCACAATTTGCCACACATAGTTCATTCTAACTTTACCGGGTAATTAGGGTGACCATCTGTCTTGGTTAATTGGCTTCATACAGAGGAAAAATAAACTTTTCGTATCTTTATTGCAGGAGGTACTTTTATAATTTGGAGCCAAGTGTTTACCAAAGTGAGCCTCTTATTCAAACACAGAAACTGGGAGATGGAGGCAATATCTTCCTTGATGATTGCATTTCAGAAAGATGGCTCCTACTCTTTGAAAAAGACACTTGTGGCCAGAAAATTTACAAAAGGCCTATTCACCTTTCAGAAGGAAAAAATATATACATTTCAAAGACAGAAGGTACTTCAAAATTTTGTAAAGTAAGTGCTCTAAGAAAAGGGAAAGAAGAATCATTGCTTCCATTACTTTCAACTGGGAAAATTAAGTCTCTGACTTGTAATTTGTATTTGTCCTTACAGTAGACACTAAATGGAACAACCATGAGAAAGATGAAGTATATGCCCTTAAGACATTCATCGAAAAGTCATCTGAATTGGGACCAGAATTACCATGTTCACTATCTATCCAACTCCAATTTATAAGATAAAAGCCTCCTAAATGATAATTGCAATTACTTTTGTTTTCACCCAGAACAAACTATGCATCTCATTTTTTATACATGCACTTTAGCACATAACAATGAACTTAAGCAATAGGTTACTCACTTAACTGTGTCTTTTTATATTAATTTCAAGTTGATCAAAATAACTTTCTGTGTTAATGATGCCTAATGAAAATAAAACCAATTTTAAGAAAACACCATATAAAATGGCAGTTGTGATTTATATGTTTCTGCATAAACAAAGCTAAAATTCCCACTACTTCATATCATGCATATTCATTTCTACATCCACTGAATGATTCATTTATTTCATAGGAATTTTTTTAACAATGTGTACTGATCAGAAATCACTTGCTAAAAATAATAAATTGACTATATCAAAATATTAAAATTTCAGATTCAGACCAAAGCAGATTCCAATTCTATTTTTTTTCTTTAATTGTGCAAATTTGGGCAAGTTGTTTAATCTCTCTGATGCTCAGGTATTGTCTATAAAATGGTTATACAACATGTACCTTTTACTAGAATAACATAAGAATTAAATCAGATTATACTTTAAAAATGGGACATAGTATTGAGTATCTAGAAAATGCTCCAAATGGTAATTATTACTTTCAATTAAGGTGAAAAAGTATGTATAGAATAATGATGAAAAAGCAATTCACTGGTTTTGAGTAGTATACAGGAGAAAGATCAAGGAGAAGCCATGGGTGACAGTGTGTATTTGACCTGGCTCTAAAGACCAGTTAGGAAAAAGGGTGTCTGCATTCAAGAGACTGGACTGTGGGGGAAAACAAACAAACAAAAAAAGGAGACTAAAGATTAAGGTTTATTCATATAGCCCAGTTTCTTTTTCAAACTATTGTTGGTGACAGGCTGGTGATTTTTACTTCCAATACTTCCATACACTGTAATAAAATTACCATAAAAATGGAATAAAAATAAAAACTTACAGAATACATAATCTAAATGTTTTATTAGATTCAGCAGTCACTGTTTAATAAATGTAGTTAGAACAGTTAAAAAAAAGGGGAAAATAGCTGTAACACTACATATAACATCTGAAACAGATTAACATAGTTACTACTATACTTAAAATTTTTGTTATTCCTCTGTCATAAGTATATAGAAAGTTTTAAGTTAAAAGCAAGTCCTCATATTCACTGGTTATACACATTTTGAATGAACAATGTGCATGCCAATATTTAAAGTTCTTAATTTGATAAAGGACCTGGATTTCTACATGTTAAGGTTTTTAATTTAAGTTAAATTGATGACAACATTATTTGCATTGACTAATATATATTCAAATATAGCTGTGTTTTATTTGAATAATGCTCATAATAACCAGTCTCACAGAAGTACATTAATAAAAATAAGAGAAATTTAAAAAAAAAGTTCAATGAGCTCAATACATTTACTCTTAATTTTCATACAAAATGATGCAAGTGATGCTGTATTTTCAAAATTTATCTTCAATTCCTATCAGTAGTCAGTTTCACAGATGTATCTTATAAAATCGATTCCATAGTTAAATTTAAATTACCTTCCAGTGAAAGAAATGAAATCTGGATCCATGAGGGTCCTATGTATAGATTTCATTTTGACAGAAAATAAAAATGATGTATCAAATGGTTAAGGTGTTCATCAATGTTTTAGGAAATATCCAACATCACAATCATCATTCACTTCACTTATAACTGTTAGTAAATAATAAAATGTGTTACAACAATCTATAAATACTATTCCCAACTTTTAACTTTTCTATGTATTCTTGACTTGTCATTGAAAACATGTGGCTTCTTCACTGCATGGAAGTAATAAATAATTAAACATACCAAATATATCAGACCGATAAGCAAGTCTAGCTGTCCAGTTTACTCCTTAAAAAGCTGCCACTAAACCAGTTTATTTTGAAGAATCATTTAGTTTGTTGCATATATCAAGCACTATCAATAAAACAGTTTTTCAATTAACGATCATATTTCTACATTGAATATCAGTTGTTTATGATCATCATCCATATTATCATATAATTAAAATTATTTTAAAATATAACATATATAGCTTTTACATAATTCAGACATAAACCAACTGTATGGAGGGAAAATGAGTAGGAAAAATTAGAGAGGGTGATAAAACATGAGAGACTCCTAACTCTGGGAAATGAACAAGGCGTAGTGGAAGGGGGGGGTGGGTGGGGAATGAGGTGACTGAGTGACAGGCACTGAAGGGGGCACTTGATGGGATGAGCACTGGGTGTTATACTCTATGTTGGCAAATCGAACCCCAATAAAAATAAATAAATAAATAAATAAATAAATAAATAAATAAATAAACCAACTGTATAGTTCACAGGTGGCTTTTTGTTTGTTTTGTTTTTTGTTTTTTGTTTTTTGTTTTTGGCAACACTTCTCTGTAAAGAAAGTGTTCAATTTACATTGTGACACAAGCTCCTTATTCTGGGTCACCAGCCCACAGAACATACTCCTACAGAGAACTAAAATTTTATTTTATTTTATTTTTTTATTTTTTTTTAGAACTAAAATTTTAAACTACATTTGTCAACAATGTTATCTTTCAGTTTTACACAACTCAGGGCTAATTTTGTCAGCAATTAGCCTGTAAAAAGTTCTTCAGTCATACCATCCTAACATTTAGATTGCATAAATTCTTTTTTTTTTTAAGATTTATTTATTTGTTTGAGAGACACAGAGAGAGAAAAAACAGAGGGAGAGTGAAAAGGAGAAGCAGACCCCACAGAACAGAGAGCCCAATGGGGGATTGGATTCCAGGACTCCGAGATCATAACCTGAGCAGAAGGCAGAGGCTTAACCAGCTGAGCCACCCAGGCATCGCAAATTCATCAAGTTATAATAAAAAAATACTTTGTTAGCTCTATTTTGTCTATACATTGGTCTCATATTATTAGGCAATTCTCAAATACGTCAAGTTACAGTTTTATTGGAGAGTGGTACTTGAGTCACCTGCTTCGCTAGAGCAGCATTTCCAGATAAACTCTTTGATACAGTTGTTCCCTGGTTTCTCAGTAATTGTATACAGTGTTTTTCTTCTTAGGAAACTGAAATGTCACATTAAAACCTGCGGAGCAGTAATATTTAATATGTGAAATACTGGATATGTGCTATTGTCTTTTTTTTTTTTTATTTCTATACTGTTTCTTTCAAAGAGTTCTGGTGGTTTTGGATTTATTTCTTCATGTTGTTATATGTAAATGCCACTTAAATGTTCATGGTTTAGTTGCTTCAGTAGCTAATTCATCTCAGCAAATCAGACTTTTTTTTATCACTTCATCACAAATTACAGCTATAAAATAAATTTAAATATGAGAGACAATAGTTCAGGCTAAAACTAGTTTGACCTTTCTCAGTCTTCATTTCTGGGAAGCAACTTCCATTATCACTATTTAATATAGTGAAAGAAAAGATGTGTCATTTCTTAACAAAAAAAGTCCAGTGAGTTTTCTTTTACCATGTGCAAATTAGACCTAAAATTTCTTCTTCATTTCTTGAAATAACTGCCATTATTACCATGTGATATATACTACTACTTAAGGGAAAGCGTCATTTCTTGACAAAAATATCCTTTAAATCTTTACCATCTGCAAATCAAGATTAAAACTTAATTATTTAATTTATCCCAAATGGTAAACTATAAATTTAAAATGTTTGATGAAAATTTAAGTATTCTTTAAAATAGTCATACATTTCCTTTTATTTTACTGAATTATTCTTGATAAACTAACCTTAAAATATCACATTTTGTCCCTTGGTCCTACTCTGCCCAACTAAAATGCAGCTTATATCCCATGTGCCTCTCCAGGCAAGTTGAACAACATGTGGATGAGTCTATACCTGATTCAGTGAGACAAATCCACTCATTACAAGTATTATCTCACATAAATAGCAATGTAATAAATATTTTTAAATGCTTACTCCTTAATTTCTGCTTATTACAGACCTATGACAACCAATGCACAAGTAAGCATCAGCTCTCCTGTCACATTCAAACAGCATTGGTAGAGCTCCAAGCATTTATCTAGAAATTTCCAGAACTCGGTTTCAGCAGTTAGCTGTTCCTGAAAAGATTCTCAAATTAGGAAATGAGGGTTAAGGAAGAGAATGAATTGAAAAAGACAGTCTCTAGATTATCTTTCCCTTACATTAAATTGTAAAAACTATTTCAAAGCTTGAAAGGGACTATTTGATTTTGTTTTAAAAAAATTATTTGATAAAGTTGATGTGTTACATTTTGTAGGTTTAAAGTATACAGTGTATTACTTTGATACATTTTTATGCCATAAAATGATTCCATTGAAGCAATATTTATCATATTATATTTTTATAGGACAGTATTATTGTCTATATTCATTATCTTATGCACTATATCTCTGTGGCTTTTTTACTACTCATTGCACATTTGCATTTTAGACCCATCAATCTTGTTCCCCCCATCCTCTATCACCTGGTAACCAGTACTTTGCTTTCTCTTTGTTTTTACAAATTTGACTCTTAGAATCCACACAAAAGTGATATCATGTAGTACTTGGTACTTGTCTTTCTCTGACTTAATCTCACTTATCATACTGCCCTCAAGGTTCATACATGTAGTCACAATGCCAGAGTTTCCTTTTTTCTCATGGCTAAATAATGTCCTACTGTGTCATACCATATCTTTTTTTGGATACCTGTTGACAGGCATTTGGGTTGTTTCCATATCTTGCCGTTGTAAATAATGCTGCAATACACAGGCTGTGCATATATCTCACCAAAATCCTGTTTTCATTTCCTTTTAATATTATACCCAGAAGTGGAATTGCTGAATCAGATGGAAGATCTACTTTTAATTATTTTTGAATAACTTCCTTATTGTCTTCCACAGTGGTGTGGACTGTTTTACATTCCCACCAGCAGTGTATAAAGATTCCCTTTTCACAACATCCTTGCCAGGACTTCTTACCATCATTCTTTCTTTCTTTCTTTCTTTCTTTCTTTCTTTCTTTCTTTCTTTCTGTCTTTCTTTCTTTCTTTCTTTCTTTCTTTCTTTCTTTCTTTCTTCTTTCTTTCTTTCTTTTCTTTCTTTCTTTCTTTTCTTTCTTTCTTCTTTTTTTTCTCTTTTATTTTCCTTTCTTTTCTTTTTTTTTAGAGAGAGAAAGAGAGCACTAGCATGTATGCAAGCATGCTTGAGCAATGGGGGAGAGACAGAGGGAAAGAGAGAGAATCTTAAGTAGGTTCCATGCCTAGTATAGAGCCTGATGGGAGGCTTAATCTCAGGACTATGAGATCATGATCTGAGCTGAAAGCAAGAGTCTGATGCATAATGGACTGAACCACCCAGGCACCCCTCTTGATGATAGCTGTTCTAACAGGCATAAGATGATATTTCATTATAGTTTTTATTTGTATCTTCCTGATGATTAGTGATGCTGCACATATTTTCATGTGCCCTTTGGCCATTTTGATTTCTACTTTGGAAAAAAAATGTTTACTTATTTCTTCTGCCCATTTTTAATTAGTTTTTTGTTTTGTTTTGTTCTTAAGTTGTGTTAGATCTTTATATATTTTGGATATTAACCTTTTATTGGATATATGGTTTGCAAAATATTTCTTCCATTCTGCAGTCTTCCATTTCATTTTTTGCTAATTGTTTCTTTCAATCCCTTATTTAGATTTATTCCTGAGTATTTTATTGTTTTTGATGCTATTGCAATTGGGATAGTTTTATTTCTTTTTCTGATACTTTGTCATTAGTTTTTATTGACACTTTGGGATCTTCTATTTATACAATCATATCAGCAAATAGTGACAATTTTACTTCTTCCTTTCCAATTTCAATACCTTTTATTTCTTTTTCTTGCCTAATTGCTTTAGCTAGGACTCCCAGTACTATATTGGAGTGGTGAGAGTGGGAAACTTCTCATATATTTAATCTCAAAGCAAATCCTTTCAACTTTCTCCATTAAGTATAATATTAGCTGTGAGTCTGCCGTATATGACTTTTATTATCTCAAAGTATATTCTTCATATATCAGATCTGTTAAGTGTTTTTATCATGAAAAGATGTCATATTTTGTCAAATGCTTTTTCTGCATCCAATGAGACTATTGTGATATCTTTATCTTTCATTTTATTCATATGATGAATTACATGTATCAGTTTGCATATGTTGAAACATCCTTGCATCCCAGGAATAAATCCTACTTGGTCATGGCTTATAATCCTTTTAATGTGTTCTTGAATTTAGTGTGATGATCTATTCTTGAGAATTTTTGCATCTGTATTCATCAGAGATATTGATCTCATTCTTTCTGTGTGTTTTTCTTTTCTGTTCTTTTCTTTCTTTTTTTAATGATTTATTTATTTATTCATGAGATACATAGAGAGAGAGAGAGGCAGAGGGAGAAGCAGGCAGGCTCCCTGCAGGAGCTTGATGCAGGACTTGATCCCGGAACTCGAGGAATATGCCCTGAGCCGACGGTAGATACTCAAACACTGAGCGACCCAGGCACCCCTCTTTTTCCTTTTTTTAATCTGGTTTTGATATCAGAAAACACTGGCTTCATACAATGAGTTGACAGTGTTCTAGAGGGACTATTTTAATATTTGAATTTTGAAATTGCTTTCATCCTAATATCTTTCATTGTCTAGTCACCAGATAATGAGTGAGACGGTAATGCCTTATATTGAACATTTGTTTCTTTAAAAACCCTTCAGATTGTTGAATAAAATAAATCAATTTTGAGTTGATTGTTGTGCATTGTGTATGGTAAGTGTTCAAATTCTTTTTCTTTTCTTTGCATGTGTATATCAAATTTTTCCAGCAACATTTGTTGAAGAAACTATCATTTCCTGTTGTGTACTTTTGTTTTTATCCTGTTGTGTTTTTATCAAGCATCAGTTGACTCTATATGTGTGGGTTTATATCTGGGCTCTCTATTCAGTTTTATTGGTCTATCTCTTAATACTAGTACAATACTATTTCAATTACTATAACATCATAACATAGTCTGAAATCAAGATGTGTGATGCTTCTGGCTCTGTTCTTCTTTATCAAAATTACTGTGGTTATTTTGGGTGTTTTGTAGTTCCATGTGAGCTTTTGGATTATTTTTTCAATTTCTGTAGCAAATGCCTTAGGATTTTTTTTATGTAAATAGCATCGAATGTGTAAATTACACTGAGTAATATTGTCATAATCAATATTAAGTCTTTCAATCTGTGAACATGAGATGCTTTTCCATTTATTTCTGTTTTTTTCAATTTCATTCATCAATGTTTTATGGTTGTCAGTGTATAAATCTTTCACTTCCCTAGTCAGGTTTTTTTTTAATAAATATTTTATTCTTTGTGATGCTGTTGTAATTGAGACTGTTTTCTTAATTTCCTTTTCAGATGGTTTATTGTTAGTGTATAGAAACACAATTGATCTTTGTTGATTTTATATCCAACAACTTTATTGAATTTGTCTATTGGTCCTAACAGTTTTTCTTTGCATGTGAATATAGGGGAAAAGCTTCTTGACATTGGTCTTGGCAATGATTTCTTGGATATTACACAAAAACATATGTAATAGAAGCAGAAGTAGAAAGAAGGACTACATAAAATTAAAGTGACTTTGCAAAGGAACCAATAAAAAAATCAAAAGGCAACCTATGGATTGGGAGAAAATATTCCCCATGAGAAAATATGTATCTGACCAGAAGTTAGATTCAAAAATATATAAAGAACTCTTACAACTCAATATCAAAAAAACAAATAACATGATTCATTTTAAGTTCAAAACAGACCTACCATATGAGCCAACAACCCTCCTTCTGAATATATGTTCAGATGATTTAAAATCAAGATCTTGAAGGGATATGTGTGCTCCCATGTTCATTGCATCATCAGGCACACTTGCTAAGATATAGACATAATCTAAAATAATTATAGATGGATAACTTCAGTAGGTTGTACAACATAGTGTTTATAGCTAACAGTACAGAACTGTGCATTTCAAAATTTGTTAATAGGATAGATTTAGTGTCACGTGTTTTTACCACAAAACAAACACATGAACAAAGGATTACAAATAAATTTTGGGAGGTGTTTAATATGTTTATTACCTTCATTGCAGTGATGGTATCACAACTGTTTCTATGCAAACTCATCGAACTGTACACATTAAATATATGTAGTTCCTTATGTATCAATTATGCCTCAATAATTGTTTTTTAATAAAAGAAAAAATAAATGCTGTAAATTACAGAGGAAAAAGACAGAAATGGAAAAGCTATGTTGTTTGTTACCTATCTCATAAGTTCAATTAATCACTGGGGATATTAACTATCAAGAGTTAAACTTAAATATAGAAATATTTTCTCAGGGTAGCCCAGGTGGCTCAGCGATTTAGCACTGCCTTCATCCCAGGGCCTGATCCTGGAGACCTGGGATCAAGTCCCATGTCAGGCTCCCTGCGGAGTCTGCTTCTCCCTCTGCCTGTGTCTCTGCCTCTCTCTCTCTCTCCCTCTCTCTCTCTCTCTTCTCCCTCTGCCTGTGTCTCTGCCTCTCTCTTTCTCATGAATAAATAAATAAAATCTTTAAAAAAAGAAATATTTTCTCAGAGTATATTGCCAAAAAGAAAAGAAAAAAAAAAAAAGCTCTAATAACAAAGCCTTGATTCTAATACTCCAAGCAACAGATTAACTTTGAGAACATTATGCTAAGTGAGATAAGCCAATCACAAAATATAAATACTGTATGGTTAAATTTCAATATCTAGAGTAGTTAAACTGATAGAAACAGAAAATGGAATGGTGGCTGCCAATGTCTGGGAGTAAGGAGAAGTGGGGAGTTGTTAAATGAGTATAGATTTTCAGTTTTGTGAGATGAAAAATTCTGGAGACTGGCTGTGTAACAAAAGTAAATATACATGACACTACTGAACTGTGCTCTTAAAAATGATAAAAAGGCAAATTTTATATTATTTGTATTTTTCTACAATTTAAACAAAAATTATTGTAGTTATTTTTTCTCATACATCATTTCATATGAATTTTCAATAACTTTGATCTCTTAAATCACAGTGATCAATGTTACCAGTTCACATAATGTAGCTTTGAGAAACAAATTTTTATTCAGCTATATTAAAAAGATGAAAAGTAATTGTGAGTACCACATTGTTTTGTATACCAGAAACAAAATAAAATGAAGGATCAACATATTATATCTAAGTAGAAGATATTGTGTCTCAAAGTCCCATATAAAAAGGTAGAAATTGGGGGGGGGGGAGGCTTTTTCTTTTTAGATTTTGTTAATTAATTTATATTAGAGAAAGAGAGAGAGAGAGAAAGCAATACAGAGGGAAATTGAGAGAGAGAAACAGACTCTCCACTGAGCAGAGAGCAGGACATAAAGCTCAATCCCAGGATCCTGAGATCTTGACCTGAGCCAAAAGGCAAACACTTGACCAACATAGCCACCCAGGCACTCCAGGGTGTAATTTGTTGAGAATGAAAAGAGAATATATATTTTTATTACATAAAATAATATTTGAATGTTCATTTATTGGAGTATTTTTTTTCATTTAATCAGCAAAATGGGAGAACAAAGTGAGCAACTTCTACTGGGTTATTCTGTGAACATTTCATTTTCTCAACCTGTTTGAGAGGCACTATAAGAATAAGAAAGTATATTTGCCATTTTGTTCTCTTTTAGGAAGCCAAGAAAAATGAGATGTATATAACTCTCATCACATTCTGATGATTAATTGTGTAACTTCAGGATTCCAAAGAGAAACATAGCAGTGCCACCATGTAGTATTTTAAAGTTTTGGCTCATCATTTTTATACAAAAAAGATTTATAAAGTATTGAATTTATAGAAAAAAGAATTCAAATACCTCAAAAGAGAAGCATAATATGTGACAAAATACTTATTACCTAACCCATTATCCATTCTCTTTTTTTAGTAAAAAAAAAAAAAAAAAAAAAAAACCAGTTTCATTCAACGCAGTATGTAATAAGCAAAAGGAATCTGTTTCTAGGCTCCCTAGCAGCTGGTGAGACCATGTGAGTAAGTTTGGGGCAATGAAGTTTAAGCTAATGTGTTGTTTTACTTCAAGGAAACATCCACAAGAATAAGCTGGCACACAAAATCCTTTGCTACTTTGTTTATTCCTCTTTCCTTTTTCTCTGATGGCTACATACTATCATGTTGATTGGATAGTATTTAGTGCTGAATTTAGTTTATTTTTTAAAATATTTTATTTATTTATTTGAGAGAGAGAACACACAAGCAGGGGATAAGGGCAGAGGGAGAGGGAGAAGCAGATTCCCTGCTAAGCAGAGAGCCAGATAAAGAGTTCCAGGACTTTGGCATCGGACTTGAGTTGAAGGCAGATACTTAATGATTGAGCCATCCAGGAGCCCCAACGCTCAATTTAGTTTAAATAAAAGTCCATGTCTTGCTTAAGTAGAAACTACTTTAGGTTGTCTGCCACACGTAGGCAAAACTAATCCCAACTGTACAAATTCAAAGCAGGGTATAAAACCATGATCACTAAATGGAAATAGGATAAGTGGAAAAGAGTCTTCATAGCAACAACAAGGTAAATGTATGTGTTATTAAATGCTTTATCATAGATTTGATTACTATTTAATTTAGTTTGATATTTATTGTCATATATTTATAGAATCTAATTGTTTTACAAAGGTTGTTAACAATAGGAAAAAAAGAAGGAAAGTCATTTCACAATTCCTTATTTAATGAAATATATAACTAAATAATATGAGGCTTGCTTGTCTTTTTCCTTCCTTCCTTCCTTTGTTTCTTTCCTTTCTTTTTCTATCTCTTCTCTCTCTTCTTCAGTAAGTTCTGATCTTTTGACTTTCCATTTTAGAAGATGAGAATTGAGCTCTGCTTCAACCTCCTGTTCCACAAAATACACAGACACATTTCATCCACCTACTGTATTTGTATATTAAATTCAGCTAGATCAGGAACACCTGGGTGGCTCAGTGATTAAGCGTATGTCTTTGACATGGATCATGATCCTGGGGTCCTGGGATCAAGTGCTGCATCAGGTTCCCCAGGGGGAATCTGCTTCTCCCTCTGCCTGTGTCACTACCTCTCTCTGTGTGTCTCTTATGAATAAAGAAAATCGTTTTTAAGAAAATCTAGCTAGATCAGTATTCAATGTGTACTTTCATATGGCTATGTCAACACTAGTCACATCCAAACATGTAAGGCATTATGCTGTAATTGTTTTTCTTTTCCTCCTCATTTTGCATTGCCTCATAATAGTAATTTTCTTGTTTTATACATTTGTTTTCCATCTATTTATTATCAATTCTCCACTAATGTCTTCTCAATTGTATAATATTCCTTTCAGGAGCACCTGGGTGCCTCAGTCAGTTAAGCATCAGACTCTTGGTTTCCGCTTATGTCATTATCTCAGGGCCATGAGATGTAGCATCACATTCAGCTCCAAGCTCAGCATGGAGTCTGCTTGGGATTCTCTCTCTTCCTCTGTTGCTCCCACTCATTCTCTCTCTCTCAAGTAAATACATCTTTATAATGAGTTATTCTCAAAATACGATGTGAATAAATAAATAAACAAAATTCCTTTCAAAATTGTCAAACTCATTCTTTTCAATTAATTCCATGTTTTTTTATGAAATCTCCAATGGAGCTTCCTGACTCTCTTCAATCTGGCCAAGTTTCTGATTAATTACACTTTGGGCTATGTATATTATATAATATAACTTATTATATATACTACATTTAGCATATGTTTTATTATATATTATATATTATTACATATTATATACTGTATGTTAATATATATTATGTACTCTCTGTATATTATATATGTGTATATATACATATATATATAAAATCTCACCTATTTTTAGTGTTGCATTCTAGTTTCTGAAGAGCTTTTGTCTATCTATCTGAGTTATTGCAACTTTTTATGAAGAATATTCATTTGCTTCCTGAGGAAGGTATATATAAGGTAAATTTGTTGAGCTCTTGCATGTCTACAACTGATCTACATTCTATCTCATGTTTAATTTATTTTTTATAAAGTGATTGGGTAAAGCATTTTAATTAGAAATGCATCTTAAAATTTTGAAAGCATTGTAATAGGCTTCTGGCTTCTAGTTTTGTTGAGAATTTGAAGCTTCTCTTTTTCTTGAACATTTAATTTTCCCTTTTCAGAAATTTTAGTTTTTTCCCCAGTGTTTTGAAATTTTATAAATGAATGCATTGTTTTAGGCCTATATTAATCCATTTTGTAGGATACTGAAATGTCACCTATCTGCTTGAAAATTTTTCTTCCTCTATACTTTCTTAGTTTCACTGATTTTTTTTTTCTTTGCTTATGTCTATAACTTTTATTTTGGACATTTTCCTCAACCCAGTAACCACTGGCTATTCATTCACATTTAAGTTTGGATAAGCTCCTTTTATACCTATGAACTAACATTCTAACAGGATCTGACTGGTCCATTTCATTAAGAAACCTTCAATATCTCCTTTCTTTCTTTCTTTCTTTCTTTCTTTCTTTCTTTCTTTCTTTCTTTCTTCTTTCTTTTTCTTTCTTTCTTTCTTTCTTTTTTCTTTCTTTCTTTCTTTCTTTCTTTCTTTCTTTCTTTCTTCTTTCTTTCTTTCTTTCTTTCTTTCTTTCTTTCTTTCTTTTCTTTCTTTTTCTTTTCTTTCTTTTCTTTCTTCTTTCGACTCATCAGGTTCCCAAAGAGGAGATTTCTCCAATCTTCCATTTGGGGAAGAAGGTAGAGATAGCTGTATTTGACTGTCAACCTCTGGGATCCTAGCAAGGGAATAAACATGTAGGCTTTAGATATTTATTATCAACATCTTATTTAAATATATGCTTACCTCATGCTAAGCTCAAGAAGGACGAGGTCTTGCCTTAAGAGAGCTGGGCAAAGATTGCATTGTCAGAGATCAAAGCCTAGAGGGAGTTATTCCTACTTAGCTTAATTGCAGATTTTAAAAGTGTACAGATATGCCAATGATGTTTCTTCAGAAAAGCTGATGTCCAGATATGAGAGAGATCACATATATCCTTATTCTGAAATCAGAGGTATTTAAAATTAACATTACATAGTCATTAATTTAGACAACATGAGGAAATGCCAATTCATAGGAAGATTAAGAATAAAGTCAGGATTTAATGCAGATGAAATGGAGATTTGGGGTCTGGTTTTGGACAAATCGTGTAAATATTAATGAGCTAATCTGTCCTCCATCTGGTTCAGCCACTAGTAAGACAGACTGTACAATTGCCAGGCACTTTCTAACTCCCCTGTGTGGCTTCTATATCAAGAACTGATCTTCAGTGCAGAACTAAAAGTAGTTGTATGAATGAAAAGACATTTAAGGTTAATCATCCAATTATATGGAGTGCATTTTTGGCCTCTATCTGTATACCACATTTTCTTGATTCCAAAATATATTCAATTATAAAAGACACTATTGATTTAATAATAATTTTTGCATAAAAACAATTTCTACCACATTAAAGGTACATACTGACTGAGAGACATATTTCAATCTCAGAAACTAAAATAAGGAAATTTAGACCTCTTGTCCTTGAGAAACACAGAACAAAGCTTCTATTTCACTGTACTTGCAATTCAAGCAAATCTTCAAATAGAAATGGCATATATGATTTCATCTCCATAAATAGTACTGTAAACATTGCCTCTAAGAAAAGAAAGGGCACTGTCAAGTCCTCCTCATACAGTTGGCCTGTTCGAGTAAAAAGCACAGGGTCTTTTGCTTGACTAAGAACAAAAACAACTACAGAAGTCATTTAAAGACTTGGTTTGGAGAAATGTAAATGTTATTTTATTTTCTCTAAATTGGAAAATATGTAAATGTATTTGTCTAGTGATGATCTTATATATCAGTGAATTTTTCTCCAATTATCTCTATAATTACTTGGAAGTTTGACATTTCAAATATGGCACTGAGTGCGGAAACTTGACAAAGACTTGTTCCAGCTAGTAGGATCTAATGCAAGGTCAGCCTTGTGCAATAATCAACAATATCTGGGTCATTGAGTGGCTAGGGTGGCAGATATAATTTTCAAGGCTTTTAAACATCACATATAGCTGGATACATACATAGAGTTGGATATAAATACCTGCCTTGGATTTGAGAGTTTATCTCCAGGAAACACTGGATGAAGAGGTAGAAGAAAATTTCTGGATATTATGGTTTTCATCACCATTCTTGGGTTTGTCTCTTCCATTATACAGTAATTAATATGGCAGCCACAGGCCCATGTTTTTAATTTTTATTTATTTTTAAAGATTTTATTTGTTTATTCATGAGAGACACACAGAGAGAGAGGCAGAGACACAGGCAGAGGGAGAAGCAGGCTGCATGCAGGGAGCCCAATGCAGGACTCGATCCCAGGTGTCCAGGATCACACCCGGGCCGAAGGCAGATGCTCAACTGCTGAGCCACCCAGGGGTGCCAACACAGTCCCATTTTTAATGATTACCTGAAAAATGTGAAAGCTTTAACTATTTGCCAAATCATAGTCTATTATGGAATAAAATTAGATTTTTTTGAAAAACATCAATTCTATTGCTTTAATTGAGACATTTACATGAGGCATTTTGTTTTGTTTTATCCTGATTTTTCTGAAAAGAGAGTGACCATGTATATCTGGGAGACATCCAAAATATTTTCTGTTTTTATGCTCCATGCT
The DNA here is from genome assembly GCF_048418805.1 of Vulpes vulpes. Taxonomy (NCBI): domain Eukaryota; kingdom Metazoa; phylum Chordata; class Mammalia; order Carnivora; family Canidae; genus Vulpes; species Vulpes vulpes. Next base: position 75,975,287 of record NC_132783.1, on the reverse strand, counting down.
TTAGGAACCCTATCCATTAATTACACAGTAGAGTGATCAAGAGAAAATGGAATAGCTGTACCCGATCAGCATGACTTGCTGGGGTATGTTGTTCATTCTCTGGCTTGCATTGTTCAAGTCCAGAACCAGTCATTTGTTAGCAACTCATACATATCTTCAAAGGCAATGCTGAACAAGAAGGAAGTAATATCACTGTCTGTATCTTATTGCAATTACATTTCTTATATGCCTCCCATCCACAGGATGTAGTAATTACAAGATAACATGTCATTTCATAACCAACTATATCTATTTTTGCATAAATCCATTATATCTTTTTCATTATAAGAATTATATATGCAAACAGTTCATTTCTTGCAGAAACCAGTGCAACTGCTTTTCCTTTCCACTCAGTGCTAAACTAGAAGTTATTTCAAGAGCAGACAGATGCTGGAATAGAGAATAGAGAGTTCATAGCATCAGCCCCCATAACATCTGGTACCTTCAAGAGTTTTTTATACATTACTATATTTTTTCTTAGTATATTTTTTCTCATCATTTATTTCTGAACTCACTCCATCATTCACTTGACCCTCATCCTTTTTGAAATATTTTCCTTTAATTCAAATATGCATCATTTACTCATTCACTCATACCTAATTTGTACAAGACTTTGTTTTAGATACTGTAGATACCACAAATAAAATTCCTGTGCTCATATATTGTACATTCTGTTGGACAAAGACAAATAGTTTTAAAAATAAGTCATAAGTAGGATTACATTTAGGGAGGGAGAGATGTATGGAGCTTGACTGTTTCTCTCCTCTCTCCCTGGACTGGTGCCAAAATGCAGGCCTGTATGTAAATGAGGTTTCAACATTTTCCTCCTCAGACAACTAGTTAGGAGAAACTCTTGAGGCTTCCAATGTGGGTCAGATATAGATATATTAGAAATATGAATCACCTGTTCTTGCACCTGTACTTATGACTTCAGGATGTATGAGGGCTTCATCTCCTAAAGATCCTTGGTACTTGATGATGGAGCTATTTGGGAATGCTCAATTTTAGGGATTAGTGGAGCAAATGGAAAATGTCTATGTTACCTATTGAACTGTGTCCCATAATCTAGCCTTCAGTCTCTAATAGAAGCAATAGCAATACCACTACTACCACTACCAACAACAACAATAAAACAAACAAGCAAACAGTTGAGTATGACTATGACATTATTTCACTTTTTTAGAGGCCATTGCTATGACTCTGCAACAAGACTCCATATAGCACCCAGATCTGCTACAGATACTGTGACTACCATTAAATCTGTATCCTAAAAGATAAGCAGCAAAGAAGCTTGTCTTACAGATTTGATGACCTGTAAAGTCTTCTTTTGCTAAACTCCACTCAGGCCTTCAGGTTTTGATAATGAGTCAAAGCCACTAATGTGATATATGATGCCTCTGAAATCCAAAGAATGCTCTAAAGAAGATATCTCTATGTCATTAGCAGATATGGCATATTACAACCTCCATTTTGCTTTGGATGAGCTATATTAACATTCATATGAACTCTGGAATTTTCATTAAGTCCATCGTCTTCAGAATCTCTGACAATTTACTTCTGATTTCATGGTATGCATGTATATTATCCCATACCTAAATTCCCACGTTGATGAGAAGTTTCAGTTGAACTTCCAGCTAATTAACATAATAAAGGATAGACCTACAATACTGTATTAGGATTTTTTTAATTTCAAATTTATTTTGCATGAGCATCATTTTGTTCATATTTTAGAAAAACCAGCTAGGAAAATATTAGGAATCACTTCTAGACTGAACTAACACACTGAATCCAAAATTTCTGATAAAATGCAATCTTTTAACTTTGTTTCTTTTTCTGGTCTAGCACACCATAATCCATTTATATAAGTATTCTCCAAGTTTTTCCACCTTTTAAGTTAGCAAAATCTTATTACTAAGGGTAGGAGAGATCTATTCTCTCCAGGTTTGCTTGTAAGTAGCTTCCTGAGATACACTTGGGCATTGGCTGGATTTCTAGTTATAGATGAGGAGACAGCAAAGGAGTTTGGATAGAGCTAGAGACATTGGTCTTTCCATGGGATTATTTTCCATTAGCATGTTGCCTGGCTTTTCCTGGTATCTTAGATTAAAGTTTGGATCAAAGTTTGGGATTGATGCCTGATGGGTGGTACCTGGGTCAAATGATCATACTCTCACTACAAAGGAAGTTGAGTAAGCCAATATCTGGCATTTTTAACTTCAATCAATCTCTGCCTCATATGTTGAACATTACTTCTATATGGAAAGAGGGTCATTTTCCAGGCAGCAAAAGGAAAGTAAAATTCTACTAGAAAATTCCCTATTAGAGGTGAGTTTGAAGCAGTAAATTTGGTTTAGAGTCAGCACAATAGGTCTTATGGATCTCCCAAGATTTTTTACAACCCAAGACTCCCAAGACTATTTTTAACAACCCAAGACTCCCAAGACTATTTACAACCTGGGATATAATTAAAAAGATTAGAATAACCAAATGTTTGTCTGTATATTTTTAATAAATTTTATTTTAGAGCAGTTTTAAATTCACAGCAATATTGAGCAGAAGATACAGAGATTGTCCATGCAACCTCTGCCCACACACACATAAATAGCCTTCCCCATTGTCAACACACCCCACCAGAGAGGTAGACTTGCTACAATTGAGAAATCTACATTGATACATCATTATCATCCAAAGATCATACTTTATATTAGGATTCACTTTAGATATTGTACATTCTACAAGTTTAGACAAATGTATAATGACATATACCATCATAATAAACTATGCCTTTAAAATTCTCTGTGTTTAGCGTATCCATCCCTCTCCCTCACCTGCTGTAAATCACTGATCCTTTTATTATCTCCATAATTTTATCTTTTTCAGAATGTCATATAGTTGAAATTATGCAGCATGTAGCTTTTTAAGATTGGCTTCTTTCACTGAGTAATATGCACTTACATTTTCTTCATGTTTTTTCATGGTTTAATAGCTCATTTCTTTTTAGCACTGAGTAATATCCCATTGACTGGATGTGTCACAGTTTACTTAGTAATTTGCCTACTGAAGGACACCTTGGTTATTTCCAAGTTTGAGCAAATAAATAAAACTGCAGATTTTTGTGTAGATGTAAGTTCTCTACTTCTTTGAGTAAATATCAAGGAACACAATTGCTAGATTAAAATGATAAGGGTATGTTTAGTTTTTTTTAAAAAAACTGACAAACTGTCATCTACAGTGCTTGTGACAGTTTACATTCCCACTATTAATATGGGAGTTCCTGTCATTTCATGTCCTTATGGTCATTTGGTGTGGTCAGTGTTTAAATTTTGGGCCATTCTAATAGGGGTATAGTGGTATCTGATTGTTGTTCTCATTTGCAATTCTCTGATGACATTTAGTGTGGAGCATCTTTTCACCTGCTTAATTCCTACCTGTATATCTTCTTTGGTGAAGTACTAGTTAAGATATTTGATCCATTTATAAACCAAGTTGCTTCTTTATTGTTGAGGTTTTTTTTTCCCTTATATTAATCTTCTTTCTGTTGCATTGTACTAGGAGTTTAAAGAAACTTGGACTGTGCTATAAATTACACATTTTTCCAGGAATCAAGTGGGAACCCAAGATGTGTAAAGGATTGTCTTCCCTACTAAATAACTTGGACCTAAGTATAAGAAATACCATTGACATAGATTTTATAGGGAATGGCTCTATTATTTTTGAATCATGTTATACAATCAGAGCTGAATGCATTTTTAAAAATGACTTACTCCAATTCCTCATGAAACAAGTATTCTCTTTTCACCAATACTAATTCATAGTCCTCTTATCTCTACTTGACTATCTCCAAATATGGAGAACACACAGCCTCCAGAAGTAGTCCAAGCTACTCATTGTAAGGCAATTCTGCTTGTGAGAAATCTCTCCCTAATGTCAATCCCAGATCTCTCTATGTCTTAAGCTAAATTCAGAAATGGACTTTGAGATGGAGATTTGTGTGCAGATTCATGACAAAATGCCCCCTAAACCAACGCCTCTTAGAAAGTAAAGGAAATAGATTTGGTGGAGAGAGGAATTTAACTGTGGTGATAAGGATTCAGTTGATCCCTTGTGGAGGTCTAAAGTTGGTCTTTTTAAGTTGTCCTGCCTTGAGTAGAGGAAATAGAGGGGTTTAACTCCCCATCATCTTCTATCCATGGGATTTGGGCTGTCTGTGGGAAGGGAACATAACACTGAATGAGTAGACTCTCTTTAGCTTAGGACAGTTTTCAAAGAGCCACCATCACTCCCAACAACTGAAGTGTGACCTCAATTCTGAACAGAGTATCTAAGCTTAACATCAGTTATTACCTATAACTTTTCCTCATTATTCCTTGTCTGACTTCCAGAGCCAATGAAGTTCAACTCTTCTTCCACATGGGCCAAGAATATTAGAGTAGACATTTTTACCACTCATAAGTTTGTTAACTTTTTCTTTTATGATGGTTGCAATTATATACATTGCATATTTATTCCAGAATTGAATGGATAACATGGATGTGTTCTCCCTGCCTACCATACAGTGAAATGGCTATTATCCATATACTTCTGATATTTTAATGCATCCTAAAATGACCTTACTTTTTTGAAACTTTCACTACATGATTGACTAACACTAGTGATAGTGAATATTCATGAATTTCCCCCAGTATTTCTATTTTGCTTTATTCCTTGCTCTATTCCTCTACAGATAGTTTTATTGTACCCAAGGGCAGAAACTCATTATTTCTAAGAAATTCCAAATGGTCTAATATTAAAATATATAAATTTTCTGAAGAGCTTGTCTTATTCTCTACCTATCGCTCCTAGTCTAGAACATAGTAGGTTTTTTTTGTCTGAATACAGGAAGTTTAATTCCTAACTGACATGTAAATTTCTTTAGTTAAATCCAAACTCAGATAAAGACACTGAGATTTCTTATTCATATGAAATGTGGCCTTTCTATTGTTACTCACATGCTTTATATCAGAGAGTTGATGAAATATAATGAAGACAAAAGAGCCAGACAGTCTCATGATTCTGGCCTTACTTGTTTCAATTCCCTTGAACTTTCTTGTGTGTAAGAAAGCAGCTTTGTTAACAGACTCCCTTGTGATTTTGAGGAGTGATGAGAAAATTCCAAACCAACTCTTCACTTTTAATTTAATTATATTGATGGAGCCTTACACTGAGAGTAACACTAGCTATCAATCAACTTTACCTACTTCTATGCTCTGGAAAAACTCATCTCAGCTCTTTTTTTCCTCTCTTTTATCACTGTCTTCCTTTTTGTGATTAAGCTAAGATAAACCATCTTTCCAAAGAGAAGTCAGTATTCAGTTCAAATTCATTTTTGGTGGTCAAAGCAAATGGATGCATTTTCCTCATGATGTAGCTCACCATTCACTAAGTTTTCATTTGTATTGTTTTCTTCATGATTGGAACATATTTATGATCAATATACTGTTTATGAGGAATGATTACTTCTTAGCTAAGGGCCATCGCCTAGGAAATTTTTTAAAAACGGGATAAAAAATAGTTTGCACCAGGCCAAGTTAATGGAACAACCAATTCCTCATCCTCTAATTCAGCCTGAATATCTATTTTAATTACAGTACAATATTTAGTTATTGATGGAAACTTCACATGTAATTACAATCCCATATAATTCAGAATTATTATAGTGCAATGCCAGGAGATAGTAGGAAAGCAGCAATTGCCTTCCAGGTAGTTGCCTTGTGTTTTATAAATTACATGTAGTCCAAGTAATTACTTGAAGTTCCTTGTAAATTAAAGCTACATTTTCTATAGCACTAAAAAAGGGCAAGAACTTGACATTTTTCTAGTAACCAATTGCTACGTGAATGTTAAATTTGATAGAATGCAATTTTTTTCAGTGTGAAAAGCAATGTTCTAAGTGCTTTATATGTAATAGTTTATTTATATTTATATGCTAGGAATGATGGCCCTTATTTGATAACCAAAGTAATGGAGACAGTGAAGTTGAATAAATTGTCCATGTTCACAGAGCCAGCCAAAGTACTGTCTAGATTTGAGTCCAGGCAGTCTTATGCCAAGTCCATGTCTAAACAATGTACCCTACTGCTTCTCTGATGAAGGAATTATTTTCACGTGATAGATTAATACAGATATCATTCAAATAAAATATTTCAATGTTTTTAAAATAAATTTTATTATCAACCTTTACTTTCCTATAAAATATCACAATCTTTGATATTGTCAGTCAGTGTTTAACTTACAGTATTGCTGTCAGGATTCCACTATGGAATGATAAACTTAAGTGAAATGACATGTTACTTTGAAGGTTCTAGTGGATGAACATGTTTAAAGTCTCTATGTATAATCAGGAGTCCAATATTTGTCATTAATTTTGTGACTTTGACGTATCACTTGATAAGTATAGATGCTAGAATTTCAGGCCTTAAAATAAGACAGGTCAATTAAGTATAAAACTTTACTTCTGAATCATTGAAATGTATCACTGTGGCTTGAACACAGCCTTCATCATAATTACCATTGGTATCATTTACTGAGCACATCCTACATGATTTGCAAACATTATCTCATATAATCCTCACAGACCCAGGAGTAGGTGTTAGTTTTAGTTGAGAAGACTGAAGTTCAGAAAGATGAAAGTAACTTCTCCCAAATCCCACTAATCATCAATCTCCAATCAGTGGGAAGGTGGTGGTGGAGCCTGGCTGAACTCTAGTTTACCTGATTCTGAAATTCACAAAACTCTCCACAACAGGATAGCTCAGTAAATGATTAAGGCAAATAAGATGATAAACAAATTTTCCTGATGGCTGGATCACTGTTTCTATCAGTCAGGGTCCAGTAGGAATGTAGAAACCACACCACATTAACAGAGAGAACTAAAGAGAAAGAATTAGTAACCTCATAAGTTGTTGCTTATGTAACTAAAAGGGTAAAGAGAGAAATGTAAGTTATCACGGAGGTAGCAACTGCAGGAAGCAACAAACACCCTTATGGTCATGGAAACAAAGGGAGGGAAAAAAGAGAAGATATTGGAATCATTAAAATGCAGAAATGGGACCCTATACACCTGAAACTCTGAAGTCCAAAGAGAAGGCATTGCTTGGCTGGTGCTGGTTCTCATAGAGCAGGGAACAATGAAGCTGGTTTGAGAATGTTGGAAAACTGCAAACTGGGAAGGCCCTGTTGTCACTGCAGTGAGTGAAGGAGCACTGCTGATGTGTGACATCCACTGGGATGACAGAAACACCAGGAAACAGACAAGAAGGAGCAAATCCCATCTCCCTTGTCCAGTCTGACTGTCCTGATTAGTAGGAGAGCCTTACCTAGAATGAACAAGCAATTCAGAAGTGTAGATTGAAGAGTCCCAGCACCAACCTCAGAAAGGAGAGAATAGAGGAAGTGAGTTTGGAGCTGAACTACAATAGCTTAATAATTAGCACCATGTTAAAATTAATTCTGGATATCATCTGCACTCCCAGGTCTATTGTACTTTTTAGGATCCATCCTTCTACATCCATGTACCTGTGGGAGAAACTCTGTGTTTATATTTGAGTGGCCTGGGATTTTTTTTAAAATAAATCTTTCTTTCTTTCTTTCTTTCTTTCTTTTCTTTCTCTATCTCTACTTTTTATCCCTCTAATATCTTAAATGTCTCCCTTCCCATCTTGATTTTTGACCACCTGGAATACCAAATTATGATTTATAAGAATAAGTGGAAAACAATGTAAACACAGATTCAAAAAGAAAGAAAGGAAAGGAAATGTGAAAAAAATATTTTCTTATCTAGTGAGTTCACATTTCATGATTCCACAAAACAACTTGTGAATTTGAGATAAAATATTAGATGCCTTTTATTTTAATATTCTTAATGGAAGGTAGAGAGAAAAATATGTCACATGTATCCAGGGTCTATCTTCAATACTTCTCTTCAGCACATTCAGTAGACAGCAAAATAAATTATTTGTATTGTCACAATTACATTGGTATCATAAATGTTTTATCATTAAACTCCATTTTCTCATATAATATGCTTGTTGCTAAAATCATTTTTGCCTTTAACAATAGTACTTGATAGGTATACAATGTAGGATAAATAATTAGTATGAAACCTTAGTTTTTTTATGAGAACTAAGCCAATGCCAAGGAACATAGATCAAATTTGTGCCATTCCCTTTCATGGATGCTGGAATACAGTTCTGAAAACAAATCTAATCAATACCTATTTATTATGTTCCTATCATCTGTCAGGGTCTAAGCATTGGGAATTAAAATTAGAATAAAGTAAATAGCACCTAGATATGGAGGAGATTAAAGGAATTATGGGAAATATATACAACTCTATGCCAATAGATTTTAATATCAAGATTAAATGGGAATGGGAATGGGAATGGAAATATTTAGGGAAATATAAATTATAAGTAACTTAAGAAAAATAAAAAAGCTAAACTATTGTTAACCATAAAATGATCAATATTTGTTAAAAAGTGATACTCAAGGGGATCTCTGGGTAGCTCAGTGGTTTAACGCCTGCCTTTGGCCCAGAGTGTGATCCTGGAGTCCCAGGATTGAGTCCCACATTGGGCTCCCTGCATGGAGTCTGCTTCTCCCTCTGCCTGTCTCTCTCTCTCTTTGGTCTCTCTCTCTCTCGAATAAATAAATAAAATGAAAAAAATGAAAGGTGGCAGGCCCAAATCTTTTAACAAATATCTTCTAGCTCACTTTTAAGGTTACAGAACTCAGAAAAAAAATGAAAGGTGGCAGGCCCAAATCTTTTAATAAATATCTTCAAGCTCACTTTTAAGGTTACAGAACTCAGTTAAATTAAAAGATATAATTTAATTTGGCAAGAAAACAGTATAGAAATACTTAAAGTCATCTTAAATTAACACATAAATACAACATATATCTTTTTTTTATTCCAACTGTTGAAAGGGAAACCATAGTTCTGCTCTTTTGTCCTTCAATATGGAGAGAATATTCATTAGCTTAACATGTCTGCTGTATCAATTTGCCACCTCACTTACCGATGAAAGGAGTATTTTCTGTTGAGTGAGCTTATTTAGGCTAAGGAAATAGGCATGATTAGACCACACATATACCCTTTGTCTTTCTTGAAGTTGATTTGCCCCTAAAGAGTATGTGTTATCTGACGTGTTATCTGCAATAAGCTAACTAGCATACTTTCTGTGCCTTACAGCACCCATAGTTTCCTAGCACCATCAATGACTGCTTAGGTAAGTCTAATTCTGGGATAGATTTAGGAAATTCATTATTTTATAACATCTAAAACATATCCTTCCACTAGCCTTTATTGAAAATAAAGGTGGCACTTTAACTTTATCTGCTTAATGTGTTTTCTCCATTAGGGATGATATTTATAGAGCTTCACAAAACCTAATACTTCCTAGCATTTTTATCTTGAAGCTGAAAAGTGTATTTTAACATTTTTCTGGAAGAATAAATATACCAACTAAATGTCAGCCTAATTTGAGGAAAATAAAGTAGAAAAGAGAATATATTAGAATATAAATAAAACTCATAAATAAAATGTTACTCCCGAACGATCAGACCTGTCACATCAGGTGGATATCAGGTGATCACAAGGAGTGTAGGACTCTTGAAAAACATCATGTGTAGGATGAACATATGTGCAAAATTTTTTTTTTTGCTTTTTTGAAATCATTCTTTAAGCTACATTATAAAAGTATCTAAAGTCCACTTTTAAATAATATGGAATGAATTCAGGATATCAAAAGACTACGCTTTTTGTTACCAGAAGTCATTCTCTTTGCTCACTCTATTGTTCAATATCATTTTATCTGCTGTAATAGCAGGTCCACATTGCTAGGACCTGGATGTTTGAATTTCCCTTTCCTTTAATGCTATATATGCATGTACATATTATTTACTTAGGCCCCAATTCACTGGGAACTACTTGTGTGTTTCATGGATTGGGACACACTATGATTAAAGGGTCTTTACCTTCAAAAGTTATAGGTGAAATTGCTCTTTGAGTCCTGAAATTCACTTTAAAGAATAAAATATGAGCATATACCTATGTAATTGACAATGCTCAAGCAAATTTACTCAGGACAGGAGTGTGTTTCAAAAGAGAATGCTTTACAATGAATCACAAGCATGACTAAATTGGAATACCTAATTGAAATATCAAAATAAAATAGAAAACATATCTCTAGGTTATTCAGTTTTTAAGAACAGGTTGTAATATTATGTTTTCTCCATCTAATCTTTGGAAGGTTGATGAGAATATGACTAAAATGTGACTAAATGTTGAGATCTTGTAACTTGATTAAATTTTGGCTCTCAATCCGAAAATTATATGTGGTCTTTGGAAAAACAAAGAAATCTGGAAGGTTTTAACATATATTCTAACATTGCAATATTGAAGTTACATATTTAGTAAAATATTTATGTATTTACTGTTCCATTCAAAATTAGCAAAAGAATAAGAGAATAAGGTCTGTATAATTCAATGGACTGGTCTTAACAAATTAACCACAAGACAAAAATCAGGTGAATAACATGAGTAAATTTGCTAAAGAAACATGAGTTTATGAGTAAGTCAGGCAGGTGATTATAAAATATTGTTCCACAGAAATGTTCTCTTCAGATATGTGCTGCTTTTGAGTGTTTGTTCCCCCAAACACATGTATTAATGTCAGGAAGAAAAAAATATTAAGCAAAATGTACTTCAATATAATGTTAACTCGGGGGGAGGGGGCAATATGGCAGAAGAGTAGGGTCCCCAAGTCACCTTCCCCACCAAATTACCTAGATAACTTTTAAATCATCCTGAAAACCTACAATTTTGGCTTAAGATTTAAAGAGAGAACAGCTGGAATGCTACAGTGAGAAGAGTTTGCGTTTCTATCGAAGTAGGAAGACAGAAAAAAAAAAAAAAAAGAAAGAAAAAGCATCCAAGGGGGAGGGGCCCCGCGAGGAGCCGGGCTAAGGCTGGGGCGAGTGTCCCCAGGACAGGAAAGCCCCGTCCCGGAGAAGCAGGAGTTTCACCAATCTTCCCAGAGGGAAAGGCGCTCGCAGGGAGTTGGAGCAGGATCCCTCAGGTTCCCAGGGGCACTAACAGAGCATCTGCGCCCCAGGAAGAGCCCCACACCCCGCGGCCGAGCTCCCTAAAGGGCTGCAGCACAGACACGGCTGGACCAGCGCGCAGCTCAGAGGGGCTCCGCCGCGGCTCTGCGTGAAGGGGGCTGCGCGCTGCCGGGATTGGATTCCAGCAGCGCAGGCCCCAGAGCCCAGGGCACCTGGGGACACAGCCCAGGATCCGGCACTCCCCCTGGGACAGGCAGAGGCTGGGAGGCCCCAGGACAGTGAGGAGCTCCTGCCTCCTGGTGGCCCCAAGCTGTGCAGATCGGTGCCCCCGGCCCCGGAGCATCCTGGCCCCTGCAGACTGGGAGCTGGACTGGCAGCTGCGGTACTACTGCGGGAGCGGACTCCAGGGCTGGAGAGCTGGCGGCCACCACTGTTGTTCCTCCTGGGGCCTCACAGGGTAAATAACCCCCACTGAGCCTCACAGTGGCCTCACAGGATAAACAGGATAAACAACTCCCACTGATCTGTGCACCAGGCAGGGGGCTGAGCAGCTCCCCCAGGTGCTCACACCTGAGAATCAGCACAGCAGACCCCTCCCCCAGAAGACCAGCTAGACGGACAAGGGAAAAGCAAGCAGCACTGGAAAGTTCCAGGGGAAGTCCAGGGATTTACAGTATGTAGAATCAGAGGATACTCCCCCTTCTTTTTGTTTTCTGTTTGCTTCTCCCCCTTTTTTTTTCTTTTTTTCCTTTTTTTTCTTTCTTTTTTTTTCTTTCTTTTTTTCTTTTTCTTTTCTCTTTTCTCTTCTCTCTTTTTCTCCTTTTCCCAGTACAACTTGTTTTTGGCCACCCTACACTGAGTAAAATGACTAGAAGGAAAAACTCACCTCAAAAGAAAGAATCAGAAACATTCCTCTCTCCCACAGAATTACAAAATTTGGATTACAATTCAATGTCGGAAAGCCAATTCAGAAGCACAATTATAAAGCTATTGGTGGCTCTAGAAAAAAGCATAAAGGACTCAAGAGACTCCATGACTGCAGAATTTAGATCTAATCAGGCAGAAATTAAAAATCAATTAAACGAGATGCAATCCAAACTAGAGGTCCTAATGACGAGGGTTAACGAGGTAGAAGAACGAGTGAGTGACATAGAAGACAAGTTGACGGGAAAGAGGGAAACTGAGGAAAAAAGAGACGAACAATTAAAATATCATGAGGATAGATTAAGGGAAATAAATGACAGCCTGAGGAAGAAAAATCTACGTTTAATTGGAGTTCCCAAAGGCGTTGAAAGGGACAGAGGTGCAGAATATGTATTTGAACAAATCATAGCTGAAAACTTCCCTAATCTGGGAAGGGAAACAGGCATTCAGATCCAAGAAATAGTGAGATTCCCCCCTAAAATCAATAAAAACCGCTCAACACCTCGACATTTAATAGTGAAGCTTGCAAATTCCAAAGATAAAGAGAAGATCCTTAAAGCAGCAAGAGACAAGAAATCTCTAACTTTTATGGGGAGAAATATTAGATTAACAGCAGACCTCCCCACAAAGACCTGGCAAGACAGAAAGGGCTGGCAGGATATATTCAGGGCCCTAAATGAGAAGAACATGCAACCAAGAATACTTTATCCAGCAAGGCTCTCATTCAGAATAGAAGGAGAGCTAAAGAGCTTCCAAGATAGGCAGAAACTGAAAGAATATGTGACCACGAAGCCAGCTCTGCAAGAAATACTAAGGGGGATTCTATAATAGAGGAAGTCCAAGGGAACAATCCGCAAAAACAGGGCCTGAATAGGTATCATGATGACACTAAATTCATATCTTTCAATAGTAATTCTGAATGTGAATGGACTCAATGACCCCATCAAAAGGCGCAGGGTTTCAGACTGGATAAAAAAGCAAGACCTATCTATTTGCTGTCTACAAGAGACTCATTTTAGACATAAGGACACCTACAGCCTGAAAATAAAAGGTTGGAGAACCATGTACCATTCAAATGGTCCTCAAAGGAAAACAGGGGTAGCCATCCTTATATCAGATAAACTAAAGTTTATCCTGAAGACTGTAGTGAGAGATGAAGAGGGTACTTAAAGGATCTATCCAACAAGAGGACCTAACAATCATCAATATTTATGCCCCGAATGTGGGAGCTGCCAAGTATATCAATCAATTAATAACCAAAGTTAAGACATAGTTAGATAATAATACTTTTATACTTGGTGACTTGAATGTAGCACTTTCTACAATCGACAGGTTTTCTAACACAACATCTCCAAAGAAACAAGAGCTTTAAATGATACACTGGTCCAGATGGATTTCACAGATATTTTCAGAACTTTACATCCAAATGCAACTGAATGCACATTCTTCTCAAGTGCACATGGAACTTTCTCCAGAATAGACCACACTCTGGGTCACAAATCAGGTCTTAACTGATACCAAAAGATTGGGATCGTTCCCTGCATATTTGCAGACCATAATGCTTTGAAATTAGAACTAAATCACAAGAATAAGTTTGGAAGGATTTCAAATATGTGGAGGTTAAAGACCATCCTGCTAAAAGATGAAAGGGTCAACCAGGACATTAGAGAAGAATTAAAAAGATTCATGGAAACTAATGAGAATGAAGATACAACAGTTCAAAATCTTTGGGATACAGCAAAAGCAGGCCTGAGGGGGAAATACATCACAATACAAAAATCCATCCAAAAACTGGAAAGAACTCATATACAAAAGCTAACCTTACACCTAAAGGAGCTGGAGAAAAAACAGTAAATAGATCCTACACCCAGCAGAAGAAGAGAGTTAATAAAGATTCGAGCAGAACTCAATGAAAACGAGACCAGAAGAACTGTGGAACAGATCAACAGAACCCGGAGCTGGTTCTTTGAAAGAATTAATAAGATAGATAAACCATTAGCCAGCCTTATTAAAGAGAAGAGAGAGAAGACTCAAATTAATAAAATCATGAATGAGAAAGGAGAGATCACTACCAACACTAATGAAATACAAACGATTTTTAAAAAATATTATGAGCAGCTATATGCCAATAAATTAGGCAATCAAGAAAAAATGGACTCATTTCTGGAAAACCACAAACTACCAAAACTGGAACAGAAAGAAATGGAAAACCTGAACAGGCCAATAACTAGGGAGGAAATGGAAGCAGTCATCAAAAACCTCCCAAGACACAAAAGTCCAGGGCCAGATGGCTTTCCTGGGGAATTCTATCAAACTTTTAAAGAAGAAACCATACCTATTATACTAAAGCTGTTCGGAAAGATAGAAAGAGATAGAACACTTCCAAACTCATTCTAAGAGGCCAGCATCACCTTAATTCCAAAACCAGACAAAGACCCCACCAAAAAGGAGAATTATAGACCAATATCCCTGATGAACATGGATGAAAAAAATTCTCAACAAGATACTAGCCAATAGGATCCAACAATACATTAAGAAGGTCATTCATCATGACCAAGTGGGATTTATCCCCGGGGTGCAAGGCTGGTTCAACACTCATAAAACAATCAGTGTGATTGATCATATCAGCAAGAGAAAAAACAAGAACCATATGATCCTCTCATTAGATGCAGAGAAAGCATTTGACAAAATACAGCATCCATTCCTGATCAAAACTCTTCAGAGTGTAGGGATAGAGGGAACATTCCCCCAACATCTTAAAAGCCATCTACGAAAAGCCCCCAGCAAATATCATTCTCAATGGGGAAGCACTGGGAGCCTTTCCCCTAAGATCAGGAACAAGACAGGGTTGTCCACTCTCACCACTGCTATTCAACATAGTACTAGAAGTCCTAGCCTCAGCAATCAGACAACAAAACGACATAAAAGGCATTCAAATTGGCAAAGAAGAAGCCAAACTCTCCCTCTTCATCAATGACATGATACTCTACATAGAAAACCCAAAAGACTCCAATCTAACCTCAAGATTGCTAGAACTCATACAGCATATGAGTTCTAGTTCTATAGACATGGCCAACAAGCACATGAGAAAATGCTCTGCATCACTTGCCATCAGGGAAATACAAATCAAAACCACAATGAGATACCACCTCACACCAGTGAGAATGGGAAAATTAACAAGATAGGAAACAACAAATGTTGGAGAGGATGTGGAGAAAGAGGAACCCTCTTGCACTGTTGGTGGGAATGTGAACTGGTGCAGCCACTCTGGAAAACTGTGTGGAGGGTCCTCAAAGAGTTAAAAATAGAACTACCCTACGACCCAGCAATTGCATTACTGGGGATTTACCCCAAAGATACAGATGCAGTGAAATGCCAAGACACCTGCACCCCGATGTTTATAGTAGCAATGTCCACAATAGCCAAACTGTGAAAGGAGCCTCGGTGTCCATCGAAAGATGAATGGATAAAGAAGATGTGGTTTATGTATACAATGGAATATTACTCAGCCATTAGAAACGACAAATACCCACCATTTGCTTCGACGTGGATGGAACTGGAGGGTATTATGCTGAGTGAAATAAGTCAATCGGAGAAGGACAAACATTATATGGTCTCATTCATTTGGGGAATATGAAAAATAGTGAAAGGGAATAAAGAGGAAAGGAGAAAAAATGAGTGGGAAATATCAGAAAGGGACACAGAACATGAGAGACTCCTAACTCTGGGAAACGAACAAGGGGTGGTAGAAAGGGAGGTGGGCAGGGGTGGGGGTGATGGGGTGACGGGTACTGAGGGGGGCAGTTGATGGGATGAGCACTGAGTGTTATTTTATATGTTGGCAATTGAACTCCAATAAAAACTAATTAATTAATTAATTAATTAAAATGCTATTATAAATGGAAATATATATATATATATATAATTTTCACTCACGGAATATCTTGACTTCATGAAGATATCTTTACTTCTTTCTTAACCTTCTGCCTTAGTCTACTCAGGCTTCTATAACAAAATGCCATAAACAGGGGCTTAAGGAACAGAAATGTATTTCTCATAGTTGGGAAGCCCAAGATCAAGAAGTCCCAAATTAAGGTGCTGACAGATTCAGCTTTGAGGAGAGCTCTTTCTGACTTGGAGATGGCTAACTTCTTGCTGTGTCCTTACATAGCTTTTCTAATAAGAGTTCCACCCTAATGACTAATTGCCTCCCAAAGTCCCTACCTTAAACACTGTCACATTGGAGGCTGGAGTTTCAACACATACATTTTGGGGGGGGTGCAATTCAGTCAATAGCACCCTCAGTTGGTTTACTATTAAGATATTACATTATAATTTATATGAAATCATGGGAAGTAAAAAAAAATGTAAATTAAGCATACATATTGTATGCTGGAATAAATACTAACTAGTCAGAAATAAATAAATCATGTTATTATCCTGATTTATTATAAATATGAGTATTTTAACCTAAATAATATATTAAACATATTTATTACAAATAGGTATTTAACCTAAATTAATAAGGAATTTTTTTCCTAACTAAAGACCCCAAAACACATTCTTAAATTTAAAAAAATAAAGCCTACTACAGATTGATTTTAAGTCATTTGTTAGTTCAAATAGGTCTTTGATTTCTACTCCATGCATACATGTTAGGGATTTCAAGGCATACTTGGAAAACATTAAATTTTAAGAGTTCCATAACATACTATATAGATCTGTAACACAACAGCTTTCCCTTAATTTTTCTATGTATTTCTAAATATATCCCTCACCCATTCCTTACCCTTTTGTTTTATAAGATCTATTATTTAATCCAATTATGTATAATACAGTGAGAATTTCTTCTCTGCCTCTTATGAACCCAGAAATCTAGATGTTCCCAGTAAAAATCTTCTTGGAAAAAGCTGGAAAGAAATTGTCAAGTCCCAGAGTCGCTACTATGAGGAAATTCCTCACATAAGAATCTTGTGTCTTTATCTACATATGAAGCCTCCGCTCTCTGTCCTTTGTCAGCAGCCTGATAGAGAATATGACTGTGTCAGAGGTGGCAGGACCAGGTTTTTTTTTTTTTTTTCATTTTATTTTTACTTTCTAATCCGATGTGGGTCATTTCTTTTGTAAAATACAATTAATATGTTGCACTATTTTCAAATTTCTATCCAGTTTCTGATTACTTTTTCTCACTTTATCTACTTATTTTCTCATAAAAGAGAAGCCAACATTTTGTATACCCGCATTCATCCCAGGATCACACTTTAAGTAGTACTGTATCATATGATTCTATTTCCTAACCTCTTACACCTAGCTATATAGTCAATGAAACATAAGGCAACTTGTAAGGTGAGACTTCAGAGAAAGTTCCTTAAGAAGAGTCTAGACCACTTTCATGCATTCTTCTTGTCTTCCCCATTCCCACATCCTGCCTGAAATGTACGCGTAATGACTAGAGTTCCAATGTACCATTGCACTTTGAGAAGCTAGGTATAGTGGACACAAAAGTAAGAGAAGCTTGAGATTCTGAAAACACTGTGAAACCCCCATGTATATTTTGGACTCCTAGACACTAGATTCTGTAAGACGTTTCCAACTTCTTGTTTAAGCCTCTGTTGTTTCTAACACCTGTTCCTAGCTGTTGAAACACTACTCCTACTTGATATTAACACGTACAAGAGAATGCATTTTAACTATCTTGAAGATAGATAAAATGAGTCTAGAAATTCCACTTGAATGGAACAGAAAATTAAAAGCAGTTCAATGAAGCTCCAAGCCCAGATTAAAAGGCCTGGGGGCATTCATCAAACTGATTAATTAATCAACAAGTCAAAACAGTAAGGAGTGTTGACTACTAACACATTCCTCATTTGGGCTAAGTAACTGGAAGCAGAAGTACTTGCCTTAGATTAAATAATTGAATGTTAGCTCTGTAACTGAAAAGATAAGAATTATAGAAGGCCACACACATTCCAGGGGAAAAGCAAACAAAAAACCCATCCAGATAGTGTATCTTTCTCTATCCCATAATCCCCAAACTGGATACATTTTAAAACAAAAAATGTGGATAATTAGGACAATTCAAATATAAAGACCAGCAGATAGCCTTGAATCACTGAACATTTGAAGAAAACCAATACTTGAAAGAAAGGTACTATCAAAACAGAAACAACACCCCAAAATATTTTATAGAGCAAATAGAATTTAAAAATCAGAAAAATATGATGAACTTCATATATTTGAGAGAATACATTATTTAAAAATAACTAGAGATCCTACTATTTTAAAACATGATTTTAAATTAAGTGAACTCTCAATAAGCATTCTCTCACTTATTTAACAAATGTTTATTGAACTTCTATATCTAAGCTCCAGGTTCTATCTCAGGTGACATGTTGTAGTCGGGAAAAACAATGTAGAGCTTTGTTTTCTATAACTCTATTGCATATTGGTGGAGGGACAGAGAATAAAAGATGTCATGGTACTCTTCTTTCTTTGAAACCTACTATAAAAAGAAAAAGAGAGAAAAGAAAATAAAAAGAAAAGGAAATTGAATCTTCAATGAAACTAGGAAATAGAAACAAGCATAAAGTAAAAACTATGAAAAAGGGGTTGTCCAATGCAGGAAAATTGAACCTGGTTTATGGAGATCTTCAGGTGTTGGGAAATACATTGGTCAAAAGTGGATGGTACTTTCGACAAGGACAAAAGCTGTCATTCCAGAAGGAATGAGTGTCAGTTTCTTATGAGTGTGTCCTGAACCCACCCGAAACCTTGGAATAGGAGAGAAAATTGGTTAAAAGTGAAAATATAATGATATGGTGTCTTTGCAAGAAGCAAGCCATCAGGATGATAGGATAAAGAGGAAAAAGTAAGTTGGAGTCAGCTCTGCAGTATATTACCTTAGGTATATGAACACCATCTTGCTAAATTCAATGGTTTGTTTTTGATCTTCATTTTGCTGGCCATTTCTTCCGCATTTGACAAAGTAGACTAATCATTCCCTGTTGAAATCCTTTCTTCCTTTAGCTCTGGCATTTCAAACACCCTTTATTTTAATTCCATTCCTTTTGAAGCTCCTTCTCAGCATCCTTTGCTGTTCCTGAATATTGGGTTGGCATGTGCTTAATCCACGTTTTTTTGGTCTCTCAATACTTCCTCCCCAAGTGATGTCATCTAGTCCTTACAAGTAGTACCATTTACATTTTGCTAACTCCAAGGTTTATCTGCAGCCCTAATATCTCCCTAAGAATTTGATTAATAAACTCCATTCTTAACAACTCTACTTGACTGTCCAATAGTCAAAATTCTGCATGCCCAATGTCCAACAACGAATTCCCAATTCTCAATATTTTCTACTACGCAAGTCCCCCAGATAAATAAATAAATAAATAAATAAATAAATAAATAAATAAAGTAAGGTTAAAAAAAAAAGTTCCCTCTGATTCACACAACAGCTCAGGACAAAATCTAGTTGTCATTTCTGAGTACAATCTATCTTCCATATCTTGACTAATAAGGAAGGATAAATGTTGATAATATATTTTTTAAATTTATTTATTTATTCATGAGAGACACAGAGAGAGACAGGAAGAGACATAGGCAGAGGGAGAAGCAGACTCCCCGCATGGAGCCCTATGTGGGACTTGACCCCAGACCCTGGGATCACACCCTGAGCCAAAGGCAGACGTTCAACTGCTGAGCCACCCAGGCGTCCCAATAATATTGGGTTTTAAGTCACTGATCCAAAAATAGATGTTAATACTTAGTGGAAGCTTAAAGAGAAACATGGTTTGAATGGCTCCAAAGTATTTCCCCTAAGATATATTTCTTTGCTACAAAGATTAGTAATGTATAGTCGAGAAATAGCAGACATCATCCTAACCAATTGGGCCAGTTTAATATCCCATAATATGATAATAAGACTATCATATTAACCTAATAAAACCTTTGGTAAGATGAATTTTTTTGTATTATTGTTATACAGCATAAATTCACCTCATTCCAATCATGAGAAAATATCAGATAAACCTGCATTGCAGGACATTCTACAAAATAACTAATAATTCTCCAAAAGTTTCAAGATCATGAAAGGAAAAGAAAGATTGAGGAAATATTAAATTGGAGGACACTAAAGAGAAATAAAAAGTAAATGCAACACAATACTCCTATTATAATGACCAAACTCCAGAACACTGGCAACAACAAATTCTGGCAAAGACATGGAGCAACAGGAACTCTCATTCATTGTTGGTGGAAATGCAAAATGGTACAGAAACTTTGGAAGACAGTTTGGCAGTTTCCTAGAAAACTGAACATATGCTTATTATATAATCCAGCTGTCACACTTCTTGGTATTTGCCCACATGAATTGACAACTTATGTCTACACAAAAACTCACATGAGGATGTTTATGGTATTCATAATTGCCAAAGCATGATACTAACCGAGACATCCTTCAGGAGGTTAATGGATTAATAAACTGATGCATCCAGACAATGAAATGTTAGCACTAAAAAGAAATAAGCTATGGAACTATGAAAATACATAGAATAAACTTTAATGCATTTTATTAAGTGAAAACAGCCAATCTGGAAAAGGGATGTGATGTAAGATTCCAACAATACGACATTATGGAAAAAGCAAAACTAAGACTAGGGATTAAGAAGGTAGAAGGGATAAATAGAGAATAGAAATTTTTTTAGGACAGTAAAACTATTTGTTAATACATGTCATTTATATTTGTCAGACTCATGGAATGCACAATACCAATGGTGAAGCTTAGTGCAAACTATGGGCTGTGGGTGATAATGATATGTCAGTTTAGGTTCATGGATTGTAACAAATGTACTACTCTGATGAGGAATGATGATAATGGGGGAGCTGGGCATGTGTGAGGACAGGGGGTATATTGGAACTCTGTATTTTCCACATAATTTTGCTGTGACCTAAAATTGTTCTATAAATAAAGTTTAGGGGATCCCCAGCTGGTTCAGTGGTTTAATGCCTGCCTTCAGCCCAGGGCCTGATCCTGGAGTCCCAGGATCGAGTCCCACATCGGGCTCCCTGCAGGGAGCCTGCTTCTCCCTCTGCCTGTGTCTCTGTCTCTCCCTCTCTCTGTGTGTGTCTCTCATGAATAAATAAATGAAATCTTTAAAAAAATAAAAACAAAAATAAATAAAAATAAAGTTTATTAATTAAAAAATAAATAAATGTAACACAGCATCCTAGATAATCTTCTAGAACAGAAAATGGACATTATTAAAATAACTGGTAAAATCTGAACAGAGATTATTAATTTCCTGGTTTTACAATATTATATAAGATGTTAGCATAAGTGGGTGCTGGGTTTAGCGGTAAGTAGAAATACAATGTTTGGAACTTTTCTAGAAGTTTAAAATTAGTTCAGCATAAAAGTTTTCCAAAAAAAGAACACAGTGGTATTGAAGATTTGTGTGGTCTGCAAATCACTAAAATCCACACTTTTTAAATGTTAAGTTTCTCTGGAACTTGTTATAAGGATAAAATTATCCAATGAAAGAACTAAAAATTGCTGTATATGATACACTTGTTTCCTGACTCCTTAAAGGCCTCACTTTTTCATCTCATGTTAGGAGAGGAAGTAGAAACTTGAGGAGAGTTATTCTTTCTGAGTAGGAAATGGACCAAGGTTCAAATAAGAATGAGTCATTCTGCTTTCTGCAATTCCAACCCTAATGGTAATGTTCTATTGCACTTCCCTATTACCAAAGTTACCTGTACAAACTACATATCTTATCTGTGTCTAGGCTTCCCAGAGACACCACACCCAGAAACATCCCTAATCTTAGCCTAACTGGCCTTCTGATTAAAATGGTGAAAGACTGGCAACTTTTCCTTTAATTGGTGTGAAACACACTCTGGTGTCTGAGGGTTCAATAAGAAGTACATGTAACTTCTCATCTTTCATTCTTATTCTGAAAAAGAGGATAAGAGTGGACTTTTTGCTTAAGATTGAAGTGAGAAAAAGAACTGAAGTCACAAGACCCCACTTCCCTTCCATCCAAATTCTCAGGTACCAGTACCTCTTCAAAGGAAAAAAGCTCAATTATGAAGCAGAAAGAATTTTTTTTTAAATCTCGAAGTTTTTTTTTTAATAATATCCAGTGTACATCTAAATTCAATAGTGAAAGTGGATTGAACAATTATTCATTTAGGGAACATCCACTGGCAATCATTTCATCAATTCATTTCTTCCAAAAAGTAAATCCTATAAAGAAAGATGGCAATTATTTTCTACATATTTTTACACCAATATGTGGAGTTTTTTAAAACATTAAGTATGTTTTAACTAGTAGACTAGTAAACTAGTAAACTAGTATGTTTTACATACTAGTTTCCAAAGAAAGTTCAGAAGAATATATACATACATACATACATATACATGCACATGTATATACACACATATACATATGTATACAGAAATATATGAATATATACACCTGCACATATATTTTTTAATGCAAAATAAATCAGTCCAATAGCCCTCATGACGACAGAGGCTATTTATGCTATAGAAGAATACAAAAATATCTAGAAAAAGTGTATGTATAGAATAATAATAAGATTTCTGCTGAATTAACACTAACCAGAGATGTCATTACTTAGGAAATCACAAGTGAACAAAGAACAGACCCAACATGATTAAAATATATAAATATTCCAAATTCAGGTGTTTTTTTATTTTCTTTCTTTCTTTCTTTCTTTCTTTCTTTCTTTCTTTCTTTCTTTCTTCTTTCTTTCTTCTTTCTTTTCTTTTTTCCAAATTATTCTTTCAGAGTTCTCTCCTGGGATATAAAGGAGCAACTCTTTTTCCTTTTACCAAATCCCTGCCCATTCCAAATGGAGGGTAGAAAACAGCTACCAGAGTGAGAGGCAGTTTTCACTATTTGCCTGTTAGCTGGAGAAGAAATTTCCTTGGAGATCTATGTAATTGCATTTACCACTAAATTAGATGTCGTGGAGCTTTTCATGTATAAACAGTGGTAAGCTGAAACAATGTTCAAGGGTAAAATTTAGACCTATCAATTTGAAGATTCTTTCTTGAAGAAGTGCTCCGATCTATACTTTTGCATTTAGTAAAACACTGCTTGAAGTGGAAATCAATTCCTAAGTTAATTTAAACTTAAAGTTGTTTGAGTACCCAGTAGTCTCAGAGCTTTTTAAAGTGTTTTGTTATAAGATTCCATTAGGGACAAAAATATACTTATGAAATACAAAGGTTACATATTGAATTTATATATATAATAAAGCATACTCTGCACATAATATAGTGCTGTTAATAAAATTTAACCAGGCTTTCCAAAAAATTTCAAATCAGACAGCTGTTTGATTAAAGAAATGGAATATTAATAAGTTATTGCAAGCTGCCAGAATGGTTGTCAGCCTCCCTATTTCTAGTTCCCACACTTTTCAAATTGTATTTTCCAAAATCAAACCTAATTTTTTAAAAGGCCTATAAAGAGATACATAAAAATGGCAACCAAAGCTTACTTTGTTGGTGTTCTTCTACCCTAGCATCCCATAAAAGAGAATTTATTTTAAGCTTGAGGGGAATTTTATGAAATGAAAGTTCCTCAGAGACACTGGACCTTAAAAGTAGAAAGTATCTCTCTCGCTCTTGTCCCATGCTCGCTCTCTCTCTCTCTCTCTCTCTCTGCTTCAAGGTCATTTTCTCTAATTCTATTTATCTTTCTGATTGGTGGGTTCCCCAATGACTCAAACCCAGATTCTTCATCTTCACAGCACTTACTGCGAAACTTGACAGTATTCTTTATTCTCTGAATCCTAATTTTATATTCCTAGGGAGAAAATCCAGTTTTCCTACATTGACTCAATTCCTTAACCAAGAGTGGGGAATTCTGAAGGGTACACAGGATCATAGAAGATTCATTCCTCAAAAAGAAGAGGAAAATGCTATCAACTCAAATTCATTACAAAAAAAACAAAAACAAATTGCAGAGCATTGTCTTTAATTAACCTAAATGCCAAAACAAAGCATCAGCAAATTAAGTAGAACAATACATATTTAAAAGAAGACAGTACGTCTTGTCCAGCTGGGGTTTATTTCAGGAAGTGAAAGTTGTTTTAATTTTTAGAATCAGTGCAATTCACTACATCAATAGAATAAAGAAAAAAGTATATAATCATCTCAGTAGATGGAGAAAAAAGTATTTGGTAAAATTTAATGTCCATTGATTATTTTTTAAAAATTCTCACAAATTAGGACTCTATCTACAATCTGATAAAGGGTATTTATGAAAAATGTATTGCCAATTTATACACAATGGCAAGATATCAACTTTTCCCTCTAGGATAGAAAATATCTTAATATGTATGCCTGATCTCATTTCTTTTATTCAATATTAGACTAATAGCCCAAATGCAATTAGGTAACAAAAAATAAAATAGAAATTATAAGTATTGGAAGGAAAAAAATAAAACTACTTGTGGTCCTTAATTTTGTTGAGCCATGGTTCCCAGCTATTTAGTTACATGTTATTGTGAGTATTTCTGTTAAGGTGTTTTTAGATGAGATTAACACTTAAATTTGTGGACTTTGAGTAAGGCAAATTACCCTTTAAAATGTGGATGGGCCTCATCCAATCAGTTGAAGGCCTTAATAGAACAAAGACTAGCCTTTCCTAAGTAAGAAGGAATTCTACTAGCAGACTGATTTACAACTCTAGCTGCAACTCTTCCCTGAGTCTCTAGCCTGGTAGCCTCTACCTACCAGATTTTGAACTTGCCAAGCCTCTGTAACCTTGTAAGCAAATTCCTTAAAACAAATCTCTCTGAATATAGATACACATCTTTTTGGTTCTGTTTCTCTGGAGAACTGTGACTAATACATGTGATTATACAACAGAAATAAAAACCTATGTTTACAAAAAGAATATACAAAAGTGTTATCAGCAGCTTTATTTTAAAAAGTCCCAAACTAAAAACAATTCATAATTCCATTAAACTGGAAACAACCTATAATTCCATCAACAGGAGAATGGATAATTAAACTGTGGTATGATTATGCAATGCAATATTTCTCAGCAATATTTCTAACCACAAATATATCAGATTACATGAATTACTTTCAAAAATATTGGATAAAAGAATCCATACATTTTGTAGATCCTATTTAATGAATTTCAAGAACAGGAAAAATTAATTTATAGCGATTGAAACGAGAACAGTGGTTGTCTGTTGGGGCAGGGAGGAGGTGCATATGATTGATAAGAGGAGCAAGAAGATTTCTGTGTGAAGTATTTAAGACTTATATATTTCACACCATGAACCTTTTATTTCATTTAAATAAACTAATAAAGATGTATGTAAGTGAATATGTAAATAAAAAAGACAAACAAATAATATGGGAGCAGGGTGAAATTTTAAATCATGTGATCTGATCTGAGAAGACCTCATTAAGAAAGTGACTTTTGACAAAGACTTAATGGGAGAGAATCAATGAGCCATGAGGCTATATGAAAAAAGTGTTCTGGTAGAGAGAAAAAGAACAAATATCCCAAGGCAGGAATGCCTAGCATGTGAGAGGAAGAGCAAGGAGACTAATGTTGCCTTGGAAGAGCTAGTGCACCGGTCATGGTAAGCTCTTGTAGGATATTGTTAGCCCAATAAAACTGACTTCAGATTTCTGATTTCAGTAGTATAAAAGAATGAAGTTGTGTTGTTTGAAACCAATAAGTTTGAGGAAATTTGTTGCATCAATAGAAAACTAATATATCCATATCACGAACTAGAAATCTAAAACTTCTTTTTTTATATAATGTATGGAAACTGCTATCAAAGAAAACCTGCACCAGACAAATTAAACAGGTGAGGACAACTGAATTGAAGACTATTGTAATAGTGGTCCAAACTATTATAATAGAGGAGAGAAGCAAATTCAACTCCACTAAAACAAGAAGCAGGAGAGTTTCTTACCAATGGGGTGAGCTAGTAAGAAAGAACTGGTTGGTCCATGTGCTTAAACTATCTGTGTTTGCTAGCTGGCTTGTTAATATTAATAAAGCTAATATTGTACCCTCCCATAGATGCTGGGACGGGGTAGCCCTATCTTTCTTGATAATTACATTTCAAAAGGAAGACCCTCAGGTCCTTAAGAAAGACATTCCTGATTTGAATTCCTGGCAAGCAGCTGGAGGAAGATTTAAATTTCAAAGTGGTAGAGAAACTTCATAATTGCAAGTTCCCTAAAGTACAAGCTCTCAGAAAAGAGAGGTTAGTGACCTATAATCAGGAAGAAGTCTATCTAAAGCTTAGTCAAGTTGAAGGGAACATGAGAGCCATCTCTGTCAATGCTTACTAAAAAATTCTTAGTCAAAGCCAAACCAGATATTTATGTCAGTAGAATTTGTCATATGCACTAACACATTTATTCATCCTTTATATTGAAAATCTGGAAATTTTAGAATCAGGATAATGCATGAATACTTGCCCATTAACAACAATAAGACATCATCTTAAAGAAATAAATTATATGTGACACTTTAAAGTCTTAAAACATATACAGAAATTATTTATATTGGAATGTGTTTTTTGTTGTTTGAAGTATTAGAAAGAGAGATACCTTATAGTTCTGGAATTACGAGTATGTTCCTTTTTAAAATAAAAGAGACCTAGGAATAAGAGAAATGTAAAAATGCTATGTACAGTTAGAAAAAAAATAAATAAAAGAAAAGCCTAAATTAAAGCACTAGTAGAAGAATATAGATGTTTTTAGAATAATCCTCAAGTGTGCATATTAATTATCTCAATATTTGTTGAACAAATATTATGGTCTAGACTCTAAAGAAATAAAATTATTGAGAAAAAGTGCATGTCCTTAAGATATACTTAAGCCAATACATGAAAATAAACAAATTGCAAGATAACCTGATAAATGACATTTTAGAGATAAGGGTGAAACAACTATGGGTCATAAGAAATATATATATAGCTCTGCCTCAGGGAATGAGGTAACACTTCACCAAGGGAGTAATATTTGAGCTGATTCTTGATGATGAATAGAAAACACAAGGTGGAAAGAGGATCAGAAAGCATTTTCAAGGGAAATAGCTTGTGATAATTCTTGAGATAGAATTAAAGAGCATAATTTGTCAAGATTACGGAAAATTCACCTTGGCAAAAGGAAGACTTTGTTAACAAATAATAGAGATAAAGTCAGCTGGAGTAGTGCTAACAGCAGAGGTGGTGAGAGAAGTAGCAACGCAACTGGAATAATAGACTAAAAACAGTAGAAGTAGATACTTTTTCCTGAGTGCTTACATGACATTCTAAGTGATTTCAATGCTTTATCACATTTGATTATTATATATGAAGGAGATTTCATGTCTGTTTTACTAATGAGGAGCCCAAAGTTTGGAGGAGATAGAGGATGGTTTACAAGACTGGAAAACTGCATGTGCTATAAGAAATTAATAGAGTAATCTTTAGAAACATGAAACAAATCAGAGATCAGTATCATTTTGTTTGTTACTTTTCTGTTGTTAAATAGAGGAGTGATTGGGTCAGTTTTGTCTTTTGATAAAACAGTTTCATGGCAATATAAAAATTAAGACTGGAGAATTAGCAACAAAAGGAAACTGAGAGATTCTTGGCAAAGCAGCCTGTACTGTACAGAGAATTAATTAATAGTTTGCATGAACGCTTATAAGATTCTTAAGCACGAGTTTCATGTATTATTTATCTTTGGAATCTCAGAACTTAGCTAAGAGTAAGGCAATGACATTCAGTACATGTTTTGCTGAGTTTAGCAGAAATGAATAATCAACTAGAACAGTCAAACATCTACAGAAGAAGTAAAGTAACGTAACACAGAATAAATTATTGTTGAATGCCTACTATGTAGCTCATGCTTGCATTTTTATTTTTTAATCCTCAAAGAAATTATTATTATTTATATTATTTACATTATTATTTATATATATTATTAAGATTATTATTACAATAATCTTAGAGATGATAAAACTAAACCTCATAAATATTCATTGAAGGAAAGAATCATCCACCAAAGCCATAGTCTACTATGGCTTGTTGAGGATGGTCCCAGCCAGCTGGGATTATTCACATGACAATGGTATTATTTTTTTTTTAAAGCATAAAAAGTGCAAGGTCTCTTGTTGCTATTCCAGAGCTAGCCCATTGTCATTTCTACCAAATTCTGTTGGTCAAAGAAGTCAACAAATCAGCCCAATTCACAGGGTGGGGTAATAGATTCTACCTCTTGATGGGGAAATCTACAGTCACATTGGAAAGGGTCTAAATAGAGAAGTAAATGAAGATTTGGGAACCTCATTGAAGTCAATCCACCAAAATTAGGGAGTCTTAAAGTTCCCTTTCTGGCCCTGGTAGTTCTAGAAGGCTAAAATAAGCAGAAGTAGAAGACAGAATTTCAGAGGCTGACTTTGCATTTGAGGTAAAGTTGGTCTAAAAATAATATTTGAGTCAAAGCTGATCTGAAATATATAGACTCCTAGTTATAGAATCCTAAGTATTTCTGTGGGTGGCACCTTGCACCAAAATAAGATCTGTTAAGGGACCTCTACAGTGATACCTGGAAATTTCTGCAACGATAGAGAAACAAAACCACCCAATTTCTCTGCTACATCACTATGAGTAAGTTACATACAAAAAGGTAATCAACACAAATAACTCCCTACATCTAGCTTCCTCCGGCTTTGAACATTTGCTACAAGTTTCTCCCTTGGTACTGTCATGACACAAGACCAAATCTTTTGAAAGTAAATCCTATTTATTTTTCATTCATTCATTCATCTATCTATTCATCACTGCTCAGTTAATAAGATTCAGCAATGGGAAGTTTCCCAAGCTTTATGTTATCTAAATGAAAATGACATTTATGAATCGGGCTAAATTATTGTTAAGACATGCACCCAAAACCTGATGCTTGACTTCCATATTGATTATAGTTATTTTTTCTGTTACCAGTGACACCATGAGGCAGTAACTCTGACAGTACAGTAAAGAGAATAGTCAGAATGAAGAAGCATTTTTTAGGAGTGGTGTGGTGAGAATATTATATGCATAAAAGAGATATTATAAAGAATGTCAAAATTTGTTTAAAGCTCATATTTGATGGATCTAGTGAAGACCAAAGGAGACATCACTAAGAGGAGGAGGAATTACTATTCAAAGGAAGAAAGGAAACTTTTTTAAAGAGATGAAGAAAGTGAGAAAGCATGTATGAAGATCTACACAAAGTTTTACATAAAAAAGAGGGGTTACTTGAAATAGGTTATCACTGATGCCTGTAAGCTCAGTAGTGCAGGTAATGAGTTCATTTTCTGATATGTGATTTGGGAAGAGAGTACAAAGAGTTTTAGTACAGTCAATATGAAAATTTTAAAATGGATTTGTTTGGAGATTAAAAAAGAAGCCAGACCAGTGGGCACCAGGGAGCAGTTGAGTCTGATCAGCATGACTTGTATGGATCTAGAGAGCTTATGGCACAGATGGCTCATCAATAGTGCTAAGCAGTATCCCAAAACAAGGGTCAAAATGAAACAGTGTAGATTATTGTTTAGAAATTTTCTATTTAGGTAAAATTACCCAAAACACTCTGCATGTGTTATCATTCAATGTTGCATAAAAGTATCCTGATACTTTACAATGTAAGTGCATTATGAACACCTTCATTAGTTCTCTTTTTCCCAGCTTGCCTAAAGGTTCCAGTGTGCAAATAACTCTCAGTTAGTTCTATGAAAGTGCATTAAGTCTTTGAGGTTTAATGCTCTAGGCTGGCATTCAGTTCCTCTGAGTGGTAATTTACTAAATAGTAGGGTGGGATGCTATCTTCCTTATCCAAAAAGTGAACTGGAGCAAAGAATTAAGGGGCTCGTCCATATTCAGAAAGCTTATTATACTGCAGCATCAGAGCTAGTGAACATAGGGCAAGAGTACTACATAAAAAAGAAATGTGAGTTTCCCTTTGATAATATATTATTTCCAATTGGCTAATAAAAAGGAAAATGGCATATAAAAAGCATGCAATTTTTCTAATTAGATCAGCATGATCTCTGCAGTCTTCTCTAAAAGTATTCAACACTTTGGGCTATTTAAATCCATTTAGCCCTTTTTGAAAGGAACTAAAGAGAGAACATACTTTCAGTGGTGTATATATCTTTCTTTTTATCTAGGACAAAGGAATTCTCTCATACTTACCAAGTATCTTGTCTTCAAGTAACAGGGATTTATTTTGCATCAGTTCAAGCTGTCCTATCTGCCAAAATGATCCATGTTCAATGACTTTTAAAATGACTCGAACATCTCAATTCAATTCTGCTCTCCCACCCAGGCTTTTAGAAAAGCAGGAAAACTGTTTAATATTTTGAAAGGCATCCATTAAGATGATTCCATTTAAAATACTAAGTGGCTTAATGGTATTTTCAGTGCTACACAAAATATTCTAACCATGAAAAAATATTCAACTAACTACCAATATGTAGGAGCTCATTAACTTTAAAAGATATGAACTGCATATAGAAGTCTAGTGTAGCAACTAGGAAATTTCTGAGTAGTTAGGAGATACTCCTTTATTTATTTATTTTTAATTTAAATGAAAATTCAATAGACCACATTATTCTAAGCACCTAACTGAAAAACAACTTTATTGGAATAAGGATAGTATATAAAACAGAACTGAACTCTAAAAAGTTTCAGCACAGATGTAATATAAAACCTTTTTACTAGCTTAATGTATAGAGAAAAAAAACAAACACTTTGGTTGAATTGCTTTGAGGCACTATATTAAACATACACTAACCAGGTTTGAAGAGGGATACTGTTGAGTAAGGAGTAATGTCCATAAGGGATATTACAAGTACATGTGGCTTTGAATGTGTGGGGTTCCATAGATGTTGTTTCTATCAATCCCCAAAAGAGACTAAAGCACGATAACAGTGGGGAACGGTAATGGGTCCATAGATTGCACTCAGAGAAAGTAAGTATCTAAAATCTGGCTCTTTCTGATTTTAAAGCTTTCTAAGAAGAGAATATTTCCTAAAATAGTTATTTACTTTGAAAACAGAATAATGTAAGTAAGCTACTTGTCTTGACTTGTTTTTCCCAAAGATATTATTTCCTTTACATCAAACGGTGCTAATAGCCAATTCTATTCAGAGGTAGTATTTAAAAAAAAAGCTTTGATCTAGCTTTTGAGTAGAATTATAAGCACAGGAGGCTACCAAAATGCATACATTTATTTTAAGGTCATTTAAATCATGTATATTCAATTACATTCTCACCAAATTTGAAAGCAGATGCTGAGAAATCCACAAGGGAACACAAAAGCAGAACAAAGCATTTTAATAGTTTCCATTTGTCATTCAGTATAGAAAAACAGTAATGGGGTGCCTGGGTGGTGCAGTCGGTTAAGCCTCCAAGTCTTAATTTCAGGTCATTATCTCATGGTCCTGAGATTGAGCCCTACCTCAGGGTGCACACTGGGCAAGTAGTCTGAGATTCTTTCTCTGTCTGCCCATTGCTCTCACTTGTGCATTCTCTCTTGCTTGCTCTCTCTTTTTTTAAAATAAATCAATCTTTAAAAAGAAGAAAAGAAAAAAAGTAATAACAGCTTTTGGAAGTATTTTAGTGTTAATTATCCTGTGTTAGTTTCATATAAAGCAAAGAAAAACTCATTTCAATAAATAATGTTCAAAAATGATTAGATGAGAAAACTTTAGCTTTTAGATTGGCATTGTTACTTATACGGTTACATCTTATCAAAAGAACAATTTAAAATGGAGATTATTTCCAAATAAAATAAAATAAAATAAAGTGGAGATTCTTCCCATTTCCTCTAATCTGTGAGATCAAATATATCAACTATAGTGTGAATGAGTAACCCAAATGGAAAAAAAGAAGCAAAACATAAGGGCACAATACTGAAACTAAAGTGTTTAAGAAAGGAGGAATTTATTTTTAGCATTGAAGTCCTAGTATAGTTTGAGTAAAAGCACTAAATAGAGCTTTCCTCTATTTTCAGTAACCATTCAGTTTTCTTCTCCCTCTCTTGGGAATTATAAGTAACATGGAATGGTAAGGTTTCACGGCAACAACAAGTTTAGATTCAATGAGTTATAAAATCAAGATGTCAAAACACCTGAAGCACCAAAGTTGCTCCATTGGTTGAACATGCAACTCTTGATCTCAGCTCAGTTCTTGATTTCAGGGTCATGAGTTCAAGCCCTGTACTGGGCTCCACACTGGGTCTGTAGCCTACTTAAAAAAAAAAAAAAAAAAAAAAAGTTAAACACCTGAAGATTCAAGAATTAATTGTAGACATAAATGCCTAAAGTTGGAATTGGTCCCCAGGCAATGTCAATTCACAAATTCAAACCATGTCTGAATACAGTTTTGAAAAGTTTAGTCTTTCCACATGACAGTTCAACGTATATATTGGCCATTCAATCCTGATAATCAATGCTGTTATAATAACAACCAATGAGACAGCCAATAATTACAGAAGTGCATTTTGGCCAAGATCTTAAACATACAAATGTTAAACACAAATATTTCTTATCTGCTGCAAAAATGATGGTGAAGTGAAATAAGAAGGGAAGTGCTTTCACAGGAAGTGCCATGCCATTCATTTTTAGGATATCTACTTTTACCCAGGACAATGATGAAATAGTACATACATTTTTAAAGATTTTGTTCATTTATTTGAGACAGAGAGAGGGGGGAGAGCAAAAGTGGGGGCAAGAGCAGAGGGATAAGGAGAAGCAGACTCTCTGCCAAGCAGGACCCTGAGATCATGACCTGGACTAAAGGCAGATGCTTAACTGGCTGAGCCACCCAGTCACCTCTACATAGTATATTTTTTATAAAAAGAAAATAAGATCAAAGGATTGTATCAATGTCAAGTGCTGTTTGTGATATTGTGCTATAGTTTTACAAAATGTTACCATTGGAGAAAACTGGAAAATGGGTACAGATATCTCTGTATTATTACTCACAACTTCATCAAAATCTCTGATTATCTTAATGAAAATTTAATTACAAATGTAAGTTTTGCCTGAAAATAGAGTTCACATGCACTACCTTTAACCGCCGTGTATCAAAGAAAATGTTGATGAGGCAAAGAATGCAGAGAAAAGTCAAAAATGTCTATGAGTCCAAAGGAAAAAGCAGCTACATGGCTTCTTTAAATCGCAGTGTACTAATATATGTAGAAGAATGGAACCAGGCCACTTTCATACACCATACCCAAAAATAAACTCAAACTGAATTAGAACCTATATGTGAGGTATTAAATGATAAAACTCCGAGAAAGCATAGGCAGTGGGGATCCCTGGGTGGCTTAGCAGTTTGGCGCCTGCCTTTGGCCCAGGGCGCGATCCTGGAGTCCTGGGATGGAGTGCCACATCAGGCTCCTGGCATGGAGCCTGCTTCTCCCTCCTCCTTTGTCTCTGCCTCTCTCTCTCCCTCTCTGTCTATCATAAATAAATAAATAAATCTTAAAAAAAAAAAAGAAAAGAAAACATAGGCAGTAATTTCTTTGACATCAGCCTTAGAAACATTTTCCTAGATTTGTTACCTCAGGCAAGGGAAACAAAAGCAAAATGAACTATTGAGACTACACCAAAATAAAAAAACCTTTTGCACAGTGAAGGAAACCATTAACAAAACACATGTCAACCTATTGTATGGTAGAAGATATTTGCAAATGATAAGGTTAGTATCAAAATATATAAAGAATTTATACAACTCAACACCAAAAACAAAGAAACAAACAAAAAATAAATAATATGATTAAAAAATGGTCAGAAGACCTGAATAGACATTTTTTTCCCCAACGAAGATGGACAGACAGCCTGTCATTTCTTTTCAGACACATGAAAGGGTATTCAATATCACTAATCAACAGGGAAATGCAAATCACAACCACAATGAGATATCACCTTATACCTGTCAGAATGATGAGAATCAAAAAGATAAGAACAAATGTTGGTGAGAATCTGGAAAAAAAAAAAAGACCCCTCATGTAATTCTGGTGGAAATGTATATTGATGCACTCATTGTGAAAAACAGCATGGAAGATCCCCCCAAAAATTAAAAATATGAATACTATATGATCCAGTAATACCACTACTGCATATTTACCAAAAGAAAATACAAATACTGATTCAAAAAGATATATGTACTCTTATGTTTCTAGCAACATTATTTACAATAGCCAACATATGGAAGCAATCCCAGTGTCCATCAATAGAAAAATGGATAAAGAAGTTGTGATATATGTATGTAATGAAATATGACTTAGGTATAAAAAAGGATGAGGTTTTGCCATTTACAACAACGTGGTTGGACTTGGGGGGGGTATTACACAAAGTGAAATAAGTCAGATAAAGAATGACAAATAGTATATGATTTCACTTATATGTGAAATCTAAAAAACAAAACAAATAAGCAAAAAACCCGAACAAACAAAAAGGAGAAACAGACCCATAAATACTGAGAACAAGTTGATGGTTGTCAGAGGGAGAAAGTGAAAAGATGAACAAAATGAGTGAAGTGGAGTGGGAGCTATAGGCTTCCACTTATGGAATAATTCATGGTGGTAAAATATAAGGCATAGGAAATATAGTCAATGCCACTGTAATAGCATTGTTTGATGACAGAAGGTAGCTACACTTAACAGTGAGCTTAGCATAATGTATATAGACTTACAGAATCACTAAAACTCCTGTAACATTATGTGTCAACTACATTTCAATATTTTATGTATATGTATATATATGTATGTATATGTATATATGTATATATGTATATGTATATATGGCATATTAATAGAATATTTAAGGTGTGGTAAGGGCAACAGATGAGGAAACATTTCCGTTGAAAAGAGATATTTTGTTACTCATGATTCCCAAGAAGAAGGAGCACCCCATGCCATAGGTTGGATAGGAGGGGGAGACATGAGAATGCACTGAGGTCCATCAGGAGCAAGAGGAGAGTAAGGGGCAGTGATCTTGGACAAGTATTTATTGCAATCCTTGGAAGGAGTAGACAGTGCAGATTAAACAGATTCAGGCTTGGCTAGCTTGAATAATTTCAGCAGGCTCTGGGACATAGTGGCTATTCCTAGTTGTTTGGTACTTGGACCTGGGGTAATCAGGATAGGTGGATAGTGGCCCAGTGAAAGCCCAGTAAAGGATGTGGTTGTATGTGGGTCCTGGATTGCCTGGTTTGTATCTGAAAAACCACACCTCTTGGAGGAGGATTCCTTCTCAGGGAGCAGGGGGTAAAAAGAGAGGCAAGAGGCTATGACAAGGTGACTCAGTTATACTATTGAGTGGTCTAGAACAAAAGTTCCAGCATACACATGTATGGTAGATGTTAAAACATCAAATTTACAGAAGTTTGAAACATTGTTAATGCAATGTCTAAGTACAGAGGCAGAAATTTTCCTGGAAGCATAAGTAATATAGGCAGTCATAGTGCCACAATATTAGAGAGAGGCAAACTTCTTTAAAATGAATTGATTATTTCTGTATTTTGAAAGGAGATTTGAGGCATTTACAGAGGCAAAATTTAGCTACTTTTTACTAATAGTTACATAACACTTGGCTGAATGTATTCATTTACATGAATTTGTCCAGGTAATTGGTTTTGTGGATTAATAATGTGTATCTCATTTCCACCACATCTCTTACAAATTAGTATTCTTTTAACTATCTGATTTACAGAAAAAATATAATATTATATTCATAAAATTAATGAACCTAAAAGAATTATTAATGCAAATATTAAATGTTGTGGATATAGAAAGCACAGTGAGGGTGAAGCCTGAGCTGCATAATCCATTAGCATCACCCAAACGTAGATACATCATTCCTTTGGAACCATGTTTATGAGTCTTGGAATGCACTCTTTTTTTTTCATACAATCTCCAACATTGCTTAGAACTCCATTGCACAAGCTGTTTTTTGTTTCTTTCTCCTCCTCTATCTGCACAAAATTCCATTAGTGTCAGAAGTTTATTCCTTCCCTCAGACTGGTCCCAAGAAAAGTTTGCACTTGTTCTTAAAGATAGAGAGAAAATTCCCCTCAGCCTCACTCAGCCATATGCAATCCCTCTTCCTAAAGGCCTATGGACCACCCCAAGCTTCTCAGATAGAATTTCTGATTTTATAACTTTCTAGCTGAGACAAACATATTATTCAGACCTGTGACATATTAATGGAAAAAAAAAAGATTTTAATTGTTTGGCAATCACTATTTTGTTCATACTCTCCCCTCTAGTACTCCTTAGGTCTTTGGATTTTTGTTTATTTGGGATCAAATCATACAGTTCCAAAGTCAAATCATGACTCTCCCATTAAACCATTTTTGCTTACTTTAGAAAAGGTCTCAAACTGTCAATTCATGGTCTATGTGGTAGGAATAGAAACATCAATATCTATAAATTATACTTTTTGTGAGGATCAAAGCATTTGATATAGGCAAATCGCTAAATAGTATCTGACAAATATTAAGCACTAAAAGTGTAGTTATTATGGCTATGATTATCTAAATTATGTAGATACTTTACACATGGTACTTGGTTATTTTGTTTCTATTTCAAACTTATTGTGACATTAATGATAAAAAACAAAAAGAAAGAAGTAGATAATCCTAAAAAAAGCATGAAAAAAACAAAGATACATGATGTGTTTATGATTTTTCCTCTCTAGAAAAACGTAAAAAGAAATAAAATCCAGACAAACTAAAAATATTATTATTTCCTCAGGCATTTCAGCCAAGTATTCTCACAAATTTCTGAGAGAAAATGAATAAAATACTTCTACTAGAATCCATTGCACACACTTTCGCACAATTGCACTTATTATGCTTGCCTTTCTCTTTCCAATTACAAATAGTCATTTCAACAAAGCATTTTGATCTTATTACAAAAACTAGATGTTGTTATTTGAGATGGCAAAGTAGAACCAGGTCCCAATAACACTCAGCCTATGCCAACAATTGACGTGCTTAAGAAACAAACGTAAAGAATCAAGAATAAAAGGTAACTGGTCAAGAAGCAAATGAATAACATAGTTTTCTGAGATTTTGTGTGGCTTGATAAGTTTCACCTTTATACAACCCCACAGGGATCCCTGGGTGGCGCAGCGGTTTAGCGCCTGTCTTTGGCCCAGGGCGCAATCCTGGAGATCTGGGATCGAATCCCACATCGGGCTCCCGGTGCATGGAGCCTGCTTCTCCCTCTGCCTGTGTCTCTGTCTCTCTCTCTCTCTCTGTGTGACTATCATAAAAAAAAAAAAAAAAAAAAAAAAAAAAAAAAAAAAAATTATACAACCCCACACAATACTATATGTATCCTTCACAAGAACACTAAAAATTTAATTAATTGTTGAAAAATTGCCCAGGAATTTCTTTCTTGAAGGAATCATACAAAGAGCAGCCCCTAAGAGAACACATTGAAGTTTCAATGGAAGAAATAGTCTCACTGTAAAACAAAAACAAAAACAAAAAAAACCACCAAAATGCTAGTCTTAGACATGTTGGGAATTCCCTGCCTAGAAGGAAGCAAGTGATAAAAAACAGAAGGACCCTTAATGCCCAGAGCTCATTATCTTCTCTGTTAAATAGAACTATAGTGACACAGAAAACAAATGAGAAGATAAGAGAGGCAAGCAGGAGGCAGAAGCAAACTCATGCTGAGAGCTCCTGATGAGCATCCCTTCTCTCCATCAGCTCTTCACACAGGCAGCAAAATGACCTTCTTTTAGAAAGTAGAAGTTCCCACTGGGACAGAGGAAAGAAAAGGAGAATTTAAATTAAGTGGAGTCCCCTTGCGGGGCATCACTGTATTTAAGGAACTATCTGAAGCCCAATGGGATTCCAGACAACATGAAGCAAGGACTATATAATGCCCCCCAAGAAGGATGAATTTTCCAATCAATACATTATTCAAATATAAAAATGTCATAAATTCTTAGGAGTATAGCAACTATGAGCATTTCTTAATATTAAAAAAATAAACAGGGATGCCTGGGTGGCTCAGTGGTTAAGCATCTGCCTTTGGCTCAGGCTGTGATCCTGGGGTCCTGGGGTCCTGGGATCAAGTCCCACATTGGGCTCCCCACAGTGAGCCTGCTTCTCACTTTGCCTATGTCTCTGCCTCTCTCTCTGTCTCTCATGAATAAATAAATAAAATCTTTTAAAACAACACACAAAAAAATAAACAAATGAAAAACAAAACAAAACAAACAAACAAAAAAACCAAAGCAAAGACACCATTCAAGGAAGGAATCCCATCAGCTAAATGTAAAGGGACATCTCAATTGGAAGTCAGGGAGGAATCATCAAATCTTTGTTCAAGACAGTTCTTTGGCTAACAACTGTGAGAAAAAAGACATTCAATAATCAATTTGAAGTTTAAAATCCTGACAATGTAAATATTAAAACATAAAAAATTAGAGGTAAAGGTAAAGAAGAATGTGAATAAATAGAGTCTTATTCTAATATGTCTGTAATAACTGTCACCAAAGCTCATCTAAATTGACTTTCAAAATGAGGACATTATTATTTTGCATATCTAGAATTTCATCATTAAGTGAAGCCTTCAAACAAGTAAAATCAGCACCTTAATAATCAAAGACCTATGGTATTTGTCACTCTATTTTATAATAATTAGCATTGGCTTAATTCTAAGTCTATGTATGCTTATACTTGTAAGTAAACTGTGAAGAGCTATCCAAGTCATGTGCCTCCCTTCCGGCCCTCACACTTGACAATGGAAAGTCAGAGCAAATCTCTCCCACAACCACAAAATGTTAATCTTTTCTCACAATAAGATTGGGATGACATAACTCATCTGCTCGCTATTAGACTAATACCATCAAAAGAAAAGAGATTTGCTCATTGACATGTATAGACAAAGGAAATTCTATACCTGAGTGCAGATACAGCATACTTTGTGCCATACTGATATGTGGGACAAGGGTATACACTTGTACAAAACACAGATATGTTAGAAAGGCAAAAGATATGAGGGAATGCGAAAGGCAGAATTGATACCGGGAAGGAAATCACCAGTTTCAAGAGATAAGGATGAAGGTGGATAAACTAAGAAACAGATTTTTAAAAAAGGTTTTATTTATTTATTCAAGAGAGAGAAAAATCATAAGCAGGAGGGAGGGGCAGAGGGAGAGGGAGAAGCAGATCCCCACTGAGCAGGAAGCCTGACATGGGCCTCAATCCCAGGACCCTGAAGTCATGACCTAAGTGGAAGGCAGATGCTTAACAGACTGAACCAATCAGGGGCCCCCAAAACATTTAAGTGTATGATTTAAGTCATAAATTATGCAAATCATAACTTTTGATAAGAAAGAAAATACCAACAGAATGGAAAATTGAGGAAGGAATGAAAGTAATAGGAAATATTAGTATTTTAGCATTTCCATCTTTCAAAGTTGTAAATTAATATCAATGAAAAGTGTTTAATCAACTGGATTAAGTAAAATATAATGTTAATTTTTATAAAGCTCAAAAGATAACAATTATATTAAATTACAGTTAAAATAGACCAACTCTTACTACCAAAGGGTAAATACATAAATGCATAAAGAAATCAAAAGCATAATAAAAGTGAAAAAATAAATAAAAAGAGGAAATATATGGTGACAGAATTAATACCTAGTGTGATGGTTAATTTTACGTGTCAATTTGACTTTGACTATGCTGAGATGATCAGAAAGCTGATAAAAAATTATGTTTAGACATGTCTGAGTTTCCAGAAGAAATTAACATTTGAATTGGTAGACTGAATAGGGAAGGTCGTAAGGGTCAGACGAAGACAAAGGTCAGAGGAAGGGCAAATTTGTTCTGTGCTAAATCTGAGACACCCATTTCCATGCTCAGACATCTATACTCTAGCTTCTCAGATTTTTTAACTTAATCTGGGATTTACATTATCTAGGTCCTTGCTTTCAGGCCTTCAGACTTGGGTTGAATTACACTAGCAGTTTTCCTGCCTTTCCAGCTTGCAGATAGCAATCTGTGGGACTTTTTGGCCTCCATAATCATATAAATCAATTCCTATAACAAATCTATATGTCATATCTATCTATATATACCCTATCAGTTCTGTTTCTCTGGAGAACCTTGATTTACTACTGCAAAAATAAATAATTATTAAATGTTCTCATCTAGTTAAAAGAGAATCACATACATACACAAAAGAAGAAGAAAAGACAAGAATGCACCTTTTTACTGTAAGAGATGTACACAAAGAAAAAAATAAACAGAAAAATATTGGAAGGAGACTTTCCAGACAAATACTAACAGATTTCAGACAGAATTGATAGTAATATCAAAATTCATATAAAATGTTAAAAGATACAAAAAGATTCACTTTATAGTAATCAACAATTCAGTCTAGAACCTGCATAGGCATCATAAATACCATAATAGTTAATCAATAAAATTCATAAAGCATAAATCACAGAAATACAAGAATAACTGAATATAAAAGAAAATAAACAATAAGAAAATGTAAATTATAAGTCAGCTCGTGAAAAATCAGGATGTAAAAATAAATAAAGATCCCACTATATACAAAATTAGCTGAAAATGTACTGGGAAAATATTTTTTCAAAGACATGGCAGAAATAAGGTTACATTCCTAATTTAGAAAAACTTATGTAAATGATTTAGAAAAACCACCAAATTAAGAAACAGACAAAGGACAGGAAAAAGGGATACTGTATAGAAAAGGAAATGACCAAACAATTTAATATTATTTTTCACCTAAGAGGTTAGAACTTCATTTTATTAGTGTGAGCTTACCCTCATATACATGTGATAGAGTTAAAAATCAGTAAAAATTTTCAAAAATTAGTGATAATGTCTGTCAAAGTATATGCATCCCTTTGAACAAGTACTGCAGTATAAGAAGTCACCCTAAAGACACAATAACAATAATTTGCTAAGAAAAAATGCAAGGTGCACTTGGATTCTTGGATTCATATGTACAAACACACAAGAAAGCTCTTGTCCAACAGTGTAATCACAGTAAATAAATCAAGCTATGCACATAACTTATAAAGTAACATACAAAATATTTCAAAATTAAACTGATAACAAAATACTTCCCTGTGTGTTCCTAAGGGAAAATTGCAAGATGAGATCTATGTAGAGAGCCGAGACCCTTTTGAGTAAATAATAATAAAATACTAACTAAATAGATCTACAGTGAAAATTTTTGTGGGAGAAGAAATAGTGAAAAATGACAAAATGGATTCCTTTGGGAAAAAGATTTGCAGTACAGAGAATTGAGGTCGCCAATGTGGATGTCTGTATGCATGTGTATGTCTATGAGCATGTGGAAATTGAGAAAACAATACAAAGAGGTGGTACATGCACATGGCAAGGCAATCCACAACCCAAACTTATTCAAAGGGAATCCAGAGTAGAGTCAAAAATAATTATATGAAATTTAGCTTTCAAGGAAGGTATAGAAATTGTGGTGTGGACTCTGGGCCTACTTATGGCAATAAAGGGTGGAGGAGTATTTGAAGGCGATTTTATCTAGATCTCAAGAGGAAGGAGAAACAAAATATTGGTCCATGACATCAATTTATATGATTGTTGTGTGTTCTGTGACTATATAAATACTTGAGTTTATATTCCAAGTCTCTTGCCTATACCTTTACCTAAAGCTATCCCCATTGACATCAGTAAAAGTACTACTCATTGTTTTTTGCTCACAGGCTTCCAGAGCTCTGAAATGTTTTATTTTGCTTAGCTTTTTTAAACCCAATGTCAAAAAAATAAAAAAATAATAAAAAAATAAAAATAAAATAAACCCAATGTCATTGAATCCTGTCTTTCTCTGAAATCTAGCTTAAGCCTTAATAACTGTCTAACCTTGAATATAAGTGAACAAGTTTCAGCTTTCTAAGCCTCAGAATGTGTTTCTTTAAAATAAAGGAATTGAATTTGACATCTCTTAGTTCTAAAATTCCATGAGCTTATGCTGCTTAAGACCCAACCTCAGTCTCATGAATTTATCTCTCATATCCATGCCCAATATGTGAAAGTGTATTGCTTTTTCTAGCAAATAAAGTAATTTTGAGATTAGGCACTACACAAACTTGCTTAATTGACAGAGAATGAGAAAGAACATCATTTCAGTACCACAATTTTCTTATCGTTTAAAAAATTTGAAATATTTAATAGTGGCAAATACACACAATTTTGTAGTTAGAATAGACAACAAAAAGAATTTGAAAGAATTTCTAAATTAAAAAAACAAAAAACAAAAAACAGAAGACACACTAACAACCAATAGGAAATTATATGTATTGGAGTAAATTAACATGCCATATGCATTTTTTTGTTACTTTAATTTTTTCTTTGCTTTATATTTCTTTCTGTTTCTGGATCTAGGTAAGAAATATCTCTACACTTAATTACCAGGGGATTCAGTCTCAACTATGCTAGAAAGTCATAAGTCAATATTGATTTTCTAAATAGTAGTAATTCAACAGAGGAGCAGCAATAGTGTTTTAAAAATTTACTTCATAATAGAATTTTATCATTGGGAGACATTTCTTGAAATGCATATTAGAGCTTATCACTTCTGCGATCCCGGGTGGCGCAGCGGTTTGGTGCCTGCCTTTGGCCCAGGGCACGATCCTGGAGACCTGGGATCGAGTCCCACGTCGGGCTCCCGG
Organism: Vulpes vulpes; assembly: GCF_048418805.1. Classification (NCBI taxonomy): domain Eukaryota; kingdom Metazoa; phylum Chordata; class Mammalia; order Carnivora; family Canidae; genus Vulpes; species Vulpes vulpes. The sequence continues at coordinate 75,932,466 of NC_132783.1, read as the reverse complement.
TGCATGGAGCCTGCTTCTCCCTCTGCCTGTGTCTCTGCCTCTCTCTCTCTCTCTCTGTTACTATCATAAATAAATAAATTGAAAAAAAAATAAAATAAAAAAAAAATAGAGCCTATCAGTTCTTTAGGACTGATTGTAAGCTTTGACAATAGGATATTTTGATTGCTCCAACAAAGATTGCTATACTCAAGGTTAGAGAAGATAACAAGACTTGATAATGTGGAAAAAAATCTACACAAATTTTGGAGGTTATTATCCAACTTAGGGAAAAATAAAAATGTTAATCAAATGTTATAAAAATTTACCCCTTAATTTTTATTTTTATTTTTTATTTATTTATGATAGTCACAGAGAGAGAGAGAGAGGCAGAGACACAGGCGGAGGGAGAAGCAGGCTCCATGCACCGGGAGCCCGACGTGGGATTCGATTCCGAGTCTCCAGGATCGCGCCCTGGGCCAAAGGCAGGCGCCAAACCGCTGCGCCACCCAGGGATCCCACCCCTTAATTTTTAAACTTAGGTTACATCTCAGGTTAGGAATGAACAATTACTTGAAAAAATATATCTATGCACATAAAATAGCCATCTTTGTGCACAATATGTAAATAAACAAAGCCGCTTCCTACTATTTCTTTTACTATTCAGCATTTCCCTTATCATTCAAAATTCCGTAAAATACCAATGGTTGTCAGAAGGCATCAAAAATAAGAAAAAAAGAGATAGGACGCCTGGGTGGCTCAGAGGTTGAGCATCTGCCTTTGGCACAGGGTGTGATCCCGAGGTCCAGGATAGAGTCCCACAAAAGGCTCCTTGTGGAGGCCTACTTCTCTCTATGCCTTTGTCTCTGCCTCTCTCTCTCTCTCTCTCATTAATAAAAAAATAAAATCTTTAAGAAAAAAGAAAGAGGTTGGTAAAAGGGTGCAAACTTTTCTCTATAAGAAGAATACGGGCTGGAATGTAATGTATAACATGGTAACTATAGTGGATAATACTGTATCATATATCTAAAGTTTACTAAGAAAATAGAATCTAAATCTTCCCACCAAAAACAGTGAATATGTGAAGCAATCCTGTGTTACATAATTAGATGAGAGGATCCTTCTGTATAACAAATCACTATGATGTAGGTATAAATAGTTTACTATCTTATATATCATTTATACCACAATAAATCTGAAATTTTTAAAAAGTGAAAGAAAAATAACAATATGCAGCACTACAACTTTTATTGAAAAATAAGCACAACTCTTTCCTGTTATAATAAACATTCTTCATATAGTATAAGCTATTCTGAATGAAATTACAACTTTAAAATCACTAGACTAATTTGTACATGAAATAAAGCAATACCTGTGTACTTTTAAGAAAAAGATATCTTGTGTGAATAAAATCTGAGAGATTTATATTAACATTAATTATATATATTATATGTTAATCTTCAAATTGGAAGGAATTAGAATATATATTCTACATATATTCTACATATTGATTCTTCAAATTCTACAGAATTACAAAACTTCTTCCATATTACTTTATTTTGAATATCAAAGTACTATTTGGGAAAGACAATCTGAATTGAGAATAATTCAGGAGATCATCAGACAGAAATGTTTTTTAAAAGGAAAACAAATCAAACAGATTTACTAGTTATTTTAGTGATACAATCACAAGCATGGTGTTTTGTATATAAACGTTTTAATTTAAAGAAACAACAACATAAAGAAGAGTCTGTGAAGATGCAGAGTAAGATGTACTAGAAATCTTTCTTCACATCTAGACAAAAATTCACTGACAAAATCTGATGTAATTATTTTGGAACTCTGGAGTCTTTTGAAGGCTTCTACTTTCCAGGAGAACGCTTGAATGTTAAAGTTAATTTCAGTCAATTTCAGCTGTTAGTACAGTAACTACCCATCCTCCACCCCCAGGCCCACGATAGGCAGCTGTATAAATGTTCTAGTAGCAGTTTGCTTGTGACTTGTGAAAGCCAGGGAATCTCGTGCTCCAAATATCAAAGATTTGATCTGTGATTTCTGCTTCTGATCTTAAAGGTACAGACAGGGAGATGAATAGTCATCTATTGTACCTTCTGTAATTGTTGCAAGCCACTCCCCCACTGACTGAAGTAACTTCCAGGTTAGTGCCCATTCCCCTCCTCCATATTTCTCATTTTTTCCCCTTTTTTCTGGATATAGTCATTAAAGATGGTGGCATTCAAAAGCAACAACATTTATGAATGACATTATAAAGTCATCTTGCTTGCCTAGAAAAAGGTACAGAATCAGAAAAGACTTGAAAATTTTACCCCTTTGGCTAATCCTTGGCATTAAAATGGCCTACAACAACAACAACAACAAAAAGGAGCATCTGATTTCCAGAGTGACCACATTATTAATGAAACTATCCAGTTTTCAAAATAAAAAAGTTGAAACACACAAAGAAACAGGAAAACATAGCCCATTCAAAGGAAGAAATTATCAAACCATTCCTGCAAGAAGCCTGATGACAGATCTAGACAAAGACTTTAAAACAACTATAACAAAGATCTCAAAAAAACTAAAGGAAGGTATAGAGAAAGTAAAATATATAAATTTATATATTGATATATGTCTGAACAAAATGAAAATATTAGTGAAGACATAGAAAATCTTAACCATGCCCTCCAAAAAAAGCCTAAAAACCAATTCTGAAGCTGAAAAGAATAGCAACTAAAATGAAAAATTCACTAATATGATTCAGACATAGATTTGAGAAGGCAGGAAAAAGACTCAGTAAACTCAAAGATCGGACAATAAAAATTGTCAAATTAGAAGAAAAAATTGAAGAAATATGAATAAAGCCTAAAGGACTTTTGGGATACCATCAAATAAATCATTATACACAGTATAGGAGTCCCAGAAAGAGAATATTAAAAAAAAAAAATGCTGAAAACTTCCCAAATTTCCTGAAGGACATGAATAGAAACATCCAAGAAGCTCAAAAAATTCCAGGAGACCCACACCAAAATGCATTATAATTAAACTTTTGAAAGATAATGAGATGATATTGAAAACAACAAGAAAGAAATGACACAATGCATGAAAGGGATCCTTAATAGATTATCAGCGGATTTCTCATCAGAAACTCTGGAAGCCATAGAGCAAGGGGGTGATACGTTCAAACTGCTAAAAACAAACAGAAAAACAAACAAAAAATCTGATATTCAGCAAAACTTTCCTTCAAAAGTGAGGAAGGAGGGCAGCCCCGGTGGCGCAGCGGTTTAGCACCGCCTGCTGCCCAGGGAGTGATCCTGGAGACCCTGGATCAAGTCCCACCTCAGGCTTTCTGCATGGAGCCTGCTTCCCCCTCTGCCTGTGTCTCTGCCTCTCTCTCTCTCTCTGTCTCTATGATAAATAAATAAAATATTAAAAAAAAAAAGGTGAGGAAGGAATTAAGACATTCACAGATTAAAACAAAAATAAAAACAAAAACAAAAATTGAGACAGTCTGTTACCATTAGACCTGCCCTACAAGATATGCTAAAGGGAGATCCACAGAATAAAATGAAAGGATACTAGACAATAATTTTAATAAAGATAAAGATCTCAGTAAAGATAAATATATGGGTAGATAAAAATATGAAAGTTACTATTATTGAAATAATAGAATGTAACTCCATTTTTCATTTTCTATATGATTTGAGACTAATACATTAACATTCTGTATGCATATATACATACAGCAGAAAGCTAGTATTATTGTAACTTTGGTTTGTAACTCCACATTTTGTTTCTACATAAGTTAAGAGACCAATACATTTGAAATAATTATTAGTTTATGTTTTGGGGCACATAGTGTATAAAGATGTGACTTTATGATACCAACACCTAATAAGGGATGGAGGTGGAACTGTAAAATAACAGACTTTTGTGTGCTATTGACATTAACCTGGTATAAATTCCAATTACAGTGTTATAACTTTAGGATGTTAGATGTTATTCCTATGACACCCAAAAGAAAACATCTATAGAGTAAACACAAAATTAAATAAGAAAGGATTTTAAACATTTTTACAATCAACTAATCACAAAAGAAAACTGCAATTCAGGGATGCCTGGGTGGCTCAGTGGTTGAGCATCTGCCTTTGGCTCAGGATGTGATCCCGGGGCCCTGGGATCGAGTCCCACATTGAGCTTCCTGCATGGAGTCTGCTGCTCCCTGCCTATGTCTCTGCCTCTCTCTCTCTCTCTCTCTCTCTCTCTCTTTCTCTCTCTCTGTGTCGCTCATGAATAAAGAAAAAAAATCTTAAAAAAAAAAACCACAATGCAAGAAAAGAGGGCCAAAAAGCTATAAGATATATGGAAAGCATAAAGCAAAATAACAGAAGTTCTTCCCTAATAGATATAGCTCTGTGGAATTGATTAAAGTCTCTGAACAAAAGACAGAAATTGGAAGAATGAATAAAAAAAAAAAAACATGATCCAACAATATACTGTCTTATAAGAGCACCTTAGATCCAAGGACACAAATAGGCTAAAAGTAAAAGGATGGAAAAGCTAGCCCATACAAATAATAATGAAAAGAGAGAAGAGGTTACTATACTAATATTAGAAAAAAAAAACTTTAAGTAAATAAATTTACAAGAGACAAAGAACATTATATATTAGTAAAAGATCCAAAGTGGCAAGCAGATATAATAATTGTAAACATTTACAAGCCCTTGAATAGACAACCAGAATACCTGGAGCAAAAATGGGCAGAATTGAAGAGAGATATAGACAGTTATAATCAATAACAGAAGGAAAACTGGAAAATTCACACGTATTTGAAAATGAAAGAATAAACTCTAAAATAATCAGTGGATAAAAGAAGAAATCACAAGAGAAAGAAGGAAATACTTAGATAAGAAAATCAGTGAAACCAAAAGTTGGTTCTCTGAGAAAAAAATTAACATTTAGGAAGGAAAGAAAAAGAAAAAAAAGAAAACTATAGAGCAATAATCCTCATGAATATTGATGTAAAAATACTTAACCAAATATTGACAACCAAGTTGAACAGTACATTAAAAGAATTATACATAATGTCCATGTGAGATTTATTATTGGAATGCAAGTATAGTCAATATACAAAAAATTATCAATGTAATATACTACATTAATGAATGAAGGGGAAAAAACATGATCATCTCAATTAATGCAGAAGCATTTGACAAAATTCTACATCTCTTTATGATAAAACACTAAACATCCTAAGATTAGAAGAAAACTACCTCAACATAATAAAAACCATATATGAAAAACCTACAATAAAAATCATACTCAGTAGTGAAGAACTGAAAGCTTTTAATTAAGATTGAGAATACGGCCTGGATAACTAGTTTTGTCACTTCTATTAAATATAGTACTGGAAGGTTTAACCAGAGCAATTATGAAAAAAAGAGAAATAAAGCCATCCAAATTGTAAAGGAATAAATAAACCCAATGGAATATTACTCAGCCATTAGAAACGACAAATACCCACCATTTGCTTCGATGTGGTTGGAACTGGAGGGTATTATGCTGAGTGAAGTAAGTCAATCAGAGAAGGACAAACATTATATGGTCTCATTCATTTGGGGAATATAAAACATAGTGAGAGGGAATAAAGGGAAAAGGAGAAAAAATGAGTGGGAAATATCAGAAAGGGAGACAGAACATGAGAGACTCCTAACTCTGGGAAACAAACTAGGGGTGGTGGAAGGGGAGGAGGGCGGGGGGTGGGGGTGACTGGGTGACGGGCACTGAGGGGGCACTTGATGGGATGAGCACTGGGTGTTATTCTATATGTTGGCAAATTGAACACCAATAAAAAATAAATTTATAGAAAAAAAAGGAGTAAATAAACCATAGATGATATGGTTTTACATGTAGGAAATCCTAAGGACTCAGCAAGAAAGAAAAAGAAAGAAAGTAGAAAGAAGAAAGAAAGAAAGAAAGAAAGAAAGAAAGAAAGAAAGAAGAAAGAAAAGAAATAAAGACCGCAAGATACAAACACACAAAAATCAAATGCATTTCCATACATAAGCAATGAAAAATCTAAAAATGAAATTGAAGTAACAATTCCATTTTTAATAACATTGAAAGAAATAAAGTACTTATGAATTAACCTATAAGGGGAAAGAAAATTATAAAACAATGCTGAAAGAAATTAAAGACTTAAGTAATTGGAAACACAGCCCATGTGCATGGATTGAAGACTTACTATTATTGTTCATGGGTTAGAAGTATTACAATAAGACTACCCAAAGTAAATCTATAGATTCAATGCAATATCTATGAAAATTCCAATGACATTTTTCACAGAAATAGAAAGACCTATCTAAAATTTATGAAGAAGAACAAAGCTATAAGACTCACACTTCCTGATGTTAAAACTGACTATGAATCTATAGTAATCAAAACAGTGTGGTATTGGCATATAGGCAGACATATAGAACAATAGACTAGACTGAAAAGCCCAAAAATGAACCCTTGTATGTATGGTCAAATATTTTTTTACAATGATGACCAGAACATTCAATGGAAAAAGGACAGTCTTTTTAACAAATGGTGCTGGTAAACTGGATATTCACATGCAAAAGAATGAAGTTGAATGGTACCAAACACCATATATAAAAATTAACTCAAAATTAGCAACAGCCTACATGTAAGACCTAAAACAAAACTCTTAGAAAAAATCTAAACAACTTTGGCTTTAGCAATGATTTCTTGGAAATGATACTAAAGGTAATAAAAAGCAGACAAATTGGGTTTCATGATTTTTTTAAAATTGTGCAACAGAAGATTTTAGCAACAGAATAAAAATGTGACCCACAGAATGAAAGAAAATATCCAATAAGGAATAATATTTAGAATATATAGAGAACTCCTAAAACTGAATAACAAAAAAATAACACAACTTGATTAAAATATGGGCAAAACCAGACATTTCTCCAAAGAAGATGTACAAATGGCCAATAAATACATGAAAAGATGCACAACATCACAAATTATTAGAGAAATGCAAATTGAAACTATGATGAGACACCACCTCACAGCTATTAGAATGACTACTGTGAAAAAAAGGAAGAAAACAAGAAATAACAAGAATTGGCAAAGATAGAGGACAAATGGAATCTTATGCACGGTTAGTAGGAATGTAAAATGATATAGTCAGTGTGGGAAACAATATGGGAAGTTCCTCAAAAATTTAATGCAATGAGTGTATGAACTAGCAACTCTATTTCTGGATATATAATTCCAAAAAACTGAAAGTAGAAACTTGAAGAGAAATTTGTACACCCCTGTCCATCACAGCACTATTCACAATAGCTAATATGTGGAAGCAATCCAAATGTCCATCAGTGTATGAGTGAATAAGCAAAATGTAGTGTATGCATGTAAAGGAATGTTTTTCAGCTTTAAAAAAGAAGAATATTTTGACATATGGGGCACAAAATAGATAAATCCTGAGATTTATCCCCAAAATCTTGAGAATATTATTTTATGTGAAATACACTAGTCAGAAAGAGACAAATATTGTATGATTCCATTTATATGCTGGACTTACAGTCATCAAAATCACAGAGACAAAAGGGAGAATGGTGTTTGCCAAGGGCTGAGGAAGAGGACAATGGGAAATTATTTTTTAATGAGTATAGATTTGCAGTTTCATATGATGGAAAGAGTTCTGGAGATGAATGATGGTGATGGTAGCCACCCAACTATACATTTAAAAATGGCTTAAATGGTGGGGTGCCTGGGTGGCTCAGTTGGTTAAGTGTCTGACTCTTGGTTTCAATTCAGATCATGATCTCAGAGTGGTGAGACTGAGCCCTACATTGGGCTCTGAGCTCAGCAAGGAGTCTTTTTGGGATTCTTTCCCTCTGCCCCTCCCTCCATGTGAGTGTACTCTTTCCTTCTCAAATGAAAAAAATAAATTTTTAACAAAATTAAAAAATTAAAATTGTTAAAATGGTAAATTTTGTGCTTGTGTATTTTACTACAATAAAAAAATTGGGGAAAAACAATAAAGTAAGTGATTATTTTATGTAGAGTATAAATATAAGCCTATGTAAGAAATCACATAATTGTGATATTGTAATGTAAGTAAGTTCCCATGTGCCTTGAGACAGAATTTATTAAGACCCTAATATACATGGACTCTGAAAGCACAGGTTTTGTTTCTTTGTTTGTTGGGATTTTTTTTAAGACTTATTTATTTATTTATTCATGATGAGAGAGAGAGAGAGAGAGAGAGAGAGAGAGAGAGAGAGGCAGAGACACAGGCAGAGGCAGAAGCAGGTTCCATGCCAGGAGCACGACACAGGACTGGATCCCGGGACTCCAGGATCCTGCCCCAGGCCGAAGACAGGCGCCAAACTGCTGAGGCAACCCAGGGATCCCCCTGTTGTTTGTTTTTTGATATGAAGATCTAACTGGTTCTGTCAAACAATTTAGGAATCGGTCATCATCCCATTTTGCAAGCAGAGGAGAGCTCCCTGAAAGCATGGGTTTTGTGAAGAGGTTGAAGAAATATAGTACCACAACATGACAGTATTATAGAGCATATTATTTAATATTGTGTGTGTTAACTAAATTGTTGAATTAAATATTATAGTAGATTTCACCGCTTCTGCCATATGAGGACACAGAAAATAGCCATCTCTGAACCAGGGAAGCTGGTCCTCACCAGACACCTAATTTGCTAGTGCTTTGATTTTGGATTTCCCAGCCTCCAGAATTGTGAAAAATAAATGTTTTGTGTTTAAGCCACTCTGTCCTGTTTTCGTTATAGTAGCATAAATAGACTACGATGACTGTCTTACTCTTTCCATTTAAACTATAGAGATTGGATCTCTGAGGCAGATTATCCAGTCTACTTAATGAATTAGCAGTAGGCCAAGAACGCTAGAAAAGAGATCTGGTCCTATAGTTGCAGTAACTGTCCTTGCAAGAATACAATTAAATTGTGAAAAGTGACTTATAGAATGTCTCAGATCCTGACCAATTATATTGGTCAGATCTCTCACCTAGAAAAAGAATTAGTAAGTGCAAAATAAGGAATGGAGAATTGTGCAAAGGAAGAAGTTTCCTTTCCTTATGGAAGAAGTAGAAACAGAAGAAAACAAACTCTCTTCCCCTCCCTACACATGCAAATAGCATTCTTATACAGTTTCCAGCCTGCTGGCTCTGATTTTACCTGCTCTTCCCCTATTTAAGAGCCATGTCATTAATTTATAGTATGTTTGTGATTATACTTCAGTATTACATTAATAGTAAGAAATTTTTGTACCTTGTGTCTATTAATTCCATCATGGGGTGATATATTATGAAAGAGTAACACAAAATCAGAAAAGCTGGGCACAAATTGTCACTCTGTTATTTTCTAGATGTTATTATTTTGGCAAGCAGTTAACTCTCTAAGTCTGATTTTCTTAATCTTAAGAAGTAATAAAAAACAAAATATCTACCTCACAAAAATGCTGATTTTTCCTACTCCCTTATTGTATTACACTAAACTTGTCGATTTACTTCAATTATAAAATAAACTTAAAAAATTAAATTAAAAAATTAACTGATTCAATATATCAATGTTTCCCAAACTTCCCTGATGATGAGAAATACCTAAGAAGCTTGTTAAAATATATATTCACAGGCTCTTCCCCTGGACTTCTGATATAATAAGTCTTACTCTCTTGGAGATTTGCATGATTAATGAGAATCCCAAATAATTTTATCATTACAGAAATTTAGGAAAGCGACTTTACGTTGATTTAAAGTATAAAGTTCTGGGCACCAAACCAAATATGACAACTTGAACTCCAGAAGAGATGTCTTGTAGCTATAATTTTAATCAGTGGCCTAGAAAATTTTTGTGATTAAACATGATTGAGAAACACTACATTGGATGACTGGTAAGGTCTCATCCTGTTCTAACATTCTTTGAATACTATATGGACTAGATTTAAAACCAATTTTTATGAAAGTTTGTAAAAGTATCCTACACCCAACATAAAAACTTCAGATATCTCAGATCACTCTCAACATGTGGGAAGTACATTGCTAAGTAAGGTAGAGAGACATTTTTGCTTCTCCTGCCTTTTTTTGCTTAGAAAAAGCCTAAAGATAATATTTTGATATGTATGAAGGATTGGACTCTGCTTTTGTTTTTGTTTTATGTGGCAGACATTTAGTTTCCGTATACTACTTTTACTTTTCAGGTCCTTCTTCCTGCAAATACTAATCAATTCGGGGGAGGATCCTCAAATTGAATATTTGAAATAAATCTGGGAAAAGCTACCCTGCATTTTTTAAGATTTATTTATTTATTCATAAGAGACACACACAGAGAGAGGCAGAGACATAGGCAGAGGGAGAAGCAGACTTATTACAGGGAGCCCAATGTGGGACTTGATCCCAGATCCTGGGATCACGCCCTGAGCCAAAGGCAGATGCTCAACCGCTGAGCCACCCAGGTGTCCCAGCTACCCTGCATTTTAAACATACATGTGAAGTCATTAAATAAATATGCTAAATTCAATATATATGTTAGATAAAATTAATAATTTTTGATATTACAAATATCAAACAATATAGAAGAGGATATAGACCCTATCCTCAGAGGTCTTATAAGTTAGTAAGAAAAGAAAAAGAACATTAAAATGATATGTAAATAATATGATAGAAGTCTGTACACTGTGGAATTTTGTAAAAGGAAGGATTGCTATTAACACTTTGAAAGGTGGTTGTGTTAGGTTGAGTCTAGAAAAACATCACAGAGAATATATGGCTTGAACTAGGTCTACAAATAAAGAAGGTAGAAAGGGACACGAGAACAAGGAAAAACACTCCTTGGAAAGGTAGCAAATGATGAATGTTTTATCATAATTGATATGTTAGATTCAAGGAATCATAGGAAAAAAGTGAAGAAGACAGAAAAGTCAAGTTGAATCATGTTTGTCAAGGCAGAACTATGAACATTATTTAGTAGAAGATGGCAAGCCATTAAAACATGTAAGCCTACAACTAATGTGATCAGATTTATATTGAGAAAGACTATTATAACAACAAAAAAATAGAAAATAAGCAAAATGTTTACAAGTTGGGGTGTGATATCAATTCAGAGACCACATCAGTAGTCCAGATAGAAGGATTTGTAGGAAAGCCATCACAGAATCTTTGAGAAGAAAAAGTTCAAATCTTCAAGAATTTAGACTTAACAGAACATAAATATCAAGTGGTGGTATAAGAGTACAGGAACAAAAAATGTAATATTATTTCCAGAAAATTTAGTTTGATTAGTGGATGAACAGTGGGATCATTAAGTGAATTAGAAAATAGCAAGAGAAAGGAGTTTATTCTAGTACAAGAATAGAAGTAAGAGAAATGGAGTTTAGTTTTGTTGTATAAATATTTGCTCAGTGGACTATTAGGAATAATTTCATATAAACTCTAGAATAAATATATTTGGTATTGGAGAGATATTCAAGATGAAAATATAAATTTTGTGTTCAACCATTAGTTAATAGTTTAGATTAAACATTGGATGCTAACTGATGTGACCATACAGTTTACACTGGGCTTTTCTACTTTAGTATAAATTTGAATACTTCATTCTTTCACATTCAAAATACTTCCAGATTAAGTGATTAATTTTATAGTGTCTCTAATATATCTCTAAGTAAAAGGTTAACAAAGAAAAGAGTAACAGCAAGATCTTAAAATGTGGTCACAGCGCTTTAACATGCTATTCTAAGATGTTTTGAAAGATGATTGATATTTGTAAATGGGATACATTTTCAAAAAAGCCATAACGTCAATTTCAATAGCATAATTTATTTAAAGCTATGCATATATGTGACTTCTGCTTCTAACCATGACTAAATAATTGGCACTGGATCTTCTCTGCCTTTAAAACAACTATAAAACTAGACAAAATGTTTAATTCTTTTGATATTAAAAAGCAGGCACTGTATGACAGTGATTTTTGAGAAAAAGAAAATATACAAGATGAGCTCCATGATCATTCAAGATCACTTCAGTTTCTTTTTTAACAGCATTTCTTTCTACAGAGTAGTAAATAGGATCCCAAGTGACGTAATGGTTTCACTGAGCTGAGGAGGCAGAGATCAGAGTTCCAAGTTGCTTAAGTAACTGCAATTTATGGGGGGATAAACCTGAGAGTGGAAGCTTCTCAGTGAGGAGTATTTTGTGAATGAAGATTAACAATGAGTCCTTGGGGGACATCTGGGTGGCTCAGCAGTTGAGCATCTGTCTTTGGCTCAGGGCCTCATCCGGGGGTCCTGGGATCGAGTCCCACATCAGGCTCCCTGCATGAAGCCTGCATCTCCCTCTGCCTATCTCTCTCTCTCTCTCTCTCTCTCTCTCTCTCTCTCTCTCTTTCTCTCTCTATCTCTTATGAGTGAATAAATAAAACTCTTTATAAGAAAAAAAAACAACAATGAGTCCTTGGCCTAAGAGCTGACTGCACAAGCCCAGGGTTAGACTTCATGAAGCTTAAAAGAAACTCCTATTGCAGGACTGAGATCTAGTGCCAGAATTCACTGCTGAGAGACAACTGGATTTTGAGCCCAGGTCAACAGACTGCACTGAGTACCATAACCATACAGTTGAGACTCCAGAAAAGCCAATCCTTTTAATTTAATTTTCTTTTATTTATTTATTCATGAGAGACAGAGAGAGAGAGAGACAGAGACAGAGACAGAGATACAGGTAGAGGAAGAAGCAGGCTCCATGCAGGGAGCCTGACGTGGGACTTGATCCCTGGTCTCCAGTAGCAGGCCCTGGGCTGAAGGCAGGGCTAAACCACTGAGCCACCCTGGTTGCCCAAAGCCAACCTTTAAGTGCAAAATCATACTTTAGTGTAAGGGGATGCACTCTAGGACCAAATTCAAAACCAAAACAGACCTACTTTAACAAAGAATAAAGCTAAGCCGGACAAGACCAAAAGAATCTATTGATAAGTTGACTGGGTATCAGAAAATAACTCAATACTCTTTACAGAAGTACAATCTAAACCAGACTCCCTACAATAAATCACACAATGTCCACAGTACAATAAAAAATTGCTAAACACAAAAAGGAATAAGAAAGTGTGACTCATGTTCAAGGAAAATGTGGTCAACACCTAAGGGCAGCCTATTTGGACATTGCATCACTGTCATTTAGTATGGGTGCTTAACACTAAGATAATGGTAGCGATAATTAGCATACTTACTGAGTTTGCTATATGTCAAGTGTTCTGCAAAGGGTTATGAATACTATAAATTATCTCATTGAATCCTTATAAAAACCCTACATGTTAGACTCTATTATTTGCCTTTTATGACAAGTAGAAAATCTGAAATTTAGAGAGGTTAAGAAAAATCACCTAATTCTTTTTTATATGAAGAAATTAGGCACCTAACATATTTCTTGAGGTAAAATTACATGTTTGACAAGGAATGTTTCAGATAGGCATATGATGCTCTGATAAATCCATCATCAGAAATGTTGTCTAAATTTCAAATTTATTACCATAGCTCCAGTTTGTCTCTGTGTGAAAATAGGTTTCTGAAGTAGAAGAACCACCAACTTACTGAAGCAGATTACTTGCAGCACAGGTCCTAGAATTGCTGTAGGAAGAAACCACAGACAAAACTGTTATGCCTACTTAGAGGAATAGAAAATGTGGTTGCAAGGGAAATAAAATGCAACAGGACTATAACTAACATTGGAAATAAATTTTTTATTTTATTTATATCTACATTGAATGCCTTACTAGTCAAAAATGTTGATTCTAAGGTGAAAAAGTCAGAGAACAAATGATAATAATGAATATATTATGCCTACAGGTACTTGACTGTTTCAATTATCTTTAGGAAAGAGGTTATAAATACATATGATGAAAATATGACTATTTCATTATCACTTTCCTTTGTGAAGTTTTTAAAATGAAATATCTACCATAGCCCTCGGAAAATAAGTTAACTCAATAGGACTGACTTAGGACAAGTTTTTGGATTTATCTTTACAGGAGGACAAAAGTAGTCATGTCTACATTAAATTGACAAGTTGAAAAGTAAACCAATATGTGTTCAAATCCCCATACATCTTTCTGTTGACACAATTATCTGAGAAGACATCAGTGATAATGGCACACAGAAAGAAGACGGGATGGGTGAATGAGGGAAGTTGAAGAAAGAAGATCTGCTCTGAAGCTCCCTTCATCTCCCCAGATTTTAACACCTCCACTTTCTATGTGACTCTACAGTTCCCTACTCTAAAGGAAACTTTTAAAGTACTATCTCAACATCTCTTCTGCCTATTAAAGTGTTTATCTTGTCCAGGAAGATAATTTTCTTTTGCCATGAAAAACATAATTGTCTAATGAAAATGGCTTATGCTAACACTTCTTACAGGTAACTAAACTAATATGTACCATTTGTAAAATACTGTGCTGAGTGCTTTAATACATCACATCATGGAATTCTCACAACACTGTACTATTTAAAGACAATGAGACTTGGAGAGGTTATATGAGTTACCCTGAGACCTGAGCTAGTTAGAGATGTGACAAAAGTAGATCTGAGTTCTAACCCAAAACCCAGGTTTTTGATAGCTACTACCTTTCAATCATAAGCCCTTCTCTTCCAGAAATGAATTTGCAACACTAAGATTCATGGGCATATAGTTGTCCCAACATAGAAAGATAGCTAAAAGAAATAAACACCATCAAAGCTACCTTCTGAAAGTTTGTCAATGTCTTCTTTGAATAAATAATGTTTTGTCTTTGATAGTTTTGATGTTTGATCCAGAAAAAGTGACAATATTCAATTCTCATTTTTCTTTTACAATCAAAGTGGTATTTAGTCTCATAGATCCTCCTCAAGCAGGAATTAACTTTATCAGTCAACACTTCCAAATTTTCTTTAAAAATTAAAACATTTTTCACTGTAGCATTCTTTGAGAAAAAAACAGATAAGCAATTGAAAATATCTAGAATCAGATCATTTAAAATAATTATTAAAATAATCTTGACTTCAGCAATGTGCTTATCTGAAATAGGATTAAACAGCAAGATTTTTTTCTCTTTGAATTTTTCCCTCTGAGATACCACGTTTATAGTTCTCCTGAGGTATGTTAGTGAGTTTTTTAATCATTCTGTAATTTGTTATTATCTTTTTAAAAATAAGTTTACAAATAATGCAGTAAATTAAATATTTACTCAATTGTGTTCTAAATCTTAAGAAGAATAATTATTGTGCTATTAAATACCATTAGATGCAAAAATGGATAGTAAATTGGGGATTACTTATTACGATAAAAATAAGAGCGGCATTTTAAAGGCTCAGTTCTACTCTCATAGAAAGATTTGTAATTTAATTATATTTAATGTTGATAACTATTATTTATTTCCAATTCCTCACACTATAGAATTTTACCCCATATTACACTATCATCTTCCTAAAAGACTTTTTGAAATCAGATTTCTGACTCAAAGAGTGAATTATTTGGGCTTTAGATGGCATGGTCTGCCATTTATCATCACTTCAGAATCTGTCAATTTCCTTCCTAATAAAATTTTTTCTAATATTTTAATATTTTTCTGAAGGACTTTCTCTGAAAAGGATTGGTGGGGACCGATTCTCAGGAGCCTCATCACCTTTTGATCTTCTAACAGAGCAAAAGAAAGAAACAAAGTCAGATGGAAAAACATAATTAGGGAGACAAAGGTACCAAACATGAATGTTATGCTTCTCTGAAACTGTAATTATTTCCCGACTGGCTAGAGTCATTTTACAGTATCTTTTGGAGAGAATTGCTGCTAAAAGTTAATACATAAAGATAGTATGGAAGGAGTAAAATTTGATTTATAGAGGTTCTATTAGTTCAGGCTGCCATAACAAAATATCATAGATCAGGTGGTGTAAACAACAGAAATTTATTTACTCACAGTTTTGGATGCTGGAAAGTCCAAGAGCTAGGTCTGGCAAGATCTTTTATTAACTTTCACTTATTAAAACCACCTTCACTAACATGTTACATTGTTTATGGGTTTTTCTCCATATTACTGGATTACAGGATAACAGTGTGTATCTAGTTGTGAGTGATTGACTCAGACAAAATTTTCAAGGTCAAATTAGTGGGGCTTTATCTAAAGAAACCAATATCCCAAAAACTAGTGTTCTTGGGAAGAATTAATGTCCTACAGATGTTTTGAAGTGATCTGTGAGTCAGGAGGCCTGGAGTAATTCTGATGAGGGTAGGAATTCTGCTCTTGGCTATCTGAAGAGGTGCTAGGAACAAGCAAGGGCTCCAAGTTTCCACTCATTCACAGTGATGAAAAGGCAGCATCATCAGCATAGAGGTAGTGAGGCTCTGGGGCAGGCATAGTCTAGGATGGTATCACTGGGTCTTCCAGAGAGCTCAGTGAATGAACAGCACCTAGATAAAACCAAAAAATTCAGAGTCACCTCAATGGAAACAAAGTGACTTCAGTGTTAGCCACTGACACAAAAGCAGCAGCATCTGTGATGAAGAAAGAGAGAGAGACAGAGGGAGGAAGGAAGGAAAGGAGGAAGGAAGGAAGGAAGGAAGGAAGGAAGGAAGGAAGGAAGGAAGGGAGGAAGGAAGAAGGAAGCTCAACTGAAAACCTGGAGAGACTTGTTTGTAGCACACAGATAACAAAACCTGTGAAATTCTTAGAAACAATTGGGAGACCTTTTCAGGACACTAATTCTAACAAATAGATAGTTGGGAGTTTGGTGTATTATAAGACATAAAAAGGAAGATGTCCTTCCTATTTTCTATTTCAGAAAGTATGTTTTATTCAGATTACTACCCAGAATAGGTACTACATCATAGACAACTTTGGGAACCTGCCTGGTTTAAGGCATTCCTTACAAGTGCAGAATAAAAAGTAAATAGTGAAAATTTATCAATACCATCCAAAGAGTTTAAAGACTGAAGAGTTATTAATATTGGAATTCTTATTATTCACATCAATCCCGCTGAATCACAACCACTAAGTACAAGGAGCAGAAATCTTTTATTTTAACAACTTCTTTTTTAAAAAATATTATTTATTTATTTATTTTTATTTTTTATTTTTTATTTATTTATTTTTTTATGAGACAGAGAGAGAATGCATGTGAGCAGGAGAGTGTGGGGTGCTAGGTGCTGAGCTGGATCCTAGGACCCTGAGATCATGACCTGAGCCAAAATCAAGAGTCAGATGCTTTAATCAATGGAGTCACCCCCACACCCATTTTACAACTGCTTTACATTATTTTTACATGGCCAATCTGATGCCTGCCTGTGAACTAGTGTTTGAAAACTCCAACAAAGAATTCACTCTTATAATAGGCAAACATCTAATTTCCTATAATTTGAATGAATTTGTTTCACTGTTTAGTGTGCCCAAATAACATTTGTGTTAAATGCAAATTCACTTTTAAGATTCAGCTTGCCATTAAAGTAAAAACTTTTTTTTTTAAAAAAAAGATTTTATTTATTTATTCATGAGAGGCACAGAGAGAGAAAGAGAGAGACAGAGACATAGACAGAGGGGAAACAGGCTCCCTGCAGTAAGCCTGTTGTGGGACTTGATCCCAGGACCCCAGGATCATGACCTAAACCAAAGGCAGATGCTCAACCACTGAGCCGCTCAGGTGTCCCAGAGTAAAAACTTTAATTATGTATGCAATTCTACAAGAAAAGAACAGAACATATGGAAATGTTATACATCCATTATAACAGAGGGGTATTAATGTAATAATTAAATTGAGATGATGAAATGAAGTAAAATCCAATTTATACGTAGGAAAATTTTCTATACCTATCAAAGATTTTTTTTTCTTAAAAGTTGTTCTCTAAATATATACCATTCTTAGAGCAGTTCTAGGTTCACAAAATTTGTTTTTATTTAAAAATAGTAGTTTTCGGGTGCCTGGGTGACTCATTCAGTTAAGTGTCTACTTTCGGCTCAGGTCATGATCTCAGGGTCCTGGGATGAAGCCCCACATTTAGCTCCCTGCTCAGCGAGGAGTCTGCTTCTCCCTCTCCCTTTGCCCCTTCCCACACTTTTGCTCTCTCTTTCTCTCTCTCTGTCACTCTCTCTCTCAAATAAAGAAATAAAATATTTTTAAAAATAAAATTAATAGTTTATAAAATGGTAAGGAAATATGAAAGACTAAGATGCAAAGTGTTCTTCACAATTCTGTAATTAAATACTTAACCAAAAATAGCTGCTTGGTATAAAGAGTATTTCAGACATCTTTTTTATTTATTTATTTATTTAGGAAAAGTAGCGTGATTTCTGATTTCAACAGGATGTAAGAAACGTTTATACTGTCAAAGCAGAGAAGTTTCTTATATTACTTTCAATAAGTATTCTTCAGTACACCGTCTCCATGATCTAAAGGAGTCACACTTTGATAATTAACAACTGTTTTGGGATGCACTCTAAGTGACAGAAATCACTACTTTAATCCTCTGACCCTCATTTCCTCTTGTGAACATATCTGACAGCTTCAAATCATACACAGGAAAAGGAAGGTATAGTGTAGATAATGCTTAATAAATCAACACTAAGTATAATCTTCAAAAAAGTTCATGCATGACTGGATTACACTGTTCTGACTGTAATTGTCACTTCACCAAAGTGGGCAAAATATAACTGATCAGTAAATTTCTCATTAAAGAAGAAAAAAATTGAGACCATTGGCTAAAGTGAGAATAAGTTAGTTACTGATATACACTTTCAGTTTATAAATTGCAGTATAAGAACTCATTTATTTTCTATAAATAAGCTTAATTTTGTACTTTTTTCAGGTTGGTGAAAAATTCAACCAGATTCCTTCACGGAGCACACTTGCCTCCAAACCCCTGGGTCTTGCCAAGGTTCTGGAATCTTACGAATACCAAGTCTCTGAGAAGGAACTTCTTTTTTCCTTTAATCATCCATGCATATATGTCACCAAGGTGCAGCCAAAACATACTGGTCCAAATTAATATTGATGTCGGCAGGTGTAGCAGCTCAGAAGCTTTGCACCACTAGGGAAACTGGGATCTTTTACAAGACTGAGAGGCCTGGTGCTTATAGAACCTCACCTGTCTAAGTGTATCACAGAGATGATCCTCTTTCGAGCCCAGCATCTTCCTTGGATTTTTTTGTGAGAACCTAGTACAATTCTAACTTTTCAGGATAACACGAAACTCTCTTTGCTCTATCCCAAAGAAACCCCCTACAGTGAAAGAGACATCTTTCCTCTTTAAAACCTATTCTTTTCAAGAGTTTTAAGTTTGGGAGAGAAGGCCTTAAGTTTTCAAAATATGTTCTGCTTTCAGTCCAATAAAACACCTTCCATGAAGTAATAAGACACAAAACTATTTTCTTGAGTGGAGAGACACAGAAGGGAAAATACAAAAAAGAAAGAAAAAACACATATGTATCTAACATTAAAATGCATGATCAATATCATTAGAATTGGAGAAATACAAATTATAACCATAATATGATATCACTACATACCTATTAGAATGGCTTATATTAAGAAAAAGAATAAACTGATAATATCAAGAACTGGCAAGGATGCAGAACAACTATAACTGTCATAAATTGTAGGTAAAAATAAATAAATAAATAAATAAATAAATAAATAAATAAATAAATAAATAAAGCAACAACCTTAGAAAATGGTTTGGAATTTTGTTATAAAGTTAAGTGTGAACTGACCCAATGGATCAGCACCCTTAATCCAGGACATTTACTCAAGGGAAAACATAACCTATGTTCACTCCAAAACTGCACACAAATATTTACAGGGGCCTTATTCAGAATTGCAAAAGACTGGAAACAATCCAGATGTTCTTCAACCTGGGAGTGAATTTAAAAAGTGGAAATCCAACAAGACACTTCACAAGAAGGAAAGAAGTACTGACACAGGCAATAACATAGATTGACCTTAAATAGTTATGTTTAATGAAGAAAGAGAGAGCCAAAATGCTATACACTTTATTCCATTTATATGACATCCCGGAAAAGGCAAAACTATAAAAACACAAAACAGATCAATGATGGACTAGGGGTGGGAGAAGGAACTCACTACACAGGAATGTGGAGGAATTTGAAAAAGTGATGACTGTTTTATCTTGATTCTACATGGTCGTATACGTTTACCAAATTCACAAAACTATATATTAGTATGTGTAGAATATATATATATATATAGTATATAAAGAATAAATGTTATTGCTTAAAACAGGAAAAATTTAATTACAAAAATGTAGTATGAGAAAAAATACTAAAAAGTCTTTGGTTGTTTCAAAAAAGTGTAATGATAGCTTGAACTTACTGCCTAAAAGTTAAAGCAAACTTACAAAACATTTGTGAATATTTAGAGTCAGGAAGATGAATGATACTAGTCTTTATTTTCATTGAGACATGAGGGAGTAAATGGTACATATTTTATACTTTCCTTTTAAGAAATTAGATATTTATTTATTTAAAAATTGATAAATATTTCCTTCAATTTTTATTTATTTATTTTTCTTTCAGTGTGAATAATTCTTTGATTAGAGAAGAGGCCTGAGAAATTTTGGAAAAGAAAAAGTAGGAAATTTAAAATAAAAAAAAATTCTACAGACAGACAACCAAGGTAAAATTTTGACCTAAAATCCCTCTGAATTTTTCCTTGCCATGTATTACCTTTTTGTACTTATGAATTGATTTTTAAAATTTATTTTTATTATTATTTTTTAATTTATTTATGATAGTCACAAAGAGAGAGAGAGAGAGAGGCAGAGACACAGGCAGAGGGAGAAGCGGGCTCCATGCACCGGGAGCCCGATGTGGGATTCGATCCCGGGTCTCCAGGATCGCGCCCTGGGCCAAAGGCAGGCGCCAAACCGCTGCGCCACCCAGGGATCCCCTGATTTTTAAAATTTAAATGTGCCTTTGTTAGATTTTATGTCAATTGTCTTTTAGCAAGACACACATATATAGTATATATGCATATATAATAGTATATTTTGTGATAAATATTTCTCATAGCAATAAACTATAAATGTATTTCCAAATTTTCTATAAAATAATGTTTAATGGTTGCATGTTCTTTTAGTTGGCAACAACATAGCTTATTAAATCAATCTTCTCTTACGGGAACCATAGATGTTTTCTTTTCCCACTACTATAGTGCTGAAGTCTTCACACTTGTTTGTCAAAGGTAACTGAATATTATTATTGATATGATATTAAGATTTTTTAGAAAGAAAAAAGGAAATAAAAACAATTGAAACAAGTGAATTTATGAGTTCATATTGTGGTTCAAAATTTAATAGAGTATAGTCACTAAAATTTTAATTAGAACAGTTTCTATCAGCTCTTTTGTTGAACCATATCTAGGAACTACTCTCAAAAATGTTTTTCTTACATTTCTTTGATGTCTTTTAGAAATAGTGTCAGAACAGAAGTTTTAGTCCTTGTTCTTTTACCAAGAAAGAAAATCCTTTAATAGAAAACTACTATGTCTTCTAGAAATACACAAAGTAGGAGAAAGAACCTATTCATCTGCATTAGAAATAAAAATTAAGGATAAGGCTATTTTAGTTTTACAAAATGTGTTCTTTCCCACCTATGAAGAGTTCCATGACTTTCTTTGTTAATTTAGTTGGAAGTTTTAAATACACATAACCATAAAAAAAAAAAGAAGGAAGGAAAGAAGGAAAGGAGGGAGGAAGGGAGAAAGAGAGGAAGGGAGGGGACGAGGAGGGAGGGAGGGAGGGAGGAAAGGAGGAAGGAAGGAAGGAAGGAAGGAAGGAAGGAAGGAAGGAAGGAAGGAAGGAAGGAAGGAAGGAAGGAAGAAAGGAAGGAAGGAAGGAAGGAAGGAAGGAAGGAAGGAAGGAAGGAAGGAAGGAAAGAAGGAAATATATTACTTGGTACCAGGAAGTCATGTAGATTTGTTTTCTTTCCCTTGAGGTATCCACCTCAAACTTAAAGAAGATCCCAGATGATGGGAAACTAGTGTATAAAGATATTAACATATTTACTTTTCATGGTCAGTACTCATTAAAATATCTGAATAAGTGTATTTTACTCTGCTCAAACACTAGCCAAACTCAAATATACCACGAGTCACTAAGTTCTGCATACCTATATAGCTAAAATCAAAGGTTTTTTCCATTACTAATCTATTTTAATGATGAAAATAATTATTAAACATAAGAAATTAAAATATTTTATATAATTTACCTAAGATTTAAATAATGAGATAAATAAGAGGTTATTAACAAGTTTATTAAATTATAGACATTATGGTAATTCCATTATAATTTCATTCAATAAATTTACCATCACGTCATGAAGCAAATATGTCCTCCTTGGGTGCAAATAAAGTTAAAAATCAAATGTGATGAGACTAATGGATAAAATGAATATATACTTTTTTTAAGTTTTTATTTAAATTCTAGTTACTTATGTACATGAAATATTAGTTTCAGGTGTACAATATAGTGATAAAATGAATATATACTTGAATAACCCTTACAATGTTTAAAGTTTCTCACTATATTTTTAAATACTTCTTTTCATAATTTTTTTCAATTATCACTTTGCCTGCTGAAAAAAGTAGAATGATTTTGCTTAGATGGTATCTTTTATGGGATCAGTGACATACCCTTTATTTCAAGTTTGTACTAGCTCTTTAGTCTTGCACGATCTTTCTAAAGCAATTACAAATGATTAAGTCAATTCATTGTGGTTTTTCTCCTATGATTATCCTGCCTTTTAAATTTGCACATGTTTAAATATTCCAAGTATTCTTTAACCTATTTCTTACAATAGACAGCTGGCAAGGCTTTTATTATATTTTAATTATACAAATTCCTCTTCTTCATATTCCTGTCCAAGGAAGATATAAAAAGTTAAGAATCCTTCATTTTAATATTGTCATTATGTTCATGAATCTCCTCACTTACAAGCCAGGCTATTTCTTCCTTATGCAGAGTACAAATTTCAAAGTTGCTAATTATTTCTCATCTATTTTATTTCACATCATTTTGTTCTCCTTATTTTTTGGCAGAGAACATTTATAAACATACAAATATTTTATTTCCCACAAATATAGATCTCACACATCTGTGTGGCAATATTCACTATCAACTTTTCTCAAGTAATTCCACCACTAATCTGAGCCAACATCATCAATCTAATTACCCCTGGAGAGAGATTTCTCTGTAATAAAAAATGTATAAAGTGGCAATCACACCAGAAGACTTAACCATTAAAAATATCTCTGTACTGGGACACCTGGGTGGCTCAGCTGTTGAACATCTGCCTTTGGCTTGGGGGGTGATCCTGGAGTTCTGGGATCGAGTCCCACATCGGGATCCCTACATGGAGTCTGCTTCTTCCTCTGCCTATGTCTTTGTCTCTCTCTTTCTGTGTCTTTCATGAATAAATAAATAAAATGTTTTTTTTAAATCTCTGTATAATTGTTAAATCTATGGAAAAGAAAGGACAACAAAGTTCAGAAAAGAAAATCAAGATATTAGTAAAATGATTTAGGCTTCCTGGGGTTACTCAGTACATTTGATTATCTGTTTAAGTGGCACAACATACTACTATTGTATTACTCAGCAATTGACAGCCTGTTGTGTTTATTTATGGCAATGCCTAACACATAGTAGGTTTTTGATAAATAGAGTTAAAAGAATCTAAACTTTTATTAAACCATTTCTAATGGTAGGAAAAGTAGAAACTTTTATGAAAGCAATAGCTGAAGTATAGATAATCTCCTTGTCTTAAAGTCACTTATGCATATAATGTTACCTAATCACATTAATAAAATTTATCATCCCCAGTCCCAGCCAATATGCAGGGTGTTTATACCATGGCGAAGGTATAGTCAAATCCACCTGAGAATCCTATCCTATACACAGTTTACTAATTATAAAATAAAGAAATAAGAATATTTATTACCATGTGCATTTTATTGTGCTTTACTATGCTCTACAGACTTTGCCTTCTGTACGAATTGAAGGTTTGTGGCAACCCTATGTCAAGCAGGTCTACTGGCACCATTTTTTCCAACATTTTCTCACTTCATGTCTCTGTGTCATATTTTGGCAATATTTGCAATATTTTAAACTATTTTATTATCACATTTGTTATTGCGATCAGTGATCTTTGATGTTACTATTGTAATTATTTTGAGGTTCCACCAACAGTCCCCATATAAGGCACTGAACTTTATCAATAAATGTGTGTGTCCTTAATGACCCACTGATTAGTGGTTCCCCCATCCCTCTCCCTCTTGTCCACCTCCTTATACCCAGTGACACAACAATATTGAATTAGGCCAATTAACAACTCTACAATGGCCTCTAGATGTTCACATGAAAGGAAGAGTAGCATATCTCTCACTTTTAAATAAGAAGCTAAGGGGATCCCTGGGTGGCGCAGCAGTTTGGCACCTGCCTTTGGCCCAGGGCGCAATCCTGGAGACCCAGGATCGAATCCCATGTCGGGCTCCCGGTGCATGGAGCCCGACCCAGGATCAAATCCCACGTCAGGCTCCCAGTGCATGGAGCCCGCTTCTCCCTCTGCCTGTGTCTCTGCATCTCTCTCTCTCTCTCTCTGTGTGTGTGACTATCATAAATTTAAAAAAAAATTAAATAAAAAGCTAAAAATGAATATGCTTAGTGAGGAAGGAATCTCGAAAGCTAAGATTAGGCAAAAGCTACGTATTTTGTGTCAAAAGGTTGACCAAGTTGTGAATGCAAAGGGAAAATTGTTGAAGGAAATGAAAATGCTATCCCAGTGAACACACAGATGATAATAAAACAAAGCAGTCTTTTTTTTTTTTTTTGATATGGAAAAAGTTTGAATGGTCTGGTTAGACCAAATCTGTCACAACATTCCCTTAAACCAACACATAATCCAGAGCAAGGCACTGTCTTCAATTCCATGAAGGCTGAGAGGCGAAGAAGCTGTAGAAGAAAAATATAAAGCTAGTTGAGGTGGATCTTGAGATTTAAAGAAAGAAACCATCTCCATAACATAAAACTCACTGCAAGGTAAAGCAGCAAGAGATTATGTAGAAACTGCAGTAAGTTATCCAGAAAATCCAACTCAGATAATTAATGAAGGTGGGTACACTCAACAATACATTTTCAATGAAACAACCTCCTCTTGGAAGAAGATGTCATCCAGGACATTCATTCATAGAGAAGAGAAATCAATGCCTGGCTTCCAAACTTCAAAGCACAAAATGAGTCTTTAGTTAGGGGCTAATACAGCTGGTGATTTAAGTTGAAGCCAATGCTTATCTACTATTCTAAAAATCCTATGAGGCCCTTAAGAATTATGTTAATTTTACTCTGCCCTCTATAAATGGAAAAACAAGGCCTGGATGGCAGCATATCTGTTTACAACATGGTTTACTGAATATTGTAAGCCTACTATTAAGACCTGCTGCTCAGAAAAAAGTATCTTTCAAAATATTACTGCTCATTTGTCAATGTACCTGGTTACCTAAGAGCTCTGATGGAAATGTACAATGAGATTAATATTGTTTTCATGCCTACTAACACAACATCCATTCTGCAGCCTATGCATCAAGGAGTCATTTCAATTATCAAGCCTAATTATTTAAGAAATACATTCCCTAAGGCTATAACTGCCATAGATAGTGATTCTTCTGATGAATCTGGGTAAAATAAATGGAAAACTTTCTGGAAACAATTCAGCATTCTAATGCAATTAAGAATATTTGTGGTGCATGGGAAGAGGTCAAAATATCAACATTAACATGAGATTGAAAGAAGCTGATTCCAACTCTCATGGATGACCTTGAGGGGCTCAAGACTTCAGTGGAGGAAGTAAGTGTGATGGAATTAGCAAGAGAACTAGAATTAAAAGTAGAGCTTGAAGATGTGACTGAATTGTTATAATTTAATGGTAAAACTAAAAGATAAGGAGGTGCTCTTTATAATGAGGAATGAAGTGGTTTCTTGAGATAGAAACTACTCCTGGTGAGGATGCTATTAAGATTTTTGAAATGACAACTAAGGATTTAGAATATCGCATAAACTTAGTTGATAAAGTAGCAGCAGAATTTGAGAGAATTGACTCCAATTTTCAAAAAAGTTCTGCTATAAGTAAAATGCTATCATAACTGCATAACAAGGGTTCCTGGGTGACCCAGTCAGTTAAGCATTTGTTTTGGTTTCCACTAAGGTCATAATCTCATGGGTCCTGCTATCCAGTCCCTGGTCAGACACTATGCAGGGAATTTGCTTGAAGATTCTCTCATTCTTCCCCTTGCCCCATTCCCTCTCATACTCTTTGTCTCTCTCTCTCTCTCTCTCTCTAAACTTAAATAAATCTTCAAAAACATAGCATCACATGTTGTAGAGAAATCATTTATAAAAGTAAGAGTCAACCAATATGGCAAAGTTCACGATGTCACTTTTTTTTCTTTTTAAGTATTTCTTTAAATTCCAGTTAGTTAACATACATTTTAATATTATTTTCAGCTGTACAATTTAGTGATTCAACACTTACATATAACATCCAGTGCTCATCACAGCAAGTGTACTCTTTAATCCTTATCATCTATTAAAACCATCCTCCCACCCACCTCTGGTGACCACCAGTTTGTTCTTTATAGTTAGGAGTCTCTTTCTCTCTTTCTTGGTTTGCCTCTCTTTTTTCCCCCCACTATGGTCATTTGTTTTGTTTCTTAAAATCTACATATGAATGAAGTCATATAGCATTTGTCTTTCTTTGACTGAATTTTTTCACTTAGCATAATACTCCCTAGCCCCATCCATGTCATTGCAAATGGGAATATTTCAATCTTTTTATGGCTGAGTAATATGTATATACCACCTTTTTTATCCATTGATCAGTTGATGGGCATTTTGGATCTTCCCATAGTTTGGCTATTGTTTATAATGTTATTATAAATATCAAAGTTCATGTATCCTTTCAACTTACTATTTTTGTATTTATTGGGTAAATGACTACTAGAGCAATTGCTGGCTCATAGGGTAGTTCTTTTTTAACTTTTTGAGGAAAGTCCACGCTGTTTTCCACAGTGGCTGCACCATTTTGCATTCCCACCAACAGTACAAGAGGGTTCCCATCTCTCCACATCCTCATCAACACTGGTTGTTTCCTGTGTTGTTAATCTTAGCCATTCTGACAAGTGTGAGGTGATATCTCATTGTAGTTTTGATTTGCATTTCCCTGATGATGAATGATGTTGATACCTTTCCATGTGTCTATTGGGCTTTTTGATGGCTTCTTTGGAAAAATGTCTATTCATGTCTTCTGCCCATTTATTAACTGGATTATTTGTTTTGGGGTGTTGAGTTTGATAAGTTCTTTATATATTTTGGATAGTAACCCTTTATCAGTTGTCATTTGCAAATATCTTTTCCCATTCCACAGGTTGCCTTTTAGTTTTCTTGATTGTTTACTTAATGTGCATATTTTTTTTTGCTTTTGATGATGTCCCAATAGTTTCTTTTTGCTTTTGTTTCCCTTGCCTCGGGAGACATATCCACTAAATAGTTGCTGTGACCAATGTCAAAGAGATTATTACTACCTGTCTTCTCTAGGGTTTTGATTGTTTCCTATATCACATTTAGGTCTTTAATCCATTTTGAATTTATTTTTGTGTATGGTATGAGAAAATGGTCCATTTTAATTTTTTGCATGTTACTGTCCTATTTTACCAACACCATTTGTTGAAGAGACTGTCTTTTTTCCACTGGAGAGTCTTTTCTGCTTTATCGAGGATTAATTGACCATATAGTTGTGAATTCATTTCTGGGTTTTTTATTCTGTTCTATTGATCTAAGTGTCTATTTTTGTGCCAGTATCATACTTACTTGATCACTACAGCTTTGTATAATAACTTGAAGTCCAGAATTATGAGGCCTCCAGCTTTGCTACTTTTTCAAGGTTGTTTTGGCTATTCAGAGTCTTTTGTGGTTCCACACAATTTTAGAATTGTTTTTTGTAGTTCTGTGAAAAAGTTATTGGTATTTTGATAGGGATTGCATTAAATGTGTAAATTGCTCTGGGTAACATAGACATCTTAACAATATTTGCTCTTCTAATCCATGAAGATGGAATGTCTTTTCATTTCTTTGTGTCATCTTCAATTTCTTTCATCAATGTTTTATAATTTTCAGAGTATAGGTCTTTTACTTCTTTGGTTAGGTTTATTCTTAGATATTTTATATGTTTTAGTGTAATTGTAATTAGATTACTTCTCTGATTTCTCTTTCTGCTACTTCACTATAAATGTCTAGAAATACAACATACTTCTGTACAGTGATTTTATATCCTGTGACTTTACCTAATTCATGTATCACTTCTAGCAATTTTTGGGTGCAGTCTTTTGGGTTTTCTATATAGAGTATCATATCATCTGCAAATAGTAAAAGTTTCACTTCTTCCTTGCTCACTTGGATGCCTTTTATTTCTTTTTGTTGGCTGATTGTTGTGGCTAGGACATCCAGTGCTATGCTAAATAACAGCAGTGAGAGTGGACATCCCTGCCTTATTCCTGACCATAAAGGAAACACTCTCAGCTTTTTCCCCATTGAAGATATTAGCTGTGAATTTTTCAGATATGGCCTTTATTGTATTAAGTTATGTTCCTTCTAAACTATTTTGTTGAGGATTTTTCTTTATCATGAATGAATGTTGTACTTTGTCAGATGCTTTTTCTGCACATATTGAAAGGACCATATGGTTCTTTTTTTAAAGATTTATTTATTTATTTATTCATGATAGACAGAGGGAGAGAGAGAGAGAGAGAGGCAGAGACACAGGAGGAGGGAGAAGCAGGCTCCATGCCAGTAGCCCGACGTGGGACTCGATCCCAGGACTCCAGGATCATGCCCTGGGCCAAAGGCAGGCGCTAAACTGCTGAGCCACCCAGGGATCCCCAGTATCATATGGTTCTTACCCTTTCTTTTATTAATGTGGGTATCACATTGATTGACTTATGAACATTGAACCACCCCTGCAGGCCAGGAATAAAGCCACTTTATTGTGATGAATGATTTTTTTTCATGTATTGTTGGATTTGGTTTGCTAGTATAATACTGAGAATTTTTGCATCCATGTTCATCAGAGATATTGGTCTGTAGTACTTTTTTAGTGGAGTCACTAGATGGTTTAGTATCAAGGTAATTCTGGATTCATACAACAAATTTGGAAGTTTTCTTTCCTTTCTACATTCTGGAATCATTCAAGAAGAATAGATATTAACTCCTCTTTAAATGTTTGGTAAAATTTGCCTGTGAAGCATTCTGACCCTGGAATTCTGTTTATTAGAATTTTTTTTTTTTTTTTTACTGATTCCATTTTTTTTTTTCTGGTTGTTGATCTGTTCAAGTTTTCTATTTCTTCATGTTTCAGTTTTGATAGTTTATGTTTCCAGGAAACTATCCATTTCTTCCAGGTTGTCCGATTTGTTGGCTTATAGCTTTTCAGAATATTCTGTTCTAATTGTTTGTATTTCTGTGGCATTGGTTATTTCTCCTCTCTCATTTTTCATTTTATCTATTTGAATCCTTTGGTTTTTATTTTGGTAAGTCTGTCTAGCAGTTTATTAATTTTGCTAATTTTTTCAAAGAACCTGATTTCAATGACTTGTTCTATTTTTTAAATAATTTTTAAAAGATATTATCTATTTGAGAGAAACAGAGTGAGGGAGAGAGAAAGAGAAAGAAGGAGCAAGGGGAGAGGGAGGAGCAGACTACTTGCCTAGCAGGGATCCTGATGTGGGGCTAAATTCTGGGACTCTGGGTTCATGAATAAGCCCAAGATAGATGCTTAGCTAACTGAACCACCCAGGCATCCTGACCCATTCTATAAATTTTTTAGGCTTTATATCATTTATTTCTTCTCTAATCTTTATTATTTCCTTCCTTATGCAGATTTTAGGTTTCATTGTTCTTTTTCTAGCTCCTTTATTTTTTTTAAGATTTTATTTATTTATTTATTTATTTATTTATTTATTTATTTATTCATGAGAGAGACACACAAAGAGAGGCAGAGACACAGGCAGAGGGAGAAGTAGGCTCCCTGAAGGGAGCCCAATGTGGGACTTAATCCGAACCCCAGGATCACAACCTGAGCTGAAGGCAGACACTCAACCACTAAGCCACCCAGTTGCCCCTTTCTATCTCTTTTAGGTTGTGTATTTCAGACCTTTCTTGTTTCTTGAGAAAGGCTTGTATTGCTATATACTTCCATATTCAGACTGCTTTTGCTGCATCCCAAAGGCTTTGGACCATTGTCTTTTGATTTTCTTTTGTTTCTGTGCTTTTTTTTTTTTAATTTTTATTTACTTATGATAGTCACACAGAGAGAGAGAGAGAGGCAGAGACACAGGCAGAGGGAGAAGCAGGCTCCATGCACCGGGAGCCCGACGTGGGATTCGATCCCGGGTCTCCAGGATCACGCCCTGGGCCAAAGGCAGGCGCCAAACCGCTGCGCCACCCAGGGATTCCTGTGCTTTTTTTTTTTTTTTAATACCTTTTTTGTTTCCTGGTTGACCCCATTTATTTTTAAAGTATATTTTTTAGCCTCTATGTATTTATGGTCTTTCCAAATTTTTCTTGTGATTGACTCCAAGTTTCATAGGGATATTGTCAGAAAATATGTGTAGTACGGTCTCTATCTTTTTGTACTTGCTATGGCCTGATCTGTCACCTCATATGTGATCTATTCTGAAGAATGTTTCATATGCCCTTGAAAAGAAATTGTATCCTGCTGCTTTAGGATGAAATGTTCTGAATATATGTTAAGTCCCTTTTTTCCAGTGTGTCATTTACAGCCATTGTTTCCTTGTTGATTTTCTACTTAGATTGTCTGTCCATTGATGTAAGTGGGGTGTTGAAGTCCCATAGCTACTATTATTAAATTATTTTGAATTAGTTCCTATGTGTTTCTTATTAATTGTCTTATATATTTGGATGCTCTCATGTTGGGTGCTAAATATTTAGAATTATTAAATATTCTTGTTAGAATATCTCCTTTATTGTGATATAGTGCTCGTACTCATCTCTTATTACAGTCTTTGTTTTAAAGTCTAGTTTGCCTGATAGAAGTATGGCTACTCCAGCTTTCTTTTGACGTCCATTCACATGATAAATGGTTCTCCATCCCCTCATTTTCAATCTTCAGGTGTCTTTTGGTCTAAAATGAGTCTCTTGTAGGCAGCATATACATGAGTCCTTTTAAAAAATCTATTCTGAGACACTGTGCCTTTTGATCAGAGCATTTAGTCTGTTAAATTCAGAGTAATTATTGATAAATACATATTCAGTGCCATTCTATTACTTGTTTTGTCATTTCTGGAGATCTTCTCTGCTCCTTTCTTGTTTTCATCACTTTTGGTCTTTCCATTCAAAGAGTCCCCTTTAATATTTCTTGCAAGGGTGGTTTAGTGGTCATGAACTCCTTTAATTTTTGTTTGGGAAACTGGTTATCTCTCTATTCTGAATTGCAGCCTTTCTGGATAGAGTATTCTTGGCTGCAGATTTTTTCCATTCAGTTCATTGAATATATCTGTCACTCCTTCCTAGCTTGCCAAGTTTCTATTGAGAAATGTGCAGCTAGGCTTATGGGTCTTCCCTTGTAAGTTAAGAATGTCTTTTGCCTCCCTGTTTTTAAGGTTCTTTGATGTTATATTTTGCAAATTTAATTACAATGTGTCTTGGGGTTGCCTGCTTTTGTTAATTTTGATGGGAGTTCTCTGTGCCTACTAGATCTGAATATTTGCTTTCTTCCCAGATGAGGGAACTTTTCAGCTATTATTTCCTCAAATACATTTTCTGCCCCCTTTTCTCTCTTTTCTTCTTCTGGGACTCCTATGATGTGAATGATATTACATTTGATGGAGCCATTAAATTGCCTAAGTCTATTTTCATGTTCCATAATTCTTTTTCTTTTTTGTTCAGCTTCATTATTTTCCTTTATTTTGTCTCCTAAATCACTTATTTGTTCCTCTGCTTTTTCTAGCCTTGTGTTCATTGCATCGAACCTCTTTCCAATCTCAGTTATTGCATTTTTCATTTCTGATTGATTTGTTTTTACTACTTTATCTCTGAAGTAAGAATCTCCCTGAAATCTTCCATTCTTTTCTTAAATCCAGCGAGCACCCTTGTGATTGTTTCTTTAAATTCTCCATCAAGCAAGTTACTTATATCTGTTTTCCTTAGATCTCTGACTGTCACCTTATCTTCTTCTGTCATTTGGGATGAATTCCTCTCTCTTGGCATTTTGTCTACAGCTCTGCCTTTTAAGTGTTAGGAAAGCCTATTATATTTCCTGCATCTGAGAATAATGGCTTTATAAAAAAAAAAGAGCTCTTACAACATCCAAGTCCTGGCACTTCAGGGAGTCTCTTACGTGTATTGCAGGCACTCTGCTGTTATGTTGTGGCTGCTCCATCCATCAGACCAGTCATCTGCAGAGTCTCTCCTTGCTTGCAGTGGGCAATGTTTGGTCTTTGGCCAGTGTGTGGTGGGTTTTAACTAGGTATGCTCCAGTCTTCTTGATAAATAAGATCTAATATTATTTCCACTATAACTGAAGCCCTGCAGCACCCTCTGGTCTGGAGATGTGGTATGAGCAGAGGTTTATACTGCTCTTCTGGAGTGGGGCTGTGGGTGCTGTGTTGCTTCCCACAGGTGTTTCTGTTTCTTCTGAGGAGCAAGGGAGATAAATGGTGCCAGCCAGCTCTTTTTATCCCCCAAAAAGGTGTCTTCAGAAAAACTACCTCTCAGGGAACACTCCAAGAAGAGCAAATAATCTCCCTCCTGTGTGCCCCATGCTTTCTTTAGATCTCAGTTTACACACTGTGTGCCCCACAGTTGTTTGCCTACCTTCTCTCCAAGAGTAGAGCAGTGATCTCAGCCAAGCTCTCTCTCAGCCAAGCCTGTCAAATTTTCAAACCCTAGGCCTTAAGTCCTACTGGTTGCAAGAACTCATGAAAATCAGTTCTTCTTGTTATCCCAACCAATGATTTTGGGGAAATATTTTCCTTTTGTGTCCCATTCTGTACTCCCTTCCCTTTGCCTTTTTTTGGGACAACAGCTTCCTCCCCTCAGCAGCATTTGAGATCCATTTCTCCCCTTAGCCACATCTCTGCACATCCTACCTTCTCCAATGTGGCTTCTCTTTAGTTTTGGATTTTTTTTTCTGTCAGTCTTCAGGTAGATTTTTGGGATATTTAGAATGATTTAACAGTTATCTATTTGTGTTCATGGGATGAGATGAGCCAAGATCCTCCTATTCCTCTACCATCTTATCTTCACTCACCACCATTGGACGTCTCATTTTAAGAAACTGACACTGCCATCTGACCTTCAGAAACCACCACCCTACTCAGTCAGTACCCATCAACATTGAGGCAAGACCCTCTACTCCCAAAATATTTAGACTCACTGAAAGCTCAAATGATGGTTAGCAATTTCTTTTTGGCAATAACGTATTTTTAAATTAAAGTATATACATTGGGATTTTTTTAGACGTAATGGCATTTTACACTTAATAGACTATAGTATAGCATAAACACTACTTTTATATGCACTGAGAAACCCTAAAACTAATTCAGCTCACTTTATTTCAATTATCTGGAAAAAACCTGCAATATTTTCAAAATATGCCCATATTCTTATGGTAAAGATTAATGTTGTACCTTCTATAGTGCCTGATAGTAAATATGCAACAAAAGTTATTATTACTGTTTGTAAACATCAAGAATGATAAATAATTCAATCAATGTTTAGAAAATTTAGGGACATCTGAGTGGCTCAATCAGTTAAGTATCTGCCTTTGGCTTAGGACATGATCCCAGGGTCCTGGGATCTAGTCAGGCATTAAGTTCCCTGCTTAGCAGGGAGTCCACTTCTCCCTCAGCTATTCCTCTTACCCATACTCACTCTCTCTCACACACACAAAAAATAAATAAATAAAATCTTTAAAATTTTTGGAAAATGTCCTCTTTCTGTTTTTTTTAAGATTTTATTTATTTATTCATGAGAGACACAGAGAAAGAGAGAGAGAGAGAGAGAGAGAGAGAGAGGAAGAGACACAGGCAGAGGGAGAAGCAGGCTCCATGCAGGAAGCCCAATGTGGGACTGGATCCTGGGACTTGGGGATCACACCCTGAGCCAAAGGCAGATGCTCAACCACTGTGCCACCCAGGCATCCCTACCTCTTGCTTTCTTAAACACTAATTTTTATATAAATATTATTACCCTGAAAAGCATGAATTAAGTCTTTATATGGATTTGATATGTACTTTAGCCTGTGATTTTAGTCATTCAGTGAAGTCTCTCACAGAATAATACAAATAACAGTGTTTTTCATTTTTTTGTTTTGTTGTTTTGTTGTTTTGTTGTCTACAAATATAGTCAACTAAACTGTTGAAAACAGGTGCAGGGAAGCCTGGGTGGCTCAACAGTTTAGAGTCTGCCTTTGGCCCAAGGTGTGATCCTGGGATCGAGTCCCACATCTGGCTCCCTGCATGGAGCCTGCTTCTCCCTCTGCCTATGTCTCTGCCTCTCTCTCTGTGTGTCTGTCATGAATAGGTAATTAAAATCTTAAAAAAAAAAGGTGCTAAATTTATGTTGACAAGTTCCTTAGTTGCCTTTTCTGTATTCCATTTTACATTCTGCCTTGTTAACCTAGTTGATGCTTTGCTTATGGATTTTAGGCACTTGTTTTCATTTGTTTGTTTACCTTTGCTTCCTGGTGTTCTTTTTGAGCTTGAAATCTTAAAAAGCATGGCTCACATTTGTCCAAACATGATACATTTAGGACAGATACTAAGCTATTGGTGAGATAAGATGAAAATAATCTTTTTCTCTTGAGACAGTCAAGATGGAATTTCAAAAGGTCTTCAGAGAACAGAAGTTTGTTTATAGAATCAGAAAACTTTTCATTATATCCCAGCTAACTTCATACCCTAATCAAAATATATTTTGTGCCAATAGCCAAAATGATATGGAAATTATAACTCCAGCACAATGCAAACAAGTCACTCAAAGATGGCAATAAACTAGAAAGAAGTGATGATGGCACATCCTGTTAACACTACTTCCTGAAATGAAAATATAAAGAATTTTTTAAAATCAAAGTAGTACGTTTTCACTTAGCATTATTATTTTTTAAAAAGCACTAAAGTAAGTTTTTACCTTAAATTTAATTAGATATTCTTGTGGTTCTCATTATTTTCTATATTAAATACACAAGCACATGGTCAAAGCCACTTTGTGTTTATTTCTATCTTTCTGGATATTCAACAAAACCTGTTTTATGGGCAATTCCTGGTATAATAGCCATGAAGACAGTATCTTATACTTTGAATGACAGTACAAGTGTGTGCCGATATTCCACTAGAAAAAAAATATATATTTTTCTAGAGAAACAACCTGTAGTAGAAATATCTCTTTGGAAACCTTTAATTCAAATAAGGTCTTGGTAAAGAAAAATGCCAACTCAAGATGTCAGATCCCCAGAAGTAATTATCTCATTACATGATTTAGTAGACTAGTAAGAGTTCAAAATATTGTCTCAATGAAGTTAATTATGTAAATCTACATTTTAACTTGAGGAATAAAATAATTAAACCTGAATTGGGCAGCTAATACCTGGCTGAGTTCTATAATGATAAATTACTTGGCTATTTTTAAACATTTTCTTTTTTTGTATCTTATTCATGTTTTCAGTATTAATTTAACCAAGTATGCTTACCCACAAAATGATAGTGTGTCACTTGGATTCTCAATTATGAAGATAATTGCGATTATCTTCTGAAGATAATTCTGATAATTGTTTTTCCAAACATAAAAATAAGTTTGTAATAATTTCTGAACAATCTATGTGCTATTATAGCTGTAAATTTATTCACCAATTTCTGGTGTAACCTGTTAAAGATGTTAATGGCCAAAAACATGTAAAACTAAACCCATCACAGACCAGCTTTTGTTTTTACAAGATTTGTTAGTATTTCCTGGCTACAGGGGACATTTTACCTCAGTGAATACTCGGTGAGTTTGGCTGTATCTTTGCCATAATAAGAATGTATGCAAACAACTGGAAAAACTTTATATCTAATGTGCATCTGAAGTTATGACTCTGAGTCACATAAAAGTCTCCTCCTAGGAACAGTATTGTATCTGACTGCTGAAGCCAAGTCTCCTACCTAAATGAGAAAAGACTTGATATTTCTCCCAAATCATAAGTTCTTGCCTAGTGCTAATTATAACAGTATTGATGAGATAACTCTGTGCACATTTTATTCCTTAATATTTATTTAAAAGCAAAGCATAAAGGGCTCATTTACATTTAACCAAACCATCTTCATTTAATCTCCTTTACAGTGTGGTGAGAAGGTCCTCAGATCTTTTTTGGATTTTTTGTTTGTTTGTTTTTAAGCCAGAATGGCTAAAATTAACAACATAGGAAACAACAGATGTTCGGGAGGATGCAAATAAAGGGGAACATCTTATATTGTTAGTGGGAAAGCAAACTAATACAGCCACTGTGAAAAACAGTACAGAGGTCCTGAGAAAGTTAAAAATAGAATTAACCTATGATTCAGCAATTTGCACCATTAGATATTTACTTAAAGAACACAAAAATACTTATTTGAAGGGATACTCTGATGTTTTAGGAGTGTTATCAACAATAGTCAAAGTACAGAAACAGTCCGAGTGTCTATTGAATGATGAATGGATTAAAAAGATGTGGTCTATGTATACAAAGGAATATTATTCAGTCTTCAAAAAGAATGAAATAATGTCTTTTGCAACACTGTAGATGGAGCTAGAGACTTACCCTAAGTGAAATAAGTCAGTCAGAGAAAGACAAATACCATATAATTTCATTCATATGTGGAATTTAAGAAAACTAACAGATGAATATGGAGGATAAAAAGTCAAACCATAAATAGATTTTTAACTATAAAGAAAAAAAACTGAGGGTTGCTGGAGGGGAGGTGGGAGGAGATAGGTTAAGTGGGTGATGGGGATTAAGTAGAGCAATTTTTGTAATGAACACTGGGTGTTTTATGTAAGTGATGAATCACTAAATACTACATCTGAAATTAATATTGCATTCTATGTTAACTAACTGTAATTTAAATTAAAACTTGGAAGAAAAAAATACAAAATAAAATCAAATCAGATTAGTAGTGAACAGAATGTTAGTTTATGTACATTAATTCCAAATGTTTAAAAAGAAAGATGAAGGCCAATGAATATATAATGGCCTATTTAAAAGCACATATAAAATGACATGCTATGATTAATTCTTTATTAACTCTTTTATTACTACTATTACTATTACTTCTAATACTACCACTCATTTATTATTAATCCTTTATTAAGTAATATTGCTACTTAGTCCACTTAACCAAGACCTTTCCAATGATGAGATGTAAAGCTGGCAATTCCTTAGAAATTCATTCTTATTTGTTACCATAATGGAATTCATAAATCGATTAAGCCTTTGTTTTTGTGTGTGTGTGTGTGTGTGTGTGTGTACTGCTACCAATCTTTTTTCATATTGTTAAATTGGTAAAATGGAAATAGTATTAAATGTGGAAGTTTGTTTCTACACTAGATTACTCTGGAAATTTGTCACTTAGCATTTCTACCTCAGAATTTCATCTGTAAAAATGAAGCAGGTGTTCTAGACAAGTCCTCAGTTTCCCTAAATGCTACTACCACCTGTATTCCTAAAAAATGCAATGGATATCACTGTATCTGATCTAGTTTGTTCTTTCTTTCTTTTTTTCTATTTATATAATTACATTTTCTTCCTTACCCTTTTGCAGAACATTTACTCCCAAGTGTATTAGGGCTGCATCAAAAAATGAAAAATTCATGCCCTCACATTTCTTATATAAAGTTGAATAAATCTGATGTGCTATGATACAAATAAGAAACTTTAAACAGAACAGTAGCTATTTTATTTCATTTTGGAATAAAGAAGTGCACAAATAATTCATAGATAAAGATACAATAAGAAAACCGCAAGGCAACATGATAGTATTTATATGTACATATTTATCATGGATTTAAAATAGTATATTTTTCATTTTATTAAGACCGGTCTTATTGGGGATCCCTGGGTGGTGCAGCAGTTTGGCGCCTGCCTTTGGCCCAGGGCGCGATCCTGGAGACCTGGGATCGAATCCCACGTCGGGCTCCTGGTGCATGGAGCCTGCTTCTCCCTCTGCCTGTGTCTCTGCCTCTCTCTCTCTCTCTCTCTCTGTGTAACTATCATAAATAAATAAAAATTTAAAAAAAAAGACAGGTCTTATTTACATCATTGATAAATAATCTATTGCCAGAATTACTCATCTGTCAACTATTAATTATGCCAGACCCTGTGTTATATTCTGCTAGTAAAATATTGAATAAAGTAGGCAAAGTCTCCATCTCCATGGAATATACTGTCTAATGGAAGAGCATACAAAACTAAACTAGTTAAACAGGTAAGTATGTAATTAAAAACTGTGATAAGACTCAGAAGAGAGGATACTATTAACACATGGAACACAGGAATATAAGCCAGTATGGAAAAATTGGTGATAATAATTTGCAGCAAGGCCTTTTTATTTGATCTATGAAACATGTGTGACTGATGTTAAGCTAGATGTATGTATGTGTTTAGGGGATGGGACTGGGCTGAAGCCAGAGAGAAAATTCTACAGAACAGTAGGTCATGCAGTATATACACAGATATTCACATAGATCGTGGGTTAGAAGGAAACATGATGCTTCTAACAAGCTGATCTGGTCCAAGAATGGACAGTGAGGACTAATTTGGTATAACATGCAACAACATTTTTCAAAAGAAATTCATGAAGTTCCCTAAAAGAAAACACAATATTTTTGTCATCTCAAGAGCAATGCTCAGAGACAGAAGTGTTGATGAGTTCTGATGTTTGTTTTAAAGAGAGTACTCTAGTATAGAGAACTGATAAAAGGAAGTGAAGAAGGGATGTGTCAGAAGTTATTAGAGCCATCTAGGTAAAGAATAATGATACCCAAAACAAGGGAGAAATAATTACATACAAGACT
The DNA here is from genome assembly GCF_048418805.1 of Vulpes vulpes. NCBI lineage: Eukaryota > Metazoa > Chordata > Mammalia > Carnivora > Canidae > Vulpes > Vulpes vulpes. The sequence continues at coordinate 75,893,337 of NC_132783.1, read as the reverse complement.
GACAAAACATGAGGGTGTGTTTTGATAAAGCCCTGAGGAAAAAATTTTAAAAAGAAGATAGATTTTGATACGATGTTGAATAAAAGTAAACAATATATTATTACAAAAATAATCAAGTCATTTCAGAGATTTGTAAAATAATATTTCCTAGACTGTAAAATACAGTAAGTCCTGATTATTGCTTATGTGTGTGAATATTAGGATTTCTCAGTTTACTCTGTTGACAATTTCTATGTCCATGAGTGTCTTCATAGATACCATTAATATTAAAAAGGATTGAAAAAGACATAAATATATATACTTCAATGATACAGCAATTTAATTAATGGACACTTTCATCTCACTGCAAATATTTTCTCTGAAGCAATCTGCATGTACTTTTTATAGCAGCAGGTTTTTCCACACTGAGCTATGACACAAACATTTGCCTTATAAACTCATCAGTTGAATTTCCGGCACCAGGCTAGTTGCCATCATGACCTCTTAATTGGCTCAGAAATACTTTCTCTAGTACCCTGCCCATGTGAAAGCTCTTTTTTTTTTCTTTAGTCTTTCTTACTTTTTTTAAATTTCTTACATAGAGACTATAAATCTAGCATAAATATCTGGGACACACACCTCATTTGGAAGCAAGAGCAGCTCTCTGTTTAGATCAGCTTCCTGGAGTGCAGGATGTAGATCAAAGCACAGTGGTAGCTGACCAGCCAGGTCTAGAATTACAAAATATATTTCTCTATTAATCAGAGAGGAATAAGGCAAGATGAGAAAGTTTCTCCTTAAAGATGTAGAGGTATCATTTCAAAAATTACATTAATATGCACAAGTGCATTATGATGAAATTCTAGTTGATTCATATAATGTCAAATAACCCATTCATATGTCAGATGAATGTCTTCAATTTTACTCACAATTTTCCCATTTATTCTCTCATTTACCTAAGTAAAGAAAGCAAATAACAGAGAGACTTTACCATTAAGACTTTATTAATGTAGTACAGTATTGATTAATTATTGACTTTAAGAGATATTTCTTTCAAATAATTAGTGTAAAAATAATCACTGATACCATTCCAGTCATGTTAAGTGTTTTTGTCAATTAATCAACATCTGTAGTGTGAGTTTCCACTCTGATGTGAATCCCAAGAATATACTGGGAGAAGAATAATTTGTATACTTACATGGGCAAAAATACATACACACACACACACACACACACACACACACACACACACACAGAAACACAGAATTAACACTGCAAAGATCAATTCTTCCCAAATAAGACCTAAGTAAAATAATATCCATTAAGCTCATTCACTGTTTCTACAATCATAAAAATTAATTTGCATTCCAGTCTTACCACAGCCCCCGTTTCCCAAACACCAATTGTCATCCATTCAATCCTACCCAGTCTAACATGAAATGCACCAAAGTGGGACCCTGAGGAATTTCCATTCCCCTCCTTTACTTCCTTTTCTCAGCGCATGGGCAAACACCAAATTAGCCATCAAATCTTATTAACCTTTCTTTTATACCTTTGGTGAGAGGCATCCCATTCTCTTCATCCTTACAAACACTATGTTATTTAGACTATCAATTTAACTTTACTATTACAAAATACTGTAATTTTCACCTGTTTATTGTCTTCTTCATCCAACTGTCTAAAATAGTCTTCATAATAAACTTTTATGATGTTCTTTGATCACATCCACACGACATTTAAGAAAAAGAAAAGAAAGCAAATAACAAAGAGAAAAATGTAAAAAAAAAAAAAAGTCTTCCACAATTTTCACTCAGGGAGTTTAAGGTCTTAATCTAAAACTAAATTAATAAGCATAAGAATTACCTGGAGATGTTTGAAAAATCCAGAATCAGAGATTCTCATCAAATTGGTCTGGTGGGATCATAGAAATCTACATTTCAGCAAATATTTTAAGTAATTCTACACAGATGGCCCTAGACTACACTCAGGAACTTAATTCTAAATCTTCTCACTTTTTAGTTTTGTGAAAAATGTCCTCTAGCTAATAAAAACGTATTTTCATTTTTCTGAATGTTACTATGCTAGTCAATTTGCCTAGATTTTACTTTCTACATTTCCTAATCCCCTGCCAATCTCAATTACCATTTATTTTCATACACACCATAATGCCCTCTCTTGATATCCCTCACCAAAATCTCTCTCTATTACACAGTTGAGTTTTGGCTTCACATGACATTCATTAGATACTGCATGCATAGTTTTCTATTACTACATAACAATTGACCACAGCTTTAGCAGCTCAAAACAACACCCACTTATAAGTCACTGTTCTATAGATCAGAGGTCTAGCAGAGTGTGGCTGGATTCTCTGCTCAGACTGCAATCAAGATGTCATCTGGAGGTCAGGGTCCACTTTCAAGTTCCTTCATTTTATTGATAGAATTCAGTTATTTGAGTTTTAATATTGAAGTCCTCATTTTCTTGCTGGCTATTAGCCAGCAATACTCTCAGGTCCTACAGGATGCACTTAGGTCCTCCATCTTAGCAGTAGATAGACTCTTTCATGTGGAATCCATCTCACTCATCTATTATCTCTGATTTTCTCTTCCTTTTCCACTTGAAGAAAACTATCTGCTTTTAAAGGGTTCACATGACTAGGTCAAGCTTACATGGAAAATCACCTTATCTTAAAGTCAACTGTGTCATCTAATATAACCTAATCATGAGAGCAAAATCCATTAAATTAATAATTCTGAGGATTATGCAGGGTACATACTCCAAGAGCTGTGAAATCTTAAGGGATATCTTAGCATTCAGCTACTTATTTCTCTGAGACATATATTTATGTTTTCCCCTTCTTAAATATAAGTCCCCAGAGACCAAGGATGCATTACTCAGTTTTGCATATTACAAATCACCTGCTCTAAAGTTTCACGTACAACAAACATCCAGTAAATTATTGTTGAATGAATAGATTCGTACGGTGATAACCTCTTTCTTGTTCCATTAAAATTAAATTACTGATAACATAGGGCCTAGCAAAAGGAAATATATAGGCACACACTGAGTTCTTTATCTTCTTCATCTCAGTGAAGGATAATAATACTATCTCCCAAAGTTCCTCAGGATCAGAATATAGTAAAATAAACTATCCAAAACTGAAATAGAGGAAAGACTTTCAAAAATAAACATCCCATTAGTGTATTGCAGGATAAATTTTATAAGCATCATAATATATGAGTAATTGAAATCCTCAATGGGGAAAAAAAAGGAGAAGAAGGAAGAAAAATAATCTTGAAATAATGGGATAAAGATTTCCAAATTTGACGAAAACCATAAACTCAAATATCTAAAGAATTCAATAAACTCCAAGAATAACAAATATGAAGAAAATCACACAAGGTGAACCATAAAGGTATTTCTCAGAATGAGCTACAAAAATATTTTAAATGAAGGAAAATCTTCAAAGTATCCAGACTAGATAAACTGGAAAGAAAAAAAAATGTAAGTAAAACCTTTCAACTATGTAAATTTAAGAACAAAACTTCACTGACAAATTCTACCAAGTATTCTTTAAGCAGGAATCAATACCAACTCTAAACAATCAAAAACAGAATATTGAAGTGAAAGAAACACTTCCCTACTCATTTTATATGGTCACAATCTAATACCAAAACCAGAAAAAGACATTGAGAGAAAACAACAAATCATATGATTAGATGCAAAATTTCTCAACAAAATAATAACAAATGGAATCTAAAATTATCTAAAAATATAATACCTAATGACAAAGTGAATTTTATCCCAGGAATAAAAGATTGTTTCCATATTTGAAAAGCAATCAAGATAATAATATGTAATATGAATAAAATTTTAAAAATATATGATTTTCTCAGTATGTGCATAATAACCTTGTGACAAATTCAATGCCAATTCATGATAAAAAAAAAAAAAAACTTTCATCAACCTGTGAATAGAAGAAAACTTTCTTGGCTCAATATAAGGAAATGATGAAAAACTTTTATCTTAATATCATACTTAAGAGGGAATGACTGAATGTTCTCCACTATATCAAACCATCAGGCAAAAATTGTACACTCTCAATATTACTATGTACCATGCACAGAAGGTTCTAACCAAAGCAATAAAACAATAAAAAGCAATAAAAGTCATTGAACTTGAAAAGAAAATGTATATATGAAATGTATTTTTACTAGTTATGTGAAAAATGCCATGAAATTTTGATACAGATTGCATTAAATCTGTAGATTGCTCACAGGCATTTTAAAAATATCAATTCTTTCAATCCATGATCATAAAATATCTATTTATTTGTGTCTTCAATTTCTTTCATCAATGTCATAGTTTTCAGTGTACAAGACTTTCACTTCCTTAGTTAAATTTTATTTAAGCATTTTATTCTGTTTGATGAAATTGTAAATGCAATTATTTTATTAAAATCTCTTTCTGCTAGCTTGTCGTTAGTGTATAGAAATGCATCAGATTTATATATATTTATTTTGTGTCCTGTAATTTTATTGAATTCATTTATTAGTTCTAATTGCTTTTTGATGGAGTTTTTAGGGCTTTCTATTTATAGTGTCATTTCATTTGCAAATAGTAACAGTTTTACTTCTTCCTTTCTGATTTGGACCTTGTTTCCTTTCCTTTCCTTTTCTTTCCTTTCCTTTCCTTTCCTTTCCTTTCCTTTCCTTTCCTTTCCTTTCCTTTCCTTTCCTGTCTTTTCCTTTCTTTCTTTCCTTTCCTTCTTTCCTTTCCTTTCCTTTCCTTTCCTTTCCTTTCCTTTCCTTTCCTTTCCTTTCCTTTCTTTCCTTTCCTTTCCCTTCCTTTCATTTTTTCTCCTCTCCTCTGCTCTCCTCTCCTCTCCTCTTCTCTCCTCTCCTCTCCCTTCCTTTTCTTTTTTCCCAGTTCATGTGGCTAGAATTCCCACTGTTTTGAATAAAAGTGATGGAAGCGGACATCTTAGCTGTGTTCCTGATCTTAGAGAAACAGCATTCAGTTTTTTATCATTGAGTATGACATTAGCAGTGGATGTGTTGTACATGGCCTTTATTATGTTAAAGTACATTTCTTCTTTACCCACTTTACTGAGAGTTACTGTCACAGGTATATGTTTGATTTTGTCAAATGCTTTTTCTGCATCTATTAAGATGAGATGATTTTTATCATCATTCTCTTTAGTTAATGTGATCCATGATACTGATTTGTGGATGTTGAACCATCCTTGCATACCTGAAATAAATCACATTTGATTATGATGTATGATCCTTTTCATGTATTAATGTATTATTAAATTTAGTTTGTTAATACTCTATTGAAGATTCTTTTATTTATGGACTTAGATATTAAATTTGCTTTGAATTTTTGTATAGAATTAACCAATGAAGTCATGTGGTCCTGGATTTCTGTTGTTGGGAAGTTTTTCATTACTGATTCAATCTCCTTGCTGATAATCAATCTATTTGGATGTTCTATTTTTTCATAATTCAGTCTTGGAAGATTGTGCTTCTATGCATTTATTCATTTCTTCTGTTTTGTCCAATTTGTTGGCACATATTTATTCATAATAGTCTCTTATGATCCTTCATATTTCTGTTATCAGTCATAACATCTTCTTTTTCATTTTCTGATTTTATTTTAACCTTCTCCTTTCCACTTTTTTTTGATGAATCTAGCCTAAGATTTGTCAATCTTGTTTATTTTTTCAAAACAAGCTCTCCTCTATTATATTTTTAGTCTCTATTTCATTTATTTCCCCTCTACTCTATTATTTCCTTCCTTCTACTAACTTTGAGTCCTTTATGATCTTTTTCTAATTCCTTTAGGTATAAAATTAGATTGCTTATTTGAGAATGTTTGTTTTTGCTTAGGTTTTTGCTGCATTCCATAGATTTTTAGTTGTATGGCCATTTTTATTTGTCTCAAGGTATTTCCTGATTTACACAAAGACCCTGGATAGTCAAACAATCTTAAGAAAAAAGAGCAAAGATGGAGTTATAGACACTCCCTAATATCAAACTATTCCACAAAGCTATTATAATCAAAAGAGTATGGTTTTGGCATAAAACTGAACACACAGATCAATGGAACAGAATAAGGAGCCCAGAAATAAATCCATACACATATAGTCAATTAATTTATGACAATGAAGCCAAGAATATACAATGGAGAAAGGATAGCCTCTTCAATAAATCGTTTGGGGAAAACTTGACAGCCACAGGAAAAACTATGTAACTAGACCACTATCTTACACCATGCATAAAAATCAAGTCACAATGGATAAGAGACTTGAATGTAAGACTTAAAACCATAAAAGTCCTGGAAGAAAACATAGGCAGTCACCTCTTTGACATCAACCTTAGAGTTAAATTTTTGGACTTGACTCCAAAAACAAAATCATCATATGCAAAAATAAGCCAATAGGACTACATCAAATTAAAAAGTTTCTGCATGGGAAAGGAAATAGTCAACAAAATGAAAAGGCAATCCACTGAATGGGAGAAAATATTTGTAAATCATATATCCAATAAGGGGTTAATATCTAAAATATATAAAGAACATAAACAACTCAATAGAAAAAAATCAGATTAAAAACTGGGCAAAGGATCTAAATAGACTTTTTCTCAAAAAGGATATACAGATGGTCAACAGATACGTGAAAAGATTCAACATCACTAATAATTAGAAAAATGCAAATCAAAACCACAGTGAGATATCATCTCACATCCATTTGAATGGCTATTAACAAAAAGATCAGAAGTAACAAATACTAGAAAGGATGTGGGAAAAAAAAAAAAGAACCTGTACACTGTTGGTGGTCATGTAAATAAATCATTGCAATCACTATGGAAAACAGCATGGAGGCTCCTCAAAATCTAAAAATAGAACTATTTTATGATCTAGCAATTCCACTTCTCAGTATTTGTCCAATGAAAATGAAAGCACCCTCAAGTTTATTATAGCATTATTTACAATCGCCAAGATAGGAAAACAACCCAAGTGTCCACCAATGGATGAATGGATAGAGAAGATGTGTGTATATGTATATGTAGATAGATAGATAGATATATACAATGTATGTATATATGTACAATGGAATATTATTTAACCATTAAAGAAGGAAGTTTGCCATTTGTGACAACATGAATGAGCATTGAGAATATAATGTGTAGTGAAATAGCTAGACAGAAAGACAGAAATAGTTGGACAGAAAGACTAATACTATATGATTTCATGTATATGTGGAGCTAAAAAACAAACAAAACAAAACTCATATATATAGAGGACAGACTGGTGGTTATCAGAGGGTATTGAGAGATGGACAAATGGATAAAGGGAGTCAATTGTATAATGTTGGATGGTAACTATATTTTTGTAGTCACCATTGTAATGTGTACAAATGTCAAATTTTTTATGTTGTACATCTAAAATTAATATGTTTTACACCAACTGTACCACAATTTTTAAAAGTAGAATTTATTAGCCTACAAAATATCATGTTTAGAAAACTATACAAAAAAATCTACAAAAAAGCAGTAAGAAATAAGTGAGTTTAGCAATGTGAGAGGACACAAGAGTAATATATGAAAATCTATTTTTTCCTATATACTGAAAATAAACAATTAGAAATCAAAGTGTGGAAAATGTTACCGTTTATAATAAGAAAAAAAATTATCATATAAGTAAAAATAAATCTTATAAAACATACAAGACCTATACACTGAAAATTATAATACATTTCTAAGGGAAACTAAAGAAGACATAGAGAAACATAATGCTACAATGTCTTAATAGATCAGAATATTTAATATTGTTTAGACATCAGTTCTCTACATACTGATCTATAGATACAATTAAATCCAGGCCACCATTCCAGTAGGGTTTTTCCCCCTAGAAAATGAGTAGCTAATTCTAAAATTCACATGCGAATGTAGAGGACCCATAACCATGGGAATACAAGCATAAATGATAAAACAAAGTTTAAAGGCTTAAGCTACTCAATTTCAAGACTTATTATAAATCTACAATAATCAAGCAAACATGATAGTGATAAAAAGATGGAGAAAAAACAATTGAATCAGAATAGAATGCCCAGAAATAGACCCACACATATATAGTCAAATGATCTTTGTTAGAGGTACCAAGGTAATTAACAGGAGAGGAGATTATTTTTTCAATATATGGTACTAGAAGAGTTGGCTATCCACATACAAAGATATAAACTTCAACCCATATCTTATACCAAATGCAAAAGTAAATTTAAAATCAATCATTGACTTACAGTTAATACCCAAAACTATAACATTTCTATAAAGAAAAGATAAAGGGCACTTGGATGGCTCTGTCAGTTAAGCATCTGTCTTTGGCTCAGGTTATGATCTCAGGGTTCTGGGTCCAACCCCCCTTTGGGTTCCCTGCTCAATGAGGAACCTGCTTCTCCCTCTCTCTCTGCCCCTTGCTTTTGCACTCTCTCTCTCTCAAATAAATTAAAAAAAATCTTTTTTAAAAGAGAGAGAAAGAAAATACACAGATTTGAAGAAAATATTTTCAACTCATGTATCTGCCAAATTACTTTTTTCCAAAAATACATAACAATCTGTAAAACCCAATAAGATAATGAACAAAATAATAAACTGAATAAACTATACTTTATCAAAAGAAAAAAAAGTAAGAGAAACAATAAGCCCATGAAAAGGTGTTAAACGTTATTAGTCTCTAGGGAAATGCACATCCAAGAAACAGTGAAATACAACTACCTATCTATTAAATTGGCTAGATTTAAAAAGATTGTTCATACTACATTTTTTGAGAATATGGAAAAGCAGGCAATCTCATACACTAATGGTGGAAATGTAAAATGGTAAACCTCTTTGAAAAACAATTTGGCACTTTCTTAAAAAGCTAAACACCCACCAAATGACTCCAACATATGTGTGTCTGTGTATCTCTATCCAAGAAAATGACAACACAAAGATATGAAAGATATGTATACAAATATTCAGAGCAGATTTATTTACACTAGCCAAAAACTGGAAACTACCCAAATTTCCAACAACAGATGAATGTATAAACAAATTTTGGCATTTCTATACAACTGAAGCAAATTTTGGTGTTTCCATATGTTTCCATACAACATATAATTAATATGCCAATTTACATAATAATAAAGAGAAAGGACTATTTATACACATAATAACATGGATAAATCTTAAAATAATTTTGCTGATTGAAAGAGGCTAGATCCAAGAAATAAAAATCGTGTATATTTTTGAATGTATATATATCTCTATAAAGCACAAGCTAATCTCTAGTGATAAAATTAATCAGTAGGTGTACACAGGGGTAGAGAGGCAGAGAAGGGCACAAGATAGGAAAAAATAGAGTATAAGGAAAACTTTGAAGTGATAGATATGTTTATCTCGATTGTGGTGATGGCAATGGTTTTACTCCCAGATGCATAAATTAAAACTTAAAAATTTTCATACTTTAAAAATGCAAATTTTAGCATATGTTAATTATATGTCAGTAAAGCTGTTCTTAAAGTAGAAATAGAGATGGAGAACTGAAAGACATTCCACTGAGATATGTAGAGGTTCTTCCATGTGCTGCAGCCCCCCAACAGCAAGAGGAAAGAGGACAATAGAGTTGAAGGAAATCCATTAAAGGCATCCAGAGAATTCAACTTTAGGATGTCCAGGGCAGGTAAGAGGTATTAGAGAAACTCAATGAAAAAAATCCAGGCTTTTTGCCATAAAATGTTGGGGTCAGGGTAAGTAAGCCAAGAAAAACCTTTGTTAGCCAAGAAAAACTCAAGATTTTTATAGACTACAGGACCACTACTTGCTCAATGTAGGAGTAGCAGTAGTGCAAAAAAGACTCCTGAAATACAGAAAGTAGGGAACATGATGGGAGGGCAAAAAGAACATCTCAAAAATAAGAAACCTGGCAGGTGGGCTACCATAAATGGAGCAATATCCCATAGTTTCAGAAATCTTCACTTTCTCTCTGAATCACAAACAGATCCTTGGAGTCTCAGGATTGTTCAAAACTTAAAGCTTATGTATGGGAAAATCTTAATGTTAGTTTCAAGACATTTGAAGCCAATGTTGAATCAAACTAAAACTTCAAAAGAATGGCTAAACTATAATCTTTTTCTAGACCTCAGACTAGCAGCCTGATTTACAAAAGGAGTGCATTTCTTTCTGGAGGTAAATATAATTAGTTTCAGTGTCTTTTGTTATTTACTTTTTATTGTAGTGAATACAGATCTGAGAGCTGTAGTATAAAATCCAATAATTTAACAACATATTTTTAACTAAAATACCATAAAAAAGAGAGAATGTGAAAGAAGTATTTGAAAAGATAATATCTATCAATGTTTAAGTATTGATACTTGATAACAATTCAAAAATCTCAGAAAATCTCAATCAAGCAGATAAAACACACACACACACACACACACACACACACGCACTCATGCACACATTTAGGCATGTCACAATGAAAACACCAAAAAACAAAGATAAAATATATAACTTAAAAGAGCACTCTTTCCACTCTTTCTACAGGGAAAAATTAGTATGAATAATGTCTTTTAGTCCATAATAAGGGAAGCAAGAAGATGAAACAGTGGAAATACATTTTCAAGGTGCTAGAAGACAGAAAATGTGAATCTAAACTTTTACATCTCCTGAAAATATCATTCAAAAGTATATCTCAGATTGACAAAACTGATAGAATTCACATTCAGTAGACTTGTACTAAAAAATGCTTTAAAAAATTTGTCTGAAGATAGTACCTGATGAAATTCCAGTTGTGTAAAAAGAAATAGGGAAAGAGAGTAAATGAAATTATACTGCTATAAGGTTATAAACTGCTTATGTATTAATATATTATTATTTAATGGTAGATTGCTTTAATTTAGATACAAGCCAACACCTAAATACACACACAGAAACACACACACACACAAGAACATATACACATGAAGTATTTTTAAAAGACAATACAGAAGAAAAATCAGTATATGATAATATTTAAACCATTCAAGAAAATGCAAAATAAAAAAAAGAACAAAACAAAAATAAAAATATAATTGATAGCAAGTTGGGACACTTGAAAGCAACATATCAATTACACTAAATGTGAACGGAATAAACATTCCAATTAAAAGTTCAAGACTATCACATTGGATTTAAAAGTTTATTTTAAAATTAAGAATACTTTGAATTTAGACGTTGACAGGTTTAAAAATTGAAGACAGAAAAACATAGAAGATGAAACTATTAAGTAGAAGAAAATTAGCTTTCCTACGTTAATACAAGAGAAAATAGACTTCAAAATAAAATTAGACACAGAGAAGATCATTTATAATAGTAGAAAGATAAATCCATCAAGTACACATCAAAGGCTCAATGTATATGTGCCTAACAGAACTTCAAAATATATGAACCAAAAATTGGTAGAACTAAAGGGAAAAGAAGACAGTTGCGCATTGGTAGTTAGAAACTTTAGTACATATATTTCAGTAATTGCTAGAACATATGCCAAAAAGAATCAATAAGAAATAAAAAAAAAATGAACAATACTATTATTAACTGGAACTAATTATATTTTTAAAGTAGGAATTCATTTTATTTTTTTTCTTCTTTGGATGTTTTAATTGAAATTCTAGTTAGTTTACTTACAGTGTAATATTAGTTTCAGACGTACAATATGGTGATGCAACACATCAATAGAGCATCCTGTGCTCAACACAAGTGCAGTCCTTAATCTTCATCACCTATTTAACCCATGACCCTACCCACCATTCCTCTGGTAAACATCAATTTGTTCTTCTTTTCATTTGTCTGATTTTTTTCTCTTTCAAGTTTTTTATTTAAATTCTATTTGGTTACTTGGTTAACATATAGTGTAATATTGGTTTCAGGAGTAGAACTTAGTGATTCATTACTTAGCATGACACCCAGTGCTCATCACAAGTACTTTCCTTATATCCATTTAGCATATTTTTTACCCACCTCCCCTCCAGCAACCCTCAGTTTCTTCTCTATGTAGTTAAGAGTCTCTAATGGTTTGCTTCCCTCTGTTTCTTTTTCCCTCCACTTATGTTCATCTGTTTTGTTTCTGAAATTCCACATATGAGTGAAATCATATAATTGTCTTTCTCTGTCTTTTATAGATCACTATACACAACAAACTCCACAGTGCATACTGCTTTCAATTACTCATGAACATTTACCAAGGCAAACTATATATTCATCTATTTTTTAAAAGGGTCAATAATTATCAAGATATTGAAATCATACAGTATCTATTCTCTAATTACATCTGTATTAACTTAGATATCAGGGTGCACCTGGGTGGCTCAATTAAGTGTTTGCCTTCAACTCAGGTCATGATCCCAGGGTCTTGGGATTGAGTTCCCTGCTGAGCAGGGAGGCTGCTTCTCCCTGTTTCCCTGCTTCTCCCTTTCCTTAAACTCTCTTATCATTATCACTGTCGCTATATTTCTCTCTCAAATAAATAAATAAAATAAGAAATTAGAATTCAATAATAATAAGATATCTAGACAAAACCAAATATTAGGAAATTAGGAATTAAACAATTGCCCTCTAATAACTTATGGATAAAATAATAATACATATTTTTTAAAATATTTTAATTGAATAATTATAAAATGAATTATAAAATTCATGGAATATAGCTAATGTACTCAGAGGAAAATATATATCTTTAAAATACTTATACATTTTAAAATTAGAAAAGAGTAAAAATTAAGTATTTACTATCTTTGTTTCTACTTCAAGAAACTAGAGAAGTAAATTAAAACCAAAGTAAGACAAGTGAAATAGTGGAAATGAATTATTTAATCAACAAAATAGACAAATAATGGAGAAAAGTCAATGAAATCAATAATAGTGATTTGATAAAATAAAATTCATAAACTTTTAGCTAAATTAAGGTAAAAAAAAAGAAAAGAAACAAATCACTCAAAAATAAAATACAGTAACTCACTACAAATTCTACAGGCTCTACAATGTCAATAAAGTACTCTTATGCAAACAAGTTTTAGAAAAAACTCAAAAAACACTAATCAAAAAAGAGAAATAGGAGGCACTTACGTTGCTCAGTCAGTTGAGCATCTGATTCTTAATTTCGGTTCACATCATGATCTCAGGGTCCTGGGATTGAGTGCTGGGGCTTTGAGCATGGGGCTCCATGCTCAGTAGGGAGTCCATTTAAAGATCTTTCTCCCTGTACCTCTGGCCCTCCCTCCACTTGCACACAAGCACTTTTTCTCTCTCAAATAAGTAAATTTTTAAAAAATTTTTTAAAGAAAAAAGTACATAAATTAAACTGCATTTAAAAAATCTGCTTATCAATAAGCACACTAGAAAATGCATAGAAACTACATAATAGGAATTATGTGCGAGAAAGTTATATCTAAAATATATAAATATTTCTATAATTCTACAAATCAACAACAAACAGACTAATCACCAAATAAACAAGGCCACAATAGCCCAAACTTGTTAACAGCCCAAATGTCCATCGACAGGAGAATGAATATAAAGAAAATGTGGTAACACATGTGAACCTCAAAAATATTTACAGCATAGGAAGCAGACCCTAGAGAATACATCCTGTATAGCTCCCTAGTATGAATTCCTAAAATAGGAAAAAAAAAAAAAAGCAAGTAATAGAAATCAGAAAGTGGTTGCTCTGGGTGAGTGGTTAGGAGTATTAACCAGAAAAACCTGTAAGGCAAGTTTTTGAGGAATTAAAAATGTTCCACATCTTGATCTAAATGATGATTGCTCAGGTATCTACAACTGCCTAAGCTTATTTTATAATAATTGTACTCAATTTTTAAAGGAAAATATGAAATGACTAAAAACAACCTCTATGCCTATTAATTAGAGAATGGATAAATTGCTATATAATGATACAATAGAAAACTATACAGAAATCAAAATGCTTGACTTAGAGCTACATGTATGGTGGATTGATTTTAAAAGCTTAAACTGAGTTAAGAAAGAAGAAAGAGAGAGATAGAAAAAGAAAGAAAAAAGAAGAAAAAAAAGAAAGAAAGAAAGAAAGAAAGAAAGAAAGAAAGAAAGAAAGAAAGAAAGAAAGAAAAGGATCAAACAATCTGCAAAGAATGCATAGACTATGACATACTTCCCTAATTGTAAGGTATAAAACATGCCATTCTTGAAACTGCATTCATGTGGGTCATGACCAGAAGGTAAGTAAGGAGAAGAATGTGATTGAGAAGAGATCACAGATTATTACAATGAATCGTTTTTTTTTTTTAAGATTTTATTTATTTATTCATGATTGACAGAGAGACAGAGGCAGAGACACAGGCAGAGAAGAAGCAGGCTCCATGTGGGGAGCCCAACATGGGACTCAATCCCAGGTCTCCAGGATCATGCCCTGGGCCAAAGGCAGGCGCTAAACTGCTGAGCCACCCAGGGATCCCCACAATGAATCTTTAAGGGTAAAAATGTATAATGCCAATATACGCATTAAATTTTAAAATCTGGGTATTTTAAAAATAATGAACTTCATATTTGGAAATTTAGCAATGTAGGGTTTTTAAATTATTGATTTAATTTATGTTTAACAGACTGTTTCTTTCTCTTTTGCCTTATATATTCATTAAAAATATTGCAGGTTACTTTTCTTTGTACTTAATTCACTAAATGTACCTGTCATAAGAAACAATCTGAAACAACTTGTGATCACATGAAAAATTAAGCCTTGGTCTTTTTTTTTAAAGATTTTATTTATTTATTCATAAAAGACAGAGAGAGAGGCAGAGACATAGGCAGAGGGAGAAGCAGGCTCCATGCAGGAAGCCCAATGTGGTACTCGATCCCGGGATCATGCCCTGAGGCAAGGGCAGATGCTCAACTGCTGAGCCACCCAGGCATCTCAAGCTTGGTTTTTTTTGAAGAGGGTGCTTATTTTCTTCCAGAGAGAGCAAGGTCATCATGCAGCATGAGTTTTTCCTATCTCTATAAAGTCAGTAACCACCAATTAATAACCAAACAAGAGAAGTCTATAGAATAGAATATGGCACTCATAATTCTAGGGATATGTAGTCATCCACCCTCACCAGGGACTCCTGAAATGATTCTTCAAGTGGTCATATATCCATAACTGGAGCTCATAATCTAACTGAAGCAATAAACACTAGGACACTCCTGAAAATTTATCTCCTGGTCAATCTGAACTTAGCAAGGTAGAAGCTCAGTTGAGAATGCTTGCATAGTTCTAAGAGTATTCAGTATAACAATGATTACACAGGGCTTCCCCTGTTCTGCTTCATAAAGTAAGGTGGAAGGGGTAAGGAATAGATGTTTAATATTGTTCATTACATAGTAACACTATGGGCTTGAATTGATTAAATAGAAACATCCTTGGCTTCTGCTCTACTCAGAAAGTGCCATAGTGCTGCATAATGTATATTTGCCTTCATGTTAAACTCCAGAAAAGAAACTAATCTTCTCACCAAAGAGAAACAAGAAAATTTTTAGTGACTCTTCCAATCCTTCAGCGAAGAATGGTGATTGAGGGAAGTTAGTGCAAGAGCAGAGTCACAGAGCCTTCAGACTAATCTGAAGATGCAATTAGAGCGTTATATGGCAATGGAAGAGCACAGAGCAGTGATTTGGTTTCTCCCTTTGCCAGCTGTGTGCATCCTGAAGCTAAAAGGACCATTCTAGGAATTGTATACAGAAAGTTCTGAATTGGGCAGATTTTTAGACATGAAGATTCAAATGCCTCAAGTTAACATACTGAGTTAAGGATTATCATATATAGTTAGGTTATTTATCAAACGAGGCTAATATCTAATAACTCACATTTCTGCCAACTTACATTGTGAGGAGAGAAAGGAGTGAGAGCACAATTGGTTTCGACTAGACCTTGGGTAGAGTATATTTTATGTGCCCCCACCAGACCCCGTCACTCTTTTCCACTCTGTATTGTACCCAGAAAAGCTGACCTGAATGTACTACATCAACAGACTCCCCTACTCTCTAGGTTCTGCTTGGTTGCAATGGTCACACTAGCATGAGATCATGATGCAAGAGGGGAGTAAAACTGCTATTCCCTTGACTACCTTCCCCCTGGGTCACTGGGGTCAGGTGACTCTCTTCACAAAGTTTTCTCTCCAGATTGCAGTAATTCTTCCCTCTTGTCATTTTATGTCTGGAAGTAACAATGGCACTCTTTGTCATTAGGTGTTGTACTATCTCTTGTTGTTTTCTACTTTTGTAAATAACCCCTTCATTTACATGTTTAATTACCTGGTCTCATTGTTTTATCTCCTTCTAGCCTATATCTTGATAGATAAAGACACCAAACAGCTCTGCTTTCTACCAAAAATAGTTACAAATATTTATCCTTTAATACAAGCATATGCCCAACCCAGAAATACCTGCCAAAAAAACAAAAGAAACAGGCAGAGAGACTAGAGTCATGCAAATATGAAAAAAAAAAGAATTATGATTTGGAGTGATATTAAAGAATTGTTAAACATTATGGAAGTAACTAGCAGTGGGTGTTTTGTCAATTGTATTGGAGCAAAACTGTCAATGCATTGCTGTTGATAAAGATATAGTATTTACAATAAACTTTGAATGAACACATATACATAAAATATGAATACTCTGTAAATGGGGAGTAAATAAAACTCCCCATTTTACCATGGGGAGGGCTGATTTCTTCTATCCATAGCAAAAAATAAAGAGGGCTTAAGGCAAACAGAAGATAAGCATAACCTATCAGAAGAAATTCAGTCTGACTCAGAATGGATTGTATGTTATCAGCTACTTTAAGCTACAATTTCTCATCATTTCATCATGAGAAGGTCTATTGTATCAGAATCTGGTGGTAATTTATTGCATATATGTAGTACGAGACTTTCATATTATTTGCTAAGCTCAAAACAGCTGCCTTAATTTTACCCTCCCTCAAAATTCTGTAAGGGTAGTTTTTAAAGCAGCTTTTCTCCTACCAGTGTGACCATCTCCTGATCCAGTTGATTGGGCTTCTGGCCCAACCGTGACAGTCAGAGTGCCTTTTCAGGGAATTTTTAGGAAAAGAGACACAATTATGGTTGTACCATATGTCCTGATTATAGCATGTAAATTCTGAAATCATGGGTAACCACCTACTCTCTATCATAGGACCATGGGCCCAGAGAAAGCCAGTCTTCTAAGAATGAAGCAGATATAAATGCACTCAAAGAAAAGACAAGTGAGTGTGTGAGAGTGCCTTAATTCGAACATTTTCTAGTCCAAGTTGCCTTAGAAATATCTATTTTTCTCTTAATCCAACATATCATATACTTACAGGAACACAGTCCAAGAAAATTTCAGGAAATATTTTGAGAACTCTGGATTATAAGTACTACTCCTACCAAGTAAATCAGTGGACAAGAAAAACACAGGCATGCATGACAAAATATAAGGCAACAGAAAGGTAATCATACCCTCTGCCTTAAGACATGACTTCAGGAAGCTTCTAGACGTCAGGGAGCTTAGCCTTTATTAAGAGGCCAACAATTGAGTTTTCTAGATATAATTATAGATAGCATTTATTGCACAATTATTGCCTGATACTTTTCCAAATGTTCTGCATTGATTAAGGAATTTAATTTTTGCAACAACCCATTTGGTCATTGCCATTTTTATCTCTGTTTCATAAATGTCTCTGTTGAAGATACAACGTGATTTAAAAACTTGCCCAATGTGACACAACCTTTAAAAGCTGAGCAGTTATCAAACCAATGCAATCTCCCTCCCCCAGCACCTGTTCACTCATTTCCTGTGCTAGCTGCTGCTCATATATCATATGCATGATATTACTCTATCACAGAACTGTGCCTCTGTGAGTAACTTAAGCCGAGGGAGAAATATGAATTTCAGGCAGAAGAAATACACCAAGTCCCAAGAAGGAGACTCTGATTTTTATTTGTATTACATTATTACAAGTAAAATGCTCATCTCTTCTAAAGAAATCCTAAAATTAATGTAATGAACTGAGTATCTGTGGACACCCCACCCCATTTATATGTTGACATCCTATCCTCATGTGATGATATAAGAAGATGGGGCCTTTGGGAGGTAGTTACATCATAATGGTGAAACCTTCATTTATGACATTAGTGCCCTTATAAAAAGACACCCCAGAGGGTGTCTGGGTGGCTCAGTAGGTTGTGTCTAACTCTTGATATCAGAGCAGGTCATGATCTCAGATATGTGAGATCCAGCCCCGTTTCAGACTCCATACTGAACATGGAACTTGCTTAGGATTTTCTCTCTCCCTCTGCTCCTCCCTGTTCTAAAAAGCCAAAACCACCACCACCACCTCCAACAACAACAACAAAAAACCCCAGAGAGCTAGCTAGCACTTTCTGCAACATGAGGATACAATCCATCTATGAATTAGAAAGCAGGTCACACTAGACACCAAATCTGCTAGTGCCTTGATCTTGAACTTCTTAGCTTCTAGAACTGTGAGAAATAAATTTGTTGTTTAAATCATCCAGTTTATGGTAACTTCTTATAGCAGCCCCCCATGACTAAGACAGTTAACATGCCAGTGACAAAGTTGCATACTTAACTTTGAGGCCATACTTGAAAGCCCTCCTTACTTTTGTTCTGCTCATATTCAGAAAAGAAGAAGAAAATAAAACTATGGTAATTTGATGGCAATGCAAATCCATGCAAAAGAAGAGGAAAGAAGAGAAGAAACATCTATTACATATGAAACAATGACTTTAAAGCTCAGCAAAGTATTTTTAATCTAGGCATAGCTCTTATTATCTACCATTTTGGCTCTAAACCACAAGAACCGGGATGACTCAATGTGGTATTAACCAAATTATAATAAATTTTAAATAACAAGTTGTTGAGACAAAATAAAATGCTTTGCTAATAATTACTCTGGCTAAAGGAATTTAACAGAGATAAAATGAAATATACTTGTGCTACAAATTGCTGGAGATAGGGCAGTGTCATTAGCAGTAGGGGGAAAACAATCTAATAATCATAGAAATAACTATGCATCTCAGGAGTCAGAGCTTTGTGACCAGATGCCTGGGTTCCAACTGAGGTCTAAATCTTGGCAGTAGCATGACTATAGCATGGTAAATTGTCTCTCAAAACCCAAATTTTCTCCTTTGTAAAACAATGTTAATGATAATATATACTTTGGGGGAATCTCTGGGTGGCACAGCGGTTTAGCACCTGCCTTTGGCCCAGGGCGCTATCCTGGAGACCTGGGATGGAATCCCACGTCTGGCTCCCGGTGCATGGAGCCTGTTTCTCCCTCTGCCTGTATCTCTGCCTCTCTCTCTCTCTCTCTCTCTGTGACTATCATAAATATATAAATAAATAAATAAATAAATAAATAAAATTTTTAAAAAAGGGCTTTATACTTTTGGGAATTGTTACAAAGATCGCATGAAAACACATGCAATGTATTTACTATAATATGTGAAATGTGGTAATTGTTCAATGAATGTTAGCTAATATTAACAGCAGCATGCCTAATTCTTCTTGTCTTTTAAAAAGATATTAAATCAGTTCTCTTTACTTCTCTAAGAATATAAGCACTACAAAGGAGAAATGCCAAACCTTTATTATGAAGGAAAGATTAGTGGTAAAGATGAAAAACTAACAAAACACTATTTTTTTCCTCTCTCTCACAGTTTATTTTACCATAGGTAATAGATCAAATTTAAGTCTACACAGCAATCCAATGTTCATTTTTATGCGTAATCAACTTTAATTGCATGATTTACAACAGTTGAGGGTTTTTGTTTTCCATTTTTCCAAGATTTACAGAAAGGCAGGTTGGGCAGGGTAAAGAGGAAGAATCTTGTAAGCAAAGAGAAACCCCAGGGATATTTTGCACATTATAATCATCCTCCTACAATAGTTTCTTACCTTTTTTTAATTTTTTCTTTTGTTAGATGTAAAACCATTAATTTTAAAAGGAAACAACATTCACAGATGAAATAGAATGCCCCAGGACTTACCTCCCTATAAGCACAAATATGCTGCATTTTGAGTAATACCTCAGATACCAAAGCAACAAACCATCTTGAGCTCAAGTAATAGGAAGATAAGTGTTTTCCCAGAATCTCCTCCAATTTTCCTTTGATATTCTCAAAAATCCAAGAATGTTTACTCTAAATTTCTAAAGGTCTTTGGATTTCAAATTAACATATTTTTCCCTATAGGATGGAGGAGCAAATGATAGAAAGATACTAGATCCCTAAACACATCAATAAACCACTGTTTCAGTCCTGAACTCCATAACCTGAAACTACTCACTGTGTGCAATTAATAACCTCTTTCTTGTTTGATTTTTCTATTGGTTGCTGCCAAGAACATTTCTAACAGGCAGAGCCTTTAATGACAGGATGCTTTTCTTTATAAAAGAAACGTCTTTTTTTCCCCAAAAATAGAAGTGGGCTATCACTTGGTCATAAGCTTATTAAACCATGTGGTCATAGAAGTAGCCAAATTATACTTAAGCTCAGCCTACCAGTTTATTTCCAGAACACACTCCAGGCCATTGTCCTGAGAATGACCCAGTCTGCCACACTGTCTTCCCTATTTGAGGCAACTTTATTTCTAAATCCCAATTGCCCCTCTAACAAATGCTGTCTTCTGGAATCTTCCTTCTATCAAAAGTATTTTATAACTGAGTCACAAATATGAACTAGGTTCAAGAAATTTCATATGAGACTCCTGGGAATGTAACAGGGTAGCTTTTCAAAAAGATTTTATTTATTTACTTATTTAAGAGAGAGAATGGTAGCAGGAAGAGGGGGAGGGAGAGAATCTCAAGCAGACTTCATGCTGAGTGCAGAGCCTGATGTGGGACTAGGTGCAGGGCTCCACCTGGGGCCCTATGCCAGGCTCCATCTCATGACCCTGTGATCATGACTATGAGATCACGACCTGAGCCAAAAACAAGAGTCAGGATATTTAACTGACAGAGCCACTTAGGTGCCCCTATAAGGTAGCTTATTTAAAAAAAAAAAAATCAACCCTTAATGTTACTTAAGCAGTTTTCAAAGTTTCTAAGGTTGTTAGCTTATCTCTTAAAAAACACGAGGATTTATTTAGGCATGGTTTTAAAAAACACCACAGATCAGCCCATTAGAATTTAGTCTTGATCTGGCCTAATGCTATTGCTAATCCAAAAAATCTTCTAGGTCAGTCTATTTAGATGGGAGAAAGGAATATAAATTCATTATTAGAAACATGTTTTTATTATGCTTTTATTATGATTCCACCCATTTTTCCTCATATTCATTATTTTATAATTTCATTTTATTTATTTATATTTATTTATTTATTTTATAAAGGCAGGGAGGGAGGAAGAGAGAGAGAGAGAAGGGTAACATCAGAGGGAGAGGAAGAGAGAATTTTAAGCAGGCTTGATTCCATAACCCTGAGATCATGACCTGAGCCGGAATCAAGAAACAGACATTCAATCATTTGAGCCACCCAGGCATCCCAATAATCATAATTTTACGATTATGTCTCTGGCTATGTGTTGCTTATATTTGATTTCACTTAAGATTCTAATATTCTATTGGAATAGTAGTCCTTATATATCTATATTTTAAGTGTTACATATTATTTATAGGATAGTATGTGTTTATCCAGAGCATTCATATCTTTACCTTGGAAATGAAAAAACTATGATTAAATATAAACAATATTTTTTTAAAAAATACAATGCTTTCAACTCAAATTCTTCCTCTACTTTTTTTGTTCATTTTCTCATACAATAGATCAGAGCTTCCTTTCCCCCACATAGCTGGTTTTCTATCTTGTGAAAATCACAAATAGTCACCATTAATTTTAAACACAAGGTTAGATTTGCATGCTTCAAATTAAGGTGAATTATTTTAATATAATTATTCTAGTGGTTTCAGTATGGAATCAGTCAAAATGAATAATAAAATGCAAAATTGTCAAAATACTTGCGTTTGGACAAAAGAAAGGCAGACATTTCTTAAATTCTTCTGTTGCACGTCATACATTAAAAAACAGCACCTATAATTCAGCCAGCACTCCTACTGATTTCTACATGAACATTGAAAAATTCTGTTTCAAATAGAGGTAATTAGTCAGTGATTAAGAGACAGAGAATAATTAGTACAAAAGAGAATTGCCTTTGCTTATATAAGACCTGCCAGTCCAGAAAAAGAAGACTGAGGAGAAAACTTTCTTGAAGTATCTAAAGTTTTAAGGTTAATTGATTCCAAAGTTAAAAGTTCAGAACTATCAGCACACAGGTAAAACATAAGGCAGTGTCAGTACGCCCTTCAGTGCCTGGTTTGCACGGGGTGGGGCACCTGCCCACGTCCTCATATGCCCGTCTCCTTGTGGTTCAGGTTTTTTCAAAAATGCCTTCTTTTAGGAGGGGGTTCCCTGACCCTTCTTGCTAAAGTAGATCCCAACTCTTTACTCTTCCTCCTATTACTTAATAGTGTTTCCTAGATTCCAAAATTATATTGCGATGCATTTTCGTTTTGCTTATTTATCTCTCCCACTAGAGTACTAGTTTCATGAGAATAAAATGTTTATCATGTTGCCGGCTCAATCTCCCAGCACGATCTTCTAATACTGTCTGGCACATATGAGGCGATCAATGAAACATTTGTTGAAAAATGAATACCTAATCTGGGAAGGAACTTCTTTGATTACAAAGATCTCTATGAGGGGTAAAAGAATTGGATGTTGCAAGAGATTTTAGTCTTGGGAACAGCTGTGTGAGATTATTTCAGGAAATAATGCATAGAATCAATGTGCTTTATTTACCTGAGTCTTAATTAATGAGCCCAAATGACACCTCCTCTCAGAAGACTCCCTATTTAGCCAGATTAATTGATTGCCCAGCTGTGATTTGAAAGTCCCTTGTTCATTTGTGTCTCCCTAGTGAATTACTCAGTAGTGAGGAGTATATCCAATCCATTCTTTTTAAACCAGATGTTTTATTTAATTTTCAAAATAAAAGTTGTATATATTTTAAATGTATAATGTATATATACACATGCACACACACACAGTAAAATGATCACTATAGTGAAGCTGACATAGCTTCCCTTCATGTGGTTAACACGCCTAGAAGTGCATGTGCACATGTGTGTGATGAGAGCATCTGAAATCTACTCATTTAGTAAATTTCCAGTATCCAATACAGTACACTGTTGGAGAGAATGTAAATTGGTGCAGCCATCATGGAAAGCAATTCATCTTTATAATTGCCTCAGTACCAATACTGAATGTATTATCAAAGTCACATTGAATGAGTAACTCAAAACATCACGATTTGCAAAACTCTCTTCTGATGAAAACACTATCCTTTCAACCATTTAATAAAGACCTCTGCCCAACACCAGTGTTGCCCAAATTTGAACATCTAGTTCTTTAAGATGCCCCATTTTCTCTTATGTTACACTGCATAGCCCTTTCTACACCTGAATGGTCAATGTAATTGCACTACTTTTGCAACACGATTTGTAAAGTAACAGTTGTCACTATATTTGCTATCCTTTCATAAATATTTCCTGTTCCCTTTACCCCAAACCAATCTAGGTAATAAAACTAATCTGAGAATGTTACGGGTGAATCAATTCAGCACTGCTATAACTTCCTTGTGTCTGCCCACCTTACTATTCTAAGTAAACAAGTTGATTTTCCAGTTGGCCCAGAAGACCACACTTGTCTAAAGATGTATAACATTCAAATTTTTTCACATCAAGAGAAACACTGAAGTAGAGAGTTAGGTAAAACTCTTACTGTCTCAATGTATTATAAAAACAAGCTAAACTCTATTTATGATTTTTGAGTTTGATATCTTCACATTTTTATATTGTCACAAATCTGAAAAGTCATTGTAATTCCTCTCCTGCCAAGTATATCTAGAGATCCTCCTAGAGAGAGAGAGAGAGAGATAGAAATAGAGAGATGTAGATATGGTAGATGTAAATACAGACTGTTTCTGAAGTCTGTACTCTATTCCATTGCTCCAAATTTTGCAATATCTTAATTACTGAACTTCATTATAATAATTATGTATGTTATATATTTAAAATAATTCTGGATATATGGTAGTGTAAATCTTCAAGGTTTGTTCCTCTTCAGAATTAGTTTGATTATTCTTGGCCTTCTTCATTTTCATGTTAATTTTCGGATCAGCCTATAAACTTCCATATGTGTCCAACACATATGGTGTGCTGGGATCTTAGGTAGGATGTGCTGGGATCTTAGGTAGGATGACATTAAATTTACAATTCAATTTGAAGAGAATCAACTTTATAATTTCAAGTCATCCAATGCAGCCCAATATCTCCACTTATTTGGACTGTCTTCAAAATAAGTAAATGACTAGTTTTTTTGAGAGTGGCCTTTTATGTTACTTATGAGATTTATTCCTAAATGTTTTAGTTTATCCCTTTCTCTCCTTTTTCAACATGTGTTCTATTGATCTATGCTGTAGCTCAATAAATCTATCTACTGAATACTTCATTTCAATTTATTGTATTTTTCTGTCCTCAGTTTTTTAATTTTATTCCTTTTGTGGAGTCCTAGTGCTATGATTAAATTATTCTTTAAAGATTTTTTTATTTTAGAGAGAGAGAGAGAGAGAAAGCAAGTGGGAGGGGAGGTAGAGGGATAAGGAGAGAGAGAATCTTCAAGCAGACTCCCTGTTCAGCACAGAGCCCAACACTACAGATCCCAGGCCCCTGAGATCATGACCTGAGTCAAAACCAAGAGTTTGCTGCATAATCAACTGAGCCAGCCAGACATCCTGTTTCTATTTCTATTTCTATCTTCTGTTCTATTTTTTCTCAGTGCCTTTGTTCCTAAGTCTGAAAGTTTTTAATAAATACGTTTTTAAATAAATAAAAAAAATTTATTGAAAAATTGTAGAGATTTTGGGCAATGAAATATCTCTACATTGAAAGTTTACCTTATCCTCTGAAAACAGACGAGGGACTGATCATCCCAATCTAGTCAGGTACCGAACTGCTTTGAAGCTAGATTTGGAGTATTGCTTTCCATCTAACTCTGATTTGCCCCACTTCTTGTATGCAAATCTCCAAGTTTCCCAGTTGAATATATCTGGAGACCTTGGCATTCCTGCCCTTCCACATTTGTCTTTTAAGCTTTCTGAGAGTACATAAAACTAAGTTCTGCTTTTCTCTTCCTATTTGATTTCCTGGTTGCTTGCTCTACCTTGCAAAATTGGCATATATGTAGAAGGGAAAATTTAACAAGAATAAATCTTGAGTTCTTTCTGCACCTGCTTTCTCTTCAAAATCTTGGCTCCTTAAGTCTTAGATCCTTTAGCAATCAGAGATATAAACTCTTTATTCTCTAGGCCTATGATATTATCTAAAGCTCTTTAGGCTTTTCTACTCCTTAGCTTCTTGCCTCTGTCCACATTCTCAGCCTTTTGATTTTTGCCATGAATTTGCAAATGCCCTGACAGAAAAACCATATTCAGAACATTAGATTTACCACCTTTGGGATTGCCAGATGAAACTCAGAGTTCATGCAACATTTTGGACATATTTTAGCTTAAAAACCATTCCTTGTTTATCTGAAACTCAAATTTAATGGGGCTTCGATATTTTAATTTGCTAGACCTGGCAACCCCATCTCAGTGTACATCCCTTCTCTCTGGGATCTGGCATTGAAAAACATAGCTGCCTCAAAAGTTCTCTGATGCCCTCAAACCAATGCTATCTTCTATTTTGCTCATTGATTTTATGTCTCCTTTCCAGTTGTTCTGAGCAAGGGTGTCGGCTTTATACAAACTATTCCATCATAGCCAGTAGTGGTAAATAATAACATTTTCTTAAAATTAAATGATGTATTCTTTAATAACAGATTGGTTAAATATGTGATAAAACAGGAATAACATGGAACTTATGCACTTTACATTTACATGTTTGTGTAGATCAATATTAGTTTATACATAAATTTAGACATAAATTATCTGAATATAAAAAATGTTGCCCCACCCCATACACAGTCCTATTCTCAGATATTTATTCACCAAAACATTTATCCTTCATAGTTGAAATAATGATTTACATGGTTTTTCTATGTATGTATGTATTACCTAATTTTTGAAGAGTGAGCATATAATGCTCAGTAATAAGTGACTTCTAATTATAGAGAAAATAAAAAGAAAGAATTACTGAGGCAGTTATAGTTTGTCAAAAATGCAATAAGGGCACCGGGGTGGCCAAGAGCATCCAACTCTTGGTTTCAGCTCAGGTGATGGTCTCAGGGTCATGAGATGGAGCTTGGTGTGAGGCTCACTCTGTGCCCAGCCCAAGTCCACTTGAAATTCTCTCTCCCACTCCCTCTGCCCCACTACCTGCTAACTCTTTTTCTCTAAAATAAATAAATAAGTCTTTTTTAAAAAATGCAATGTGCCTATTCACTTCCAGGCCTTTGTTGTTATTATTCTCTTTCCTGGAGCCCTTTCTTTCTTTCCCTGAAGCCCCAGGTTCTCTTGAGCATACATTTTAGTTTAGTTTAATTAAGCATATGTTTTTTTCCATAAAATCCTAAGCTT
This sequence comes from Vulpes vulpes, assembly GCF_048418805.1. NCBI lineage: Eukaryota > Metazoa > Chordata > Mammalia > Carnivora > Canidae > Vulpes > Vulpes vulpes. Next base: position 75,866,694 of record NC_132783.1, on the reverse strand, counting down.
GTTCAATTATAGTACTTTGAATGTTGCCAAAATATTTTAGGTTAACTAATCTGTTTTACTTACATGGTATTTAATAGATGTTTAATGTTTAATAAATACTTAGTAATAAATATTGCTGAATAATTGGATGATATGAGTTTATTGTTTAATTAAAGAAAAAGTGACTATCAATAAACAGGAATGCTCATCATTCAGAATATCCCCTATAAATATTATGTCTGTCAAACCAGATTTTTATATATATTAGCTGGCAAAGGCAGAGGTCACACTCCCTGAGAATTTCAAAAAGAGCAGTTATTTTATTTTGCCATTTAAGTTCAGACTTTTATGTTGCAACAATCTGTGTTCCCAAGGGCAGGCTTGATAAAGTCTTATAAGTGATAAAGAGCTTTACACATGCCTAACTAGAAGGTCACCCCAGTAAGGCATGACTTATTTATGTTTCTCTTTTTGTGGCTTGTCTTGTCATGTCTGTTACTCATTGCTATTTTTTTACTTAATAGATTCGTCAGAGTTACTCTTTGACATAAAAATTGATTTTATTTTCTCAGTTTGCTATTTGAAATGGAAATATAGTAAATTGGCTTTTAAAAAGAACTCCACCTATAACAAGACATCTAAAAAGAAAATAATCATATTCTTTTAAATACTGATTAATTTCATATTAATAACTTTATAAATATTTATCAAGCAAATGCCATGTATTAAGCATTGGGGAAGAAATGACAAGAAAGATATAGTTCCTATCATCATGAAACTTGCTTCCTAAAAATATTCCTTAAGAAAGAAATTGTTCATAGATTGAAAATATGTTTTTTAGAAAGATTTGTGCTTTGTAATGCTTGGAGGAGTAATTTCATGTGTACTAATGCTATGAATAAAACTAATATTTGGAATGTGTTTAAGTATATAAAAAATTTTAAAAGATCTTATTTTTTTAAAGATTTATTTATTTATTCATGAGAAACAGATAGAGAGAGAAAGAGAGACATAGGCACAGGGAGAAGCAGGGCTCCTCTCAGGGAGCCCAATGTGGGACTCAATCCTGGATCTCAAAATCACGACCTGAGCCAAAGGCAGATGCTCAACCACTGAGCCACCCAAGCATCCCAAAGATCTAATATCGTGAATCCTATATTTATTTTTAGTGTTGTTCTAAAACATCAATATGAATATGCATGTCTTAAATGAAATATGAGTTCTTTAATAGCTGATTACATGACTGGGAACTAAAAATCCTTCTGTAAAAAATGAAACTTCTGACAAATCTTACATGATATTTCTGATTCCTCATGGGAACACTTGAAAAGAATCAGAGTTAACATTCACATTTCATATTCACAGCCTATTCAATATAAATTTTTAAGGGGAAAAAAGATACATGTTTAATTAAAAGGAAAGTTAAAAGAGTAGGAGGAACTAAAATGTGCTCAACTTCAATGACACTATTGGAAAATAATTATTTCAAAAACAGCTTATCTGTTGAAAGCTGGCAAACCACCAGGATCTTGATTGCTGTAAGCCATTTTATCACTGCTTTAAGCAGATAAATTGAACAAAGAGAAATTAATTTCAGTTACATAATAAGACTCATCATCTTTCCAAAATGGAGTATCTTCTGCAATATTGTACATTGTGTTAGAGCAGGAATTTGTGAGTAAATACTGAATTCTTGCCTTGAACTGTTCATGGTGAGATTTGGGCTGATACCTTCTTATCATATTAGAATCTTATCCTTTGTCATTTTTTGACCTCTTATCAGGACCACATGCACACATGTGCATGCACACACACAAAGACATACATCATTGGGAAAAAAAAATCTCTGTATTTAGTTTTCCGTTGGCCAGTAGTAATACAGAGCTATACTTTTTCTAAGCAGCAGTAAATACAAATATATTTTTAAATATTTTTATTTATTTATTTAAGGGAGAAATAAAGAGAGCAGGAGCAAGGGGAAGGGCAGAGGGAGAGGGAGAAGCAGACTCCCCACTGAGCAGGGAGCCTGATGAGGAGTCAGATCCCAGGACCCAGAAATCATGACCTGAGGTGAAGGCAGATGCTTAACTGACTGAGCTACCCAGGCATCCCTACAAATATTAAAAAGTTAGTTTTGCAATATTTTTATCTTTTCTATCTTATACAGATGAAGGGAATGAGATGCCACAAGCTGTCCATTTTATTACTCCAATCCAGTTTCATGCCTATAAAACAAGGTTTGCAAGCTTAGAATTGTGCAGAGAGCAGGATACTGAGTTGAGTGGCTGAGCCTAAGTCTCAGTAGAGAATGACACAACCTGCAGAGAATTCATGAATGAGATTTCACCAAAAAACAGTTGTTTCCCAGCTCCAGCTGATTTTTGGCACAGACAGGAATATAATCTTTGTTGCCTTTCTTTCTTCTTCTTCTTTTTAAAATCTAGATATTAATTCAAAATCCCTAAATGTTTAAATACTACAAAGGCCAAATAAGACATACATGTGACCCACCTGAGTTGAGTTCACTGCTTCTACTCTAAAGCATATCGAGAAGTGGGTACATCTGCTTTAAATTGAATCTCTTAATCTTGTGTTTTCAGGTACCCTGAACCTCTTAAAATAAAAAGTTTTATAAACCTTTCCTTAGAAGCTAACCAAAGTGATTGCACATGTACAGTCTCATTAAAAGTTCTCTGTAAAATTTGGCAGATATGTTACAAATCATAAAGCAAAATGAGAGAAGTAATAAATTAAAATGGTAATTATAGTACATTAAGGATAAATAGGATCATGTAAATGACATAACCAATCCCCCAATTAGCAAATGAGGAAATTCTAGACCAAGATAGTGGCACATTAATTGTCATGTTTTAATAAAGGTATTATAAAGCATATTTTATGTACTAAGAAATGTGGAAGCTATGGTAACCAACAGAATCTTTTCATGAGAAAATTTGCTACAGTTTTTCCTCAGAACTGCTCAAAAGACATAATTCAAAGTGTGTTTGCTTGTTTGTTCGTCTGTCAGATCAATTTTGAAACCTCTGTCTTTGGCACTGCTGTAGGGAAGCTACAGGACCTAGAAGAATCAAAGCACGATTTATAATTTCCTGGAACCTATACCCAATTCCAGGGTATAGAATAAAAATGATTATTAGCTGTTTCTGAAATAAAGAGAAATTTGGGGGAAATGAGCAGCAACTGTAAATAAAATCTACCAACTTAGAACAAAAAAGAAGCCTTGATAATTGAGATGTTTACCATCTATGTAGGTGTTCCTCAAGTAGAAGTTTGACTGCAATGTTTAGAAAGTCTTCTCTAAGCTGTATATGTTGGTCATATATTTGAAAATAGTATGTGCAAAGGATAAAAGTTTCACTTCACAGCATAACTTTTAGTATATTTTTTACTTTTCTCAAATATTTATGCTATGTAATCAAGAGATTCTACTAATAATCTCTGAATGTCCAGGTGAAAACAAAGAAACAAACAGAACAAAAAGACAGACAGACAGAGGTCATGGACTCCTAGTGATAAAAGTAGAACGATTTCCAAAATGTATACTCAGTTTTCTTTCCAGAACAACTGAACTGCCCCTCCTTGGCAAGTATGTGTGAATGCTCTAAAGCTATACCTAAAACATGACTCCCCTAATTTGAAATAATTTTCTTCTCCTTGGACTATACTTAAGATGCTAGCTAAAGAGAATTGTTCAGGTCTGGGATGGTTCCTATTAATTCCCAAATACTCTACTTCAATTCATTTCTTCAGAAATTAAATGAAAACTGTATTTCATTAAATCAAGCAAACATCATGTAAGTGTAAGAGAATAGTAAAATGCAATCCTTGGCCCCAAGGAGCTCCAAATTTTATAAGGAAATTCAACACATGTTTAAGTCTCCATGCATAATGTATAGATGTATCAAAGATATAGCAAAGGAACAGAGAAAGTAAAGAAATTAATTCATCATGGATGAAGAAAGGGAGTCTTAAATGCCTCAGATGAAGCAAGTTGAGAAAGACATCAGAAAATTGGCAGTGAGCAACATCAAGCTCTTGTTTCCCCACAGAAAAATTGAAAAGCAACCAGAAACTGTTAGACCAACTTTGTCAGAACTCTGTAAATTAGTCAAAAGTTTACAGCAACCAAGTGTTCACTGACTGAAGAAAAAGGCTACCTGACAAAGGCAGGAAAGCTTTGGTTTATGCTTACCCTTTCTGCTGCCCCTCCCCCAATGTGGCAGCAGTCTTGAAGCTAGTTAGGATGTAACCACTGTGGAAAAGTTTGGCAACTCCCAAGAAAACTGAACATAAAATTACCTCGTAACCCAGATATCCCACTCCTATGCACACCTACATGCATACTTAAAAGAATTGAAAGTGGGATCTTGAATAGACACTTATACACCAATGTTTGTTGTAGCATTGTTCACAGTAGCCAAAAATTAGAAACAATCCAAGTGTTCAACAACATTTGAATGGATAAATAAAATGTAATAAGTGCATGTAATAGAATAGCTTTAAGCCGTATAAAATAATGAAATTTGACACATGTCACACATAGATATTCCTTGAAAATATCATGCCAAAGGAAATAAGCCAGAGAAAAAGGACAAATATTGTATGACTCTACTTACATTAAAAATCTAGGATAGGGGATCCCTGGGTGGTGCAGCGGTTTGGCGCCTGCCTTTGGCCCAGGGCACGATCCTGGAGACCCGGGACGAATCCCACGTCGGGCTCCTGGTGCACGGAGCCTGCTTCTACCTCTGCCTGTGTCTCTGCCTCTCTCTCTCTCTCTCTCTCTCTCTCTGTGACTATCATAAATAAATAAAAATTAAAAAAAAATCTAGGATATACTAATATAAAGAGAAAATCAGTTAAAGTTGAGCAGGGGTTGGGAGAAAGAATGAGGCATTACTGCTTAACAGTGACAGAGTTAAATGGTACATAAATTCTGAAACCTATTAGTTTTATCATGTCTCCCTCTCTATGTATTAATCAGTAATAACTATTAACATTGCTTAGAAAAACAAAAACAAAAAAGAAAACAGAACTAGAAGAAAGTTAAGAACAAATCTACTGGAAAGGAAAAAATATTGTAACTAATTATAGACAACAAGCTTCAGGGTTAAGTAGTAATCTACATTGATCATTTCTACACATCCCAAAGGACTTTGTTTTTAAACTCCCTGTTCTTCTTTTTAAAAAGATTTTTATTTATTTATTTATGAGAGACAGAGAGAGAGAGGCAGAGACATAGGAAGAGGGATAAGCAGGATAGGGTCCCTGTGGGGATCCTGATGTGGAACTCGATCCCAGGACCCTGTGATCATGACTTGAGCTGAAGGCAGACACTCAACTGCTGAGCCACCCAGCTGCCCCAGACTCCCTGTTCTAATAACACTTCAGTGGCACATAAAATTCTGAGTAGTATTCCACAACAGAGAACCAAAGAGAAAAATAATTATTCAGTGCCAATATTCTAGTTAAATTCCATGTTTATAATATAATTATACTCCATGTTGAAAATGCACATAATATAATTGGGCCTTCTTTTGTTCTTTAGCTACCCACCAATGACCACGATGGAAAAAAAATACTGTAGCTCATTGTAGGCTTGAGACTCAATATGGCTCATCACTCATTCAAATGCTGTGGGATTAAGTGATCTTCCCTTACTCCAGCCACAGTGAGTCTCAACTATTTATCTTACTATGCTGCACTCTACTGTGAGCTTCCCACATGAAATTAGAATACAAGCTGATTTGTAATTCTGATATTCTATAGAAATATTAGTACTACTCTGAGGTAGAAGTAGGCAGGTACACTAATGATAAACAGAATTGTGGCCTGAAATGAGCAAAGATACCAAATACTAAAACCTAAAGAATTTATTTTGTTTGGCTTTATAGTTTCATGCAATAAAATTATTAAACACACACATACATAAATACATGCATAAAAATATACACACACACACACACACACCTGATCACAGTCTATTAGTGTGTCTTCATTAAAGGTTCTTTTTTTTTAAATTTTATTTATTTATGATAGGCACACAGTGAGAGAGAGAGAGAGAGGCAGAGACACAGGCAGAGGGAGAAGCAGGCTCCATGCACCGGGAGCCCGATGTGTGATTCGATCCTGGGTCTCCAGGATCACGCCCTGGGCCAAAGGCAGGTGCTAAACCACTGCGCCACCCAGGGATCCCTTCATTAAAGGTTCTTAAGAAAAGTATACTTTTAAAATAAATATATTGACAAGATTATTTCTCTTCTTATTTCTCTCCTTCCTACATGAGCTTTTCTATCTGCCTAAAAACAGATTTCACTGGTAAACAAAATTTCTGGGGGAAAAATTGACTAAATCTTTTTTTCTAAGCTGTAATATAACTTGTGCTGGCTTCACTCTTCTCAACCATGGTTCCAGCAGCAAAATCTTGAGCCAATATCATTTTGATGGCAGTGCAAATTAAGAAATACTGATGAAATAATTTCTTCTCATTCAGATGGAACAGAGCATAAATACAGGAATGACAGAAATGATATTACTATAAATACTACAGATATTAAAAGGATAATATGGGGGCACCTGGCTGGCTCAGTGTTTGAGCATCTGCCTTTGGATCAGGGCATGATCTGGGGTTCTGGAATCGAGTCCCACATCAGGCTCCCAAAAGGGAGCCTGCTTCCCCCTCTAACTATGTCTCTGCCTCTCTCTATGTCTCTCATGAATAAATAAAATCTTAAAAAAATAAAAGGATAATATGGAAATACTATAAATTTATGCTAATAACTTCAGCAGATTTGATGAAATGGACAAATTTCTTTAAACTTACAAACTATCAAAGTTCATTCAAGAAGGAAAAGATAACCTGGATGGTGCAATGTCTATTAAATAAATTGTTTATAGTTTAAAAACCTTCCCACAAAGAAAACTCGAAGCTCAGATGGCTTTAGTGAAGAATTCTACTCAGTTATGGAAATTATGAAAGAAATAATACAAACACTTCCAGAAAATTAAAAAGGGAAGGAATACATCTCAAGTCATTCTATGAGGTTAGTATTACTTTTTAAAAAAAGATTTTATTTTTTTATTCACAGAGAAACACATACACACAGAGAGAGAGAGAGACAGACAGTCAGACAGAGACAGAGACAGAGACACAGAGGAGAAGCAGGCTCCATCCAGGAAGCCCGACATGGTACTCGATCCAGGGACTCCAGGATCATGCCCTGGGCCAAAGGCAGGCACCAAACCACTGAGCCACCCAGGGATCCCCTAAGCTTAGTATTATTACCCTGATGCCAAAAACAGGTAAAGAAAATAAAACTGTACAACAATATCCCTCATAAAACAGGATGCAAAAATTCCCAACAAAATTTTAGTAAGCCAAATTGAACAACATATGAGTAGTATAACATATTATGGCCAAATGTGGTATAAACCAGGATGTAATATAGATTTAGCATTTACACTGATGTAAACACATAATGTGAAAAAGGAATATAAGCAAATAACAATTGATATTTAGAATGCATAAAAACTATTCAAATGGAAAAGGAAAGCAATCCATTAGATAGTTTAAAAATAAGAACAGACTTTCCATAAAAGAAAGAGGAATAGTCATTAAGCAAATGAACAGAGATTCAAACAGAAGAATTCAGAAAACAAAATTAAACCAAAATATTTTATACCTACAAGATTTTCAAAATAAAAAATCTAAGACACTTGTATCATTCAGAAATAAATACACTGAATTTGCAGTTATAAAATCAACTTTTTGTATCTTAAAAATATAATATTGAACAAAACCAAAAAAGTAATTGTCTAATAATAATAATACCATTTAAAGTTTAAAATGTAAAATAAATAATATAGCTTATTATGCACATTATATATAGTAAACTAAATATATGAAGGAAAATATTAGGACAATTAAGAGAATTTTAAAAACCCAAAAATTCAATATTAGTTATTTCCATGAGGGAAAAGGCAGGACACACAATGGGTTTCAATGATCCTAGTAATGTTCTATTTCTTCAGAGCAATGAAGAAAACTCAGTTTTTTATTGTATATTCTTTATTCCTCCAATAAATTACTTTGACAGTAAAAATAAAGACCCAATGTTAAGTGTATATATATATATATATATATATACACACACATATATATATACACATACCTATATACATAAATGCATACACACATGTATGTATAAACTCATACAAAATTTCAACATTTGTCCTTTACTGCTTTATGAATTGATGGACTTCAGGAATTACTATCTTTAAGAAAAACTTTATTTTTTAATTTATGCTTGGATGTAAAACAAAAACAAAAACATAAATCCTCGTGCACATAAATGAGTTCTTTTGCACTTGATTTACACAAAAGCTGATACTCCCCAGGGATTAAAAAAAAAATAAAGACATACTTGAAATATAGGCTGTTGTATTCTAATTCAAAAATCCTAATTATTAGAAGAGCATGATCATCTGCAAGCTCAACTTCCAATCTCTAAACCTAAGATGTAGAGAGCAATCACTATGTTTCTATATGTCACATTCATTGCAAGGTGCTTTTTTCCAATCTGGAAGTTACCTTGACAACCAAATCACTGACTCACGTTCACCCCCCACCCCGATTTATTCGCAATGTCACTCCAAAAATGATTTTGCCTACAATACTAAAGATTACTCTTTAATTAAAATGTTAACCCTTCACCCCTTTCCAATTGTTTTAAGAGCATTACCTTTATCATAACCAATTTATAATAAAACACTTAAAAAGTTGCAAATGATTTGATAGAGTTATTTCCTCAAATGTCTTTTGAAAAATTAAATATTAGTGGAACTTGACCTAACCCTACAGTGCATCTGACTCCATTAATTTGTAACCAAATAACTTTATTTCTGTTGACTGAATATGATTAACCTGCACTAATTTAAATCATTAGCTTAAAAAATAAATTCAATATAATTCCCTTTTATAACCAAAAAAGTCATAATTACTTATAATAAATACATACTCTTGTTGTCTGAGCTTGCTTTACAAATCCCCTATTTCTTAAACATGTACAACTGTTGAAAGAAAAATGAAAATAAGTTACATTATTCGATGTATGATGAAATGTATGGTGAAAACGCCAACACAGTTTTTACAGAAAACATTCAAATAATCACAGCCAGAGGGAATAAAATAATTTACTATTTCTTGTGTGTAGTTGCTGAGTCATTTTTTAAAAAGTATTTTAATTTGTAAAGCAAATATTCCAGAGTCTGAACATTAGATGGATCTAAACAGAGAACTCATCTTACATAAATCTTACATTGTGGATCACAAATAACTTTCAACTGCTTTTCTTGAAATTACTGTCCAAAACACATTGGTAACCATCACCATATATAAATATGGAGTTCTGTTAATTCCAACTTTTTAAAAAGATTTTATTTATTTATTTATAAAAGACACACACAGAGAGAAGCAGAGACATAGGCAGAGGGAGAAGCAGGCTCAATGTAGGGAGACCAATGAGGGACTCCATCAGGGAACTCCAGGATCACGCTCTGAGCCAAAGGCAGATACTTAATCGCTGAGCCACCCAGCCATCCCTAATTCCAACTTTTATTAACATCAGTACAAATGGTATGGCTTTGCCAAAAAATAACGTTTGTGATTGTGAAAATTAGGTTCTGTTTTCCAAACTATTTGCTTTTCCAAACTCTTTTAGAGAAACAGATTTTTGATAGAATCTATACTGATGATATATTTTTTAATTGGGGTAGGGACCCTGGAATTTGTCAGAATAAAAGATAATTCCTCCTCTGCTAGTCCTCATTTGGTTTTATTTTGCACACAGTGGAAGCTATTGCTTCTTGAGCAGCTGATCTTAAAACTTACCCCTTTTTCTGAATCCTAAAAATAACTACCTACATAAACATGAAGTGCAGCAGGTTGTTAGAAAGAACCTTTTCCGTGATCTGTTTCATCACTTTGGAGGATAAAATCATGTTTTTTTTTAAAGTATAATATTTTTTTTTACACATTAGAAAATACAGAGTGGTATTATTTGCAGGTAGTGGAAAAATCAATTTTATAACTAATTGAGTTAATGTTAGAAATACCAAAACAAATTCTGATACAAGGTAAGCTGTGTTTCTGATTCACTATGTTTGCAGGTGAAATGTGTTGAGTGAAGTAAAATTGAATTAATACGAAGATTGTCAAGGAGTGGGTTAGCTTGTCAAAAAGTTATTCCTTAAGGGGTGAGAATAAGGGAGAGATTCTATTTTAAAGTGCAAAATTCTTCTGAATTGCTAGGACTCTCAAAATAGTTCTGTGGCCAGCACTTGTTCTGTTGTTTGTCTATTTCTGTCATGCTTGTTTTTTCCCCTAAATTTATGCACAAAAATAACATACATCAAACAGGATAGAGAAAAACAATGTTTTCTATTTTAGTACCCCCACGATGATGAAGTTATTCAGAAAAAAAATAGAAATTTCAAAAGCAAATGTTTCTAGAGCTAAATTTTACATGACTTTGCATACATAATCTGGTCACTACTAGGACAGCAAACCAAAGTAAAATATACAAGAGATGGAGAAAGTCAGAGAAAAATAATATTTAAAGATGTTTTACATAGGAATAAAAAATAAACTTCAGAGGGGAAGCCTAAAAGCAGTAGAAAAGCTTTGTTTATGAACAAGAGGAAACTTAGAAGCTATAACACTGGGATCCCTGGGTGGCGCAGCGGTTTGGCGCCTGCCTTTGGCCCAGGGCGCGATCCTGGAGACCAGGGATCGAATCCCACGTCGGGCTTCGGGTGCATGGAGCCTGCTTCTCTCTCTGCCTCTCTCTCTCTCTCTCTCTCTGTGCGACTATCATAAATAAATGAATTAAAAAAAAAAAAAAGAATAAATGTCATGGGTGGCCTCTTCAGAGCTTTGCTTTCTGACTTAATAGAAAAAGAAAAAGAAAAAGACAGGTTTTGGCTGTTTTAAAATTTTTTTTTAAAAAAGAAGCTATAACACTAAAATAGTGAATAGAACACTATGTATTAAGCATTGGGTTCACCTCTGCTCTTTTTATTTAATCCTCAAAATAACCATGAAGGTTTTAATATCATATATTATAAAGAATTGAACTAAGCTTTGAGGAGAAGTGACTTACTGAGGTTATTTTAGTTACTGAAAGGCAGAAACTCAAGTCAATTCAGGTCTCCTATGTTTAAATGGAAAGAGTTGAGTTGATATTAAGTGTCCCAGTCCCATGTTTGTAAGAGGCAGTCAATTAAGGAGACAAGTGTTTTGGTGTGGGTGATAATAAACAAAGGGGTTATTAAGAAGTATCTGATTTCTCTTCTTTCAAAACTATTCCTTGCTAAATTAAAAAAAAAAAAAAAAAAAAAAAAAGGACTGGGGATCCCTGGGTGGCTCAGCGGTTTAGCGCCTGCCTTCGGCCCAGGGCGTGATCCTGGAGTCACCGGATCAAGTCCCGCATCAGGCTCCCTGCATGGAGCCTGCTTCTCCCTCTACCTCTCTCTTTCTCTCTTTCTGTATCTCTGTCTCTCATGAATAAATAAATAAAATCTTTAAAAAAAAAAGAACAAACAAGAAAAAATGGAAGTTACAATTGGATGACAGGAAGAATCTTGTTCTACTCTTCCATTCCTTCATTTAGGTATTCAACAAATGCTTCCTAGTGATGAATAGTAGTTTAGATAGGAGTATTGATTATAAGGACCAAGTATTATATGGAAGGCAATAAAGAATCAGGGTTTATTAGTAGCAGTAAAACTAATTAACTCAATGAATCAGATAAAATTCTGTAAGTCAGCAAAATATTAAAAGGCAAAATAAATAAATGTATAAGCAAGTAAACAACTAATAAACTACAAAGAAACTGAAACACACTTATCTTCTGACTATCATAGGTATGGAGTAAACAAATATTGTTTGAAAGTTCAACCAAAAGGAGCAGAGGGTGTAGCTGGATTCAAATGGTCAGAGTAAATTTTTCTTCATTACTCTGATGCCAGAGTTCCTCCTATAATCACATTAAATCAGAATAAAAAAGATTCCAGATACAAATAAATTCATCAGTATTCAAAGTCATGCAATTTTAGCATAAATTATGCCAACTCTGGGGATAATTGTTGAATGGTGGACAGAGATGTGATCCCAAGAGGGTTGGACTTGAGTTCTGCATTCACATTGCCTGAAAGGCCCAATTGGAAGCCATTGCTCCAAAAAAAGAAATTCTAGACAAAACGGAGTAGGTGAGTCAACATACATAAGACCACAGATCCTGTCCTTGTGGAAATAAGTTTTGTTGGAGGAGAAAGTGAATAATGTGGAAAACAAACAAATATGTTTACATAATACAAAATAGAGAAATATCTTGTAAGATCTTGCTTGTAAGGGATGGCGGGGGGAGGAATAGACTACAGAGATGAATTGATCACAAGACCTATTTGAAGAGATTACATTTACTCAGAAATTATAAAAAGGAGACAGAGCCCTGTGAAGAAATTCAGGCAAAGCAATTTGAACACACAGACAAACAAGGTGTGAAAAAGCTTTAGGTAGGAAGAAGTTTGGGATGTTCTTGAATCTGAAAATACTTCTATGTGACTGAAAGTTAGAGAGATTGGCTTGGAGATGCTATTCTTTCAGGAAGGAATGTCCAGATTGGACAGCCTTGTAATTGAGAAAACTTAAGGCCAATGATCAAGTGACCGGTCTAAAATCAAATTAGAGAAAAAGTAAATTATAAACCTCTTACTTTGTCACTAAAAGCTATTTATTTCCTATATTTAATAAGTTCTAATAGATATAAAACTCAAAAAATATATTTAGAAAGAGGAAAAACCATTGAAAGATTTGCCTTTTTCCACTTATGCTAATTATCAAGTAAGTGTTCCACACAGAAGTCATAATCCAATTAAACTGTGGTTCTATAATGTCCATCACATACAACTTTACCAATCCAATATCTTGCATGCAATGTTAGTGCTATTCAATTTTCTCAATATCATTGTGCTTTAATTGCAAACACAATGTCCAAAATAAAACAAAACTTCATCCACTTTGATGTTAGTAACCAAGGCAAGATCATTACATTTGTAATATGTTATAACAATAGAGATCACCTGGCAGGAGGCACTACGAAAAGACTGGGGCTTTTTCAGAATTTATGCTTTAATAGCAGCTAAAAAGCCCCGTGGGGGTTTTTGGGCAGGAAATTGAACTTTGTCTACATTGGGACTCAGGTAATTCTAGTCTATGCTCACAGGCAGAGAACACCCAATTAATATCAGTTTTTAGTGCCCTTAGGGAAAAACCTCAAGAAGAAGAAAGAAATTGATAGACTGAAGTTGTTCACAGAAAATTGAGCAAATCTTGAAATTTGAAGTGCATTTTGATGGTTGGTTCTTGAACATCTCCCATTCCCACTAGTTATTAAGGCACGGGAAGTTTGGCATATGCATTTCATCTACATGGATAATAGAGTTGTCCATTTTTAAGATGCTAGAATTCCCAGTGATTGTATTTTTATATTTAGCTCTTGCTGAAGATATCTTTGGAGACAGAGAATTCTTTGCTTCTTAATAGGAGACTGAGAAGACCTGAATTGATTTGAAATTCTGCCCCTTGGTAAGTAAACAAGTTTGACTAAGTCATTTTTTTTTCTCTTGTGTTCAATTCCATTATATATAAAGTAGTATATCAATCTCTTTAATTCAGAGATATTTTGAGAATTAAATAAAAGTGCACAGGGGAACAAACCAAATTCTTAAGAACTGCAGCTGCTCTCTGAAAAGCCTTACTATTGTTACTGTCTCTCAGGTTGATGTTTGGAATAACACCAACCCTAGAAGTCACATAAGAGACAGTTTCACTTACTATGATTTTGTGGACAGTCACAATTGTGCATTCCTACCTCAGTGCTTATTTTGCACTCCAAATAATTTATTTCTTAAAACAGGTATGGGGAAAAATAATATATACATGGTAAGATTAAAGAATGGACATTATCATTAATTTTTATTAAATTAACTTATTACCAGAATAAACAAATACCATGTGATTTTACAAAATTAATAATCTTAAAATAAAAGAAATGGGAAGGAACATTCAAATTACTTTAAATGTAAAATGATTACAGATGGCAACAGTTTTTTTTATCTTTAACATTATATAACATAAAACATTCTTTTTAATGTACAATTAAAAGATACATGCTCAATGTGGATACTTGAGAGTTTAAAAATCAGTATTTTATTTTGGTTCAATTGCCTTCAGTTTGCTTACTGGAGAGGTTGAAGGTATTTTCATGTGTTTTATAATTTGCATTTCTTTCTCTTTAAATGTATGCTCAAAAAAAAAAAATAAAATAAATGTATGCTCATATCCATTGCTTATTTTTTTTCTGTTTGGGTATTTTTACTTTTCCTGATTTATAAGACAATTTCTCTGATAACAAATACAGAAAATGATAAAAATGAGAACAAAATTAGTAATTTGATAGCTCAGTGATTTGTTAGCATTTTGGTATATCTCCTTTAAATGCTTTTGTTTTTATTGTAGGGTTAATTTTTAACCCAATACATGTTAAAAAAATTTCCTTATAATCAACAATATTTGAAATTATAATTTTGTTTCATAGATATAAAAATTAATATAATTCTTACTATGATAAGCACTGTTCTAAGAATTTGTTCTAAGAACTGTCAATTCCTTGATTGCTGTGTTTAGTTTGTGTTTTATTTTTTTAAAGTTTTTCTGAATTTACAGTTTTTTAAGGTGTCATATAGTCAATCACACCAATATTTTCTTTTGAAGTTTCATCTTTTGGAATCTTGCTTGGAGTGGTATTATCACCTCATGTTTACACAAAATTTCATTCATATTCAGTAGGATTTGTTTAAAATAGAAAGACATACAGTAGTTAAGTCAACATCACAGTCAAGATCTAAAACATTTTCACCACCGAGATAGCTCCTGACTCCTTCCAGTCACATCTCTCATATGCAACCATTGACTTTATTTTTATCACCAGAGATCAGTTTTATTTGTTCTGAACTTTACATAAATGAAATCAAACAGCATCTATTTTGTGGCTCCTGTCTTTGTTCCCCATACATAAATTACAAAATGTTTTGTAAATTAATGCAAGTCGTTTTGTGAATTAGTAGTTTGTTCTTTTCTTAAAAAAAAAAGGGTGTATAGTATTGCACTATATAAATATGCCACAGCTTTTTTTTATGTTTAGCTCATTTTTCTATTGATAGACATTTGGGTTATTTCCAGTGCAGGACTATGAAGAATAAAGCTGCTAAAAAACTTTCTTGTATAAGTCAAGTCTATCTGTGGATCTATGTTTTCATTACTTTTGGGTTAATACTTAAGTGTGAAATTACTGGGTCACAGAAAAGCTTTTTTAACTGAGAATCTGCCAACTAGTTGTTTAAAGTGTTTGCTAGCTGGTGCAGCCACTCTGGAAAACAGTATGGTGTTTCCTCAAGAAGATAAAAATAGAGCTTCCATACAACTCAGCAATTGCACTACTGGGTATTTTACCCAAAGATACAGATGTAGTGAAAGGGTGAGACACTTGTACCCCAATGTTCACAGCAGCAATGTCCACAGTAGCCAAACTGTGGAGGAAGCCACTGTGTTCTTCAACAGATGAATGGATAAAGAAGATGTGGTACATATATATACAATGGAATATTATTTAGCCATTAGAAAGGATGAATACCTACCATTTAAATTGATGTGGATGGAACTGGAGGGTATTATGCTGAATGAAATAAGTCAATTGGAGAAAATAAATTATCATATGGTTTTACTCATATGTGGAATATAAGAAATAGTGAAAGGGACCATAAGGGAAGAGGGGGAAATTGAGTGGTGACGAATTAGAGAGGAGGACAGACTATGAGAGACTCCTAACTCTGGGAAACAAAGGGTTGCAGAATGGGAAGTGAGTGGAGGGATGCGGTAACTGGGTGAAGGGCACTAAGGAGAGCACTTGATGAGATGAGCATTGGGTGTTATACTATATGTTGGCAAATTTAATTTAAATAAAAATTTAAAAATTAAAACAAAATATAAATAAATAAATAAATAAATAAATAAATAAATAATAAATAAAGTGATTGTAGAGTCTTACACTCTCACCAACTTGTACTAGAGTGCTGGTTGTCTCTTATTCTTGCCAACAGTTGACATTGCAAAGCTTTTGGAATTGTAGCTATCACATTGAGTAGCTATAATTTTCATTTCCCTAATAGCTAATGATATTGAGCAATCTTTCATATGCTTTTGACCATTCTCATGTGATTTCTTCTGTGAAGTGACTGATGAAGAACTTTGCCCTTTTTTATTGGATAGTTGCCATTCTTGATTTATAGGACTTCTTCGAATATTCTAGATTAGAATCCTGAGTCAAGCTCATTCACTGAGAATATTTTCACTCAAATTGTTGCCTTTTAAATTTTGTAACAATGACTTTTGGTGAGAAGAAATACTTTTTTTTTTATGAAGTCTAATTTGTAATGGATAGTTTATTTTGTGTATATATGTGTAGTTTGTGTCCTTGCGAAGAAATCTTTGCCTATGTGATTTGCAACGATAGCATTTTATATTTTCTTCAGATTCTGTATGGATTTATTTTTTCTGATGAATAATGATCCATTTTGGGTGAATTTTTATGTGTAATATGAGGTAACTTTGAGTTTTATTTCCCCTTATGTTTATCTCATTTGCCCTGTATTTGTTGAAAATATTTTCTTCCTCCAACAAATTTCATTTTAGTCATTGTCAAAAATCAATTGGCAGTTTATGTATAGGTCTATTTTTGACATGCTCTATCCTATTTCATGGTTCTTTCTTACGTGAACCCCCTGGCTTGGTTATTACACCTCTGTTTTTAATTCAGGTACTATATGCATGTGTTCTTCAATTTTGTTATTTCCAAAATTTCAAGATATGATTTTTTATTTTCTACCCAAAAAGAGTTGGTTAAAATATTGGTATTATTTTTAATATATGAATCAATTTAGGGAGAATAAAAAACATGACAACACTGAGTCTATAAATTCATTAAAAAATATATTTAGGTCATACTTAATTTTTCTTGGCAATTGTTTTGGTATTATGAGTGTAGCCCTATGTTGATTTTAATATTATTATTTTTGGTATTTATTTTTTTGGCATTATTATTTTTGGTATTTTCATAAAGATATTATTACACTTTTATTTGAAAGTATATAAAACATTTTATGTTTCTGGTATCCTATGTTCTTGATGACTTCACTTATTCACTTTAGAATCTTTTATAGATTCCTTAGGACATATGTAACCATATCATCTACAAATGACATTTAAAATCCTTATGCAATTCTTTTCTTTTTCTTATCTTATTATTCTTACTTATTAGTAGGAACACCAGAACAATATTGAATATAAGTGATAAGAACAATTTTTTTTTTTTGTCTTGCTCCTGATACGGTGGAAAAGTATCTTGCTATTCAATACGATGTGATTTTTGCATATGTCCTTTGTCAGGTTAAGAAAGTTTTCTACTCCTATGTTTCTGAAATCGATATCATGAATTGATGTTAGTATTGTTTTTTCTGCCTCTTGAGATGTGAAAAGAATTTTTTCTTTTCCCTTTATTCTCTAAATGTGTCCAATTGCATTGAATATTTTCTAGTGATTAATTAACCATGAATTTTTGAGACAGATTCCACTTGAACATGATGTATCATCCTTTCTATGTCTTGCTGGAATCAATTTGCTAACTTTTTATTTAGGATTTTTGCCCCTACATGTTTGTATGTTTTTCTTTTCTAATCAGGTTTTGGCATTAAGGTTTTGATATTAGAGTTACTGTAGCCTAATAAAATGTGTTGACAAATATTCTTCCTTTGCTTTCTGAAGGAGCTCTGCAATTTTGGTATTATTTCTTCATTAAATGTTTAATAGAATTTATGAGTAAACAATCTGAGGAAACTTTTATTATTCATTCAGTATCAGAATATTCACATTTTCTGTTTCTTCCTTTTACACTTTTAGTATTTTTTAAAGTATTTTTTTCCATTTCACATAAAAGTTGTCAAATATATCAGCATAACTTTCTCATAATATTTAGTGTCCACTAAATCTGTTCCCATATTACAATTTAATGTCTACAATACTGTCCAAAATAAATTATCACAGTCTACTTAATCAATATTTTACTACTTTATATAAAATTAAGAAATTTATAACAGTAAAATTATGTTTCCTTACTCTTCATGTGCTATTGTTTTTAATATTTTTATTTCTACATAAGTACTCAATTAAACAATACCATGCCATTATTTTTAATTTAAATAGTTGCCTTTTAAAGTAATTAAGAGAAGAAAAAAGGGAACCCTCTTACACTGTTGGTGGGAATGTGAACTGGTGCAGCCACTCTGGAAAACTGTGTGGAGGTTCCTCAAAGAGTTAAAAATAGACCTGCCCTACGACCCAGCAATTGCACTGTTGGGGATTTACCCCAAAGATTCAGATGCAATGAAATGTCGGGACACCTGCACCCCAATGTTTCTATCAGCAATGGCCACAATAGCCAAACTGTGGAAGGAGCCTCGGTGTCCATCGAAAGATGAATGGATAAAGAAGATGTGGTTTATGTATACAATGGAATATTACTCAGCAATTAGAAACGACAAATACCCACCATTTGCTTCAAGGTGGATGGAACTGGAGGGTATTATCCTGAGTGAAGTAAGTCAATCGGAGAAGGACAAACAGTGTATGTTCTCATTCATTTGGGGAATATAAATAATAGTGAAAGGGAATATAAAGGAAGGGAGAAGAAGTGTGTGGGAAATATCAGGAAGGGAGACAGAACATAAAGACTTCTAACTCTGGGATATGAACTAGGGGTGGTGGAAGGGGAGGAGGGCGGGGGGTCGGGGGGAATGGGTGACGGGCACTGAGGTGGACACTTGACGGGATGAGCACTGGGTGTTTTTCTGTATGTTGGTAAATTGAACACCAATAAAAATTAATTAAAAAAAAAAGAAAAAATGGTTTTAAATATTTACCCATATAAACATCACTTTCTGCTTTTCATGGTCTCCATTTCTTCCTATACACCTGGTAACATTTTCTCTCAGCTCCAAATCTTCTCTTTACTATTTTGGTAAAGTAGTCCTGAAAACAAATTTTCTTAATAAAATATATCTTTTGTTTATCTATAAGTATAAATACTTTGCCTTTACTTTGGGGGTATATTTTTATTGGATATACAAATCTGAGTTATAGTGTTTTTTTTCTTTTATTTTTTAAAAAAAGGATTTTATTTATTGATTCATGAGACACACAGAGAGGCAGAGGCAGAGACCTAGGCAGAGGGGAAGGCAGGCTCCTTGTGCATTGGGAGCCCAATGCGGGACTTGATCCCCAGGTCTGGGATCACACCTGAGCTGAAGGCAGACCCTCAACCACTGAGCTACCCAGGCATCCCTGTTTTTATTCTTTATGTCAGAGATGTCTTATTTTTCTTCTGACCTTCATTGTTCTTGATGTTTATTTTAATAGTATGCTTGGTTATTTTTGAAATGTATTTTTACTGTGGGGTGCCTGGGTAGTGCAATTGATTAATCATCCAACTCTTGGTTTCAGCTCAGATTGTGATCTCAGGATCATGAGATGAAGCCCTTTGTGGGCTCTGAGCTTAGTGCAGAGGCTGCTTAAGACTCTCTCCATCTCCCTCTGGCTCTTCCCCTTGTATGCTCTCCCTCTCTTCAAATAAATAAATAAATCTTTTAAAAAATTCATTTTTACTGTATGATAGAAATCTAGATTCACAGGTGCATTAGTCTTCTGTTGATGTAGTAACGAGCTACAAAAAACATAGTAATTAAAACACCACAAATTTATTATCTTCTAGTTTTCTAAGTCAGAAGTCTGAAATGGGTCACACAAGGCTAAAATTAAGAGTTTGGAAAAACAGTGCTCTCTTCTGCAGCCAATAGAGAAGAATCTGCTTCTTTGCATTTTCCAGTCTCCAAAGCCCACCTGCATTACCTGATTTTAAAGCTGACCTGCATTCCTCCATGTTCAAAGCCAGTAGTAGTATGTGGATTTCTCTCATAGCTCATCTATATGACCTTCCCTTCTGCCTCCTTCTCCCCCTTGTAAAAACTCTTACAATTACATAAGACATATCTGAATAATCCAAAATATTGGATAAATATTTTAAGGTAAGTTGATTATCAATCTTAAGATTAAGATTAAGATTATTGATTAAGATTATCAATCTTAATTCCAACTGCTACTTCTATTCCTTTGCCATATAACCTAACATATGGGTTATGGAAATTAAGACATAGACATCATTAGAGATCATTATTTTACCTACCACAATATATAATTTATCTGTGGTCTACTGTTGTTCAATTTCACCAGTTTGAGTAAAACAGAAAACCATACCCCTATGCATATCCTTGTACCTTCTCCCCTTTATAATAAAAGTATGCTAAATATTCCTTATGTATATATTAAAATCACATTAGATAGACAGTGTTATAATTTTGTTTAAGATATCAAACATAATTTGGAAAACTTGCAAGGAAAAGAAAGTTTACAGAATTAACCATGTCTTGCTCCTTGTATATTCTTCCTTATTTTCTGACATCCAGGATTCCTTCTACTGCTATTTCCTTTCTGTTCAGAAGACTTATTTTAGGATTATTTGAGGACAGACCAATTGATAAAAATAATCTTAGTTTTCCTTTATCTTAGAATGTCTTTACTTCCCCTTCTTTCCTAAAGGACACTTTCACTGGATGCAAAATTTTGGGTTGACAAGTCTTTTTTATTTATTTTTTTTCCTTCCAGTAGTTGAAAAACATTGTACTTTCTGACCATAAGTGACCTGAGGAGATCCTGAAAATGGTTAGCTACTCACTTTACCTACATAATTCTATAAAACCTTTCAAATCAAGAGGTTTAAATACTCATGATCACTTTAAAAACACCTGTGAAAATGTCTATGTCACCGATGGTATGCATAGATGAAAAGCCATCAAGTATGTGCAAAATGTCTCCTGCTAGAACCAACATGTGCCATTTGTCATCACAATTATGGAGTTGGCAGGCATGTCCAGGCCAAAAAATGGGACTAGACATAGGGTGAGTAGATCAAAATGACTTTGGAATTTTTGCTACACATGCTTAAAAATGCAGAGTAATGATGAAGAAGTTAAGAGTTTAAGTGTAGATTCTCTGTTCATTGAGCACAGCCAGGTGAACAAAGCCCATATGATGTGCCTCCATACTTAGAGAACTCATGGTAGGATTACCCTTATGTAAGCTCTCCCTTTCATATTGAGGTGATCCTTATTGAAGAACAACTGTTCTTAAACCAGAAGAAAGATGTACAAAAGAAAAAAGTATCCCAGAAGAACATAGAGAAATAAAAATTTATGACTAAGAATAAAGGCAGCACAAAACAAATGCAAATAAAAGTAAAAGCAAAAACAAATTTAAAAAGAAGAAAAAACATTGTGCTGCTTCATTCTGGCCTTCATGTTTTCTTATGAAACAATTCTTATTTCTCTGAGCTGTAATATGTGGCAGACTAAACAATGACCCCAAAAGATATCAACATCCTAACTCTGAGATCTATAAATATTACTCTAACTGACAAAGTCTTTGCAGATCTGATACTGTAAGAATCTTGAGAAGAAAGATTATCCCAAGGGCATCTGAGTGGCTCAGTAGGTTAAGCATCTGCCTCCAGCTCAGGTCATGATTCCAGGGTCCTGGGATCAAGCCCTGCATTGGACTCCCTGCTCAGTGGGAGCCTGCTTCTCCCTCTCCCTCTGTCCCTCTGCTCATGCTCTCTCACTCTCACTCTGTTACAAATAAATAAATGAAATCTTTTTAAAAATTAAAAAATAAAATAAAGATAACCCTAGATTGTCTAGGTAGGCACAAATGCAATCACACATATCTTTATATGAGGAAGCAGAGGGATATTTGGCCATGGAAAGGAAAAAGCATTGTGACCAGACAAGCAGAAATCCCCATCATTACTTCCAAGTGATGGTGGAAGTCTAGGTTCACCATTTGATTTCCATTGATGCTTAGGTGGGGAGAGGATTCTAGTGGTGGGCAGTATGGGAGTTCCGGCTGCATACTAGGCTTCTATGCATACCACCTGGAGGAAGGGTGTTTCTTCATCAATGCTGTGTTAGTGGAGGCCTTGTGGAGGTGGCATTATCACCACTGAATGGTGGGGAAAGTCCTGACTTTTTACTGGACTTACCCCTATGATACCACCATACCTCTGGAGAGACAGAGACAGAAACCTCATTACTATAGGGTGGATATGGAATTCCGGTCATCTTATGTGGACCATACATCTGGAGAGACAGAGACAGAAACCTCATTACTATAAGGTGGATATGGAATTCCAGTCATCTTATGTGGTATCTACAGAAACCACAGTGAGGGTGGCTGGGGGGAAGTTCCTTACCATCTGATGGAGACATATGTCCCAGCTCCCTTCTTGGACTTTTTGACACCATCCCAGAAGAGTGATTTGTCTGTCTTGTTGAAGTCTAACAAGGATGGATGTCTATACCCCCTATTTGTCCTTTGCTGTTGGAAATGGGATTTTCTGTGATGTGTCCTTGGAGTAGAGTGGTTATTGTCTAAATTTTTCTGTCTTGCTAGTCTGTTCATCTTAGTGTTTTGGCTAGAATAAGCAGTCTTTGTTGGTTTTTAATTTTCTTGCCTACCTCTGTTGACATTTTTAGGTTGTCTTTTCCAGCATCCAGTCTGGTATACATAAAAGAAACAAAAATAGGGGCACCTGGATGGCTCAGTGGTTGAACCGCTGGCTCAGGTTGTGATCCAGGGGTCCTGATATTGAGTGTCGGACTTCCTGTGGGGAACCTGCTTCCTCCTCTGCTATGTCTCTTCCTCTCTCTGTGTGTCTCTCATGAATAAATAAACAAAATATTTTTAAAATGAAGCAAAAATAAAACCCAGGGAACTCATCACCAAGTCATTCCTTAGGTTCTGAGCTCTGTAGCTGCTAGTCTACATTTTCTCTCCACTTTTCAGAGTCTTCTTATATTTGCTTTATACATAATATATAGGGATTTTAGTTGTACTCAGTGAGAGTAATAGAAAAAATGTATCTACTCCGTCTTCCCAGAAGCAGAAGTGCCCCTATTTTTATAAAGCTGTACAACCTCTATAAATGAAAGGCATGCATTCCACTAATGTGTATCCTCTATAAACACTATCAGATCTGTTTTCTTTACCTTACTTCATACTGAAACTACCCACACACATAACCTACTATTGTGGTGACTGTAATTTTTACTGTATGACTCATGTCACCTCTTTCATTTCATCTTCACCCTTCCTGGTGAATGGTACAAGTGATGGTGGATGACCTAATGTTGGCAAGTCCATAGGCCTTCAACAACCTATGTAAAGCTAGACCTGGAAAAGTAAGGAGAAAGTAAAGAAAATGGAGGGGGTGGAGAGAATAAAGTAGCAGTAGACATGAGAAAGAATGCCATAAAGTAGAGTCAAAGTTTCAACCAGTCAAAATTCATGTGTACACTGAACCATGAGAGCCAGAGAGAGATATAACTAGATATAGTGAAAGCCAACATTATATCATGCCTAAATGTTTCAGAAACTGGTTAGCTACTTTAAATATACCACTTCAAGTGATCTACAAACCAAATTACTTATATTCTATTATTAGGCCTTTATACCTGGGAAAACCAAGACACTGGTTACTCAAGATCACATAGGCAGGGATTTTGCTCCTAGGCATTATATTTGGTTGAATTCTATGGTATTGCCAAGTCTTCATTTTTTTAACATTAAAAATGATGTTTTCATATTATTTCATCCAATAGCCTCAGAGCCCATGCTGCCTCCTAAAAGCAGAGAAAGGAAACTAGTCATTAGAGAGTAGAAATTGGAGAAAGGCAGGCAACACAAGGGAGAGATCCTCCAGCCATCTAAGTTCCATTTCTGGTCAGTCCTGTCACACTGAAGTTCCCATCTGAGTGTTCCTGTGAATTCCTCTTTATTTCTATGACAAAGCCACCTTACTAACTGGTTTGGATGGTCTGTTTTTTTTGTTTTTTTTTTTTTTTGTTTTTTGCCCCTAATAAAATCCTAACTAAAAATACATGCATACATACATACATACATACATACATACATAAGAAATTTCATAAACAGTGGTGAAACAGTTTTCAGGGTTGTTTCCCAGAATACCCACCCATGGAGGCCAGGATGTATTATGCAACAGAGAAGAGGAATGTGAAAGAAAAAAAAAAAAAAAAAAAAAGGAGAGTGACCAAGTTATGATTGAAGGATATAAAGTAATTGAAAATCTGGGGCAGCCCCAGTGGCGCAAAGATTTAGCGCCACCTGCAGCCCAGGGCGTGATCCTGGAGACCCTGGATCGAGTCCCATGTCAGGCTCTCTGCATGGAGCCTGCTTCTCCCTCTGCCTGTGTCTCTATGAATGAATAAATAAAATCTTAAAAAAAAAAGAAATCTGGACAAAGGAAGCCTATTAACTGAAAACATTCCTTAATCAGGGCAGACTCTTTAGATCCTAAAATTTGGTAAGCCTAAAGGAATTCCTCAGCATTTGCATTTGTAAGTAATCAAAGATACAAAAAGATTTTATTTGTCTTTGCATCCATATTCACTTCTCTTTTGGAAACAGAGGCTAGTGTAGTGCTTGGCTCAGGAGACTTTGCTAAATTTGCTAAATAAACCAGATATGCCCTTTCATTTAAAAGAATCTAAAATAATGAGTGAATTTAATCAAGTATTGTTTTGTTTCATTTTGTTTCCTTTCTTCTTCTTCTTCTTCCTTCAAAATACATACCTGGTCATTTTTCACACTTAACAGCATTTTAAGCATAAAATGTATAAATTAACACTATCACCCTTTTCCATAGAATGTGTCAGAATAATATATAGCAACCGAATGTAATAGAAAGTATACAGAATAAGTGTTTGGCAATCCGGATTCTAGATTGGATTGCATTTTTTGCAAAAATATATCTAAAAGTAACTTCACATCACTGAATTTCCACACCTTTGTTCTTACAATTTCTAAGGATAATGAGTCCTAGGTAAGTGATTATTGCTAACTAAAATAAAATGAAGAATGCATTTTTTTTATTTACAATAGAAATTACCTGCTCAAGTCCAGAATATTCTAAGTGTGAATGGTCAGTGACTTTTCTACATTTAGATACATGTATTTGGGTAAATTATAATCAGTAGGTTTCTTGTTAAACATGACATAAGGAGAGTAAGATTAATGGAACACACATGGACATGGTGCTGAGATGAGTTATCATTCCTGTAACAACTTGGACAGTTTTGTCATTCAAGATGAAACACTTACTTATTTTATTAAAATCCCATGAATCTACTCCCTCACTAAGTTTTACATTGTTACCAAAATAATAACAGTCCAGTGACCAGGATTTCCCCAAACATAGATATTGTTTATCTTTATGTCTAGTCTATCCAATTTCCCTGGCTAAGAATCCTTCTAACTGATGCATGTTTTATGTGGATATCACAATTCATTTAAAAACTTACAGTCAGCTTCTAATTACCAAAGCACTTCTATATCTTTTGAGATAATTTGCATATATGTGCTTGATTTGTTATTTTTTTATTCAAGGATGAACCAAAAGAGGAAATGGTTAGGAAAGGCCCACCTTATAAAAAAGTTTTTTTGTTGTTTTTTTTTTTTTCAAATAACTGACACAATTGAGAATCATGAGGTTCATGATAATAATAAAAAGTGGAATAATATCTAGCTGGTGTTATCACTATTTTTCAATTATTTACAGACAATACATTATATTCTCATTGCATCACTCTAAGATGGCTGCTCCTATTACTCTGACCTTACTACTCTCCTATTATTTCTATTATTTTAATTTAACTCTCTTTTCTTTCTGAGAACTCTTCATATTTTACCATACTGTTCATATATAACTCTATCAGCCAGGGCTCTATCATGAAAAGAGAAGTCACTTTATGCAGAATCAGGGCCTTATACAACTCTAGGAAGGACGGACGGAGTCAAAGAAGTTCCCACTGAAGGTCAGGAAAGTTGACATGAAGGTCAGAGGGTCAACTGCCAAGCTCCCAGCCCAAAGACTAGAATGTGTGTGGAGGAGCCTGAGTGCAGGGAGGAGTCTGCAGAGATGCACATGAGTACAAAGTAAGCGCTGATGGAATGATCTGTAAGAGAATCCATGACTGCCTAGGAAGCCACTGTGTGTGATCCACACGGCCTGCTGAGACAAATGGCTTCCCTTCTTTCTGCTTCAACTCTCAGAGAAGTTTCTCTTGTTGATAAACTCAAACCCCCTCATGGGAAAAGGATTCTAGTTTGCAGCCTTAGTTCAGTGTGGTGGGGTGGTGCTGAGCTGACAGAAAGGTCTAGGACAATCATTTAAAAATAAATTTAATACTAGCTATCTTCATATTTGTTTTCAGTTCTCTAAAATTTTGAGTAAAAAAATTCTTAGGGAGCATAGCTGGAGAAAAAGTTCTTATGCAGTTTTAAACCAAATTCTACATAGGTATCTGTTTCTAGCTTCAAGGCCTTTGCTGTTGAATTCATAGGTTTTAAGTTACGTACTTGTTTGAATTTTCATTTATAATAATAAACTTGATTTTCTGTTCTGCTTTCTCTTCACCTTTATCTCATATTTCTTATCTATTACCTCTTATTTCCCTCTCAGCCTTAGCTGTGCCTCATCTATCCTTTATCCACTTAGGTATAAAATATTCACAACTTGGCATGATCTAGTTTATATGTTTCACTGTACTCTGAAAAAACAAACTATAGGGGATGTCTGGGTGGCTGGGTCAGTTAAGCATCTGACTTTGGCTCAGGTTATGATCTCAGGGTCCTAGGATCGAGCCCCATATTGGGGGGGGGGGCTATATGCTTAGCGGGGAGTCTGTTTCTCCCTCTCCCTTTGCTCCTTCCCTGCTCATGCTGGCTCCCTCTCTCTCTCAAATAAATAAAATATTTTTAAAAATTAAAATAAAATATAGGTTTAAATATAACATATAATATCTACACATAACATGTGCATATAAATATGTTATATATTTTCTATTTGTTTCATAAAAATGTAACTATTTTATGTTATAGCTCCCTGCATCTTGCTTTTCTCCCTCAACTCTATATCTAAGCTAGCTATTATTGATCTATATCATTTATTGTAATGACCTTACTGTACCATGGTGTGACTAGACTACAAAATATTTAAGCATGCTCTTATTATAAAACAGTCACTTTACATTGATTGATTGCCACTACAAACAGTACAAAGACATCAACATCCAACTCCATATGTTGCTGTATATTACTGTTTTCATTTCTAGGGATAGGTTCCCATGGACCACATTGTTAGAAGGATGTGCACTTAAAATTGTGATGGAAGTCACCAGGTGACTTTTTCAATATTATAAAAATCCATTTGCACGATGTTTCAGAATGCCCTTTTTCTTACCTCTATCATTGCTAAAGCTGTCAACAATATCTTCACATTTTACCAATCAAATAAATGTAACATAAATGTAAAAAAATTACTTCAATAACACTTTTACTGATTACAAGGAAGGATAGGCTTTTGCCATGTGTTTGTTGGTGATTTGACTTTGCTTTTCCAATAGTTTTATTTTCAAATTATTTGCTTGTTTTCTATCGGGTTATTTGCATTTAATACAGTTGGCATTTATTTTGTTGAATTATGTGTCCTCAAAATTCCTATATTCAAGTCTTCACCCCATTCCTCAGAATGTGACCCTATTTAGCAATAGGGTTGTCGCAGATGCACTTGGTTTAATATGAGGTCATATTTGAGTAGAGTGGATCCCTAATGCAATGACAGTGAGCATGCCATGAGGACATAAAGACAGATCAGAGTGATGCATCCATAAGACAAGCAACACCAAAGATTGCCAGCAAACCACCAGAAGCTAGGAGAATGATCTGGAACAGATTCTTCCTCACAGCCCCAGAAGGAAGAAAACAGTGCTGTTGACACTGATCTCAGACTTCTAACCTTCAGAACCGTGACAATAAATGTCTATTGTTTAAGACACCCAGTTTGTGGTACTATGTTATAACAGACCTTGCAAACTAATATACTCAGTTAGACGGAAATTGTATTTTCCTTTAGATAAGTTGTGCCAAATAAACATTAAATAAATTTATTTCCTCCACTCAACTGAAATGCTACATTTTTCATGTTAAATTTTAAATTCGTTACACATATTTTTTTAAATATACATATATAAATATATTAAACTCTAAATTGTCACATTTAATGGGATCTATTTATGTGCTCTCTATTCTCTGTCACTGACATACTCCTCTATATTCTCTTTTTTAAAAGATTTATTCATTTGAGAGAGAAAGAGAGCATGTGCAATCAGGGCAGGCGCAGAGGAATAAACAGAGAGAATCTCAAGCAGACTCCCCAGTGAGTAGCTCACAGTCCAACTTTGGGCTCAATCTCATGACCCTGAGATCATGACATGAGCCAAAACCAAGAGTCAGACACTCAACTGACTAAGCCACTCAGGTGCCCCATATTCATCTATATTTTAATACTAGTTAGTGTTAAAAATACTTTGATAGTAGAGACCTTCCCATATATTTTAAGATTGACATTCGTTTATATGTTCTTGATATGACCATATTTTTAATGTAACCATGTGCCATTTAAAATAGTTCTGAAGAACTAAGAAAAATTTCCCTTGGAAAATTTTCCAATGTGCTTGGAAGTGCATTAAGTGCATATATTTAAAGAATAACTGAATTTGTTAGGATATTGTCTTTTGATTCATAAATATGTATTTGTCCACTATTATTTTATGCCCTTCAGTACAGCAAATTAATAGTCTATGGTTATTAATTATCTATTTCTAATTTTATTATATTTATAGAGATATTATTTATAATATCAATATTTATCTTACTTTTGGTATACTATTTCTTTTCCTTCAAAGTCCATAAGTATTGGTCACACCACTTAGAAGGATGAAAAGGTAGATCGGTCAAAGAGAGGTGGGCAACAAAGCAAAGTTTGTTGAGCAATAGTATGAAGCTCCCAAGAAGGAGGGGGCCTGAGAGGATTGCCACCAGAGTTTCTAAGTCTAGGGGGTTTTATGGGCTTGTTGGAGGTCTGCTTTAGTCTGATTAGCCATCCATGCACCTATCACTCAATCAGGTTTTTGTCCATGCACTCATCTCCTACCATATAGTTATTCACATGTGAAAGGGTGAGGGGCTCCTTCCAGCATGATATAAAATCCTTCTAAGGATGGTTTCCTCTAGGGCAGGGGATGCTTGTCTCTCCTGGCCTTTCTTCATTACTTTTTTTTTTCTTTTTGTAAATTTTTTTTTATTGGAGTTCAATTTGCCAACATACAGCATAACACCCAGTGCTCATCCCACCAAGTGCCCCCCCCCTCAGTGCCCATCACCCAGTCACCCCAACCCCCCACCCACTTTCTCTTCTACTACCCCTTGTTCATTTCCCAGAGTTAGGTGTCTCTCATGTTTTGTCACCCTCACTGATATTTTCACTCATTTTCTCTCCTTTCCCTTTATTCCCTTTCACTAATTTTTATATTCCTCAAGTGAATGAGACCATATAATGTCTGTCCTTTTCTGATTGACTTATTTCATTCAGCATAATACCCTCTAAGTCCCTCCATGTAGAAGCAAATAATGAGTATTTGTTGTTTCTAATGGTTGAGTAATATTCCGTTGTATACATATACCACATCTTCTTTCTTCATTACTTCTAACCTTTGAATTTAGAGTTAATGAAGGTCTCTGACCTCAATGTTTTTATGGCAAATTACCATATCTTCTGCTCTCCAACTTTATATTGAAATATAGATGACAAATAGATATGTATATGTATGTATACATGTGTGTGTATAGAGATTATATTATATATGCATTTATTTAAGGCTTATATATGAAAAATATTCTGCATTGGAAACTGTTTTTTGCATTTGATATATCTTGGACAGAAATAAGTTGTCCTACTTTCAATATTGTTCTGACCATGTCCCTTCATGACCCACTATTCTAAATACATACCACTGGCATTCTTGTGACTCTTTGCTTGAAGACTTTCTTCCTCTATAAGAGAATTAATACCAGATGAGCAGCCTTCAGGGAGATGCCACATGTGAGTTGAAGAAAAAGTGTCCCAGGTATCCTATCCTTCTTGCAGCCTAACTGAATTGTGTTCTATAGTTTTCCAGTGTTCTCAATACTTTCCCATTGACCACAATAAGCACTGATTGCATACACTTTACTGACTTCCTTACTTATCCTATACCACCTTTCCACTCCTCTGTGGATCCCCTCCGAAATACTTGGCCTCAAATTCTTGTCAAAGAACATGTTTCTTCTTTAGCCCAACCCACGACAGTTTCTCTTTCTCCTTGCCTTGCCTGTAGTTTCTACTCTAGATTCTTATTATGAAGTTAAGTCTTTAGCAATGTAAATTGTTATTCATTATATATATGTCACAAAATCAAGTCAAATCTTACAAAACTACATTTATTTTCTCACTTAGTAGTATTTCTTTCATTTGCATTTTATTTTATTGTTTATAGTAGCTTACTACAGTTTCATTATCATGATATCCAGTATGTGATGCTTGTGAAATCAGACTCCTCTGCACTCAGTCAAACTCTAGTGCATGGCTCATCCCACGATTGTGGTTGGCAGAACCTAAATATTTTGCACCTTTCTTCTCCTTGTGTCATCTGTATCTTTATGTATTTTAAAAACTATTCTCAGACTAATATAGTGCTTCTATTTTTACTATTCTAATATACAGATTTCTGAACACACATAACCATATAATTAAACTGATAAAAAAATCTCTAAACAAAACAACACATCATGTGTTTATAAACCTTATTCCTTTTTTTCTCATAATAAAATTTCATACATTATACAAAATGCTAATATATAATGTTCTACTCAAGAAAGTCATTCCATTTCTCTGGGCCTCTAGCTCTTTCTATATAAAATGAGGGGTTTGTACTGTACTCCCAAATGGGTTTTGAGGTTCTCCTACCTTCCACAATACAGAGGGAGGTATAAGGAATGAAGCTCCAGGAATTCTAAGGCTTGCCTTCCTTAACCAAACAATTCTTGACTTCTTTCTTTTTTATACTGCTATTCTGTGGAAGATTTCATTTAAATCAAATTTCTGAGACAAAAAAAAAGTGTGAAAATCACAGTACTGAATGATTTAAAAATGATTTCTTTATAAAAATAAAGAAAGTAAAGGGAAGGAAAGGAGGAAGGAGAAAATTCTCATATCATCCTTGATTTTATAAATTATCCTCAATGATAATAAATATCTTCTTCAGGATTATACATTATACCATTAATCACCAATGATAATAATTATTTTCCTAATAATTGCATATGACATCATGACTAACCTGGATAGAGTTTGCTAGTGAATGGTTTACAGAGTGTAACTCTCACCATATGAGAGAGAAGATGTAAAGGACTGATAGTCAGCTGGTTTGCACCAAGACAGTCATACTCTTTTCATGCTTGATCTCTTCTGATTGGTTAAGTACCCATGATTTGTCAAATATGTTGCTTATTATCCTTGAAACTTAAACATGGCTAGCAGAGAGGGTCAGCACTGTAGACATCATATTATGATGAGGAATAACCTGAACTTGTCTCCGTTTACATTTGAGCATCTCTGATAGTACCTGCCTCTACTTTGGGAATTATATACCTAAATTTCAATATGTAGCCTTCAGTCATGATATTAACCCATCCGTGCATAAATATTAACAATATGGGATGCCTGGGTGGCTTATCGGTTTAGCGTCTGCCTTCCATTCAGGGCATGAGCCTGGGTCTGGGGATTGAGTCCCTCATCCGGCTCCCTGCAAGGAGCTCACTTCTCCCCCTGCCTATGTCACTGCTTGTCTCTCATGAATAAATAAATAAAATCTTAAAAAAAAACAGATTAAAAATATGAAAAGGATGGGACTCCTGGCTGGCTCAGTTGGTAGAGCTTGTGACTCTTGATCTCAGGGTTTGAGTTCCATCCCCACATTGGGTGTATAGCTTAATTAAAAATAAAATCTTTAAAACAAACAAACAAACATGGGAGGATGAATATAAAATCCTTAAGAGCATACCACCTCTGTTTTAATTCTTATTATCATAGATAAAATGTTACATAATGAAGGAAAATTTATATAATATCTATAGAATAGATGTAAATCTATATATAAATATATATCTATAGAATAGATATAAATCTATATATATGCACATACTTTATATATCTATAGTTAGGTATATTTTTTACCTGAAAAATATATTATAACCCATTGAGTCATTGCTTGTTTGGAGGAATGTACCTCAGTAAGTCTCTAATTGCAAGTCAGAGGATTAGACAAAAAAATTAAAACTAGTTTTCTTCTATTTGCCTGTTTGATTTTGCTTCATGTGAATTCCTATTTCCCCTTAAAAAACAGGCCAGCCCGGTGGCTCAGCGGTTTAGTGCCGCCTTCAGCCCAGGCCTGATCCTGGAGACCCAAGATCAAGTCCCTCATTGGGCTCCCTGCATGGATCCTGCTTCTCCCTCTGCCTGTGTCTCTGCCTCTGTGTGTGTGTGTCTCATGAATAAATAAATAAAATAAAATAAAATAAACATAAACAAGAGGGCTGCCTGGGTGGCTCAGCAGTTGAACTGCTGTCTTTGGCTCAGGGCATGATCCTGGGGTTCCAGGATCGAGTCCCACATCGGGCTCCCTGTGAGGAGTCTGCTTCTCCCTCTGCCTATGGCTCTCCATCTCTCTCTGTGTCTCATTAATAAATAAATAAAATCTTTTTTTTAAAGTACAAACAAGAGTACAGATATCTCCTTCTGCTGCTTTCTTTCTCTGGTACTGCACTTGTCCCAGGAATGAATTTCAAAAATTAACTCTAGACTTGAATCATTAACTCAGGCTTTCAAGCATTTTAGTACAATTTTAGAGTTCACATTTTTAGAGTTGAGCTTTGGTGGCCATTTTGAGATTATCTTGACCAAGAGGATACTTTCCTATGGGAGTAGAAATACAGAAAGAACTGTGGCTCAGATTTTGACTGAGAACAGCCAAATATGTCATACATATTACTGGATGATAAAAAAAAATGAATTAAAGTTAGTGAATCAATTTGCTATCCAGAGTTGTCAAAGTGCTACTGACATCAAAATAATGAATCAACACGTCAGACCCATAAGCCATTGCTACCCTACACAAATCATTCTATACACCACCCCTGTACTCACTGAAGGCATGCACACCCTTATTCTATTACTGATCTCTTCTCCTTATCTGAGGAATGTTCTACCTCTGTCCTCTTCTGTACCTATTTTATATGCTGCCCATCTCTCAAATTCATGTTCAAGTTTCATCTTCATCATAGTAACTTCCCTATTCCTCAATCACTGCAGGCCACAGAAATCTCTCTCTTCTTTTATGTACGTAATACATATAATATGCTCCAAATAATTTATACTTCAATATAAAGTTTATTTGACTCTGTAGGCATTTTAGTCCCTTCCCTCTAGCTAAATACTAGCTTTCTTAAAGAATAGAAACTAGATATTCCTCTGTTATTAAATAGTTGTTCAAATAACAGAGTTTGTTAATTAGAAGGAAGAAAATAAGGTCAGGACTGAAATTCAAACATTTCTCTATCATATAAGTATACAGATTATTCAAATATGTAAAGATTTCCATTTCAGTTGATAAATAGCCACTGTGCAATCTCCCACTCCTAGCCCATACTTCCCAATTTCTCTCTCACTGCCCTAGAAGTCTTCTCTCAATCCATAAACTACAGGTGTTTTATGAGACACAGAGGGAGGGTTCTAGCTCTCTGTCCCAGCCTCATGGGCACCATTTGTTCTGATAGTTTGTGCCCATGCTACAGTGATGAATTTTACCACTGATTAATGTGTTATGTAATTTGAATCCAGGAGACAGCTTTTACTTCTATAAAGATAATCTCAGAGTTTTCATTCTGAAAGTAAGAGTCCATAGAATCCTTTCCAGACAAGAAAAATCTGTGCTTCTATGAATAAGCTCATACCATTTTCTAGCCTTTGGGACATATTCTCTTCTAATAATAAGCATAGCAATTTTGTTTATTAAATATAGATGATGATACTGTCACTTTTAATACCAAATGATGTTTCTTTTTCTGCCTTCCAGAAATTAATGACAATTAAATGAGTACATACAAAGCCAAACTATATTACATAAATTATTAATTTACCATTAATCTAGTATTGTGCTTGCATATTGGGTTCAGATCTCTAAAATAACATAGCATCGTATTAATTTATCTTGGCCCTAGTATTATGTCACTATGTTTTTCTTTTTTTTTTTTTTTTTTTTTTTTATTTTTTTTTATTTTTTTTTTTGTCACTATGTTTTTCAATAACAACGGTCAAAGTAGACCAAAACCAGCATGAAAATACTTTCTTTTATAGACAATTGATCTAGAAACATTCAATCAGAAGTAACAAATAATTTTTTCATTCTTTCTTTCTTTCTTTCTTTCTTTCTTTCTTTCTTTCTTTTACTAATGGACATGTTATGAATGAGGGACAATAATAGTATTACAACCCAAATATTTACCCTAAAATCTGTTATCAATCATAATTCCCTCTTAAATACCACTGTGTTTTATACTTGAGGGTTTTTTTTTTCAATGTTTTTCAAGGGCAATTTCCTTGTATGTTATGAGGGCTATGCTTTAAGGAAAACTTCCTAGAAAGCAAATTATTAAACTAGATTCTTCAGGAAAGGCAACATGTTAACAAATGAAATAAGAAGAAGAAAAATATAGTCTGTGTGATAGATCAATATGAGTAAAGGTAGAAATCAGGATTAAGTGCTATATGTCTTTTGTCCTAATTAGAAAGAAGAGTGTCCAAGAAGAAAAGACAAAGATAAATAATTTTTTGTTTTTTGTTTTTGTTTTTTTTAATTTTTGGTTTTAATTCTCAATCCCTAAAATCCATTTACATTGCTTCTCTGGAATAAAAAGATTCCACTCATGATTTTTTGCTTCTACTACCATAATAACATACACAGTAAAAACTTAGTTATAGCTTCTCAATGGAATCATAAAAACAATTTCTATTCATTAAGCATACAGCATCCTCTGAATAAGGATGAGAGATATTATGATTATTTCAATGGAGACATCTGCTCTTTTGGTAATTACTTACCTCTTTTCTGATCTCCAGCTACAGTAGGTTTAGATCCTTTGTGTAATGTCCCTATGTAATATGTGATTCTACAATCTCCAGTCTTAGGATTCATCCTTCCTATTTAATAACCCTTATCTTGGGCAGCTCGGGTGGCTCAGCAGTTTAGCGCTGCCTTCAGTCCAAGGCCTGATCCTGGAGACCTGGGATGGAATCCCATGTCAGGCTCCCTGCGTGGAGCCTGCTTCTTCCTCTGCCTGTGTCTCTGCCTCTCTCTCCCTCTCTCATTCTCTCTCTCTGTGTCTCTCATGAATAAATAAATAAAATCTTTAAAAAAAAAAAACCTATCTTAGTATGAGCTTAGATTCTGAATTGCTGAAGAAAATCTTCTACTAATTGTGCTCTCCTTTCCTAGATTTTCCGAGAATTTCTACACATTATTTGGATGCTCCATACTGATTATACTTTTCACTTGTTCTCTTTGTCAGCCATTTTCCCCCAAATAGACCTTCCATTTCCTTTAAGGGCTTCTCTTGCTGACAGCAACCATGACTCTGGCTATCTTCCTTCCTTCCAGCCAGAATGAACACTGATACAACTTTAATTTTTTAAAGCACAGCCAACAAAAATGTTCAGAATGTTAACCTTACTATTCTGAAGGTTTGGAGATGAAATTACACAGCTATAAATGAAAAC
Source organism: Vulpes vulpes (assembly GCF_048418805.1). NCBI lineage: Eukaryota > Metazoa > Chordata > Mammalia > Carnivora > Canidae > Vulpes > Vulpes vulpes. The sequence goes on along the minus strand of NC_132783.1, from coordinate 75,830,626 downwards.
ATAAAACAGGATATTTGTGGTAGATATTCTCCAGAAAAGGCTACTACATTCCCTCCTTATATGAGAACTCCACTCCTCCCATGATTAGATGGAGTGTCTATGTCTCCTTCGCTTGAATATGAACTGCACATGTGATGTGCTCTGACTAGTAGAATAGCATGGAAGTGACAGCAGTGTCAGTTCTGGGCCTTTAAGAGACATTTAGCTTCTTCACTCTTGAAACTCAGCTACTATGTTGTCATAAAATCCAGGTTATCCTGCTACAAAGTGAAAAAACTTGGAGAGAACCTAGAGGACGAATCACCATAGCCAGAGAAGCTATGTGAAGGAAAGCCAAGGAGCCTCAGCAGCAGGCAGCACCAAGGCCTAAGTGTGAATGTGATCTTCTGGAACATCCAGCCCCACACTTCACTTCTCCTAAATGAGTGCAGCTGTGTGATGTATTCCAGCGATGCCTCCTGGAGCAGAAGAAACACTCGACCAATCTACAGAATCATGAGAAATTATAGCTCATTGTTTTAAATTATTAAGTTTTGGAGAAGTTTGTTATGCAAAAATAGAGAACCAAATAGTCTTTTAATTATCACTTTCAATAAATTCAATTTGACGTATCCTTTCACAGGTAGTCACTTGCTTGATTTCTCCTGTCTACACTCCAGCTTCCCACCACTCTGTTGTAGAAGCCAGATTACTTACTGAGAAGAGGAATTCTTGCAAAGAATTCTTGTGAAGGATAATTCTCTTGATTCTGAACTCACTCCTAGGAGCCTACATTCCTATCTCATTGTGTAGCTTGGGTGCAAGGGGTGTAATAGCTTCTGGCTTCAGGGGTCCCAAACACTAGGTTTGACCACTTGTTGCCAACAAAATCCAAAGGCAGAGAGATGAGTGGTGGGGAAACAAGAAAGAGATTTATTGCAGTGAGGCCAATACAGGGAAGACATGGTCTAATATTTCAAAGACTGTCTCCAAAATGTTGAAAATACTTCCAGGTTTCTTTAAGGAAAATGTGGTACAAAGGTCAGTAGGTATGCAGGTGGGCGGGAAAGGTAAACTCAATCATTGTCTTAGAGACAATCACAGGGTCTTGTAGGCCCCAGATACTCCTTATAGTTTGAGGGGGTAGTTTTAGTTCCATCAGAAGATGCTTTGTCTGCAGGGTCTTTTGCATGAATTAAAAGAAAAGTGGGAAGGGAGAATTTAATCCATTAGAAAATTGGGGGTCAAAATAGAGGTAGTTAAAATCTTCTCTCAATTGTTTTTTTTCTTTTTTATTGTGACAGAATACATGTATTCTTACTATTTTAATTATTTAGACCATTCTAAATGTAAATATGCAAAATTCACCATTTAAAAATGTACAATTTGTGACACATAAGACATATAGAACACACAATTGTGTGCAACAATCACTCTTATCTAGTTCCAGAATATTGCCATCACACCAAAAGGAAATCTCATTTTTCCCAGCCCCTAACAACCATGAATCTATCCTCTCCATGTATGGATTTGCCTATTCTAGACAATTCATATAAGTGGAATCCTAAAATATGTGGCCTTTTGTATCTTACCTCTTTCATTAGCATAATATTTTCAAAGTTCATCCATCTAACTCATTGTTTGGAAGGAAGGAAGGAAGGAAGGAAGGAAGGAAGGAAGGAAGGAAGGAAGGAAAAAAGTATGGAAGAAGGAAGGAAGAAGAAGGAAGGAAGGAGGGAGGGAAGGAAAAAGGAAGAAAGGAAGGAAAAAAGGAAGGAAGGAGGAGGAAAGGAAAAAAGGATGGAAGGAAGAAGGAAAGTAAAGATGATGGGAGGGAAGGAGGAAGCAAGAAGGGAGAGAGGAAGGTAAGGAGAGAAGGAAAGAAAGAAATCTTGCCTGGTTACCATCTCTATAAAAGCCCAGACTTCCTATCAGGATGAAGACCTCTCCATTTCAGAGTAAAATCAAGACATTACTTTTGCCGAATTAAAAGAAACTTTGGAGTTGTTTTCTCAAACAAAAAAGCAGCCTTTCTGCAAAAGGTGAATCCTGAAGCCACTCAGCCTTATATTGAGCGGATTGTCTCCAGTATTTAAAGGGACAGATAGGAAAAATAAATAAATAAAGGGACTGATAGGGATTCCTGCTATGATGGTTACGTTTATCTGTCAACTGGTCCAGAACTCAAGGTGTCCAGATATTAGACAAAAATTATTTTTTTGTGTCTGTGAGGGTGTTTCTGGATGCGTTAATATTTGAAATAGTTTACCCTGTAAGGCAGATTGCCTTCCCTAACATGGTGGGCTTCATCTAGTCACCTGATGATTTGAAAAGAGCAAAAAGATCAAGTGAATTTTGCCTGCCTTGCTGTTGACCTGGAACATGAGTCTTTCCCTGCCCTTGCACTTAAACTTACACCATCAGTTTTCCTAGGTTTTTGGCATTTGGACTCTGACTGGAGCTGATGAGGAAGAAGAAGGCAAGCTGAGGACAAACACAAGCTGACACACTGAACCACCCCAGGTGGATTGATCTGACATTTCGCAGGCACTTCTGGCTGCCCTAAAACTGAGAGAAGGGAAAAACAAAATGGTTAACTTAGAGAGATCACAATCCTACAAGATAGGAATCTCCATCAGTTTACAAATGTCATAGTGATTTACAAGGAAAAGGCATTTTTTATCTACTGATAAACCTAATTTACAGAGACCCCTAACTCCATTTCCTGGAGCCTGAACATCACTCTCCCCACCATGAATGCTGTGGGAAACAAAAGTAGAAGCCAATGTAAATAAAATAAAATTTCCTCATAACCTGCAGCCCATTGGCAAGTACTTGAGGCAGGCAGGATATAACATTCTACCAGGAAACTCCCAATTGTCTTAATGTTAATGCTTTACTAGAGGGAAAAACCCACCTTAGCTTGACAATAGCCAGGCCTCTGGTATCCTGAGAGTCTTCTTTAGCTTATGAAAGTCCTTTTTCCTTACCTCCCCCCAGCTCCCAAGTATATAATCAGCCCTCCCTCATAACCCCAGTGCAGCAGCTCTTTCTGCCCATGGGTCCTGTCCCCATGCTTTAATAAAATCACCTTTTTGCACCAAAGAATTCTAAAAAGTTATTTGTTGGCCTTTGGCCCCGGGCCTCACCAATATTCCAAAACTACATCAGAACTACCCACTGGCTCTCCTGGGCCTCCAGCTTACTCACTGTAGATTTTGGTACTTCTCAGACTCTGTAATTATATGAGCCGTTCCTTCTTACATATATAAGTACCTATATCATAATTACACTTTACATTATAGAAAATAAATATTATAATATTTATCATTATTATAATAATTGATATATAAATCTATGTGTGTAAATATGAATGCTTGTGTGTATGTTAACTCTTAATGGTCTGTTTCTCTGGAGAAACTTAACACATCTGTCTTTTTTTTATTTTCTGGCAAATATCCTACATAGTAAGTCTGAATATACCTTCATCAGCAATAGACATTGTTTATTCCTCTCTCTAGAGAAAGCCTTAAGGCTTTTTACTACCTTCAGAGTATAAAAGGAGACAAAAGATTAATACATTTAGTACATTAAGATGCCATTTTCTTTCACCTAAAATTCCCCCCATAAAAAAACATGTAAAATTGTCTTAACAGTGGTGTCTTGGGCACCTGAGTGGCTCAGTGGTTGAGCATCTATCTGCCTTAGGCTCAGATCATGATCCAGATCCCAGGATCAAATCCGGCATCGGGCTCCCCGCAGGAAGCCTGCTTGCTTCTCCTTCTATATCTCTCTGTGTCCCTCATGAATAAATTCATAAAATCTTAAAAAAAAAGTGCTGTCTCTAACATTTATTACTAGTATGGCACTAATTAAAATTTGTGCCTTATTTTCTAAAATGTGTATCTGTCTTATTATTTTCTGTAGTCTGAAGATTGGAATTTTCAATGTTCAATTTTTGTAAGTTTTCAAGGAGTCCACCAAAAAAAAAAAAAAAAAAATAGCTCATCCCATGAGAAAAGAGAATCAAAATGTGAAAGTTGGTGCAAAATAAAACCAGCCTGTGTCAAAAGAGAGGGAAGATGCTGAACATTCAGAACATTGGTCATTTAGTCTGTCCTCTGATCCAGCCTGGGTGGACTCATGCCTGATCCTGAGGCAAGGGGCCTATGATAAAACATGTCCAAACTCAGAGAGCCTGGGTGGCTCAGTCTGTTGTGCAGGCCAGCTGGGTTTCGGCTCAGGTTGTGATCTCAGGATCATAAGATCCATTTTCACTGGCTCCACACTGAGCTCAGAGTGGGCTTAATTTCTCCCTCTCCCCCTGCCCTCCACAGTGCACACGTGCAAGATGTGTCTTCTCTCCCTAAATTAGTAAATGAATCTTTAAAAAAAAAATGTCCAAACTAAATAAATTGGGAATCTGAAAAGCCAAGGTGACGACTGATTGCATCAAATGCCAGTGGCTTTAGCAATGAAACAAAAATCTCTTATCTTGGGATAGTGTTATTTTCAATAGTTAAGGGCACCCGCATTAGGCATTAGCAACCAAAAGCCAGAAATCCGTAGTCTCTAGCTGCCAGCATAACTAGATAGCCAATTCAAGAGAATGGGAAAATTGTGTCCCAGAAGACAAGTTTGTAAGTCATTTGGGAATATGTTTTGAGAGGGCAGTTTTACGGAATTCCAAGTCAGTAGAGATGGACCTCTTTGTGATTGTAATAATACCCTTCGTGTCCCCAGGATAAGGTGGCCTGATTATATCCACAGCAATGTCCTGACCTACTCTCTGCATATTCCTTTAATGCTGTTTATAAATTCAATGCCACCTGACTTATATTGCAAACTGTTATTTTCAGGAATGAGATAGAATAATAGGAGTCTTTTTAAATGGATATCTCCTGAATGTAAACTTGTTCCTAAATCATATCTGGTGGTTTAAATTAAGTCCACTCTTTACCCTTTAAAAGCAAACTTTCTATGAAAAATTCAGGCACCGGGTTGTGTATGGGAATTTTTGAAATATAAATTAATTTTGAATAATGCAAACTCACACTATCCTATTCAAGATGAAGCTTTTCCATTTAAATTTCATGAAAGATTAAGGCAGCTGAAAAAGGAATGCAGACGGACTCAAAGTAACAGTTTGCATTTAGATGCTAGAAAACAGTAAGAGAAATGGTTTCATGTTTTCATTTGCATATATATATGTGGGTAAAGACAGGAGTAAAGATCAAGAATCTGAACTCTGAAATGGCATTTCAATAAAACAATCTAGTGACAAACATTTTTTTCACAGATCGATCAATTTCCTTCTTCCAGTATTTCTAGATAAAATATGACAAACCTTACTTTCCACCTCCTGCAATTTTAGGGGGAGAAAATATGTTTTGGAAAATACCTATATGCAATCAACTAGATGTTAGCTAAAAAATGAAATCATCATCTCTTTTCCTTATCAAATTCAATTATGCTTCAATTTTAAAAGTAGGATACAGTGGCATGTGCATTTCTGTTGAATTTAAATCCAGCATCAAACCTTTAAAAAATATTACCACATGATAATTTTAAAAATATAAACTTACAGACTGAACATTAATTTAAAATGTCTTATTTTTTTAATTCTAGATGCTACAACATGTATTAACATTGAATACATTTTGCTGTGTAAAAGAGTCAGATACAAAACGCCATATAATGTATGATTATATTAACATGAAATGTCCAGAACAGGGAAACTGATACAGATAGAAAGCAATTTAATGATTGCTGTAGCCATAGGCTGAGTGTGGCAGCAAGATAGGGAGTGACTACTAATGGGTTTGGGGTTTCTTTTTGGGGTTATAAAAATATTCTGAAATTACATAGCAGTGATGCTTACACAACTCTGTTAATGTACTAAAAACCACCATATTATACACCTTAACAGTGAAAGTGATTGCATGTAAATTATATCTCAACAAAACTGTTATTAAAATAATAATAATTGAAGTGTAAACAAAAATATATAGGCCAAACAATAATAATAACACAACAAAAAACATACAGGGAAAATTACATACATATATCCTTTTATAACAAGAGTTTTTAGGCACTTGATAGTGAGATTCAACATCTTTTCATGTTTATTTGGTACTTAATATTCCTCTTATTTGAATCACCTGCCTATATTTTTTTTTTATTATATTGACACACTTAGTTTCAGGTGTATGCCATACTGATTTGCCAAATTATTTATTATACTGTGTTCACCCTAAGTGTAGCTACCATTTGACACTATATACACCTATTGTAATATCATCGACTCTTCCTTATGCTGTGCCTCTTATTCCTGTGACTTATCTAAATGTTGTATTTTAAAATCCTAAAAGTAAAATATAGTCAGCTGATACTAATAGTTATCTGAGACACCAGTTAATAATTCTTTTTTAAAAATATTTCATTTATTTATTCATGAGAGACACAGAGAGAAGGCAGAGGCACAGGCAGAGAGAGAAGCAGGCTCCTTGCAGGGAGCCCAATGTGGGACTCGATCCTTGAAACCCGGGATCACGCCCTGGGCCAAAGGCAGACGCTCAACCTCTGAGCCACTCAGGTGTCCCCAGTTAATAATTCTTTGTTTTAAATATCTAAATATTAAACAAAGAATTGTAGAATTTTAGAGCTCTAAGGTAATCTCTCAATGATTTTGAACATCCTTTTTTTTTTTCTCTGCCCTACCATCCCAATCTCTGCCAGATGGCAAGACAGTCAGCAAAAGAGATTACCTTTGGTTACACAACTATGAAGTTTGTCAAGAATTCTTTCCAGTAAGGGTTGGAAGACTGCCTTTCAGGTAAATCTAAAAAATTTCCCTTACATCAGATGATTATTTTCTAATGGATTTATATAATCTAGCCTCTATAGGTATTATTACTCTATTTTTAAATATAACAAAAAATATGTACAAAAATTAGTATTCTCCTTTTTAAAAAAATATATTTATTTGAGGGAGTACACATGGAGGAAAGGGACAGAGGGAGAGGGAGAGAGAGTCTGAAGCAGACTCTGTGCTGAGTGCAGAGCCTGATGTGGAGCTAGATCTCACAACCCTGAAATCATGACCTGAGCAGAAACCAAGAGTCAGTTGCTTAACCAACTGTACCACCCAGGTGCCCCATTTTTTATGTAGGTAGTCACCTTCTTAAATAATCACTCCATAGATATTTAATTGAGCATGTATTATATTTAAGACACTGTTCAATATTGAAATAGGCTCTTCACAAAAGTAAAAATCATGTACAATCAAAGGGGATATCTGTTAGGTGATGCACTTCTCAGAAAGGCATAATTTTATGTCCTTTTAAAATCTCAAAATCCACCAGCTAACATACCATTTTATTCAATTATCTTTCCCACTGAAAGTAAGATTTGAACCAATTTAATTAAATTTAAATGATGAAAGCCTTAAAAAACACTAATAAAATTAAACAAAATGAAAGAGATTTTAGATTATTCCTAATATAATCTGGAATTTATTGTCATAGCTTAAGTGATCACTAAAAATTAATAAACCGATTTAGAGAATAACTGTCTTAAGAGAGAAATTACACTTAGTTTCCTGAATTCAAAAAGTTTAGCTTACATCTCCCTGTATATTTTAATTTTTAGTTCCATTACATGTAAAATTGCAAGTCCTATCATCACCACACATTCCAATTTAAGTGAATATCTAGTTTCAAGAACTCTTCCTAAAACATCTGCCATATTACCAACGTTATCACAGTGGTTTATATCTATCTGAGAGCAAATGGCTAGCATCTGTTTTGAAAACAGTGGAAAAACTAACGAACAAAGTGAGATTATGATCAACCCTGACAATATGTAGATAAGCCAAGCCACACTGCATAAATCAGCATTTGGGTATTATTTCTCTTCATTTTTCTTAATATGCCAGCAACAGCAGCATATACAGACAATGTATAGAAATTTAGGGGAAAATAATCCAATTTAAGTGTTAAACCTATAATCAAATACCCAGTGTGGATTTAAAAGCCTACACCAGGGGATCCCTGGGTGGCTCAGCAGTTTAGGGCCTGCTTTCTGCCCAGGGCGTGATCCTGGAGTCCTAGGATCGAGTCCCACATCAGGTCCCTGCATGGGCCTGCTTCTCCCTCTGCTTGTGTCTCTGCCTCTCTCTCTCTGTCTCTCTCTCTCTCTCTATCTCTCATGAACAAATAAATAAAGTCTTTAAAAAAAAGCCTACACCATGTCATAAAAGATAGAAAAGTTTTTCAATCAGTCCTTAATGAGAGTTGGTTCGTAGGCAGGTATCTTTGTCAGATTTCTCTGAAGAAGCAGAACCAATAGGGTGTGTGTGTGTGTGTGTGTGTGTGTGTGTGGTGTGCACTCATGTATGTTTTGCAAGAAGGTACTGTATTGGTACTGGCTATGCATTTATGGAGCCTATAAATCCCATAATCTGTTTCTGCAAGCTGGAAAACCAAAAAAGCTGGTGGTGTGATTCAGTCTGTGTCTGAAGATCTGAAACCAGGATCACCAATATCAAGGGCAGGAGAAGATGAATGTCCTAGCTTAAAATGAGAGAGTGAATTCTCTCTCTCTTTCTCTCTTTCTTCTATTCAGTCTCTCAAATGGTTTGGATGATGCTTATCCCCATTAGAGAAGGCATCCTGATTTACTCAGTCTATCAATTCAAATCCTAATCTCATCTGGAAATACCACATAGACATATCCAGAAATGATATTTTACCAGCTACCTGGCCACCCTTTAGCCCAGTCAGGTTGACATATAAAACTAACCATTATAGTAAGTGATGGTTACTTACAAATTCAATATCAATTACTTACAAATAGGCTACTGACAAGTCTTAGGCTGCTGAATGGTCCGATATGACCATTTTCTAAACAAAACTACAGAATATGACCATTTTTCTGCCACAGTTGAAGCTCATTGATTTCCTTGTACATCACTTCGTCCATTAAGGATGACTCTACAGTGTTTCTTGAAGCAATCTGGAGAGGAATAGCTGATGTTCTTCTAAGGACCCTCTCACCAGTGGGTTGAGCCAGTTTTATTTTTGTTACTAGAGTCACTTTTATTTTCTAGAGTATAGTCTTAAAAGATGGCTGCCATTAATTCCTTCCCTCCTTGATACACATGCGGTTTTCTATATATCATAAAGCAGAGTCTACTTCTCCTCCCCTTGAGTCTGCCCAGTCTTATAATTTTACTTTGTTAGTAAACTATAGCAGAAGAATGTTGTACCACTTTCAGGCCTGGTTTCTAGAAGGCCTGGAAGGTTCCATTTTCTCTCTCTAGAGAAGCCAGATAACATGTTATAAATAAATTATGTTGTGCTACTGAATTAGGAGAAAACAGATAAAAAGAGAACCCAAGTGGAGAGGAAATGAGCTGTCAAACATGCCAGTAAAGCTTTATTAGACTTAGGTACAGCCACAGGTAAATATAGGTGATTGAGAGATCTTAGTGGATGTCACCTGAAGAAGAAGAACCTGCCTGAATCCTGAAATATAAAATCTGAAGAAATAATAAATAATATTTTTAGCTGGTAAGTTCTGGGGTGATGTTTTTACACAGCAATAAATAATTGAGACATACATCTATAGCAGAGAAACCAATACTTATGATAATGATATTTCAAGTTTTTATTTCTATGCCTTGAATCAAAGTAGGCCTGCTTCTAGAATATGAAATAAGTAAGGACAAGAAATTCGAGAACACAAAACACATATGCTCAGGCCCAGATGTGAATACAACCAATAATGGGAAGGTCAAGTCAAGGGAACTGACATGCTCACTCTAAAATAATCGAATAGCTATCTCTGAGAGAGTGATTAATTTATCAAACTCTACTTTCTAACTATGCTCCAGCAAATTTACCCAAGATTTTTAAGTTATTCAAAAAGTCTCCTTCTTCAAAGGAATTATACAGATGTTTCTCTCTAATGTCTTAGCTCACAAACATTTCCTATCCATGAATTTCTGAGGGCTGAAACCATCCATAATCTTAATTTTTTTCCCCATGGAAGCCCTCAGGCAAAAAGGAGCGAAGGGCCCATGTCCTGACCTTGCTGGTTTTGCCTTCCCCTGAGCATCCTGGAATGGCAAACTCAACTTACAACAACCATGAGCAGAATTTCTCCGAGGAGGCATTAGAGGAAAAAAGTGTGATTCTCACATTGGGGTTCCAGCTAATGAAGAATTTAATGAAGAACAAATGGAAGTGTTTCTTCAACTTCAGAAGACAATCTGAAGATGTCTGGGTGGAGTGATAAAGTTTGTCATCCTCAAATAAGTGAACAATTCAAGTTTTGTCCAAAACATAGTTGTTGTTGTAGTACACCAGTCCCTCCTTTGCCAGTCAGTTTGCCTCCAGTTAATAATGTATGTTGGGACACTGTGAAAGTGGTGCCAACAATTGAATTTGAGTACTGATGGCCAGAAAATAGAGGTTTATCTTAGGCTCCAGAAGCATGCTTACCCTGAAATAAACCAGGAGTGTGGTGACAATGTAAAGACTATTCTTGAAAAATCGCCAGAGGCTAAATTGGAGTCATGTTCAGGGAAATGCAAGATGGTGACCAAGAAAGCAAGAATTTGGAAAAGTTTTAAGAAGAGTAAGAGAGAGGCAGTCCAGGTGGCTCAGCAGTTTAGTGCCACCTTCAGCCCAGGGTGTGATCCTGGGGACCTGGGATCCGTCCCACCTCAGGCTTCCTGCATGGAGCCTGTTTCTCCCTCTGCCTGTGTCTCTGCCTCTCTCTCTCTCTCTCTCTCTCTCTCTCTCTCTCTCTCTCTGTCTCATGAATAAATAAATAAAATCTTTTAAAAAAAAGAAGAGTAAGAGAGGCAGGGGGATTAATATAGTCAAAGTGGTAACTTCAGCACAGTAAGGCATGTTGGTAGCATGGTCAAGAATTGCTGCAAGAGCCAGTCAATCCAAGTCTGTGAATTCACATTCCATTCCTGGTTCTGTTGAGACCTTTCTGCTGCAAGCCTCTGGTATGGGGTGGTGTGTGGTCCATAGAAGACCTCTCCTTGCAAACACACAAGTCTGGGTTCACCTGCAGTTTCCTGCAGGTCAGGCCTGGATGCCTGACACTCCCAAAAGGATGATCTCTCTTTTCCTTTTACCCATCTGCACTTTCCCATCTCCAGGGCTAGAAGATCATATGTTATTCCCTGAATGTGCTGAGAGAAATAAGAAGATGATGAAAAGATTAATTGCACTGAGGAAGAAAGGGTGACCTCGTTTGAACACATAAACACCATTCCCTTTGAATGGGCCATATCTTGATACAGAATAAGTGGTGGAAAGCCCAGAGCTACCACTGACTTGCATCCCAGTGTTTGCTGCCCTCTCTTCTAGCCAGCCTCAGCATCGCTTAATAACCTTGAGTACAGATGTGAATGTCTGGATTCTGTACTTAGGCTTGCCAAGAAGTGACTGCTATTCCTGCTTCAAGTACTTAGTTCTATAGAATATAATTTAGTTCTGTTTTAATTAATAGATATTTGAAAGTTTTAGGTTTTTAGAAAAATTTAACAGAAAGTGCAGAGTTCTGAAATACTGCTCTAACCCCTTCCCCTACTATCAGCAGCCTGCACCAGAGTGGTACAGTTGTTGAACCTACATCAACTTACCAATATAACCCAAAGCCTATACTTTACAACAAGGTTCACTTTGGTGTTGTACAGTCTGTGCACTTTTACACAGACTCCACCAATATAGTGTCCTCAAAATAGCTTCCCTGCTATAAAATTTTCACATTCCATCTATCCAATGCTCTCTTCCCTCCAACTCCTGACTACTCCATAGCTTCACCTTTTCTAGAGTGTCATACATTTGGACTCATACAGTAGCCTTTTCAGATTGACTGATTTCACAGCAATATGCATCTAAGATTCCTCCTTTTCATGGCTTAATATCCCCCTTCTTAGTGCTGAATAGTCCATTGCCTGCATGTACCTTAGTTTGCTCATTCATTCCCATATTAAGTCACCCAGGCTGCTTCCACCTTCGGGCAATTATGAATAAAGCTTCTACAGGGAAGCCTGGATGGCTCAGTTGTTGAGCATCTTCCTTTGGCTCAGGTCATGATCCCAGGGTTCTGGGCTCAAATCCTGAATCAGGGTCCCCATAGGGAGTCTGCTTCTCCCTCTGCCTATGTCTCTGTCTCTCTGTCTCTCTGTCTCTCTCTCTCTCTCATGAATAAATAAAATCTTAAATTTTTTTTCCAACCAAGGGATTTTTCTTAAGGTTCTATTACTTTCAGTAGTGCAGGTGAGGTAATATGCCACCGAACTAATATTTTGCTCTGAAGTATCTTGTTCTTCTGATACTATTATTAAAGTATTTTATGGAGATCATAAAATATAACTGCTTCAAAATAGGCATTGTTAAGTGTCGTTAAGATTGTTAAGCATTACTTAAATTCAAGAGAGTCCATCAAAGATCTGACTCTTGTGAAAGGAAAAGGAAAGCAAATACAAACAACATTCCAGAGGCGAGGGAGGGGTAATGTCAAACCATAAGATGTGGGTGCGTGCTCCAGGGTTAATGAGGGAGAACCAGGCTATAGACATAATTGAAGAGATGATAACTGAGAATTTGGCAAAATTAATGAAAGACAACAAGCCACAGATCAAAGCTCAAATGATCCCAAGTAGAATAAACAGGAAAAAGAAAAAACAAAAATAAAGACCTAGACACATCACATTAAGTTACTGAAGAACAAAACAAAAGGTCTTCCTCAAAACAGGTAGAGAAAAAAATACAGCTTAAGCAGAGACACAAAAAAAGACCTAAAAAGTTATAACAGACTTCTTGTGAAAAAGTGCAAAGACCACAAGACAGCATAGCAGTAGTTGTACAGTACTATCAGCCTACCCTAGATAAAAACATAAAAAAAATGTTTTTAAAAATGAAAGAACAAACAAATTCATTGCTAGCAGACCTTAAATCCAATAAACGGTAAATTAATTTTTTTAGACAGAAAAAAATATGACCCAAATTAAAATTTGGATAAGTACAAAGAGAAGGGGAGTACAAGAAATGGTAAAAATGGCAGTAATAAAAATAACATATTCTCTCTTATCTATAATCATTCAAAATATAATTGACAAAAATGCAAAAGATAGAAGCAAGGAAATGATTATATACATTGAAGTTTCTTATACTCTGCATCAGTATATTTAAAGTTAGGCTGAAATTAAGTTAAACATAAATATTGTACAGGTATAACTAATAATCTATTTATGGGGATAAATGTAATCATATCACTATGATATTGTGCTAAAAGAAATTAAACAACCTAAGACAAGATTTAACAGGGTGACCAACGTAGTTCAGAATACCCCTCTGAGAAATAGCATTTAAGATACTCTTCTGTTAAACCATAACTTTTTGGCTTACTGCACCACTTAAAATTACAGATTCTATCATTGCATTGTATCCTCAGAAAAGCACAAGTAATAAGACTGAATAACTTACATATAAAGTTCAATAAATTGCAATATCCACTCATGACAGAAAGGTGCTATGCATACCTTGTCATTTTTTACTAAATACCATGGTATATTGATAAATAGAACTGTCAGAAATGCTGAAATGTTATTTTAGAGTGAATGAAAATATTCTCTAGAAAATAGGTTTATTTTTCAATGTCCAGGTTCACTATTTTTTTCAAATAGTTTATAATAGCAATATGGTACAGTAAAAGTCCTAACCCAAAAAGAATTCTAAGATTGTTTTGAATGCCAACCTTTTGTGTAAAATATAGTCCATGATAGGATCTTTATTTTTCAATATAATCAAAACTCTAAAACCTATTTGCAAAATTTTAAAGGTACTCGGCATTCCCACATCATGATTCCCTGATGCATGTGGTTATGTATGGAGTAAATTAAAGCAGAAATATCTGTCTAGACCTTCAAAAATGTTAATAAAGTTATACATTGTATTTATGAAATTTTCATTTTGATTTCATATAAGCTTACCTCCATTGTAAAGGGGCTACATTGAAAATGACACTATCATAGAAGTATATAAAACATTTATTTCCATATTTAACTGATAATTTACATACAGTAAAATTCAGTTTTGACAAGCACATACAGTCATATAATCACCTCACAATCAAATGAGTCAAGTTCCCTTACCCCCAAAATTCCATTGTGTCCATTTTAGGTCGATTCCTACTTAATCCCCAACATCTGCAACTAGTGATTTGTGTTTTCTCTGCATACTTTTGCCTTTGTAAGAATGTTGTATATATATACTATGTAGCTTTTGATTCAAATTTCTTTCGCTACATATAATGCATTTTAGTTTCATTCATATTATTGATGTATTGATGGTCCATTTCTTTTTTCCTGAGTAGCAGTATTTTATTGTATGGGTACATCAGTTTGCTTATACATCCCATAGTTATACATGCCATAAAGACTTTGCAGTTGTTTCTAGTCTTTGGTTCTTATGAATATTTTTTTCTTTTGAATATATCTCACTAAATATTCAACTACACATTTTTGTATAAATATAAGTTTAATTTCCCTTTGGTGGATACCTTGGAATGGGTTTGCTCTGTCATAGGTTAAGTGTACATTTAATTTCATAGGAAACTATCAAATTGTTTTCCAACGTTCCCTACCATTTTCCATTTCAACCAGAAATTTGCAAAAGTTTCAGTTGTTCTACATTCTTATTGGCACACAGTAATGGACTTTTTTTTTTTTTTAATTTTAGCCATCCTAAAAGGTGTGTAGTGTTATATTACTGTGGTTTTAATTTGCATTTATCCAATAACTCACTTTTACATATACTTATTTACCATCTATCTTCTTTGTTGGAGTGCCTGTTTAAATTCCTTCACCTCATTTTTTTTTTTCAATTGGGATATTTGTTCTAGCACTATTAAATTTGAAGAATTCTGGTTACAATTCCTTTCTCAGATATATAGCTCAGGAATTTTTTCTCTCAGAATATGGCTTATCTTCTCATTCTCTTAACTGTGATTTTGAAGAGCACAAGTTCTTAATTTTTGTGAAATTCATTTATCATTTTTTTAGTTCATGTGTATTGCTTTTTTGTCATAACTAAGAAATCTTTGCTACTTGAGCTGTTTACTGTTATATGTAAACTGGGCTAGGCCATGGTGCCCAGATATTTATTTTATCAAATATTATTCTGGATGCTTCTGTCAAGTGGCTTTTGAGTGAAATTAGCATTTAAATCTCGGACTCTTGGGCACCTGGGTGGCTCAGTCAGTTAAGCATTAGCTTTCAGCACAGGTTATGATCCCAGAATCCTGAGATCCGTTCCCTAGATTGCCTTGTTGGACTCCCTGCTCCCAGGGAGCCTGCTTCTCCCTCTGCCATTCCCCCTGCTTGTGCTCTTTTTGTGTCAAATAAATAAAATCTTTAAAAAAAATAAAATAAAATAAACCTTGGATTTAGTCAAGCAGTTCCCCTTTGTAATGCAAGAGGCCTCACATTCAATCAGATGAAGACCTGAATAGAACAAAGACTGATCCCCCTCAAGCAAGAAGTAATTTTGCTAGCAGCCAGCCATTAGATGAAAACTGCAATAACAAGTCTTCTCTTGATCTCTGGCCTACTCTGCAGATTTTGGACCTGACAATCTCTATCGCTGTGTGAGCCAATCCTTGAAATAAATCTCTCTCCCTCTCTCTCTCTTTCTCTCAGGAACTACACTACCTATTTGAACAGATAATATATTATATATAACAATTAATGTAAATATGTAATACATAATATAGAGAGAAAATCATAAGTAATTTTAAACAGATGTGAAAAGGCCAAAACAAAACAAAAACAAACAAAAAATACACTGAGGCAACATATAAATAGAAACTTCAGGAAGCAGCTCCAACCTGCTAAGGATGGGGATCCCAAAACAGGAGTCGGGTTATCAGAACAGAGAAGTGGAGATGAGGCTGGCTTTGGGGCTCTTCCATCTGATGAGCTCACTGTCAGGCCACTGCTGGTCCCTCCAGAGGGCATGATAGGCCGGCTCTGGAATTGGCAAGGGGAAAGGATGAATATTAGAATTGGCTGTTGTTCATGGGACAGGACTTTACTGGGATGACTATAAGAAAAAGGCAACTAAAACCAGCAACTTCTTCTCTTGCCTTCTGCCTTCTGATCTCTCTCCAATACATACTAGCATAATTTAACAGTCTGGCAAAGGAGAAATGCAGTTTTCAGAGTCCCAGCCCTACCATCACAAACCATATAAAAGGTATGTTTAGAGCTGAAAGGCAATAGTTTAACACCTATCCCAATAGGCATCTTTTGTTTCCATCAAGCTGAGTGAATAGTAAGGGGATTTTAAAGTGTTCTAAATTTTATAACCTATGCCTCATTAAATACCAATATCTAAATTGCAAAAATTATTCATCTAAATAAATTCACTTTTGTGGAACAGGTAAATTTTCAAATTTCTATTATCAGAGAAATGACTGCCAGTTCAAAAGTCCTACAAAATATTATTTCATGGACTGAACATGATAGACAGTGATAGAACACTTTTAATATTTTTTTGTCTTATCAAATTTCAGCTGAACTAATAGTTGCATTAACTAAAAGGAGTTTTCAGTTAGTTGTTCAGAACATTGGTTACTCCAGGAAGTATTTCTTTTAGAAATATATAGTGAACTTATACAATTAAAAAGCTTGATCCACTGTAAATGTGATGCTATATTTTGTTACATGTTTATTAAAATAGAGATCAAAATCTGCAAAAAAATAAATAACTAAAGAAAAAGAAAAAAAATGCACTCTTAGGATAGACAATTTAGATTTCCAAGAAAATGCCCATACTAATAACTGGAATTCATACTAACTCTTATCAAATTGATAGATTTTTACAATGTACATTTTTAGGATCATTTTAATTTCTAAGTGTAATATTATAAAAACAAGTTCCTCATAAATAGTAGACATTTAACACCTGTTGTTTCCAAGTGCTACATTAAGGAACTAAATAGTCTGGAAAAAAACTAAACACTTTGTGTTCTGCAAAACTTTTAGAAAGGCAAGTTCAGCAAATAAATTTTGTTTATAAATTTTTTTTTTCATAATCACATTGGTTGAACTATGTTTTCCCAATATAAGAGACCTAATTATACCAATATGCACTATGGGAAATATCTTCTCTTTGAAAGCTTATGCTACTTGTCAATATCATTCATATCAAAACAGCAATTCATTAAATAGACAGATGGATAGATGATAGACTGAGTAAAGTTCTTTGATTCTTGAATATTTTTTACTTTCTGACTGGCATAGATACAAAAAGGAAAGATAGGGCTTCTTATCAGTATGGGCAGGTTAGATCTTTTAGAAAGAAAAATTTGAAAATGTGATTATGTTTACCTCAGGTTAATAAAATGGATCATCCTGGTTATATGCATTCATAATAGATTTGAGAGAATAGAGCATATGCTCTTGAAAGGAAGAGGATAAATTGGAAAATGTGTATATTACATCAATGTTGAAAAGTTAATTATAAAGAATTTTCCTTTAGAAACTTTGCTGAGACTCTCTCCATAGTAATTGATCCAACTTTTCTTTGTTACTTTATTCTATTTTAGAAATATATCATCCTTTCTTTGAGACTTTTCTTTGATTCATTGAAAGGCAAGATAACTAGGAAATTGGGTTCTTCCACTAAAGACACTTATCAAACAGACTGTTTCAAATTGCTTTGGCTTGGAGACAGAGATAGTTTCAGTGAAAGTGCTATTTATTTTAAAAGGAAATATACTTTTAAAAATCCTGATCGGAATTAAAGAACCTAAAAAATGTATACATACTCCAAAGTTGGCTCCACTACTTTATCTTAATACTTTTTAAAACATTATTGCAAGTTATGTATACATATATAACAGTATTCAGAAATATTTTGTCCCACCATTTATCATCAAATAACTTACAGAATGAGCAAGTGACTTTCTGCTATGTATACATATACAGCATTTATTCTATTCCCTCTGAAGATAAGTTCCAGATAGAAACTTGTATAATTATGCTCCTAAATTCATCTCAATAACTCTCTATCTCAAATCAAAGATTTGATAACAAATTGTAACTTTTTTCATGAAAAAGTGGCTTAATATTAAGAGTACCTTAATGACTCATCCAGGGGTACCTGGATGGCTCAGTTGGTTAAGCACCTGCCTTCAGCTCAGGTCATGATCCTGGGATCCAGCGCCATATTGAGCTCCCTGTGCATCAGGGAGTCTGCTTTTCTGCCTTTATGCCCTGCTCCTGCACGCTCCGCCTGTCTCTCTCACTCTTAAATAAATAAAATCTTTAAAAAAATTAAAAGGTATACTTTTTAATAGAATGAACTTTCACTTTTACCAAAATGAACTTAACTGTATATGAATGCTTATAGTTTAATCTTTGTATTTCTATTTTATTTTACTTCATTTTAAAATTTTGAGCCACCTTTCCTAGTTATTCTCAGTGGGAGTGTTGGTATGAGCTACTTGTGTTCCATGATGGGAGCAGGAGTCCTTCAGGTTAATTTCTTTAAATATCTCCTCCCCTATTTCTATGCTCTTGCATCAACAGCTGATTGATGTTTTGATTTGATTTTCTAATTTTATTTCCATTTCTCTCAGTCTTTTAAAACTTTTTCTACTTACCAAAAAAATTTCTACTTACCAATAAAATTTCACAATTTTATTCCTCAAAGATTTTATCCATTTCCCATCTTCTCTCCCTTTCTCTTTCTCTCCGAGACATATACAATACATATACACTTTAATTCATAATTTTCTAGTTTTTAAAGTTTTAATTTTTGATATTTATTCCCTTTACATAAACTTATTTTTTTTTATTTCTTACAGGCAATACCTTTTCTCTACTTTATGAGGACAATTTTCAGTTTTCTTTGTTAATATTATCATCCTAATGAGGTATAGTTTATAAGCAGTGAATGTACACATTTTGAGTTTGTATTTTAAGCTTAATGAATTTTGGTAAATATATATTTATGTAATCACCATCTCAATCATGATGTAGAACACTTCCATCACCTCAGAATGTTCCTTCATACTGCCTGCAGTCATTTCTCCATGCCTCCATGCTCCAACGGAAACCTGATCCTTTTATTGTGTGAATGTAAATATAAATGAATATGAATATAACATGAATTTGTTTATGCATTTACTGGTGGAGAACATTCAAGTTGTTTCCAGCTGGGAATTATTATGAATAAAGTAAGCATAATCATTCTTGCATACATCATTTTATAGAAATTTGTGTTCAATTTTTACATTAATATGAAGGAGTTGAATTGCCAGGTCATAGGGTAGGCAAATGTATGTTTACCTTTATGAGAAATTATAGGACTTTTCCAGTAGGGTTTTATCATTTCATATTCTCACCTGCAATGCATGAAAACTCCAATTTAGTTACATTCTTCCCAACTTGGTATCTTCTGTATTTTTATTTGTTAACTCTGTAATTCAAGTAGGTATAAAGCAGTATTATATTATGAATTTTCTTAATGATCAAAAATGCTGAATATTTTTCCAGGTGCTTCTTAGTCATATCTTTTGTGAAGTAAAAATTCATGTATTTTCCCATTTGCGAAAAAAAATGTTTGGTTGTTTAATTAACATTATGGATATAAGTCCTTTTACAAATACATATTTAGAAAATATTTTCCCATTTGCTCATTTATTTACCTGAGTTCCTTGAAGAGCATAAGCTTTTCATTCATTAAATCTAATATATCACTTTTTTCTTCACAGTTACTACTTTTTATGGTCTGTTCAAAGAATCTTAACTCAAAATCATAAGGATTTTCCCATGTGTTTTTCTAGAAGTTTTTAAATTTAAGTTTTAGTTTTAAATCATGTATTTAAGCACATGTTTCTTTTCAGTTAATTTCTGGGTCAGGTAAGGATGGCAGTTTATTTTTCTCCATATTCATACACCCGTTGTTGCAATCTTTTTTGTTGAAAATACTGCTCTTTCCCCATTGAATTATCTTTTTTTTTAATTTATTTTTTTTATTATTTATGATAGTCACACACACAGAGAGAGAGAGAGAGAGAGAGACAGGCAGAGACACAGGCAGAGGGAGAAGCAGGCTCCATGCACTGGGAGCCTGACGTGGGATTCGATCCCGGGTCTCCAGGATCGCGCCCTGGGCCAAAGGCAGGCGCCAAACCGCTGCGCCACCCAGGGATCCCCCCATTGAATTATCTTGATGGACTTTTCAAAAATACATGGACCATGTATGTGACAATTTCTGAATTCCCCATTCTGTTCCATTAATCCCTATGTTTATCCTGGTATTGCTACCACTCTTGTCATGATTTATATAGATGTAGAGTTATAGGAGGTCTTGAAATCAAGTGGTACAAGCCCTCCACGCTGCTTTCCACCATCCACCCCGAATTATTTAAGTTCTTCAAGAATTTTTGCATTTCCAAATAAGTTTTAGAATCTTGGCAGGTTCTATAAACAACAAAAGTATCTGTTTGTGATTTAGATTGGAATTACACTCAATCTACAGGTCAATATAGGGACAATGGACATACAGTATTAACTCTTCTAACACATGATCATACATCTTCTAATGCATGACAATACTGATTCTTACATGGTATATGTCAACATTTGTGTTTTTATGATCACTGAATTGAAAATATTTTCTAATTTTCTTGCCTTATGAATTTTATTAGAAGTGGAGTTGTATACTTTCCAAATATTGGGAAATTTCCCAGGTTTTGATTTCTAATTTAATCCTCTTCTTCTCAGAAATATATTTTGCTGTATTTAAATCATTTAAAATTTAACACATTGTATGGCTCAATATTCAATGTACAATCTATCCTGATAAACATTCCACATGCACTTGAAAAAAATACATAGTCTATAGTTACTATATGCAGTGGTCTGTCAATACCAATTAAGTGAGATTGTCCGAAGGCTTTGATCAGATCCTTCCAATTTTTTGCTTTCTTGTTTTATCAAATACCAAGAGAAGTATCTTAAAATCATGAACTGTGATAATCACTTTGTCTATATTTCTCTTCCTTTTGGGGGGCTAGATTTTATTTCATATATATTAAGCTATATGTTTTTTGAATTTATACCTAGGGGAGTTAGGTATCCTTGCTTCTTTTATTTTTTATTTTATTTTTTTTTAGGTCCGGACATAGTTGCAACTTTTGAATGAAACCATAACACCTTTAAAAATACAAGCAAGACATGTCCAATTAATCATAAAGTCTTCCTCTAGATTGTTTTCAGAAAGGTCACATTCCTAAGATGTTAATTTAAGCTTTCATTCAATCTTTAAGTAGAATGAGTCCATAAAGACTCTGTACAATAGCTAAGAAAATGTGACCTTAATTCATTATGGGAAAACCACAAACTTGTACTAATAGGGTATTGTTATAGATCCTTCTCTATTTACAGAGCAGTAAGGAATTATTTTTTAAAAGTACTGTGACACCTGGGTGGCTCAGTGGTTGAACATCCACCTTTGGCTCAGGGTGTGATCCTGAGGTCTGGGATCGAGTCTAGGATCCGGCTCCTTGCAGGGAACCTACTTCTCCCTCTGCCTATGTCTCTGTCTCTGTCTCTCTCTCTCTCTGTCTCTCTCTCTGTGTGTGTCTCTCGTGAATAAATAAATAAAATCTTTAAAGAAAAGTACTGTACATATCCAGTTGAACTTGGGGAAGACAATGTTTTTTATAATTTTATTTAGATCTAGTCAATTTTTTTTCTTACATTTGACCTCTTTCCAAGGAGCTGATGACTGTTTCTTTAGCATGTGCAATGTCCTTCTTTATCTCTGACAGCATTCCTTGTCTTGAAGCCTACCTTATGTGATATTAATATAGACATGTCCTTTTTTTAAGCTTAGTGTTTGTATAGTATGTCTTTTATATTCCTATTACTTCCAACCCTATTTTAAAAGCACATCTTGGGGCACCTCAGTATGTTAAGCAGCCAACTCTTGATCTCATCTCAGGTCTCGATATTAGGGTTATGAATTCCAGCCCCATGTTTGGCTTCACACTGGGCAGGAAACCAATGTAAAAAATAAAATAAAATAAAGAACATATCTGATAGATATCATATAGTTGTATTTTGTCTTTTAATCCTGACAATTTTCCTTAAAATTGGAATGTGTAGTCCATAAATAATTAATAACTATTAATATAATAGGGCTTAAAGGTCACCAAAAACTACTGATTTTCTTCAATCTTTTATTCTCTATTTTTTCAGTTGGATTATCAGATTAAATTATTATATAAATCCAAGTACCTAACTGAATAATTGGTATTGATATATCATCAGGTTGACTTTCCGTTAAAAAAAATCTGCTACTAAGCTGACTATAAACTTTTACTTCAGTTGCTGCATTACTCTTACCTAGTATTTTTCACTTTGCTGTATTTTTGTAAATTTTCCTACTATGGTCTTCTTTGTGGTTACTTATTAAGATATTCCTCTTTAGCTATTGTATGTGTTTATAATACTGTTTTTTAAACTTATCTGCTAAATCTAATATCTGGATCATCTTGGGGTCTGTTTCTATTTATTACAATTTTTGCTATGGGTCATAATTTATTATTTGTTTACAGATCTAATTTTTTAAATTATATTTTGGACATTATAATACTTACATTACAGAGACATTATATTCTGTTTTCTTTCTCTACAAAGTGTTGATCTTTTTCATATGCAATTAGTGGCTAATGTCCTTGAATATGTGCAGGCTTAGTTTTTTGTTATGTTAGGGTAGACTTGTGGAAAGCACAAAGTCTTTACCAAGCTTCTCTAATGTGTTGGAGCTCAAACTCCAATTTCTTACTGTCCCACATATCTTGCTATGGGTATGTTTTAGGATTTAGGGAGGATCTAAAGTAGGTTTTATTTTAGGACATGGGTCTTATTCCTAAAACAGGGTCTTTCTTGTGTCTCAAATGCTCAGGTGTTACAAAGGTCTTTCTACTCTCCTTGTGCTGGAACTCAAATGTCTGCACCACTGATTGACTTATATTTATTTTGTTCTACTCTCAACCCAAGAGCAGCTGGTAACTTCATATGACCTTATCTGGAAAAACCACAATTCTACTCTCAGTCAAGGACTCAGTAGGGACCTTCACACAGATTTGTACCCCTCTCTGCTCTCCCAGCATCCCCATTGCTCAGCTACTTCCTCTCTAGTGATTGAAACTAGCTGTTTTAGCAGTCAAGATTCCAATCTCTGCCTCTCAGCTCAGAATGCTTTATTTGATTCTACTTTTCCACATCATAAGTAGGAAATTGTCTCCACAGAAGGAGCTGAGATAAAGGTAGGGCTTACTTGTGAGTGTCCTTCATTAAGAGATTGTAGTTTTAAGTGCCTGTTATCCTGTGCTTGAAAATAATTTTCTCAGATGTGAAGTTACTAAATAATCCACAGGCTGGAAAAAGATATACATGGTATTTAGGTTGAATAATAGTGGTGCTTATATGGTTCTAAAATGGCCAAATGTTTCTGTTTTCATGTATTTCCATATAAACAAATATCTGACAATGAATTAGAATAAGGAATTTTTGAAGATTGTTTCATCAACTGGAAAAAAAGACAACACAACAGAAAAATGAGCAAAAGATTATTTAAAAGGCAATTCACAGAAGAGGAAAAAGCAGATAACATTAAAAGAATTATTTGTTGTTAGCAATGAGGGAAATGCAAATTTTGGGGAAAGATTGTAAAAAAAGCAAGTTTTATATGCTTCTAGTGGAAAAACAGCTCAGTAGAGTATTCCGTAGTATCTAGTCATTTTGAAAATATAAACTCTACAAGTGAGTCATTCTATTTTAGAGAAACTCTGTAATCACACAAAATAAGTTATGTATAAAGATATTCATTGTGCCTATGTGCTAAAGAGTAAATAAACAGGACAGTTTGATTGTTTTTCAGTAGAAGAATGAATAAATGCAATGGCTTAGTTATATAATAGTTTATCAATACAAATTGATCCAAATAAAGGGTTTAATATTTTTGAAGATCTTAAAAGAATCTCTATTCTTAAAAATGTGTTGGTTACTTTAATGCACTTAAGCACTTAAAATGAATGAATTAGATTTAGATATTCTAAGAAAGATAAATATCGAGTCTAAAATCCAGCTGCAAACATGCACTCCCAGTGTGATCATATTAATGTAAAATTGAAAACATATAAAACAATAGAATGTATTGTCATAAACATATTAGAATGATATTCAACCACTTTGAAGGACATAGAAGGACTATAGGGAAAAAGTGGGATTGGGATATGTGTATGACTTTTTTCTTTAGGAGAAAAATTCTGAAACAAACAAAAGAACAAATCATGATAAAGCATCAGACATATATGGAACCATTGTGTTACTAGAACAGAGACATTACTTTGAGCACTATCATACAATCATTTTCAGTTTAACTGACAAACAGAATCTATCGATGAAGGCAACATGGCAGAAAAATAAAAGAAGGGGTATCTTTGCTCATGTTTCTGTAAGGAAAGGACTCAACAATCAGTGAATAGTACATTTGGAACAGGATTTCAAATCTTCATTCAGCAAATTGATAAAATAGTAAGTCTAAATAACAGAAGTCTTGGTACACGATTATGCTTTTGGAAATGGGAGATTTTGCTGCATTATCTCAACTAAAAGTGATGTACAGTGTTACATGCTTACAATAAAGGTAATTGCAGCTCCTTTACCTTAGAAGTATGAGAATTTCATGAACACTACTAAACAATTTTAAATACAAAAAAACTGCACATATGTTATTCTGACGTAGTTAAGGATGATATTTATATTTACATGGTGACATGATTCTAATTTAAAAGATTTCTCATAAGTAAGGAGAATATTCTCCTTCTATGAATTGACTGTATTCCTAAACATTTGTCTTTAGACTGGGGCTCAGCAAACTTTTCCTCTAAAGGGCCAGATAATAAATATTTTAGGATTTGAGGGCCACATGGCTCTGTTGCAAATGATCAACCCCTCTGTGTTCATGTGAAAGCGTCCAAAGATAACACCTGCAAAAATGGGTGTGTTGTGTCCCAAAACAACTTTGTTTATAGACACAGGAAGCAGTGCAGATTTGGCCT
Organism: Vulpes vulpes; assembly: GCF_048418805.1. NCBI lineage: Eukaryota > Metazoa > Chordata > Mammalia > Carnivora > Canidae > Vulpes > Vulpes vulpes. Next base: position 75,805,474 of record NC_132783.1, on the reverse strand, counting down.
CTAAGTTATAGTATGCCAACATCTGCTCCAGATTGTTTTGATTCTTCCAATAGTATCACTAAATATTTAATAAATTTGTCAATGCTTTTGTGCATCCTTCTTGCCTGTTGGTTTTTATGGTCCTCTGGTACATAAAAGTTACATAACTCAAGATCTGCAAAAATGAGATGCTGATTGTGAAAAGTAGATGATTGATGAGTATTGAACTTTATTTTGGTGGTTTGTCTTCTTTAAATAAATTCCTTCATCATCCCCCATTAGTCCCTTACAGGCTACAGATGTGAGTGCTCCCAGTTATATTGGTGAGGAAGGTTAGAAAATTAACATAAATTTGGAGCTTATAAAGTCTTTCTGATGAAGACTTTTTCACTAAGTCAGGCTTGAATCCCTTCTTTCTCTCAACTTCCTATGGCATTCTGAATGTTGTCTGTAAATAAAACCCCTTAAGGTTTTGCAAAACAAACAAAAAAATAAATAAGCAATGGCTCCTGATTTTTTACTCTTGCATTTATAATGGTTATAATAATAGGTTAGATTAATCTTGGTAGGAATGACCAGCAAGTTTCAAAATATCTAGAGAAATTTGATATTTTATGATTTGTTAGTAGAAGAAAGTAGGAACTTAAAAGAATGTGGTTCATTCTAAGATATGTCTGTCTCTTAAACTCAGATGAGCACTAAGCCTAAAAAAAATCATTACTAAAAAAAAAATAAATGATGCTAATTTATTCTTAAAAGTTATTATCACTATTATTTTCATTTATATGCTGCCAGAGTTGTGTATTTTTAATCTCATAATAAAACAGGTAAAATAGAGAGTTAAGAGCCACAGAGTGATGGGAAAGCTCTGCAGGTGTGCATTTTAATCAAATATTAATTAGATAGTGGGTAAGACAAATAAACAGGAAGTACTGAGGGTGACCATGGAGTTTTTTAAGCAGAAATGGTGAATGACCAGAACTATATAATCATAAGACTAAGTGGTATTCTACTTTTTCATTCTAAAGCTAAATGTCACTCTAATGGTTAGTATTAAGATAACATGTATGCCGTGCTCTGGAAAAGACATATATTTATAAATTTAATTGAAATATTTACCATTTTTGATGACTTTATCCTTGGGTAGAGTCTTGGTATCAAAAGAAAATTAAAAAAAAAAAGACTTGTTTAAAGGCAGTTTCTTCTTTTTTATAAATGACATTTCACTGTCTTAAAATAGAATTTAAAGGAAGTGATGTCTCCAGGAATGCCTGTTTAATAATCTTATGCATTCAAATATGCTTGTTGGAATTCTTGTTGAATTAATTGGCACATCAATAGTATATAAAAAAGATCATGGAATTCCTTTTGGCAAAAAAAAAAACTTCATGAACTTTATCTAACATGCCAGTTTATTGCCATTGAGAAACAGACACCATGGTAGGATTAGAAGTCCCAGATATTTATTGAGGGACATACCTGAAGGGGGGAGTGAAAGAGAGAGAAAGAGAGAGAGGGAGAGAAGGTGGGAGGGAGTGAGAGAGTGAGAGTAAAGAGAGGAATGGAAGAAGGAGATGGGGTGGAGGAAGTAAGTAGGGAAAGGCTCCAGACCAAGACGCATGTCTGAAGCCTGCGAAGAGAAAGGAAAAAATTCGGTATGAAAGCTCCAAAAGGCAATGAAATTCTGAGAAAGTCTCAGCCAACCTGAAAGGAACCTCCCAAGCATAGGTTGTTTTTTGGAAGAGCTCCCACATCAAGCAGGAGTAGATTGGTTCTAGAACATCACCTTGCTCGCCCGCTGGCTTGGAGCAGTCTATAGGAATTATGTCTATGGTGTGAACAGTGAAGGATCCAAAGGTATCACAACTGAAAACCATTGGTCATCTATGCCCCTCATAGTCAGCTGCCATGAAGGTGGCACAACTCCATGGCCACCTGAAAGAAGTTCTACAGCTTCAAACAGGAAGTGCATATGATCTAAGTAATTTTAGCTCTCAGAAGTACTGTCTATGCATATTAACATAGTTTCAAATGAAATAGATTTTAGTTAATAATCACATTTACACAATTCATCCACTAATAAGAATATGATCCCCGTACCAACAATAGTGCTTCAAATATGGTAGCTGTTCAATATAAGTTTGAGAATAACTCTATGTAGTTTCTCATTTTAGAAAACTCTTCATCAGCTTCATTCTCTTTTCTAGGTCATCCCTATTGCCTTAATAAACTTTCCTTTGTTGATTTAGTTATAATCTTCATCTTAAACTATAAGAGTACATGATCTACACTCTTTTTTAATCCCAGGAAGTGTGTGTTAAACAAATACCCAGTTGTAACAGTGGTTCAGCTCACTGGCCCTAAACCAGGCCACTGAAATCAATACTTGGCTTCGATATTTCCTAGCTGTGAGCACCTTGGAAAACCAAATAACCTCTCTCTGCTTTAGTTTCCTTGTTGTAAAATTGAAATTGTAATAGTACCTAATCATAGAATAGTCATGAAGATTAAAAACAGTATATTAAAATATTTAGCACAGTGTCTGATAAATCATAAGTGCTCAGAAAAGTAAGCCGGTATTAATCATGTTGTCATTATTAACATGGATCAAAATCTATACGGTTAATAAAGCATTAGAAATGTCTCCACTAGTGGAAAAAGATTTGATAAGGGTGCTGTCACCGGCTCAGCAATTGAGCAAATGTATCATATCAAATGATAATTTAGTACAAAATGCTATAAACAGGGAGGACTCAGATATAACAAAAGGCAATAGATAGAAAAAAGAGAATAATAATAATAAATACTTGAACACATCTCTGATATAAAACTATGTTCTTTTTTTGTATATTTTTTATTGGAGTTCAATTTGCCAACATATAGTATAACACCCAGTGCTCATCTGGTCAAGTGCCCCCCTCAATGCCTGTCACCCAGTCATCCCACCCCCCCAACCACCTCCCCTTCTAATACCCCTGTTCATTTCCCAGAGTTAAGAGTTTCTCATGTTCTGTCACCCTCTCTGATATTGCCCACTCATTTTCTCTCCTTTCCCATTTAATCCCTTCCACTAGTTTTTATATTCCCTGAATGAATGAAACTATATAATGTTTGTCTGTATTCTATAGGCTCCAGTCACATTAGTAGCTTTCAGATACAAACCTGGTGAAGAAGCTATGACTTATGGACACAAACCCAATGATAATGCATCTCTGTACTCAGGTCTGCCTTGGCTGATATTAATCTATTTGGCATTTCTATAACTCTACTTCAAAACTGGCAATTTGGTTGACAATCTTTCAAGTTTCACGACTGACGTTTTCCAAGAGGTTTCTTCCTGCCCCCTATACCATAGTTCTATAGGCTTATCTACAAAATAGGATAGATTCCTATCTCCTAAATATTTTGGAAACATTCCATTAAGTTTGAGAGTTATCCTGGCATCTCTAGCTTAACATTATTATTCAAGTTGATCACCAAATAATCAGATATTTCCTTCACTGAAGCATGCAATGAATATTTAGATAACTTCTATATTTCAGGCACTGCAGTGAAAAAATAATAATGGGGGAAAATAGGGATGAAAAGCATATTAAGTTCTCATTTTCATGGATTTTATAATAGTATGGTGGAGAGTTAAACCCATTTCAGATCAATTTCTTTTCTAGCACAATTACCATTCTCTAACTAGTCCTTGAATCTGTAGATACCCTGCTTAACTGGTGGGGAAGTAGTGTATAGATCCTATAGGTGTTGCAATGGCTGGATTGAATATTAATGAATGTTAATAACTTGACTAAGCAGTCATACCAATTATCTGAAGAGTTATCTGCTATACTCCAAAACAATGGAAAATTCTCGATATGTTAACTTGGAACATGGTAAAAAATCAAGAATGAGATATGGAAGGATATACATTTCTTATTTACAAGAAAAACATACTTATTCTTAAATGTTAATTTACTGATTATCTGATAGCCTAGAAAACTGATAAATTTTTTAAATGATAATAACTTCCATTTGTACTCATATTTAGAGCAAAATACTATCAAATTTACTATTTCACTTACACCTGAAAACACCCAGTAATGTAAGGACAAGTGCTATTAATTATCTCCATCTTACAAATTAGGAAATAGAGACTCAGACTAAATGGTTTAAGCTTACATGGTTAAAAATAAGAATTTTTTTTAAACCCAGATTTCTCAGGAGCCTATGTTCCTTCTATGTGTCTCTGTTCTCTAAATTATATTTGATATATTAATCAAAAGCAGATTCAAAATCACTTCCCCATGAAGTGATCCTGTTTTCTGATTAGGTTGATATTATTAACTTTTCATTTACTCTACCTAGCTTGCAAATTTATAATTCCTTTTATAGTAGAAATAAATAAAACTTGATATTTTAAATAATACCCTATGTTGCACACTTTGTTTTTGTGTAGCTCACTATGTTAAGTTTATGATATCAAGAAAATGTAATAATAGATACTTGCACATGTTCCAGATTCAGTCTGGAAACACCTGTATCTGCCCTCTTGGGAACCATGCTTAAATCTGTTGAAGAGTCACAGAATAGCAAGCCATGGTCTCTGCCTTAAATTCTTTATGCCTTAGTAGTGATATAATCTACAAATACAAATAATGATAATAAAAGGTAAATGAAGTAAATAATTATGGACAAAGTCCTATGAGATAACAGAGTAGGGAGAAATTGCTTTCCTTTGAGGTAATTCTTTAGAAATATAAAATGTGACACATAACCTGGGCTAAATTGCCTGGTGACAGGTAGAGATGAAGGTGGAAAAGATATTTCAGCAAACAAAAGATCTAAAACACAGCAAGGAAGAAAAAATTAATAATAATTCCTGATATGGAGGAAATATCATATGCAAGAGTGGATGTGGTGAAAAGAAGGCTGGCTATTCTGAGACCAGAGCATAGAAGACCTTGGATAACGTGCTAAAGATATCAGAGAGTTGTATTTCTTGTCTTGCATAGAATTTGGTCCAGGGAGGATACGTGGCAAAGGAATGATAAATTCAGAGATGTCTCTTAGGAACAGTGCTTTGATAGCAACATGAAAGATGTGATAGAGGAGGGGAATGGTGACAGAGATGAAAATGACATAAGAAGTCTCATGCAAGATGTCTAAGTAATTGCTTATGAAGATTATAGTGAGCTTTGTGGCCTAAGAATGAAGGGGTTATGATGGATAAGAGAAGGATTTTGAAAGTAAAATCAATAGATATTGGAAGATAAGCAGATACCAGAGACAGAAAGACATCATTCATTTATTTAGCCCTACACTTATTCCCCAGACATTTATTGTCTATTTCATGCCAAACAATGATCTAAGGTCTAGCACTAAGAGACAGATACACAGTCTTCTGCAAGAAATATATTCTCCGACAGAGCATTAAAGTGGAGAGTGATCAGTGCTGTATCAGACACAAGTGTGAGATGCAGGTTATCTAGTATGGCCCAACATGGAGATAACCCAACAGGGGTCTGATCTGAGCAACTGCAGAGTAAGATGCCATTAGTAAAGACAAAGAATGCAGAAAGGGAGGAGCTGGTTTTGGAAGAGATAATGAGGATTTTGATTTAGGCATCAACAGATCAAATATGGACTGTTACATTAAGATGCCATACAAATGATACCTGTGATTAAGAACATTTCTTCCAAAATCAAGCAGGTTTGAAAATATTTTAATGCAAGCATTAACAACTGTAACACAACCTCATATGCATCTAAATTTTCTTTATACATATTACCATTTAAAAAAAACCTTCTGCTTGCAAAAATGTTTTCATTAAAAAAGATGAAGAAATACTGATCGAATTTTTAAATGCAACAAACATCCTAACAGGCTATTTTTACAAGCTGTGCTTTTGGATTTCAAAATACAAGGAGAAAACACACTGAATATTATGCTGCTTTGTCTTTGGTAGTCACTTTCTCAACTGATTATTTGAAAGAGAATTAAAGTCTCAGAAGGAAAGTAGCTGCACTGAGTACTCAGCTCCTTTCTGCAGTGTGCTAATCCCTTTCATCCAAGATAACACTAAGCTTAAGCTAAAATCTCACACCATTTACAGCCATCACATTCCAGAAAAAACAGAGCTTTTTGGACATTGAGAAATAGAATCCAAAAATTTGAGAGTTATCAGAGAAGTATGTACTTAGCCAGATTAGAAATTGTGCAATCCAATGTAAAAATAAAAATATTGCTATATACTTGGTAAAATAAAAAGAGAATAATGAGTAATTGTGCCCCCCCAATAATTAGCATCATGAATATATCCTATAAATGAATAACTGAAAAATACTATAAATCAACAAATAAAGATGTAATTAATACATTTCTCTTACACTAATTAACCAAATTGTGTTTTAGATTGTAGATTTTAAAAATTACTTGTATATTCAGGCACCTGGGTGGCTTAATGGTTGAGCATCTGCCTTTGGCTCAGGTTGTTATTCCAGGATCCTGGGATCAAGTCCCTCATCAGTATCCTCACAGGGAGCCTGCTTCTCCCTCTGCCTATGTCTCTGTCTCTCTCTCTCTCTCTCTCTCTCTCTCTCTCTGTCTCTCATGAATAAATAAATAAAATCTTTTAAAAAATTACTTGCATATTTCCCTATGATAGCCACATGATTAAGAAGAAAATCCGTATTTCTCTCTGAATTATTATATCCAAATCCATTTCCTTCTATCCTAGTAAGCAATTAGTTTATATGATTATGGGGTTTTTTTTAATCATTCAAAGTATGAATGAATGAATACAAGCAAGCAGCAAAACTTCTATCATGCAAAATCCACAGAAGATCAAAAAGAAATTCATCATTCAAAAGCTCTGTCTATTTAGTACTCAAGAAATGGATAAGGGTATTTAATAATTTTCTCTGCCTGTTGATTCCAAAAAAGAAAAAAAAAACCAGCACCCTGCTTTCTGTCTTCTGTCCTATCATCTTTTTGTGTCCATGTGCCAGTCTTATATTTCTGTGGCTCTATACATCACCATCCTCTGCAAAAATTGCCTCCTTCTCTTTATTAATGCATGCCAATCACACATTTCAAAATGAGATTCAACATCATCTCCCTAAACATTTTTGATGGTTTATTCTATCTTCTCTTGTATTTATATTCTTTCCCCATTTCAAATGTAACATATTTTTAAAAAGTGATAAGAAAGGAATGGGCTTCCTTTTCTGTTTAATTTGTATCATTTACTCCATGAAAGGTACCCAATATGTAAAGTTCAATTTCATTCATTGCTAAGCAAATTACTAAGCAAACAAATTGAAGACCAATTGTGGCCATAATGCTAGAGATTAGGATTAAACAAATATCTATCTTTGGAAAATTTGCATAATTTATCCATCCCATAATTATTAATCTAATAATTATATCACCAAACACTTTGCTAAATATTTAGTATATGATTTATGTGGTATTTGTCTTTAAGGATCTCACATGGATGGACATATACGTAAAAAATAAAGCATAATTCGTGACAAGTAAATATAATGTGGGATCTCAAATTGGATTCTGTCCAGAAAAAGAATATGAATGGAACTGGTAAAATTTGAAAAGGGCCTGTATTAAGTTAATAGTATTGCATCCATACTAATTTCCTGGTTGAGATTATTGCACCAGAGTTATGTAAAGTATTAATAACAGAGGAAGGTCAGCAAAAGGTACTAGGATTTGTCTGTACTATCTTTGCAACCTTTGTAAATCTAATATTATTTCAAAATTAAGTTTCTCTAACCAAAAAGATATTATGAGATTAACCCAGAAATACCTATTGACATGGGTATGATATAAATTCAAGCAGTATTCCCTTTCAAGAAAGGTTTTTAATGCTCAACTCTAGAGACTTTGGTTAGCAGACAGTTCCCAGGTGTCAGCTTCTCTAGGACATGCCTTAGCTGCAGAGAGCCCCCTCGCCTGAGTCTCACCATTCCAACCACACCCATATTGGGTGCTTGAGGAAAACAGAGGTAAAAGACTTGGCCATTTCAGTTCAGCAGAGGACATACTTTCTGACATGCAATACTCCTTCCAGAATGCTTTCCTGAAGCTTTGTTAAGCCTACACCACAGTTTGTATCCCTTCTTGGCCTGCTTTTGCTTCTGCCTATTTCCTTTTGCAGATGTTGATCCCCAAAAACATACTGCAGCCCAGTTATACATCAGCATCTACTTCTGGAGAACCCAACCAATGTTGTTAGAGGATTTTGAGAACACAGATGATAGAGCAATAATAATACTGCCAGTTTTGTTGTAATGTGACACATACATTCTTAAAGAAGCATCATGCTATGCAAAATCTGCACAATAAAACTCACAAGGTTTATGGGGGAAATTAGGGTGAAGACACAATACTCAAAAGTGTAAATTGTCAGTAACACATTAAAAAAATAAGAACTTAACAGAAATCTATTATCAATTATACATTTTAAGTAGTATATATACACTTAATATATAATATAATATACACTTATTATATTCTATATTATATATTAGTTACACATAACATATACTTAACATGTGTATATATATATATATATATATATATATATATATATATATATCACATGTATATGACATATGTATGTAGTATTTGACCTGAAAAAAACCCTGAAATTTCCTTGTGGAAGGGGCATTGAATGAGTTGCAGCTTGTGAATTATTGTGAAATGGTGGACCAAAGGTTATCTGCAACCACACAGGAGGTTGTAATACTAAATGACACACATGCTGAACTGAAGTATCTGGTAGATGTTTCAGGTGTGTGTCTGTGTGTGTGTGTGTGTGTGTGTGTGTGTGTGTGTAGGGGGGTGTACACACTTTATGTATTCCCATATAGCTTGGTTCAACTGGATGCAGTTTTCGGCATTCATCTAAGAAATTATGCAAAAGAAAATACATTTGTGTTAAGTTCAAATTATTTCCTAATACATCAATCACTTTTGAACAAATTTGTATTTTCAAAACAAGTGTTTTAGGAGAACTGATTATATGGGACAATAAAAACACACTTCTGATAGTATTTGATATATGGCAAATACTTAGTTCATGAAGAAAATGATACAGCTATTCTGAGGAAGGAGAAGTTACCCTGCATTTCATGTGAAGACCCCAAATCATACCATTTGTGGCAACATGCTGATAATAATTTACAATTAGGACACATTAGTATTGTTTCAATTGAAACAATGTCAGTACACAGAATGCATGATATATGAAATTCAAGCAAACATAAACATTTAATTTACCAATAATGATTAATTAAAAGGCAAAATTAAAATGCAGAATCCTAGCAAATAGATTATTACTCTCCCTTGTTGTTGACTGGACATTTTAATAAGTAACACCATGCCTTCATTCACTTAATATTTATTGAGTGCCTATCATAAACCAGAGACTGGCTTAGGTGCTAGGAATAAAGCACTAGGCAAAATAAAATATTTGTCTGGTCTCCTGCAGCTTATAATCTGGAGAAGAAATAGAGAAATAATAAACATATTTTGGAAGGTAGTGAAAGGACTTTGGAAAAAATAATAAAACAAGATAAGGCTATATAGAGAGTGATGAAGGTAATAGAGAATTCACCAGAGCACCTCTAGGAATTTAAACATTGCTACTCAGTAAAAGAAAGTATTTTTTTTCAGTTACAAAGATAAATTATTTTGGATCATTACTTTCTACAGAGCTAAGAGCAGAGTGTACATTTTTTTAGAGTGTACATTTTTAGTGGACAGTTGTAGTTGCCTTGCACCAAAATATGTTCCGCTGAAGAGCCAAACAAAATGTTAACTGATTCCAAAAATGCATGCTTTTAAAGGCATCAGAGACCTGTGGAAGCAATCAATGAGTGCTAGGTGAACACATAAGAACACATCTATATAATCACCACCCAGGACATGAAGCAGAACATTCCAGCACTTTAGACATAGTATACCTTTCCAATCTTGCACTCTCTGCCAAAGAAAATCCTTCAAAAGCACTTGAGTGGGAGACTTTTGTAGGCCAGGAATGTTAGAGGGAAATGCTGATTTTGAAACAGTTTCCTGACTTCTTTTGGAATGAGCAGATCCAAAGGTGTCAGAGATCAAGGACATGTACTTAATTGCTAGAGATAAAAGAGCATGATTACTCTAATAACAGTAGGGACAGCATGGAAAATAGAATAATCTGACCCACAAGGATCTCTGGCTGTGGTGAATTAACCATGGGGTCCCTGAGAATGAAATGGATGATTAAATTTTCATACACCCAAATCTGGGCAGCAAAACCACAGTAGACCATCAAAGTCTTTGATCTGAGTCAGTTAATAGACTAATGGCTCCTTAAATGCAGGTAGTTTCAGGAAGAATCCTGGAATATCAATGACATACTCAAAATATGGACATATGCTGAATGTTTGTTCTGTACATCGCAAAGTGATCCACAGCTATTTAACAATATTCTTTTGTGCTTGGCAAATGGAAAAACCCAGACAGAGACACTTCAGAGATTGTTGAATATGACTCAATGCTAACACACTGACACAGGCTAAAATTTCCCATGGATCAGCCAAATAATGGAAATTTGGCTTGTGAACCTCTTTGATAGCCCTACTGGAACCCTAATTTATTTCCTACATATTTTTCCAGTTTGAGTTTCCTTTTAATTCCTGAGTACATAGTTGGTATTTTCCTTGCAGACAGTTTTGGCCATATGACTCAATTCCGGCCAAGAAAATATGAGTATTTTATTTCAAGTCCCCTAAAATTCCAAGTTATTTACCACGGTATTTTTATTTTTTTAAATGCTACTTTGTATTATGGGTATGTTTTATCTTATCTTCTAGTCCCTAAATTGAATGAAATTAATATGGTAACCCCACCTTGCCTAATACCTTCCTTCATCTTATCTATACTCAATAAATATTTGTAGCATGTCATCTTTAGCTTACTTACATAATTACTCGGACACTTTCAAACCTTTGCCACAGTAAGAATCCTGCAGCCCCATTAGATGCTGTTGAGCTGATTCTTCCTACCTTAGTTTATCTCCTGCATCATGCTGATCCTGAAAATTAGCAGACACCTGCTGGGTAATTTCCTACCTACCTTACTGATGATCCAAATGAATGGATTGAAATGGTTCAGGAGTTGTGTCCCAACTTGTGAAGCTCCAAGAAGCTACGGTATTGCCCATTGTGACTCCTGCCCTAAGAGCCACAGGAAATATTATCACTGGGACAGATGAGCAGATCCAGGTTCTAACAGATACAGTGCTCCAGTTTGCAACAGATACAGTGCTCCTGTCTTGCCCAGCCTGCTAACAAAACTATTCCAAAACTATTCAGAAGGAAGCCATGTGGACAATTTCAAACATTGTAACTGGTCTCCAGGACCAGATACAGCAAGATGTGAATCATGAATTAGACCTGTTCCTCTTTGGTGTCCTCTCTAAGGCAGACTTTAAGACACAAAAGAAGCTGTATGGGCTATGACCAACTATACAAGTGGTGGAACAACTGAACAGATTGGATACCTCATTTGTTGTGGCATAATAGAACCATCGATGAACCTCTTAACTGCAACAGATCCCAAACTTATTCTGGTTATTCTGGACGCCTATTCAAACATCTTTCAGGCTGCTGAGAAACTAGATAAAACTGAGAAAATGAGTATAATGATTGAGGAATATGGAGGTTTGGATAAAGATGAAGCTCTACAAAACCATGAACATGAATCTGGGTACAAAGTTTCCTTAAACTTGATTGAGAAGTATTTCTCTGTAGAGGGAGAGGAAGATCAAAATGCTTTGTCAGAAACTACCTCTGAAGGTTATACATTCCAAGTTCAGGATGGCACCCTTGGGCCCTTTAACTTTTAGATTGTACAGCTGAGGCATCAAGTTGTTTGTTGTGTACTATTTTGGCATAAGTTTGTCTTACTGTTTCTCTATTAAGAACTCTTTTTAAGTGTGTTTTGTTAATGTAGAAACTTTTATAAGCAAACTATAATTAAACAATTCCAAACCGTACATACTATGGGAAGCTTCTCCTCTCAATGGGTTTCTTATTTCTATGTGGAATGTAATATCTTACAATGTCCTGTAAATAAAGATGAAATTCCACCTTTTTCTTTCCCAAAGGGAAAAAAAAGAAGAAATCTTGACCAAGATCACAAAACAAATAAATAATGATTCCAAGACTGAAAACTTTCATGCTCTTAATTTCTAGGATTCTGTGCTCTTGATAATTTCTCCATGTATGAAGTGTGTTGCTCCAGCTTTTCTGTAAGTCCCATAAATAATAGCCACGTCTTATTCTGCTTTGCATCCTGCATAGTTCCTATTCCATAGTTGACATTCAGAAATGCTTATAATTTTAGTCCTCAAGTGTTCAAGGCACCAATTCTAGACGGAATTACTGTCTTGCATAAGTTACTTTATGTCTGGAAAAATTGTACTTCTTTCCAACTAAAACTAAATAACAAGAATTTAGCCTCAGTAATCCTGTTTTAATATTCAGAATTGAACGCATATGATGGCTTGTGGCCGAAATTAAGCTTTTGTGGTTGTTACTGCTATTCCTATTGTTTATTGTTGTGAAAAGAAATCCTACCTCCTAGAAGTTAAATAGCTATGCTTCTGTATGTTTTCTAATTAAAATATAAACAGCCTAGTTAATAATGTGCATGAAAATAATCAAATGGATATAACTGTTGCTGATTTGAAAATTGTTTCTTTTTCTTTAGTCTTAGTTGTTTAATCCCATGTGCTGGGCTTGCTTTTCCACGTCTCTGGAAAGTGGTCTCCATAATTATGTTTCATTAAAAAAAAACATATTTCTCAAATAGTGGATTATATGTTAATCTTCAGGCACACAACTGTTAGCATATTGTCACCATTGAGTGCTATATTATCTTTGCAAAATACCTTATAATTTTGTTTATGCCTAGAAAGCAGAAAGGCAATCAGAATTCCTTCAATGTACTTCCTGCCTTAATCTGGAGGCAAAGTTAATACATGTGGCTCCAGCAATTGATCTATCTTCTAAAGCCCTTGCTTCGCATTTGAATCACCTAAAAAGCTTTACCAAAATACTGTTAAGTAGGTCTCATCTCAGTCAAATTAAATCAGAATCTCTTAGCATGTGGCCTCTACATCAGTATTTTTTTTTTAATTCTCTAAGTGGTTATAATGTGTAATCAAGGCTGAGAACCACTACTTTACAGGCAAATAATCATCACAGTCTCAGACTAGAAGGCAATTTTGAGCAATGTTCACCAAAGCCTAACTGTGTACATGAGAATCACCTCTGGGGCTTTTGAAAGGCACAGAATCCTAAGGCCCCAATGAATCAGAGCTTTAAGTGATAGGGCCCCAATTGAGTTTTACCCATGATGGAATTTGAGGACCATTGCTTTGGAACTTTTCTAAACTCACTTTCTAGCACATGAGAGAACGTGACTGAGCATTTTAATCCAATTAACACCATTTTTGCAGCTATTCTCACTAAAATTTCTTCATAGACCTATCCTAAAGGATATAGTATTTCTTTTAAAAACTAGGTTGTGTCACAATATAATGTGTCACCTGATAGGAGTTGGAACTCTTGAGTTCAGAGTCTTCCTGCACTACTTACTAGTTGTATTAACATGGACAAATCACTTTCTCTTTCTTCTTTTTTGGGATTTTATTTTTTACTTGAAAGAGAGAGAGAAAACAAGCAGGAGGGAGGAGCAGGCTCCCCAGCGAGCAAGGAATCCAATGTGGGGGTCAATCTTCTGGGATCATGACCTGAGCTGAAGGCAAATGCTTGACTGACTGAGCCAACTAGGCGCCCCAATAACTTCCTTTTTCTCACTTTGTATTTAATCTTAAATCACAGGATTGTAATGATCTAAGGAGTGAATATAATAGTTCCCAAACCTGACTGATCACCAAAATCTTCTGGAGAGTGTGAAAAAATTATATAAGTTCCTTGGCCTCTTTCCGGAGATTTTGTTCCTCTACATGTGGAGTGTGTGGTTGGACATAAGTAATTTTGCTTTTGAAGATTTGCAAGTGAGTTTGATTCTTGGCCAGTGGTGCTATGTTGATGCCTGCTGGAAGAGTGAGACCCGCTGTCAGCCTCAGGGATACAGAGATTCAATCTGCAGCCATGCGCATGACCCCTCAGGCAGCTCTCCAGTAACACAGATCACTTACATCTCAGCAGGTGCTATTTCCAGAAGAGCAGCTCTTGGTGATTTGATGTAGGAAGTGGGAAGATTTATAGCATAGTCACTGTCTTATGTGTATCTAGAACTAAAGAGTTGCCCAGGGTCTTTGTTCACTTATTAGTTTGTTCTTTGCCTTTTTCTCTCACCTAAAAAAAAGACAATACAGAGCCAAGGAAAAAGCACAGGGTATGAAATCACATCTCAGTTTTAGCAGAGGTCTACTTTAAAAAATGTAAATCTTATTTATTAGAAAGAGTAAGAGGGGCAAGGCAGGGGCATATTATATTAATATAATTTAATATTATATTAAATATAATTTCTAATATTTATAATATAAAATTATAGTCAAAATAAGCACTGCTAGGAGAAACTCAGGGTAATGAGAATGTATAAAGAGGAGGCTACCCCAGTGTCTCCCCAACCTATGAGCACTGACATTTACATTGACATTACATTGAATTGTGAGTGGGGTAGGCAAGCAGTGAGTACTCCTGGCAGAGAAAACAATCTGTGCAAAGGTCGTGAGGAAGGAAAATGGGTAGTAACATATGAGTAACTGAATGAGTAAAGATTCCAATAAGCAGGTGGTATGGATTCAATGAAAATGAGACTATGAGGTACCAATGGACCAGGGATATTTAGGTCATATCTAGGCTCCTATTTTCTTAATCTGTAATAGCAGTAGAGACTTTCAATAAGTAAGATTGAACAGAGAATGAAAGAATTAGATTAGAACACTTTACATCACTCCAGTTGCCGTATGAATCATGTGCTGGAGGACTTGAAAATTTGGAGACCAGGTAGAAGGAAGGTGAAATCTCAGAGAATTGTACCTTCTAATGAAATAGAATAAGAAGGAAGAAACTGAATGAATTCAAAGATGTAGTCAGGCAAAGAATGATTTTTCTCCATTTTGTATTCTTATATCTTTGTAGAGCTGGCACATAGTCATCAATGGCATGCCTCTTTGGGTTTTAGGGTTGTTTGTTTTTTAGTTTTTTGCTTTTGTTTTTTGGGTGGTAAGAACACTTAACATGAGATCTACCCTCAAAAAAGTGTTAATTGTACAAAACTTAATTGTCAACTATAGGCACTAGGTTGTACAGCAAAGCTCTAGAACCTATTCATCTTGCATAACTGAAATTATTTTTAAAGCTAGTTATGATATCTTCATTCCCTGAACCTTCTCCACAAACACACTCTGTTGTATTACTCTCTCTATCCTTCTTGACTTGTCAAGGTTTCTGTACTCCTCACGTTTCTACATACATTTGGACCCCTTTGGGTTTATATTACTTTACCTTAATACCTTGTATTTACAGACCATGAAATTGGCAATAAATCTTTGCAGTGGTTTGACTGGTGCAGAGCCCAGTGACTAATGTGACCACAGCAAACCAGTTTGTCCACACAAAGGCCCACATCCCAGGAAACCCCTCAGTCTGGGGAAAACCCAGGTGGTTGGACAACCTAATATAAGGCTATGCTTTAAAATAAGTCTTCTGCATCTACATCCTTTTCTATTATGATCCATTCTTGCAGGAACACGAAGATAGCCTGCTACAGAGGTTAGCTTTTATTTAAACACTTTGTAAAGCACTTTCACATGTACAACTTCATTTGCTCCTTAAAATTCCTTTGTGAGGCAAGATTTAGTACTCAAGTTTTAAGGGTGAGAAAAATGAGAATCAGAGATGTTCAGGGATTTGCTTAAGTTCACTTGACTTTAAGAATGTGAAAATCACATAGTTTCATCTTCCTTCATCTATTTAAGTATAGTGTGACACACTGCGCAAGAAATATATTCAGATATTAATCTGTGTCTTATTTTCCTTCCCATCCCTCCAAAGAGGTAGGCAAACGTTACCCACAAGAACATTATAGGCACCAAAGCAGAAGCTGTTTGAACAAAACTCTCTTTTGCGAAAGTCCACCACATTCATTTACTCATTGATTTGCTCCTTCCACAAATGCTTTTTGAGTATTTGCTATGAGAAGGCCTGTTCTTGAATGAAACATAGGGAGCTGGGGAAAAAGGGGGATAAGCAAAACAATACTGAGAAGAATGTAAGATAATGTTGAATGCTGTCCAGAGAGTAAAAAAAAGGGAAAAGTCGGGATCCCTGGGTGGCAGAGCGGTTTAGCGCCTGCCTTTGGCCCAGGGCGCGATCCTGTAGACCTGGGATCGAATCCCACGTCAGACTCCTGGTGCATGGAGCCTGCTTCTCCCTCTGCCTATGTCTCTGCCCCTCTCTCTCTCTCTCTGTGTGACTATCATAAAAAAAAAAAAGAGAGAGAGAAAAGTCATAGCCAAGGACCATGAGGCTATGTTAGTTTAGGTGATTGGATAAGGCCTTTGGGGGTGAGGACATTTAAGCTGTTATTTAAATAACAGGATGGAGGCAACTCCTCCATGCCAGGAGTAGGGGATTGCCTTCCTCAAGGAGATAATGATAGTATAAACCACCTGGGCCAGAATGAGCTACTATGTTTGAGGAACAGAATCCATTCAGTACCTCTGAAGTAAAATAGACAAGAGCTATAGTGACTTAAAGATGAAGACAAAAAAGGGGGCAAGAACAAGGTCATCGAGGGTCAGGTAGGCCAGGGTAACACATTTAGGATTTTCTCCTAAGTATGATAGGCCTAAAGGATTTTAAGCAAGGGAGAGACATCCTTTGATTTATGCCACTTTCAAAAGAGTGTAGAGGGCGAGTCAGCGACAAGAAAGTGATCAGAGTAGTCAAGAAAAGTGGTGGGAGAAATGGATGCATTAAGTTTACGTTTTAGAGGTAATGTTGACAATGACTTGCTGATACCCTGGATATGATCAAGGGTTGAAGAGTCAGGGCAAAAAGAAACATAATTTCCTGGGTTTGGCATGAGAAAACTCAAAACTCGGGGTTGTGAAGGGAATGGGGAAGATGGTAGGACATCTAGGAAAAATAAATGAGACAATTAATGAAAACTTTGATTTTGCCCAAGTAAGATTTAAGAGACCTAATATACATAGAAATGTGAAAGGAGTGGTCTATATGAGAAGGCATGAGAAGATTTTGCCAGATGTCCTGGATGATGAATGCAGACAGAAAGGGTATATTTGAGGAAAAAGAGGTTGGATTCTTTAGAAAGAGGAGATTGCCCCAAACCTAAGGAGGGAACATAGCTCTGCAGACTTGCAAATAGTAAAGGCCTGAGACCCAGACCCACATGTTTGCAAGCACACTGGCAAGGTGTTTAGAGTGTAATGGGCACTTTTTATATCTAGGAAGGTTGGACCTCAGTTTCAAGGGCTTTTGGCCCTAGAAAATATCTTTATGCTCATTAAGCAAGATAAAAGCAAAAGAGATTCTAAACCTCAGTTAATCATGTGAACCCTGAAAGGGGGCATCTTGGAGGTAATTTATGTGGCTCAAAGAAAAAAAATCAATGGACACTCCCAAATATTCTGAAAAGAAGAAAAAGAAAGAAAGAAAGAAAGAAAGAAAGAAAGAAAGAAAGAAAGAAAGAAGAAAGAGAAAGAAAGAAAGAAAGAAAGAGAAAGAAAGAGAAAGAAGAAAGAAAGAAAAAGAAAGAAAGAGAAAGAAAGAAAGAAAGAAAGAAAGAAAGAAAGAAAGAAAGAAGAAAGAAAAAAAGAAAAAGAAAGAAAGGAAAGTTTGGACAAAAGAACATGATCACCTAGTCAGAGCCAAATGAGGTCACTACACTTAGGCATCAACAGGACCAGTGAGTCCTGAGTAAAACCAGTAAACCAGTAAGCCTTGGTATGTCAGTGATAGCAGAATTAGCAGGAAACAGGAAGGGCCAAGGCACCCTCATGAACAAAACCCATCAGCTGTATGAGGAGGTCTCATGAGCCACATCCGTATCCCTATCTTATGAGATAAGCCACATCCCTGTATCCCTATTTTATGAAATAAGCTGTAAAGGACAAAGAAATCCAGGAGACTGAATAGTTGTTCTTTTTCTATTATTCTTAGAATATGTGCTACCTTCGAGACTATTAACATGTCTCAGACACACCAAATTTTAAAGTAAATATAACTAAAATATAATTTCCCTCTAACCAGCAGATGGGAGTCTGGGGAACTATAATTTCTCTGCACATCTGAGGTATAGCATGAGTGAATTTTATGATGCTGCAACATGAAGAAAGTATATAGAGTGAAAGGAAAACTGTGAATTAAACTGAGAAAGGCATACATTTAAGAAGCAGGTGGAGAAAGAATAAAATAACAAATAGAGAGCTAATAGCATGCTTTTTTGTCTTCAAAAAAATAAAAATTGTCTTAAGAAGGAAAAAAATTCTTATGCTCTTCATAATATGGAAACAGAAGCTTCATGAAGAAAATTTCTGATCTTTTCAATAACGTAATGAGCTGACCAGTGTGTGTTTCTTTATATGAAACTGGTTATTTAAGGAAGAGTATTCAATTGAGTAGACCACACACTAAAGCCTAAAGAGAAAAAATAATGACCTGAACTAAGAACTCAGTGGATAACTCCATCATCTCACAAGATCGTAAATAATTGTCCCAACCTTGATGGCTGGCATAGCAAATTTGACTTTTTAGACCCCATTTAACCCTAATTCGTAAAATTTCTTATTCCCATTTGTAGGCACACTGGCAATATATATATAAAATTTGTGATCAAATTTGAGAAATCCATCCCCAGTGACCACAGCATACCAGTTTGTCCACATAATTGCCCACATCCCAGGAAACCCTTCAGTCTGGGGAAAACCCAGGTGGTTGGACAACCTAATGTAAGGCTATGCTTTAAATCCTTGGAGGTTCCTTTACTTATTTAGGAATAGCACACAGATAGGGCACATTATTATACATAGTAACAATTTTATTTTTTAAAGATCCTATTTATTTATTCATGAGAGACATAGAGAGAGAGAGGCAGAGACACAGGCAGAGGGTGAAACAGGCTCCCGGCAAGAAGCCCGACATGGGACACGATTCCAGGACTCCAGGATCATGTCCTGGGCGGAAGGCAGGTGCCAAACTGTTGAGCCACCCAGGGATCCCCACATGGCAACAATTGAAATTTGATAAAATTAATCAGTTCTAGTTTTCTTTTAAAACAATCCCTAAGCAATTATTTCTCTTTTATGAGACTATAAAGTATTGACAGCCTAAAAAATATTTTTCTCCAAATCATATATTTATTTTCATAACTATTTATTAGTTCTATGGAATATGGACATTACATTTTATTATTGAATCACAGGAAAACAAATTCAACCTCTTTGGTATTATTCCCCCAGGCCTAGAATTTACATGGGAGCATGGGAACAATAACATTTCCTATCTAAAATCTCTCCCTTATTTAAAAATTTCAGTTTGGTTTCTGCTAGTATATAAACAGGCAGACAGGGCAGCCCGGTGGCTCAGCGGTTTAGCGCCACCTGCAGCCCGGGGCGTGATCCTGGAGACCCGGGATCCAGTCCCAAGAGTCCCACGAGTCCCACGTCGGGCTCCCTGCATGGAGCCTGCTTCTCCCTCTGCCTGTGTCTCTGCCTCTCAGTCTCTCTCTATCTCTCATGAATAAATAAATAAAATCTTAAAAAAAAAAACCATGCAAAGTAGGACTCAAAAAATAACTATGGTCTCTTCAGATAAAAATCGACTGTGTATTCTTCCTGGAGGTATTCATTCCAGAGTGGCTATTGAAAGATCAGAGTAGCTCTTCAACCAAGAAAGCATTTGCTCAGTATCTTCTCTCTCTGCCACCTATGACATTCAAGGCTCTTAGCAGAAGAAAGCCACTTGTGATCAGATGCCTTCTAGGCCTTTTCTTCCCCTTCTATCCCTCTGTCCTTGCCAGCTTTGTAAGTATACATTCAGATTTTCCCTTCCACCCATACCCCACACTCTTTATGATCAAGTTAACAATCTTTTCTTTAAGGATTTTAGTTAATATCTGAGGAAACTGTTAAATAGGAAAAAGCTCAGAGAAAAGTATGAATAGGTCATTCACAGAGACAGAAATGTACATAGTATTTCAACACTTCAACACTTCAAAAGATATCCATTCCCATTTATACGTGTATTGTGCGATAAATACACAATGAAAATATCAAAAAAAAAAAAGTGATTAACAATGTTGAAAAAGATGCAGGGGACAGGTATTGCTGACAGGAATCTAAATAGGCCCAGCCTTAGTGGAAGATAATTTGGCGATTCCTAGGAAAATATAAAATGCACGTGTTTTTTGGGCATTCATCTGTTGTTGTTTGTTGCAATAATGTTTGCAATAGCAAAAGACTGTAAATGATTTGAAGCAGGTTTTTCACTATGTATTTTGCATGTACATAATGAAACACTATACAACTATATTTTAAAGCATGATTCATCTCCCTATATATATATTGAGGTGAGTGTATTTCCCAAATATATTATTAAATGAAGATAACATGAAGCAAAACAGTGTTCTATCAATCTCATTTTTAAAAGGAAAAAATTATATAGATCTATATAGAAATATTCCATGAAAGGATATTAGGAGCAATGGCTGCCTGTGGAGGTGGGGTAAGCATCTTGGGGTTTAGATATTGATGGAAAGGAGTGTTTTCTTTTTTCAAAGTATATTCTTTGTGTGCTTTTTGGATTTTTTTCATGTGCATGTAATATCCATTAAAATTAATAAATGATTTAATGAGACATAAAGATATAAGTTAAGGAATTTAGTTTTTACCTAAAGGTGGCAAGGAGCCATCAAATGGTCTTCAGAAAGAGGATAGCAAGATGACATATCACCAGCATTTGAGTCATGCATCACTAGCATTCAGTGCACCAGGATGGATTAGCACAGTTATTCTCCATCACTACTGCATATTGGAATGCCTGAACTCCATCCTCATACATCGTAATGTAATGGCCAGAGATGTGGTCAGCGTGGCAGGATATTAAAGATCCCATAATTGATTATATTGTATAGCCAATATTGAGGACCACTGACATAGAAAGTCGCTTAAGTAATTTAGGTAATCCCTAATAAAGACGACTTAGTTAAATAATGTCTCAGGGGATGGAAAAGAAAAGGCAAATTCTAGAGCTATAAAGAAAATGAATCTTCAGAACTCATTGATCGATTGGATTCAGGGTGTAAAAGAAGGAAGGAGACTACAAAGATGTGGGAAAATAGGCAATTTCAGTCCGAAGCTCATGAGATAGGCAAGTGGAGTGATACAGGAGAAACTGACTATGGGTCTGAGGTTTGGAAAATGAGCATATTGGAGATTTGCACATTGTAATCAGCAGAAAGGTTGTTATTAAAAATGACAAGAGAGAATATGGTATTTCAAAAGTTCTAAAAATAGAACTATAAACAGTTGGAATAGAAACAAGATGAACATTCAAAGAAAAATTAAGTTAAAAAAAAAAGGCCAGGTTGATGGGAGTAAAAAGCAGGGAATACGGGGCTTTTTGAAAAGGGTAGCTTCAAGAAAGAATTAACAGCATTAACTGCTATGGGAGGACTAAGATTGTGAAAGTCTTTTATGCATTTAGCAACTAGAAGCTAACCTTGGTGAGAACAGTGTCCGTAGAGTGGGTAGGTAGAGTATGGATGACAGTGGGATCCATGGAGTATATAGATAGACTCCAGATTGCAAAAGAAAATAGGACTGACAGGAGGTGAGAAGTGGAAAGAGAAGGTATTTTTTTTCTAGAAGATGGCTACAAAAAATAGGGGATTGATACAGTTTGATTACTTTTCAAGGTTGGAGAAACAAGTATATTTCTAGACCAAAAGAAAAGTCATTATGGAATGAAGCTGATGAGAAACAATGAGAAAATTGATGGAGACATTTCCCCCAAAAAAGGCTGGAGAGGAAGGGACTCAGATTTAGGTAGTAGATTTTGTCTTGAGCAGGACAATTGACATCTTTTCTTCTGAGGCTGAAGGAAAGATGATTTTAAAACAGCAAGGATGGAGAGGTTTGCTGGATTTGGAAAAGGGAAGATATCCCCTTTTTCTGTAGCTTCTAGTCCTACATGAAGCAGAAGATGTTGGCTGCAGAGAGCAAGGGAAATGGGTCAAGGGAAATGAAAAAAGTTTAAAATAGCCAGGGTTAGGAAAAGGATAGGAGGAAAGGCTGACCAAGGTCATGTAGAGGAGCTTTCACAAAGGAATAAAGACGCTACTGCTATGGAGGTCTATCAGGTAGTTCTGTTAGCTCCCTGTAAACTCAATATTCATCTAGATGTGGGTGCCATAAGCAAAGGGGAATCTGAATCACAAGAAATTTGAAATGCACTTAGTAGGGCACCCAGAACTGAGGAATCTCCAGGGACGCTAACATAGTAATATTCTGGCTGTAAATTAAAGTAAATCTCAAAGAAAATTAACAGTTGTGTGAAGAGGGAGAAACAGGATCAGGGGAGTGTCAAAAGGAGAAGGAAGAAAGTATTATGAAGAACATGATTCACTTGGATAAAATGGCAGCACAGAGGAAAGAAATAATGAGGGAATTTTAGATTCAGAAAAAAATATTGAAGACTGCGAGCTCCAGAAGGGGAGCTCCAGAAGGGGAAAATGTTCACCACTGTGGACCCAGGGGGACAGCAGACCTCAACAAAGACTTGTTGAATTAATGACAACAGCAAAACAAAACCCCCAAAAACTGAAAGGCATACAGAATATGTGAAGGAGGGGAGCTTCTGAGAGTTTGGTTTCCCATCCACATTGTGATAATGAAATCAATGGGGAAGTGGCTCTGGAACTCAAAAAGAGAATTTCCTGTATTGGTAAAAGGAGGCTGCTCTACATGAGCTGGGGCAATGTGCCAATGATTGATAAACTACTTCCTTTTTGCCTTACAAGGGAATAGGTAAAAAAATATCAGCTCCTCCAAAATTCTCTCCAAGGAATACAGAAACTTCTTTTTTTCCCCCCCTGACTAGGCTGCATCCCACTCTTTGCTTCTGGTACCCAACTGACCTTTAAATTTAAAGTTTTATGTGGGAATGTGAGCTACATCTTGGTCAATTAGCCCTGCTGCTTCAATCTGACAAGCTGCCTTATTAAAACACCAGAGCCCTTCCTCCTCCCACTACCTGTTCTTCTCACAGTGGGATTCCCCATGGAACTACTGAAAAGCTCTGTTTATTTAGGGAAAAGAAGTATGTGAAGATATATATTTTTTATCTCTCTATAATCTGCCCTCTCTACCCTAACCCCTCACACATATTCCTCTTGTTTTTTTGGGTGGATGAGAGGTGTATTCTTTATATGTTTTTTAAATTAAAATTGTTATTTTTTTAAGGGAAGGACATTTGACTTCTTGTCCCACTTTCGGTACTGAATTGAATTCTTTAGAAGTGGCTAAAAATAAGATTGAGGGGAAATGCTAAAATACAAACTCTCTTACCTGCTAGAATGAGAGTTGAGGTTATTTTCTACTTTTAAAATTCTTTCAACTGACATATATTTTGTATGCCTGCAATAAACAATATTCTACTGGCATAGCATGTACTATACTCAGCATCCTATAATTAAGCATTTCTAAAATTTCCATGAAGATGTCATTTTAAATACCACAAAGAGGTGCTGAGTTTCTTGCAGAAAATATAAAACAGCTCATTAACATTTGCTTGAAGAACAAAATAACACCTCCGCATTTTAAAAACAAAATACTCTTTTTTTAAAATCTTCAATTTATATAGGGCTTTTCCTTCTAAGTACTTTGATTAATATTTTCCTGGCTAAAGTGTTTGA
This sequence comes from Vulpes vulpes, assembly GCF_048418805.1. Lineage (NCBI taxonomy): Eukaryota > Metazoa > Chordata > Mammalia > Carnivora > Canidae > Vulpes > Vulpes vulpes. The sequence goes on along the minus strand of NC_132783.1, from coordinate 75,781,530 downwards.
GTAAAAGATGTTAAAAATTACCTTCAAGTAATTTAGCCATTGCTAGCTGCTCAGTGTGACAGTAACAAATGGAACCTTCTATGTTGCAAACTGTCCTCAGAATCACACTATACAATAAATTTGGATACTGATGGAAAAAGTATGTAGGCAGCTAGTGCAAAATTATGTTGCAGGAGCAAATTTTCTCCTCTCCCTCCTCCTGCTTCCTCTAGCTCTGCTTTCCCTGTCCTGAGTATGTTTACAAATACATGTCAAGACTGTGCCATAATAAACCTGCTTGAAAATAAATACAGGAATGGAAGAATTAAATATGATAACTAATGAAAATAGTCTTGTAGTTGGGCTATGTTTCAATTTTAACTACTGTAGTCATTCAATATGAAAAAAAAAGTTGTGCTTGAATTTACTTGAAGGAAATTTAATTGACTTTACTTAGCAATTCTAATTTTTCTTTAATTTGTCTTATATAAGTCACTTTTTGTTCTCTGTTCAGATAGAATCAGCAGATGAGAGGAAATTTTTCTTCCTTTTGTAAATGTTGTGTAGTTTATTAGTGTGAAACTAAAACATGAACAAATGGCATTAGTACCAATATTTTTCAAGGAATGCTAGAGAGAAGCATTTTCCTTTGCTACGATTTAGACTTTTACATTGTAGCACAGAGAGAGGAGCTGGCCTCTGAAGGACTGGGGGTTTCCAAGGATGGGCAGAACTCAGATTGGATTTATTGTACCATACAAGGAAAATACCAAGGGAGAAGGGAAGGTTGAGAAACAGATGTAGGATGACGATGAGTGTAAGATTTGTCTAAGGAGAATATGTGTAAATAGCAGGGGCATTGCCAAATGCTGAACTGAATAAAAGACCTAAAATTAAAAATGCAAATTATAATTTTATAAAAAAATCAAGGTTCATGCCAACAGGAACACCTTGGCACTGGTGTACCTTTCCCTCTAATAATTAAAGCCAATCTGCTTATGAAGCTGCTCTTTCCTGGATCTTTCAAGTAGCACATCAAGTGAGCTAAACACAGCATACTAATGATGCATTATTACTCAACAGCCATAATCACTCAGGGACTGAAAAAGGTCTGGAAGTGGATTCAACATAATTAAAGGACTAAAAGGAGCCAGGGTAATGAACAGACTGTTCTGGACCCTATTTTGCCACCAGGTAGAAATGTGGATACTGAATATATTCTTCCAGCATTATTAATTTCCTTGCTCAAAACAATAAAATATATCACAATAATTCATATGCTGAAAAATAACTGCAGATGCAACTTCAGAACTCTTAAAATACCCAAGTCCTATCCATTGTCTTATACTGTCCACAGATGTGAAGGAGAGATGACAAAGTGTGACCAACTTCAGCTAACAATGATTCCATTGTGGCAGAAGTTACTCCTCTGCCACTGTAATCTTGCTTTAGAAACCTGCTATACATCCGGAATCCTTTCCAAGCAACTCCCTAGGAAGCCACAACTGATTGGCCTGAGTTGGTCCATGAGATATACCATGGCTTAGGGGAATCCTAATGCACTAACACCTTCCTGTCTGCCTTCACAATAATTAGGCCAGGTCTTCATGGTCAAAGCAAACCAGTGTAGGTATGCAAAAGCCAAGACCCCTTGTAATCCTGAGTTATTCATTTATTTGCTTACAAGTATTTCTTGAACTCCTTCAACATTCCTGTCATTGTTAGATTCTGAATACACCAGTAACTAAAATTCAGTTTCTGCCAACAAAGAACCTAAAGTTTAATGGATTTATTCCCAGGATTTCCAAACTAAAAGAAAAGTAAGGGAGAATGGCTAGAAATTTTCTAAATAGTAAATTGATCCCTCAACTTCACACTGTTTCTGGAGCTATTCAAACAAAGCTTCAGGTTTTTATACCCAAGCAGTTATCCCCATGATGCATCATATCCACCCTCTTGTTCACTAAGTAAGTACTGAGAAATATAAACATAATCTGTATCAATACATAAAACAAATGTACAGCAACAATATACTGGGTGCCTTGCAGTGCAGTGGAAAAACCATAGGTCTAGAACCAAACAACCTGGGTTTGACTCTTCTCTACTTATTAGATGGATTACCTTAGCCAAGTGACTCTCTCTGAGTTTCAACTATCTCAACTCAAAGATAATATGTAAGATAATATGTATGTAATAATATGCACCTGGAAGTCTCAGTCAGTGGAGAGTTTCATTCTTGACTATGGTTCAGGTCATGATCTTAGGATCATGCGATCATGCCCTGCCTAGGGTTCTGCACTCAGTGGAGTCAGCTGAAGATTCTGTCTCCCACTTTCCCTTTGCCTCTTCTCCATCCCCCACTTATGCTCTCTCTCTCCCTCATAATAATAATAATAATAATAATAATGTGTAAAATAATACCTATGTTTAGGCCAAAGCTTAAATTAAATAACACAAAATAAGCTCCTGTCATATAACAAATGCTCATACAATTGTTATATCATGTGGTGTCCAGCACAGATTATATCCATTAAGAACATTGTCATGGTAGAAGCTAAAATGAAAAAGAAGTAGAATTGACCCACTGGATATTATTCTCTAAAAGACACCAAGACACAGTGTAAGAGGTATTTAGAATGGCCTGGCCATTTATTTATCAGGAGATGGCCACACTTGGTCGTTGGAGCAGCACAAAGGAAATGAGTAATGATTCTTCAGAAATCTTTCACTACTACAAAAGGAAAAAAAACAACCTACCATTGCTTCTCTGGGAATCAGCTCTCCAACCTTCCTCATGTACTACTTGATCTTTAATTTATGGAGTCAACAGAAGCCCTGTCTTCAGCAGCACAGATGCTGGACAAATAGCTAGGGCATTGATTTTGGTGTTTGGCCAAACTGATGGCATCATTATGTTGACTGAATATCACTGTCTCTAATAAAAATGCTTTATGTGGACTCACAGGGAAGGAAGAGAGCTGGCTAGCTGTAGAAAAGGAGAGAAAGAAATGCAATTAAAAAGTGGTATTTTCTCTTGGGCCACTCACCCTCCGCATTTAAGCATTATGTAGTGATTTTTTAAATGTTCATTATCTGCTGTATATTTTTATGTTTTTAAAGCTAATATCACCAAATATTAGACAAGAGAAGTGTAAATATAATTGAGTTTGTCACATTAGTACATATTTGCAATATAGCAGTTAAAATATTTGATTAAATTTATGTTAAAAGATATTCAATCAAGTTTTTAATTAATTTTTACCAAAACTAACAGCATTAGCCAAAAATATGATGAATTCAGGGGAAAAAAAGAGTTAAAAAGAATTACTTGTTTTGGTTTCTCCCTGAAAGCTAAACCTGGCATATAACCACAACATGAAAAAATCATTAATAATTATTTTAGGGTATTAAATGTAATAGCACAACCAAGTATAGGTCAGCAATAGAAGAAAATAAAGATGCAAGAAACTCAAATAACTTGCCAATTGAACATAAACTTTAATTTACTAAAAATTATATTACAAAAGAATACATGCCTAAATAAGCTTAAGAAGGAGTAACAAATATAATAAATAAATTTGCTGTTTGAGATTCTTTGTTATAACAGTTGATTTTCTATCATTATGTATGTGTACATATATACACATTTTTATATAAAAATGACCTACATGACACAATTTTATACAGAACATACTGAGCTGAATTACTTAGCACAAGGGCCACTCCCTCATCGCAGAATATGCACATATGGAAGCCATACGCATATTTTATTCAACAATACTGTCTTTTTTGCTTTTCTTGACTGATTGCTGAGCCACAGATCAAATCAACAGTTCAGTGATTTGATTCATTGCTTAGAGACCAAAAGCATAATGACAAAAATACCAATTCACTAGTCTTACTGCCAAGTGTCATCCACCTTTAATTCATCCTGCATATCACCAGCACATTCGCCTTTTAAAAATCCCAGTTTTATCATCTTAATAAACCTGTAGCACAATAATTATGACCTAAGGCCTTGTTGTGGAAAGGGCATATGTTCATATTTCAACTGCACTTTTTAGCTATGACTTCCAGTTATTTAACCACTTTTAATCTAAACTTCAATAGTCTCATCTATAAAATTGGGATAATAAATCATCTTATTGCCATGAGAATTAACTAAGATAATACATGTAATATACTTAACAACATGACTGAAACATAGCCATTAGTCTTGAATGGCATCTCTTTTGAAAGCACCGTGTATATAGGACAAAGTTAAGAATTTTCAGCAGCATTTTTTTTTCCAGGTTCTAAATCCTGTTAGAATCACTTGGGAGGTTTTAAGAAAATACTGAAACCTATCCCCGAACTGAATAAAAGCATCATTATTTTGGTCATGGACCATCATTATTTGTTATGTCACTTTACAAGTCCCTACCCCAACTGGTCGAGCCCATCAATCTTTCCCTTCTTTCCACTGCTACAGGTCTTTTCGTGCCTCACTATGTCACACATCTGTGGTAATAACAGTAATAATAGAAGATACTGCATTTCAAATATGATATTCATTGTCAAAATCTTAACTTGACCAGAAATGGAGATCTAAAGACATATGAAATGAAAGCCTAACTCAAATTCACCTGAGGGGAGGAGGAAAAAAGGCATTGTTCTCGCTGATATAACTGATTAGACAGATCTGATAGACCTAGATTCAGGTGCACAATATCATCAAGTTTCTGTCTCTCTTCTTGCTCAGGTTCTCATGAGGTTGTAATTTGTACTAGGTTGAATGTCATCCACAAATAATTTATATCCACCGAGAGCCTCAGAATATGACTTATTTGGAAATAGGATCTTTGCATATGTAATTAGTTAAGATGAGGTCATGCAGGATTAGAGTGGACCCTAAATCCAATGACTAGTGTCCTTTTAAGAAGAGGAGAGGAAATACACAGCCACTTAGAAAAGTAAGCCATATGAAGACAGAAGTAGAGACAGGGATGATGTAGCTACAAGCCAAAGGGTGCCAAGGATTTTGGAAGCTACCTACCTAAAGCTAGGAAGAAGTAAGAAAGGATTCTTCCCTAGAGTCTTCAGAAGAGAGCAAAGACCTGATGACAAGTTGATTTTGGATTTAGCCTCCAGAACTGTGAGAGAATAAGATTCTGCTGTTTTAAGCCATCAAGTTTGTGGTAATTTGTTATGGCAGCCTCTGGAAGTGAATATACAACCCTAACAGCAAGAGTAATTTTTTTTTATTGCAGTGTAAAAATAGTTCCAGGGTGGCCTCATATTGGCATGCTGCAATATAAGCCCATTTTTAACCAACCACTCTGTCCAAGAGCTGGAGTAATTCTGGCCAGGATTTGTTCCCATTCACACTTCTCTGATTTCCCTTTCTGCAACATTGGTTATAGTGCACTGCACAATGTGTCCTGATAGTAAAGTGGCCCTCTCCTTCTCAGGCTAGTCTGAATCTAGTAATGAAGATCCCCAAGAATGCAATCCTATAAGATTGCCCTAGACCTAGCACACCATGAGATGTCTAGACTAGGCACAACTAATACTGAATTTTTCATCTTAGATATCACCTTTATGAACTCAACAGTTGGTAGTTAGCAGTACCTGTAGAGGTCTGTATAGAGGTAGCTGCCTGATAGAAGCTATCACCTTCAGTGGAGGAAAGCAGCCACATCCAAATCTTGATCTGTGAGAAAGCAAACTGCAGATAATAAATAACCCAACTTGACTCTTCTCTTACCCTTTAGTTTCCAGTGTGTGCTTCCAATTGTTGAATCTGTTTAGATTTAGAATCTGTTTAGAAAGAGAGAACACTGAGGCATCCATAGAAGTCAGACTCCTACAGGGTACACAGAAGAGTAAAGAAAGCTGGATTGTGGATCTGGAGGGGCACATGGAAGCACAGTGGCCTTGTGAGAAATAATGTAAGAAATGCAAAATGGATCTGGTATGAAATATAAATAAGGGGATCCCTGGGTGGCGCAGCGGTTTGGCGCCTGCCTTTGGCCCAGGGCCACGATCCTGGAGACCCGGGATCGAATCCCACATCGGGCTCCAGGTGCATGGAGCCTGCTTCTCCCTCTGCCTGTGTCTCTGCCTCTCTCTCTCTCTCTCTCTCTCTCTCTGTGACTATCATAATAAATAATAAAAAAAAATTTAGAAATATAAATAAGAAAGAATAATGAAATGTTTTATTCATTCATTGTGTCTGTGATTTTAAATAATGAAATAAGATAATAAACCTTTTAGGCAAGTCAGCCAAAATATACTGAAACCATCATAGTATATTTCAACTGACTAGCCTGAAAAGAAGTGAGATTGTACCTGCATCCTTCCTCTTCTAACATCCTCACAAATTTGATTTTCAAGTGTTACTTCTACTCTGTCCATGTTCTTTCAACCAATCTGCCTCTAAGATGTTCCTAGATTCACATTGTCTGAAACTAAGTGCGAAGGATATGTGGATGGTTCAGACAACAAAAATGAGCAACCAACCAGGCTGGCATGACTGACTGGGCTTACGGACACATCAGAAAGATCAATCTAATCTCCTTGAAACAAGAATTTTTAAAAAGTTCAAATGACTCTGCTGCCAGTCCAATATTCTGTAGTTCCTCGGTGAATCCAGTTGAGATACAATAGAGTCAAGTACACCTGCTTTTGTGAGGAAAAAGTCACCTTTCATATAGGTGTTGTTGGCCATCAAAGAGACAAGCAGCTAAAGCAAGCAGCTAACATTACATGGCAAAAGAAGAAGAGCAGATATAGCCAGGACAGAGCAGTCAAGTCAGTAAATCATCCCCCCAGGGAACACTTCTGCCCCCTGTCTTCCTAGAGGGATGCTTACTGCTTTTCACAGAGAAACAGGGTTGGCTTTGTGTGAAGAGCATATCATCCATGATCTTGGTTAACCCAAGATCAGAAAGAAAATTAACTTAGACTTGCTTAGTGGAAGAAACTGCAACTTAAGACAATGGAAGATAAATTTAAGAGTTTCAAATCAGACTCTCAAATTCTTCATATACTGAACAGACACATATTGAAAAAATATTTTACTTGCCATATCCAAAATAGCATTATTTTACCTGAAATTACCTGAGTAAGTAGTAAAATACTTGAAATTCCAGCAAAGAGAGATTTTTAAGAATTAAACTATTCCTACAAAATTGCTTACAGTTTCCGATAGCCCTAAGTATCTGAATAATTGCCTCAATTTTTATGCCATTTTAAGTTCAGAGATATTCTCATTGGTACTTTGGATTCATGATTTATTGAGTACAGAATATATTTATTAAAGTAGAAACTTGGATTACATGAAGAATGACTTTCAATTATACTCTAAACTGAAAAAAAAAAGTTGTTTATTTTACTTTTCAAAGGCAAGTTATTCAAATGTCACCCAAGTTATGAAATTACACCTATTCTTATACACAGAAAATACTTCTTTATAAGAATGTTTAGTTCTACTGCATAAATTTCCTTATCTCATGAAAATGTCCCCACAGCTACATCTACAGATGTGTTTAGGTATTTAAAATTTTAAGAACCAGAAGCTAGATTACTTGTCAATTGTGTTCAATATAGATTTGCCTAATATTATTTTAAGCCCATTTCTATAAAATAATTATTACATATTTGAATACATTTAAATTCCAGTTTGAGAAATAACGATTTAATAGTAAAATCCTTTAGGTTTAACAAAATATTTTGATATTTCTGTTCTATAATGTATTAAGTTATTCAGCAAACATCTATGGAGTAATAAGATAGGTATTGAGATGGATGCGATGCCTACTTTCAGAAAATACACAGTCTAATTTGGTTTTCAGACAAATTAAGAGACCACTTATGTTAAAATAGTACCCAAGGAAGGAGTTAAGTCCATCTTTATGGGTGGCTGGAAATAAGAAATGTAAATGTACAGAATCTGTAAAGATCCAAAGACTTGGTATAAAAACACCCAGAAACCATGAAGAAGACAAAGTTGTGTTTTTCCACTAACAATAAAAAAAGGAAATAGGGTTTCTGCTCCTCTGCTGTGGAAGTCTTAAGTTTTTAAATCCTCTCAGCACTTTAGCAGCAGATCAGGTCCAGTCTATTTCTCATTCAGTCTCGCAGAGGCAGTATGTGTAGATCTCGGGTTAACTTCCAGAATCATCATTTTCATTGAGCAAAGTATTTAATCTCCTTGAACCTCAGATTCCTCCTCAGTAAATAGAAATAATTCTGCCTATCTCATGTGGTTGGCCTGGAGGTTGAAAGTAATGCACATAAAGCCCCTCAGAAAAGTAATCTGACCACCACCAAAAAAAAAAAAAAAAAAAAAAAGGAGGCGACACGTCATTAGCAGCAAGAGTAGTAGCAGGTGTACAGTAGTGATGGCTCTGTGGTAGTTCTGTGGCAATAATAGTAATAGCTGTGGCTCTAAACTCATAGTAGAAGCAGCTTCAGAAGGGCAGAAATAGAAGGCCGGGCCTGGCCTAAGGTTGAATGATGGCAAGCTTAGCCTAAAGCATGACATTTTTGAATCTGACTCCAGTCCTCTTCGTACAATATTATGCTACCTTCCTTCTCTAAAAAGACTGTGTTTCTATAAACATTTGTTTAAGTGTTATTATCAAGACCAAAAAAAAAAAAAAACCCGCTCAATGGTGTTAACTCTCTTAATAAATAATTTAAATAACTATTTATCTAAAATCTGAAATCATCAAGCAGTCATTAGACAGGAAAACAGATCTAGCAAAATATCAACTGCAAACAATTTATTTATTATTTATATATAAACAACACTACAGAGAATTAAAAAAAAAAAAGAAACCTAACTCAAACAAGCCTTTGGAATGTTAAAATAAAATACCTTCAAGAGGTCATTCTAAACTATTGGAATTATAACTCTACATTGGCTTATTTTGTATAATGAGACTGCAGCATTATTAAAGGAAAAACAGTTTTATTTTAGCAGTGTCATTATAGTGCACTTACTAGTTTTAGCAGCACTCAGAGAGAAAATGGCTGGTAATATCCATGCTAAGCATCCCCAAAATGTATTTAATTTGCATTAAGCAAAGAACACTATAGCAAATGCTTAGAAACCTCTCTCCCCAACATCTTTTTTCTTTCCCTTCCTACAATCATCACCCAGGTTCCAGCCCTCATTATCTTGCATTTTGCCATTAAAATAACCTGTTATCTTGTCTCTTGTCTTTCACTATATTGCCTTTCCAGTTCACTCCTACACTCTCCTTACAGGAGAATTTTCCAAAAGCACTGCTCTGATTATGTCTCAGTGCTATGTGCAGACCTGCAGTGCCTCTCCAAACTGAATATCTGACCCTAACTCTTACAGTTCACTTGAATCTGCCCCAACCCAGTTGCAATAATTCCTACATGGTTTACATACACGCACTTAATTGTTGCCTAAACACATCTGTTAATTGTTTCTTAAATATTCCCTACGCATTCCTATTTCCACAACTTTCTTCATGTAGTTACCTGAACTATTTCTATTCCCAGGTCCAATTCTAAAATCCGAAATCCTGGGGCACCCGGGTGGCTCAGCAGCTGAGCATCTGCCTTTGGCTCAGGTCGTGATCCTGGGGTCCTGGGATGAAGTTCCACATCAGGCTCCCCATAGGGAGCCTGTTTCTCCCTCTGCCTATGTCTCTGCCTCTCTGTGTGTGTCTTCCATGAATAAATAAACAAAATATAAATAAATAAATAAATAAATAAATAAATAAATAAATAAATAAATAAAATCTGAAATCCTACACAACACAGTAGTATTTACATCCAGGATCTTAATTTGTTGATAGATAATTAAATAAACCATGAGACAAGAATATGATAAAAGTGTTCAATTTTGTTTCAATAATATATTCTAGGAGTATTTAACAATATGTCAAATACTAATAACGCAGTTGACCCTTGAACAACATGTGTTTAAACTGCATGAGTCTACCTATTCACAGATTATTTAAAGTAAATACAGTACAGTACTATAGATGTATTTTGTTTATGATTTTTTTAATAACATTTTCTTTTCTCTAGCTTAGTTTATTTTTAAAATATAGCATATAATACATACAACATACAAAATATGTGTTAAATAGACGTTGTATTATCAGTAAGGCTGCCAGTCAATGGTAGGCTATTAGTAGTTAAGTTTTGAGGGAGTAAAAAGTTTGTAAGTGGATTTTTTGAGTATGCAGCAGGGGGACAGAGGGGTAGGAGGGATGTCGGTGACCCCAGCTCCCATATTGCCCAAGGACCAGCTGTGTATTATTTTAAAATAATGTATAGAGCTATATATATATATAATTTGTAATTATATAAAATATATTTTTCAAAGTATATAAATGAAATAAAAGTTTATCTGAAATAAATGTTTAAATCTTAATAGTGAGTTTCCCTGGGTGATGTAATTATAGATGAAATTTTATTCTATTCTGCAGATAGATTTTTTTTAATTCTCTACACCAACCACATATCATTTAGCACTTTTATAATTGAAAGAATTTTTCAAAGTTGGCTCACCTATTAATTTCAGTCAAAATAGTTCTTTCTTCATGAAATATTTGGCTATGGCTAAACTGGATTACTCATTTCCCTCCTTTGAGGCATCAACATATTGAGAACCTCTCTGATCATACTCCTTTGCATATTTTGGACATAACTTGAGGGACCCTCTCATATAACGGGCTACAAGCCCAAATTCTTCCTTAAGTACCTAGCACTCAAGCTTCCTAACGACCAACCCCCCCATCAGTTTTACTTTTAGAAGTGAGAATTTAATCCTAATCACTTTAGAGGATATTTTGTTTTAAATAAGAATAGTTCACTGTTCTTTTCCCACAAACCAGGTGTTACTTTAGAAACTACATTTCAACCATAAAGCTGTGAAAATAACTACATTTAATAAAAATGTTAACAAGTTTAAAAAATGAAATCTTATTGTGTAAATTGAGTGAAAAGACATAAATAAAATAACAATTCTCAGGTGCCTGTTATGTATTATGCCATTCAACTCTCCCCTAGTTATTCCCATTGATAGTACTGTCAGTAAACTGTGATCTAGTATTAGATAATAATATTTTCAGTTTATTTTTTTATTTTTTTAAAGATTTTATTTATTCATTAAAGACACAGAGAGAGGCAAAGATACAGGCAGAGAGAGCAGGCTCCATGCAGGGGGCTCGACGTGGGACTGGATCCCGGGACTCCAGGATCATGCCCTGGGCCAAAGGGAGGCACTCAATCATGAGCCACCCAGGCATTCCATATTTTCAGTTTAGAGTCATGGAATAGACCTTGAAAAAAGGACCCAGTAAAAATATGTGTTTATTCACTTATAATTCTAGAGTCTTTTTTCCTGAGCATAAATACTTATTTCATGACCATAAATTAGTCTATTTTTTAATGTATTATTTTTTCAGTCTAGGCAATCAGCAGACTAAAATTGTTTCTTAAGTCACCATGCTGATGAGAGAGGAGACAACTAAGATTTATTATAAAATAATGTTTCCAATTCATATTGCTATACAGTGTCATGCTAATTCTTTCTTCTTCTAAACCTGAATATTTCAAGAAAACACTAATTTGTGTTGGAAGAAAATTGCAGAGTATCTGAGAATATGCTCAAATTTCATTTGCTTTATACAATGTGACAAAGGAGGGGGAAGATGGTGACCAGGAGGGCACTGATATTAAACTCATACCATATACCAGGTACTTTATCTAATTTAATTCAACTGAATGTAAGTTAATCTTTGTAAACAGTCCTATTCATAATACATTATTATTCCTATTTTGTATCTAAAGAAACTCAGGGATTAACTGAAATGTGCTAGATCATACAGCTACAGAAAGCACATCCAGGATTTAATCTAAAAATTCAATACTCTTGCAAGAATATTGTGATGAAGTTTTGATTTGCCAAGGAATGATACATGAGAGAGAGAGAAAGAGAAAGAAATCTTACATTATTTCTTGAATCTTTGCTGGGCACCTCATATTAGCATATCTGAAAGAGGGCTCTTTTTTAAAGATTTATTTATTTATTTATTCATGAGAGACATAGGAGAGAGAGAGAGATATTGAGAGAGAGGCAGAGACACAGGCGGAGGGAGAAGCAGGCTCCATTCCATGCAGGGAGCCTGACATGGGACTTGATCCCAGGTCTCCAGGACCACACCTGCAGGCTGAAGGTGGTGCTAAACCCCTGAGCCACCCGGGCTGCCCTGAAACAGAGCTCTTAATGCCATTCTTTTCTCCCACCTAAAAAAGCCTTTTCTGAAATTCACTTTCATCCCCTGTGTTAACATTAGTACCTACCACCCAATTGCTCAAGCCAATAACCCAGGGACTGACATTGATTCTTTTTTTTTCTTTTCTTTTCACACACTTCCCACTAAATCCATCAATCAGTTTTGTCAGCTCCACCTCTAGATGTTCATAATATATTTGGTTCATTCTTAAATTTTGTTATGAATTTTTAAATATGCTAATACCTGACAAGGATGTCAACAATACTCAATATGGAAAGAATAGTCTCTTAAATAAATGGAGTTTATTGCAGAAAAATGGAATTAAATTGAATTGAATTTAGCCCCTACTTTACACAACTCACAAAAATTAGCTCAAAATGGATTAAAGACTTAAACATTTGATGTGAAACCACAAAAATCATAGAAGAAAACAAGATAAAGCTCTTTGACATTGGTGTTGGCAATGGCTTTTTGGATATGTCTCTAAAAGCACAAGCAACAAAACCAAAAATCACCAAATGAGAGTACATCAAACTGAAATACTGCACAGCAAAACAATGGACAAAATAAAATGGCAGCCTATGGCATGGGAGAAAATACTTGTAAACCATATGTCTTTCAAAGGGTTAATATCTCTTTGAACTCATACAACTGAATGACATAAAAACAAACAAGCAGGCAAAATGATGTAAAAGCAGGCAGAGGAACTAAATAGACATTTTTCCAAAGAAGACATACAAATGACCAACAGACACATGGGAAGGTGCTCAATGTCACTAATCACCACAGAAATGCAAACCAAAACACAATGAGATATCACCTCACACTTGTTAGAATGACTATCATCAAGAAAATGAGACTAATAAATGTTAGGACTATGTGGATAGAAGGGAACCCTTGTCCATTATTGGTGGAAATGTAAATTGGTATAGTTACTATGAAAAACTATATGGAGGTTCTTTTAAAAAATAAAAATAGAACTACCATATGATCCTGCAATTCCACTTCTGGGTATAGATCTAAGGAAATGAACACAGAATATCTAAAAAATATCTACACTTCCATGTTTATTACAGCTTATTTATAATTACCAAGGTATGGAAACGACCTCAGTGTCCATATACAGATGAATAGGAAGAGATGTAATACACACACACACACACACACACACACACACACACACAAACTATAAATATTTTTGGCCATAAGAAAAAAAGGAAATCCTGCCATTTGTGGCAACATGAATGGAACTTAAAAGCATTTTGCTAAGTGAGGTAAGTCAGACAGAAAAGGTCAGATACTGTATGATATGACTTATACGTGGAATTTTAAAAAGATGAACTCATAGAAACAGAGTAGAATATAGTTACCAGGGGCTGGGTGGGGGTGGGGGTGAATTAGGAGGTGTTAGTCAGACAGTACAAGCTTGCAGTTAGATAATAAATTCTGGAGATACAATACACATCATTGTGATTATAGTCAAAAATACTGTATTATATACTTGAAAGTTGCTAAGAGACTGGATTTTAAATGTTCTCACCAGAAAGTGAAATGATAATTATGTGACATATGGAGGTGTTAGCTAACATTAGAGAGGTAACCATATTGCAATATACAAGTGTAACAAAACAATACATTTTATACCTTAAACTTACACAATTATATATGTAAACTTATCTCATTAAACATATGCTAATGTCATTTAAAGGTAAACTGATTTCTCAACTAGTAGCTTCATGCCACAAAAATTGAGACATCTATGTATATGTGTGCTACCTATTACTCCAGGATTTATGAAGTAAGCCTAACATGAAGACCAGAGACAGCTTAGGGTACCAACAGAAACAGCTTAGGGTAGAATGGGGTGGGTTGGGGTCGGAGGTGTTAAGCATCTTGAAAAAATACTAAAGGAGAATCTTTGTTTCTACTTCCTGCAAAGGGATGAGAGGCAGCTTCATGAGAGGACCTAAGAAGGCTGTTCAAATAAACAAGCTGGAAGGAAGGACAAAGAGGATCCTAAAAAGATAACGAAGGGACAAAGAGCAGAGGGTGAAGGTTGAGGACATAGCTGCTCTTTGGCCAAGATGGGAAGCCACAATGAGAAAGTACTGGCTTTGCCCAGTATGTCTGTATAAATGCAATGCTGCAGACATAGGAAGGAGAGTCTTTAACGGGGAATAAGTGATGACTGAAAGCAGATGTAAGTTTTAGATGGAGACTAGGGCTATGAGGCTAATGTCACTTAGCCTCTATACATCCTGGAACAATCTTGTGTGTAAGTCCTTTTTTTAAACTTAAAATCAATTTTAATTGATTATAATTAATTGACTATATAGGAGTATATTATTAGTTCAGAGGTAGAGTTCAGTGATTCATCATTTGCATATAACACCTATTGCTCGTCCCATCAAGTGCCATCCTTAATGCTCATCACCCAATTATCTCATCTTCCCACCAGCCTCCTCTCCAGTGATCCTCAGTTTGTTTCCTATGGCGTCTCTTATGGTCTCCCTCTCTGATTTCGCCTTATTTACTTTTTCCTTCCCTCTCCTATGTTCACCTGTTGTGTTTCTTATATTCCACATATGAGTGAAATCATATGATATTTGTCTTTCTCTGACTGACTTACTTCACTCAGCTTAATAACCTCTCATTCCACCCTGTAAGTCCTGATATACTAATACACCAAGAGAAAAAAATTCACTCAACTACAACAGGTGTGTGTGTAGCTGAAACATACCATTTTGAATATGTATTTGTGTGTATTAAGAATGTATTTATTTACAAATATGTAGTATTAGATATGTGTCATTACAGATTATGGAAATAAGTCTTCCTTTTCTCTTTCATCTTTTAAAGACCAACTTAAATTTTAACTGAAAAGGTTATCTCTGCCCTCTCTGGGTTTTTACCTCTTTTGTAGTTATTACCATGCTGTATTATAATTATTTATTGCAGGTCTTGCTCTCTCATTAAAGTGTCAGTGTTTAAGACGAAGAAGTGCTTAAGGGGAAGAATCTGGTCTCCAAGGCCTAGTAATGTGCCTGCCTCAGTGAGCAGTGAATAAATAAATAAAGAATGAATGAATGAATTAGTACATTTTGTTTTCAGAAACATAGAAAATACAGAGAAATGTTATTTAGAAAGGCTGCCATTAAAACAAAATTTGATGAATTTTAAACAGCATAGCCTTAGAATCTATAGAGGAGTGGGTTCTACACAAAATATCCCTGTGAAGCAGAAGGTGATTTAAATCCAACATTAATGAAATGTGCAGATAATTCTAAACAAAAAAAGTAAACAGGTGAGGTGACTGAATTGCTGAATGACAGGTTTGGGGAGATTGGCAAATAAAATGAAATTTAACAGGAATACTGCAGGATAATTTACCTAGGGAAAAATCATCAGCAGCTGAGATAGAAAATGGAAACCTATTCTCCCTTTGGAAATAAATAATGTTTAAAAAGACTATGGTTATAGTGGATAATAACTTGTATATGAGCTCACTTTGTAATGCTGTTGCTAAACAGCCAATTGCCTTCCCAGGAGGCTGAACATAATGGATCATTTCAACCAGACACACACACACACACACACACACACACACACACACGAGAGAAAGTACCTTCGGAAGCTTTAGGAATCACCTTGATTCTA
This sequence comes from Vulpes vulpes, assembly GCF_048418805.1. Lineage (NCBI taxonomy): Eukaryota > Metazoa > Chordata > Mammalia > Carnivora > Canidae > Vulpes > Vulpes vulpes. Next base: position 75,765,625 of record NC_132783.1, on the reverse strand, counting down.
CTGTCTGTAATTGGAGTGTTTTCAATAGAGAAAGGACACCTTAAAGTTTAAGGAAAAGGCAATAAACATCCTGAAATGAATCAGAGCCCATTTAATTTGGAAAACCTTGAAAGGGCTCAGAAAGAAGGTCATTATGCCTGGTCCAGTGCAATCAGCCTCGGCTGCCAGACAACAACAAGAAGAATTGTTGTTAATATATATTGAGTGCTTACTCCAGGCCAGGCCCTGCCAACTACTGTAAAAGCCTGACCACACTCCGTTCTCACAGCAGATCCATGTCATTGCCCCTTGGCACTATATCCATTGTACAGATAAGGAAACTGAGGCTTGTAACATTAGGGAAATTGAATATGGTCTCACAGCAATGAAGTGCCAGCACCACCCCTGGAGAGTTCCCTGGCCTCCCAGAATCCAAGACTGTGTCTTTTCCATGCTGCTGTATTTTCAGTATGCCAATCTGCTCTGACAAAACTGTAAGGACACGTTCCTCTGCTTGGTTGCCATGATCTTCCAGCAACCGAGGACAATATTGCCTTTCTCTTTAAACTAACCTCCTTCAGGTCCTCATCCATTACTTTCCCTTGAATTCAGAACTTCCTGACAAATTATGTTAAATCCTATCTGTACAGTTTACAATAATGCACCTACTCTGGAAAAACTCTCTCGACCCAATCAACTCTTCCAATTAGGACCCAGCCCTCTCAGGAAACATTAAATGGATTACATTCTGTTTCTGAAATTATCTTCAATTGTTCTGCACACATTTACATTTACTTGACTACCAGCAACACTAACCTTCACAGTCTTTATCTGCTTCATAGCCCAGTGTCCCTCTAGGCAAAGAGGTGGCATTCATCAACTCTGATTGGCTATTCAAAGAAAAGCAGAATTAGGGAGATAGAGATGATTTATAAATACCTCTAATGTTTAGCATTCAAAATGAATGGTACTATTTACAAGGAAGAAACTGGGACGTTTAAGTTTGCTATTCACACTGACTTGAATGAAAACCAGAAAACAAACTTTTCATGAGAAGTAAGTATTAGATCTACTAAAGCCAGCTTTAAGAAAACACATATTGACATTTGATGCTCAGGAATTATCCACTTCAACTTCTCTGCAAGAGCAGTGAGAAAGCACTGTTGTGCCAGACAAGAATCCCGGGTTATCAAAGTTATCCATCTGTTTCTAGTTCTGGGTGTTATGCTGAGAAATTTATTCTGACTTCCACTTTTGGGATGAGAGATATCAGATTTCAAAGAGGGCATGAGGATTGTATAAATCAAAATGTAATGGCGCCCAGCTCAGAAGATATATTTACCAGGAGGACAGCCTGTTCCTGGGAATAATTCAAGAACCTAAAATCAGCTGAATGTTGTGTATTTTACCATTGTAATGCCATGGAAAGAAAAATGATGATGAAGCCATCAGCTATCCTATACCACACACGTTCCATTGCCATTGAAAAATGTCCCACATCTGTGTCTTAATGCTGGCATCTGCTTCAAATTACCCTCAGATGAGCTCTACAGCTCTTGCCTAATTGGACACTATCAAAATGATATGGCTGTTATTGCTTAGCTTCTAGTTGCCCTTTATGCAGCAGTCTGGGCTACTAATGAATCCTCATCTTCATGTGCAAAAGCCTTGCTTTTATCACATATTCTAAAAGTAGTATATTTCAGTAACTTGTTCAAAATATCTATGTATCAAGTATTAGTTCCTGCCTAAATTTTTTACTATCTTTTAACTACAAAGTTTTATAACCCATTGTCTAGAAGTAGTCAGAAACCAAACTAATAGGAATAAATCCAGCCAGACCTTTAGAGAATCAAGAGTTTTAGAGACTATAGAGACTTTTCTTTATACATGATGAGATTGAAGATCAAGCATGTAAAGTGGTTTCCTCAGGGTCAAATGTTACACTAGTGGCAGAATCAAGGCTAGAACCCAGGTTTTCTTCCAGTATAGGAAACATTCTAACATCTAGGAATGCATTCCCTCATCATTACGATCAGTTAAAATTCAGCTTATAGAGTCAGCACAGCAACATCAAAGGGAAGTTGAGTCCCTGCACTACCTTTCCTTTCTTCTTGAAACAATATCAAGATGAAAGATATCAATGTACTTTGTTGTCACAAAACACAAGAATCAAGTTCCATAGAAAAGTGATAGATATGGAAGCATGAATTCCTTCCCCCCTCCCTCGGTAGATCTGAACTCCTTCCTCCCCTCTCTCATTTTCTACTATGAGTTCACTTGTCCTGTGGGCACTGGGTTGTTTCTGTATCATCATCATCTATAAACTAGCTTTACGATAGTGCCAGACAAACATATGATATCCTGGTGTAAAAACACACAACACACAGAGACACACACACAAATATTTGTAACATATTGTGACCAAATGGGCCTCAAAGATTCAAAGATTAAAAACAGACAAAGCTTTTGATGGAAAATATGTGGATGGATAGTACATTTCTGTGGGTGAGTCTAATTTGGTAATGGTTTGATTGTGCCTGGTTTTGCCACCTGTTCAGATGAGGTTTTTGTTTTGTTTTGTTTTGTTTTTGTCCTTTTGTAGCACTGATAACCAGGAGAACCCATGAAAAGCCACTGGTTATTTTATTTTTCATCAGGCAATTTTCAAGGTTTTAATTTGTTCGTTTTTTTTTTTTTTACACTGTGGTACATATAAGCAACTTTAATAGGTGATAAATGTACAGTAGTTAGACTTCACCTGTATAGACATTTTTCCATTTTATGCTCTATGATCTGAAAAAAAATGCTTTTTGAACTGTTTAAGATTTATGTCTACCGTAAACATTGCTCAATTATTTTTGCTCTTGATTTAAACAAAAAAAAAGTTTTGTTGAAACGCTATTGAATATTGCAGTCTATATAGTGTATTGGATGGCTTCTTTTGTCAACCTGATCTCTTATGTTACCTGTGTATCGTCTCCTTCTCCCTAAAGTGTACTTAATCTTTGCTTTCTTTGCACAACGTCTTTGGTTTCAAGTCATAAGCCTGAGGCAAATAAAATTCCAGTAATTTCCAAGAATGTGGTGTTGGTGCTTTTCTAATAAAGAGATAATTTAGAGAAAAAAAAAGAGATAATTTAGCTCAAAAAAAGGGGGGGGGGGCATCCCTGGGTGGCTCAGCAGTTTAGCGCCTGCTTTAGGCCCAGGGCCTGATTCTGGAGTCCTGGGATTGAGTCCCGTGTCGGGCTCCCTGCATGGAGCCTGCTTCGCCCTCTGCCTGTGTCTCTGCCTCTCTCTCTCTCTCTCTCTCTCTCATGAATAAATAAATAAAATCTTTAAAAAAAGATTATTTTTCTGATTTTAAAATATATTTTATTACATAATCTTTTCATGGCACCATTAGAAGTAACAGAAAACGTTATTCCCAGTTCCTAACCACATCCTGAAAAATATACATTTGTATTTATATATTTATATCAATACTCCACCCCTATCCCCCAACTCCACCACCTAGTGTAGGTCTTTTGCTTAAAGCAAGAAACTATTCTCTCAAAAAACAAAAAAAAACAAAAAAAAAAAAGAAACTATTCTCTCAGGTAAGAAAATATATATGGAAGCTAAATGAAGTAATGGTTAGAATAGGGACAGGGGCTTTGGTGGCAGGGAGGAAGGGGGAATGTCCCCGCTAGGCAGGATGTATCACTGGAGTCCAGCAGAGGTGGAGGAAAGTGTATAAAAAGACAGCTTCAGGCAGGTGGCTTCTGGTGTTCTTGGTCCATTAGGAGATGGCCTTTGCCTCAAGAAGGAAGGCTTTCCAGTACTTTGCCAGCTGCTGCTGTGAATATAGGAGGGTCTCAAGGTACTTGATCACATGGTTTTTGAAGTCCTTGGATTTCTCTTTCTCAAACCATATCACTTCTTTTCAGACCACATTTTAAATCCTTTCAAAGTCCCTTTCATACTGAGTCATGTGAGACTCCCACTCTAAGATCTCATCCTTGGCCTGCTGCAGTTTGTCAGGCTTGTTGCCCCAAAGCAGCTGAGCCTCAGCCTCCCGCTTCTTCTGCAGTGTAGCTTGAGCATCCTGCCAGCACTGCCATATCTTCATGAGCTAATCAAAAGCAGCACGGACTATGGCCAGGAGATGAATGTAGTCACTCAGGAGTTCAGCAAGGAGGGAGAATAAAAAAGGTGTGCCTTAAATGTAATATATGGCAAGTCCAAGGGGGAGTTGGCACACTGCAGTATTTTTATAAGATGGGGCCTCACGAATAAGATGGTGGAAGAGTATGAACCATTAGGACAATGTTTCAGTATTATTGATGAATTATTGATATATTCTTGAAAGTCAAGAAGATATTACCAAGGTATAATTTATTCAAATTGTTTGCACTACAAAATATATGGAAGATTATATATGTAGCAAATCCATTTCAGTAGGGTTCTGACATTTTGGAGTACATATGAACAATGAAATAATATCTCTACAGATATCTCTTAATATGTGTAACATATAGGTTATAAATACCATAAAAATATTTTATGATAAAATTATTTTTTCCATGTATTAATATAGTGCTGAATTTCATATCTTGGCAAATAACATCACCATTGACAAGTGAGAATCTTAAATCATCTTCATCTTCACCCAATGCCCTCAATCCCTCAACCTCACTTCAAATCTTATTGACTCTGCCTTTGATATACTTTTGCCCCTCTTGCCTGCCCACTGCCTCTGCTTTAATTCAATCTCATTTTATCAAAAGATTGAACAGTTAACCAAAAAGGGTTCTAATAAGTCTCACTGCCTTCACCCTATTTTCCTCAAGTCCCAGTTTATCCTGCTCTTGGTACCAGTAATATATTTTCAAATACAAAGATATTCATATAAATCCCTGCTTCTGAACCTTCAACAACTTTCCAGGAGAATAAAATAAAGAAATGTCGTTGGACTTGGCAACCACAGTAGTCACAGAAAACTTTAGAGAGAATAATCCCAGTAGGATTGAAGAGAAACCTTAAAGGTTTGAGTAATAAAAATGAACACCAATAAGTAACATTTTTGGTGTTTTCTAAGATTCTTCTCAGTGTTTTACATGCATTATTAAATAAAACTGTAGGGAGAAGAGCCTCTGTCAGTGGTAGGAGCTTTAAATATGTATTTGTATGTCAGAAATGACCAAACTCTACTGTTAAATAGGTGGTTAATTCCATGTCTCAATAAAGCTCCTGAAAATAATCTCTGGGGTACTTGCCAGTATAGTCTCTATTTGGCAGACAAGAGTATTGAGGCATAGAGAGATTAAGAAATGTCCCCAAGTTCACATGGGTAATCAGCTGCAGCTGAGCATTGAACCTAATTGCTCTGACTTTAGAAACTGTGCAGGACTGCTCTCTATCTTGCTGTAACAGAGAACCTTCACGTACTCTAGAAGTCCTACTATGAAAGAAGGGGATGGATGCAAAGGAAGAGAGGTGGAGAAACTCAACAGGTTCAAGCAAAGATTAATTTTTCTATCAATTAATTTTTAGGTTAAATTAAATTAAATTAATTTTATCTATTAATTTTTAGGTTTATACCTATTTCAGGTCAAAGATAGGGAGGGAATTCCCAGACTGAAACTGACAGAACAAAACTTCACATTTAAGTTTACATTATTTTTATACCTAATCATCTAATTACAACTTTAAAATATATTATTATCAACCTTAAGCAATAAAGACTCTAATACCATTCAAGCTTTAAGCGACATGTCACTTGGGTCAACATCAGAAAGTAAAGAGAAACCCCAGAGCAAGAAAGGCAGGATGATTAAATGAGATGACTCCATCTAACTTCCTAAAATCAGGAGTTAAAGAAGGACCAGCAGACAATGGAATCTGCCTTCCAGGTATTTTCATTTGAGAATGAAATGTAAGAAGATCTTCTTTAAATTGATCCTACACTATTAATAGTGTGGATTAAGATCAACTGTCCTTTGGTCTTCTTCACTTTCCAAGAAAAAAGTGATCAAATTGTTTTTATGAAGTACAGTAGAATCCATCTTTTTTTTTTTTTTAAGATTTTATTTACCTATTTATGAGAGACAGAGAGAGAGAGAGAGACAGAGAGACAGAGAGAGAGAGAGAGAGAGAGAGACAGGCAGGCAGAGGGAGAAGCAGGCTCCATGCAGGGAGACCGACGGGGGACTGGATGCAGGGTTTCCAGGACCACGCCCTGGGGCAAGGGCAGGCACTAAACCGCTGAGCCACCCAGAGATCCCAGTAGTAGGCATACATACATCTTATATGGAAGCTGGATTCTAAACTCAGCATACAAGGTAAGGCTACTCTTAAAAATCACTTAGATTGTGCACAGATATAATACAGATGATTTTATTAATCCAAATGCAGTTTTGTAATCATTTTTGAATGAACTCTTTAAAACCAACAAAATTTCAAAGAATTAAAGGAAAATCCAATTGCACAATCCTAGGCATTTAAGCTGTTCTGCCTTTCAGATAACTACCAAAGGCCTAGCAATGAACAAGGAATAGATGGAAAATTCAAAACATTTCTGCTTGCCTGAGGGGTTTACTCGTCTCACTTTCAATTTTAAGTCTCTGTTGCCTTAATACCTCCAGTTTTGTGAGTTAAATAAGATGGAAGTCATACCAAAATTAACCTCTAATAAGAATTTACCACGTCATGTTTAGTTTATAGAGTATGTAAAGAGTAAAGTACATAAAATAAATATATTGAGAGTGATGTAGACTTTAGAAAGAATGAGGTAATGTAATCACTTCAAATATCTAACTGGGAGACTGAAATTATATATCATGAGATACATGAAATAGTGAATATCTTTCTTGTTCATAAAGCCTCAGGATATCACCTCAATATTTATGAGCTCAAGAACAGTGGTTATTGCAATATGCCATTCTCTCCCATGCAGAGTAATAGCTGGCATAAATAATTATTACAAAATTGATGTAATTATATTTTCATTTTTCTACATTATATATATGTATATATTTTTAAAATATAATTACAAACTCACCATATATTCCATTTCAGCAACAGTGGAAAGTTTACCTCCTGCCTCCTGCAAAATAATAGAATAGTAGAATAAAACATACCCAAAGTTGTTAACAAAACACCACATTCTGCTATTTGAGCATATATAAATATTATTAAGTTTCATAAAGTTGCTGAATAATTTAATGAGGCAAAGAGTTTTGATATTTTCCTTCTTCACATTCATTACCATGTATAAACTATAGTTACCGTATTAATAAATAGGTTTAAATAAATATGTTATTAAGTATTTTCAGTATGCATGCTATTAAGTTATTTTCACTGAGTGTGATTCTATATGTCCTCATATTGCTATCATTCACACTGTTACTCAAAATGGGTACTGGTTAAGGGTCACTTGGTTGGCTCAGTTGGTTAAGCATCTTACTGGGTTTCAGCTCAGGTCAAGATCTCAGGGTCTTGAGATCAAGCCCCATGTAGGGCCTTGTGCTCAGCAGGGAGTCTTCTAGAAGATTCTCCCTCTCTTTCTGCCCCTCTCCTCATTTGTGTGTGTGTGCACACTCTCTTTCTAAAACAAATAAACCTTTTTTTAAAAAATGGTTACTGGTCAAGTTTTCACACTTATTTTCAACATTGGGGTTTTAAGAATATTTATGCTGAGAAACACAGTGAATGGAGTGGATACTTCCTATAACATATATTTCAAAGGGGGTGCCTAACATAATTTTGAATTGGCAAGGTGGTGTGCCTTTTATATACTCCTCTATTTTTAATGTCTATTAAACTGCATTTCATATGATTCATACTCTTAAACTTTGCATTGCAAATTATAAGATTCACTTTGCTTTTTCCTTTTTTTTTTATTAGAGAGAGAGAAAGGGAGGGGCAGAGAAAGATACAGAGAGAGAGAACCTCAAGCAGCCTCCACATCCAGGGCAGAACCTGATGCAGGGCTCAATCTCACAACCCTGAAATCATGACCTGAGTTGAAATTAAGAGTCAGAGGTTTAACTCACTGAGCCACTCAGGGGTCCCAGGATTCACTTCGTTTCTTACTCTTACTCTTTTTAACTGGCAAAGAAAAGCCAGGTAGAGCACTGTACGACTTTTCAGGGTATCCTCTCCTTCCTCACCTCCTTCTCCCACAGGCCCTTCAATGTTCTGTTGGTGATAACAGCTCCTTCATCAGAAGCCACCTGTACCTCACCTCCTTCTCCCATAGACCTTTCAATGTTGGTGGTAACAGCTCCTTCTTCAGAAACCACCTGTACCCCCCCCCTCACCACCATCCATTCCTCCCTCTCACATGTGCAGTCTCTAATTATAGTGGCCAAACCTCAGGCCCCTCATGCTTTTCCTGCTGCCAATTCTGTCTCTTCTGGACTCTGTCCCTCGTGCACTCCTCCTCTAACAGGATTCTCTGCCCAGTCTTTCTCCAATTCCAGCTGAATTCACTGTTCAATCAATCTTAACAAAACACAGTTCCAACCAGCCCAACCAAAATTTTGGTTACTTTCCTTATTGCTGTTCATCACATTTCATGAATACTGAGAGTAGAAAATGTCCACAATCTCTTACCAAGGTTAAAGAATTAAAATAATGACTTAGGAGGCTATTATATATTTTTAAATAAAAAACAAGTTATAAAATTTTGTATGTGCTTGTCTGATGAAAATTTATTTTTAAGAATCGGTTGGAAGGGCGGCCAAGGTGGCTCAGTGGTTTAGTGCCACCTTCGGCCCACGGCCTGATCCTGGAGACCTGGGATCGAGCCCCACGTCAGGCTCCCTACATGGAACCTGCTACTCCCCCTGTCTATGTCTCTGCCTCTCTGTCTCTCTCTCTCTCTCTCTCTCTCTCTGTGTCTCTCATGAATAAATAAAATCTTAAAAAGAAAAAAAAGAATTTGTTGGAAGTGTTTACAGGACTTTCATTGTCTCCTGTATATATCTACACATACATATACATATGCATAATATCTGTAGCCAATGAAACATTAATTTCATATTTAAAATAATTTAAAAAACTAATTTAGAGACTAAAACTTTCTATGAAACAGTTCCTTGTTTAAACATTAGATCATTGTACATAAGAAAGTTTGGATGTGAACAACACTTTACTCAGAACTCTATAAACTCTGTAGCTATGTCTATATACACATACATGTAGCTATGTCTATATACACATACATCTTCAAAATTAGACAAAAAAAGTAAAGAGTAGAAGCTGTGAAATCTGTATGAACATTATTCTAGCTGGCCAGTAGATCACTACAGATTGATCCCAAACTATAGCATAAGGGATAAGAAAGATGTGAATAGATTTCAAATAGATATCTTAGAGGTAGAGTTGATGGGACACAGTGATGAATTGAAGAAGGAGGTAAGAGAGACAAGTGTAAAAGTTTACTCTTGGCTTTACAACATGAAAAACAGCATGAATAGAAATGCTGTTTATTGAAATGAGAAATACTGGAAAGGTAACAATAAAAGAGAAGGTAAGGAAAGGGTTAAGAGATGTCACTGAGACCTCTGAATGGAAATGTCAAAAACATAGTTTAATCTCTCTGTTTGGGAATGAGAAGAGAGATCAAGAATAGAAATAAATGTGAGAGTGGCCACATCTAGGTGGTATTTAAAACCCTACTAGCAAATGAGATAAACAAGAAAATGTGTCTAGATTATGGAGAGAGGAGGCTAGTTAAGATCTGTTAAGACAGAGCCAGTAAAGAAAGCTGAAATAGAAAAATCAGGCAGGTGGGAAGAAATCAAGACAACATGCTATCTCAGAAATGAAGAGAATAGAGAACAGGTCTTTGTCTTTTTCTTTCTTTTTTAGAACTAAGTCAACTGCAGTGCTCACACACACACACACACACACACACACACACACACACACAGTGTTGCTGTGTAGAGAGTAGGATCAGGACTAAAAGGTACTCAATGAAAGTTCCATTTCTGACTAGAAAATCCTGAAAATCCTTACGCTAAGGACAACAGAAATGCTACATAAAATGCAATAAATGCTAAGCTCATAAGAAAGTAAGAGAAACACTAACGACAAAAATACAAGGAGGAAGATGCACACAAGCATAGAAGGTAGGAACTTAAGGGCATTTATGCTAAGTGCTATAAAGCAGGCAGAGAAAGACAAATACTGTATGATCTCATTTATGTTTGGAATCTAATAAAGTCAAACTTAGAACGATGGTTGCCAGAGCTGAGTTTGAGGGAAATGAAGAGATGTACATCAAGGGGTACAAACTTAGAAGATGAATATGTTCAGGGGATCTGTTTAGCATGGTAGCTCTAGTTAACAGAACTCTTCAATCTACTTGAAACTTGATCAGAGATTAGATTTTAAATGTTCCTACCACAAAAAAGAAACAGTAATTATGCGAGGTGACAAAGATGTCAACAAGCTCTACTGTGGCAAATCATTCTGTAATATTTAAGTGCATCAAATCATCACAATCTACACCTTAAACTTACACAATGTTGTATGTCCATTATATCTCAATAAAGCTGGGGAAAAATCATAATATTCCACCCTTTAAAAGAAAAAAGAAAGGTAAGCTGATCTAATGATTAATGTGCTGTTTTTCTTCATTCTTTTCTTCCATTTTCCATATTCCAAATAATTATTCTCCCCATTGCTTCCCTGTTAAAAGATATTACTGAATAAACAAAAAGAGAGAAACACAGGATTTCATGTTGTGCCCCTGAATATATGGTATATATAGACTTAACCACATCTACCCAGGAGAATCTCTTTCCAAATTTCATGCAGTTTTTATCTCTGCCTTGCAGGCCCTTGGCCCAAAGCTTCCTTTCTTTAAAATAGACAAAGCACCACATAATTTTTCTGACTTTTGAAAGTCACCCTTGCCTTCCTGTATTTATATTTAGATGAGCTTGCATATTCACATACATCTCAGTAGTTTTCAGCGGACATAGCATTTCTTTGTCAATTTCTAAAAAAGAAAAACATAAGTATTTGTTTAAACATTTCAATCTGTTAGAGTTATGGATGGCCCCACTTTTACTGACTTTTCTCCCTATTATCAAGTTTTTGAAATACATTCCAGCTTTTAAAAAACATATTAGGTCTCTTCCTTTTGTTCAGTTGTCTAAAACAATGAAGCTAAGTATGAAGCTGCAACATTTTGGCTAAGCAGATAATGTCATAGGAAAAAAAACAAGAGAAACTAAATTGATTTTAATAGTTGCTAACACGCACTTAGGCATCTGATTAAAACCATTTGCCCAAGGATCTTTCAGGACCTATGAAAAACAATGCATTTTGATACTTAAAAACATATCAAAGAGGGGCACCTGGGTGGCTCAGTAGTTGAGTGTCTGCCTTTGTCTCAGGATCCCTGGGTCCTGGGATCATGTCCCACATCAGCCTCCCTACAGGGAGCCTGCTTTCCCTCTGCCTATGTCTCTCCCTCTATCTCTGTGTCTCTGATGAATAAATAAATAAAATCTTTTTAAAAATGTCAAAGAAATAAATAAAACTCAGATATGCCATAAGCTAAAATAATTGACTTCCTTTAAAATCTAAGGTGTCACTATTTTCAAATAAGTGTTTGGGATCACCTTCAGAGTACTGTCCATTATTCCTGAAGTACTTTCTGAATCATTCATAATAGATTCTTCGAATTCATTTGCAAGACTCTGCCTGACTTCTCGCCCTATCCCTCATTTCACAATTCTGACTCACTATCCTGAATCATTAGGAAAATTGTCCAAGACTTGGAAATTGGCAGAGATAATTCAGCATCACCTAGCAGACCCTCTGGTTCTGATCCTATGGGGCAATGGGCTTGAGAATCTCTGATGAGACTTGTGGGCTGGGTTATTTTACATCTATACCAATAGAAGTTACAGACATCTGATAACATTGTGAATGATTATTGTTCATAGCAATGCAAATGAATTTTTTCTAATAGGGAAGGTAAATCTCTGTTCCAACCATTTTCAAAAGGCTTTAATTTGATGGTTCCTCTCTTAATTAATGGGTTGGTTAAACCTTTAACACATTTATTTGACATTTCCACAAGATTCACATTCATAACTTTTATGAGAAATTATATGTTACCAGTCCAACCTCCACCTTTGCCAGGAGATTCTAGGACCTCAACACAGGACCTTAGTGGGAAACTCAGTATCAGGCCCCTATGTAGCTGATCTAGTTCAAAAATGTTCTAGGCTCCACCTTGTAACCCACATCAGATAGTCCTCTACCTTGCCAGACCCTTACCCTAAGATAGTCTTGACAATTTGGCTACTACTTCAAATGTGTACAAAAGATCTTCAAGGTTTCAAGTATCAAAAAGAAGCTGAGATCATCTCAGTGATTGAGCTGTTTTGTGAGGATCTTTACTGTAAGTGGAGGAAAAACAAAAGGCAATTAGTTCTTCCATCATACACCCAGGACTCATGAAAACTTGATAATTATTAAGAACTGGAAGATCATTCATATATATGATCATATATAGCATATCTTTCTTACTCAATTGTGATTTCATTGGAGTCATTCATTAATCAATTATCAACAGATAACATTAATAGAGCATTTAACTATCTTCCTGGCACTTTAATAAGCTCTTTACATATATAATCCCCTCAACAACACTATGAAGTAGATACTGTATCATATTCATTTTAAAGATAAGGAGATTAAGACTTATAATATGTAAGTCCCTTTCCCAAGATCACAAAATTTTTGTAAGTAGGAGAGCTGGAAATCACACTCCAGCTTTCTAGAGCTGAAGCCTTAGCTCCAGCATTTCCATTTGTATTGCTCCTTTTTCTTCATTTTTCTTTTTCTAATCACTCTTTTTTTCTATTTTATGGCAGGGATAATATTGGACTTTATCTGAGCCCTGAGCTCCCAGAAAACAACAATTAAAAAAATCCTCCCCCACCACCCATTTTGTTTTTCAAGAAATGGTTTACAGCAAAGAATACATCATCATAACTGAGATAACTCCCTCTCCTCTCTTTCCCAGGATTCTTGTAAGACTTAAGAATGGCTGCCTTGTTTACCTGCGACAGGAGGAAACACAGTCCTTTCCCCTTTAGCTCTAAACTGCTCACAAGGCCGGATGCAGACTTTCTGTTATCCCCTTCTTTGACTGTTTGGCCAATAGCAGAACTGTTTGTCCCCTGAAATTAAGTGCAGTAGGCAAAGTCATAACTAAGTTAGGTTACATGCAAAGGGGAATTATGTTTGCAAATGAAATTAACTTTGCTAATCAGATTACCTTAAAATACTGAGATTATTTTGGATTATTAGAATAGGCTCAGTATAATCACAAATGTTCACACATGTGGAAAGAGAAGTGGAAAATAAGAATAGAGAGATAAGAATGTGATAAAGACTACTATGATGTTGCTGCCTTTGAAGATGGAGGAATAGGGCCATTATCCAAGGAATGTACATGATCATTAGAAACTGAAAAACGGAATCAAGTGGATTATTTCCTAGAATTTCACAGATAATATATTTGTGTTGTTTTAAGCCTCTAAATTTGTGGTAGTTTATTACCACAGCAGTAAACTAATATACTATCTAACCACAGACAAAAATATTAATTGCTTAGATAATTAAAATTTCCCCTACTGGCAAAACAACCCCAACTGTAAATCAGCCCATATGCAATTTGCTTGTCTCTCTCTACAAAAGTCTAAGGCAAAACCACTCTTGGCATACTCTTATCCTTGGATCTGGAGTGCTTTCAGTGTTCTAGACTCTTTTACCTCTACAGCACATTAAAAATTTTTATTCCTTTTGAGTATTGACTTGACTTATAGGAGGGCTTCTTCTGGTTTTCCTAACCATTGGTGATCTCCATAAATGGATTAATGGCATGTAGAGGTCTTATCTACAATGGGTAAAAAACAACAGGGAATTTGGTTTGCTAATCTTTTCTCTTTGTCTATTTGGATATTTTGATCTCAAATTAAATGCCTACTAGAAAGAGAACAGCTCTTTGATATGGAACAATAAATTTTGTATTCTGTGTCTACTCTTGACCCAGGACTAAAATATAATTAAAGCTCCAAACTGTATACCTATATCTGTATATATGTTTCTGTGTCTCTGTGAGTGGAATATACTTCTACCTCTGGATTGAATTACTAACTTAGAGTATAAAATCTCTTAAAGGAGCTCTATTCTGTTTGGCTTAAGATAAGTAGATGCCTATATAAGTTAAATATTTCTAAAATCTGCAAAAAGAACTAAGGAAATTGAACTTCTGATAATGTAAATGTCCTTAAAAACTAAATAGAAATGAATTCAAATGCTTTAAGAATTCAAGCTCACATAATTTAGGTAAATCTTTAACAAATGGAATAGTTTAATGATTTTGTTTAATAAAAACAACTGTCTCAACATTAAGTATAATACAAGCTTACTTATATAAGATTACATATATTAGAGTCTGTTAATGAATGTGGTCACCTACTTTCCCAAAATTGAATTCTATATTATGTCTTATATGCCTAACATTGCCTTTGAGATTTCCCAGATGGTCCTTAGAAGACCACAAAGGATTTGTTCTTTTGCCTTCTTAAAAAAAGATTCTAGATAACTATGTCAATTTGATATATTACTGCTGGTGAGTCACATAGGAAGCATTGCCAAATCAGGAGATACTTAGCCTTCTCTAAAAAAAAATTTATATGGGTAAAATGTTATAAATATTTAAAAAACTATATTCCGTATGGAAAGTCCCTAGAGATTTGTCAGTGTCCTAGCTGTCAATGATATGTTTCTATTTATTAGAGATCTGGTGCTCCTTTGCTTTGATAGTAGACAACAACAATACAGTGTTACTGGCCATAATTTCAGATATTTTAAAATGTGAACTTGGATGCAACCTTACGTCTTTAATTTGTACCTAACATCTTCCAGCCTAGTGCTTTTTAAGTGCGGATTCACATCATTCTCTCATGGAGTTTACTAATATTCAGATGTTCAGGACTTACTCCAGATTTACTGCATCTGTATACTTGATGACTTTGATATATTTTTCGTACATTCTAACTAGATGCTTATTGTATTCATGTGTATTGTACAATCAGGATTACTATAGGTTATATCTGAACTTTTTTTTCCTCTGTAAAGATTATGTTATCCATTTTTTAGGTTAGATGTAGTAGCCACTCTTCTTTGAACACAAAGTTAATCACTATGTTTATAGATATTTTGTCTAAAACTTTTTGGCTTGCTTTTATTTTGTTTTGCCTGCCAAAGAAACCACCACGTTTCTTTTCCATTGCATTAGTTTTGTAATGAACTCTCTTCAGATATTTCCCCTTTAAAATTACTAGTAGGGAGAAACAGGCAAGAGGGCGGAAGAGCAGGGTCTCCAGGTCACCCGTCCTCAACAAATTACCTAGAAAACCATCCAATCATCCTGAAAATCTACGAATTCGGCCTGAGATTTAAAGAGAGACCAGCTGGAACGCTACAGGGAGAAGAGTTCGCGCTTCTATCAAGGTAGGAAGACGGGGAAAAAGAAATAAAGGAACAAAAGGCCTCCAAGGGGGAGGGGCCCCGCGAGGAGCCGGGCTGAGGCCGGGGCGAGTGTCCCCAGGACAGGAGAGCCCCGTCCCGGAGGAGCAGGAGCTGCACCAACCTTCCCCGCGGAAAGGCCTCCCGGGGAATTGGAGCAGGATCCCCAGAAAGGCGGGGATGCCCTCGGGCTCCCGGGGACAGTAACAGAGGAACTGCGCCCCGGGAGATGCGCCGAGCTCCCTAAGGGCTGCAGCGCTCCGCGGGACCGGGAGCAGCTCGGAGGGGCTCGGGCGGCGGCTCCGCGGAGGGGGCTGCGTGGCTCTGGGAACAGCTCAGCGGCGGCGGCTCGGGCGGAGGAAGAAGCTCCGCGCAGAGGGGGCGGCGCGGCTCCGGGAACAGCTCGGAGGGGCTCGGGCGGCGGCTCCGCGAAGGGGGCTGCGGGGCTCCGGGAGCAGCTCGGCGGCGGCGGCTCGGGCGGAGGAAGAAGCTCCGCGGAGGGGGCTGCGCGGCTCCGGGAACAGCTCGGAGGGGCTCGGGCGGCGGCTCCGCGGAGGGGGCTGCGGGGCGGGAGCGCAAATCCAACAGCGCAGGGCCCCGGAGCACAGGGCGCCGGGACACAGCCCAGGATCCGGCCTCCCCCCGGGACAGGCAGAGGCCGGGAGGGCCCAGGACAGCAAGGGCGCTCCTGCCCGGGGCTGAGCAGATCAGCGGCCCCGCCCGGGAGCCCCCAGGCCCTGCAGACGGAGAGCCCCGGAGCTACTGCGGGGGCTGACTCCAGGGTCCCAGAGCTGCCCCCGCCACTGTGGCTTCCTCCCGGGGCCTCACGGGGTGAACAACCCCCACTGAGCCCTGCACCAGGCAGGGGCAGAGCAGCTCCCCCAAGTGCTCACACCTGAGAATCAGCACAGCAGGCCCCTCCCCCAGAAGACCAGCGACACGGACCAGTTCCAAGGGAAGTCAAGGGACTTAAAGTATACAGAATCGGAAGATACTCCCCGTGGTTTTGTTTGTTTGGTTTTTTTGTTTTTTTGTTTTTGTTTTTGTTTTGTTTTTGTTTTGTTTTGTGCTTTTTTTTCTTTCTTTCTTCTTGATTTCTGATTGCTTCCCCCACCCCACCCCCCCATTTTTTTTCTTTTTTCTCCTTTCTTTTTCTTTCTTTTTCCCCTTTTTTTTCTTCTTTCTCTTTTTTCTTTTTCTCTTTTCTTTCCTTCTCTCTCTTTTTCTCCTTTTCCCAACACAACTTGTTTTTGGCCACTCTGCACTGAGCAAAATGACTAGAAGGAAAACCTCACCTCAAAAAAAAGAATCAGAAACAGCCCTCTCTCCCACAGAGTTACAAAATATGGATTACAATTCAATGTCAGAAAGCCAATTCAGAAGCACTATTTTACAGCTACTGGTGGCTCTAGAAAAAACCATAAAGGACTCAAGAGACTTCATGACTGCAGAATTTAGATCCAATCAGGCAGAAATTAAAAATCAATTAAATGAGATGCAATCCAAGCTAGAAGTCCTAACGACGAGGCTTAACGAGGTGGAAGAACGAGTGAGTGACATAGAAGACAAGTTGATGGCAAAGAGGGAAACTGAGGAAAAAAGAGACAAGCAATTAAAAGATCATGAGGATAGATTAAGGGAAATAAATGACAGCCTGAGGAAGAAAAACCTACGTTTAATTGGGGTTCCTGAGGGCGCGGAAAGGGAAAGAGGGCCAGAATATGTATTTGAACAAATCCTAGCTGAAAACTTTCCTAATCTGGGAAGGGAAACAGGCATTCAGATCCTGGAAATAGAGAGATCCACCCCTAAAATCAACAAAAACCGTTCAACACCTCGACATTTAATAGTGAAGCTCGCAAATTTCAAAGATAAGGAGAAGATCCTTAAACCAGCAAGAGAAAAAAAGTCCCTGACTTTTATGGGGAGGAATATTAGGGTAACAGCAGACCTCTCCACAGAGACCTGGCAGGCCAGAAAGGGCTGGCCGGATATATTTAGGGTCCTAAATGAAAAGAACATGCAACCAAGAATACTTTATCCAGCAAGGCTTTCATTCAAAATGGAAGGAGAGATAAAGAGCTTCCAAGACAGGCAGGAACTGAAAGAATATGTGACCTCCAAACCAGCTCTGCAAGAAATTTTAAGGGGGACTCTTAAAATTCCCCTTTAAGAAGAAGTTCAGTGGAACAATCCACAAAAACAAGGACTGAATAGATATGATGACACTAAACTCATATCTATCAATAGTAACTCTGAACGTGAACGGGCTTAATGACCCCATCAAAAGGCACAGGGTTTCAGACTGGATAAAAAAGCAGGACCTGTCTATTTGCTGTGTACAAGAGACTCATTTTAGACAGAAGGACACCTACAACCTGAAAATAAAAGGTTGGAGAACCATTTACCATTCAAATGGTCCTCAAAAGAAAGCAGGGGTTGCCATCCTTATATCAGATAAATTAAAATTTACCCCGAAGACTATAGTGAGAGATGAAGAGGGACACTATCTCATACTCAAAGGATCTATCCAACAAGAGGACTTAACAATCCTCAATATATATGCCCCGAATGTGGGAGCTGCCAAATATTTAAACCAATTAATAACCAAACTCAAGAAATACCTTGATAATAATACACTTATACTTGGTGACTTCAATTTAGCTCTTTCTACCCTGGATAGGTCTTCTAAGCACAACATCTCCAAAGAAACGAGAGCTTTGAATGATACACTGGACCAGATGGATTCCACAGATATCTACAGAACTTTACATCCAAACTCAACTGAATACAC
Organism: Vulpes vulpes; assembly: GCF_048418805.1. NCBI lineage: Eukaryota > Metazoa > Chordata > Mammalia > Carnivora > Canidae > Vulpes > Vulpes vulpes. The sequence continues at coordinate 75,747,303 of NC_132783.1, read as the reverse complement.
ATTCTTCTCCAGTGCACATGGAACTTTCTCCAGAATAGACCACATACTGGGTCACAAATCGGGTCTGAACCAATACCAAAAGATCGGGATAGTCCCTTGTATATTCTCAGACCATAATGCCTTGAAACTAGAACTTAATCACAACAAGAAGTATGGAAGGACCACAAACATGTGGAGGTTAAGGACCATCCTGCTAAAAGATGAAAAGGTCAACCAGGAAATTAAGGAAGAATTAAAAAGATTCATGGAAACTAATGAGAATGAAGATACAACCATTCAAAATCTTTGGGATGCAGCAAAAGCAGTCCTGAGGGGGAAATACATCGCAATACAAGCATCCATTCAAAAACTGGAAAGATCTCAAATTCAAAAGCTCACCTTACACATAAAGGAACTAGAGAAAAAGCAACAAATAGACCCCACCCCCAGCAGAAGAAGAGAGTTAATTAAAATTCGAGCAGAACTCAATGATATCGAGACCAAAAGAACTGTGGAACAGATCAACAGAACCAGGAGTTGGTTCTTTGAAAGAATTAATAAGATAGATAAACCATTAGCCAACCTTATTAAAAAGAAGAGAGAGAAGACTCAAATTAATAAAATCATGAATGAGAAAGGAGAGATCACTACCAACAGCAAGGAAATACAAACGATTTTAAAAACATATTATGAACAGCTGTACGCCAATAAATTAAGCAATCTAGAAGAAATGGACGCATTCCTGGAAAGCCACAAAACTACCAAAACTGGAGCAGGAAGAAATAGAAAACCTGAACAGGCCAATAACCAGGGAGGAAATTGAAGCAGTCATCAAAAACCTCCCAAGACACAAGAGTCCAGGGCCAGATGGCTTCCCAGGGGAATTCTATCAAACGTTTAAAGAAGAAATCATACCTATTCTACTAAAGCTGTTTGGAAAGATAGAAAGAGATGGAGTACTTCCAAATTCTTTCTATGAGGCCAGCATCACCTTAATTCCGAAACCAGACAAAGACCCCACCAAAAAGGAGAATTACAGACCAATATCCCTGATGAACATGGATGCAAAAATTCTCAACAAGATACTAGCCAATAGGATCCAACAACACATTAAGAAAATTATTCACCATGACCAAGTAGGATTTATCCCTGGGACACAAGGCTGGTTCAACACTCGTAAAACCATCAATGTGATTCATCATATCAGCAAGAGAAAAACCAAGAACCATATGATACTCTCATTAGATGCAGAGAAAGCATTTGACAAAATACAGCATCCATTCCTGATCAAAACCCTTCAGAGTGTTGGGATAGAGGGAACTTTCCTCGACATCTTAAAAGCCATTTACGAAAAGCCCACAGCAAATATCATTCTCAATGGGGAAGCACTGGGAGCCTTTCCCCTAAGATCAGGAACAAGACAGGGATGTCCACTCTCACCACTGCTGTTCAACATCGTTCTGGAAGTCCTCGCCTCAGCAATCAGACAACAAAAAGACATTAAAGGCATTCAAATTGGCAAAGAAGAAGTCAAACTCTCCCTCTTCGCCGATGACATGATACTCTACATAGAAAACCCAAAAGACTCCACCCCAAGATTGCTAGAACTCATACAGCAATTTGGTAGCGTGGCAGGATACAAAATCAATGCCCAGAAATCAATGGCATTTCTATACACTAACAATGAGACTGAAGAAAGAGAAATTAAGGAGTCAATCCCATTTACAATTGCACCCAAAAGCATAAGATACCTAGGAATAAACCTAACCAAAGAGGTAAAAGATCTATACCCTAAAAACTATAGAACACTTCTGAAAGAAATTGAGGGAGACACAAAGAGATGGAAAAATATTCCATGCTCATGGATTGGCAGAATTAATATTGTAAAAATGTCAATGTTACCCAGGGCAATTTATACATTTAATGCAATCCCTATCAAAATACCATGGACTTTCTTCAGAGAGTTAGAACAAATTATTTTAAGATTTGTGTGGAATCAGAAAAGACCCCGAATAGCCAGGGGAATTTTAAAAAAGAAAACCATAGCTGGGGGCATCACAATGCCAGATTTCAGGTTGTACTACAAAGCTGTGGTCATCAAGACAGTGTGGTACTGGCACAAAAACAGACACATAGATCAATGGAACAGAATAGAGAACCCAGAAGTGGACCCTGAAATGTATGGTCATCTAATATTCGATAAAGGAGGAAAGACTATCCATTGGAAGAAAGACAGTCTCTTCAATAAATGGTGCTGGGAAAATTGGACATCCACATGCAGAAGAATGAAACTGGACCACTCTCTTTCACCATACACAAAGATAAACTCAAAATGGATGAGAGATCTAAATGTGAGACAAGATTCCATCAAAATCCTAGAGGAGAACACAGGCAACACCCTTTTTGAACTCGGCCACAGTAACTTCTTGCAAGATACATCCACAAAGGCAAAAGAAACAAAAGCAAAAATGAACTATTGGGACTTCATCAAGATAAGAAGCTTTTGCACAGCAAAGGATACAGTCAACAAAACTAAAAGACAACCTACAGAATGGGAGAAGATATTTGCAAACGACATATCAGATAAAGGGCTAGTTTCCAAAATCTATAAAGAACTTATTAAACTCAACACCAAAGAAACAAACAATCCAATCATGAAATGGGCAAAAGACATGAAGAGAAATCTCACAGAGGAAGACATGGACATGGCCAACATGCACATGAGAAAATGCTCTGCATCACTTGCCATCAGGGAAATACAAATCAAAACCACAATGAGATACCACCTCACACCAGTGAGAATGGGGAAAATTAACAAGGCAGGAAACCACAAATGTTGGAGAGGATGCGGAGAAAAGGGAAGCCTCTTACACTGTTGGTGGGAATGTGAACTGGTGCAGCCACTCTGGAAAACTGTGTGGAGGTTCCTCAAAGAGTTAAAAATAGACCTGCCCTACGACCCAGCAATTGCACTGTTGGGGATTTACCCCAAAGATTCAGATGCAATGAAACGTCGGGACACCTGCACCCCGATGTTTCTAGCAGCAATGGCCACAATAGCCAAACTGTGGAAGGAGCCTCGGTGTCCATCGAAAGATGAATGGATAAAGAAGATGCGGTTTATGTATACAATGGAATATTACTCAGCAATTACAAACGACAAATACCCACCATTTGCTTCAACGTGGATGGAACTGGAGGGTATTATGCTGAGTGAAATAAGTCAATCGGAGAGGGACAAACAGTGTATGTTCTCATTCATTTGGGGAATATGAATAATGGTGAAAGGGAATATAAAGGAAGGGAGAAGAAATGTTGGGAAATATCAGGAAGGGAGACAGAACATAAAGACTCCTAACTCGGGGAAACGAACTAGGGGTGGTGGAAGGGGAGGAGGGCGGGTGTTGGAGGGGAATGGGTGACGGGCACTGAGGTGGACACTTGACGGGTTGAGCACTGGGTGTTTTTCTGTATGTTGGTAAATTGAACACCAATAAAAATTAATTAAAAAAAATAAAATAAAATTACTAGTAAATTAACCACAGCTCTCTTAAGTATCTTGTCATCCACAGATAGTTGTTTTGTTTTGTTTCATTCTGATGCTTCTCTGAGAGCACTTATATTCAGCTACAGTCAAGAAAGTTTTGACTCTAAGAAAGGATTGTTTCAGAGCAAGATAGGAAAGAAATACACCACATTATCTTGGACACAGGCTTCTGATAGCATTGCTTAAACTACTTTGCAGCCACAATTGTGCATTTAGTTAGGATATCCAGAACTCTAATCAAAAAGCAAATAGTTTAATGAGATTCATAATCCACAAGCAACTGGAACATGAATTAATTATATAGGACTAAATGCACAGATGAGGGATGATTATGGTTTTTGTTTGGAATATTTTTGATATTTTAATGTTTTATTTTCTGTATATAACAAACTATGAATTTTCTCTGTATCTTTTACCTCTAGCCCTATCTATCTATAACTCATGACAATTTAGTAGACTGTTTTTGTAAATATAAATAAAACATTGGGGTACCTGGGTGGCACAGTCACTTAAGTGATCCACTCTTGGTTTTGGCTCTGGTCATGTATCAAGGTTGTGAGATGGAGCCCTGCATCAGGCACCACGCTCAGTGTGAAGTCTGTTTGTGATTGTCTCTCCCTCTCCATCTGCCCCTCCCCACTGGACTCTCTCTCTTTCTCAAATAAATAAATCTTACATATAGAAACATTTATTTTTATCTCCTTGTTTGATTCCTCCAGAATTCAGAAACTTGAATGTGTATTCTTACTTTCATGGTAATGTCATTATTTGCACATATTAAATAACAACTTGTCCTCCTTATTAAAAGCATATACGAAAACTATCATTATGCAACCAAGAGTTAGCCTAGAATTTCATATTTGGTAATTATGTTTACTGAATCAGAATCACCAGATAATTGTAAGGAACTGTAGTTGACTTTATGGAAACGATTACAAAGCCCTCTTTCAAAAAGTGGTCAGAGAACTGGTTTGCAGAGTTCCCAGACTTAGAGATCAGTAAGGAAGTTCACTTCCAGACAGGTCCAAGAACCTCATGAGAATTTGGGGGCTTTGAGAAGAAAGAAACTTACCCAAATCTGTAGGTGCTACAGATGAAGTCTGATGATGAATTCTTGGCCTGGCTTCCTAGCCTGAGGAAGGCTTTTAAAAGTCCAGTCTCAGATTCTTTATTAACTTCTGACAAAGTAAATTTAAGAATTCCCACAGTATCTACCACAATGTCTGGAACATTAGCCTTGCCCAATAGTTATTCTTGAATGAATGAGTGAATCCAAAATAGTTATGTTACCAATCTTATTCTTTTGCTAATTCAAAAAATATTTAATAAGTTGATACAAGTTGCTTTCCCAGGTTCTAGAGATTTCTGGATATATGAGAAAGACATCAAGAAATTACAGTAGGGTTCAATCTTTAGGTAAGCATCTAGAAATCAGCCTTTTGCCCCGTCTCTGAAATTTAGTTTCATATAAGCATTTTTCTAGGAAATATTTGATAGGGACGTACCTTTGGGAAAAGAAACATATTCTGAAATGTAAAGTTAGCTTTACATCTAGATGGATACAGACAGAAAACATTTTTATAAGAGTTGACCAGGATGTGGAAAGAATTCCAGCAAATGAAAATATTCAAAAGATTGAAGTTGGCAGGGAAAAAAAAGAGATTAATTAATTTTGTCATTAATCCAATTCATAAGTATGTACTAACTAATAGTCTTGTATATGGTAAAGTTTAAACCAATGATACAATTAGTATTTTTAAAATTCCTATTTAAAAGACCTGCCAAATTAAACTTAAGTGTTTTACAATAATTCACAGCATATTTCTTTCAGCCTAATATGAAATTATAGAAAGTCAATAGGTATTAGACTCCCCAAGGAGTCAAAAAAAGGATTTGCATGCCTGTTGGAAATGAATTCTTTAAATGAAGATGTTATTTGTTTAATCATGAACTCTCTTCATGATTGCCATAATATTGCCATATTTTTCAGCATCCTGGAAACTTATATGATAATCAGACAGCATATAATTAAGTGAAAGTATCATGGTGAAATAAATAACCAGTTAAAATAAAACTGAGACTGCTATACTAAATAATTTGGTTTTGATCACATGTAGCATAATTATTTTCATCAGCTTATCACCTAATGGTTTTAAATAACCACATTATCAACACATTAGCTCTTCCTTCAAATTTTCCAGAACATTTGGATTTTCCTTGATCACATACTAAAAATATTCTGTTCATGGGAATTAATGGACTTTAGATGTTAGTATATTGGAACATCATGAAACTACTTTCTTTGTTTGTAATTAATTAACATTCCCATTAACTTCTTAGCATTCCTCCCGATACAGAGGCATTTCTTTAAATTCCCCAAGACAACCAATTACAAAAAAGGAAAATGGTAACCCAACAAATACGTCTACCCTTTGAAAATGTATGAAAGCAGGAACAAAAATTATCTAACAACTTATTTTTATTACTTTTTATCTAATAATTTTAAAAAATCAGAGGATTCATCTAGACACTGACTTATGAGTATATTTATTGAAAATATTTTTAAGAAATATAACATCAAAATACTTGCCAGGTTGCACACTGCTAGAGGGAACATCTTTATGATCTAGAATGCAACCTAAATTAAAAGATTTCCTAAAATGCAATTCTGCAATTTTCCTTGATGATTTATTTTTAAAGTCAAAATCTCTTCATTTTCAACCTAAGTCCCTTTTGTTGCAATTGATTATTTTGGAGTCTGATTTAGAAAATATGTGGTAGTGACTACTTTCTTTCAAAGGTCTAAAATTTACTCCTGAATTAAACCTGCAGAAGTTTTGTTTTGCCAAATCTGTGTGCTTTCTGTCAAGCAGCAAAAGTTGTTAGAAACTTTTATGCAATCAATGACACAGGATAAATGAAAATGTTGGAAGATATTTAAGCTTATCATACCATTCTAAATTCTACATTTCTTGTGGTGCATCCCCAACATGGGTCTGCTCTTTAAAGACACCACTACCTTATTGATGCTTGACCACTTGAAATCCATTACAACCCCAAAGCAAATCTAGGATTCCAAATAGCAAAATATTCACAATCTGTAGCTTTCATTCAAAAGAATTTTGTCTCTTGTTTCTGTAAGGATATTATAAGAAATCAGAATGGAACAAAGAGATGGGAATTGTTATTCGGGGGGGGGGGTGTGGAATATCAGTCACTAGCAAGCCAAGGTTTTCATAGGATAAGAATTCTTATCAGTATTTTTACATCTAACACTGAGATCACTTTAGACCAATCTCCTTGCCCTTTATTGAATGCTCAGTATTAGCACTGAATTCAAAAATGCTGTACAAGTGAGTGGAGTAAAAAAAATCTAAAAACTGGCTTCAAAAGAGTATGTATAGACTTCTTTCCATAGACTTCTTTCAAGTAATATATCTTGTGAGAAAGAAACTTCAGGAATTGAGGCAAGATGGTGGAAGAGTAAGGGTCCTCAACTCATCTGTTCCCGCAAACTTACCTAGATAACTTTCAAAATATCCTGAACACATATGAATTAGGCCTGAGATGTAAAGAGAGAATAGCTGAAATGTTACAGAGAGAAAAGTTTTCACTTCTGACAGGGATGTCCACTCTCACCACTGCTATTCAACATAGTACTAGAAGTCCTAGCCTCAGCAATCAGGCAACAAAAAGAAATAAAAGGCATTCATATTGGCAAAGAAGTCAAACCCTCCTTCTTTGCAGTTGACATGACACTGTACCTAGAAAACCCAAAATATTCCACCCCGAGATTGTTAGAACTCATACAGCAATTTGGCAGTGTGGCAGGATACAAAATCAATGCCCAGAAATCAGTGGCATTTCTATACACTAACAATGAGACTGAAGAAAGAGAAATTAAGGAGTCAATCCCATTTACAATTGCACCCAAAAGCATAAGATACCTAGGAATAAACCTAACCAAAGGGGTAAAGGATCTATACCCTAAAAACTATAGAACACTTCTGAAAGAAATTGAGGAAGACACAGAGATGGAAAAATATTCCATACTCATGGATTGGAAGAATTAATACTGTTAAAATATCTATGCTACCCAGGGGAATTTATACATTTAATGCAATCCCTATCAAAATGCCATGGACTTTCTTCAGTGAGTTGGAACAAATCATCTTAAGATTTGTGAGGAATCAGAAAAGACCCCAAATAGCCAGGGGAATATTGAAAAAGGAAACCAGAGCTGGGGCATCACAATGCCAGATTTCAGGTTGTACTACAAAGCTGTGATCATCAAGACAGTGTGGTACTGGCACAAAAACAGATACATAGGTTAACAGAATAGAGAACTCAGACATGGGCCCTCAACTCTATGGTCAACTAATATTCGACAAAGCAGGAAAGACTTCACTGGAAAAAAGAGAGTCTCTTCAATAAATGGTGCTGGGAACATTGGACAGCCACATGCAGAAGAATGAAACTAGACCATTCTCTTACACCATACACAAAGATAAACTCAAAATGGATGAAAGATCTAAATGTGAGACAAGATTCCATCAAAATCCTAGAGGAGAACACAGACAACACTCTTTTTGAACTTGGCCACAGCAACTTCTTGCAAGATACATCTAGGAAGGCAAGGGATTTCTATGTAGAGTATCATGTCATCGGCGAAGAGGGAGAGTTTGACTTCTTCTTTGCCAATTTGAATGCCTTTAATGTCTTTTTGTTGTCTGATTGCTGAGGCGAGGACTTCCAGAACGATGTTGAACAGCAGTGGTGAGAGTGGACATCCCTGTCTTGTTCCTGATCTTAGGGGAAAGGCTCCCAGTGCTTCCCCATTGAGAATGATATTTGCTGTGGGCTTTTCGTAAATGGCTTTTAAGATGTCGAGGAAAGTTCCCTCTATCCCAACACTCTGAAGGGTTTTGATCAGGAATGGATGCTGTATTTTGTCAAATGCTTTCTCTGCATCTAATGAGAGTATCATATGGTTCTTGGTTTTTCTCTTGCTGATATGATGAATCACATTGATGGTTTTACGAGTGTTGAACCCAAAAGCCCCCACCCCAAGATTGCTAGAACTCATACAGCAATTTGGTAGCGTGGCAGGATACAAAATCAATGCCCAGAAATCAATGGCATTTCTATACACTAACAATGAGACTGAAGAAAGAGAAATTAAGGAGTCAATCCCATTTACAATTGCACCCAAAAGCATAAGATACCTAGGAATAAACCTAACCAAAGAGGTAAAAGATCTATACCCTAAAAACTATAGAACACTTCTGAAAGAAATTGAGGAAGACACAAAGAGATGGAAAAATAGTCCATGCTCATGGATTGGCAGAATTAATATTGTAAAAATGTCAATGTTACCCAGGGCAATTTACACCTTTAATGCAATCCCTATCAAAATACCATGGACTTTCTTCAGAGAGTTAGAACAAATTATTTTAAGATTTGTGTGGAATCAGAAAAGACCCCGAATAGCCAGGGGAATTTTAAAAAAGAAAACCATAGCTGGGGGCATCACAATGCCAGATTTCAGGTTGTACTACAAAGCTGTGGTCATCAAGACAGTGTGGTACTGGCACAAAAACAGACACATAGATCAATGGAACAGAATAGAGAACCCAGAAGTGGACCCTGAAATGTATGGTCATCTAATATTCGATAAAGGAGGAAAGACTATCCATTGGAAGAAAGACAGTCTCTTCAATAAATGGTGCTGGGAAAATTGGACATCCACATGCAGAAGAATGAAACTAGACCACTCACCATACACAGAGATAAACTCAAAATGCATGAAAGATCTAAATGTGAGACAAGATTCCATCAAAATCCTAGAGGAGAACACAGGCAACACCCTTTTTGAACTCGGCCACAGTAACTTCTTGCAAGATACATCCACAAAGGCAAAAGAAACAAAAGCAAAAATGAACTATTGGGACTTCATCAAGATAAGAAGCTTTTGCACAGCAAAGGATACAGTCAACAAAAGTAAAAGACAACCTACAGAATGGGAGAAGATATTTGCAAACGACATATCAGATAAAGGGCTAGTTTCCAAAATCTATAAAGAACTTATTAAACTCAACACCAAAGAAACAAACAATCCAATCATGAAATGGGCAAAAGACATGAAGAGAAATCTCACAGAGGAAGACATGGACATGGCCAACATGCACATGAGAAAATGCTCTGCATCACTTGCCATCAGGGAAATACAAATCAAAACCACAATGAGATACCACCTCACACCAGTGAGAATGGGGAAAATTAACAAGGCAGGAAACCACAAATGTTGGAGAGGATGCGGAGAAAAGGGAAGCCTCTTACACTGTTGGTGGGAATGTGAACTGGTGCAGCCACTCTGGAAAACTGTGTGGAGGTTCCTCAAAGAGTTAAAAATAGACCTGCCCTACGACCCAGCAATTGCACTGTTGGGGATTTACCCCAAAGATTCAGATGCAATGAAACGTCGGGACACCTGCACCCCGATGTTTCTAGCAGCAATGGCCACAATAGCCAAACTGTGGAAGGAGCCTCGGTGTCCATCGAAAGATGAATGGATAAAGAAGATGTGGTTTATGTATACAATGGAATATTACTCAGCCATTAGACAGGACAAATACCCACCATTTGCTTCAACGTGGATGGAACTGGGGGGTATTATGCTGAGTGAAGTAAGTCAATCGGAGAAGGACAAACAGTGTATGTTCTCATTCATTTGGGGAATATAAATAATAGTGAAAGGGAATATAAAGGAAGGGAAAAGAAATGTTGGGAAATATCAGGAAGGGAGACAGAATATAAAGACTCCTAACTCTGGGAAACGAACTAGGGGTGGTGGAAGGGGAGGAGGGCGGGTGTTGGAGGGGAGTGGGTGACGGGCACTGAGGGGGACACTTGACGGGTGAGCACTGGGTGTTTTTCTGTATGTTGGTAAATTGAACACCAATAAAAATTAATTTAAAACAAAGAAAAAAAAAGGAAGGCAAGGGAAACAAGCAAAAATGAATTATGGGGACTTCATCAAGATAGAAAGTTTTTGCACAGCAAAAGAAACAGTCAACAAAACTAAAAGACAACCTACAAAATGGGAGAAGATATTTGCAAATGACATATCAGATAAAGGGCTAGTATCCAAGATCTATAAAGAACTTATCAAACTCAACAGCAAATAAATAAACAATCCAATCATGAAGTGGGCAAAAGACATGAGCAGAGATCTCACAGAGGAAGACATAGACATGGCCAACGAGCACATGAGAAAATGCTCTGCATCACTTGCCATCGGGAAATAGAAATCAAAACCACAATGAGATACCACCTCACACCAGTGAGAATGGGGAAAATTAACAAGGCAGGAAACAACAAATGTTGGAGAGGATGTGGAGAAAGGGGAACCCTCTTGCACTGTTGGTGGGAATGTGAACTGGTGCAGCCACTCTGGAAAACTGTGTGGAGGTTCCTCAAAGAGTTAAAAATAGATCTCCCGTGGCACCCAGCAATTGTACTGCTGGGGATTTACCCCAAAGATACAGATGCAGCGGAATGCTGGGACACCTGCACCCCGATGTTTATCGCAGCAATGTCCACAATAGCCAAACTGTGGAAGGAGGCTCGGTGTCCATGGAAAGATGAATGGATAAAGAAGATGTGGTTTATGTATACAATGGAATATTACTCAGCCCTTAGAAACGACAAATACCCACCATTTGCTTCAACGTGGTTGGAACTGGAGGGTATTATGCTGAGTGAAGTAAGTCAATCTGAGAAGGACAAACATTATATGGTCTCATTCATTTGGGGTATATAAAAAATAGTGAAAGGAAATTAAAGGGAAAGGGGAGAAAATGAGTGGGAAATATCAGAAAGGGAGACAGAACATGAGACACTCCTAACTCTGGGAAATGAACAAGGGGTGGTGGAAAGGGAGTGGGTGGGGGGGTGGGGGTGACTGGGTGATGGGCACTGAGGGGGGCACTTGATTGGATGAGCACTGGGTGTTATGCTATATGTTGGCAAATTGAACTCCAATTCAATGGAGTTCAATAAAAAAATACAAAAAAATTAGTGAAAAGGATTATAAGGGAAAGGAGGGGAATTGAGTGGAAAGAATTGGAGAGAGAGACATACTAGGAGAGACTCCTAACTCTGGACAACAAAGGTTTGCGGAAGGGGAGGTAGGTGGTGGGATGGGGTAGGTGGGTGACAGGCACTGAGGAGGGCACTTGATGGGATGAGCACTGGGGTTATATGTTAAAAAATTGAATTTAAGTTAAAAAATATATATATCTTGTCAATAGGGGTTTCTGTAAAAATCAGGGGCTCTTAAAAATTGTAAACATTCTCCAGGAAAAGAAAAAAATTTCAGAAATAGTTTAATCAACTCTGTTTTATTTTATTTTATTTATTTATTCATGAGAGACACAGAGAGAGAAAGAGAGAGAGAGAGATTGAGAGAAGGCACAGGCACAGGCAGAGGGAGAAGCAGGCTCCATGAAGGGAGCCTGATGTGAGACTGAATCCCGGGTCTCCAGGATCAGGCCCTGGGCTGAAGGCAATGCTAAACTGCTGAGCCACCTGGGCTGCCCAGTTTAGTCAACTCTAAATCATCATTGAATCCAACTACCTCAAATTATAAATGTTCACACCTCTCTAATTAAAATCAGATTTGTTTTTGCTTGTGGCAAGGGAAAAACAACAAAATAGCAGCTTGAGAAATATGATCTGAAGTGTATTTGTTTCATGGATCTCCACCCAAAACAAGATGAATATTGGTAAAAAAAAATTCAACCAAATAAATTTGAAGATCTAATTGGCTTTTTAAGTGATTCATGAATCAGGCAGGATTATCTCTACTACCTAGCTAGTAGAGAGATGATCAGAGGAGTTGGACAACTTGGTTGGTTTTTATCGAGAAGAGAATGGCTCAAGAATGTATTAGCAAAAGAAAAGGTTGAGGGGAGGCCTGGGTGGCTCAGCAGCTGAGTGTCTGCCTTCAGCTCAGGGTGTGATCCCAGGGTCCATGATTGAGTCCCACATTGGGCTTCTTGTGGGGAGCCTGCTTCTCACTCTGCCTGTGTCTGTGCCTCTCTCTGGGTGTGTTTCTCATGAATGAAAAATAAAATCTTTAAAAAAAAAAAGATTATTTCAGATCAAAACATCTGCTTTTAGGGAGCTGTAGAGGAATGGCAGGATTTTTATCATGCAGATTATTTTACTAATGCTGATCAGGAAATTGATCAGGAAATTTCAGATCAATTGTTAAAAGGTCACATTTGTAAGATGAATTGAGACTATTAAGTCTTGGTTTGCAACACTGGGGGACAAATGATCCTTTTGGGTTAGTTGTTTCTTTAACCACATATAGCTGCAAATGATATAATTTTAAATGTGGACCTACAGAATATATTTGTTGACCATCATTTTTAAACTTTCATCATTCAAAATAGTGATGTTCTTCAAATGTTGATTTGAATCAACCGTTGATTATAATATGTAATTGCATTCTTCATGGATTCTCTTTCTTTCCAAATTAATATTTTCTTAAGGGTGCTATTGTTGGGAAACAAGAATTTCCTGTGTCCTTTTAGATTCTTCTAGCTAGACTAAGAATCAAATTGGTATGAGAAAAATTAACAGGAGAAAATCACATTTAATTTTGTACATACAGAAAATCCACTCAGACATGGAAATCCCAAAGGAAGTCAGGCAAAATGAAATTTATATGTCATCCTGAACAAAGGAGAATGGGGAGATGTCTGAGACTTCAATAGGAAAGAATATAATTTACAAAGCAAGAAGAAGAGCAGGGGTTTCCTAATTAGATGTGCTTGCTCTACCACACAGATAGGTCACTCTGATAAAACTTATCTCTGGTAATAACCCTTATTCTGAGCAAGTCCCCCAAATTTGGATTCTTCTGTGTAGTTTAGGGAGGGGCAGAAGTCTCTCTTGGACCCTGAGGGTTTGATTACTTTCAACTCAAAATAATCCGTATGCCAAGGTGGCCCATCTTGGGGCAGCCTGCCCTTGGCCCCATCACTATCTTCTGCCATTTCCTTTTACATTCATGAATTGGATTGTTACTTGGCAGTTTTTGCCACAGTTGTAGCTGCAGCTGTCACTGGCAGTCTTTGGTAGAATTGCTGTTGAGTTATGAAATCCAAGGAAAAATACACAGAATTCTTCTAACTTTAAAACATTTAAACATTTTATTGGGAAACTTATTCCTGTACCACAGTAGCCTTCATGGTGAGAAACTCCTAGGCCAAACTGAGATCTTCTAGTTGAAAAATTCTCAAATCAAAAGGTTAAATTAGAAGCACCTGGGTGGCTAAGTTAGTTAAGCATCCAACTCTTGGGTCATCTCAAGGTCCTGGTATCAAGCCCCACATTTGGCTCCATGCTCAGTGAGGAGTCTGCTGGAGATTCTCTCTCTCCCTCTCCCCACCGCCCCTCCCCCTTGCATTCTCTCTCAAATAAGTAAATAAACCTTTTTTTTTAAAGGCTAAATTAAATACACTCCTTGTACAAGCTTAAGTGATGGACTATCCACACAAGAGATGTGCAATCAGAAAGTCTGGCTGAGCACTAAAATGTAGACAAAAAAATGTTTTTGGTAATGCTTGTATATTTGTGTGTGTGTGTGTGTGTGTGTGTGTATGTATCATATGACTTTTCATATTATCAAGTAAGCCAATAAATGGATTTCCCAAAGTTCATTAAATACCTTTTTCCTAAATCTTATCATGGAACTGGAAAATATCAGTGGCAGACATAAGATGCTTCAGCCACTAAGAGTTAAACTGTAGAGAGCAAGTGTTAATACTTGTATCTCGTTTCTGGCCTACAGGTAAGCACAAGACAGAATAATTATGTTACATCTGAAATCTTGAAGATAAGTTTATTTTCTAAGAATTAAATTACAGTAACTATATAAGGTGGTGGAGGTGTTAAATAACTTGATTGTGGTAATTATTTCACAATGTATACTAAATTACCATGTTGTATGCCTTAAAGAAAGAATTAAATTATAAAATAATTATACATTGAATGAATGAATTTGAGTCACCCTATCAAAGCTTAGACAAAATAACAGCTCTGAAATCTTAACTCTAACTTTTAATTTCTATTAAGTTAAAAAAGACTGTATCAAAGGTATGGTGGGTGTCTTCCATGAAAATATAGGAGGTAAAAGTGGCAGAAGCAAATATTGGTTCACATCCTAGCTGTGTATACACAAGAAAGAACCTGGATAAGCTGACCAGATTTTGGTGATAATATAGCATTAAAGGTTGTGAAAAGGTGACCCAAAGGTGAGATGTTACCTCTTTCATTCAAATTCACTGTACTTATTCTCACAATGTAAACAAATCAAAACAAAACAATATAAAAAAAACAAACCAAAACCTTTTAAGTATACTTTTCTAAGATACAAAAATTAAAGGCTTTATAAAACTTCATATTTATCTTATAAAATTAGATCATCTGATAATACTGGGCTTGTATCTTTTCTGACAAAAAAAATTACTGAATTTGAGTATTGGACGCTCCCTGTAAAATGGACACTTCATCCTTAGTTCATACACAGTCTCTACTATTACTCATTTTATTCCTCACACTAAAGCCATTTTGATAGCAGTGACTATCACTGCCTTTCCAGTACTTTCACATTGAAGTATTATTTTATTTTCATATTAAATTTTTAAAATTTAATATTTCTTTTTCTCATGTTTCTATCAAAAATGGGAAAATGGAAGTAGCTACAGGGATGGAAAGCACTGGACATGCCCCGGTTAACCTCTACTATTGAGTAACAGTTATGTTTCCAAATAGTAAACTGAAAAATTATCATATCCTTGGCAATGTTTAAATATTAGTTGGACTCTGAATTCAATGCATTTTGGGAATGGCCAAATTTACAGATCTATAGAGAGATGAATTCACTCAGCTAATGTGACCTTGTGAAAACTATTGTAGGAATGCTTTTAATTCAGAATTTAATAGATTATTTCCCAAATGTGCACTCCACTGCAAAACTCTAAGGACACATGTAGCTAATAACCATTTTTAACCACATAAAACAGCTGGTTATCCCTGAACTCAAGTCTCAAGTTGGGTATATGAGTGAGGGGAAATTATAAAAGTCATTGAGTTCAGAAGGTTTAGAAAATTTGTTATTGATGTAGTACAGTGAACATTGGAACAATACATCAACTGATGAAACTGCTTCATCACAATATTTTAAAGGCCAACCTTAAATAATTTGATTTTTGTAAGAAAAAATGTATTACCTCTTACCAATGATGATATCATTCAAAAGCTCTAACCTGGAAAGGCTGAAAGATTTGCTAAAGTAGTATGCTATCTTCTGTTTTTCCTATTTGCCTCTATACTGTTAGTCATGAGTGCATTTAAAAGGACACTCCATGTGGACTAGCTAATTTTTTTCTCTGATTTTCTCCCTGACCCAATCACAGGAAAAAATATTCACATGAATTACAAAAGAAGTCATTAAAAGTTTATGAAGTATGTTTTATAGAAAGAAGAACTTCAGATTTTATTTTATGTGTTACTTAACTTTTATTGTTATATGAAGAACGCATGTGCAATGTAGGAGTAAAGGAAAATAAAGATAAAAAATAAAAGAGAAAATAAGAGCTACCTATATTCTTATCACCTAGATAGATAGAATACTATTGACATTTTGGAATAAATTCCTTCCAATACATGTTTTCCTTTTCTAGGCTTATTGTAAGTGAAATAATATTTGAATTGTCAATTTCTTTTAAATTTTAAAATGATAAGAAATATCCACAAATTTTAATTAATTGGATTACCCATGCCAGAGATGCTTCATGTCTTTCAGAATTTAGTCGGTGGCTCTAGAATGTAAAGAGCAAAACCAGGTGCTTTTTCACAGTATCAACCAGATATTGACAGAATATCAAAGAGTGATGCCAGGAATTAATTTAAACAAAATATTTGAAAGGGAAAAGGAATGTTTTATCTTATGGCTTTCTCAAAGCAGTTTCTTTAAGTAAAATCCCAGATTGTTGGACTGAATACATCCAAACACATATCCCTGGTAAGTCCTCCCCAGATTAAACTATATTTAGGGCTGACAAGTCTACTGGATACCCAATTAAATAGCATTATCAATATATTATAGTTTTTTGCCTCATTATATTCTGTTTGGGAAGCTATAAGGTAAATATTTTGCTAAGCTTAATTACCTAATCTTTAATAAATATACTAATATTGCCTCTTTAACTTGAAAACACTAAAGTTGACATCAAAATTTCATGGTGCCATGGTTCCACATGAACTGTAATCATTCCTTCCTAAACAACATGCGAATGGTTTCATGGCTCTTTGACATTGTGAATATATTTGTTAACTACACTTTACAAGTCATATGGTTTTGAAAATAAGTAATAAAATTAACACATGTATCTAAATGTACATAGCCCTTGTTCAGTAAAATCCTTTTCAAAATTTGACTACTAGAGTAAAGGAATAATCTTTGCTACATAAAGATGATATTTATACTTAAGCTGGCAGAGTTTGGGGAAAACTCCTCTTCGATTCTGCCAAATTCATCTAGAAAAAAATCAACCCGCAACTGTCTCACAAAGTCTAAATAAGTGTTAGCACAAAATAGTCTCTCTTTATTTTTCAAGGATTTGTTTTGAGAACAATTTATCCTATATGCCTCCCTGTGTCTCCCCTCCCTCTTTCATTTTTCTCCTGTCATGGAAAAAGAAAGCAGCCAATATATCTGAAGCCAAATCTAGTTTCTTTGGTAAAATATTAAGTTCAGCCTCCAAATATTCAATTATGCATGAAACTGTACAAAAGGTATATAATAAAACAAGGCTTATATCAGAGGGAAAAGCTTTTATAACAAAGCAATTCCAATTATCTACTTCAAATCAGATGCAAATTTATTTTTAAAATAGGAGAGAGAGAGAATGCAAATGTATTTGTCATTTCTCACCTCTTACAAACCTAGAAGAAAAATTTGCCTCCAGAAAAATTTTAACTATGCTAACGAGTTCTATTTAAGCTTCCTGATACAGAATACTAATAGCTTCTGCTAAATCTATTTTTCCTTTCCAAACAACTCCAACTGTGGGATCCATGAAGTTTCTGGAATGAGTTTACTATCTGACTGGAAAGGTGAACATCTGACCAAGTGTAAGCCATTAACACAATCTATCACAGAGGCTAGAGCAGTTTGTTCAATGTTAGGCATTTGAGCCAGGATAATCAGAATGACTCTCAGGAAATTTGTTTGGAATTCCAGAAAAAAGAGCCTTTTTCAGATGATGTGATATGCTAGACACTCAGCAGCATAGTAGACCTTGTGGAAATATGATATTAAGGGGATAGGATTCATCTTTGGCTGATTGCACATCGAAGTAAGAAAGGTTCTGTAGTACCTAATTACTCATTAGCTCAGTTCCCTGGAAGTCTCAATGCCAAGTAAGAAGGTCTAATTGTTATTAGTCCAATTACTTTATGTCTTGAAAGATTGCTTTAGTAATATTAAAATTTGAAGTATTTTTCTGCATGTGTTGTACTAATACCAATATAACTGTCATCCAACATACACAAAAATATATTTACCAGCTGAGCCTTAAATCAAAAAGATAAGTAAAATTAAAAGACTTTTACTTCTCTTTTCAGAGGGAAAAGAAGACATGACAATAGTCTACATAAGAAAAGTCCCATAAAGTACCATATGATTTTCATCCAACAATGAAAGGCCATGACAAACAGAACATCAAGTATATCTTACATTTTGTAGCACTCTCAAATGAAGATCATGTATTCACATAAGATTTCTGCATTTTAAGGCTTAAAGAGACGAAACAATCTATCATCCTGAGACACTCTTCTTATGTCCATGGAGACTATACTCGGTACACAATTCTGCATTCCAACCATCTGCTTACATGTCTTTATGCTTACAAGACTTTAAATGCAGGGGCTATATCTTTTTTTATCTTCTACCCATATTTTCTGAAACATAAGAGGTATTAAACTAATGATTGTCATACTAAGGAGCACATTGGATGCTTTCTTCTCTTGTCACCAGTCTCCAATATACATAAATCAAAACACACTTTCTCCATTCCCTCTTCATAGCTCTTGAATAAGATAAATGACTTGATTTCATTGGCTTGATTTATGACAAATTCATGTTATTCAATGACTGTTATAACTTCAATGACACAAATCCATATATTTATTATGAGATATTCCATTCTTCATAAGAAATTGGTAATTTTCTCATTATTTTCACAACCTTGAGTGATCTCATCTTCCCTTCCATTTTAATTCAATGATCATACTTCCTAGTCCATAGGGAAATTTGACACAATCCAATGTGAATACTTGTTGTCTTCTCCTTTATCTCAAGAAGTAACTACATTTTTAGCTCTTTTCATCATGTTTTCTTCTTTACAGAGGTAAACCCTATTCTGTGACCTTAGCTCACCTACGTTCCCTTCAAATTGTTGCTCCTAGATTTCAGGTTTCTTGAACCATAAATCTATTTTGATCATTTTTGTATTTCTTCTTCTTCTTGTACATAAGCTATGTATGGTCTTGAAAAGAGTAATTACACAATAAGTATTTGTTTAAATAATGGTAATAAAATATGCCACACAGAAATAACCCAATGCTATTGTAAAGGTCTTTTTTTGGGCGGGGGGATGGGGTAACCAAAGAATAGGTGGCTATTTGTCTATTTGCAAAACTATGAGAATTTTAATACACGAGTTGGGGAAAACATCAAGCATCACTTGTCAACTTCTTTGTTCATATATATATGAACATTGGTTCAGAAAGTGAAATCATTGGCATTACCTCAATTCCTTATTTTCATCATACTTCTTTATTTTACCACATTATGCCTTCCTAAATAGTGGCGCTTGGAGTCTCTAAATATTTGTATACTACTGAAAGTTCTTACTTCACTCAACAGACTTTCTTTCTTACATTTTTATTAAGAAATTAATATAAATTCTTTTGTTGCACAGCATATTAAAGACATTTCAGACTTAAAGAGAAAGATTGGAGGAATGCCATTAAGAGAACTTTTCTAAATTATTTGCAAACACTACACCTAAGACCTTATATGATTATATGAAATTATGACAATGAATAACTTTTATCCTTTTAATAGTTTGTTTTGCCCACAGTGCAGTTTTCAAACTAATGTACTTTTGTTCAATATAATTAAGGAGTTTTCTTTTCAAATATATTTTCTAAGCATAATTTCTACTTCAGAAAAAAAGTTACTTTGAGAAAACTGGTGACAAGGTCTTCTACATGAAAAGAAGCATCCCTGGTTAGAAGCGCCTTGTTTTATATGTTGCCATAGCAATGTGGCTGTCCATCCTTGCAGGGATCCAGTAACCAACCAAGAAGAAAGACATTCTGCCAAATAAAAGCAAGTAATAAATTTTAACAAGCTGTATCTTAAAAGAATGATCTGGTGCAGAATTTGCCAATCTGTGTTCTCTAAAATACTCTAATAGTAATTCCACTGAAAAAGAATTTTCTTTCTGAGAGATTCAGAGTACATATATGCTCAGTAAGGCTTGAAGTTCTGTGTCAAACAAGAGTTTCAGTTACCACAGAATTTTTAAATGTATATGACTTATTTATCAAACAACATTCCAGACTATACCAAGTGCTATGGTGAAGTCAGAATTTTCAAATGGCGTGAACTTTAATGTACTTACAATTAGAATTAGGAAAGCATGAACAGTATTTGAAAACACTATATAAGGCAGCCCTGGTGGCTCAGTGGTTTAGCACCGCCTTCGGCCCAAGGTGTGATCCTGGAGACCGGGGATCAAGTCCCATATCGGGCTCCCTGCATGGAACTTGCTTCTCCCTCTGCCTGTGTCTCTGCGTCTCTCTCTCTCTCTCTCTCTCTCTCTCTCTCTCTCTCTCATTCTCTCTGTGTGTGTGTGTGTGTGCCTCTCATGAATAAATAAATTAAATCTTAGAAAAAAAAGGAAAACACTATATAACATATAAAACATCATATTTAAATTATAAATGTATTCCCAAAGGTAAAAAGGCCTAATGCATAAAAAGTATTTCTAAAATACATCCACTCATAGTGTTTGAGAAACACATGATGATGTTATTGTCTATGGTATTGTAAATAAGCACAACAGGGCACTGTGGCTTTAATTCCAATCTAAATCCAAAACTAGCATAATACACTAAGAAGCACAATAACAGCACACAGCAAATTTCTATTCATTTATACTCCAGCAAATTTATACTTATAATAATAATTATGTTATTACAAGTAAAATAAATGAAATCAAGAGGAGTGTAGGTGTATGTGTCTCCTGCATGGAGACATCTACCTGTCCTCCAGGACAGAGATGACTTCCAAATAAAAAGACATAGAACAGTCTGGTTGCAGTGCTAACATTGTAAGGTACTAAAAGTTGTCATTCTATCCTCACAACAAACAGCTGAACAAACTGATAAGGACTTTTTTTACATGCATCAGAGTATTAAGGTCACAGGGAAAACAGTCACCATGAAATCTGGAGAGACAGAAAAAAAAAATACAGAGAATCAGTGTAACTGAAACAGAAGCTAGTGGAGAAAGTAACTGGTAGGAACACTTAAACAGTAATTTTGATGAATTGTTAGATGCTTTTGGTGAATGAATTTAAGAATTAAAAAGTTGGGGGCTAAATCTTAGTGGATGAACCTATGCTTTTATGTATTTTATTTCTAAGAGAACCACCAAATTTTTATAGGAAATATTAAAGAAAAAATTTTCTCCTATTTCAGGAAGAGAGAAGGGAAAGTAACCATTTGCAATAGGATCACAGCTTTCTCTTCACAGTGGCCTGCCTTCTAAGAAAAACTACATTATACAAGTCTTATCTAATTTGGGGGAAGGGTAATTAAACAATTCCAGGATCCTTTCTGTCTCATGTAAGGGGAGGGAGGGAAAAAGGCTAAGGAACACTTTGGATGTAACAGTTGAGAGACTTAGGCCAACTAAAAAAAGTAAGATTTAATCATAAGATAATAGAAAAGTTCTCCCCCTAATACTTCACTATCACATCAACAAAGGTCCAGGACAACAATAGTGGTTACACCAGAGAAAACCACAAGATAGACTCTATTTCAGAAGGGGCTCTTATTATCCTAAAGATAATAGAAGAAGGGGAGTGGGGAGAAAGAAAATTAGAATAAATTGAAGTGCCTGACAGCTACATTTACAACAAATATTAAACAAAGCCCAACCCTTAATCGGATATCTTAGTCAGTTTGGGCTGCTAATAAAATAACATGACTGGGTGGCTTAAACAATAGTCATTTATTTCCCACAGTCCTGAAGTTTGGAAAGTCCAATATCAAGTTTCTGGCAGATTCAGAGTCTGGAGAGAACCTTCTTCCTGGTTTACAGATAGTTATCTTTGTTGTGTCTTCACATGGTCTTTCTTTGGTGCAGGCACAAAGAGAAAGCAAGAGATCTCATGTCTGTACTTTCTTTAAGGGCATTAATCCCATTATGACAGCTTTACCCTCATGACCTAATCTAACTGTAATCTCCCAAAGCCTCCACCTTCAAATATCATCACAATGGGTAATTAGGCCTTCAACATATGAGTTTGAGGGAGGCGTGGAATACAAACATTCAGTCCACACTGTGAGATTAACATAAACCTCACACTGAAGCTTAATTACTCCCATTCATATTATCTAATATATCATGTTTAGTTTCAATGAAAAAAATATTACAAGGCATTCTAAAAGAATAAAAAATACAGCCAGAAAGACAAAACAAGCAGTAAAATCAGACTTATATTTGACACAGATTTTGGAATTATTATATAAGGAATTTAAAATAACTATATTAGATATTTTAAAATTTCCAATAAATATTTTAAAAGCTCCTTTGAAAAACTAGAGAACATATGAGAACAAATGAGTGACACCAACAGAGATATGGAAACTCTCAAGAGGTCAAAAGGAAATGCTAAAAATAAACCTAAAAAATAATGTAAATGAATAATGCCTTCAATAAAAATCATCAGCAGATGACACAGCCAAGGAAATAATCAGTGACCTGGAAGATATTTCAATAGAAACTTTGTAGACTTAAATGAAAATAAGTAAAAGGATTTTATAAACAGAATAAAAATCCCAGAACTGTGAGACAATTAGAAAAGGCATAATTCACATGTAAATGGCAGTACCACAAGGAAAAGAAAGAGAAAAAGGAGCAGAGGAAATATTTAGAGCAACATAGCTAAGCCTTTTCCAAAATTAATGACAGACACCAAATCATAGATCCAGGAAACTCAGAGAACACCAAGCATGATGCATTCTAAAAATTTACATTTAGGCATACAATAGTTAAACTAGAGAACATCAAAGACAAATAGAAAAATCTTAAAGATGGCTGAGAAAAAAACACTTTACTTCTAGAAGAACAGGAATAAGAATTACATTGGACCCCCTTCAGAAACTATGCAAGCAAGAAGAAGAAGACAATGATTGAAATTTGTAATTTTTTAAAAGAAAAAATATTAACCTAGAATTCTGTATCCAGCAACTTATTTGTC
This sequence comes from Vulpes vulpes, assembly GCF_048418805.1. Lineage (NCBI taxonomy): Eukaryota > Metazoa > Chordata > Mammalia > Carnivora > Canidae > Vulpes > Vulpes vulpes. The sequence continues at coordinate 75,724,140 of NC_132783.1, read as the reverse complement.
AAAAGTAAATGAGAAATAAAGACTTTCTCAGACTAACAAAAGACTGAACGTCTCACTAGTCTTATAAGAAATGTTAAAAGTTCTTCAACAGGAAGGAAATGATATAAATCAGAAACTTAGACTTACATAGAAGAGAAGAGCATTAGAGAAGGAATAAGTGAAGGCAGTAAAATCTTTTATTTTCTTATTCTTAATCTAATAACAATAATATTCACAGTGTATTGAGTGCTCATTACATATTAATAAGTAAAATTAATGACACCAGGGTTATAAAGAATAAGAGAGAAGTATTAAGAATATTCTGTTAGAAAATACCTTTACAATCTGTGAAGCATTTTGGTGCTATTTCAAAATGTAATTAGATTATATGTAAAAGTATATTGCATACTTAGAGAAAATACTTAAAACTTAAGAAGTATAGTTGATTTGCTAAGAGAGGAGAGAAAATTGATTCTCATAAAATGATCAGTTAAAACCAGAGAAGATAGAAAAGATTTTTGAAAAAAGAAAAAAACAAGTTCAAAAAATAGAAAACAGTTACAAACATTATAGAATATTAATCTAACCACATTAATAATCCCCTTTTTTGGTGGAAAACATTCCATTTACTATTGGAAAGAATATATAACATGAGAGTTAATTCATTTATTTATTTTTTTAAAATATTTTCTTTATTCATGAGAGACAGAGAGGCAGAGACATAGGCAGAAGAAGAAGCAGGCTCCCTGTGGGGAGCCTGATACAGGACTTGATCCCAGAACCCAGGGATCAGGACCTGAGCCAAAGGCAGACACTCAACAACTGAGACACCCAAATGCCCCAAGAGTAAATTCAACAAGAAATATTCGGTATAAAAATGAAAAAAATGTGTAAAATGCTACACAAAGATTTAAATAACTAGAAAATGAAATATGGCAACTACCTCATTATCTATTCTAAAATTAATTCCTAATTTCCCAAAAACTTTGTACTTAATACAGAATCATAAAAATGCAAAAAACAAAAACAAAAACCTTAAGAGACTTCATTTGTAATGTCTTAGTGAGGGATGACATTCTAAGGGAAAAAAAATTGATATGTCTCAAAATAAATCCATGACTTAAAAATCAGCAAGACAAAGTCAAATAACAAACAATTAAGTTAAAATATCAGCAAGTCATAGTTTGAATTAGGTATAATTTATATGTTATTTTTCAGATTAAGCAAAAATACACAAAAAGTATAGAGAAGTTACATGAATAAACCACTTTAAGATAATATATAAAATATTAAAAACTAATAAAGTACAATAAATGATTCAAATTAAAACTACAATAAGTTCAATTTTCTACCAGTTAGGTTGGAATAGATTAAAACATTTTGATGTCATAGTTCATGAGGGTTAATGGGAGTAAGACCCAAGCTAATAAAACAATTACCATGTAAAACATCAGTTACTTTGATAGAGAAAAAAAGAGAGCTCTAAGGTGTCTCATGCATTTGCATTCTAGCCACCAACAACTCAGTGACCAGAACTGCTTATATATATATATATATATATATATATATATATATATAGTGCCCTACATAGTCACAGAAGGTCTGTGAAATGCAGTCTTTTGCATGAGTTGCCCCAAAAAAGGGAAATAAACAATATTTTATAATTAATGCTAATAATTACTATGTTCTGCTTCTATTCATCAAATATTCAATATAACTTCCTCCACACAAAGTACTTTTTTCAATCCTCCCCAAACCACATTATTCAAACATCACAGCTGTATCAAGATGGTAAAATAAATTTTTGGTTAAGAATGAATTGAGGAAATACAGCAGATATGTAGAAAATAAACAGGTTCAACAATCTCTCTAAAAAGTAAATGGTAAAGCCCAAAGCAAGAGTTTTAATGTTTAGCATGCACTTTTTTTTTTTATATGAATAGTCTAATACAACAACTAAAAGACAGAGACTACAGAGTGGATAAAAACAAGGCCTATTATATGCTGTTTACAAAAAGCACACTTTGAATATAAGGAATCAGAAAAATTAAAAGTTAAGACATGAAGAAATATATATAATGCCAACACTAAAATTAAGATGGAGTAGCTATGTTAATTTTATACAAAGTGAATTTTAGGATAAGGAAAATTACCATAGATAAAAAAGAATATAACATATTTATAAAGGTCTCAATTCTACAATAAGACATAAAATTCCTTAGCGTGTATGCACCTAGCAATAAAACATTATATAATATATGAGGCAAAGCTGATAGAACTGCAAAAATAAACATATATACTATTAATAGTTGGAGATTTCAACACGCTTATTTCAGTAATCCATAGACCAACATGAGAAGAAATCAGCACAGATATAGATTTTCTGGAGACTACTAATCACCTTGATCTAACTGATATTTATAGAACACCCCAGTCCAACAACAGTACAATACACATTATTTTTAAACTTATATAGAACATTTACTAAGACAGGACATGATCTGAGCCATAAAATATGTTTTAAATTTATTTCTCTCTTTTTTTTTCATTTTCAGATTTATTGAGATACAATAACTAAGAAAAATGTATATATTTAAAGGGCACAATGTGTTTTAATAAACATATACATTGTTAAGTGATCACCACAGTCAAGCTAATTAAAAATCATTACTTCACACAGTTACCAATTATTTGTGTGCTGAAAACATTTAACATCTATTCTCTCAGCAAATGTCAATAATACAATATTGCTAACTATAGGAATAATGTTAAACAGCAGACCTCTAGAACTTACTCATCTTGCATAACTGAAATTTCCCACTCAAAAGCAACTCTCTGTTTTGCCCTCTCCCCAGCCCCTTGCAACCACTTTTCTATCTACCCTTTTTTAAAGGTTCAAATTTTTTAGATTCCACATATAAATGAAGTCATGCAGTATTTGTTTTTATGTGTCTGGCTTATTTATATAGCATAATGAACTCCAGTTTATCCATGTTGTCACAATGGAAATATTTCCTTATTTTTTATGGTTGAATAACATTTCACTTTATATATAGCAGTATTAGAAACAAGATATGACATTTTCTTTATCCATTTATCTATCAATGAATGGACACTTGGATTGTTTCTTAATTTTGGCTACTGTAAACAATGCTGCAATGGACATGGGAATGCAGATATTTTTGAAATACTAATTTAATTTCTAAAATATTTACCCAGAAGTAGGATTGCTAAATCATAGTGCACTTCTATTTTCAATTTTTTGAACAACATCCAGAATGTTATCCATAAGAGCTGTACCAATTTACATTGCCATCAACAGCATACCCTTTCTCCATATCCTTTATCTGTTGCCTTTTTGACAACAGCCAATTCAACAGGTATAAAGTGATATTTCATTGTATTTATATTTTCATTTCCTGATGATGTTGAGTACTCTTCCATAGACCTGTTGGCCATTTCTATGTCTTTTTAAAAAATATTTATTTGGGTCCTTTGACCATTTTTGAATTGGGTTATTTAGTTTTTTGCTTCTGAGTTGTATGAATTCCTTATATATTTTAATATTAACCCCTATCAGATATATAGTTTGTATATATTTTCTCTAATTCCATAGGTTGCTTTTTTTAATTTATTGTTTCTGATGCTGTACAGAAGCTTTTTAGTTTGATGCAGTCACAGTTGCTTATTTTTCTTCTGCTGCCAATAATTTTGGTGATATACTCAAAAGATCATTTCCCAGACCAATGCAAAAAAAGCTTTTCCCTATGTTTTTTTTAGTAGTTTTATGATTCCAAGTCTTAAATTGAAGTCTTTAGTCCATTTCAGGTTGATTTATATATAATGTGTATAATTATCAAATATAATCACATTATTAGAATCCAGTTTTATTCTTATGCACCTCAATTTTCCCAGCACCATTTACTGAAGGGACTATTCTTTCATCATTACATGCTTTTGGCAACTTGTTGAAGACAAATTGAGGGCAGATGTGAAGTTTTATTTATTTTTTTATTCTATTCCATTGGTCTATGTGTCTCTTATCATGTCAGTATCATGCCATATTGATTGCTACACCACTATAACATAGTTTGAAATCAGAAAGTGTCATGCCTCCAGCTTTGTGCTTCTTGATCAAGATTGCTTTGACTATTCACAGTATTTTATGATTTCATATAACTTCTGGAACTGTTTCTTCTTTGTGAAAAATGCCACTGCAAATTTGATAGGGATTGCAAAAACCTCTCAATAAACTAAAAATAAAGAAAAACTTCCTCAACTTGATAAAGAAGTTCTACAAAAGATTTATGGCTAATATTATATTTAGTGGTGAGCAATGGGATGCTTTTTCCCTATGGCAAGAATGCCCCCTTTACCACTCTTAGCATCAAACTGAAGGATCTCACTAGTGCAATAAGACAAGAAAGTTAAATAATAACAACAACAACAAAAAGCTATAGTAATTGAGAAAAAAAAGAAATAAAATTGTATCTATGATTAGTTTACAGATGATATGACTATGTAAAAAATTCAAGAAAATTAGAAAAAGAAAAAGCTAATAAGCAATTATAGCAAAGTTGTTGCAAGATATAAGATTAATATACAAAAGTAAATTACTTTTTTATAAATCATTAATTTACAAGTGGAATTTGAAATTTAAAAATACAATACTATTTAATATTAATTTACTATTTAAAAATACAATACTACTTACTATTATTTACTATGAAATTTAAAAATACAATATTATTTACTATTATAAATCATTAATTTACAAGTGGAATTTGAAATTTAAAAATACAATACTATTTACAGCTAAACAACTTTACACTGCTAAACTTTACATTGCTAAACAAAATGAAATACTAAGTTAAAAATCTAACAATATATATAGTATCTTATAAAGAAAATTATAGAACACTGATGAAAAGTCAAAGAGGACATAAATAAATATGGAGATATCCAATGCTTATGAATAGATTCAATATTGTTAAGTTGTCGATTCTTTTCAATTTGATCTATGGATTCAATGCAATTCAAATAAAAATCCCAGCATGTATTTTGTGTATACCAACAAAATGATCCTAAAGTTCATATATGAAGGCAAAAGGTATAGTATAAAGAACACAATACTGAACAAGAAAAAATAGAAGAGAAAGAGGAGGTAAAGAAAGAGAAGAAAGCTGAAGGAGTGATGTTATATAACTTCAAAAATCATTATAAGACTACAGTAGTCATGAGAGTGTGGTATTGTGAAAGAATAGACAAAAAAACCAGTGAAACAAGAGAGTCCAGAAAAAGATTCTCTCAAATATCATTGACCAATCTCTTACAAATAATCAAAGATAGTGTAATGGAAAAATAATTGTCTATCAACAAATGGTGCTGGAATAGTTGAATATAAGTATGCAAAGAAAAAAATTAATCTAGACACAGACCTTATACCTTTTACAAAAACTAACTTACAATGCAAAATTCAAAACTATAAATCTTCTAGAAGATAATACAGGGAAAAATCTAAATGACCTCTGGTTTGATAATGACATTTCAGTTATGGCAATAAAAGTATGATCCATAATAGAAAATATTAACGAGAAGTGTTTTATTAAAATTAAAATTTTTGTTCTGTGAAAGATACTGTTGAAAGAATGGAAAGACAAAGCACACAATGATAAAAATAGTCACAAAGCACATATCTGATAAAGGACATATCCAAAATATACAAATTTTATACCTCAAGAAACTAGAAAAAGAACAAATGACACCTAAACATAGTAAGAAAAAAGAAATAACAAAAATTAGAGCAGAAATAAATGAAATATAGGCTAAAAAAACAACAGATCACTGAAACTAAAAGTTGGTTCTTTGAAAAGATACAGAAACACAAGTCTTTAGCTAGACTCAAGAAAAAAGGAGTAAGAACACATAAATAAAATCAGAAATGAAAGAGGAGATATCACAACTGATAGCACAGAAATACAAAAGATCATAAGAGACTACTATGAACAATTATATGCCAAAAAATTGGATAACCTAGAAAAAGTTGATAAATTTTTAGAAATATACATCCTACCAAGACTGAATCATGATGAAATAGAAAATCTAAACAGGAAAACCAAACCTCCCAACAAATAAGAGTCCAAGATCAGACCACTTCACTGGTGAATTGAACATTCTATTCTGTAATTCTAATGAAGAATTGATATCAATTAGATACTCAAAAAATAAATAAATAAATAAAAGAAGAAAAAGCTATTCCAAACCCATTTTATGAGCCCAGCATAATTCTGATACCAAAACCAGACAAAGATGCCACAAGAAAAAAATTATAGGCCAATATCTCTGATGAATGTAGATACAAAAAATCCTCAACAAAATAATAGCAAAACAAATTCACCAATATATTAAAAGGATTATACATCACAATCAAATGAAATTTATTTAAAGGAAGTAAGGGTTGATCATTATCTGCAATCAATGTGATACACCATATTTATAAAATGAAAGATAAAAATCATATAATCTTCTCAGAGGTTGTAGAAAAAGTATTTGACAGAATTCAACATCCATTTATGATAAAAATTCTCAACCAAGTTGATATACCATATAGCATACCTCAACATAACAAATTCCATATATGACAAGCCCACAGCTAATGTCATACTTAATTTTAATGAGCTGTTCCTCTAAGATCATGAACAAAATAAGGATGTCCACTATCACCACTTTCATTCAACATAGTATTGGAAATCCTATCCATAGCAATTAGGCAAGGAAAAGAAATAAAATACATCCAAATTGGAAAGGAAGACATAAAACTCATTGCTTACAGATGACATAATATTGTATATAGAAAATGCTAAAAACTCCACAAAAACAAGCAAACAAACAAAGCCTGTTAGAATTAATAAACAAATTCAGTAAAGTTACAGTCTACAAAATTAATACACAAAAATCTATTGAATTTCTATATACTGGTAACAAACTATCAGAAAGAAAAATTAAGAAAACCATCTTACTACCAATTACATCAAAAAGAATAAAATACCTAAGAACAAATATAACAAAGAAATTGGTTAAATTTAATAAAAAGAAATTGAAGAAAAAAATAAATGGAAAGATATTCAATGTTCATAGATTGGAAAAATCAATATTGTTGAAATGCCCATAGTACCCAAAGCAGTCTATAGAATCAGTGTAATCCCTATCAAAATTCCCATGGCATTTTTCAAGGAAATAATACAAATAATTCTAAAATTTGTGTGTAACCATAAAAGACTTCAAACAGCCAAAGCAATCTTGAGAAAAAAGATCAAAGCTGGTGGCATTACGCTCCCTGATTTCAAACTATATTACAAAGCTATAGTAATTAAAACAGTGATATGGGCATAAAAAGACACATAAATTAACGGAACAGGACTAAAAGCCTGCAAGTAAATCCTCACATATATGGTCAACTAATTTATGACAAAGGAGCCAAGAGTGTAAATTTAAAAAGGATATTCTTTTCAATAAATGATGTTGGGAAAACTGGAGGACAACATGCAAAAGAATAAAATTCAACTAGTGTCTTATACAATACACGATAATTAAAGTAGATTAAAGGTTGAATATAAGACCTAAAAGCATAAAACTACTAGGAAAAAAAACAACATAAGCGTAAGCTCCTTGACGTAAGTTTTGACACTGATATTTTTTAAACCTGGTACCAGCAGGAAAGGCAACAAAAGCATAAGTAAACAAATGGAATTACATCAAACTAGGCTTTTCACAGCAAAGAAGACCAACAACAAAATGCAAAGGCACACTACAGAATGGGAGAAAATATAGGTGAATCATATATCTGATAGGGTGCTAATATCCAAAATAAATAGGGAACTCATACAACTCAGTAGCAAAAACCAACCAAACAAAACATCTGATTAAAAAATTGGCAGAGGGGATCCCTGGATGGCGCAGCGGTTTGGCGCCTGCCTTTGGCCCAGGGTGCGATCCTGAAGATCCGGGATCGAATCCCACATCAGGCTCCCGGTGCATGGAGACTGCTTCTCTCTCTGCCTGTGTCTCTGCCTCTCTCTCTCTCTCTGTGACTATCATAAATAAATTAAAAAAAAAATTTAAAAAATGGCAGAGGGGCAGCTCTGGTGGCTCAGCGGTTTAACGCCGCCTTCAGCCCAGGGTGTGATCCTGGAGACCCGGGATGGAGTCCCATGTCAGGCTCCCTGGATGGAGCCTGCTTCTCCCTCTGCCTGTGTCTCTGCCTCTCTCTCTCTCCTTTCTGTGTATTCTCATGAATAAATAAAATCTTTATAAATAAATAAATAAATAAATAAATAAATAAATAAATAAAAATTGGCAGAGAATCTGAATTTTCCCCGACGGCAAAAGATACAAATGGTGAAAAAGATACAAATGGTGATCGGGTGATCAATATGCTCAACATCATTAATCATAAGGGAAATATAAATGAAAGCCACAGTGAGATTTCACTTGACTCCTGGAAGAATGTCTATTCCCAAAAAGACAAGAAACAAGTGTTAGTAAAAGTGTAGAGAAAAAGGAACACTTGTGCACTGTTGGTGGAAATGTAAATTAGTGCAGCCACTCTACAAAACAGTACAAAAGTCCTCAAAATATCAAAAATAAAACCACCATGGAAGCCAAAAATTCTACCTCTGGTTATTTACCTGAAGAAAATGAAAACAAACTCAGAAAAACATATTCACTATGACACTGTTTATAATAGCTAATATGGAAACAATCTAAATGTTTGTTGGTGGTTGAATGGATATGCAATGGATATTACTCAGCCATTACGCAATGGATATTACTCAGCCATTAAAGTAAATCTCACCATTTGCAACAATATGGATGGACCTCAAGGGCATTATGCTAAATAAAATAAGTCAGACAGAGAAAGACAAATACTATATGGTATCTCTTATATGTGGAATAAAAAGTTCCTACTGGTAGTTACCAGGGGTGGTAGATGGGAGGAATGGGGCTCAAAAGGTAAAAAGAAAAAAAATCTCATTAATTTTTCATATTGAATAAATGTTACAATAACATTTTGGATATACTATGTTAAAGGTTATTAAAATTTAAAAACAGTTAAAGCTCAGCAAGAAAATAACCCTATGAAAAAGTAGCCAAAGATCTGGACAAGTTAGCAAAGAACATACAAATAGTAAAGAAGCATATGAAAAGATGTTCAACATCATATGTCAGTAGAGGATTTCAAATTAAAATAACAATGAGATTCTACTACATACCTCTTACAATGGCTAAAAATTTCCTTTAAACCTGAAAATATTTACTGGTTAAGATGTAGAGCAACTAGAACTCACAGTTATTGCTGGTTGGAATAAAAAAATGATATTCCTTTAGAAGACAGTTTGACAAAGCTACATACAGTCTTATCATACAATCTAGCAATAAAACTTTTGGAATGAACATGAGTTGAAAGTATGTGCATACAAAACCTTTATATAAATGCTTATAGCAGATTTATTCATAAATGGGCAAAATTGGAAGCAACCGAAATGCCCTTCTATAGATAAATGGATAAACAGCCAGAGTACATCTGTACAACAGATTATTATTATTCAGCAATAAAAAGAAATGAGCTATTAAGCCACCAAAAAAAGCAATGAAAGAGACTTAAATGCATATTTCCAAGTAAAAGAAGGTAGTCTTAAAAGGCAACAACTATTTAACATTCTAGAGAAACTATTGAGACTAAAAAAACAGTAATGACTGCCAGGGGTTAGGAGGTAGAGGGGGAAGAGAGGCAAGTAGAGAAGGGAGAGGTGAATAAAGGCACAGGAGAATCTTTAAACTATTGGAGTAATAGTAAAACTACTCTGTATGGGTGGATACACAATAGCATGCATTTTTTAAAAATCCACTCAACTATAAAACACAAAGTGTCAATATTAATGTAAACCATGGACTTAATAATAATGTTTCATCATTAGTTCACTAACATATATACACCACACTAATGCAAGTTACTAGAGAACACTGGATGGAGAAGTTGTATACGGAACTCTCTGTTCTACTTGCTTACATTTTCTGTAAATGTAAAACTGTTCCAAAGTCTAATAACTAAAAAAATAAAAATCTAATAATTTAAAGATAAAATAAAGAGAACTATATCTCCAATATTTTTGCAATGGCTCTCACAGTATAATTTCTATGTTGGCAATAGAGTCTTTTTCCTTAATCATTCATGACTAAACTCAGTAACTCTCATGAAATTCCCCTCTCTGGATGTCAATGTCTTATGCATCAAAGATTGTTGTCTTTAGTATACTATTAACTGACCAAAAATTAAATATTAGGTAGTGTATTTGATCCTTCCTGACATGGTCATAAACACAGTCATCTTGTATGTTTTGGGTTATGGGTGGGGGTGAGAAGAGTTAGAGAGTGTCCACTTCTTTCTGAGCACAGTGCTTGTGACTGACACTCCACTGCCTTTCTCCCCTAAAATCTCCTTTTCAGTTTGGAAAAGGACACATTTATCATGAGTGAATTGACCTATTTAAAATGCATCAAACTATCAGTCTTTAAAGCCTTGTCAAAAACAGGGTTTCCTCAAGAAAAGTGCTTCATGACCCAATGGTTTCACTTTGCAGAAATATTTCTTTTCCTGAATTTAACCTGAATGGAATATATGCCATTTGCCCTGCCTGTTCCATTCTTTGTTCTGAGCACAGATTCATATCCTTGGACACAGCCATGGATATGAATGCCATGGACATAGCCACTTTGCTCCTGAATTCTATTAGTTTCTTCTTTTCTGACTTTTTTTTTCATAATTTCCAATTTTCCACTTCTTTATCATAAGTCAGGCAAAATAATCTGCTACTTTCTCATCAAAAAATATTCTAAATATTTCTTCTTGAACTATTAGATGCTCAGAATGTGACAAAATCACAAGACACAAAGTACAGTTCTACAGTGTATTTTAAATACTAATTTGATTAGCTTTATTAGAACGAGTCTCAAGTTTGGCTAAGTAAACCAGACAGTCTCTCAACTGAGGGGAATTGGGCACAATGCCACTCATGACATATGAAGACAGTAATAATATATGTCAAAGGTGCTAAAAATTATGCAGACCCAGTTAGGCCTGGATGTTTCCACATTTCCCCTATAACATCACTTATCAAATGATATTGGAACTATTTCTCTGTCTCATCCATATTTAAGCTTTATGAAAACACAACTAGTGTGTATCATTTCACTATTTTATCCCTAGCACCTAGAAAAATGCCTATTTATATAGGTGCTTATTAAATAATTATGAAGTAAATAATCAAAGTAAGTAGGCAAAATAATCCAATCAAATTGCAAAAGATTCTAGCAATGTACGAGGGAATTTTACTCTATTAAAGAATCTTCTCTATCGGTTCACCTCCAACAATCCTCAAACTAGCATAATGAAATATTTCCCATTGTTTAAAAAGTATCCAAAATTATACTTATCAATAAATTCTGAAGCACACACAAATATCTCTTTAACTTTCCGTATTTTATCTAACTTTAACTTATCAACTCCATGTGCCCCTTTATCTTTTTTAAAAATTTTATTTACTTACTTGAGAGAGAGTGTGTATGAGAGAGCGAGCTTGAGCAGGAGGAGAGGGAGAAGCAGACTCCTCACTGAACAGGGAACCCCAGGACCCATAAGCCAAAGGCAGATGCTTAAACAACTGAGCCACCCAGGCATCTCCAAGTATACATTTCTTAATAGACCCATGGTCCTCTCCTAACTTCCTCTGTACTTGTTTGCAATTACACTAAAAATAAATCGTTCATAAAAGCTTAACTATTTTGAGAATATTTGCAGTTTAATACAACTTAGAGCCCAATCTAGCAGTAAAGTGCTCGTGTCTTTTATCCATTTTAAAACAACAGCAACAGAGCTATCTTTCTCTAATTGGTGTGCAGGAATTCTTTATATATTCTAGTTTTGGGTTCCTTGTCAAATGTATGTATTGCAAATATCTTCATTCTGTGGCTTTCATTCTTTTGTTTTTTGTATTAACCAAAGAACTGATTGTGAAACAAGTTCTAAGAGCAATTTTTATCTTGATGGTTAGTGCTTTTTGTGTTCTGTTAAATAATAAATTACCTATACAAAGTTTTAAATGATGTTATTTTATTTTACTTCCTAAAATAGTTTTTTTTTTTAAACCACTCTTTTATAGGAATATAATCCATGTAAAATTGGCTTTGTGTGTGAAATCAGGTTTGGGGATTTTTTGACACATGTATTCAGTTGATCCAGTTTGTAGGTTCACACATACACAGAAAGCAAGGAGAGGCTGAAGAAAGAGGCAGACCACTTTAGATGGATAGGCAGTAGTTTAACAAGAAAGGGGACTTACCTGGCTTGTTTTGAGTGATCAGAAGATGAGATTTCCTAACCTGTCCACCAGAGTCTTAAGTTTGTATGGAGGCCTTAAATGGGTTCAGGCAGGTAGAGTCCAGATAGTCTCAAAAACACATTGCTTTCCCAAGGCTTCATCCTTAAAAGTGGCTCTCACTGTGGGAATGGTGGGAAAATATACATTCCAAGGCCAAGAGAGATGGTATAGAGCCTCCAATTTCTCAGGGCCTGCTTGTGGGTCAACCATCATGCTCCATTTGCTTCCCTGCTGTGTTGCACTTGTACATTGATCATACATCAAATGAACCTATGGCTTACTTTAGGTTACCCCATAATGCAGAGGCTAAAGCCAAATCTTATATGAAAATAGTTTATTTTGGAAAGTTATTCCAAGAAACTAAGAAGAGTCTAAAAAGAGTGAAACAGGTAAAGAAGAAAGCCAATAATGAGCTGTTTACCACTGTGAGTAACTGAAGCGCAGTCCCTCTGATGAACAGTAAAAAATGTGCCTCATGAATTGTCCACCCTTTACATAAAAGAGAGGAATATTTGTCCACTGATATCAATTCTCTGCTTGATAGTTGTCCTGGGAGTGTTGAATCCCTTGCAATTTTAGATATGCATGTATTAGAATGGCTGAGTGGGCTAACTCCCTCAGGGAAACTACACATAGCAGACAAGTCTTGAGACAGAAAACAATGGATCCATGGCATAGATGAGGTGAGGTAATTAATGGTTACATCTTCATGTAGCTGGTTACTGCAATGCCTACATTGAAAAGATGGACTGAGATGATATACATCATCAGGACATACAAAATGTCTGATACAGCTCACCCCTTCTAATCAGATCTGCTCAAGCCTGATCCATCACTGAGATATCGAGTGGCCTGCTATAATCCATAAAAGTCTGAATACAAACATCTGCATTTAATAACTGTTTTGAAGTTAAAATTGATACTTATCATAGCCTCCTTCATTAATTCTTCTGAATTTACCTCATCCACAGACATCATTTCAGCAGTCCCGGGTAGCATTTCCCAAAGGTGACATTGATTTTCACTATTGACTTACTGCATTCAGATGATTAACATTTTGGGGGCATTATTACTACAACTTCTTATTTATCGTTAAAAATGGTTGTAAATATACCAAAACACACTCCAACAAATCCTCTGAATTTCAGGTACATTTCTCACCCCCATTTTTCATGCAAAAACCATAGCAACTCTTGGTAATCAGAGTCAACTATCACAACCAATATTTGTTTTTATCTGCTGGCCAATTTGTATGAGAAATTCTTGGTCTCAAGAAGACAAGATGGTAGTTATAGTGTCAAATTCAATAGTATCTTTACTCTACCATCTAGCAGAAGCATTCTGCTCTCCTGGGGAAATAGAAAATTTAATCTAGAAGAGTCTAAACTTGTAAATAAATGAAAAAAATCTTTGCAGGTTTTTTCTATCATCCTCATGTATCTTTCTCAAGCATCCGACTATCAGCTACCTCCTGCATATGAGATCAAATTAGCATGAAGTTATCAATAAAGTGCCCAACTTGATGTCTGTGAATGCAAAAATGATCAAGTTCTTTTTGAATTGGTTGTTATCAAGAGTAGAGCTAACACAGTCCTAAAACACAACTGAATGTATATTATTGTCCTTTGCACACAAATATGAGCTCTTTTTGATTATTTTTACAGTTGGGCATTGGGAAACATGTTCACTATATCAACAACTACTATGTTGCTCCATTCCAGAGAAAATGCATTTAGTTAGTCTAATAGTAGTTCAATATTCTAATGATTATGTCTGTATATGAACTTCTATCCCTTGATTAGAATTGACTGATCAATCCAAGGGAAGACTTCTGACCTCGTTTTACCAGTCAGAATATTTCCAAGGGAATATTGTGTTTAAGCCTGAAATCAACAGAAACTGGAAGTCAGGAGATTAGTGCTGTTAATGGAAACTATCTAGAGAGAATATCAAGAAATTTTTGATGCTAAGATCCCTGGAAGGCTACCGTTATTGCTTTTCTTTCTGAGTCCTTGGTTGTTCAATTTTCCCATCAATTTTCAAAATAAATTCCAATAAATTTGCCATTTTTAAGGTAAAAAAAGAGGAATTTTATTATTTATAACTAATCTAATAAATAATAATAAACATCATTCAAAAGAGCTAGGAGAATATACTGGCCTAATGTCATGAAAGAGAATCCAATATTTTGCTTTCGGGGTCCATATCTTGCCTACCATTTTTCTTTCCTCATATTCTGCTAGCAGATAAAGTGGTATCATTTACCTATCTAAAATATACTTATAAATTTATAGATGTATTTTGATAGAAGAATCAGTTATTCTACAAATAGCAACGACTACTTTGATGTTTTATTTAACAAATATGCCTGGAAATTATTCTAGAAGCACAAGATTGTGATTTTGTTCTCCTCAATCAATGAAAGAAGAACTTATTTAAGAGTCCAAGTTAAGAAAGGGGTAGAAATAAACAGAAAAGAGTACCTTAAAAGGAATTATATTTACCAAATTGTGTTTACTATATTATTAATTCTATGGTATTTTATATGAGGGAGGAATAGTTATCCCTAAATAATTAAGCTGGAGAAATGTTGAGTAAAAACCAAGTTCACAGATCACTCTGATGCCAGTCGTCTTGGAGCCTTTAATATTCAGTACATGCAATGAATCTCCAGTAAGCAGATACTGTACAGAAACATTCTCAAATTTATGTGACTATGAAACACTTTTCTTGTGGAACATAGGGAAAGAAGATTAAGGTTTTGAAGTATATACTTTGTGGAATGAGCAACTTGGGAGATAAGGAATTACTCAAGTTCAGTCTGTATTCTCCTCATCTTTGAAGAACTAAAGTGGACCATAGTGATGTATAATAATTGCTGAAAAAATAAGTGAGTAAGTATTTGTGTAAGTAGTTAAACTGATGTCATCACATTGATGAGAAGATGTGACCACTTTTGGGTTTTGTTTTTTTTTTTTTTTTTAGTTTTTATATATTTTTTTAATGGGAGGTGTTGAATGATTGGGAGAATGTGTGGATACTGTAGAAAGTATTTATAGCTTTATCAGTATTAATGCATTTAAATATCAATCAAAACCCCATGATGTAGTTATTATTATGATTTCCCATCTTATCAATGGACAAATTCAGGTTTAGAAATTTTTTAGCAACTGTCCAATGATATACAACCAATAGGTAGAAAGGAAGACTGAATCTTGCATTCATAACCAAGATGATGGTGTCTCTGTGTTTGTCTCAGATGTTTTGCCATTTGACGAAAACACCAATGAATATAAGAAATGAACAAGTCTAGTTTGTCTTTCCTTTTGGAATTGAGCTAGAAAAATCAGAACCAAAGATTAAATGCTAACTATCCCTCACTTCTAATTCAGTGACGATGAGAGGTATAGTGGAATACCTCCAAACAGAATCTTACAAGTGGTAAATAAAGACCTGAGAGAAGTAAATAAAAAGTCCCCAAATATGAGAATATTTTAGAGCTGGCAAGAATCTGGTTTTCTTAATTAAAGAGTAGATTCTCTTTCAATTCTCTGATTTAATTTAAGTCTTGTGAAGCAGAGAAGTCTTGAGTCAAATGATCTCTTACTAATGCTAAACCCCCAGGGCTCTCTGAATTTACTGATAGCTTCATGTACTATCCTCAACACAAGCATTATGGAAAAATTGTCATTATAAATTGTATTGATGCTGTGATTAAAAGCAAGCTTTATGTCCTTTGAGAGACTTAAAATATTACAACCTGGAGACATATAAAGATGTTTTAACCAATCAGCGCTACTAACACCTTTACATGTATATTAAATTTTATAGCTCACAAAGGAATTCTACATGCATTATCACACATCATCTTTGTGAAGTAAATGGCATAAGTATTATCATTCCAATTTTATAGATTAAGAAAATAAGACACAAAGGTGAAATGATATGGTTAAAATTTCATAGCTTTCAAATAGAGACATGACTAGAATAAAGTCTTTATCTTAGTCTAAAAAATGTTAATGTCTATAAATGTTACTTTCTAACAATATTAAGAAAACACACACATATCTCTTCAAATATAAAATAATTGAGTGGCAATTTTTTTTAAAGATTCGTTTATTTCTCTTAGAGAGAGAGAGCACAAGCAGGAGGAACAGAAAGAGAGAAAGAGAAGATATCAAGCAGACTCTGTCCTGAGCACAAAGTCCCACGTGGGGCTCCATTTCAGGACCCATGAGATCACAACCTGAGCTAAAACCAAGAGACTACCTAAATAACTGTGCCACCCAGGCACATCATGTGGCGATTTTTAAAACAAGAATCATTACCATTGCTAGCGATGAATCCTGGATTAGATTTATCAGTCAATTAATTCCCTTTTGTGGGATTCCTGCTCTATCTTCAACTGTCAATTCCTTCCTGATATTCAGGCACAGTGAAACTCTGAACATGGCAATCTTCTTTGAACCTAACCTTCCCTTGGGAAACATCTTTATGTGTTATGATAACATCAAACCCCCAATTTCTCCCCCATTCTCTCTGAAATAAAAGTGTTTCAGAAACAAAAAAACAAAACTAGCCCCTCAATAGTATTTTTGTTCTTCATCATTTTTAACATATACTGCAAAATGCCTTTGAAATCTCTAATCTTTATGAAGGGATATAAAAATCTACCAATAATCATTAGTCTTTGCAGGAGAGTTGGAGACTGCTTCACATTCCCTAGGTCAGCTGACAGCTGATGGTGAGAAATGGGGATGAATAGAGTTACCAAATAAGGAAAAAAGAAAACAATTTGTATTGAACATCATTAACTTTCTTTGAGAGAAGACATTAAAGGCATTCAAATTGGCAAAGAAGAAGTCAAACTCTCCCTCTTCGCCGATGACATGATACTCTACATAGAAAACCCAAAAGCCTCCACCCCAAGATTGCTAGAACTCATACAGCAATTTGGTAGCGTGGCAGGATACAAAATCAATGCCCAGAAATCAATGGCATTTCTATACACTAACAATGAGACTGAAGAAAGAGAAATTAAGGAGTCAATCCCATTTACAATTGCACCCAAAAGCATAAGATACCTAGGAATAAACCTAACCAAAGAGGTAAAAGATCTATACCCTAAAAACTATAGAACACTTCTGAAAGAAATTGAGGAAGACACAAAGAGATGGAAAAATAGTCCATGCTCATGGATTGGCAGAATTAATATTGTAAAAATGTCAATGTTACCCAGGGCAATTTACACCTTTAATGCAATCCTTATCAAAATACCATGGACTTTCTTCAGAGAGTTAGAACAAATTATTTTAAGATTTGTGTGGAATCAGAAAAGACCCCGAATAGCCAGGGGAATTTTAAAAAAGAAAACCATAGCTGGGGGCATCACAATGCCAGATTTCAGGTTGTACTACAAAGCTGTGGTCATCAAGACAGTGTGGTACTGGCACAAAAACAGACACATAGATCAATGGAACAGAATAGAGAACCCAGAAGTGGACCCTGAAAAGTATGGTCAACTAATATTCGATAAAGGAGGAAAGACTATCCATTGGAAGAAAGACAGTCTCTTCAATAAATGGTGCTGGGAAAATTGGACATCCACATGCAGAAGAATGAAACTGGACCACTCCCTTGCACCATACACAAAGATAAACTCAAAATGGATGAGAGATCGAAATGTGAGACAAGAGTCCATCAAAATCATAGAAGAGAACACAGGCAACACCCTTTTTGAGCTCGGCCACAGTAACTTCTTGCAAGATACATCCACAAAGGCAAAAGAAACAAAAGCAAAAATGAACTATTGGGACTTCATCAAGATAAGAAGCTTTTGCACAGCAAAGGATACAGTCAACAAAAGTAAAAGACAACCTACAGAATGGGAGAAGATATTTGCAAACGACATATCAGATAAAGGGCTAGTTTCCAAAATCTATAAAGAACTTATTAAACTCAACACCAAAGAAACAAACAATCCAATCATGAAATGGGCAAAAGACATGAAGAGAAATCTCACAGAGGAAGACATGGACATGGCCAACATGCACATGAGAAAATGCTCTGCATCACTTGCCATCAGGGAAATACAAATCAAAACCACAATGAGATACCACCTCACACCAGTGAGAATGGGGAAAATTAACAAGGCAGGAAACCACAAATGTTGGAGAGGATGCGGAGAAAAGGGAACCCTCTTACACTGTTGGTGGGAATGTGAACTGGTGCAGCCACTCTGGAAAACTGTGTGGAGGTTCCTCAAAGAGTTAAAAATAGACCTGCCCTACGACCCAGCAATTGCACCGTTGGGGATTTACCCCAAAGATTCAGATGCAATGAAACGTCGGGACACCTGCACCCCGATGTTTCTAGCAGCAGTGTCCACAATAGCCAAACTGTGGAAGGAGCCTCGGTGTCCATCGAAAGATGAATGGATAAAGAAGATGTGGTTTATGTATACAATGGAATATTCCTCAGCAATTACAAACGACAAATACCCACCATTTGCTTCAACGTGGATGGAACTGGGGGGTATTATGCTGAGTGAAGTAAGTCAATCGGAGAAGGACAAACAGTGTATGTTCTCATTCATTTGGGGAATATAAATAATAGTGAAAGGGAATATAAAGGAAGGGAGAAGAAATGTTGGGAAATATCAGGAAGGGAGACAGAACATAAAGACTCCTAACTCGGGGAAACGAACTAGGGGTGGTGGAAGGGGAGGAGGGCGGGTGTTGGAGGGGAATGGGTGACGGGCACTGAGGGGGACACTTGACAGGATGAGCACTGGGTGTTTTTCTGTTTGTTGGTAAATTGAACACCAATAAAAATTAATTTAAAAAAAAAAACTTTCTTTGAGAGAAATAGTAAAAACGTCAAAAGATTTTAAAGTTATTTTATTTATTTATTTATTTATTTATTTATTTATTTATTTATTTTTGATTAGAGAGAGAGAGGGAGGAGTAGAGGGAGAGAGACAATCCCAAGCAGGCCCCATGACCAACCTGATCCCAACAGGGGCAGGGGAGGGGCAGTGGGAGAGGGAGGTGCTCAGTCTCACAGTTGTGAGATCATGACCTCAGCTGAAATCAAGAGTCAGACACATAACCAACTGAGGCACCCAGGAGCTCCCAAAATGTCAAAAGATTTTAAAATAGAGTACTCTCTGGGATCCCTGGGTGGCTCAGCATTTAGCACCTGCCTCTGCCAGGGCATGATCCTGGAGTCCTGGAATGGAATCCCACAACGAGTTGCTGCATTGAACCTACTTCTACCTCTGCCTGTGTCTCTGCCTCTCTCTGTGTGTGTGTCTCTTATGAATAAATAAATAAAATCTTTTAAAAATAATAAAAAATAAAATAGAGTACTATCAGTCTTAAAAATGTCTTTAAAGTAGGGCAGCCCCGGTGGGTGCAGTGGTTTAACGACGCCTGCAGCCTAGGGCGTGATCCTGGAGACCCTGGATCGAGTCCCACGTCGGGCTCCCAGCATGGAGCCTGCTTCTCCCTCTGCCTATGTCTCTGCCTCTCTCTCTGTCTCTATGAATAAGTAAATAAAAAAAATTTTTTTTAAATGTCTTTAAAGTAATGTACGAGTGTGTGTTTAAATCAAAAAAGAAAAGCTTTTTATCTTGATTAAGTCCCAAAAGTTCATTTTTGCTTTTGTTTCCCTTGCCTTTATAGATGTATCTTGCAAAAAGTTGCTGTGGCCAAGTTCGAAAAGGGTGTTGCCTGTGTTCTTCTCTAGGATTTTGATGCATTCTTGTCTCACATTTAGATCTTTCACCCATTTTGAGTTGATCTTTGTGTATGGTGTAGGAGAATGGTCTAGTTTCATTCTTCTGCACGTGGCTGTCCAATTTTAAAAGCACCATTTTTTGAAGAGACTGTCCTTTTTCCAGGGGATAGTCTTTCCGGTTTTGTCGAATATTAGTTGACCATAGAGTAGAGAGTCCATTTCTGGGTTCTCTATTCTATTCCATTAACCTCTGTGTCTGTGTTTGTGCCAGTACCGCACTGTCTTGATGATCACAGCTTTGTAATATAGCTTGTAATCCGGCATTGTGATGTCCCTGGCTCTGGTTTTCTTTTTCAATATTCCCCTGGCTATTCAGAGTCTTTTCTAATTCCAAAATGGAATGTTCCATTCCAAATGTTCCATTTTGGAATGTTCCAAAACATTCCAAAATGTTTATTCAAATAAACATTTCACAAATGTTAAGATTATTTATTCCAACTCTCTGAAGAAAGTCCATGGTATTTTGATAGGGATTGCATTGAATGTGTACATTGCCCTGGGTAGCATTGACATTTTCACAATATTAATTCTTCTAATCCATGAGCACGGAATATTTTTCCATCTCTTTGTGTCTTCCTAAATTTCTTTCAGAAATGTTCTGTAGTTTTTAGGGTATAGATCCTTTACCTCTTTGATTAGGTTTATTCCTAGGTATCTTATGCTTTGGGGTGCAATTGTAAATGGGATTGACTCCTTAATTTCTCTTTCTTCAGTCTCATTGTGTATAGAAATGCCACCAATGTCCACAATAGCCAAACTGTGAAAGGAACCTCGGTGTCCATCGAAAGATGAATAGATAAAGAAGATGTGGTATATGTATACAATATACCAATGGAATATTACTCAGCCATTAGAAATGACGAATACCCACCATTTGCTTCAACGTGGATGGAACTGGAGGGTATTATGCTGAGTGAAGTCAGTCAGTCGGAGAAGGACAAACATTATATGGTTTCATTCATTTGGGGAATATAAAAAATAGTGAAAGGGATTAAAGGGGAAAGGAGAGAAAATGAGTGGGAAATATCAGACAGGGAGACAGAACATGAGAGACTCCTAACTCTGGGAAATGAACAAGGGGTAGTGGAAGGGAGGTAGGTGGGGGGATGGGGTGACTGAGTGATGGGCACTGAGGGGGGCACTTGACAGGATGAGCACTGGGTGTTATGCTATATGTTGGCAAATCAAACTCCAATAAAAAATATACAAAAAATAAAATTTAATAAATTTTTTAAAAAAGAGACCCGTCACTTAAAATTGAAAAGTTAAACTTGCATTTAAATACAAAAGCTAAAGTCCTCATCTCTGGTACATAAACAGTTTCATATTCAATTAAATTATTATCTATTCATTGATTTTTTTTTTTCTATCATCACTCTTCACTGATCTTTACTCTTTACAAACATGATGGGATAACAACAATAGTTTAATTGATCAGAGAAATCCAGAAAAGAAACAATCTTGTTATTTTTATAACACCAGGGTTCTCTCCTTGGGCTCACATCTTTGGAACTACCATCTGTCCTACAGAGAGATAGCTAGGGAAGAGTGAGGAGAAGCCAATGAGAGGAAAGGCAATCATTCCAAAGGGGAAGCTAAATCACCCAGTTGTCAGTGTTTTTGATGTTGAATACATCATATTAATACATAATCCAGGGGATCCCTGGGTGGCGCAGCGGTTTGGCGCCTGCCTTTGGCCCAGGGCGCGATCCTGGAGACCCGGGATCGAATCCCACATCGGGCTCCCGGTGCATGGAGCCTGCTTCTCCCTCTGCCTGTGTCTCTGCCTCTCCCTCTCTCTCTCTCTCTGTGTGTGTGACTATCATAAATAATAAATAAAAAAAAAGAAAAGAAAAATACATAATCCAAGGCTCACTCCAGTTTCAAAGATATTCTGGGGGTTGGGGGAGGGGTGCTAGCAGTATATCAATGGCACCACACCTAGGAACCCACTGCACAGGACAAACAGATGTTTTCATTTTTATTTTTTTTTATTTTTTCAGAAAAGAGTCTCATCAGAATGTCTCTGGTCACCTCCTCATTCTCTTTCAACTGTGAATTTAAAATGTTTATCCTTAGTGAAATGTCCCCAGCAAATAGTGGAACCTCCAAGATGGATGAAGGTTAGGGAATTCAAAGTGCAGGAGTAATTTAGTAGTAATTTAGAATCATAATAGTTATTTTTATACCTGATTACATTTATTTCAGTATAAAATATAGTGTAAATTTAAAACAATTTCAGCAAGTTCAAAAATTAATTTCATATTTTTAATAAAGACTAGAAGAAATGAATAAAATAACATGTTAATGATAATTTTGGAAGAAAAAGTCTATGATCATGTAGAAATTTTCAGCTAGAGGGATTTCATAGATCATTCCATATTACCTCTTTTCCCTTCACACTTCAATTTACAGATTCCAAGTCTCAGGCTCATAAAATAGTCCTGTCTTGCTATTTAGCAGTTGAGCTAGATGTAGAACCCAAGTGTCTGAATCTTAAGACATTTTTTTTCTTTCTACCAAATAGCATTCATTAAACAAAATTTTGTGAGTTTATATAGCAGTCATCAAAACAAAGTCTAAATTTTTCAATGAGCCGAAAACAATTTGTCTATGGTTTACCTAGGATCAAAAGGTTAAGCATTTGAAAATTCCCTTTGACATTGAAAATATAAGCTTATTAGATTCCCATTTTTTTTTCTTAACCAACCAAAAAAAATGGTTTTGGGTCAAACAGAGTTTGGGACATTCACTTTTTCACATTTAATTGTGATAAAAAACAGAGTTTTATTTGTCACTATTACCAGGAAAATCAAAGTCAAAATGTCACATTCTAATAATGTTTTATCATCTTTTTAGAAAATAGATATAGGAAGTTTATTTCCTCTAAAACCTCATATACCTCTGTATGCATATAGATTTGCCAACTGGGCCATTCAGGGACTGTTAGGCTCAGATTCTCATACAAATATAGGAAATATAACTCTGGCTCTTGATCAAAAACATATTCTCAATGTGCTCATGAAATAGCAAAAAATGAAAAGAAACAATCTTTCCAAGCACGGGGATTGTTATTACCTTATTTTCAATTCCACATGTCAAATGGAATCCTCGAGGGATCAGCCATAATACTGGAAAGTACATTACAAGGGGGGAAAAGCTCTCTATTAGTCTGATGATAAAACTAGGTGAACAAATGCCTTTCCTTCTCTAATTTTCTAGTATGGCTTCCTGCCTGGAGGTAAAGGTGTAAATTACAAGTAGAGGAAATTGAGTATCTATGTATCTGTCTATTAGTTTATAGCTACCAAGCCAGTTTAAAATGAAATGCTCAACTATGTTTCATCTTATTACCTCTAGTGGAAAGGAAAACAAATAAAGAGTAAAAAAATGATAGATGTAGAATTTTAAGTTACTGGGCAGTATTATCACAATCTCAAAATATTTTCATTCATAGGAAATCTATGGATTTTCCATGGGAAAATCTATGGTAAATCATCTGAATATGTCATCATATCAAAATGATTATTTAAAAGAAAAGAAAAGGAAAAAAAAAAGTCCAGGTAATTGGGTGAATTTTTCACTTTTCATTTGATAATTTAATAAAATGTAGATAGAGCTGAAATCCATTGTTAAAAAGAAATGGTTTATTAATGAGTCATGAATTAAAGTCTGGAATATTTTAAGTACAAAAAATTTTAAATGCAATATTCATTATCAAGCTTCAGGCTAAGTTAGGAATTTCTAAAATTGCTTAATTTAGGTACTTGTGTAAGGCCATTCCTCATTCCTGATCTTATGAGAGTAGACATTTTTAGAAATGGATCTGGTCTAGATGGATGTGTTCAATTAGAGCAAATGATTTTAACCAATAGTAAAAGTAAGTAATTTCAGTTCTTAAAATTACTAGTACTTATTGATTGTAAGTTTGGGAAAGGAAGGGTTTTGATAAATAGGATTTGTCATGAGGTGATTCTATGTTTGGCCATTTTAAAATTGCAGCTCTTAAAAGTTATCAGATAAAGAGGATCATATATATATATATGTATATATACATATATATACATATATATATATGACAAATGTGTCTGTATACACATACACATCACACACTGAAATTCATATACACACATACATATATTATAGCAAATAGCCTGAGACACTGCTCAACAGGTTGAGGATTCTTTCTCATTTCAGTCAATCATAGTCAGTTTTCCAATAGTCTCCCTAAGGGTTTTATGACCAGGACCAATTAAGCAGTATTGCTCTATTGGATTGTTAAGGCCTGCCAACAGTTTGGTGAATTACACAGCTGTCACATCAATACATGAATGATAGTCAGCAGAAAGACAATAACAGTAACAAAAGCACCCTGTGTGCCAATTCCAGGAAAAAAAATAGACGAACTGTTCTAAAGTAGTCATATTAGTCATAGAATTATTATAGGTAAAAATAAGCATAGTCTAATTTTTGGATATTTTGCATATGGAAGCAAGTCAAGAACACAACAGGAACGCAGTAAGTGATTGATCTTCCTTTACTCCTCCCAGTGGATCACTAGGGTCACTTTAAGACCTTGTAAATCCTAAGAAATCTTTCTTTATGGAAATTACATCCAACAAAATGTCAAACATATTAATATTTCTTGCACCTTACATCCCAGATACGTATAAAGAGAGAGAGAGATCAAGCTATAGACATCCACAGAGATGTATGTTTACATCTATCTCTCTGTAGATATGACTTGAAAGTCTTTGTTAAAATCTTCTTAGTTTGTCTTTTGCTATGTGAATTAGTGCAAGTTCTCTGAGTAGTCCATTACAAATGCCAAGACAGGACTAAACATACAAGGAATTTACGAGGGAAAATACCTATGTGAGAGAAAATGGGGGGCTGGGAAGAGGAGCACCAGGAAAAGCTGAGAGTCATGAGACCACAGTTGCAGTCTAACTATGAAGGAAGAAGGAAGAGAATGCTGTTTAAAAACTTCCTATACTGTTGTGCAGTCAAAGAAAGTTTTGGCAAGGCTGTTGGGAAGTTCTTAATACAAAGTTAGCCATCAGAAGAGGCCCATGTCTCCCACAAACAGGTCTACTTGCTTAGTCATTGGTTGGGATCAGTGCCTTCAGTGAAAATAGAGAGATGGCTTTTTTCTGAGCATAGCACCTGGGCGCCTTGGTCAATTACACTCTTGTAGCAGAAAATCTACACAGTGTATTCTCATGGCCACTACACTGTGATTCACAAGCATAATATATATATATTCTCAGGAATGCTTGCACTGTTTTAAACATAAGATCTTTTTAAAGGCAAAGAAATATTAATACTTAATGTGACAGTAATTAAATTGAAATAATGCTTGATTTGTGGATGTTTAGTAAACATTTATTAATTTTGATTTTGTAATTTTCTTAAGTAGATGCAATAGACTAATTGTAGAAATAACCTCAACTCTTTACCCTGCCTGCTATCAATCACCTCTACAATATGATTTTACCACTCCTCCCATCAAGAAGGGTAGTCTGTCTCCTCTCCTTAAATATAGACTATTTTGGGGTTTTTTTTTAATTGCTTTGGCTAATAGAATGGGACATTAAGAATGATGTGCCTGTTCCAAGTCTAAACCTCAAGAAATTTCTGTGGGCTTCCATGCTCTCTTTTCCTTCTTTGTGTTTCCCATTACAACATACTTGAGTATCTTAGAAGATGAAATATGTACAAGAGAGTCATGGCACTGAAGCCCCATACATAGGAGACATCCAGCCAAGATCAGTAAATCCACCTAGCAAACTTACAACTGACCACAGACACATGAGAGAGCCCTTTCATGCCCAGCTCAGATTTACAGAGCCCCCAGCTGACCATTTGGCTTGTGATCAATAATAAATTATTGTTATTTTGAACTTCTAAGTGGTGAGGCAATTTGTTATTCAGCAGTAGCTAGCTAATATGTTGGTTACCAAACATTATAAAGCTTATATGTCTAAGCCCTTGACTGTAGTACATAGTAGGTTTACTGCTACACAACCACACAACACACTCACGCACATACACACACACACAAACACACTCACACAGCATGCCTTAGGTACCAGTGAATGGGGTTTTCACCTAAGTTTTGTGTCTTGAGGGAAATTAAATGTTATTGGTAGATATGAATTCAGCCATCATGAATAGGTTCCCTGTCTAGCTACCCCATTTATCCCATCAGGTGGTGTAGTGACTTCAAAAAAGTCCTGGGGGCCCTGAGTCATTACTGCCATTGGAAGATAGTGAGAAAAAGATTACCTCATATCTTACCAAAAAAATAAGGAGAAGATGCTTTACATTCTACTCTAAGGGCACTGAAACCAACCATTTTTGCCTATTTGAGGCATTTATATTATTAAGTCTGGGAACCCAGAGGTATAAAAGTGATTCATATCCATGACAAATATTTAAAGGCAAAGGAACAAGAAAATTATTACTATGGTATTACCATTTCCATTTTTATCTGGCAATACCATAGCAGTAAAATATTTGATCTGGGCACAGTACTTGCAATCTTAATTTTCTATTAGGTTTTTGTATTTCCATTCACAATGAACTTTATATTAAATGAATTAAATATTTTAATAAACAAAGCTGTTTATTTCAGCTGCCAAAAGTGATAATTCTGAGGATGCTTTTATATCTTCATTTAATTTCTTGATAGCAATTTCCCCTTTTAGGAAACCTATAGATCATATTGCTTACGAGCTTGAAATGTCTGGAAAACACGAAGCCACACACTACCTACTGTGTCCTCTCCCATAACCATCAATATTTACACAAAATCATTCAGATCTGGGACTACAAAACCCTAGCATAAACATAGCCCAGGCAATAGTGCCAATTTTACATAGAAAAGAGATATACTTGGAGTTCAAGTTTTGAAAAATACTATGGAAACACAAGATATGAGCAAATCATAGACAGAAAGCCTCTTAAATTTCAGCCAGTCACTTTCTCCTCTCCTCTTTCTTCGGCCTTTCATATATTGACTGTCAGAATGACTATCTTGATACATGGCTCATGTTGTACCATTCCTAGTTCACAAACCATCACAAACAGTAAAAGCCCAACTTCCCAAAGCCTTCTAACATCTGGCTACTGATTCTCTTGCCAGCATTAACCTCTGAAGAATTCACACACAGCCAGACTAACCAGACACACTCAACTCTTCATTGTTCTCCTGATTATTGAATTTCCCATTATGGTAATCCCACCACCAAGAATTCCTCTTCAACTATTTCTTCTTGTAGGAATCCTATGATTTTCCACATCCTAACTCAATGGCCTCAGCTCACATAACGAAAGTTATTTGTAAACATATCTATTTCACCTAACATGCCATAAACTCCATGCAATGAGAAGTCCAGTTCATTTTTGCATACTCAATAACATCTGGACTTGTGTCTAATAATTAAAATAGTAATAGTAATAATAATATTATTTTTAGCATACATGTGTAACACATACCATTTTGCTATCTTCTATCTATAGATAAGATCTATATCTATAGATATCTATATCTATATCTTCTTATCTATAATAAGATCACATGCCTTTCAATAATTAAATCAATATAAATGTATTCTTCCAATATACTACCAAAAAATTCTCTTTGTTTCTTTCCTGCTTCCCCCGCCCCCCCGCCCCCCCACTTACCAAGATAGGCTCATATACCAACATAAAAAACTAAATGAAAAGGACCAGTCATGTAGGCAAATGGTTTATAGAGGAAGAATTGAAAAGCTCTCTAGTATCTTGGAAATCTCCATTCTCTAATATGATTACTATTATTTCTATAAATGGAAGGAAAAGAACACTCTACTTGTGGTTCAATTCAGTACCTGTTTCCTATACAAAAAGACTTTGCAAAATTACAACTGTTTTCTTCAAACAATCTTAAATTCATATGCATTCATGTATTTTTCACCTTTTTCTCCAAGGAACAGTCAGAATACTTGCATTTTAAAGCTTTAGCCTAAGCTCTTACACAGTGCTACAGAGAATTATTCCACTAACACAACTCAGATCCAGATGTTGACTCCAAGATACTAATCTTCACTCTTCCTCTCATGGTGAGTTTCCCTTCAGGGACCTCTTCTACTACTTGATGTCCTCAGTTAGGCCCATACTAGTGTGTCAGAAATTGCACCCAACAGTTTGAATATTGAAAGTGAAAAGGTCAGAAAAGTGCTTTTAAGATTGGAATTTCACCATATGCAAATTGTACTTCAATGAAGCTGATTTTCTTAAAAAGGGAAAGATGAGGATCTTAATCCCTTTCTTTCCAGAAGGCTTCTGGTTTTACTACCAATTTGATCACTCCCTTTCCTCAGGGATCTCAGATCTCTACCCTGCAAAGGTTGTGGGGAGTTACAGCCTCCGTCAGGCCTAAGAAATCCCTAGTCATAGCCTTTGCCAGCAACACACTGACATAATTAAGAGCTCTTAAGTTGTGTTCTTCCAAAAGATATTTAATGTCTCTAACTACAGAAATAAAGGCAACTAATAACTTGTAAGAAGGATTTTCTTACTTTAAAAAAAAAAACTGCAAGAGAAAAAGGGAGATGAGACAGAAGCCAATAAGATGTAACAACCATAATTTCTAAATTTCTATAAATTCTGCTATGATAAGTTCTCTTTTAATCTTGACAACTTATCCTTGTGCTTCTTGACTGAGGAATTGAAGAATCAAGCAATGAAGAATGTTCCCCAGATCACGCAGCTGGTGAATGTCAGATTGACAAGTGGAATTGAGATCTGATTCCACAACCTATATTGTTGGCCACCAAACTCAACTCCTCCATTATAGATACCCTCTGTAGAGGTTTTATTGAAGTAGAAAATAAGTAGCTTCATAATATCTTAAAGAGAGCCTATTTCATCCAATATATTATCATACATTAACCATGTATTAATGAAGATAGACAGAACAAATGTATATTGTCTATTTGGGGGATTTTTCTGGGGTTAATTAATTCTCTCCCCTCCTCTTTCTATACTGTACCACCAGGGCCTGATGAGGCAGCAATATTATCCTTCCACTAAAAGTAATTCCTATATCCCACAATATTGAATCACTGCATTTTTTTAAATAACAATTTTCTGCCATAAAATTTTATAGTGGCTGCAATTGTCATATAGCCATTATGATGCTGCTGCATTCCATAGATCTCTTATGCAACCAGCATCATTTTCATTCAGGTTTTTTTTTTCCCCTCTCTCATTTCCTGCATAAGACTGTTTGGTGGAATTGTATTTTGATTCACAAACTATGTTCTTGAACTCAGCAGTTTAAAAGAGATGGAAAAATTTGTCTTTGTCTACTGCCTTACTAGCAGCTTTATCAAGTTTTTACCCTTCCTTTGTGATCATCTTTGGTGTCCAGCATAGTAATTGATGAAGGACCTTACTACTTATAAATATTAAGAACAGTGACCATACATTGAGAAGCACTTATCCTGGAATAAAACTTCAAGTGTTTTTTATTTAAAAATATCTTGTATGAAAAAGGAAAAAAAATACCTCTTGTGTTTCCATGGAAAGATGCATAGGTGGCTCAATGGGTTAAGCATCCAACTCTTGCTTTCAGCTCAGGTCATGAACTCAGGATCATTAGATCGAGCCCCACGTCAGGCCTGTGCTTAGTGCAGAGTCTGCTTAGGTTCCTCTTCCTTCTGCCCCTTCATCTCCTTCTCTTTCAATTAAATAAAAAAATCTTTAAAAAAATATACAAGATGGTAAAAATATCCACATAATATTTCCTATGACCACAAATGTACTGGATTCATGTGTAAATAAGGAATTCGGAGACAAAGTGCTTGTGTTCATTAGCTCACATGTTCATTAGCAAATATTCTCTTGCAGGGTGACACTTCCTTCAGAATTTTACCTAATGTGTCTACCAGGTATATATATTTCCAAAATCCATGGAAAATCATTTTGAGATTAGAACCATGAGCTGCTGTGTTTCACACATTGATCCTCATTTTATAGCCAATTTTATATGACAGTTTATAGTGAATAGGAAGAACACGAAGCCAGTTGCCAAATGGGCCTACCACTTACCAAGTGTCATAAAGCAAGTTACTTAACTTTGTGAACCAAGTTTTCTCACCTTGAAAATCGAGATAATAATATCTACACTGAAAAAATAAAAAAAAAAAATAATAATATCTACACTGAAGAATCAGTGAGAGGATTAAATAACATAACACATATATAAAGCACATGCACAAAAATCTTCCAGTTTCTATAGGGTTCTCAATAATGGTAAAAGTATCACCCCTACTAGCTCTAAAGTTATTTTCAAAAATATAAATGGTCATGGGTGCCTGGGTGGCTGAGCTGCTTAAACATTCAACTTGAGCCCACTCAGATCTTGATCTCAGGGACATAAGTTCAAGCTTTATGGCATTGGGCTCCACACTGGGCATAGAGTCTACTTGGAAATAAATATAGGGACACCTGGGTGGCTCAGTGGATTAAGCATCTGCCTTTGACCCAGGTCATGATCTGCAGGTCCTGATCGAGCCCAGAGTAGGGCTCCATGCTCAGCAGAGAGTCTGATTGTCCCTCTCCCTCTACCCTCCCCCTCACACATGCTCTCTCTAAAATGGATAAATTTTTTTAAAAAAATTAAAAATATATAAATGGTCCAATACCAATCTAAAACAGTTGAAAAATCAACATGAATTATTGTTGGCCATAACTACATTTTCTGAACCCTACTGGCTATTTGTCAAGTATATCACAAGTTGACTAAGTGAAATTCGAATGATGAGGGTTTTTCTTGATCATTCAAGTCCCACAGGATAACTGTAGGGTTGCTGAGGAAAAGTGTCTTTCCACTTCAGTGTTCCAAAACCAGTCATTTTAAGTTAAAGAACCATACTTCTTTCACTGAGTGGCAAAAGTGAGGGTGTCCTTTTATATTACACATACTATAGTCAACTCACTCATATACCAGCTGGCAAATAATGCTATAAAGAAAAATAAAGAAGGGAAGGGGAGAGATAATGTTGAGGAGGAAGGGATTTCTATCTTAAATAGAGTTATCAATGAAGAAGCATAATTTTGAGAGAAACCCGAAAAAAGTAAAAAGGCTATTCATATGCATAAAAGTAAGGAAAAGTATTCCAGGCTGAGAAAATAGCCAATGCTAAGTCCCCAATGCAGAAACATGCTTTCTCTGGTGGAAGAAGAGCATGGGCATCATGGTTGGAGCCAGTGGTCAAGGTAAGGTCTGAGAAAGAGGAAGGGCTTAGATCTTGAAGGGACTGCTATAAAAGTGGACATTTATTTTACACAAGGTGGGGAGCTAACAGAGGTTTGGAGTAATGTGATCTTGCATGTTTAAAAGAATCACTACAGCTTCTCTGTGGAGACAGACTGTCAGAGGTCAGAGTGGAAGCTGAGAGACACGGTAAGATAACTGGTAAAAATGCAGGCAAAAGACAGGCTGGTGAGCAGAAGTGATGAGAAGTGTTTCTGGATCTATTTTGAAGTCAAAGACGACAGGACATATGAACAGATAGGATATGGAATATACTTAAAACATGAGAAATCCAAGATATTTTGTTTGAGCAACATGAAGAAATACAGTTATTTATTCAAACAAGAAAAGCTGATGAGAAGTTTGAAAGGAAAGTCAGAAGTTCAGTTTGGGACATGTTGATTGTGAGAATTCTATTAGGCATCTTATAGGAAGTTAGATATTCAAGTTTTGATTTTAGGAGAGATGTGTAGGCTACATACACAAATCAGGCATCAACAGCATATAAATTATATGTAAAACCTTGAGCAAGATCCTCTGGGTTGTACGTACAAGGAGGATTATTCCCTGAGATACTCCAAAGTTTAGGATTTGGGGAACCAAGGCAGTAGAGAGGTAGAGTTGCCTGTCAGGTAGAAACTAAACCAGGAGTTTCATGTTGTTCCAGAAATGAGGTAAAAAAAATAAAAGAACTATGTATCAAAGGAGAGGGTATGGTAACCGAGTCACCTGCCAATAGGTAAAGTAAGGTGTGGACTGTGAATTCAGCACTAGATTTCACAATGTCGAGGTCATTACTGACATGAACAGGAACAGTTTCAACAAACTATTAGAGGAGAAAACTGGTTTAGATTGAATTTAAAACACAATAAGAAAAAGGGAATTGGCAATAGCAAGTATTGACAACTCTTTCTAGCCATTTTGCT
This sequence comes from Vulpes vulpes, assembly GCF_048418805.1. Lineage (NCBI taxonomy): Eukaryota > Metazoa > Chordata > Mammalia > Carnivora > Canidae > Vulpes > Vulpes vulpes. Next base: position 75,691,693 of record NC_132783.1, on the reverse strand, counting down.
GTAAATAGGGACTAAGAAATGAGGTCAGATCTGCAGTAGAATGTGAAGTCAAGGAAGGTTTCTCTGTTATTTACTTTTCTGTTGTGGTGATTAGTGCTTTTGGTTTTGGGGTGTTTTGTTTTGTTCTGTTTCCCAAAAAGACAGTAATCTCTCCCTTTCTCACTTCTTTGTGTCCTTAGGGTGAGTATGACTATATTGTTGAGCTGGAGGCTGGAATTAACAGTAGAGGACTTGAAAAGCTTTCCACAAACAAAATCTTTGTGACTATCTTTCTTTCCAAATATATCTTGCCTGGAAATATTTCTGACTCCCATGTGAAGGAAACGCTATTAAGACATAAAATATTCTAAGACTCTGTTTGGCAATGGGATCTGTCTTAAGTATCACAGAAGCCATTAATAACTCCTAGTTATTTATATTGGTTAGACAGTGTTTCTGAAATCTTTGTTATTGTTTTAGAATCCTCAGGATGAGAAAATGCTTATTCCAGCATAAAGTAATAATTGCTGCTTTAATCTCCACCTCCATGTCATCAGGTCTTAGGGGACTTCCAGGTTCTGATGGCTCAGACATGCTGACTTGCATGCAGCCAAATCTGACCCTGTTACATACTGCTTTCCAAGAAAGCTATTCAAACTGTGTTGCATCTACTGCCATGGAATTCCCTGGACTCATAAGTGAAAAGATTAAGGTAATTTTTCAGTAAGATCCAGCCAGCTCAATTTGTTGGCTTTCAGAATTTTGAACCATTAGTAGAATATTTAATAGAATTTGGATAAATGAACTGCATGTTTTACTTACAGATGTGGTAGGGTAGACACAAAAGTCATTTCATTGTTCCCAAACTTGATGATACTAGTTGTTGTTGTGTTTGTAATATACATAAGATAAAAACTGGTTAAGTAATTTAATTATATAATAATATAATAAACTATTATGTAAAAAAAATAAATAAAAAAATAAACTATTATGTAAACTTATCAAATAAGAATATGAAAGGTAATTATAATTTCTGTGAAAGTTAAGCTGAATCCTTTGGTAAAACTCAATAAATAAAAACCATCAAAAAACTGCTGTTAAATTAAATGTGTTATATCTTCAAAAGATATAAAATTTAGGGAGATACTTATCATAGGAAATGTCTCCCATTCCACTCTAAAATCTGCAAGCTAATGAACTAAAAAGCTGGTTTTATAATTCAGTGAGTAAAAAGGCTGAAAGCCTGGGGAATTAATGGTATTTAAGTCCCAGTCCATGTCCCCAAATCCAAGAACCAGGAGTATTTATGTCTGAGGGGAGAAGATGGATGTCCCTGCTCAAGCAAAAGAGACCCAATTTACCCTTCCTCCACCTTTTTGTTTTACTTGGGCCCTCAAAAGATTGGGTAATGCCTACCCATATTGGTGAGGGCATCTTTTTTACTCAGTCTACTGATTCAAATGCTAATCCCTTCCAGAAACAGCTACACACACACACACACACACACACACACACACACACAGGAATAATGTTTAGGATCTAGCTAGGTGTTATTTAGCCCAATCAATTTGACACATAAAATTAACCATCATACTGACCATCCGTATCTGTCTTGATATTGTCAGAAGTTTTTACTCTATTTTTCAAGTATTTTATTTTTTAAAATTCTGCTGGCTTCCTAAAATCTAGAAATCAAGCTTTATATTACATTTTGCATTAAACTCTGTCTAAAAAACCTTATATCCTAATTATTTTTCAATATTATTTCAAGTCTTAGAGATATTTAAAATATTTAGCAACCAGTTTAGCAGAGAATAAACCAATTATAATGAACTCCTGGTCAATCAGAATTTAAGCCCATCATACACTAACTATATACATAATACATACCTAAATGTATAAAATCATAATTTTAATAATATTTTATGTGAATTGGCCACCTTACTTCATTGCAGCACTAATCTGAGATTTGAAGAGTGTTTTCAATGTGCTCCTAATGATGTTTTATGTTTTTCTCTGATTAATAATGTTGCAACAAACGCACTTTTGTGTTTTGCTCCTTACTAACTACTTTTAATTTTGCTTCTGAATAGAAAATTCATTCTTTTTTTTATGACAAAAACAATAAGTAAGGAAAAATGAAAGACAATATTTATCATTTGTTATTGACTGGCCTTCTTTCTTGTTTGTTTGACCTCTTGCTAGCCTTTTTTTTTTTTTTTTTTTACTTATTTGCTTCAGAAAGTATCTAAAGTGGTGAGTAGTATGTCATACAAATAAATCCTTTTGCTTCTTTTAAATTCAATTGTGTTCCCTAAAATCTAGGTTCAGAAAGTTAGTAACTACACTTTCCAAAATTCCCCAGATAATTCTTTGAACCTCACTTGTTTTATCTATGAATTAAATAAAAAAGTACAGAATTTTTTTAATTCAAAGCAGAATGCAAATTTTATATTTAATATTCCTGTTTTCTGTGCTTGAGTTCTGGGTAAAACTATATGCATTGCCATTTGAAAGTACTAATGCTGGCACTATGTCAAAATTTGGCTCATGCCAACCCAGAGGATTAAATAGAAATTCTGCTTCTAAAGAACCTAATATTTTTATATTGATAAACCTCCCAGATTTTATCAGAATGTGCTAGATTGCTACTCAACACATAAATACCCTTTTTAAAATTGCATTTCTAACCATTTTTGGACCCTCAAGAATTAAAACCTATCTGGGGGGATTTTTTTCTCCCTCCCTGGCATCCTTAATTCATGGTAGCTTGTGATGCTTAAACATCTCACTAATTTTGAATGTGTCAAACAGATAAGATTCAGACATGAACATTTTGAAGGCTCCTAAATTTTGTACTTTATTTGGAAGTTCACACAAACAGTACTGGGCATTTTTTAAAGTTTTCATTTTGACTGTTTATAAACTGAATAAGAAGAAATATGTTCACCAATATCTTAGCCTAGCACAGCACACTAGTCTCAAAGTGGTAGATATGTAAACCTGGGAATCAATAAATTTTAGGACTTAGAGGTACTTCCTATGACCATATAGTCAATCTTCATTTTATAAATGAACAAATTAATGTTCATAAATTTACTGTCACACAGCAAATAAACTCCTAGTCAAAGTTAATTACACTACAGTGTACCAAAAGGATACTGTGACTATTTTCCCAACTAAAACAAAACAAAACAAAACAAAACATGATATGTATTATCTCTCCAAAATTCCATACAATCAGTTTGACCCTCCACCCCCACCCCCATTCAATGGACTGGTTGTTACAGCATTCTGGAAGAAAAAAAATAGCTGGAAAGAACGAAATCCCAATTCTGGTTTCCCATTTCTTGGCTTTATTTCTTGATTTTCCCAGCCGCTTTTGTTGAGGAGGAGAAAGCTGAACTCTGCTACAGAGTAGAGATCTATGCATATGAGAAACTAAGAAATTTGATTTCCCACTGTGCTGAGGTTACATTTGATGTTAAATTTCTCTTTTATCTCTAATCTGCATTAAAACAATACGAGACCCGATCTGCCAGGAAATTGATGGATATGGATAAGTTCAAATGAGTAATACTGAAATAGCCAATGTCTTGGAACAAATGTGTTCGAAAAGTTCCAAATATCAATGTGCTCCTAATGATGTACTAAAGAAAACTGCTTTCAAAGGAGAAAACTTATGCTATACTCCCCATGGGTCTCCGATTATTCTGAGTGAATTTCTGATATCCACAACTACGTTCTTCCCACCTCATACCAAAGCATGGGGTGCTTCATCTGTCCTATCTATGCTACCTTCTCCATCAGTTCCCTCCCCGCCCCCAGGTTCTTATCTGAAGCAAAGAGAAACATAAACTGAAGTGATTGGCATTTCAAAGAATTAGAGACATCACACTGAGCTGTAAGGTACCTTATGAGCAATGGAAGCACCTCAAATATAGAAACACATTAGCAATTTTGTCCCTTGCCAAGAGTACTTAGTTTTCAAAATGGAATCTTGAAGACTCCTTGTACCCTGCATGACCCTTCATTTCTGGGGTTGTACTGGCAGATCATTTAAAGCCATCTAGCTAAGCTGTATAATATTATAATTATACTGTCACATAAGAAGATTGCATATGAAATTAATGAAACACCATTCACCTCAGACAAGGGCTGTGAAAGCTTAGAAAACTCTCCCGGGGCGCACTTTTTCTATCAAATCTGTCTTTAAGAGAAAGAAAAGAAAAGAAAACCTCAAATCACAATGCAAAGTACAATTCAAGAAACCAATTTTGCTCAATGTTCTTCTCTGTTTTGTTTGTTTTCCTTAATTTGAGGATATTAAATTTCCTCTAGTGTCTCATAAACAGAGGACTGTTTAATTAAAATCAATTCAAAAATTATAAAGAGAAAAATAAAAACAAAGAAACATGAAAATGTCATATCTTGAAATTATTCATTACCACTCACTGGTCCCCATACAATTACAAAGTAGAAAAACAATTAATTAATTCTGCAGGGATTCCAAAACTCAATGTGCTCTCTCTAGATATAAAATAGATTTTTTTTTTATTTTTGGGGGTTTCATGCATGAAATTTAAATAACTATCTAGTTATGGGATGCAGGAAAACAAAATGCAAACCAACGTCAATTAAGAGTGGAATTTCAACAATGGATTTAATCATTTTAATCTTTCAAAATGAGTCCACTTGGTATCAGTTTTAAGTAAACAAAGTGCAAATAAGCATTTGCCCTTTTTAACTTGTTCAACTCTTCTTGTTTGTTACTCACATTTGTCTCCCACATTTTCCTGTTTACCAACACCTTGTTTTCCAATTACTCATTTCACTCCAATACCTGCTGCATATATACTATATGTTGGATGTCTGAGCCAATAGACATGCTATTTCATTAGCAATGGGATTCATTCATCTACCCACTTACACATTTACCAAACATTTACTGTGCTCCCTCTGCTTGACAAATGTGGTCAGGAAAGGAGAAATATAAAGTTGAACAAAATCACGTTCTTTACCCTCAAGAAGCTCAGAGTACAGTAATCTATACTTTTACAAGTAGCTATAAGCTATACCTTTATAAGAGAAAGTACAATGAAAGTGAAGTTACTAGGGAACCATTGTCTTTCTCTCTTTTTTTAAAAGATTTTGTTCATTCATTTGTGTGTGTGTGTGAGAGAGAGAGAGAGGCAGAGACATGAACAGAGGGAGAAGCAGGCTCCCTGTGGGGAGCCCAGTGGAGGACTCAATCCCAAAACTCCAGGATCATGCCCTGAGCCAAAGGCAAACGCTCAACTGTTGAGCCACCCAGATGTCCCCCATTGTCTCTTTAAACTACTTGGCATTAAATGAATAACAGTATCTGTGTATTTCAAAATGAGATTACCGTGTGAGAAATAATATTTCTTTTATTTGTGTAGGGGATTAAGGGCTGATTTGATTTGATTTGATTTGTATTTTGATTTTTGATTTGATTCTGAGCTGGGGCATCAATTTGCCAAGTAACCTTGGACAAGTGCTTTGACTTCTTTAAAACTCTTTCTTTAGTACAGGAAAATGGGCCAAATAACAGTCTCTGCTTCATAGCATTTTTGTCAGGATCAAGCAAGATGGCACATGTAGATAATGGGGAGAATGCCTGGTACAAGTTGTTTCTGACAACTGATATCTTTAAAAATTTCCATTATTATATCTACAGACAATAGATGGGGAACATTTCAGAGTTTAGTGAATGAGGAATTGGTGTCAGTTAGGTCTCAGGAGTCAAACATGTATCAGAAAGGAAGATAGCAGCCTCCAAAGAGCCTGTGGTAGATAAAGATGTGGCAATAATAGACAATCTTAATTGTAGGGATGAACTGATTATAATCCCCAGGAGAACATGCACTTCCTGTTTTCATTATTCCCTAGGACCCCCGTCTTGGTACATTGTAGAACTCAATGAATATTTGTTGAATTGGTTAACTATTGCAAAATTAGAATAAGAGGAAGGGAGGAAAAGTCATTTCGAACCCCACATGTGTAGATGAAAAATCACACAAAACTACTTCTATCTAAATCTGGAGGAATACCGAAAGGATTTTAGTTTCCCACAATGCAGAACAAAATTCAGTCTACCTCCTCAAACTGCTCAGTTCTTAGCTTTATTTCAAAGTTTTGACTGTGCCAGTTGTCCCCAAACATAATATTTTAATATCTGTCTCTTTCTTCACTTTTGTCTGCTTTTCATTAATTCATATGACCAATTTAGAAAGAAATCATAGTCTTGAATGTAGTAGGGCAATCTTAGGAAATACAATTTTTGTGTATGCCAACCATACACACAAAAAAAAAAAAAAAAGAAAGAAAAAGCAGCCTACACATCAGAGGACAGGTAGATCTTAAATCTTAAAATATGGATGAACTCATTTTATGAAAAATATATGAATACTGTGAAGTAGAGGTAAAATGGGATTCATTTTCAATAACAACACACTATGACCCTAATGTTCCCATTTCTACTTCACTTTCCGGGAACACACAACAAATGGCACTTAAAAACGCATTTAACTCCTCTCCAGAGAGTATTAAACTTTTAAAGCATTAGAGAGTGCCTGCCAATGAAAAGGAACTCATCTACAACTTGAAGATTAGTAGTTGCCTTCCCACTGAATTCTAAGAAGCAAATTTTCACTTCTCCTCACTCATACTGCATTCAGTATACCTGTGAATTAATTCACCACAATATTTCACATTTAAATTTCTTGATGGTATGACATTTCTTCCTTCTGTAGTCAGTGATGAGGGAGCTACAGTAAAAAGATCCCTTATTCAGCCTATGCTGTGATCTGGCACAAAGGTCATTGAAAGATCACCCATTGAATTTATAAGTAGCAGTAATCTATAAATAAATTAAATAAATAAATAAATAAATAAATAAATAAATAAATAATAATAAAAATAAGCTTTCTACATTACTAGCTTCTCAAAATATTAATCAAATTGGGGATGAGTGGGCAGCCCCAATGGCGCAGCAGTTTAGCGCCACCTGCAGCCCAGGGTGTGATCCTGGAGACCAGGGATGGAGTCCCATGTCGGGCTCCCTGCATGGAGCCTGCTTCTCCCTCTCTCTCTCTCTCTCTCTCTCTCTCTCTCTCTCTCTCTCTCTCTGTCTCTCATGAATAAATAAATAAAATCGTTTTTTAAAAAAATGGGGATGTGCCCCATGTTCCTTTCAAGGATTTCTCAAATTTTCACTCAAGATTATCAGAGTGACTTGTAAATCTAATGAATGTTAGAGTCTACCCTCTGGAAACATATTTAGAATGTGTAAAAGAGTAAACAAACAAAAACTTGTAAACAAAGGGTGCTGGGCTGCAAAAAGCTAACAGGCTCTGACTTCCTCTGTGACTGAGGATGTTTGTAAAATAGAGGTATCCTAACTCAACTGGTCCCTTATTGACAGGGAAGTATGCTAAATAAATCAGAATTTCTCTGGGTAGAGTCTGTGTCTTTTCTATTTTAAAAGCTCCCCAGGAGATTCTAATATCCAAGTGTCTTGACAAGTTATCCATAAGTCATGTTGCTAAAGGAACCCATTTATTGGAGTTTGCAACAAACTAGGCTGTCTTGATAAATGTATATGCATTATAATATTTATCCTTAAACAAGTCTACAACTTATCATTTTCCTAATTTTATAGGCAAGGAATTCAGGACTCTGAAGGATTAAGTAACTTGCCCAAAATGACAAATAGTAAAATGCTACATTAAAATTCAAATCTAGAGCACCGGGGTGGCATCTGCCTTAGGCGCAGGTAATGATCTCAAGGTCCTGGGATCAGATCCTGAATCAGGCTCCCTCCTCAGCTGGGAGTCTGCTTCTCCCTCTTGCCTGCCCCCGCTCATGCTCTCTTGTGGTATCTCTCTATCTCTCTCACAAATAAATAAATAAAATCTTTTAAAAAATAAAAAACAAAATTCAAATCTAAGATTTCTTGATTCCAAATGGTTTTGGAATTGACATAGGTTTTTAACTCTTTGAAAATGTCTCTCAACTTTTCATCATTTCTCATATATAACTAAATTTTTATTGTAAAATGACTGACTTATTTCACTTAGCACAATACACTCTAGTGCCATTCATGTTGTTGCAAATGGCAAGATTTTGTTCTTTTTAAGGGCTGAGTAATATTCTATTTTATGTGTGTATCTAACATCTTCTTTATCTACTCATCCATCAAAAGACATCTGGGCTCTTTCCATATTTTGGCTATTGTGTATATTGCTCTATAAACATTATGGTGCAGTTGTCGCTTCAAATCAGTTTTTTGCAAAGTAAAGTCAGTCAGAGAAAGACAAATACCTTATGATTTCACTTGTGTGGAATTTAAGAAACAAAACTGATGAACACAGAGGAAGGGAAGGAAAAATAAAATAAGATGAAAACAGAGAGAAAGGCAAACCTTAAGAGACTTAACTACAGGGAACAAACTGAAGGTTGCTGGAGGGGAGGGGGTTGGGGGGATGGGGCATTTGGGTGGTGGGCATTAAGGAGGTCACTTGATGTATGGAGCTTTGGGTGTTATATGCAACTGGTGAATCACTAAATTCTACTCTTAAAACTAATAATACAGTATATGTTAAGTAACTTGAATTTATTAAAATAAATACATAATTTTTTTAACGTAAAATGTGTTACCTAATTATATTGTCAATTTTGTTAAACTGGGAACTATGTTTCCCAGAAAACTTTTCCATATTGGTAGATTCTTTTGACTTTTCTAGGATCTTGGTTAGAAGTATCCAAAAGAATCTGATGAGATTTGGAGGAGGGGTAATAAAATGTGCTAAATAGCACAAAATTACTCTTCTATTTTCATCAGTAATTGCAAGAGTTTGCCCATGGGTTCCAGCTTTCCTTGATATCCTCCTCACTGCACCCAGCTCTCCTGCCTCCACTGCAGGCTCCACCAACCAAGATGTGGGCCATCTGACCCACAAAGGCAAGAACCTCCAGAGACTTTTCCAGTTCTTCACCCTCTTTTTACTTCTGCTATTGGACAAGCTTGGCTTTTCAGATTTAGTGATTAATGAATAGCACTGAATAAAACTCCAGTTGTTCCATAGCCTTATCAATACTTGGGCCGTTATTCCTTTTAAATTTTAACTATATTAATAGATAGATAAAAGTATATAATTGTTTTAATTTGCATGCCATGATAACAACTATAGTAGAGCAATTATTTCCTATATTTATTGGCCATTTGGATATCCTTGTCTATAAAATGTTTACCCAAATACCTTGCCCATTATTCTGTTGGATTTTCTGTTTTTTTCATGTTGACTTGTATATCTTTTTATAACATGAATATGAGCACTTACAGTGCTCATGAATATGAGCTGTAAATATCTCCTCTACCTATATAAGTTAGTTTTATAGTTAGCTTTATCAATCTTTTCCAATATGGTAAAATAAAGCTTTGCTTTCCTCATCCCAAGTCATGATTGTATTGCATTCTTAAGGTTTTTTTCTTTTTTATTTTATTTTGCATTTAGATCTACAATCTCCTGAAATTGGTTTTTGTGTATGTTGTGAAGTAGAGGTTAAACTACATGCTTTTTCTTATATGCTACCCTATTGCTTAAACACCAGTTATTGAAAAGCCCCAGAGATCTGCAGTGCCCACTTTTTTCATAAAACAATTTTCAACATTTGTTTGAGGCTCTTCCTGAGATCTTATTTCTGTCCTATGGATCTAGTACACTAGTCTATCCTTGTGACAATACCATACTTTCTTAATTAATATGGACTTAATTCTTATTACCAGGTAGAGAAAGTCCAACTAGTCTTAGCTAGTTTTGGCTTTTTTCCATTTTCATAGACACTTTAGAGTCAACTTGTCAAGTTACATACATACATGCATATTTTAAGAAAATCCTCTTATGATTTGACTGAAGTTGCATTTAAACTAACAGTTCGGGAAATATTGGCAAGTTGTCAGTATTGTATCTTCTAATGCATGAACTTTGTTCATTACTCCATTTACTCAAGATTAAAAAAATCTTCTCAATAATGTTTTATATTCTCTTATGAAGATCTGATATAGTTTTTTTATTTATTCCTCAGGATTTGATGATTTTTTAATACTACTGTAGGCAATATCTTTTTAAAATTACATTATCTGGATGTTATTATTGGCATATATAAATACATTTGGTTTTTACATATTGATCCTGTATCCAGAAAACTTGCTAAAGCTACTCATTATATCAAATCATTGATTGGTAGATTCTTTTGACTTTTTTAGGGTTAAAATTCATCATCTAAGAATGATATTTTATCTCTTGCTTTCTAATCCTTATACTTTTCTCTAATTTTTTTTTCCTTGCTTACATCTGTCTAGGTCTTCAAGAACAATGTTAAAGAAAATGGTTGTAGCTACCATATTTATTTTACACTAACTTTAAAAAGAAGCTTCATCATTTTGCCAAAAAGCAAGATGTTTTCTATAGGTTTCTTTTAAAGATTTTTTTTAGCAGGAGAAGAAATTAGGAAATGGCCCTTTTTTTTCTAGAAATCTAAGATGTCATATGCAAATAAACATTTATATGTAAATCTACTTAAATATATTTTAAATTTTAAAGTAGTCTTCCTACAACTATTAAAATAATCAAGTTACTTTTTCCCTTTAATCTACAAATAAATTACATTGATTGATTTATAAATCTTAAATAACCTTCCTTTCCTGGAATAAATCCAACATGAGTGTGTTACAGAACACTTTTAAGATACTGTCGGACTACTTTGGGAATATTTTTTTTTAGTGTTTGTACATATAAGATGAGTGAAAATGACCTATAATTTTCTTTCTCATTGTTTCAGATGTCAATTTAATTGTTGCTTCTGCAAAGTCAATGTGCTGATCTTTCTTTGGCTGCTTTTAACATTTTTCTCTTTATTTTTCTAAGGTTTATTGACTAACGTTTAATGTGATTTGGCTCAGAGCCTCGGTGTCCATCGAAAGATGAATGGATAAAGAAGATGTGGTTTATGTATACAATGGAATATTACTCAGCAATTACAAACGACAAATACCCACCATTTGCTTCAACGTGGATGGAACTGGAGGGTATTATGCTGAGTGAAATAAGTCAATCGGAGAAGGACAAACAGTGTATGTTCTCATTCATTTGGGGAATATAAATAATAGTGAAAGGGAATATAAAGGAAGGGAGAAGAAATGTTGGGAAATATCAGGAAGGGAGACAGAACATAAAGACTCCTAACTCGGGGAAACGAACTAGGGGTGGTGGAAGGGGGGAGGAGGGCGGGTGTTGGAGGGGAATGGGTGACGGGCACTGAGGTGGACACTTGACGGGATGAGCACTGGGTGTTTTTCTGTATGTTGGTAAATTGAACACCAATAAAAATTAATTAAAAAAAAAAGAATCTTTTTTGTTAATCATCTTTATGATTTGGTAAGACTTCTTGAAAATCTGAGAAATATGCAGTTATTATGTCTTCAAATACATCTTGTGTCCCATTCCATCTTTTATTCTGGGACTCCAAGTGACATTTATAGCCTTTTTGGTTTACCCTTTATGATTACTACATTTATACTGAATCTTTTCCATCTTCTCTCTTTTTGATTCTGTTTGCATTGTTTCCATATTTTAAAATTATTTGCCAAATCTCTCGATCTCATCTTAACTTTTTGAGTACAATATAAAGTCATTTCTTATTTTGCATTGAATAACTCCAACATAGAGAGCCCCTGCTTGTTTGTCATATATATATATATATATATATATATATATATATTTTTTTTTTTTTTTTTTTTCTGATCATGTTATAAAAATATTTTTGGAAAACTGCAAAAAACAAATAGGCTGCTATAGTATCTCCAACAAGGTTTCATTTTGCTTCTTCCAGGGAGTTAGGGACAGGATCATCCAGGGATCAGTTTCAGGAGTTGGGATGACTCAGGCTGAAGGGCCTACTGTCTCTTGTAGGGCCATGTTAAGTATCAGTACTTAGCTCTGGGACACAGCACCCCATTGCAAGGCCTGAGACTCAACTCCATGTTCCTCAGTATGGAAAGGATTTCCAAAGTGTTTTTCAGCACCTCAGCCTTTCTGTTGCTCACTTAAGGATCAACAAACAACCCTCTTCCTTAAGTAAAAGTGGCCCTGAAGTGAGGGTTAACCTTCTCAGGCCTGATCACATCCTGGCCTGATCATTCCTTACTGGGCCTTGAAGCAGGCATTTTCATAGTATTTCCAGAGATTGTATCTGTGCTTGCTGGATAATTGGTATAAATTATTTAGTTTATCATAATAGGAACACAAATGTTTGCTGACCCTTCATTCTTTGTGATGTTTAGGCAAATTGCTTATCCCCCTAAGTCTCCATATGGATATGAGAATCTTCTGTGGAAAGTGTGATGACTTTCCAGGATGAGACAGGATGATTATTGTTTGTGAATATCTTTTTATGTGTAAAACATAAAATAGGAAGTTATTTATATTTATTTATATTAATGAGAAAAATCACATGTATTCTAATAGGACACACATCTATGAACCAACTAAAATAATGGGAGATAAAAGCATGGATTTAATATATTATACATAAGGAGCTGACTGGAAGAGTATGACTGCTACTCCTTGTAGAGGGTTCACCATAACCATTCCAAACTAAGATAAAATCTTCATGCAGAATACTCAAAAGAAAACAGCTTACAGCACTGTCCACTTCAGAATCCCATGAAGAGTTTCTCTTGCCTTCCATTCACCTGAGTTACTACTGAGCAACTGAAAACTGTGCAATTTCACTGAGTCTTTTCCTGTGGCAACATAAGGAAGGCAGAAGCCAGCTCTTCCCTCTGCCTATTCAATCTCCTTTCCATTCTGAAGTAAATAGTTATGGAACATCGGAAAAACAATAAAAATTCAATTAAGAAGCCCTTGAGACTCTGGCTTTATTTTCCATTTTTAGGCAAGCTTAATAGTTTAGAAAAGAGGAAAGCTAAAAAAGAAAAAAAAAGACAGTAAATTAGATTTTGAAATTCAAAGCCACACTGCTTAGCTTCTTCAAATGTAAAATGAGGATTACTTATATCTACCTTGTAGGTGCACAGGGACCATTAAGTGCAGTGATTCATTAAAGCACTTCCATAATTCTTGGCTCTTTGGTCTAAAGAAAAGTTAAGCTACTATTGTGATTATAATGTGTATTACAATATGTAGATTCTAAAAGTGTACCTATATAAGAATTATTAGTTGCCAAAATAATTAACTAATAACCTTACCTCATGTTGACAAAGCTCTACTTTTTGCACAATCTAATATGCTCCTTGAACAAACCTTGAGGGAAGTAGCTGAGACTCATTGCAAAAAAAACTTTGCTAGAAGTCAGAAGTTCTGGATATAAGTCCTAGCTATGACATTTGTCAGCCATTGAAGTCTGCAAAAAATCATCTATTCTCTGCCTCAGTTTTTTATGTGCAGACTGAGGATAATAGTTTCCTCACAGATTTGTCAGGAGTAATTAGATAGCACATGTAAAACTGCCTACCTCTGTGGGCAACTAGGTACTTCAGAATGGTTGTTGTATTACCAGCCCCATTTCAGAAATAAGGAAACAGATTCAGAGAGTTAAATGGGTCATTGTTACCACATGAAAAGGAAATGACAGCACTGAAAATAAGATGCAGTTTATATGAACATCTATCCCAGCACTCTTCCAGAGGATCCTACTACTTTTTTTGCACTTGAGAACAGCAATGTGTAGTAGAAAATATATGCTGAATTTTATTCAACTCATCCTATGTGATTCAGCAATCATTTTGTGCTTCAAAGACCCAACTGGAATACCAACTACTCATGCAAAAGAATATAAACATGAAATCATAATGTTATGCTAAAGATTTCTAGTTGTTTTTCAGAATTCATCTTACTCCTTCTATATCTGCAGAAACAGGCCAAAGGCCATTCTGGGAGCACGTGAACAAACTTAGATATTAAGCTGAATGTGTCCTAGAGTCTGTAAAAAAACACTGAAAGCCACTGAGACTAAAGAAAATCCCATTATCAGCTTGTTTGCTTTCCTTTTGTTTCTTCCTCATAAAAGTCATGCACAATATGAAAGTAAAAGTTATGAAAAATTACCAGTTAAGCAGGAACTGGGCTTCACAGATTTCGGAACTTCTCAGAGTGCTGGACAGCTTAACAAAAGATTATTCAAAGAAGAAACTTACCAGCTAATTGAAAACATGGCAAAAAAAAAAAATTCTATTTGATATAGTCTTAGCTGTGAAATTACAACAATCTGTGGTGCTTCAAAATGAAACCAGAAATAAGGTTTCCTGATCAAGCAATTAAATTGTAACCAGCACAGTGATGATCAGACATTTATAATTTTCCATTTGCGGAGAAGACCATCTGGTTAACTTGGAGCCGGTGAATGCAGCTAATATCTTTTCAGAATGAGACTGGACTGTGTGAATGAACCACCCTTCATGCCTGGCTGCTTAGGATCCTCACTTTCTTGACCTTTCACCTCCCCTCAAGGCCGGAGAGCCAGAGAACCCCATGATTTCATTATAGTAAATTAGATGTCACAAGCTGTTGTGATCTGTCAGCCAAGTTTAACGGCAACATTGCAAGTCTTCTTGCTACTCTCTAAGAAATCAATAATGCCTCCCTCTGCAGCAGGAACCTGAGCTCAGATCACTTTGTCACATTTCAAAGCAAATGACACAGCATGTGGAAATGGGTAATAGACAAAAAACAAAGAAGTACAGAACTATTGAAAATGCTCAATTCAAGGAGGAGAAATTAAGACCTTGCAGAGTTTCTAATTATATTCTCTCCTTCTGTCTTTCAGATGGGCATTCAGAGTCTTTTATGTTTTTAAAAATCAGAAGATTGCACCTTCAGGATTTCAAATTAGCAAATTTCTAATAAATGGTGATTCATTTTAAAGCAGCAGAGTCTGCATCTGAAGAGGTAAATAAATAATCCAAATGGCCTAGTGGACTAGGGCAGGGTTTCAGATGATAAGGAAGCCATTCTCTAGTGTCCTATAAATTACAATGATTACATGATGATTGTTGCTATTATAATCATTAGTCTTATTATAATTTCCAACTTACAAATGAGATTGGTACAAGCAAAACAAAGTCTCCTATATGAGTTTATAGAGGTGGGAGGATTTTTTTAAGTTTTTATTTTAATTCCAGTTACTTAGCAAACAGTATGGTATTAGTTTCAGATGTATAATATATTGATTCAGCACTTCCATGCATCATTCTGCGCTCATCACAAGTGTCCTTCTTAGTCCCTATGACCTGTTTCACCCAACCCCCCACCCTCTGACAATGGTAACTATCAGTTTGTTCTCTGTAATTAAGAGTCTGTCTCTTGATTTGACTCTCTCTTATTTTTTTCCCTTTTCTTGTTTTGTTTCTGAAATTCCATGTATGAGTGAAATCATATGGTATTTGTCTTTCTCTGACTGACTTATTTGCTTAGCATTATACTCTCTAGCTCTATCCATGTCATTGCAAATGGCAAGGTTTTGTTCTTTTTTATGGTTAAATAATATTCTATTATATATAAGCCATACATGTATCCCTTTTAGTGTTTTCATATTTGGGGGTAAATATCTAGTAATGTAATTGCTAAGACATAGGTGCTTCTATTTTTAACTTTTTGAAGAACTTCCATACTGTTTTCCACAGTGGCTGCACCAGTTTGCATGTCCACCAACAGTGCACAAGTGGTCCTTTTTCTCCACTTCCTCATTTAGCCATTCTGACAGGTGTGAAGTGATATCTCAATGTAGTTTTGATTTCCATTTTCCTGGTGATAAGTGATGAGCATCCTTTCATGTGTCTGTTGGTCAATTTGAAGAAATGTCTGTGAGATGGGAAGATTTGATTCATCTCCATGCTCCACCTTACACTTGCAAGAATTTCTTATATGGAGGTGGAGAGAAATAGTTCAAATCATGGGTCAGCAAATGACAGACCACAGATTAAATGTGTTTCACTGCCTGTTTTTGTAAATAAAGTTTTATTGAAACATAGGCACATTCATTCATTTACATATTGCTGATAGCTATTTCTGGCTACATCTGCAAAACTAAGTGTTTCAAAGATCATATGAACCCCTCAACCAAAGTACACTATCTAGCCTTTTACAAAGAAAAAAAGTTTGCTGCCTCACAGTCTAAGTGATGCTGAGTGTATCTATCATTTTGTGCAAATGAACATAGCAAAACCTTGGGATGCCTGGTGATTCAGTCAGTTAAGTATCTAATTCTTGATTTCAGTTCAGGTCATGGTGTCAGGGTTGTGGGATCAAGCCCTACATTGGGCTCTGTGGTCAGCACGGAGGCTGCTTGAGAATCTCTCTCTCCTTCTCCCTCTGACCATCCCCACTGCTCTAAGTAAATAAATAAAATCTTTATAAAAAAACAAAAATAGCAAAATCCAAATTGAAGTGGCCAAGTTCTACCGTAGGGCAGATTTTGCAAGAAAAGTAGTTGTTTGAGGGTAGAGTAGAAGGGCATGACCTAGGGTGTCATTATTATTATTATTATTTTTAGAAATTCTATAATTTCAGCTTATATTTTTCTTTCAACTAATAATTCTGTAATGGAAATTTTCAATTAGAAGAGCTTTTGGAATTTCGTTTTGTTAGTAATTTCTGATTTTATCACATTGTTATCTAAGAGTACTGTTTATAATGCTTTCACCTTATGGAACTTCCTGATAATATCTCTGTGACTTAATCTATGATTAATTTTTGTCATAAATATTTTAAGACATAAAACATTTGTATTTTAGTCTTCCACCCTCATTCCCATATTTCCTTTAGTCTTAGATCTTTGTATGCATATTTTAAAATGCTCACCAGTGGAACTGTTCGTGTTTTTGCAGTCCCTTCTTGGCTGGATATATCTCATCTCTAATATCGTCTGTAATAGATTCCTCAAGAAGGACTCATGGGTACAAAATTTGTATGTAAAAATTGTTTTTCTTTTCTTTTTCTTTTAAAAAGATTTTATTTATTCATTAATGAGAGACACACAAAGACAGGCAGAGACACAGGCAGAGGGAGAAGCGGGCTCCCTGTAGGAAGCCTCATGCCATGAGCCAAAGGCAGATGCTCAACCACTGAGCCCCTAAAATTGATTTTCTATAACCATGATACTTGCAGGAACATTGACTGGATATAAAATCCTGGGTTTGTACTTTTCATTTTATCCACCTGTAACTTCATTTTTTTAACTTATAATCATGTTGAAGCGTGAGCTTTCTTGGTATTTAACTTGTGCTGAGCACTTGGTTTTGTGTAATTTTATTTTTTCCATTCTTATTGATCTCCATTGTTTTGGGAGGCAATACTAGGTGATGTGGACATAGGCAGCAGTCCTTGTCTTTATATATCACAACTCCTTTCTTGTAATATTTTATGTCATCCATTATGCCACTCATCTTGCTCCAGTAAGTAGCCTTAGAGCTTTGCCCAAATTCTTTTACGTTATAAGACAAATGACATAGGAACAATTTACACTTTGTTCTTACCTTCCCACTGCTGAACATGCTGGGGCTTTCGGAATTTGCCTGTTCATGTTATTTTAATCCACCTCAAGATAGTGATCATTAAAACACCTGGTGCAAAAAAATGAGAGCAATGTGTTTAATTGGACATGTCATAAGCACTTACACAGATAATGCCAAATTGTTCAGTGTATAGTTCTAGCCAGACAGAAATACTTTTATTATATTATGTGAAAGTAGTTTGCATTATAGATAGTTGATTATAATATGCTTTAGGTTTCCTACAACGTTTGTTCTATTGAAAGAAAATACTTGTTTTCTAACCATAAGCACATATTATATCTATGATTTAAGTTAGCCTACTCTACAGAACATCCAAAATCCTGAAAGGTGCATTTCTGGCGAACAAATCCCTTTTTCCACTGCCTGTGTATACAGAGCCCTCAGCAAATATCTGTGGTTGATATACATTTTGCAAATATATGGCCTCTTAAAGTAAGGCAATGTATAAGAAAAATATTAAAATGAGATTCATAACATTTATAAGTTTTAGTAAACACAATGCAATCTTCAAAATTCATGAAGAAAACTGTGTAATATGTTGTGTACTACGTTTGGAAAGTTTGCTTCCAAAGTTTTCTTCACTGAATAATGAACAAATGTTCAATACCTAAGCAGTGTTTATCAAGTGTTCTGTAAAATAAATAAATAAACAAATAAATAAGTAAAATAAATGCACATTAAAAAGGGCTTTCAAAGAAAGGAATTAACTATTGCAATAAGTGTGAATACGAAGAATAATAATCAAATAGTTGATTACCAGCATTATAGAAACATTTAATTTACTGATATGCATTTTGAAAGCTGGTTTTATTTTATTATCAAGACTTGTTTGTTTGTTTGTTTGTTTGAAAGAAAGCTCAAGCCAGGGGGAGGAGCAGAGGGAAATGGACTAGCAGACTCCATGCTGAGTGAAGAGCCCTACATGGGACTCAATCCCTGACTCCAAGATCATGACCTGAGCCAAAATCAAAAGTCAGATGCTCAACTGACTGAGCCACCCAGGCACCCTGAAGGCTGGTTTTAATTAGAAAACCTTGAGTGTTCATATTCTGGGAAACTTTTTTATCACTAGTAGCTACCCAAAACCTATACAGCACTCTTCACACATCCTCTTTTTAAAAACCAGTGAAAATAATCAAATACACACACACAAAAATCTCAGAAATAATTAGATTCATGCAAATATCTGAAATGCTTTCTAATTTGAGTATCTGCAAATGTACATTAAAAGTGTCATAAAATAATGATCTCTTGGGATTTATAGGTTACATTGTGGCATTCACATTCTTATACTGGCCCTCATTAGAGGAAACCAGGATGTGCAAAGAAAACTATTCTTAGCCTGGTTTCCCAGGGAACCAAGGTACATGAATTTTCTATGTGTCTGTCTCTATCAAAACCATTTGATCTAGCATATAGCAAAGCAAGTTAAAATTGGAAAGAGAAAATCCAAACTAAGCAAATTTTCACTAAGTTAAAACATCCAATAGCTATTAAGCAATATCAGTGACTAGCACGCTAATTCATGGCTTAAAATGATTCATTGGTTATCAAGTCTTTGGCAAGGATTATTCTACATAGCTATGCTGGGGTGTACTGCACACTTCCAGGTGAAGTACTCACATAGATTATAGGTACATGGTGCCCAGGGAATTGTGCAATGCACAACCTACTCAACTCCATATACAGCAGGCCTAAAATCTAATAATATACTCCAGTAAAACTAAACTATGCAAAGAAAATTGCCATAACATCAGTAAGGTCAGTCCATCCAGAAACTAAGAGGAAAAACTGAAAAATGAATTCAGTTAATTTCAGACATATCTGAATAAGAAACCAAATGTTCAAAACTGAAAATACAGATTTTGAAAATAGTTACACATACAACACAATTATCATATGCTCTTATAAACTGGTTTGGGATATTCTTTAAGGAAACTAATTAACAAATTACTTTAAATATTCATTGCAATAGGTTTTCAAAATATGCATTTAATGAGAATCAATTGAATTTTTACATGTATACCAGTTCTATCTGTAATATGCACAATCAGCTGTATGTATGTACAATCAGAAATAATTTGTTTCAAGTAGCAGTCCACCTCTCTATACAGAAATCTAAGAATACTAGAGGGTCTCATTCTAATAGTAAAATAATAACAACTAATCCCATAAATATCTAGCTAATTAAATATTCACCACAGAAAATTAATGTGGCCTAAAAAGTGGAAGGGGTTTTATTTTTTGTTGTTGCTGTTATTGTTGCTATTGTCAAATATATGGAAGTTACCTAACATTAATAGACAATAAATACATATATTGATAAACAGTAGGATACGGAGACTTGTTACAGAATAAGATTGACTAAATGAGGAAAGGGATACTACTTGAGATAAGAAGTGATGTAATGGAAACAGAGGTGGCCAAGAGGGAAATACTTTAACTAGTAATCACAAGATGGAAATTTTTTCATGAAAAGATGGGAATAGATAAAAATTCAACATTATCTCAACATAAACTATTCAGGTGGGAAAGGGAATAAACCTGATGTGACATAATTAATGTATATTTTAGATATACATTCTAGGTTATTGAAGGGAATTAACATGTGAAATCACAAGATAGGTGAAGGTAACTACCTGATTATAAACCTACAGGATCAAAAAAATGAATGAAGTTTTAGGTAATTGATGGGAAATATAATACATAGGCTTGATATTACCAATTAAAAGTTGAAAAGGAAGTCAGGCTATTGTCATTGTATTCTAAGTAGAGTTGTTTTGTGACTAATGAGATGCCATCAAAGATTTGTGTAAATACAATTCAAGAGACCATTTCTTTAGTTATCTTATGTAAAATGAATAAGTAGAAAGTGACTGGAGAATGTAATAAAAACCCACTGCAAAACTGCAAACTCTTTCCGGAAGTCACTGAAATAAAAACAAGACAAGAGCAAAGAATGAGAACACATGGGAGCCATCAGCCACTCAAAAAGGTATAACTAAGGGATCAATACTGGGGCTTATCAAAGAAGTATGATGGCTTAATCAGTGAAAAACTACAGATTTTTGTGCCCAATCTCTCTCAGAAGAAATTCTTAAAGTGAAGTCTTTAGCTGTTCTATAAAATGAATCTTATTGAGAGGTGCCTCTGCAGACATCATATTCCTACTAATGTATATGAATGCCCCTGAGGAAATCTTAAAGATGCTTTGATATCTCAGGAAAACAACTGCATAAAACCTAGATCACACTTTACCTCCAAAGAAACAGAAACATATTCCCTCTACTTTGATATAAAGGAGTCACTGAAAGTCCTCAGACATGGTCTTCCAAGGACTTCAGTAACTTTGGTCCTATAAGGCAGAGATTGAGGAGTAGATACGGTATTATAATCTAGTTCAAAAGCTACTCATCAACAAATGGATTCATGACAAATGACTCAATACAGTTTTAAATAACACATTTATTTTAATCATGAATGTCACCGGAATGCCTGGTTCTGACTTATATAAACAAAATAAGTCTGTGCTGGTAAAAAATAATTAGGTTATATTTCTCTGCTCAACTCTTTCCAAATCTGTTCTTATCAGAGAAGCACTCAAATGAAAATCTCAAAGCTGCTTTATAATGTATTTTATTGTTGTATTTTTTTTTTTTTTGCTTAGCAAAGTAACAAGTTACTTCATTTTATATTTCTTCAAAGTGTGCATATTATATTAACTAGGATTCTAGTTGAAAATAACAGAACCGATTCCCACTGGTTTAAAGAAAGAGAACAGGAGGACAAAAAGAAAATGAGTAGGATGAAAAGTATGGATGTACATTTATTATAAAGCAATTATCAACTTTAAAGAAACATTTGGATTCTTAATTAACCCAAGGCCTAGACTCTATATGAGCTATAGAAAGGAAATGAACCAAGAAATAAACACAACAAGAATCCAGGTGATATTTTCTATCTCTCATCTCTTGGCCCCCCTGTGGATCTTCCTTCTTTGCGATGATAAATAGCTTCATCACTGCTCCTGAGCCCTTACATCTTCTGTACTCAATTCAGAATCCTAAGAATGAATATTTGATTGGCCTAAGTTTGATCAGGTGGTTACTCTTCATAACTAAACTAAAGTCAGAGAAAACAAGGCTACCTGGACCCTACATCTGTGAAAAGTATAGGCAGTGATCAAGAAAGGCAAACTGAGCAGAAAACTCAGTGATTTCTATCACAATATTACAGTTTGTTTGATATATTTCTTGATGTTGTATTTTTAATAAACTAGTAACTGGACAAATCTATCAGATAGTGTAGGAACTGCCTGTCAGGGTTAGTTCTCAAGAATGACTACACTTCCCAAGAATGACTATACTTCCATGCAGAGAAAATAATCTCATCCCCAAAAAAGATAAGCAGGAGTCCAACTGATTAAAATGAAATAAGGTATAGTTTTAACATTTTATAATTATTTCTGTAAATACATTTTTTCCAACTATACTAACAAGAATACTAATCAAAGTGCTAATATTTAAGGTCATTGGCCTTTTATTCCTAACATAAAGAATGTGTTTATAAAGTTGTAGTTTTAATATATCCTTTTAAAATTAACCGACTATTGGGCTGCACGGGTGGTTCAGTCAGTTAAGCATCTGACTCTTGACTTGGCTCAGGTCATGATCTCAGGGTTGTGAGACTGAACCCTGCATTGGGCTTCATACCCAGCATGAATATTTGTAAGGCCTGCTAAAAGTGTAGTGAAAAGAACAGAAACAATACTGTGATTCTCAGACCACAATACAGACTCTATTACTTAAAGTCCCTCATTGTTAGCCTTATTGAACTGCTGAGAGTCAAAGATTGAGCTTATCCCCCAGGAAGACTTATTAAGAAGGTGTCAAAAAAGATTTAGTGATAGAGTGTCCAAGATCATACACTTAATTCTGATATTTAGACAGCTCTTACCTTTCATATAGAATTATTGAGGAAAAAAATTGTTTCCCGCATTCAATAATTTGAAAAAAACTAAGGAAAATACACATTAAAGGTATGCATCACAAAAGAAAACAGGGAATAGAGCAGAGTATTTGAACAAATTTTCTGTACTTAAAAAAATTCACATCATTGTTTATAAAAAGTCAAGAGATCCAGTGATAAAAGAGAAGGTTAGACAAAAGTAGCAGATAAAATGTATGTCTTAAATAATTGAAAGTATGAAAATCATATTAGAAATAGTATTAACAGGGCAGCCCAGGTGGCTCAGCAGTTTAGTGCTGCCTTCAGCCTAGGGCCTGATCCTGGAGACTCAGGATTGAGTCCCACTTCAGGCTCCCTGCATGGAGCCTGCTTCTCCCTCTGCCTGTGTCTCTGCCTCTCTCTCTCCCTCTCTCTCTCTCTCTCATGAAAAATTAATAAGATCTTTAAAAAATAATAATAATATGTTTAATAATAATAAGGATATGTTTGGAGTACTATACCAATAAATGGTTTTATTGCAATATAGTTTTAGATTCACTGATTTTGTTTTATGGAGTGCCTAAATTGCTTTTAACTTGATCATGTAAATTTTTCATTTGAGATAATAAATTTTTCATATCTAAAAATTCCATTTGGTTCTTTTTACCTCCTTAATTTTTCTTCTCATTATATTCATGTTGTCCTTTAAATCCTTAAGCATATTTATGATATGTATAACAGGCACTTTACATTCTTCATATGCTAATTCTATTATCTCTATCTTTCTGGGACTGTTTTTGTTGACTTATTTTACTTCTTTTGGGCTTACATGTTCCCCTCTCTTGTGTCTATTTTAAATGGATGCTGGATATTTTGAATTTTACCCTATAGAGTTTAAAATAAGACAATAGAACTCAAAGCCCATTAGATGACTTTTTATGATAGAGTTAACTTACTTGAGGGTAAACTTAATCCTTTTAAAGTCTTGTTTATTTATCTTCATTAAGGCATGTTTGAGGTAACCTTCACTCTGATTTAGCCCTACTACTTATCTATAATCCTCATTTAGGTCTACTGAATGCACCAAATGTTCAAAAATGATTCTCTACTCTTGGGGCATCTGGGTGGCTAAGTTGGTTAAGTGTCCAATGCTTGATCTCAGCTCAGGGCTTGATCTCAGGGTTGTGAGTTCAGACCCCATGTTGGGCTCCACACTGGGCATAAATCCTACTCTAAAAAATTAATCAATTAATTAATTGATTGATTGATTGATTAAAATAAAAATTATTCTCCATTCTGACTGGTTTAAACTTGAAAACCCTTCTGCCCTGTGTGAGCTCTGGTAATTGTTAAACTTTCACTTTCCTGTTTGTTCTTGGCCCAGCTTCATAAAGTTTTACATTTGCATCTCTGGCTTTAAATACAGTAATAAAATATGAAAACCGCACATGCAGATTTCTGGAACATTTCTATTTGTAGTTTCCCCCTCTCTGTTATTCTTCCCTACCTATGACTTACAACTTCCTTAACCTCCTCAAACTTTAGCTTTCATCTCTTTAATTCAATAAGAAACTAAAAACTTCATGCTTTTCTTTTGATTCTCTTCATTTCATTATTGTTTGGAGAGTGCCTCTAGGCTGAAATACAGGGTTCTTTTAATGCTCATCTTGTGTTCGCTGTATAGGGATTGCAGTCCTATGCTACCTAATATTCAATGTCTGAAAACATGGGTTTTTTTCATATATTTTGCCTAATTTTCTAGTTGTTTACAATGAGAAACAAGTCCCAGTTACTACATCATTGCTGTACCTCATTTCTATTTTGAACTGTTATTTGGGGTAGTGTGAAGAATGAATTGGAGCATACAGAAGCCAGTGGTGGGGATAACAAGATAGAAAAAGCAGTGATTGTGTCTATAAGAAGAAAAAAAAAAGCATTTGAGTCAGCAGCATTACTGGGAGTAGAGAGAATGGAGAGTGTCAAAACAAATTCAAATAGAAATATGTATTTAATAGCAAGAGTGTTATCAGTTCTTTCTAAAATCTTGATCTTTGTAATCACATCATTTAATTAAATAAAATTATATATATTTTAAATGTTTGTTTTACCATCTGTTTTTATGACGTGCTTTTATTTTCTGTAACTACTCCAATCGGTGCCTTTTAAAATAATAACCTTCTCTTTTTTAAAAGATTTATTTATTTATTCATGAGAGACACAGAGAGAGAGAGAGAGCCCGAAACATAGGCAGAGGGAGAAGCAGGCTCCTCCCAGGGAGCCGGATGAGGGATCCCCGATCGGGGATCCTGGGATCAAGCCCTGAGCAGAAGGGAAACACTCAACCGGTGAGGCACCCAGGTGTCCCAAAATGATAACCTTCTAGAAAGCAGGTGCTATATATACACACATTCTTATAGAATAGGGCTTCTTGTAAACATACGTTATATATCTACATAGGATGAGGGAATTCATTCCTGTATAATTAAAGTTGCTTTGGATTATCTTCATGAAGAGGAGAGTAGTGACACAGCTATTGCAAGAAAAGAGGCAGTTCAGCCAGCCTTTATGGTTTTGGAAAGCCTGATATGATTTTACTGATAGACTGCTACCCTTCTAATTATCTTTTACTTAATCTATTTTCCATGAACATACATCAGATTTGATTAAATATCCTACTTTATCATGATATTAAAGTATATATGAAATCATATTTTTGAGGACACATGTCTATGTATTTAATGAGTATGTGTGTGCATACGTAATGGAAGAAGCAATGTAGAAAAAATAACCAAATGATTACAGAAGTGTTAAAGCTATAGTCCAGTCATGTTAGATATGCTACAAAGGCCAAAAATAAAGAGAAGTTTAACTCTGTAATAAACTGGTATTTGAATTAAGTTTCAGGAAGCCATGGGGGGGGGGGGGGGGAACACATGTGGAGGGAAGGTGCTTCTAGGCAGAAAGAAAAGTTATATAAGGAGAAAGGATAGGCTGGCAGCATATGCTGCTTGCATACTTCGTTGGGTTCATTATCTTCTGCTGCATTGATTTCAATGTGATCTTTCAGAAAACTTCCCAGTTTAAGACCAATGAGACAGAGGTATTTAAAGAACACTGGAACTACATTGCAAATTGATATTTTTAAATAAAAAAAGCTTTAGCAGCCAGTGCATTAAAAATGTAGAAGAATTAAATGCATTCAATGAATAATCATCATTATCATAATTGACATGTACTAAGTACTTATTATGTGGGAGGTACTATTCTAAGGCCTTGACATTTAATTTGTTGATTTAATCCTTACAGTCTCCCAACAGAAGAGAGAAAGGAAAGAAGGAAGGAAGGATAGAAGGAAGGAAGGAAGGAAGGAAGGAAGGAAGGAAGGAAGGAAGGAAGAAAATATTTTTGAAGCTACTAATCACTATGACTGATTCTTCATTCTTGTCCACTTGGCCTGAGCTCCTCATCTAGAAACTGAATGATAACAGAGCAGAACAAAACTCCCACTCACACATATATACAGACATATACACAAGCACATACACCTAAACACATACATATACTAGACATTCCATTATAATAAAGACTGTAACACACCCAGAGCCTTCAGCATTGCTGGGAGTTCTGGTGGTTCTCTTCAAGACAATGTTCACTCTGTAATTTATATTCCATGACTAAACATCAGATTTGACTCCTTATTATAAAGTCTTAGTTTTTTGTGGGTGACTGGTCTGAGAAGCTCGGATTCAAAAAATTAGTAATTATTTTTTAAAAAGTAAATGCAACAATGATATAATCAAATTTTAATTTAGAAAGTACAATAGTGATATAATCATATTTTAATTTAAAGCATAATCATATTTTGTAACCAGAATTAACTTTCCCTTTTTCTAATTAGAGCCCTCCTATTTTTGTCTGAAGAACTAATTCACTCCCAATTTCCCAGGCGGCATGGGACCTGGACCTGACCAACCAAACAAATCAACACATTCCCCTAGCTGTGGTGAGTGATTGAAGAAAAAGCACACATATAGCCAAGATAGTCAAGGCTAATTTCAGGATTTTTTCTTTAACAAGTTAGAGAGAGAGATTTTCTTTCCTGCTGGAATAATTGTAAATGAAACAAGCCAAAACTTATCAATGGCCAGCAAGTGGAAAACATCTGTAAACAACAAACCACAACAAAGAGATTGACAGAGTGGAAGAGAATGGGTCTGGATGACATTCTAGGTCATTGTATTCAGTCACACCTAAATCTAAAAAAATGGTACTGAGCTTTTCACTGCTAGGTCAAAAAATTATTTTGTTTAAGCTAGCAGATTTGGTTTCTTTCACCTTCAATGGAAAGACACCTAATATACAAATCCTGCACACGCCATTCTCCTCTTGGAGATTAACAGTGCATTCATTACTCTTCTTTCATTAGTCATTCAAGAAATATTTATCAAGAGTTTGCTATGTGTGTACCAGACACCATCCTAGGTTTTGAGGATCCAATTATGTGAAAGATAGACACAAGACTGCTACCAGTTTCATTCTTTTGCATATTGCGGTCCAGTTTTCCAAACACCATTTGTTGGAGAGACTTTTTCCCACTGTATATTCATTCCTTCTTTATTGAAGATTAATTGACCATATAATTGTGGGTTCATTTCTGGATTTTCTGTTCTATTCCATTGATCTAGGGGGTCTATTTTTATGTCAGTACTATATTGTTTTAATTACTACAATTTTGTTTTTTTTATTTATTTTATTTTATTTTATTTTATTTTATTTTATTTTATTTTATTTATTTATGATAGTCACAGAGAGAGAGAGAGAGAGAGAGAGAGAGAGAGGCAGAGACACAGGCAGAGGAAGAAGCAGGCTCCATGCACTGGGAGCCTGATGTGGGATTCGATCCCGGGTCTCCAGGATCGCACCCTGGGCCAAAGGCAGGCTCCAAACCGCTGCGCCACCCAGGGATCCCTAATTACTACAATTTTGTAATATAATTTGAAATCTAGAATTATGATACCTTCAGTTTTGTTTCTTTTTCTCAAGATTGCTTTGGCTAGTTCTTTTGTGGTTCCATACAAATTTTACGATTGTTTATTCTAGTCTGTGAAAAATGCTATCCTGATAGGGATTGCATTAAATCTGCAGATTGCTTTGGTAGTATAGACATTTAACAATATTTGTTCTTCCAATCCAGGAGCATGGAAAGTTTTTCCATTTCTTTGCATTGTCTTGAACTTCTTTCAACAGTGTTTTATAGTTTTCAGAGTACAGGTCTTTCACCTCATTGGTTAAGTTTATTCTTAGATATTTTATTATTTTGGGTGCAATTATAAATGGGATTGTTTTCTTAAGCTCACTTTCTGCTGCTTAATTAATAGTGTATAGGAATGCAACAGATTTCTGCATATTGATTTTGTATCCTGCAACTTCATTGAATTCATTTATTAGTTCTAGCATTTTTTGGTGGAGTCCTTAGAGTTTTCTATGTATGGTATCATGCCATCTGTAATTACTGAGAGTTTTACTTCTTCCTTACCAATTTGGATACTGTTATTTCTTTATGTTGTCTGATAGCTGTGGCTAGGACTCCCAGTACTAAGTTGAATAAAAGTGGTGAGAGTGGGTACCTTTGCCTTGTTCCTGACCTTTGGGGAAAATCTCTCAGCTTTCCACTCTTGAATACAATGTAGGCTGTGAGTTTTTTCACATAAATCCTTTATTACACTGAGGTATATTCCCTCTAGACCTACTTTGTAAAGGGTTTTTATCATGAACAGTTGTCATACTTTGTCAAATGCTTTTTCTGCATCTATCAAAATGATTATATGATTTTTACCCTTTCTCTCATTGATGTTATATATATCATGCAGATTGTTTTGCAAATACTAAATCATGCAAGTACTGAACCCCTTACAACTCAGGAATAAATCCCACTTGATCATGGTGAATGATTTTTTACACGTGTTGTTGGGTTCAGTTTGCCAATATTTTGTTGAGGATTTTTCCATCTATATTCATGAGAGATATTGGCCTGTAGCTCTCTCTCTTTTTTTTTTTTTTTTTTTTTTTTTTTGTGGTGTCTTCATCTGGTTTTGGTATCAGGATGATAATAGCCTCTCAGAATGAATTTGGATGTTTCCTTTTGTATTTCTGGAGTATTTTTAAAAGAATAGGCATTAACTCTTCTTTAAATGTTTGGTAGAATTCACCTATGAAAACATCTGGTCCTAGACTTGTTTTTTAGGAGATTTTTGATTACTGATTCAATTTCACTGTGCCCTTATCATTTTTATCCTCTTTCTTCTTTTTCTTCTCTTAAGCTCTTATCTTCTTCTGATACACTATATATTTTATTTGTTTGCTTCTTCATTGTCTCCTCCACCAGAATGTATGTTCTTTGCGGGCAGGAATGTTTGTCTGTTTAGTTCTGCTTTATTCCTAGAGCCTAGAAAAGAGTCTGATATTTAATATGCATAATAAATATTTGTTTACTGTATGAATATATCATATATAAAATATCAAGCATATTTTCCCAGTAAGTCCATTATTCATTTCATTATAAGACAGTGAAAAAGAACCTATATTTTTATGTTTTCAGCCAACAAATCGTGTATCATGATAGGCTAAAATGTAATATATCCTATTAGTGTAAAATGTAAAAATGAACAAACTATTCACAAAGATATTCTTCATAACACTTAAAATATATTGTTTTATCAGAAGGTAAGTGGGTAGGGGATGGGTGAAATAGGTGAACGGGATTATGAGTATCCTTATCATAATGAGCACTAAATGATGTGTAGAATTGTTGAATCACTATATTGTATACTTGAAACTAATATAACCGTATGTTAACTAATACAACACCATACGTTAACTATACTGAAACTAAACTTAAAAAATAAAAATAAAGGTCAAGTTTTAAAGCAAAAAATACATATATGTTGTTTTATGATAGTAAACATGCAAAATACCACCCATATCCCAGATAGATAAAATTTTAAATTTCCATTTCCTGTAAGTATTGCCTTACAATATTACTGGAAGTTACAAAACTAAAAGGTCAAAACTAAAAGGTTTTTTGAGGGCAAAAAACACCATGCCTTTTGTGCTTTTATAGAGAGAGGTGGAAAGAAAAGAAGTATTTTTTCAGAAGTAATGACTACATTTTTCAACTTAGTTAAAAGATAGATGAAAATGGACACATTAATAGCAAACTGTTAGTTTCAACAATTAGTTTTCAAGTCTTCCTGGTTTTCAAAAATCAATATGTAAAATAGGAAGTTTGTTTTGTTGTCTCCTTTCAGTTAGTTTTATCGTTCTGCTCCCAAGAACAATCTTGGAGAAGACATATATAACTGTACTTATGCCTTTTGTTTGCTAATAGGCATTTCTAGAGGTCATCAGTTTCACTCACTGGCAGACACTTTGATTATATTTTTCCCCTAAAAGTTTTCTGAATTCTTAAGGACTTTAATGCAAGTTTTTTGAGCAAAAGCTATTCTGAATGTTAATAACTGGAAGCTTTTATCAAGTACTTTTCTGCAGCGGCACTAGGTATGGTATTATGAAAATAGGATTTAAACAAATAACAGCTGTTTAGCAGGTACCAGAAAGATTAATTTGGTTTATTTTCTTGGAATAAAATGTAGATTCCATTACATGAAATCAAATTTGTCAATATGATAGCCTTAGGTAGATGAAACTTCTGAGTTATTAAGATCATTATTATAACTATCACTATTTTCATTATTATCATCTTTTAGAGTCATGGCCAAGGTTAATCAATACAAATAACAAGTCATGGAAATTTTTCTTTATCTTTTTTAGTTTTTAATAGTGAGAAGTTATATTACTTTTTGTGTTGTGCCAATAGTCTGTCATGGGACTTCCAATGCCTTAAGCTTGGAAAACCTTCTGAAGATTTGAATCTTCCTCTTCTGAAATGGCAATATCACTCTACAGTGGTCTTACTAAATCCAAAATGTTTTTTACTATGTTGACAAATATAATTAGAGTGTAAAGCCCGGCAGGCATAGTCAGAAAATAATGAATTCATGGTGAGACTAATCAAAAACTACTAGCATTCTCTTTTTTCTTCCTCATCATCAGAACTAAGAACTGGGAAATAAAAACACAAGAAACAAATGACCTTTCCAGAGTCCAAAATGAAAATGGCCTTTTGACTTCTGCGGTAATGAAATCCAAAAGCAACGTGAAAAGAATAAATGGATCACTCAGCATATTGGTTTAATCCATTTTAGAAATGAAGGTCTTGCTCACATACAAGGCAAAAGAACTGCTCCCCAACCATTTCAATCAGAACTCCTGGTAGAACCAATCAACCACACAAAAAATAATGAACATGTCAGATATCTCCCTGCTCAGCCAATCATATCTTTTATAAATGAAACACAGTTAACCACAACCAGAAGTGCATACTCTGATGCTGCTACTGGTGCACTAGTTGAGTTTACACTGAAAAACGTGCCCAATTCCAGAATTTCCTGTACAAGTGGCCATCTTTCCAACCCCTTATTAGCTAAATCATGCCCTCAAACTTTAAGAATTTCATTCTGAAACATTTATGTAGCTATTAACAAAGCCTCAAAGAATCAAGCCATAGAATATTAAAGCTAGAAGAGACTAGAGAGGACACACTGTCCGGTAATTTTAAGTTGTTATCTACTGAGATGTGAGCATGGTTCTAGAAACTCATACTCTTGATGTAATAATAGCATTTTACCTTATGTTTTTATACATTGATATGACATACAATATTCCTTTTGAAAAAGATGTATGTTCAAAGCCAAAGTATGAAATCTATTTATCTAGACCAATCATTTTAAATTATAGATGGGGAAACTGAGGCCTTTACCTATTCAGAGACTGGGACAAGCCAATAGGCTCACAGATACATGGCTAGCTAATACACAACCCTGTTCTATTTTTCCTGTGACAAAAGGCAAAAACTCAAGTCAAATGGATTTTTTTTAAAAAAAGAAATGTAGTTGATCATGCAAATGAGAAACTCAAGAGTAGGTTAAAATAAAGCTAGATCCAGATGCCCAAAACTGATGTCCAGATGTCCTTCCTCTCCATCTCTCAGCACTACGCTTTGTGTTGGCTTTTTCCCAAGCAAACTCTGTCCACAGAGTTGCCCTGGAAACTTCAGATTTATATTCAACCAGCCTTAAGTCTATTGGAAAGAGAGCTTCTCTTTCACATGAGTTTCATCACGTTTGAGTCAGTATTGAGTCTCATTGACTTGAATCATAACACTGAAATCAATTACTATGTGCAGGGAAAGTGGAATATATTAATTAGCTAGGCTTAGGTTACATACTACCCTTTGAGCAAAAGGTAGCATAAGCCCATTTTAACCACATGGATGGACTATAATGAAAATTGAGTCTTCATTATCAGAAATAGCAATGGATGTTAGAAA
The DNA here is from genome assembly GCF_048418805.1 of Vulpes vulpes. Classification (NCBI taxonomy): domain Eukaryota; kingdom Metazoa; phylum Chordata; class Mammalia; order Carnivora; family Canidae; genus Vulpes; species Vulpes vulpes. Next base: position 75,659,702 of record NC_132783.1, on the reverse strand, counting down.
AGCAACAATTCAAAAAAAAGTGCACTGCCCTTGGTCACCTATCTAGAGACTGTCCCTTAGGACATCCTCCATCCTTAAATGAGGGTAAGAGTGGCACATTCAAGAAAGGCAGAAATGGCAGCAGGCAAATACAAGACTCAAATCAAATATCTCTCCTTTGCTTATTCCATTTGTTGCTCTTAAAAAAGACCCTCTTCATCCCAGGCACCCTCAGAATGCCTGGATACCACTTGCAATAAGAAAAACAGCTAATAAATTAACTTACTTTCTCTTTACAATGAATCCTACCTTGTTCTTTCGTCAGCTACTTCCTGCATATTTGTTCCCTGGGCACTCAGGTCACACTTATATTAAATCACTTGTAAGCTGACACCATAATTTATCTCTCTATATACACCTATGCTCCTCAAGGGCACACACTCTTTTATTTATCTCTGTAACATCAGCACTTACCACATCACTCGGCACATTCCAAATGCTGAATAAATGTGGATTGTTGTTGCAGTAATGATTTAGGGTAGGATTTCCAAAGTGAATTCCCAAAACGTTATCTTGTCAAATGTTTCACCAAGAGAGTTTCCATAGTCAAACAAATTTTGGAAACACTATACATTATAAGTCATCTCAGAGGGTATCTGGGTGGCTTAGTGGATAACCGTCTGCCTTCAGCTCAGGGCATAATCCCAGAGTCCTGGGATCGAGTCCCGTATCAGGCTCCCTGTAGGGAGCCTGCTTCTTTTCCCTCTGTGTATGTCTCTGCCTCTCTCCCTATGTCCTTCAAGAATAGATAAATAAAATCTTTAAAAAAAGTAAGTCATCTTAGAAATTCATGATTAGTTAAGGTATTAGCATATTAGATGTTCTGCTATGTCCTTTGTTTAAGAAAACTGACTTGTTTAAAGTTGTTTCCAGTATTCTTAGTTTATTTTAACTTAAATAGTAATATCGAATGTGATCAATAGTCCATGGAGGATTATCTGGGGAAATATGACTTATCTTCACCTTTTGTGGGAGTATTTTGTTTTGTAGAAGCAATTTGCAAAAGATGATACTTAACCGAAATAATTTTTCATTTACCCATTCATTCAGCCAGACTGCATTTTCTGGGTGCCTACTTCATGCCAGGAAGAGCTTTTAACCTTCTAAGAGTCTATAATCTAGTAAGTATAAATAGGTATATTTCAGATACCAAGTCATCTTAATAGAATTTGAGTAATTCCTTGGGCAAAATAGAGTAGTGGTGAAAGTACACATAAAGGTTCTGAGCATGCATTCCTGCAGAAACCAAAGTGATTGGAAGACTCAGGATTGTTGATGGACGAGTTTGCCAATTGGTGTTGGAAGGAAAGAAAGAATGAAAGAAAGGAAGAAAGAAAGAAAGAAAAAAGAGAAAGAAAGAAAGAAAGAAAGAGAAAGAAAGAAAGAAAGAAAGAGAGAGAGAGAGAGAGAGAGAAAGGAGGAAGGGAAGGGAGGAAAAAGGGAAATTGCAATCAGCAATTCACACATATTGCCTTTGAAGCTGCTGACTGGCCCAAGTCTCCCTTTGCTGTTTCTGCCTTGTAGGATTGCACCTTCCACTGTGCCCTGCAGTCTCAGAAATCTATAATGGAGGCCCAGAAATGAGATGACAGCTGAAAACCTTGTGAAGATCACAAAGGAAAGATAACATGAATTTCAAGCCATCATGGTTTTTTTAATTTGTTTTTAAAGATTTTATTTATTTATTTGAGAGCAAGAGCACAAGCAGGAGGAGGGGCAGAGGGAGAGGGATCAGACTCTCTGCTGAGTAGGGAGCCCAATGTAGGGCTAGATCCTAGGAACCTGAGCCAAAGGCAGACACTTAACAGACTGAGCCCCCAGGCGTCCCTGTTATTTATTTTTTTTTCAAGCAGCTATTTTCTGTTCCTGCTCAGACTCTTAAATTAAATTGCAAGGGAATACAGATTTGGTTCATGTAATATTTTAATGTGGTATGAAAGATTTCACCAAATTTTTTTTCAGTGTTAAGCCCAAGTCATTTAGCATATGCATTGATTTAGAAGAAGTATTGATGATGGATGTTCTGCTAACTCTTCATCTAAAATATTCTAAGGTTGTTTTTGTACGCATTTAGTGCTTTCATTCAAACACATTTGCTAAATGCTTACTCTGAACCAGCAGCCCCATCATCTTGGAGCTGCAAACAGAATGACAGAGTCATGGGCCCAGTCTCTGTTCACACCTCAAGGTCAGGGGAGAGAGACCTGCCATCATAACATAAAATGGACTTCTGTGTGTCTAGAAATACAAATAAATGCAAACCTGGATGAGTTAGGAAAGCCTCAGAAAATGAAAGACATTGAGGCTACATTAAAGGACAAAGAATAGCTCAAAACAGTTTTTATTGAGGATGCATCTTTGACTACGACTATAGGAAATGTCAATTTTTTTTTCTTTTCTAAATAGTCACTCTAACATGAATCTCTGCTTTACTCTTCACTCTATTGTGAATTCCTTTCATTTCCTTGCATTCCCATGCCACCACAGGCCCTGTTCTATGTTGGCATATTGGCATGCTTGTCTATCTTGGGCATTTAGGTTTTTCATTCTATTTTGACTTTACTTTTCTTGAATACAACATAGCTCCAATAAATAAACGCAACTCCTTAAGTGTTTCTGACAGGTTGGCATGATTAAATCAACTTATGGAAATGCCTTAAGACAAGTTAGATGCTTTTCTTAAAAAAAGTTCCAAGCTTTGCAAGCTGAGCAAGAAAATGTAAACAGAAGACCCAATATAAGACTGGATTTTATTTACTCTTAGGGAAAATGTAAACCTAGAAATGACAATGATTCTTTAGAAACCTATGGAATAACTATATTGAGTATGTGATACATAAAGTTAACGCAGCCTTAATCAATTTTAATTGCATAAGTACTAAATTCTTGGTGCATAATTTAATACAAATATAGGTAAACAAATGAAAAGAATGTGAAAGATTAAAAATCACCATACATAATCTCAATGCTCAGAGATAACCACCACTCATTTTAAAGTATGCTTTTCCAGACTTCTTCTATACATTTGCCTATTGGTATAAAGACATGTTTAATAGAAATGGATTCATATTATGCAAATGATTTCCTAACGTACTTTTCCATTTAATAGTCATAAATATCTTACACTATCAGTAAATATATTTCTGTGCCATCATTTTTAATATTTACATTAGTTATTTAAACAACACAATAATATAGGATTTTGCAATTAGAAAGTATGCTTCAACAGATGTTATTATGGAAACACCTTTGCACATAAACTCATTACATAATTGACATAAATTCCTAGTAGAATTGTTTATTCAAAAGATATATGCATTTATAAGAATTTTTAGACCTTTTTTTCAGAAAAGTTCTATCAGTATAAATACCCATTAAAAGAATATAATAGTACCACTTTTTACTTTTGCCATCACTGATATGAATTGTTTTTGTTCTAAATTTGCCAATCTGATTGGCAATAACCTTATTGTTCTAATTTCCATTTCTTTGATCACTAATAAAGTTGAATGGGTTTTGTTTTTTGTTTTTGCTTTTTTTTCAGTTTATTGTATTTTTTCCTTTGTGGGTTATCTATTTATGTTCTTTGGAAATATCTTATGTAAAATTATATACTTTTAAAAGAGTTATGTGCTTTATAAGTTTCAGCAATAAAATGTCATACTAAAGGGGTGATTAAATAATAATGTTCAAGGATGTATTATTTTAGATAAAATATTAACTGGGTCTTTTTGAATCATGCTTTTTCTCATTGCTTCCTGAGCTGCCACTGGGAGGTAAGAAGAGAAAACAGAGATTTTTTTTTCTGTATTTTTTTATATTCTTTGACATTCATGATCTTGAAAACTTTGTAACTTAAGGACCAATTATTCTGTAAAATGTCGTCAGTTTGGATCTATCTGGCTTTTCCTCACAGTTAGACTGAAGTTCTGCAATTTCGGCAGCAATATCACAAAAGTGACACTATGTTTTTCTTGCATCTTATCAGGTGGCACACGGGTTTGATTTGTCTCACTGCTGATAATGTAAGTAACTTGATTAAGGCAGTGTCTGCCAGATTTCTCCACTGGAAATTACTCCTTTGTAACTAATAAGTATGTGGTGATAAGGTACTTTGAGACTATGTAAATATTATGTCCTTAACCAAATTTTATTATTTTATTGAATTTGGGGAGACCATATGGATTCATGGATCCCTAATTTATTCAAGGTGTATTATTCATTATTACTACCACTATTATTATTATTATTATTATTTATTTATTTAATTCTCAAACTGCCCTGCTTTTAACCAATATCTCAGAATTCCTTAAATTTGGCTGCTATGTCCCCAGCGCACTTCCTTATTTGACAACATTTCCAGGCTCATCTTGTACTTTCTTGCCCTAGCCTGGAATTAACCATTCCTCAAAGAGCCTTGATTCCTTCTGGTGGTGAATGGTCTTTAGAAGACAGTATCTGGAGGCTAAGTGTACTCATTGCTATTAGGGTGTTTTTACTAGCCCCTCTCAGTGGACTGACCCTAGGTGAATATATGTACAACACACAACTACAAGCATTTACATGTATATGTATTTCTGTATCAATGTATGTAGGTTGAAAACCCCATGTTCACACTGACACCCTCATTTCCAACCCAACACCACAGAATTTATTCTAGTTTTATCCCTTTCCATATTTGCACTCTCTTTTTCAACAATAAGAAACTTGCTTCTATTATCCTTATATTTACTGGTTTTATCAACCCTCTTTATATAATTCACCTCCCATAATTGCTGCCACTTCTTCCTCGCATGGTTGTGCTCATCACCCAACTTGAGCTATTACCCAACTCAGTCTCCAACACCTCATACAAGGATGCCACCTTCCTCAACCTGCACACCCTCTGACAGCTCACTCCAGGCTTTTCTACACCGTGGATATCCTTTCTGGCCTTTTCAAATTTTAATATAGCATGTCAGTCACCCTTTCTGCAGGTGCCCTCATTGCCCTATTTGGGCTTTGATCCCATGTAAAGATTCATTACTCACCTAATTAAGGCGCCAACACTCTAAGCCAGATCACCTTCCACAAAGAACTGCTCACCCAGCTTGAACTCCAACATCCTGGACAGGCTGCCTCTCACATGGACATCTTACCTCACTCACACTCACATCCTGACATCCTACGTGAGACTGACATCATCACTAGGCTGCCCTCTAATAGAGACATCTCACTTTTCTTTGCACATTGTTTAACATGCTATGCTGGGCCACCACCTCCCAGCATGGACATCTCCTTACATGGGTTTTGTCCCTCCCAACCTCTGTAGGTATGGACACTCATCATTCTTGACAGCTTCTAATTACTTTTGGACTGAACTACTCAAGGAGAAAAGAAAGAGAAAGGAAAAGAGATAGAAGAAAAAGAAGAGGAATAACCGTGTTTTGATAAAAATGAATTTATAGAATTATTACCTTGATGTCTTATCAGTTATAAATGGACCTTCCCTTACACAGTGAAAATGATCTTAATGTCTTTAATCAAGAAAAAGTAATATTTATTTTTCCTTTTTTAAAAATGAGGTAGTTGAATATTGAAAAAGATCAAACCTTATATTCAACGGGAGGGGTAAAAAAGAACTCTGAAGGATTTATCTATGCAAGGCAAGCAGATTACATCAGAGAAAGATCTTTTGTGCCTGTAGCCAATTTAGTAAATCTTTCTAATTCTAAAAAGTGTCTACATTATGCAATTATTCATATTTCTTAGCCTTTCTCTGGATCACTGCTTCCTTTTGAGAATCTAATGAAAACTATAGCTCTTCTCAGAAAAATGCACATACTGATTCAGACACGCATACACAATTTGCATTCAAATTCAGTGTTCACATTCTTCCCTGTAGAATATTTGACCTCTAGGTCAAGGACATAAATAAGTCTTTTAATAACATCAGTGTTTGCCTACATAAACATGACACCAGCATCCAGTTTTTGCAGCTAGATCAATCTAGGCTCAAGAACAAGCCCTACCACCTATATGAATTATAACTTTGGCCTTAACTTCTCTGAGCCTTATTCATAAAATAGCCATCATAACTACCTCTGGGCTATGGTGAGAATTTGAGCGCATGTGGAAAACACTGACACACTCGCAGTGGTTGTATTAGTTAATTTTTGCTGTATTATTTGAGTTTATACAGAAAATAGTGCCATATTCAGTGTTGGCATGAGTTAATTTTTGCGGTATGAAACCATCTGAACATTTGATAGAATGCTTCAGTTTCTCACTAAATGCTCAGTGCTGGGCAGCCTGGGTGGCTCAGCGGTTTAGCGCTGCCTTCAGCCCAGGGTGTGATGCTGGAGACCCCGGATCGAGTCTCCTGTCAGGCTTCCTGCATGGAGCCTGCTTCTCCCTCTGCCTGTGTCTTTGCCTCTTTATCTGTTTCTCGAATACAAAAATAAAATCTTAAAAAAATTTTTTTTTAAATGCTCAGTGCCATCCTGGAGAGGAGATTTTGAAAATCCAAGTTCATTCAATTCTTATCTTTTGGTTGTATAAGAACCAAGAAGAAGAAGGTAAGAAGAAGAAGAAGAAGGTAAGAAGAAGAAGAAGAAGAAGAAGAAGGTATTTTCTTAGTGACGATTCTTGAGCTGTAAAGGAAACAATAGTGCCAAATATGTGTTAACTCTCCCATTAAAATCAGGGATTCCAACCTAAAATGCCTTCAGAAGTCCTCTGGGAGAATGAAGCAGGTCAAAGGGAGGAAACAGGAATTGGTAAAAATAGTAGAAATTCTCCTAAAAGGAGATGTCCTTTCTCAGTTCTGGACCAGTGCTTCAGTGGAGGACTATGGGCCTAAGTTACTAAACTGTAGGAGTTTTTCAGAGAGGTCAGAAATATGGGGGATTTTTTCTTTAAATTGATGCACATCTCTTTATTTTTTTTCTTTTTTGTAAAGATTTTATTTATTTATTTGACAGAGAGAACAGAAGCAGAGGGGCACTGTAGGTAGAGGGAGAGGGAGGGAGAAGCAGCCTCCCCCCCCCCCCCCCGAGTACGGACCCCAATGTGGAGCTTGGTGTGGAGCTTGATCCCAGGAATCTGAGATCATGATGTGAGCCGAAGCAGATACTTTCTTTTTTTCTGAACTGGACCAGGATCCAGGTAAATTCCATAATCTGTACTCCCAAACATGTTGTCTCCTTAATATGTCCTTGAAAACAGGATTCTATGGTCTTACATGGCACGTGAACATTCAAAACTATTGATGGAATAAACAGATGTCATGTGGTGCCTTAATATTCTAAAATTATTTATGCATCATCATTAGTTTAAATGCTTGTCCTACTGTTGCACAGTTCGAAGGCACTAAAAAGCAACACTATGATGCCCATCTTTATATACAAGCTTTCTGAATTTCTGACATATAAGTTAAACTAGGTGCCCAAAAGGAAACTATTAGCTCAAAGAGGATGAATATCATAAGCATCCCCCAAAATATCACCGAGTTGTTTTCTAGAAGAGTTGTACTGATTTAACTGCTACCAACAATGTAGTGTTTCCCCTCATCATTGCCAAGCCTTAGAAATCTAATTTTTTTTCTTGTTAATAGTCAAACATATCATATGATTATTGTTTGACTCTGCATTTCTTTGATTACTAACAAAGTCAAAGTGTTTTTTATGTTTATTGGTCATTTATATTTCTTTTTCTTTGCTTCACTGCTTTTCTAAGTATAAATCTAATGCTAATTTAATTATTTGTTTTTCTCTGTACAGATTTTTCCCACTTTCCACTTTGCAAAAATTTTTCTATCTTAGAAAATAAATTGTTATTTTCTTTGGTAATAAGCTACATACAGTAAGTCCCCATTCAGAACAAGTGGTGCAAAAAAAAGCATTGAAGGGCAATTGTAAGGAAATGAAATATTTTACAGGAGGAGCATATAATTCCAAGTGTAATGCCCCCCCACACACACAAATAAACAAACAAATAAATGGAGCAGTAAGCTGAATATGTATAATTGAAGCAAGTTAAAAAACATAAAGTGCAAATTGAGCAAATAGCTTCAGGGGACATGTATTTATTCATGACCGTTAGTGTTCCAAGCCATAAATCTACTTAATTAGATTTAATTACAATACTGCTCAAGACATCACAGAGATTATAAAATCTGAGAGTGGCATTCTATATATTGCTTAGAGGGATTGTCTGTTCATGCAAATAACTGACATGCCTTCACTCAAAAAGGACTAATTGAATGAATTGTTGAAGACTACATGGCTAATGAGGGGAGTCAGAAAATAAAAACAGTTCTGAATTCTTCATATTTCAAAGATCTTAACCCCTTGTTTCTACTGGGATCTTTTACTCACCAGGGAAAATAATAGTGAAATAGTGCAGCAACATCGTCATGTTTTTGAAACATTCAGCAAAACTAAGTATAGCCTTCCTACTTGATATTTCTATACTTATTTGCCTGGTGTATTACAATGTATATCTTTTGGTCATTTTCTCCTACAAAGCTGTGAGCTTTGCTAGTCAGGACTATGTGTGCTTCATCATCTTATTTGTAATGTCTGTAATAGTCCCTGCTATATGAGAGATAGTCAGAGAAGGTGCAAGGCATAGGCATAAATAAGGACTAGGAAGGCATTAAAATGCCAATAATAGAAGCTTTCATTTTAGTTATTGTTTCTAATTTAAAAAGAAACAGTCTGTACCTTTAGTCATGTGTTCTAAAATCAAAACCTAGCCTTGACCATTTCAGGTTATATCCCTGACACTGATTATAGCTCTATAAAGTTCCTTTACTCTGTCACAGTCAGTTGATTATGATACATGAAAGAGGACAGCTTTGGGGATCAAGATGCTAACAATAAATATCAGAGCCAGATACATAAAGTAGCCATAGTACACTCAAATCCCCAGCCATTACTTTAGGTTACTACTATGAGAGAGAAGCAAGAGACCTTGTCTGTTGTTTGCTCATATGATGTGACATCTGAAACATACCAACTAATCTGTCTCTCTGCAAACTGGATTCTCTATGTGGTCATCCAGAGCAGGGTAGAGATTAATTCCCTCAAACTTTTTGACAAGTCCAGTCTACTGCTGCATACACATTTAGCTATTTACCTCCAAATATATACCCTCCACATCCAATATAAACATAATCGTTGCTCATGCTTGTGTTTGTACATGGTGCAGATTGTAACTGAGCACCTGCTGCTCAGCACTCTGGTAACCACTGATTTATGTCATTTCTAAGCTTTCCAAATGACATTGCAGAACCAAGAGCCAAAAGTAATAAGCCAATATTTCCCAAAATTTTTCACATCATAATATACATAGAAGGTACAGGAATGTCAAGAGGCAAATGATGCTGCTGCTACTGGCCACCTATGCCCGGCTGCTCCTAGGTCAAAGGAATGAGGTGCACCTGTGTCACTGCATTATAAGGCAGGTGCAACTTCACAGGACACAATATTAGATTGAGCTTAATGTCTACGGCAAGGTCCCATCTGTCTAGTTTCCAGGTAAACCTAGTCAAATTCAGTGATACCTCAATGAGGAACAAAGCACAGTCCTATTTGTGATTTTTCTCTTCCCCTATTTCACCCTGAGGTTGATGCTCAGGGGGTTTAAATGTTGCTAAGACATCTGTGGGTATGTAATGAGAAACAAAAATTAAAAACAAGAAGCTTAAGTCTCCCTGCTAAAAATAAAGACTCTTTTTTTAGAATACTTTCTTTTAGATACTTAAAAATGCATGTAATCTTTAAAAACAAAACAAAAAACTTCATGCCAGGAATGTCTTTCTTGAGGACCTGGGAACCATCCCTTTAAATTATAAAATATCAAGTGGAATAGTGGATGTTTCTCTCAGTCAGTGTGGGAGGGAAGAGGCCTAGTTTCCACAGGCATCTAGCTCCAAGTTGCAGAACTATCTTCTGTCATAAAATATGAAAAGTGAGGGGCACCTGGGAGGCTCAATCAGTTAAGCAACTGACTCTTGGTTTCTGCTCAGGTCATGATTTGAGGGGTCATGAGATCAAGTTCTGTGTCAGACTCCATGCTCAGCACAGTCTGCTTGAGATTCTTTCCCTCTCTGTCTCCCTCCCTTTTGGCCTCTCCTTCTGCTCTCTCTCACAATAAAATAAATAAATAAATAAATAAATAAATAAATAAATAAATAATTCTTTAAAAATATGAAGAGTGTAAATCTTCCTTTGTATAAGGCTAAAAACTAACAGAGATGATAATTCCAATTACCGGGTGAATTTAGGATGAACTGTATGACGAGTAATCATTCATCTTGAGAACATATATGCAATGGGTTGTACCTGCTTGCCTATATTTATGTCAGCAAGATTTCTATTTTTGGATTTTCTATTTATTTTATGGAGTAAGATTTCTATTTTTGCAATCTTAAGAGATTGCCTGTGAAGCTAGCAGCTGCTAGTTTAATGTTTTTTCAAAAATCATTTTATTTCTCTGCTACTTTCGTATAGAAGTTTTCTGGCCTGAGAGAAGATCTTGTTTTTAATTATGTTTCCCCAATAGGGAGGAGTCATATCCTCATCCATCTTCGTCTTGATTCTAGCTGGTCTCTTCATTCAGATGATTTTTTTTCATCTGACACTTAAGTTTATCCCACATCATACTGTCAGTCTACTGGGATATAGATAGGTCATCATCTCATCCCCCATGGTACTGACCAAGCTACCTTTATTATCATGTCCTGACCATCAGCTCTTTGCAAAATCAAGAGCACTGTCTCTCCCAGCCAACGATCCATCCATATGAGCTCAAAGAGCCACAGACACTTTTTGATGCTTCTACACTCTGGAAAAGTTATAGACAGTCTCTAACCTCCAGGTATCTGGACATACCACCTTGATATTTCTGTGCTCTGTTTCACCATGATGGTTAGGAGAACTCCTCTGTGAGGTTCACTTTTTCCTAGGCCTTTCCTATCTCAGAGCTCCCCAATTTCTCACATGTCTATTATCAAGATCCAGTTTAGGCTGGAGCGAGGAGTCAGGGCACAGAGTTCCCTCACCATCTCGTATTTCCTTCCAAACTCTCCTCTCCACTCTAGCACTGATGGTCTCTTATCTTGTATATAGAAAGGGACAGGTTAAAAACTGTTCTGCCTAACTATAGCCTATTCAAAATATTTTTCTGACTTACCTTGCAGTTGTGCCTTTTAAACCTCAAAAATCAGGACTCTGACATATTGGTTCTCTATTTCTGTGGTGCCTAGACGATGGGCAAGGTCCTTAAAGTAGTTATAAATGAAACATGTAAGCAGGAAAAATATATATCACATCTCAAGATATTATCTACCACATATATGATTGACGGAAAAGTCTAAATCTCTTTCTAAAATTCTCTCAAATGAATATCAGGTTCTACTCTTAAATAATTTGTCTGTTTGGATTTCATCCTTTCTTCTTACAGCACTTGTACAATGACCTTTTATTTATGGATAAAGTCCCAAATACCTTTTTATTCTCCACAAAGAAAGAGTACAAACTTAGTGGTTTTCCCATGTTTGAAGTTAACAAAAAAAAAAAAAAAAAAAAAAAAAAACACCACACACACAGACAGCTCACCTTAGTGGAAGAAAGGACACTACAGAACCATTAAAGGGCCTAAAAAAAAAAATCAACTGCAGACCCATCGTGAGGACTAAAGAATCAAATCAATAAGATAAAGACATCTCCTGGCCTGAAGACTAAATAATATGATGAAAAACCTGCAAGCTAATGAAAATCAATACATGTTCATCTCTGTGTAGAAAAACCCAATATATTCAGAGTTCTTCTAACTTACACCTAACAAAATGTATTGCAAAATGTACATCAATAGAGGTGAGATATGCTAAGAAACATGACTGCAAGGGACCATTTTGCTCAGGCAGCTCCCAAACAATCACAGAACTTGACTCCAGCTGCTCATGGCATATGTAGTACATTCTCACATGTGCAAAAGTGACTGAACTATTTGACAGGAGGCCTAGCACATAGTGTCGTACTACTCATCTTCTGAACCTATGTCTTTCTTTGAATGGTCTACAGTAGCCTCTACAGGCTCTGGGAATTCATTAACGTTAAACAAACTAAATGACAAGATAATGCTCCAAAATACTGTTCATGAAAGCTATGAAAAAGAAAGCAAGCAATTTGACAGTGCTATCGGGTATGCCCACATGAGAATTTTGCAAAGATTAATCACACAGATATTGGAAAGTTAGAGAACTATAGATTTGTAGTTATAATTAGCTTATCCCAAGACAGAGAAAAATACTGTGGAATTTGTAGTATTAATTGAATTCTTTTCAAGTAGTACTAATGTTACTTTTGTATGAACTAGAAGGTTCTCTGAAAATAGGCAAAGCTCTTTCTTGGGAGCAAGGACTAAGCAAGCAATGGATATTTGATGACTTATTTTTTTTTTTGATTATTCATTCAACAAATACATACCTGTGTTTAAGATACTAAAGGTACAATAAAGCATTTTTTAAATGCTATTTCCAAGGAGCTTCTAATCTACAAAGAAATGTATTTTGTAATAAGAAAATGAAATAAGTAAAAAGAAGGAAACACATATACCTGGCTTCTGTCAACTTAGCTAAGCTGGAAACAGTTCCCAGCATTACTTTCCCTGACCGATTCCAGGTGATGGCTGGGCACAAGAGAGTACATGTGGAAGCAGAAAGCAGGAGTGGGGATCCCTGGGTGGCGCAGCGGTTTGGCGCCTGCCTTTGGCCCAGGGCGCGATCCTGGAGACCCGGGATCGAATCCCACGTCAGGCTCCCGGTGCATGGAGCCTGCTTCTTCCTCCGCCTGTGTCTCTGCCTCTCTCTCTCTCTCTCTCTGTGACTATCATAAATATAAAAAAAAAAAAAAAAAAAAAAGCAGGAGTGAAGCTGCAACAGTTCCATTCTGAAGGTAAGTTCAGGAGTGCAGGACCCATGACCTCCTTTACATCCACACCAGTGATCTGGCTCATCTTTCACAGCAGCTGGGTTCTCAAAGCCTCAGGCTGTTACTAGATCTCCTCCTGCTTCTCCAAGTCCAGAGCCTACAAGCACGTGGCTTCACAGTGAGAATGCCAGCTCCTTCCATGGATCCCTCTCAACTTCAAAATCAATAAATGTCAGAGGGAGGGTCCAGTCTGCGCATGCTTGAACACCCTCCATCTTCATGTCCAGCTCCTCTTCCAATTGCCTCCAATGGCCACCCCAGAATACATCTGGTGACTTCAGGTCACCAAAGAGTAGTCTCCATGGACTTATTTTTACCAGCTCCCTTCACTCATCCCCATAACAAAGTCTTCATTTCACATAAGGAATGGTGATTCTGCTTTTTTCTGAACTGAAATTGGATAGCGAAACTATCAAAAGTTAAAGTACTTGTCAATATGCCCCAAATTTTATAAAAGAAAGAAAGAATTATAAATACAATTGGAGTAACCTTTATTGTCCTTCCTAATCTCATTTTCTTTCTTCCTTCCCCAGAAACAGCTATTATTTTGATATCTATTTCTCAGTCCATTTACATCATGCTTTTACTATTCACAGATAACCTATATGATGTGGGGTTTTTTTGAAATTTTATCTGAATGGCAATATGTCAAACATATTATTTCACAACTTAGTGAAAGGTCCATAAGCGTTGTGTTTAAGATCCATAGCTGGTTCTATTCCATATATTTATCTACTATTTAACATTGTGTCATATGAATACATCATATTATTTCTATTTTTTCTACAAAGATTCTCCAGGGATACTTTGTTTCCTTCATATGGAGTATACATACTAGAGAGTACACAAATATTAAGTATTCAGTGCAGGAAATTTTTACTTGTATATTCACTATCCAGTACAAGATATGAAAATTTTCTGGCACCTCTGTAGGCACCTTGACAATCTCTCAAAAATAATCACATTTAGTTTTGTATACCTTTAAATTCATATAAATGGAGTCACATAGTGTGTACTCTTTTGTGTCTGCTTTTTTCCTCATCATTGTGTTGTCATATGAGATTCATCTACGTTTATGTAGTAGTAGCTACATAAACTACATATCTCATCAGCACAGTGTAGTATGAATTGTAATAATCTACTATAGACTGCATAGTCATTCCACTACTGATGGACATTTAGACTGGTTCCAGTTTGGAGCTATTATGTGTATGATTGCATGAGATTCTAGTATTAGATGGATAAACCATAAAAATTGGAGTTTTAAGGTCAAAAAATGGTTGAATATCTGAAATTTATGATAGCTAATATATATCTTGTGATGGATACAAAGGCATTCATTTAACTTCATTATTGTAGCAACCATGAAGCTTTACTACTCAGATCCATTCAAGAAAGAAATGGCCATTCAGCTATAAGGAGTACAGTTAACTAGGGCAGCCAGCTGGTGACACTCAGCTTTTGAGCTGAGGTCCTATTCTTCCTGGGAAGTCTCCAGAAAACGACTAAGCAGGGTGGTGTTTCTGGGCCCTGAACATCTCTGCCCAAAGCTGAACTCAGGAGTAATCTTTGCTCTGGAGTTACTCATTGAGTTGGTCCAGACTGTCAAGTAAGATTCCTGATATGGAGTCTTATTTTTTTTCTTATTTCTCTTTCTCTCTCTCTCTCTCTTTTTTTAAGATTTTATTTATTTACTCATGAGAGACAGAGAGAGAGGCAGAGTCACAGGCAGAGGGAGAAGCAGGCTCCATGCAGGGAGCCGGACGTGGGACTTGATCCTGGGACTCCAGGATCCTGCCCTGGGCAGAAGGCAGGCACTAAACCGCTGAGCCACCCAGGGATTCCCTTATTTCTCTTTCTCACATTGAACTGTGGCATTCTTTCAATGCTCTGGATACTAATTATTTGTAAGTTAAACTTTGAAAATATCTTCTCCCAGAGTGTGGCTTGTTTCTTTTTAATGGTTTCACTTCAGGCAAAAAAAAATTTAACTGTAATTGAATTTGTTAATCTTACCATTTTTCACTCGTGCATTTTAAGTATTATTTAAGAAATCTCTCCCTAATTCAAAGCCATAAAGATGTGTTCTTGTATTTTCTTCTGAAAGTTTTAAATTTTGCTTTTTTTATATTTATGGCTTTAACACTTAAAACTTATTTTTCTATGTGGTGTGCAGTAAGGAACCCCTTTAGATAACCCCATGTAGATGCCTAATCAACTCAGCATAACTTGTTGTATAGTCGACTCTCCCTATTCTTCAAATCCACTGTTGGATTATTATAGTTGTTGAATCACATCAGCAAGGAGTTAAGAGGAAAAGAGAAGTCAATTATCTGGACATTCACTTTTTACCTAATTTACCATAGTTCTGGTACGTCATAGCTTCTATCCAGATATTTATTTTATTGATTTCATGTTGACTTTTTTATTATTTTAAAAAACTTCAACCATACAGAAAATGTGTGAAAGAATGGAACAACGTGTACTACTATACCCTTCACTTAGATTTGCCAGTTGCTAATATTTGCCATGTTTGCATAGAGGTCTTATATACATTGATGAATTTTTATCAGTATAAGCCAACACTTCTGATTGTCTACTTTGTGTTCCCTCCTCAAATTACTGAGCATCCTCAAGTTGGTTGTGATACTTTTTTTTTTTTTTGGACTCTATACATTAAACTGTTACAGTGATAGAAAAAAGAATGAAGTAGTTGGGCTAAAATTATCTACTGAATTAGTAGCAAGTAGTTTGTCAAACTGAGATCCATATATTGAAGATGTTGGGAAACAAGTAGACAAATGGATACATGTTTTGTTACTGCTGCTGGATTATTTGAAATTAAGTTTTCACCATTACAATTCACTCCTCAAAACTTTAACATGGGGATCCCTGGGTGGCGCAGCGGTTTGGCGCCTGCCTTTGGCCCAGGGTGTGATCCTGGAGACCCGGGATCGAGTCCCGCATCGGGCTCCCGGTGCATGGAGCCTGCTTCTCCCTCTCCCTCTGCCTGTGTCTCTGCCTCTCTCTCTCTCTCTGTGACTATCATAAATAAATAAAAAAATAAAAAAAAAAAAACTTTAACATGGTATCTCCTGAGAATTAGGACATTATTCAAAATAACCATGGCATCTGGATCATGCGCAGAAAATATAACTTTTATACAAGATATTATCTTGCATGCGATCCTTATTTAAATTCACTAATTACTCCATAAGGCCAATTAACTATTTTTAATTTGGATCCAGAATCCAATTTTGGTATTTTAGATAAGTATTCAAAACTATTCACTTTCCTTTCCTTGCATTTAGCTCTAGCTGTGTGACTTTCTACAACTATTTAAATTTAGAATATTTGAAGTCAACAGGGCCTTGAAATGTACTCGTCTGTGTGTTTCCATCATCACCATGAAAAGAACTTCCCTAATGTAGGAACTGGACCTTTAGCGGGTGCTGTGAAGTAACCATACACAGAGCAGTGCTACCCAGGTGACCCATAAACCCATGTGCAAAATATGTTTATCATTGTATGCCACTGAGATTTAGTACTTGGTTGTTATGCCACAAAAGGTAAGCTATACAACAGTAAAATATCCACATACATTTACTTAACTATGTCTTTTGGAGGTCTTTAATTTTAAAGAGTTCTCTTCCCACCCCTTTCCTCACCATATACTACCCTGCTTTTTTTTTTTTTTCTTTCAGGCCATTGATATTTTCTGAAGAGTCCATGCCAGTTATCATGCAGGATAGTCCACAATCTGGATATATCTGATGGTTTCTTCAGGTTTATTGTTTTTGGCAAGAATACTGCATTAATGAGATTGTATATTTCCCTCAGTAATGCATAATATCACATAGTAAGTCATATAAGATCAGTTTGCTCAATTTCTAATAATGTAAAGTTTAGTTACTTGGTTTAGGAAATGTTTTTATCATTTCTGCATTATAGTAGCATTTCCTTCCCTTCGTGTTTAATAGATAATCTATGGGATACTTTGTGAGGTTTTTTGTTTGTTTTTTCTTTTTAATTTTATTTATTTATTCATGAGAGACACAGAGAGAGAGAGAGAGAGAGATCAGCAGAGACGAAGGCAGAGGGAGAAGCAGGCTCCATGCAGGGAACCCAACGTGGGACTCGATCCCAGGTCTCCAGGATCCGGTCCTGGGCCAAAGACAGGCACTAAACCACTAAATCCCCTGGGATGATACTTTGAAAATACATAAATATCCTTTCCCTAACAACCTTTTACAAAGTGGCTTTAGCCACGATTAATTGTCCTTGCCTGAATTAATGTTTACACTCATTAGTTGTTTAAAAATAGTGACTTTTAAAATCCTGTAGTGAATTCTATGCTTATTAACTGCATTCTTTAATAAAGAATGTTCTTTCCATTTATATTTTATTATTTTAACTATGAACTCATATTTATTTTGTATGTTAATGGGCTTTAATGCACTAATACAATTATTTTGGTGGGAGGTGTTCATAATGTCCCAATTTGAGAGTGGAAGCCCTGTCAAGTTTTTCAGTATCTTATTATCTTACCAGTTTCCTGTAGGCAAGCGTGGATAATGTTTTTTTTTAATTTCACCTATTAAAAAAACAGAGCTATAACAACTTCATGAATATGTTGTCGAGTGCATTTGTAAAAGCAGAGCTGCAAAGTCAAATGGTAACTAAATATGTAGTTTTGCTAGATATCCCTCAACTGTCCTTATTAGAGGTTGTGTTAGTCATAGTCCAGTCAGGAGACAGAAACCACATACTAATCTGAAAAGAAAGAAATTTTAATATAAAGAATTATTTACTAGCAGTAGATGATTAGAGTGACAGATGACTGGCTACTAAGGAGTAAAGAAAAGTCTAAAGACTATGGAAATGCCATATACAGGAAAAAAACTACTATCCCTGAAGCTGAAGCAAAGTACAGAAGGAAGAAAAATTTCTGAGATTTCCACTCCTATACAAAATGTAAGTGAATGAATAAACAAACAAACATACATACATAAAATGCCTTTTTCCTCAAAGCTCTGCCAATAAGAGGTAACCTTTTGGATGTTTGTGAACCTTATTCATGAGAAATGGTATTGCAGTATATTCTTTTTATCTTATGAGTAGAGTTGAACATCTTCTGTGTATCTAAATGCCATTTTATATATTTTTATGTGAAATGTATTTTCATGTCCTCTATTTTTCTATCAAGTTTTTCAGTTCTGTAACTGATTTTTAAAAGTCCTATATATAATTAGATTATATAATTATATATTATAATTACCCTTCATCTGTGTATACAATATTTTCTCTAACTTTATCATTTATTATTTTACTTTATTTACCATAGAATTGTGGGGGTGGGTTTTTTTTGCCATTTTTTAGTCAACCTGTCAACTTTTTGTCTAATTATATCTTGATTTTAAGTCATAGATAGGAAAACCTCCCCTTTACCTAGAAATTCATCCATGATTCCTCTAGTACTTGGATAGTTTCATCTTTTATATTTCTGAGGCATCAGGATTTTATTTAGTATGATGTAAGCTATCTTTTCTCAAATGACTATCTAGTTTTTTAAAGTAATTTCTCCATTGATTTGATAGGATACCCTTATCATACGTTAGATTTTCATGTGAATTTTCAATAATCCTTAAAGAACTGAAGAAAAAAATGAGGGTTTAGAATAAAACATATTATAAAGCTTTTATAATTAAAGTAGTGTGGCACTGGTACAGAAATAGAGAAATAAACCAGTGGAAGAGGATTTAAGTAAAACTACAATAGAGGTCAAGAAAAAGGACACATCCAGTTCTGAGTTCTAAACTTATAGAAGTGACCGTGAAACAATGGAATTGTTTGAAACTACTGCATAACCAAATATGCTAAAGTTTACTGGCTTCAGATAACAACCATTTTATTATCCCTCATGATGTTATGATAAAAAAATTCAAGCAAGGCTTAGTTCAGCCATGCTTCTGCTTGCTCAACATGGCATTCATAGAACAATACTCAATTGACAAATGAACTAATGTGTATAACCTATGGCTTCACTCACCCACATTAATGGGGATATCTGGAAGCCTGGGCGCAGCAAAGACTGTCATCTAGAGCACCTATAAGTAGTCTCTCAATCATAAACACTTTATGGTAGTGGGTACCTTAGATGGTGGCTTAAGGCTTTAAGAAAGAGCCTTGAGCCTTGTCAAATAGCCCAAGACAAAAGCTGTGAGATTATGTCTGACCTAGCCACAGAGTTTACCCAGTGTCTCTTCGGCTACATTCTATTGGTCACCAGCAAGTCAAAGGTCCAGCACAGATTCAAGAGGAATACATGAATACCAGGAGGTATGGTTCATTGGAGCAGGAGTATATCCTGGGAAACTGGCTACCACAAAATAAAAAAGGAATTTAAAAAATACATTACAGAGTGATGGAAATAATCAATACAACTAAAAGGCACAATGGGAAAAGATATTTGCAAATGATACATCTAGTAAAGGGTTAGTATCCAAAATATATAAAGAACATATAAAACAACACTCAAAAACTGAATTATCCAGTTAAAAAATGGGCAGAAGAGATGATTAAACATTTTTTCAAAGAAGACATAGTCAGCCAACAGATACATGAAAAGATACTCAACATCACTGGTCATTAGAGAAATACAAATCAAAACCACAATAAGCTATCATCTCACACCTATCAGAATGGCTAAAATCAACAACACAAGAAACAACAGGTGTTGGCAAGGATGTAGAGAAGGGGAAATCCTCTTGCCCTAATTGGTGGGAATGCAAACTGATGCAACCACTGTGGAAAACAGTATGTAGGTTTTTCAAAAGGTTAAAAATAGAACTACCTATGATCCAACAATTGCACTACTCGATATTTACCCAAAGAATACAAAAACATTAATTCAAAGGGATACATGCACCCCTATATTTATAGCAGCATTATCTACAATTGCCGATTATAGAAGCCCAAGTGTCCTTTGACTGATGAATGAGTAAAGAGTGGGTATATATATACATACACACATACATAATGAAATATTACTTATCCATAAAAAAAGTGAAATCTTGCATTTACAACATGAGTGGAGCTAGAGAGTATTATGCTAAGCAAGATAAGTCAGTCAGTACCATATGATTTCACTAATGTGTGGAATTTAAGAAACAAAACAAATCAGCAAAGGGGGAAAAAAAAGAGAGAGGCAAACCAAGAAACAGACTCTTAACTATAGAGAACAAAAATCTGATAGTTACCCAAAAGGAGGTGGGTGGGAGATGAGTGAAATAAGAGACAGAGATTAAGAAGTGAATTTGTTGTGATAAGCACAGAGTGTTGTATGGAAGTGCTGAATCACTATATTGTACACCTCAAACTATTATTACACTGCATCTTAACTAACTAGAATTTAAATAAAAACTTTTAAAAAACACAATGTTACCTAAAAAATATATATATATATTACAGATGAAAGCTTTGAAAATGCCTACATTGTTAAAGGATATAGTGACAATCCAGTGCAGAAGCATATAAAGCCTACTCTGCAAAAAGCCATAAAAGAAAATCATAAAAAAAATTATGTAGAGTTGAAAAATGAAGAGTGGAGTCAGAAAGAAGTGTGGTCCATATCATCAAGGCTGAAGAAGAGCCTAGGCACTGAGAAGGATGGAGACTTTGAAAGAGACGATTGAATTTGTTAATAAAGATGTCTTGGTTAACTTTAAAGAAAGGTACTTGTGTAAAGTGATGATTAATACTTGTGAAGTCAAATAATAAAAGTTTGTGTGTAGGGAATGAAAGAGGAAGTAATCATACCCTTTATTTTATTGTAAAGATAAAAGAAATAAAAATCTAAAGCTCTGAGGAATAATCTTGATGTAAGGTTCAAATCACTCAGTAAATCCCTATTGGCTCTATTAAAACACTTTAAAAAAAAAAAGAGAGATTGTTACTAAGGGCTTTTCCTACCAGTTTTGAAAAACAATACAAAGTACAACATGGAAAATTCAGTAGATATTTCAGATCTTCAGCAACTACTCAGCATTTAATTTTATTCTAATGTGAAATGATGAATTATCAAGTAGAAAATGAGTGAAAATGGCAATAGCAGGTGTTTATTGAATATCTATTATGTGTCGATCACTATCCTAGGTGTAAAATATAAGCCAAATTATTTTTCTACATGAATTACAAGGATCAAATGGTACTTTTAATATTCATTCTTAATACAGATTAGTTCTAGGTATTGGGATTTATCGTAGCACATAAAGATTATCCATCTCCTACAGGATCAGTTTTACAATGACTTTCAGAGGCTCTTTCCACTACTGTAAGCATTCCCATGCTTCCAGTCACTATTGTAGAATGGAAGAATTTATCATGAAGACAATGAAGAATAGAAGGGATCATGTTCTAGAAAGCTTTTAAAGTGAAAATCACAGTCAAACTACTTATTTGGAGCTAAGCAAGCCAAAGAAAAATCAGTAATTACCACATATTTTATGTAAACACATTTATATAGTCAGCTCTATTTTGTAACAAATAAACAAGAGAAGAAACCAATCTTGAGTACAATTGTAAAATTATAATGGAATTTTTCTTTTTCCCTTATTAAATATAGTAATTTAAGGATTAAAACATTTTCCTTGAGGGAAAAAATATTCAAAATTTCTATATTGTTTACTCAAATTTTCCAGCTGGTTTAAAGTGAAAAATTCAGTCAATCAAATAAATGTAGGAGTAGATGTTGAACTTCCTGAACAATGATCATATCCATTTCTTCCATTACCATTATAGAAAGTTTTAAATTGATTTTTCTCTTTTGCTTTTTCTAGACCATTGGAGACCTCCATCTGCTTGAGGGAAGACTAGATCCTATCATAGAAGAAATGCAAAATAAAAGGATAAGATAATACTTAGTCTTTGGCAAGTAAAATTTATGCTTTAAAAAGAATTTTCTAAATTTCTTTATCTTTCCACTAACCATCCCAATGTATCATAACAGCAAGTAAGCACGGGTGACTCAAATCATAAAGTGCTCTTATCATATAGAGCATAGTCCTTTTCTAGTGCTCCATGTTTGAAGAAGGATGGTGTGTGTCAGGTGAACAAAAATAAATAAATGAATAAAAGCCCACTGTTTTTCTAGAACTATAGTTCAACAGAGGGCAAAAGAAGAGGAGATAGGAAGAAGAGAGTAATTATTTCTCCTATTTTCTCTCATGGAGCCTCCACCTAGAGAGGAGCTATGTGATATATGTCAGAGAGAGAGGTAGAGAGATTTTTGTGTCTCTGGAAAGAAGCTGACTTGCTGGCTAACCAGTACATATTTGGGCTACTGCTACTCTAGAGTAACTTCAATTGTACTTGTGGTCAGTCCTGGGATTAGCTCAGAGCCAATGCTGAGAAGTTTTCATAGAGATAACTCTCTGATGAAGAGAGCATAGCAAACCACTTAGATGAGGTTGAATGTTACACCAGATCTCAGAGAAGACAATAGTGCTTTGGGGGAGTAGAAAAGGCCAAGACACACAGGGACTACCACCAGGCCTTGGCCAAGTAAACAGAATCTGGATCACCAAAACTGATAGGCCAACAAAGCAAGTAGTAACCAAAAGGACAAAAGGCACTGTCCCTAAGCCAGTCAGAAAAGCAAAGGTTGAAGACCTGACTTTCCCTTTTTATCATGAGCTTGCATAAATCTTTACCTCACCAGCCCCATGCTCCCACACAGACATGTACACACTTTCTTGTGGAATATCTAGGAGGAGAGGTAGAAGACAAAGAATAGGATGGTCATTGCCAGCCGTGGAGAGGGTTTTGGGGGAAGTGGGTAAATGTGGTTAAAGGGTACGAAGTTATAAGATGACTAAGTTCTAGGGATCTTAATGTACAGGATGGCACAGTTATAATTAAATAATACTATATTATATTCTTTAAAGTTACCAAGAGAAGATCTTAAAAGTTCTCACCACACACATGCAAAAGGAAACTATGTGAGCCAATAGAGATTTTAACTAGCCTTATAATCATTGCATATATATTTGCAATATATATATTTTATATATATAGTACTATATATTGATAAATATAGTATTATATATATATTTTTAGCTAATCTTATAATCATTTGCAATATATATATAAGGTCACCACTGTTTACTATTTATACTTACATAATGTTATATAGTAATTATATATCAATAAAGCTAAAAAATAAATTATCCAATAAAACTAAATTTAAAACAAGTTGGATATTTAGTTCTTTTTCCTTAAAAATCAGAGGAAAACACTTTCAGTTGATTGTCAACACTTCCACAACACAACAATTAAAATGAGACCTCTTCAGGTATTTTTATATCACAGTGTGAATTAAACATTTCCAGCATGCCACATTTCTTCTATGGCCAACATTCCACAGAGTGGTGGACACGTAAGTGGCAAGAGAGGTGGCAAAGAAGTATGCAAGGAAGGAGAAAGCAATAAAATACATTTTCATTTGATTTTTTTTTCAGACCTGATATCATTATTTTGTAACATTTAGACACTTCTATAGTAATTTCCTAACATTTGCTAAGTTTCTTTCCTCCTAGCATTAGTAGACACTAACAACAACATAAATCAGAAAAATAGTGTCAATCTGGAATAATATAATTATTTATTACTCTGAAGAGTTCCACTGATGGCTGTTGTTAGTCAGCTAAAGAGAAAAAAAAAATAAAAGAGCTTCATAAAATAAGGTAGATTTTTAAGGCTAATAACTCATAGACTCTCTAAACTTCAAATAAAATTATTACCCCAGGAGAATGTAAAAATGTAGAAGCAAATGGTTCCCCTCCCTTACCAGATCTGAATTTAAAAAGACTTAATGGGAAGAGTAGAAAAGAGCATAGGATTAAAATATATCATAATAACAGTTTCAGTGTTCTAGAAAAGAAAGTCCTTATAGAAAAAAAAAAAGGGAAAAGAATATATAGAAGAATACAAATAAAGTATTATTATCCCTGATACAAGACTCACTGGTTTATTAGTTTTATCCTTGGAATGTTTACAGCTCATAAAAAAGTTCCAATTAGAAGTGTATTCAAATTATGTATTGCCAAGGTTACCATAAGGAAATTTACTACCACTAAGAAATCTTCTGGTCATACAAAATGCTTCAGCAATAGTATAATACTAAAAAGAGGAGAACAACCCCAGTATGTTATTGGGTTTCAAAGATACAAGTGCTAGAAAGGAAGTAAAATTCTGAAAATAAATAAATATAACTAAAGCACATTTCCTACAGAGTAGGTATACTAATTTACTTCCAGATTACAAAGGCCCAAATTAAACCATATAGGGAAAAGTGAGAGTCAGGCCAATAATACCATACACATTAATCTATTTCAGGCACTGTATGACAATTTAAAGATTAATTAGATCTTACATTCTAGGAATCTATATCCTATGAGGGAAAAATGTGTAGAATAAGCAGGATAGGAAGTTACAGTGATGTTATAGGATTCAGAAGAGTGGAGAAAGTGATCACTCTTAAGCTGGAACATTACAAAGAGCATAATGGAGGAAATGGAACTTTGCTAATTATTAATTGCATTGAAAAGATGTAAGGGAAAACACAGCACATAGAAGAAACATGAGTCAGAACATAAAGGCAGGACAGTCACAAGTATGCACCTTTACTGGAAGGTAACAAGTACCTCATAATTTGGAGATGAGCTAACACTCACCCAACACTACTTGACAGTTGATAGAACTGGGAGGATGCATTTGGGGGAGGCAGTAGATAGAGATGTGGTGTGGTTTGGACTATAAATTACTTGAGGAAAGGGACTGACCTACTTACAGTAGCTTCTCAAAATAACTACTCAGTCAATGTGTTAAATTGAAATGATTATGGATGAATGACCTGTATTTATTTAGCACCTTTCATTTTAGGCTTTGTAGGTCACATGCAACTGCAAATTCTTTTATTTTTACAACCCTCTAAATATGTAAAACTGATTCTTAGCTTGTGGGCCATACAAAATATGCTGTGTGCTGGATTTTGCTTGAGGCCATAGTTTGCTGACCCCTGTAGGCAATCTCACTTACTATATATATATATATATAGTATATATACTATATACTATATATATATATATATATATATATGAATTAAATAGTGACACATCAATATAATGAGTAACATAAAAGAACCATTCCTCCATAATCGCATAAGGTATATTTTCCAGTAAAGGAGTTAATGATAATATTTCAAAAAAAAATCTTAATAGTAGATTAAATAGGTTATTCTGTCATGGCAATAAATGCACAAATTACATTTAATAAAAGTACCAGAGTACACTCCTAAATGTATGATCCTTTCAATATCTCTGACTTAAACACCTCCTAGGATCTTAGGAAAAAGTACATTAACAGCTGTGCCCAGGCAGGAGCCTGGAGAGTCCATCTCCAGAAAACATAAGATAGTCCCACAAAAAAGATCTATAGTACTTCAGTTAGGTGTAGTCTAACAAATAGGCCAAAACCCTGATCATCAATCTATGGGCCTCACAAGGTTCTTGGGCCCTTAGCTGAAGCTTCTAATCAGGAATCAGCATGATATAATGGTAAAGAGCACATAATCTGGAAGCAGAGCATGTAGATTCAAACCTTGGCTCTTTTACTAATGATCTATGGGATCTTGGGCTACTTAACTTCACGTCTCAATCCCTTCACCACTAAAGGGAGAGAACCATATATACCACATGAGATGTTGAGAGAAATAAATAAGCTACTATTGTAAAGTGTTTAGAACAGTGCCTAGAATATAATAAATGTTATGTACATCCTTATTAATTAAATATAAGGAAAAGAAGGAAGAAGGAGGGAAGGAAAGGAAAGGAAATAGATTACCCCAATGTTTGTAGCAGCATTATTAAAATAGCCAAATTATGAAAAGAGACTGAAAGTCCATTGACTGATGAATAGATAAAGAAGATGTGGTACATAATATATATGTAATGAAATATTACTCAGCCATCAAAAAAGAATGAAATATTATCATCTGCAATGATGTGGTTGGAACTGGAGTGAGTTATGCTAAGTGAAATAGGTCAGTCAGAAAGACAAACACCATATGATTTCACTCGTATGTGGAATTTAAGAAACAAAACAGATGAACACATGGGAAGGGGAGAAAAAAGAGAGAGGGAGGAAAGCCATAAGAGACTCTTAACTACAAAGAACAAACTGAGGGTTGCTGGAGGGAGGTGGCGGGGAGGATGGGTTAAATGAGTGATGCATAAGGAGGGCACTTGTTGTGGTGACCATCGGATGTTATATGTGACAAATCACTAAATTCTAATCCTAAAACTAATATTACACTATATGTTAACTAGATAGAATTTAAATAACATTTTAAAAAAGGAAAAGAAATAGATCAAAATAGAAAAAAAAATAGGGGACAGAAAAAACTCGAACATAGCTAGAATTATTATCCTCTGAGATAGAAGATATGCAGCTGAACCTATAAAACCTGAACCTATAAAAAGAATAAAATGCTACTTTTAAAAGAATGAAAGAAGGTTAATTCCTTAGTTTTGATCATTTTACCATGGTTATATAAGATTTTATTTTTTTTTAATTTTTATTTATTTTTGATAGTCACAGAGAGATTGAGAGAGAGAGGCAGAGACACAGGCAGAGGGAGAAGCAGGCTCCATGCACCGGGAGCCCGACGTGGAATTCGATCCCGGGTCTCCAGGATCGCGCCCTGGGCTAAAGGCAGGCGCCAAACCGCTGCGCCACCCAGGGATCCCTATAAGATTTTAACCTTAGGATAAGATGGGAAAGATAGACAGGAACTCACTGTACTATCTTTGCAACTGTTCTAAAATTTTTTAGTTTCTTTATTATAAAATTAAAAATTTTTAAAGAAATGAAAGAATGTGAAAATTATGTATGTATATTTTTTCAACTACTTTCTTCTTCAAATATGAGTGTGTATGTATACTCATATACATAACTTTTAAGGCTTTTTTCATTCCTTTCAAAATATATATATTTGGGCAGCCCAGGTGGCTCAGCCATTTAGCACTGCCTTCAGCCCAGGGCGTGATCCTGAAGACCTGGGATGGAGTCCCACATCCGGCTCCCTGCATGTAGCCTACTTCTCCCTCTGCCTGTGTCTCTGCCTCTCTCTCTCTCCTCTCTGTGTTTCTCCTGAATAAATAAATAACATCTTTAAAAAAATTAAAATGTATATATTTATGTTTGAAATATATATATTTATATTTGATATATATATATTTATATTTGAAAACTTCAATAGACAGTTTAGAAGACAATATTGATGAAATTACCAGAAAGCAGAATAGAAAGAAGTGACCTCTGCCTTCTCCTCCTGGCATGGGGTTATAGTAGAGACAGAGGGTTCCACCAGCAGCATGCTTGATGACACAAAGGAGAAAGGGGCATGGAGCCCTCTGGAGATGTGTCAATGGCATGTCCACTGGTAATTAAGGATATGAAGTACCTGAGTGCTATCCAATTCCAGGAGGAATGAGATGGCAGGAAGGAGTCTGCTTCTAGGTTGAGAGATTCATAACACTGGGCAAATTGGTAATCTGATTGAACAAATTTGCAAATATTGGGAATAGAGAGATCTAGATTTCTTTTACTATTGTATAATGCATTTAAAACATGGGAAGGGGGAAAACCAGCAAAACCTCTGAAGTTTCGTAATGAAATTGAAGGTTTTAGTATGAATTCATAGTTTTTGAAAATATTGGTTCATATATACTTACCACATACCCACAAGTTGGTTTCTAACTCTCATCCTCCCCTAAAGAAGCCAGAATTTGGAGAAATGGCTGATTCCAAGGCAGGAAGAAAGACAGCATAAAATGAGCCCCAGGCATCTTATGGTGCCAGGTCATTATTTTCTTACATAAAGAATGATAAGAACATATCAGAAGATATAGAGGTGACCTGAAGATGCTCCTGTGGCCTAATCTGGGGCAATTTGAACATTAAAATGATGACAGTAACTAATCACACCCCACTGAAAAAAATAGGAATCCATATTTTATACTACTATAAATAGGTAAATAAAAAAAATAGTAGGAGAGAAAAGAAAGCTCTTCATTACAGTAGAATAATGGAATGATAACTAATAAATGTTTTAAAAATAGTTGATAATAGGTAGTTGCCAGAAACTGGGGGTGGTAGGTGAGAGAAATGGGAAAGAGTAGACAAAAGGTACAAATTTCCCAGTTATGAGATAAGTCCTGGAGATGTAATGTACAGCACGGTGACTATAGTTAGCAAGTGTATTGTATATTTGAAAGTTGCTAAAAGAGCACATCTTAAAATTTGTATCTCGGTGATGGATGTTAACTAAACTTATTGTTGTATTCATTCTTCAATATATACATATACCAACTCATTCTGTTGTATACTTTAATAAAATGTTATATGTCAAATATACCTCAATAAAACTGGAAAAAAAATAATAAAAACAGTGAAAATAAAAATCACCCTTGTATAATCATCATAGCAATAATTAATTTGGGTATAGGTGTGAGCAGAGAGAAAGGCATCAGTTGCAACAGTTTGTATAACTTACTTAAGCCATCAAACCTTCTTTGGCTTAATACTGTATATGACCAATTCCATGTTACTATAAATTGATCCTGGGTCCAGTAGACCTTTTCAAACAGCAAATCTGACAAAATTCACTTCATGATGGATACTTCTGATCATATTTCCCTGGTGTCTCACAGTCAAACTCTCCAAGTCTACCAGTTCCTAGTACCATGCTAGGAACTGTTATTGAAATGGGGACTGGTTTCCACTGACAAAACCATGCTTTAGAACCTGAGGGGTCTACACTGTGATTATCCTATTGAAAGGAGCTTGTCATAAACCTCACACATATTTTCTCACCACAGAGACCTCAATATCATAGGTCCTCCTGGGTTTAAAGACCTTCTAACTATAGTATCTCATTCTTATAAGATGCTTATTTGCTTTGTTCATTGTTTAATCTAAAACAATAAAATATCATTTTGAGAATGAGAGAAATAATGGTTCTGCTAAAAACTCAGTTCATAGCTGGGATCATGAAATGCATATCTGGAGATCAACTATAAAACTTAAAAAAAATTTTTCTTTTCTGTGGCATCTTTGGCAGAGCTAGGATGACTGGCATTAAGCTAAAGAAAGGCAGATTTCAGCTGGATCTAAGGAATTACTTTCTAGCAATTATACCTGTCCAAAGATGAAAAGGACATGCTCTGGAGATGAAGATCTCCCCATGACTGGACAATCACTTGGATGATTTAAATGTCAGATAGGATTATTATTATTAATGGTTTGTAACCAAGGATCTAAATCAGAATTACCCGAAGAGCTTTTCTTTCAAATCATATAATCCAGACCCCGGTGATTCTAATTCTGTAAATCTTGAGGCTCCCGGGTACTTCTAATCAGCATCCCAGGTAGACCTCAATGGACTAGGTAACCTTGATGCTTCTTCCAACAACAAGGTCTTGTTTTAGTTTGATTGCTGTTGTTTTCATTGGAAATAAAAATCTGAGCACCAACTGTTTTCCCAAGATGAACAAGTAAACAAGATCTTGGAAAGAGAAGCAATTGTACATGTAGAAAAAAAAAACTTATCTCTAGTTCACTCCTTCTTCCTCTCCCAAAGAACTGACTATTCCCTAATTTTGCATGTGAACAGAGATAGTTTAAATGGATAGGAAAAGGGAATAAAAAAGCAAACGGCTATTCAATAGACATTTCTGGAGCTATGGCAAACAAATATGGATAACTATGTCTTATTAAACTACATGATTACCCTATGGAGCTGTAATAATTGGTCTCAGTAGAATTTAGTGTGTTTGTTGAATTCTCTCTGAAAATAACTTTCTTTTTTTCCTATAAAAGCTAAATAATCTTATACATATATAATATACATCATGTAGTTTTAAAAATGCCCTAGAGGGACACATAAGGAAGCTCAGATGGGGTTACAGTCTTTACAAAAGAAGAGAAAGTAGTTTAGTGTAGCCCTTTTTTTTTTAATCTTATCAACCTATAAACACTATGAAATTACAGCCCCATTATATAAGTTTTAGATGTGAATAAAATACTTTTTTGGATACTTTTCAAAAGATCATGAAATAAAGTAGATTTTTAACTATACTGAATAATAAATCTCTACGGCAATGGCAGTATCCAAGAGCTTCCTAACAAACTTGGTAATGATTCCAGGTCAAAGGTCTGAAATATACCTTAAGTAAGCATCCATTCTGTCAAAAATTAATGAGCCAGGCTTTGGAATCAGAGACACCTGAGTTATACATCTAAATTCCTACATTTTCTTTTTTTTTTAAGATTTTATTTATTTATTCATGAGAGACACAGAGAGAGAGAGAGGCAGAGATGCAGACAGAGGGAGAAGCAGGCTCCATGCAGGGATCCTGATTTGGGACTCAATCCCAGGTCTCCAGGATAATGCCCTGGGCTGATGGCAAGCACTAAACCACTGAGCCACCCAGGGATCCCCAAAGTTCCTACATTTTCTCTATGAACTTGGACAATCTACCTCATCTTCCTCTCAATCAGCCATTCAACAAATACTTAGTGAGAGTGCTAAGCAGTGAAATTTAATAATCAACAAGATAGACACTTCCCTGTCCTTAAAGCCTAGTGGGGTAGTAGCTGGCTGGCAGAGAAAGGTGCAGATAGACTCAGGGACCAAATAAGGAGGAAATATGTGCCATGGGATGCTTGACCTTCTACTGAAACCAAATGGAAAGAATTAAAGGACTTTAATAAGCAAGAAAAATAAATGATATGATTCTAATTTCAGAAAAACCATTATTATCATAGAACACATATCTTTTCCCAAGAACTTACACCTCATGAAAATATTAAGCTCATATGAATCAAAATTATTAGGAAGCTTTTCAAATTAGAATTTACAAAGGCTAAATTTAGAAAGAATGGCAATAATAAATATCATTAAGGAAGGATATGAAACAACTGGAATTCTGATACATCCTTTATGTGATTATAAAATTGTAAGATCACTTTGGAAAACACAGTTTCTTATAAAGGTAAGTTATACTACATGTGATCTAGAAATTCCACTCCTTAGTATTTACCCAACAGAAATATTATATATTAAATAACACTTGTACTGGCAACTACCCAAATGAACAACAGAGGAAAAGATGACTTGTGATATATTCATGGAATTCAGCTTAACAATAAAAAAGGACTGAACTACTAATACACACAACGTAAGAAATCTCAAAATACTGTATTGAACCAAAATGAAGAAAGAAAGAAAGAAGAAAAGAAAGAAGAAGAGAAAAGAAAGAAGAAAGAAAGAAATAAAGGAAGAAAGAAAGAAAGAAAGAAAGAAAGAAAGAAAGAAAGAAAGAAAAAGATACAAAATACTGCATGATTCTGACAAGAAATTCAAGAACTACTAAAAGTATATACAATTATAGATATCCAAAGAGTGATTGCCAGTGGGTGGTGGGGACAAAGAAACTTAAACTTTTGGAATAACGTACATGATATATATCTTGGTAATAGGAAATTAGTGGATACATTCATTCAAACTCATCATTTCTCAACATTTAAAAATCTCTAAATTTCATACATGTAAATTTTACTTTAAAAAGAGAATAGAATCTCTATCCCTTCACTTAAAGCAGAACAAAAAAATTGAGACAAGACCATTGAATCAAATTTTTGCAATTCACAAAAGAGAAAAATGAAAATAAAATCCATGTTAAGACAACATTTCATTATAGGGACTCTTTACTTTAGCTTCCTCATTCTGGGCACCAGGAACTTAATTATAATGATCTGATATAATTATAATAATCAAATACTGAACACTCATTCTATATTGTGTCATAAGATGCAGAACACATCCTTACTTTCAGAGAACTACAAATATTAAACAGTAAATTCAGAAACAAGTCTCCGATTCTAACTTGCAAAGGAGACTAAGGTACAAGTTCTCACTCTGTCTGAATCCTCTGCTGTGTGTGCATATTGCTTATTCTATTCTGATCTGGACTGAACTTCTGTTTTATGCTCCAAGGTCCTGACTACTGAATGCCTTTAGCTACTTATCTTTTCTTATTATCTCTGGAAACGACTGCATGACCTGCGGCTCTTAGAAATGAACTCAGAGCAACAAACCTTTATAACAGTGGTTTATGTGAGTGGTTATTTGAACCACAGGTTATCTATCCACTCTGTACATGGATGGTGGGAAACAATTAGAAGAAGTGAAAAGTCCTTGGTGGGAAAGGATGCTTCCTGCTTGCCAGACAAAGCTACCATTTCATTTTAAGATGTGCCTTCTAATGTCAGCAAACATCCAGGAGTCACAGTGTCCAGGACCACTTCTGATATTTGCAGGCCAGCCCATATCCTACATGCCTACATACTTAAATGTGATAAATCAAGCTTTAAAATTTTTGAATAAAATGCCTTTTATCTTTCTGCTTGGACGAATATATATTCATAATGATAGAATTGAAAGAGATATATAAATTTATAAACATATAATTTTATAAAAATGTTATATGTAACGAATATAGATTAATGATAATATATAAGGATATGTTACATAGAAATATGTATATGTAAATGCATGTGTAATTTTATATATATTTATATATTAATAATAATACATAAAGTCATATATTAAATAATTCTTGTTATATTAATGGAAAATAAACTGTCAAAGACAACTGAATTTAATTATTATTGTGCATGTCTGAGTGTTCCTTTGATGAGCTGATATTATTATAATACATTGACAATTTATTTTTCTTTCATGTTAACAAAATCACCATAATTAAACTTTCACATAATTTAGGTATTATTGACAATAATTATCTAAAGAATTATAAAATGTAACTATATCCAAAGTGTACAAAATTTGAATGTATTTTATAAAAACTATAAAGTAATTAGAAAAATAGAATGAAATTATTTGTTTCTGAAAATGTTTTTCCTAAAAGATTTTAAATTATATATTAACATTATAAGGCAAAATACAAGTTATAATCAATGCATATTAAAATTTTAACTCAAAATTACTTAAATAAAACCCAATATTTGCATTTTTTTTGAAAATTTAATTAAATCATGTTAAGTACTAATCATAAAAACAAAACTGTTCTCAAATCTGGCATTGAAATCCCATCTAGTTGATAATGTAAAGAATCAGAACTACATTTTCTTAAGTGACATCTCAGCCTACCAATGTATAAATTTAAGAATAATAGGAATTTTATAATCTTGCAAAACGTTGCCATCAGACAAAATGAGCAACTGTTGCAAACACAAATTAGAACATAAAGAATAACAAGATATTTGGTACTAAAACAATGGTATTAAATCTTTGCAAGAATGTATTACAGTCTTGCCTTCTGAGAGAGAAAATGACAGATTAACTTTTCTTTTATCTTGTATTTATACTGCTCAAATTGTTCCTGTGTTCCAAAATACTGTCCCTCACCAACTTCAGCAAAAGGACAACCCAGAAACCATGATAAAATTTCAATACAGGAGTGCTGTGTTTTGCAAACACAAGGCAAGGAATGCAGTGCATTTCCTTGGGGCATCTCACCTGACTCAGGAGAACAAACGCTTAAGGTTACCTGTTGACTGACCCTGAGTGTCAGAGGCATCCCTATGTCCTTAAATAAATTCACTTTGCTTGTGTTTGTTATCATGCGACCCTATAAAATTCAGATAGATAACAGAGCAGAGACCCCTCTAACTCCAGCCTCAGGGAAGTACTGATATCAAGCCCTGGACATAATGGTTCAAATCCCTCATAGAGGTTAAGGGGCATTTACATTTTTAGAGGCAAAGCTGGCCTTCACATAACATTTGCCAGTCCAGAGGTCTCTGGACTAGTTCCCAGCAATTAAAATACAAGAAAGAAACATGGCAAATGCCTGACAAGGGAATACATTGGCTTCTTTCTTTCAGTCTTAGACTTAACTAAAGCCAATCAAAATCCATTGCAAACTTCTATCAAACTTGAGAGGAGGTTGGCACACGTGCACAGGTACTGCGGCTAACAGAAGCTGCATTCGCTCTTCTTACGTTCCTGCTCCTCCTCTTTTAATTTTTAGTTCCCAGATGAGATGGAAAGTGCTCTTTAAAAAAAAAAAAAAACACACACACAAAAGTTCTGCAGCTAAACATTAGAGGAATTGCTGTATAATAACTTTCTTCTAGTTATTCCCAGATGAGATACTAGTTCTAGTTCCTAGATGAGATGGAAGGTGCTCTTTAA
Source organism: Vulpes vulpes (assembly GCF_048418805.1). Lineage (NCBI taxonomy): Eukaryota > Metazoa > Chordata > Mammalia > Carnivora > Canidae > Vulpes > Vulpes vulpes. The sequence continues at coordinate 75,625,349 of NC_132783.1, read as the reverse complement.
AAACACAAAAGTTCTGCAGCTAAACATTAGAGGAATTGCTGTATAATAACGTTCTTCTGGAGAAGGCATAGTGCACATTAACATATTATGATCTCAGAGAAGCCCTAAAGGAAAGAAACCTGTTTAACTTTGTTTCCCTAAAGCATTTAACCACAGAAACCATTTTTCAACAGAACAGTTACTAACTCTGCTGTTCCTCAAACTCGGTGTAGAAAATACTGCTTTAACATTTAAATGTTTAGTACTCTTTTTTTTCCCCATATGTCCTTTGAACTAGCTTTTCTGCTAATGAATTCATTAACACAGAAAGGAATTTATATTTCTATCTATTGCCTAAGTCAGCAATTGCCATGACAGAGCAAACCGACAATTGTAGATCTCCAATAAGTAAAAGAGCAACCAATAAACAAGGAAACCAATTTGAAGTTCAGACAAGACTAGCTGAAATTTGCCTTCACTGCTGATTCTGGGGGCACTGAGAATGTGTTACCTGAGAGAAGTCAGAAGGGGTAACCTCATTCTAGTTTTCACCTGCTTGCCCGCAATGTCACCTACTTAATAGCATGAACACTGTTCAATCAAAAGAGAGAGACACTTGTCAGCTTTTCTTCCTCCTTGACTGGCATTATTTGAAATCAATTTGTTTGTCAGATCTCTCATGAAGACTTAGATTGCAGGGATCGAAACACCAATACATCTCTAATGGATCAATCTGTTTCCAGCCATCTGAACAACCATTGACTAAAAAAGAATAAATTATCAAGTTAAAGGAAAACTTCAGTAATATATAATTTACTATCAGCAACTCCAAGGGACTTTCAGAAATAAAATTTACACCTAATAATTACAGAAATGGAGAGCCTTGACTTAGAAACTGAAATAGAACAAAGAAGACCAGTAGCTTCTTCCAACAAGCAAGAGCTGAGAGGTGGAGAACAGAAGCGTCACAGATTTGACGGATATTAGGCTCACTTCCTGCCTAATTTCCCTCTTGTTTACCCAACTACAGAGCCAGAAACTCCATTCCACTTAATTTAGGCAATATTCCAACTAAAAAAATTAAAATTAAAAATTAAAAGAGGGGGAGCAGGAACGTAAGAAGAGCGAATGCAGCTTCTGTTAGCCGCAGTACCTGTGCACATGTGCCAACCTCCTCTCAAGTTTGATAGAAGCTTGTAACGGATTTTGACTGGCTTTAGTTAAGTCTAAGACTGAAAGAAAGAAACCAATGTATTCCCTTGTCAGTTATTTGTCATGTTTCTTTCTTGTATTTTAAGTGCTTAATTTTAGTGTTAGGAGATTAAATATTAGAGTGCCTGGGTACAATGCCTGCCTTTGGCTCAGGTCATGACCCGGGGTCCTGGGATTGCTCCCTGCTCAGCGGGAAGCCTGCTTATCCCTCTCCTTCTGCCTGCCGCTCCTTCTGCTTGTGCTCTCTCTGTCAAAAAAATTAAATCTTTAAAAAAAAAGAAGAAGAAGAAGATTAAATATCTACTTGGAGTGAAAAGTAGTGAGGAACAGGGACAAGGAAAGATGTCTGGAAAGAATGACATATGAAACAAAGGGAAATTTCCCTTTATTCTGATTTTGCATTTGACCAGCCTTAAATAAATAGGTAACTGCTAGAGTTAAGTATTTATTTTTGAGAGTATCACAGATAAGTGATATTTCAATATAATAGGAGAGAGTAAGACAGCACCAGTTGATAAGAAAGCAATAGAAAATCAGAGGAAGGGAAAATCTACCTCCCACCCCCATCGGACCTGGTCCCCACTTGAAGTCCCCACTTGGGCCTCTATGCTGGTGGCTGAGAACTCTGAGAATAGAATATAGGAGTAGGCTAGGCTTGACTAGACTAGGTTCATTCAGTGAAAGTAAGAACAAAGCCAGGATAAACAAAGTCCAAAGATTAAATAAAGTCAGATCCACAGAGGAAGCCAAGACTCAATGTCTATGATTAGAGCTAATCAGCTAGTCAGAGCAGTAGTCGCTATGACTTGCAGGGGTTCAAAAGTTTCAAACTGTTCTTCAGTGGCCTCATCATTCTTGGATTTTGTCAAATCACACCTACCACATAACTGGGATGACTTTCTGCTCAGATGTAACTTCCATGTGTTATTATGGGCCATGGAGAAAAAAAGTGTCTTCCCTGCTTCCCACTCCCTACTATTCCCATCTTCAACCTCCTTCTAACTGCAGAGACCAAAGAACCCCATCATTTCTGTTTTTTTTATGTGGAAACGTTTCTGTAGACAATGAACTCTAGAAAATGGGAAGGGAAATGACTGTACTTTGTCCCTAAGTAAAGTTCCCAAGATTTGGATGAAAACAGTCTAGAGCAAATTAAGGATAGAATTGGAAGGATGGTAGGGTCAGGGAGGAGTGGGGAGAAGCTAAGAAGTGGAGAGAAAAATGACTTTCTCTTTGATCAAAGACAAACTACTTAAAAAAAAATTTTTTTTGTAGGTGGTAAAAATATTGTTAGTATGCTTGTTGGTTTTTTTTTTAAGATTTTATTCATTTATTCATGAGAGTCAGAGAGAGAGAGAGAGAGAGAGAGAGAGAGAGGCAGAGACACAGGCAGAGGGAGAAGCAGGCTCCATGCAGGGAGCCCGACATGTACTCGATCCCGGGTCTCCAGGATCATGCCCTGGGCTGAAGGCAGGTACCAAACCGCTGAGCCACCCAGGGATCCCCCAGTATGCTTGTTTCTAATCTTAAAGTATATTGCATCAGTCTTAAAACATTTATTTATATTCTTGTATTTATTTATATTATTGTATTGCGTTTATTGTATTATTGTATTATCCTTTTATTATTTATATTATTCTTGTATTCTTATTTATATTCTGGTATTTTGGAATTTATTGAGGTATATGTAATATACTTTAATAAAATTTTGTGAAAGCTATTTTGTGGACATAAAAAAAGATTGAAGAGATATTTATTGTCATCAAGGTAAAAACTTCATTTGTACAAATATATACCAACTCCACTTGTGAAAAAAAATGTACAATTTACCTTACTATATTATTTGGGTCATCTTACTTGTTTAGACTTGCTTGTGTTCTGTAACCTGTCATGGACCAAGGACCATGAAGAATAAGTTCCTTTTAAAAAAGTTTTTTTTTTTTTTTAACCTGTTTCTTTGCTTATCTCCTGTAGTGTTTTTTTCTAATTATTTTTTATGCTAAGTCACTGGTTTTCAAACTTAGCTGCCCATTGGAATCCTGGGGAGTTTTCAAAAATCTGACGCCTAGATCATACTCCATACCAATTAAATCAAAATATGTGGGAGTGGAAACCAAGCATCAGTATTTTTTAAGGATCCCTTGGAGATTCTAACAGGTTGTACAATTTGAGAACCACTCTATCATGTTATTTGATGCATAGATATTTGCAACTCCCTAATCTGCCTTTTGAATCACACCTTTTATAAATTATAAATTCAATATTCATTATAATTTCAGTGAATATATATATTCATCTCATTTTATATTTTTGTACCAGCATCTATCTTGTCTGATATTGAGATGGTTATCCCTGTTTTAGTTGTTCGCATCTGTCTTGTTTATTTTGGTCACACTTCTTTTTAACTTTTCTGCATCAAATTTTTTGATGTGTATCTCTTGTATCCAGCAATTACTTAGGTTTTGCATTTTGATAAAAATGAATGTTTTTTTTTACTGATGAAATTAGTCACTTAAATGATTTGATAAGACAGACATTATGCTCTTAATGCTATCATGCTATTTTCATAGTTTTATGTTGGATTATTTTCTCTGCTTTGATTTGTATTCTTTTCTGCTGAACTGAAAGGTTGCATTTTTTATTATATTCTTTAAGTCCATCAGTATAAATTTATATAATGCTCTGAATTCTCTATTTTATACCTATTAATTCTCTATTATAAGCAGTAATGAAATTAGTATGCCTTCCGCCCCTCAACCAGATTTATTTATTCTACTAGTTTTGGTGTTTTCCAATTTACTATTCACTATCCTCATCTCTCCATTATTTGAGTTATTTTTAAATTATTTCTTTTGATTTTTGACTATAAAAGATGAGGAAATCCATATTCCCTGCCTTTTTTTTTCTTTTCTTCCCAAACATTGAGTTTATATATATAGATTGAGTCTGAGTTTGTATATACTACAGATATTCCTCAATTTATGGTGAGATTATATCCCCATAAACCCACTGTATGTGGAAAATATCATAAGTCAAAAGTGCATTTAATGCACTTAACCTACCAAACATAGCTAACCTAGCCTATTTTACACATTATCAGAACACTTAATTAGCCTATGGTTGGGCAAAATCATCTAAAACATGACCTATTTTATATTATAAAGTGTTTAGTATCTCATGTAATTTATTGAATACTGTGCTGAAAGTGAAAAACAAAATGGTTGTATGGGTATAGTGGTTGTTTACCCTCATGATCACGTGGCTGACAGGGAGCTGCAGCTCACTGCCTCTGCCCAGCATCCCCAGGATCACAAGAGAATATTGGACCACATATCACTAACCAGGAAAAGATCAAAATTCAAAATTTGAAGTAAAGTTTCTACTGAATACATATCAATTTTGCACCATCATAAAGTCTAAAAATCGTAAGTCTTATCACAAATCAGGGATCATCTGCATACCATTTTCATTAACAGTAACTTAAATAAGCTTACGCCACCATTATTTAACTTATCAGCTTTAAATGTTCTATTTTGGTAAAGGATATATAGAGAGGATATGGAAATCAGTGTACTTTAACTACTTGCTAAGTCCTCTTGCCTTTCCTCTTTAAATTTCTATTAGTTATGTGATTATATATGTCAGGGTTTATAATCCACTTATGTTTCAGGTTCATTAAAACCATTACTCTCTCTTTCTAAAAAATTTTGCTATACTTTTTCCATTAATACGTTCCTGAATATTCTTTATCCTCTATGATTTCTTCATGAATTGTTCATAGAAACATCATACGCTGGATTTTGCATGTTAACATATACAGTGCCTTTATCTTTGTAAGACAATTCATCCGGGTTTGATATTATTAGATTAGACTTCTTTCTTTGAGAGCTTTGTAAATATTGCTTCACTTTTAACAATCCTTTTTAGTTCTTCATTGGACATGGTATACCATTTAAATCTATATAATCTACTTTAATTTCCAGAAAGTTTTCTGTAAATAGACTTTTTCTTCCTCTTTACCATTTTTCCCTTATTAGCCTTTAATTTTTGCTATATTGAATATCCCCTGCATAATTTTATCTTTTTTTCTGATCCATTTAGCTATTAATTCATTTTTTATTTTATCCTCTTTATATGTTTTGAGTATCACCCACTCATTCTTGCATACTTTCCAATTTTGCCTTCATTTCTGATTAATTTTTTTTACTAATTTCCTAAGTTCTGCCAGCTTTAATTTTCTCTCATCTTTTTAAGAATATTCTTTATTTTGCCTTTTTGCATAAAATAGGAAAATTTATTGTTTTCAATACAGCGTACGGGGAATTTTTTAAAAGCCTGTTAAGATAAAAATCCACTTCTTGTTGGTTGGTTTTCTCATGTGGGTGCTTGGTATGAATAATATAAGCAGGAAACAACTGATAACAAATTAACCCAGGGAGAAACTGTCATAGACAGTTCACCTTTTTCTTGTCTTGCTCTCTTACTCAAAGTTCTTGTATACCTTTTCTGTGTTCTTCTTATAAAATGGTGATTGTATTACAGATTTTTTTTAATAATTCACAGAAAATATTTAGTCTGTGAATATTCACAGATAACATACATTATCTGCTCTATGGAATGGTGTTTCCTATAGGTGTAATTATTCTGCCATTTATTTTCTGTGTCCATCTGTCCATTGGTCCATCCTCCCTTTCTCTCTCTCTGTCTCTTCTACATATTTATATATATTCTGTTTGTTTCCCATATACAATAAATAAAAAGCTTCAATACTTCTCTTAACATAGTCACCCTTTCTATAGCTTCCTTTATTGATAGATCACTCATGCTAGCTATCTTTGTATATATTAACTTAGCTCCTTCGCCTCTCTATTGGAACACAAACTGACTCTACCAGTCCATGAAATCAAATTCTACAGTTGCAAACTGATGTACTTTAGAATGTGGCTGTAACTAATCTTGAAGAAGACAATGCTTTTGATTTCTCTGAAGTCTGACTCCCCTTTCCATTTCCTCTTCAATCTCTCTTTGCTTTGCTTTTGACAATTCATCTATTTATTCGGTGAATTGGAATTTTAGATGTTTCTTAGTTAAATTCAAGCTGGAATGCACATTTCTAGGTTTGGGGTTCTTTTTTTTTCCCCCAGTCAATTTCTAAAAAGAAATAGAAAAATACTGTCTTAATTTCCCAGAGAGAAAATGAAGAGTTAACAAAAATTTAGGAAAAGGAGTCTTTAATGTGGCCAAGTAAATAATAATAGAAGTGGTAGTAATAGTTTATCTATAATACCTAATATTTATTGAGCATTTATGATATTCCAAGAACCGTCCTACACACTTCACATCTACACATTCACCTGAACAGCAAATTTATGAAATATCAGCCATTATTAGCCCATCTTACAGATAAGAACACAGAAACATCCAGGAGCTTAGGTCATTTATATGAAGTCATACAGTGAGGAGGTGATAAATTCAGAGAAGTACAAACTAAAGAGTTAAACTTTGAAGTCCTCATTTTTGAGGATCGTTCTATTTTACTTCTCAATATCTGATGAAATAAAATTGAATTTTGGAGATTCTGTGACTTTTCCTAGGAGGCAGGAAGCATGTAATCATGCTCTAATCAGAAGCCATCTGAATGGACTGTGTAGATGGGGCTGAAGAGAATTGACTGGTTCCGATGGGAAACTACTGCCTATGTTCCATGTAGAGAGGCATAACAGGTTTCCAATTAATCAAAATTCCATGTACAATCAGATTAATGGGGAACAGGGGAAGCTTATATTTTTAGTTCTTTTCAGGACAACTAGGTCCCAGTACAGTTAGGCAAAAAATGATAACCAATGGATTGAAATTGATTGACCAGATTATTTTTAACCAGAGAAGTTGCTTATCAAACAAGCAAAAACAACATGCTTTAATCTTTATAAAGTCACTAATAATTTCTTCTGTTCTCATCATAATTACCAATATGACCAAAATCATACATTTAAAATATTAGTATGTAAACATCAGCCAAGTGAGCATATCTCTTTCCTGAACAATTTATTCCATCCAGAGCTCCTCTTAAAGAGAAAAAGGGTCCATCACCTCACACAAAATTCATTCTCCAAGATGTGTCCTCTAATATCATGAGCATTCTGTTTTGCACCAAAAAGACAACCTCTTATTTTATGTTAATATATACTCTTCAAAGAGACAAGTGAAGAGAAATAGGTCTATTTTTATGTTATGCATGAGAAATTAGGTGGTTAATTTTCAAGGGCTGCTTCAATAAATCCCAATTGAATTAGCCAGTATTAGCATGTGAAAGCGATCAAGAGACACTGCAAAAACACAATGCAAAATGAATACAAATGATTTGGCTCTAGATCTGATCAAATAAAGTGGAGGATTGAATTAACTAGTGAACAAAATTAAGTGGAAATGGCAGCATTTCACAGCTAGTCAGCTGTGGCTATGAAACATAGTACTGAAAAATTTAGACAATTGTTCTGAACCTTTTAGTTTTTCCATCCAGATGTACCTCTAAAATACATATCTCTAGCTGTACTAATCACACTTAATGTTGTTAGTGATTTGGTGGTTGAGGTCATATTTATTTATCCAATCTTCTTATAAGGCATTCAAAACAACAACAACAAATATCTATTGAACATCTACTGCAATCTATGTCAACAATAAAATCTTTTTTTTTTTCATTTTATTTAAGTCAGGTTGGACTAGAGAAAAGAGGAAAGAAGAAATGGATGAAATTTTTCATAAGATTTATAAACTTTTAACACATCTATAAATTTAATTTTGGCATAAAAAGCACAATGTAACATAATAGGAATAGCTTTGAAGTCAGACATTCTTGATTTTCAATTCCAACTCGGTCACTTATAAGCTGTGCTACCAAGCCTTGCTCTGCTCATCTTTAAAAAGGCATTTTAAAAACCTACCACAGAAAGTCATTTTATGAAATAGAAATCATATAATTAAATTCTCCAGCCTGCTGTTGGGACATAACAGAGGCTTACTCTTATTATCTCAGAGTCAGAACGACTGTTTCCTGAGATGCCAATGTTCCTACTAATAGACAAATTCTCCCCCCACATCCTAATGCCACAATCCCAGCATACAAATTGAAACCTGTATTTGATAGGGATGACTACAAATCGAGAGAAGGAGAATCTTAAAATGGAATTTTTAATAATTGAAGTCTTTTCTAGGTCATAATAATTTTTCAGCTGGGAATACCCCAAAATAACACCCATTATTTTATTAAACTCAAAGCAGTTGCCAAGCTACCGAATTGATAATATGATAAACACTATGGGAGCGAGAAAGAAAATGTTGAGGGGCCAAGTAATACCCTCTGAACAAAAAACATTTGCCTCTCACAGAACATGCTTAAATTAAATGAAAACAGCTTCTGAGTGGTTAAAATATCCTTTTTCGGTCTTCTTTAGTAATAAAAGGAGTTAAGCAAACACAGAAGGATAACTTAAAATGCCAACTCTTCTCAACTTCTAAGCAATGTAGAACAAAGTGATGGCTTTTTTCTCTACTCAAGGCAGGAGTTATTCATCTTCTCCTGAAAAGCCAGGGTATGGCACTACCTTAGGCTGTTTCACTGCAGTAGCGCCAATGAAACAACTTTCTGCAATTATTATTTATCATCAATACTACATGTGTAAATCAACTTAAAAAAAGACATGTCAGAGTTTTAACATCTTGCAATAGTAGCAATATAAGCATAATTGACTTTGGATAGATTAATTTTCCCTTGCAGCCCTTTTCAAACATTTCAGTGATGTCAACCCCAGGCTGGAAATCTTGAGAAGTCAGCTATGTGATTGCAGTGTTGTCTTGCATAATTCTGTCTGGTTTTTCTATTACTATGGATGGCCTAAAGTTAAAGATCAGCACTTCTATAGACATTAGCCCTCAACTGACTAATGATCTTTGGTTCTTGATAGATTTTTAGTTTCCACTCAGTCCAAACCTCCCTCCAGGAAACTGAAGGAAGGAGACAGCAGCAAGAGTTCTTGATCTTTCTTGCTTACACACTCTCCACACTTATCTTGAAAATATCCAATGCTTCACTTTTATTATCCAACCTTTCAGTAACACCTATCTGCTTCTAGCTCTTGCTTCATTCTTGATAGTCATTTCCTGAAGGTATTTGTAGACAGCTAATCTATATGTGAATTGGCCTCTGACAGTCAAACAGACTGAGCTTGCAGAGGTAAACTTTAAGGCTAGAGTGGACTGGTGGGATTCCCAAAGTGCGACCTATTAGGGAGAGTGTAGTAATTCAAGTCACATTTTATGCAAAGCGATTACAGATTTCCTTGAGAGGCTAAATATGAATTCACACAAAATTAGATTGAGATCGTGGAGTCATGTGTTCATAAATACTCTACATAACAATTTTGTGGAAAGCCATTGCCCACAATAATAAACAATATGATCTTTCAACTCTTCAAATTCAAATAACCAATCGGTTGAGTGAGGAAGAATAAAAGCAGAGAAATGAAATCAATAAATAAGGCTGCAACCAGTTATTCTGAATGTATACCAATATTCAATTCTGTGAAGAAATTTTCCTAGCTGTTTTATCTTCTGCATTAATGTCCTGCAGCACAAACCAATAGATAGATAGCAAAGGACTTTGTGAGATGCTCTCATTTCAGAGATTGCTCTTAAAAGCCTGAAGAGTTATTACCCAAATCTTTTTGGCATTACAGCTTCCCAGTTTTTCTTTGATGTCAACTCACTTTCACTGTGTGAAAACCAGAGACACCTTTAAGCATTTCAGGATACTCATTCCAGAAGAGGTAGCCCAACATACCTATCATCAGACTCCTGATATTGCTGCTTGTACACCTCAGTGAATCTGTTGAAAATTCTCCCTGAGCAAGTGGAAATATGACTCTAATTCTCAGAAAATGGATTACTATAGTGGAGTCATGTGTTATAAATTATCTATAGAGCACTATATAATACAGGATACTGAAAAATGTGAACTACTCGGCATTTGAAAATCCTGTCTTCACTTAGCCTAAATTCTTGAGTCATTAAAATTCCCTTAGCTTGTTTCCTCATCTACAAAATGATAAAATTTAGATTTTAAGGCCTCTTACTGTTTGGATATTGTTTGATTTTATAATTCTATAACTCTTTCATTCCACAATTTCTTCAACCATATTTAATGCATTCCTCTACCAATGAAAAGCTAAATGTAATTTAATCGATAAGATGCAGTTAAATCTCAGGAGAGCCTCTCCCCTGAGATCCAAATTCATTTCTCTGCCTATAATGCCGTGATTTCACATACAACCCTCTCAATCTTTTGATTGGTACACATTTTCAGCCCCTATTTTACCTTTTTCCCCTTGATGACCATCTGACTTGCAGATTTTCTAACTTTTCTTAATCAACATAAAGCATGCCCTTCTTGATGCAATATCTGGAGTCCTTTCTGTTCAATATTCAGTGTCCATAACATATCTGTTGATTTTCACTAGACACCCATCTACCAGCCCCACTACATTGCTATCAACTTTGGCTCCATAATAAGATACTAGTGATGAGGAATCGAGCCGTTTTATTTTGTTTCTCAGTAATTTTTCAACTCTTCAATGAATATCCATAGGCAAAGCATTGTGAAATATCCTTGAGAAATAAAAGAAAGATGAAGGTAAATGTCTATGCACTCAAACTAATGCTGAGTGCACAAATGTGTGCACAGAGACAGAGGGAACCACAGATATAATACAATATGCAATGAGAACAAAGAATACACACTGAGTACAATAGGCATTCTTATAAGGCAGGAGGTCCTACGTAAATTCTTTATAACCAATGAAATTGTTAGAGTTTCCTTCTAAATTGAAAGAGCTGCTTATTTTATTTCTCTTTTCTATTATTCAATAATTTGAATGAGTGTTTTATTCATATGATATAAATTTCAAAATGTACAAAAAAGGTATACGATAAGGAAAAAAAAGTCTCTCACCCAAACCTACTTCCTATTCTCTTATTATTTTTCCCACAGATGCAATCAAAATCAATATCTCTCTTAGAAACAGAGCTTTAAAGTTTAGTTCCAATTTTGTGATGAATGATAAATCATCCTCCTGATTCCAAGGGCCAATGTTGCATGATGAACTGGAGGTGCTAGTTAATATTTTAATTCTTAAGGCTACAATCTTTTTTCTAAGTCTAAAAAGAGTTCCTGCTTTTACAACTCCATGAATGCATGTACATTTTGAATGATATATGCTACAGCAAACAATCTATTGGCTAACAGAATTCTCTTGCTGTCTCCACTAGCCATGTGCTGACCTATTCCATTAGTATCTCAGGTTATATTTCCTATGTTATCTTAAATTTAATTTCAGGCTAACATTTAACTTCTGTAAGAACCAAATCAATGCAACTTGTAGGATACAGAGGCATTTATCTGTGTTTATCATGCGACAGGTATAAATCTCAACAAAATTAAGATTTATTTATGCCTGCTAATCTAATCCATTCTGTTCTAGCTATTCTGAAAGCAGTAAATCAAAATTGATACCCATTCTAGACCAGAATCATCTGACAAAAGAAGATCTGTGTTGTCAGATACAGTTGTTTTCTTAACATTTATTGAATGAATATTGAGAGGGAATAGAGAAAGTATTTGCAAAAAGTAATATTAAACCAGGCATACAAAATGAAAATCTCAGTTTTCATGGAAAATCTTGCTTACTTTTGATATATAATCATCATTCATTATTGTCCTTTTTAAAAATACCTGAAAAAGTTCTTCTTGAATATGTCTTAGTAATTTCTAAAGCATGTTTCTAGCCAGTTTGATAGATCTTACAGTAAGTTAGAAAAGAGTTCTAACTCTTTTTTTAGAAAAGAGTTCTAGAGGTCTCAACAAAATAAAAGGCTCTGCATTAAATATTTCCCTCAACAAATTTGATTTTTAAATTAACTTAACCTGGCAGTTATAAGAAGTCTTTTACAGTTACCTATTTTTATATAAGAGGGGTATTTACACATTACATTTGTTGTATTTTCTTAGGGGTTTTTAAAAGTAGGAATCCTTAGTATTAGCCTTTGATAATTATTCTTCAAAATGAGAGCAATTTTACTAAAGCATGGTTTGTGGATGTGTTTATGACCTACTCTCCCAGACATGATCTGTGTGAAGGGAGATACATGTCTATTCAAGGATCTATCTTGAACACCACTGGGCCTGTCTTAAATCCCACAGCACTCTGACCTGGCTTCTAAAAGTTGCACATTCATGACCAATTCACCATTATCTCTGAAACACATCATCCAGAAATTTCCAAGTCCTCAGGCAACCACTTCTTTCAGTGTCATGTTGAAGACAGACAACAGATTTCAAGGAATTAAGAAAATGGGAGAAAAATATGAGTTTAAGATCCTTTTCAGATATAGTCAATGAAAAGAAAAGACTGAAAAGATAAAGTTAGTGGCTCTTTTATATTGTGTGAATATTATCATGAGAATGTACTTGTATATTCTTTCTGTGTTTAAAACAGAAAAATTAAATACACAGTTAAGCAAGTTGGTCATATAGAATGACTTTGGGTTTGAGTTTTAAGGATAGGAAAAGTATACAATATTTTGAGAGCAGAATGGAAAGAGCATATGAAGGAAAGGCAAATATTGAAATGCTTAAGACAAGGGAAGTTTTTATGGGAACAAGTCCTTAAGGAAGTCCTCATACTGGATCTTTAGATCCCAAGAGGTAAGGAGAGACTGCAATTTCTACATATCAGTTAAGATTGCTGGATTGCTGTTCTATTGTATGTAACAGAAATCTGACTCTAGTGAGCTAAATCAAATAGTGATTTCTTTCCCCTCACATAAGAAAAAAATGGGGATATGACAGTCTAGGGCTCTGGTGTGGTGTGGTACCTTTTGTCATCCCACTTTGCTATTGCACATCCAGCTTCTGTCACTGTACAAATAAGAAAGATAAGAGAAGAGGAAGAAGAAATAGCTTCATCAAGGAAGCAAAATTCCTGGCAATTTCATTGCCATAACTATGTACCCCCACCATCTCCAGGCAGTCTGGGAAGAAAAATTTTATGGTTTTGCACATTACTGATCTCCTCTCCAAAACTGAGGTTCTTTTATAAAGGAAATGAATGAGTATGTATATAGAATTAACAATATCTGATTAACAATATCTGATATATTTCAAAGTTTTGTCTATCCAACATAGATATATCATTTTCTAAGTTTTTCCAACTGAGATAATCCCAAAGTCTTACATAGTTGGTATATCTACTTCAAGTTCCAGGTTCTCTTTGTACTTTAACATGAATTCATTTAAAAAAATTTTTTAAAAAAGTAATCTGCCCCTAAACACAACCAGTTATAAAGATACAGACAAATGAATAAAAATTCCCATTCAGAATAGGGATGTAACTGGAAAGCACATCAACAGGCAACAATAGCATGGACTCCCTGCCATGGCCATAGAGAACATTTCTTCACTATCTATAAGCTTCTAGTCTCTCTCTAAGTGGATTTCCTTTGTCTATTACCCTCCACAGCCCCAAGATCTACAATCCTGGAAGATCTTCCTTCCATCATCCATCATGGCCACATCTGATATGGGCATTTTAAAGGAACTACTTTCTAGAGGTTCCAAAGGTTTAACAGTACCCTTTCTCTGAGTGTTTGCTTGGGTACTTGAGGATTGCTTTCCCTGGTTAAACCATCAACAACGACAAAGTTGGTTAAGCCATGGTCTAAAATCTATGGTCTTCCCACATCCTTGGACAAGTACCTAGCTCTAGCTTAAGTTTATCTTTTTTGTTGGTCTTTCCTAAGAGTGTCAAGAAGAAACAGCATCCAGAAACAACATAATTTTTTCTATCTTTTCTCCTTAAACTACCACACATGGTCATTTTCCTAAAAAACAACAGCCAGTAGCTTGATCAAATATTTTTCCTTCCAAGTATATTTTCCCCTCAAAATACTTTCGTTTATGTAACAGAAAGTCCATAGGTAAATAGTCAAGGTTTGGGGCTCTGTTCACAATATGATCAATATTCTAGGCATTTGTCTGTTTTCTACTCTGCCAATGTTAGCATGGACTTCTGTCCTCATGCTGTCACTTCTTTGTCACAATGGCTGTCTCATTTCTAGTGAAAGAAAGGAGGGAGAGAAAAAGGTAGCACTTATATGAGGGAAGAAAAACTTTTCTCAGAAATTTTAAGCAGGTTTTTCATCACATTACAAAGATCAAAATAGTGTCAAGTGGCCACTCCTATTTATAAAGAAACTCTAGTAAGGCAAGACTTTTAGCCAGATATATTGCTGCCTCAAACAAAACATAATGTCTCTAATGAAGACAGAAAGGAGAAATAGATATTGGAGCAGCCATTAGTGGTATCTACCACACTCTGTGCCCTGCACAGGATTGGGACTTATGAAAAGCACATGTCAGCTTTTATGGAAATAAATAGAAGGCCTAAAGGAAGAGTTCCAAGGATACCTTCCAAAATCCTCCTTGCTCACTTTCCCTGGCTTTCTTTGGTTATCTTTCACTTTAAGGACTAGCCTACCCTTTCATTCTCTTACTTTAATCAGTCTTCTTCCTAAAGTTATTCCAATCATCCTCCTTTCCTTATTTCTCAGCACTGTTCATGCTATGTTGCTATGGTGTCATAAAAAAAAAAATGTTAGTCTAATTCAGATAATACCTTGGATAATACCAAAAGTAAAAGCATGAAAGCATGGTATAAATAAGTAAGCTGATTAAAAAGAGACTGGGTTGAAAATTCTGATGTCAGGCCTCACATTTTACAAGTTTGAAATGATAAGGACACCTCACCTCATTGCATCTTGTCATACTATGTTACTGTAGAGCTAGTTGGATTTGTAATGCATGATGAGTTACAGAGATAATACTTCCCCTTTTAAAATCTTCTGAATAAGGTATATCTTACATATTTGGCAGATGGTTTCATCTAAATCTGGATCTTTTCCTTTGTAAAGAGGAAACAGCACATTGTCATTTTTGCACTGGATTCTTCCTTTTGCCAGTGAATGATAGGTGTTACACTCCATATTAAAATATTGCTTACTCTCCAGATACACTATATTGTTTTACACAACTGGACCTCTGTTAATGTTCCCTTCTGTTTTTTTATGTCTTCAACTAGCTTGCCTTTAAGCTAGCTAATAGATAGCATCTGTTGTCTACTATAATAAAGAGATTCAAGTAATTTTATACAGTCCTGACTGAGAGATGAGGAACTTCTCTAAGGTTAAACATTTCATATTTTTATCTTAAAAGAAAGTAACCTTTCAGAAATTTTTAATGATTTCCTTATATTGAAGGGGAAAGGACACTGAGACAACTTTATTATCATATAATTGAACGAGCTTTTTGGTCACTTACTGTGACCTTATTGTCAGAGCAAAAGAGAAGCATCACTTTTGAGCCTAGGTTCCCAAAAACCCATGTAGTCTCTAAAGTTGATGAGACAGTGTCTATTCTTTAAACCAAATGACATTAATTTTACTCATCCTATTTCAATGCCTTAAATCAATCTCAAGTCATAAGAAAAGTAAAGAAATTTACCTTTGCCTTCATTAAAATCAATTTTCCTGAGGACACCTTCCACCCTTCTAGTTCTCAATAATGTTAAAATATTGGTGGAGTGAGAAGATCCTCTGAGAATCAAAAGACTTTAAAAATGAAGTTCCTTTTTGTTCCTCTTATGAGTCTAAGAACAGCATGCCCTCTTTATTATCAATCAATTCATCCATCAAACAAATGGAGAAAAATCATAGCCCTTAAAATTCTAAAGTTTCCCTGACCTTTAAAAAGAAGAAAAAGTTACATGATTCTACTCATTCAAACTCTTTCGTTCCTAAGCAAATACCAAAATACCAAAATGTCTCCCAAAGAAAAAGAATAGAGGGACGCCTGGGTGGCTCAGTGGTTGAGCATCTCTGCCTTAGGCTCAGGGCCTGATCCTAGGGTCCAGGATCGAGTACCACATCGGGCACCACATCGGGCTTCCTGCAGGGAGCCTGCTTCTCCCTCTGCCTAGCTCCCTCTCTCTCTCTTTCTCTCTCTCTGTCTCATGAATAAATAAATAAAATCTTTTTAAAAAGAAAAAGAATAAAGAAAAGGAAAATGTTCTTAATCCTAGTCTGTAACTACATAAGGAAAAGCAAGCATATTTTAGAAGAAAAACAACCTCTTTGTTATGTGGGATGTTTTAATAGTCAAACCACCCACCATTTGCTATTCAAATCAAAACTGTAAACTCACTCACTGATTTAAAAAAATATTTGGGTACTGAATATATGTCAGCTCCTGCATTAAGTGTTAGGAGCACAAAGATGAGTAGGATGCTACCCCATTTCCCAAAACTCTCACCATTTCCCTGCCTTCTCTTCTTCCTCTCTCACTCCCTTATATGGAAGACTACTACTTAGAAACAGTACATCAAAACCAGTTTCAACCCAGTTCATTATTGTTTCCTGAATAGATCTAATTTTGGAAAGGCCTGATTTCTTCACTTTCCAAAAAGGACTGGAGGATTTATCACCTTGAGAATAGTTTTAATGGACAAATTTCTTTTGGTGCAGTTTTTATGTGACTTGTACCACTTATAGAATAATAGAGTACAAAATATAATAATCATTAATATTTAAGGTGACAGTTTGGCACTTAGCTTAAAATATTTTTTCAAGGACACTTGAAATAAAGCCTTAAAAAGATGACAAGTGAAGATATGACAAAATCTTTACAAGAAAAATTTGGCATCAATGTTCATCAGCAAAATCAATTACTTACAGTGACAAGACAGTGAGCTAAGGCAAGCAGTGCATGCACATATTCAACTCTTGAAAACTGTCAAAGGCATGATTTTATAAAATTGGCTCTAAACATAATTATTGTTTTATTTTAAAGGAACCATGCCCAGATCTCTGGCTTTCTATGGATTTGAATTCAATGGGGCAAGCTTGAAGATATGTTACATAATCCTCCTCTTGGCACTATTTATCAAGTTGATCAGTACCTTGTATTGAGCCTCTTGTCCTACTAGTGACTAGCAGTGTACACTGCAAACATGACCCCATGCAATCCTCATAGAGAAATCAGGAATTTTATATTACTTTTCCCATTTTACAGATAAGGAAATAGAATATGTCAACCTAAGAGTCTTGTCCACAGTCATGCAGCTAGTAAATGACCAAGCGGAGATTTTAACCCAAGGACATCTAGCAGTAAAACCCGTGTTCTTCACCTACATATAAATTATAGGAGTGCAAACCATAGACTTGCTTTACTCTCTATGTGTAGGCTAACTAAGCACACATACCAATTTGTTTCACTTTACTCATTAATTTAAGAAGCATCATAGCTTACATTATTCCAAACACTCTCTTAAGCACTTTCCATAAAATATACTATTTAATATTCACAAAAATCCTGTAAGATCAATACGATAGTCAACATTTTACAAGCAGGATACTAAGACTCTGAAAGGTTAAATAAAATGTCCAATTTCATGGAATCAGATTAGCAATCAGGTTGTTTGATTCCAAAGTCTGTGTGATTCACGTGATACTCAACTATTTCTTGCCACCAAATAAAGAAAAAATAAAGATGCAGTTATAATTACAGAAAGCAGAAAAAATTGAGCCTTTGCACAGTTAGCTGCCAAATTTGTGTAAGTAGACATTCTCTGTTGGTAAAATTATGGAAACCTCAGGCATATCTCCAACCCAGCTCTATGTCAAAAAACAAGAAAAGTCCATAAAGAACTAGTACCTAATGTGCTCACACAGTGTGTGGCAGGAACTTCACTTACATTGTAACATTTTATCTTCACAAAAGAAGAGCATCTTGGGTCTTATTTCATTTTTGGGAGGGTGTAGAGTATTTTATTATTTCCCGTGAGCTGAACAATGTATTAGCTATCAGGACCTTCATTTCTTCATCTGAGAAATGATGGGGTTAGACCAGTGATCTTCAAGGTCTTCCAGGTTTAGAGTCCTGTCATTAGAATTGGGAGCATCCCATCCCATCCTTCCAACTTACTCAGCTAGTGCAGCCAAGCTAGTGATTTGAACCTGAGAATCTGCTGGAGGACTAATTGAGGTGTTAAAAATGGAGTGTTCACGTGAAAATAAAGCAGAATAATTCTGAGTGTTATGTGTAATAAATATTCAATAAATACTTTGATAAATTTCACTGGGAAAATGAATAAATGAGATAATGAGTGTTTTTTAAAACAGTTTTTATAGTTATATGGTTATTTTAAAATAAATGATAATATCAATGAACTCACAATCAATGCACGTATTCAAGAAGCTGGATACTTCTCTCAGGGATGCAATAATTTTTTATTTCATTGACAAATTCCAATAGATTATATTTCCCTGGAAGATTATCCATTTTATTCAGGTTTCAAATTTAGAACTTGCATAGAGTTTAGCAGCACGGTAAATCTTTTAATTTCCTCTGAATTATGTAGTTATGTCTCCTTCATAATTTTTAATTGCTTGTTGTTGCATTTATTACTTTTATCTTTTTCCATTCTCTTGATTATATCAACTAATAGCTTATTTTATGATATAATTTCAAATAAATTGCTCTGGGTTTATTTGTTCTATATTTTTTCTGTTTTCTAACTTATAGATTATGCTTTGTACTTATTCTCTATACTTTTTTTTTTATTTTATTGTTTCTTTTCCTTTTATGTTGAATGTTTAAGCCATTTACTAACATTTTCCTTTCTTTTTCTTTTCTTTCTTTCTTTTTTTTTTTTACTGTAAGTTTGGAGGGATGAAACTTTTCTCTGAGCAATGCTTGAGATAACTGGCAAATCTCTGATAGATGGCATTTTCATCATCACTATTTCTTCCTGTCTGTGCTTTGTGCTTAGATTTCCCGTCTGAATCAAGAGTTATTCATATGGAGATTTGCTTAGTTCTGTTTTTAATTCCCAGCTAATGGAATATTTTTGGTTTGTTGCTTGCTGTTTATTTCCTACTTGATTGCATTATGATCAGAAAATGTATTTTAATACTTCTAATATTTGAGTTCATTAAGGTTTTCTTTATGGTCTAATATATGAAAAATGTTTTTTTGTGACTATTCCTAAAATACTTGAAAATAAGACATATTATATCTTTAGGGTACAGAATTTGACATAAATATGCTATATAAACTCATGTCAATTATGTATATTAATTAGATATTAGATCCTCCCTTAATAATATTTAGATCTTCTGTCATCTTACTTTTTTTAAAAAAGGTTTGTTTATTTGAGAGACAGAAAGCTACATGGGAGCCAGGGTGGGGGGCAGAGGGAGGGGGAGAGAGAATCCTCAAGCAGACTCTCTGCTCAGCACAGAGCCCAACACAAGGGCTCAATCCCAAAGGAAGAGTCAGACACTTAACCAAAAGAGTCACCCAGGTGCCCCTAGCCTTATATTTTAATCATCTTCATTGTTAATGGACTGAGATGAATGAATGAAAAGTATCCTACTAATAGTGTTTTGAATTTTTCATTTTACTTCATAAGTAAAATGGTGCATTGATATTCACAAGTTATAAATTTATCATGCATTATACCCTTTGGTTAATATACAGTGTCATTTTTCACTAATTTAAATATTTGGGGCATAAATCCACTTTAACTAGCATTAAGATAAAAATCCCTGCTTTATTTTTGTTTATATTTAGTAAGCTTTGCCCATCCTTTTGTTACTTTGTTTCAGTTACTTTGAATTACTTTATGTCTTATCATAAAGCATAGAATTGGGCTTTTTGTGGTTTAATCTGAAGATCATTTTAATAAACTTCATATTTGTGATATAACAGATACAACTGGTCATAATGCTGCTACAGAAGTCCAAGTTTCCTAATCCACAATTTTGAAGTCCAGAAGTCTCTAAAAATGTATACTTCTAGATTCATTTTAAGCCATCTAATCTAAAGTATAAGAGGTTAGTTATATTTTTAGCCCAGTTTCCTAGATAATAAGTTTGCCAACAAAAGTATTAATGTGTTCAATTACAGAGTGCTGCTCCAGATTTCACCACAGATGTTGAAAAACGTGTCATATATGCACCATATTACCTTTCTAATATCCAAATTCTAAAGCCCAAAATATAGTATAGCAAAGGGACTTCAGACAAGAGATAGTACAAATGTATAATCTTTATTTTCATTTGTAGCTTAAAAAATAGTTTTACTTTGTGGTCTGTTTTTGCATTTTTCCCTTGATATTTTGACATATTTTTGGTTTAAGGATGACTGTTATTGATATAATATTAATCTTCTTTGTCTCTAGATCATTTTTATTAATTTCATTACATGATCAATGAAATTAGTGTATTTCCTTTTTTTCCAGATTCATTGAAATATAATTGAACACAGTTGTATAGATTTAATGTGTACAATATGATGGTTTGATATACATATACATTGTGAAATGATTACTATAATCAAGTAGGTTAACATTTCTATCATGTCACACAGTTGCCATTTTATGTGTGTGTGGTGATACACTTAAGATCGACTCCCTTAGCAAATTTTAGAGATATCATCATATTATTAATGACAGTCACCATGTTGTGCATTTGAACCCAGAATTTTTTCATCTTATAACTGACAGCTTGTACCCTTTGTTTAACATCTTCCCATTTTCCACACACCCTAGCCCCTGGGTATCACTATTTTACTCTTTGGCCTATGAGTTTGTCTTTTATCAATTTCACATACACATGTGATCAGAGTATTTGTCCACCTCTATCTAGCTTATTTCACTTAGTATAATATCCTCAAGATTCATCCATGTTGTGGCAAATGGCAGGATTTCTTTCTTTTTATGGTTGGAAAATATTCCATTGTAAATATAAACCATATTTGTGTTTCCATTTATCTGTCTACAAACAATTATGTATGTCCATATCTTGGCTGTTGTGAAAAATGCTACAACAAAAAAGGAATGCAGACATCTCCTCAAGACACTGATTTATTTCCTTCATATGTATACTAAGAAGTGTCACTGTGGATCACATAGTAGATGTATTTTTAATTTTTTGAGGAAACTTCATATTGTTGTTTATAATTGCTGTAGAACTTACATTTCTATAAAAAATGTACAGGGTTCCCTTTTCTCTACATCCTTGTCAGTACTTAATATTTCTTCTCTTTTTGATAATAGCTATGCTAACAGATATGAGTTTATATCTCATTGTGGTATTCACTTTGATTTCCCTGATGATTAGTGATGCTGATTACATTTTCCATGCATATTGGCTATATATATATATATATATATCCAATGTAAAAGTATAATCTATAAGTTACATAGTATATATACTATAAACTTATCTCTTAGACCTGCCTCTGCTGCATCCCATAAATTTGGTATTATTTTCGTTGGTCTCAATATACTATTTTGATTCATCTTTTCTTTTTAAATAATTTTATTTATTTATTTGAGAGAGCACTAGAGAGACAGAGTAAGCATGAATGGGGGCAGAGGGAGAGGGAGAAGCAGGCTCCTTGCTCAGCAGGGAGCCCAACACAGGACTTGATCCCAGGACACTGGGATCATGACCCGAGCCAAGTAACCCACTAAGCCACCCAGGCACCCTTGTGATTCATCTTTTGATTTTGTCTTTGATTCATTGCTTGTTCAGAGGAATGCTGTTTAATTTTTGCATATTTGTGAATTTTCTAATTTTCTTCCTATTATTAATTTCTAGATTCATACATTTTAATTGGAACAAATGCTTAATATAACCTCAACCTTTTCAAATTTCAGACTTGCTTGGTAATGCAACATATTATCTATCCTAGAGAATGTTTTGTGTGAGCTTAAGGTGCTATTGGTTAGAATATTCTGTATATGTCTGTCATGTCCATTTGGTTTATGGTGTTATTCAAGTCCACCATTTCTTTTTTGATTTTCTGTCTTAAGTATCTATCCAAAGTTGAAAGTAGGGTATTGAAGTCCTACTATTGGTGCACTGCTTTCTATTTCTCCCTTCAGAGATGACAATGTTTGCTTTAATTATTTAGGCATTCTAATGTTGAGTGTGTATATATTTAGGATTGTTATATCCTCTTAATTAATTGATCTTTTTATCACTAGATAATGACCTTCTTTGTTTTTTTGTCATCCTTTTTGGCTGAAAGTCTATTTTATCTTCTATAAGTGTAGCCATCCCTGATCTCTTGTGATTATCATTTTTATGAACTATCTATCCCCATCCTTTCACTTTCAGCCTATGTAGGTCCTTAAAGCTAAAGTGAGATTTTTGCAGCACATGGTTGGATCTTGTTTTTTATTCATTAAGCCACTGTGTCTTTGTTTGAATAATTTAACCCATATGCACTTAAAGTAATTATTGATAGATAAGGACTTCCTATTGCCATTTTGTTAATTGTTTTCTAACTATTTTGTAGTTTCTGTTCCTGTCTTCCTCTATTTCTGGCTTCCTTTGTCATTTACTTTTTATAATGATATGCTGAAATTTCTTTCTTTCTTTCAGGTATCTGTGAGATGCTTTTCTTTGTACTTACCATGAAGCCTATGTAAAATACCTTATAGTCAAAGTAGTGTATTTTAAACTGATAACAAGTTACTTTCAATCACATACAAAAACTCCATACATTCAGGATGTGAATAGTCGGTTATCTCTCCAGGCAATTCCCCCTACGAACCAAGGATAGCATCATTTTGGAGAGATCTTCACCATCATCTGGAGGCTATACTTCTTAGAACCATCCTGTGTAAAGGACAGCTTCTGCCACCAGCTGGTACACCATTCACCCTCTCTATAGTAAACATGGAATTTAAAATATGCACATCTTGTTGTGCCACACACTATGAAAACTGTGATTTCTTCTGGCTCTTTCTGAAGACTGCTGAATCATCACCATGCCATGCCTTTCTTGCATCCTCCTGCCTGTCTGCTTATCTCCTTTATTTCCACTGCATTTGCAATCCACATATTTTGGTGTCTACGGTTTTAGTGTAGCTAAAAACAGTTGTGATTTTTGTTTTTAATTTTTTATCTTTTATAAGTTTCCAAGGAGAAAAAGAGGGAAATGCTGATTTTATACTATCACATTCATATTGAATGCCTTAGAAAATTCTGTTAAAATTTGCCAACACATATGCCTATATATATGTTTGCCAAGAATGAAGCAGATCAGTGTCCACCTGATTCACTGCTGCATCCCCAGTGCTGATACTAATGCCTCACAAGCAAAGGATATTCAATAAATAATTGTTAACATTATGAAGTCTATGTATATATGAGCTGTTGGTCATTCACTTAAAATATCGTTCTTTCTGATGCCTTTATACAATGGCTAAAAAGAAGGTGGCAAATATATGTAGGTGTATAGAACTCACACACTTAAAATTTAGTAAAATTAGATTGCTAAACATTACATATAAGGTTTACTCTGTTAAAAAGGAAAAACCAAGAAAATAATAGCTAATGTCTATAACCATATATGGATGCTTGTGCATTTTTTTTAAAAAAAGAGATATGAGTGTAAATCAAAAGAAACTTTAACCTTCCCTATCATGTGTCTTTCTAAAAATGAGACTTTTATTTATATTACACTTGTGTAATTTAAAATAAACTTTAAAACCATATCCTATTTTCCTGGAAAATGGTACAGCTTACCTCTCTTTCTCTCTAGATTTTTGCCACAGATCAGATCTCAGAAACAGCTTCACTGGGAGATGGGAATCTGCATGACAAGGTTTATGAGAATGCTCTTTGAGAACAATTTCTACCAGGGGTGTGGAAAGATTTAAGCAAAGGAAAAAGTTTGGTTGTGATGCAGTTAGAGCACAGACCTCAATCAATCTCACAGATATTCTACAGCTGGGACGGCTGTTCAGCGTTTCCCTCCCTGAAGAAAGTGGGATAGGCCATTAAACCCCAGCATCAACCAGTCAGTGTAAGTGGGTTATGTCTCTCTAGCTAAGAGCAATTCCTAGAGAGGGACTCATCTAAGAACTGTCAGTCACCAAGATTCCCAGGAGCTAGGGCATGGGTATTTGAGTGCTTTAATCCTGATGTGGCAGGGGAGAAGAATCTGGATAGCATCCATAAGTATGTGAACTCCTACAGAAGAGGAACTGTGTCTTTATCGGCATTTTATCACCAGCCTACTGCTTACTTTCTGGTACATGACAGAGATTCAGTGAAAACTTGCTGGATGAATGAGTAAAATAACATATCTGGTAAGTATAAAACTCACTTTCACTTGAGTATAAAGAAAGAGCTAAGAGGGATCCCTGGGTGGTGCAGCGGTTTGGCAACTGCCTTTGGCCCAGGGCGCGATCCTGGAGACCTGAGATCGAATCCCACGTCAGGCTCCCGGTGCATGGAGCCTGCTTCTCCCTCTGCCTGTGTCTCTGCCTCTCTCTCTGTGTGACTATCATAAATAAATAAATAAATTTTTAACAAAAGAGAGATCTAAGAGTGTTGAAAAATGAATCTAAAAGAAGTAGATAAGATTCTGTTATGGTTAATGTTATATGTCAACTTGACTGGGCAATGGAATGACAAGGTAACTGGTTAAACACTATTTGTGGGTATGTCTATGAGAGTGTTTGAGAAAGAGACTAGCATTCGAATTGGTGGATTAAGAAAGGCAGTTTATCTTTCCCTTTGTGGGTGGTGGACATCATTCAATCTGTTGAAGGCCTGAATAGAGCAAAAAAATAGAGGTCTATATATATATATAGTCTATTGGTTTTGTTTCTCTGGAGAATCCTAACTAATACAATACTTGATACCAAGAAGCAGGGCAGCAAATACCTAAAAATATGGGCATGGTTTTGGAACAGGGTTACCAGGCTGGAAGATGTTTGCGGTACATGCTAGATGAAGCTGATACTGCTGTGAATGAACTGTTAGGGGAGCCTCAGTGGCTCAGTCAGTTAAACTTCTGCCTTGGGCTCAGGTCAAGATTCCTGTTCAGTACTGAGCCTGCCTCTCCCTCTACCTCTGCAGTTCCCCCTATTTGTGCTCCCTTGTACTCTTTCTCTGTCAAATAAATAAACAGGGATCCCTGGGTGGAGCAGTGGTTTATCACCGGCCTTTGGCCCAGGGCGCGATCCTGGAGACCCAGGATCGAATCCCATGTCGGGCTACCAGTGCATGGAGCCTGCTTCTCCCTCCGCCTGTGTCTCTGCCTCTCTCTCTCTCTCTCTGTGACTATCATAAATAAATAAAAATTTAAAATAAATACATAAATAAATGAATAAATAAACAAATCTTTAAAAGAAGAAGAAGAAGGAACTGTTAGATAATTCTGGTGAGAGCTCAGAAAGAAAAGAGGAGAGCTGGAGAGAGCTTCCATCATCTTAGAAAATACATAATCATGCAGGTATTGGAGCAAATATGGATAAAAGTAGATGAAGCTCTGAAAGACCATTCTGATGAGATCTCAGATTGAAATAAGGAACATCTTATTGGACAATAGAGAAAAGGTGATCTACCTTATAAAGAATGTGGCCACATTATGTTTGTGTTCTATTGTTTTGTGGAAGGTAGAACTTGTGACTTATGAAATTGAATATCTAACTGAAAAGATTTCTATAAAATAGTGTTGAAGAATCAGAATGGTTCCTCCTGACTACTTAAGTGAAATGCAAGAAGAAAGAAACTGAAGACAGAATTGTTAAGCAAAAAGGAATGAGAATGTAAAAATTCTTAGCCTATTCAGATTGTTGAGAACACTAAGGGTGTGGTCCCAAAACCTTCTGATAAGGAAATTAGCATTGGTGTGAACTTAATCAGTGACCCTAGTATAAACACTGCCAGTTTGAACTAAAACTGTTAGAGACAAAATGAAATGAGGGAAGACTGTCAGACTTCTTAGATGCTACAGAACTGGAACTTAGTTCTATTCAACTGCAAACATGCATTATCCTTCAAAACAAGAGAAGAAGAACCCCAAACAAAATATAAAGATTATTAGGCTGTCATACCTAAGACAGGCCCAGAGGGCATGGGCCTGGTGAGTGGGGCTGTCTTCAGTTTAATTTCAAAGGGCAGCATCACTGCCCAGCCAAGCTGAAGGAGCATAATCCCTACCCCTAGGGTTTCCTGAAGGCTGGATTGCCACTCCAGTGGGCCTACAGAGAATAGCAGTAAGCCAAAGAGGATTGTTCTCAAGTCTTAAGGTTTAATGGAGACTTGCTAAGTTTAAAACCAATACTTGGGACTCATCACTCCTTTCTACTTTCTGATTTCTCTCTTTTAGAAGGTCTACCCATGTCTATCTCACTACTATATTTTGGAAGTGCATAACTTATCTAACTTCATAGGTTCACAGCTGGAGAAGAATTTTGCCTCATGATGAATTGTACCTTGAGTCTCATCCATATCTGATTTAGATGCTATTTAGGTAAGACTTTGGACTTTAGAGTTGATGCTGAAGTAAGTTAAAACTTCTGAGGGGGTAGCCCCGGTGGCTCAGCGGTTTAGCACTGCCTTCAGCCCAGGGCGTGATCCTGGAGACCCAGGATTGAGTCCCTCGTCAGGCTCTCTGCATGGAGCCTGCTTCTCCCTCTGCCTGTGTCTCTGCCTCTCTCTCTCTCTCTCTCTCTCTCTCTCTGTGTGTCTCTCATGAATAAATAAATAAAATCTTAAAAACAAAAAGACTTCTGAGGCTGTTAAGATGTATCGAATGTACATTGCATGTAGGAAGGCCAAGAATTTTGGGGGGCCATGGATGGAATGCTATGGACTAAATGTTTGTTTCTCATAATTCATATATTGAACCCTAATCCCCAGTGTTATGGTATCTGGAGGTGGGACCTTTGGGATGCTAATTAGGGTTAGATTATGCCTTGAGGATGACACCCTCATGATGGGATTAATGTCCTTCAAAGAAGAGGAAGAGACATGAGATTTTCTCTGGCATGTGAGGATACAGCAAAGTGTTCATCTATAGGCCAGAAAGAAGGTTCTCATCAGGACACAAAATTGGTCGGGGCCCTGATCTTGGTTTCCAGCCTCTAGAACCATGAAAAAATGAACATTTGTTGTTTAAGCCATCAGTCTTGGCTATTTGTTATAGCAGCCTGAACTAAACAAGACAATTCCCTGTAATATTGGAACTGTGATAACGAGTGACATTGGTAAGCTGTGTTTAGCCATAGTAAAGGGTAGAGACTATATTTTACACATCTTAGGAATCTCTTGAAGGGTTTTAGCCAGTCTTATGATCAACTTTAGATTTTGGATTGAGCACTTGCCCAACAGTATAGATGAGAACAAAACAGGAGGAAACAAGATGACCCACAGCTTTTGAAATAGTTTGAATAAAAGTAGATGAAGCTCTGAAACAGAACCAGCAGCAGTAGAAATAGGAAAAATTATTTTTAAAATATGACTTGATTCTGTGTAGGGGTAAGGGAGAGAGGAGTATAAAATGATCCCAAATTTTCCAGCTAGCATGACTAGATGTTGGAATTAAGTGAATTCTAAAACATAAGAGGAGTAACAGTTTTGAAAGAGGAATTTCACTAGGCCGTTAAGACCAGAGAATGTCTTGCTTACCATTTTATCCCTAGCCCCTAGGATAGTGCCAAGCATATTTTAAACAGAGAGATCATTAGAAAAGTCAGGAGAGTGGATGAAGTGACATTCGAAGTCCTTTCCTAGTATATTATTGCATTAAACAGTGAGTCCTGCACAATATAATACTCTGGTCCTCTGAAATTACTTTTTATAGAAGTACCTGAGAGTATGCTAAACCCTTCAGAGAAAATTCTCGGATGTACTACAGAGCCCTTTAAATTTTAACAGAGATACCTTGGGCTTCTGCAAAGACTTGATTCTAATAGAATTTGTCAAAAATATGTTAAGTATTTTTAAAGCTGTATTTGAAATACACAGTCAACTGTGAACTAGAATCATATCTGAGCACTTTAGGGATAACTAATAATGTTTTTATTTTTGACTGTGAGAGAAAATGTCATATATTTGGCTTGAAGTATAAATCCAT
Source organism: Vulpes vulpes (assembly GCF_048418805.1). Taxonomy (NCBI): domain Eukaryota; kingdom Metazoa; phylum Chordata; class Mammalia; order Carnivora; family Canidae; genus Vulpes; species Vulpes vulpes. The sequence goes on along the minus strand of NC_132783.1, from coordinate 75,597,103 downwards.
ACTGGCATAAGACTCTTTTTTTTTTTTTTTAATATTTTAGGAGTTTCTTTTAAATACACAAAAGTACCAATTTAGCCTTACTTATTCATCTTACAGAGAAAGAAATTTAAGCTTAGAGAAGTAAAATAGTATGCTCAGGACACATATCACATCAATGGAAGGATACAGAAGGAAGCCAACTGTCCCAGGTAAGAGTGTGATGATCTTATCACTGCACCAATAGGCTGGGAAAAGATGGCATTTTCATTCAGACAACTTCCTGCTACCGCTGTTAGGTAATTACCCTACCCCTTGTAGATAATGTGATTGAGTGATTCCAAAAAGCATTAATGTAACACATAAAGGTCCAGAAAAACCCTACCATTTATCTAGGCAGCAAAAATTAAAGTCTATAAATTACAAACAAGGGTAATGACTCTGATATAAAGAAGAGTCACAGTGAGCAAATTAAATCCACAAGTCTATAGAAACAGATTGATTACAAACACATTTTCGAGGTGAAGGGCAGGGCCGCTGAATAGATAGGGAAGAAAAGAGATTTTTCTGCTTCTTTTCTTTTCTGAGAAAAATGCCTCTATTTTGTTTCTTTTGTAACCCCTGTTCAGAGATACCTTCCTTTCATCAGCCAACCAAGTGTCACTCCCCAAAAGGTCCATGTGGAACATCCAGTCAAGGGGCACTGCACTGAGCACCTGAGTGCCGAAGTCACAGAGAAGAGGTGGGTGCTTGCATGGTTCACACTCGAGAGCAGGGGAGGTTCTACCTTTCTTCCTTCATAACTGAGCCATTTCTACTTACCTCTGACTCCACTACTGTTTTAAGAACAATAATAGGAATGATCAGTGAATCGATTGCTTCATGAGGCATAATGATGATTCATACTTTTTATCTATCCACAGTTTTTATTTTCAATTTCACTAAATCAATCAACTCCTTCATCTGCAGAGTACCATAATCTCAGTAGACTCTATATGCATTAGTTTGATTATTCTTTTTTTTTTTTTTCAAAGATTTTATTTATTTACTTGAGAGAGGGAGCATGAGAGAGAGAGAGAGGGAGCAAGAGCAAGAGAGCACATGCACAGGTGGTGAGAGGAGGAGCAGAGGAAGAGAGAGAAGCAGACCCCACGCTGAGCAGGGAGCCCTATGTAGGGCTGGATCAAAGGACCCTAAGATCATGACCTGAGCCAAAGGCAGATGCTTAACTGACTGAGCCACCCAGGTGCCCCTAGTTTGATTCTTCTTTATCTTAAAAAGACACACTATTTTTCTCTCTTCACAGTAGGAAAAAAAAAAATTAGAGTAGGATGAGTGTCCTTTTTTTGTACAGAACCAGATAGTAAATATTTTAAGTTCTGCAGGCCATATGGTCTCTGTTGGATCTACTCAGTTTTGCCATTGTGGCATAAAACTATCCATCGACAATATGTAAATGAGTATGTCTGTGTTCCAATAAAACTTTATTTATAGACACTAAAATTTAAATTTCAAATAATTTTCACATGTCACAAAATATTATTCTCCTTTTTTTTTTCCCCCAACCATTGAAAAATGTTAAGCCATTCTTAGTTTGTAAAGTATACCAAGCAGGCCAGGTTTGGCTTGTGCATTATAGCTTGCCCATCACTAAATTAAAACTTTAACTTTTCCTTCTTCAGAAAGAAAGCAGTCAATTCAGGAAGAGCCTAGTATAACCGGCAATCAATATTGATTATGGCAAAAGTAACTTTCATTGGCTCTTTGTCCATATTTTTTGTCAGTGTAAAAATATCTGAATCTTGCTCATAAGCTTGCCAGCCTTGCTGAGAGATCATGAGCCATGACATGTTTATTGGGAAATGGTTTCCTTAAATGGTCACCTGGTTAACTCCTACTCATCAAATCATGGATTAATAATAATAGGAATAATAATAATTCACTTGCAAAATGAATAAACCTTTTTATCACTTGTCTAATACCTTTGTTGCACTAATAAGAAACTTACACTATGGAGTTCCAATCGAAATTCCATCTTGGTTCACATACTCAGGATTTGCAGGAAGAATACCATTCTGGGCCTTCATTCACCTGAAAAAGAATGTGTTTTCAGTTTTATCTTTTCAAGAACATTTGCCAAAATAATTCATTTGTGATACTTGGGCATGTACAAATTGTCAATCTACTTTTTAATTTCAGAGAGTAATTTCTGGCCACTTGTCTTCAGGCTAGTAAAGACTGAAGTGACAGGCCTTTGGTCAGCTCAGACTGGGGGAAGAGAAAAAAATTATAGAGTTTTATATGTCACTTACTGGCACCCACATGGCCAGGGTTAGATTTTCCTGGGGCCAGTAAGAGAATGTGGAATTAATACTTCGGCATGACTGTTGCCCAGAGCCAGAGAGCTAGCAAGGCCAGGTAGGTTTAGTAAAGCCAGAACTGAAAAACAGACCAAGCTTGATACAAAGACTAAGAGGCATGGGATAAACTATAAATCAGAGAATCTACAGAGATAAGATCAAGAGCTGATAGGAAATGGAACCGGGCTACAAGATTCTCCAGTGTTTTCTATGCACACTACCAGATACTAGATGCTCACAGTTGTCTTTAGGGGTCAATGTGCACATATTTCCAATGTGTTAACCTAGGGCAGAGAAGATTATTTTGCTACTAGAGATCTCAGGTTTCAAAGGGTGGAACACTATGCAAGATCTCAAGGGCCCTTGGCGAATAATTTTCTAAGCTTATATATCACTGGCATTACTTCAATATGCTATATGCTATACCATATGGCTATATCTCTCTCTTAAGATTGTTAGTTTTTTTAATATATTGTAATTTTCACTACTTATAAAATTATTATATATCACAAAACATCTAGGATAGTACACAAAATGTTGTTAGGACTGTATTTAAATAAATACAGTATGAGTAAGAGACACAAAACCTCTCTGCTTCACCAGAAATAGTGTTTTTTAAAACACTTTTTAAAAAACTTGAATATGATTATTTTTGATTGAAACTTTTGTTTTGCCCATGACTAAAGCAATACATGCTTACTAGTAATCAGTGAGAAAAAAAAAGAAAAGAGAAAAGGAAGGGAGGAGGGAGATGGAAAAGCAATTAGGGAAGGAGAAAGGGCAAAAGACAAAATATTTCCACTGGTACAATTTTTGTGTTGCTCATGTTATTGTTTATATTATTTTTTATATTCATATACAGAATTTAAATGGATGGATAGATGAGAAATTATACATGTGCATAGTTTTTTTTTTTTTTTACTAGGCCAGATATTTCCTATTTTACTATAAACTTTCTTTTTTAAATTTTTTTTATTGGAGTTCAATTTGCCAACATTTAGCGTAACACCCAGTGCTCATCCCGCCAAGTGCCCCCCTCAGTGCCCATCACCCAGTCACCCCAACCCCCTGCCCTCCTCCCTTTCCACTACCCCTTGTTCATTTCCCAGAGTTATGTGTCTCTCTATAAACTTTCCCATAAAATCATTTTAATTTCTACATTAAAGTCCATTAACTATATATTTGTCACAGGTTATACATATCTGTGGTAGGTGGGTTCTCTGGGAAGCACACTCCCACTCAGCTTAGGGTGCAAAGATTCAGGGATGAGTGCCCTTGGAATGAACATCGTAGGGAGGGCAAAGAAGGCAGGACTGGGCAGAGAGAAGTCAGGCTGTAATGCTGGCCCCATAGCCAGCTTGGGCAACCCCACAGGGAGCTCTGGCGCTAAAATTTGCCCCATGTTTCACCTTAATACCCCTAAATTTTATATCATGGTACATGGGCTGTCTTGAGAAGGGTGTATGACATCCAGCAAGGTAGCTTTCAGCAGCCATCTGGAGTCCACCTAACAGAAGCACTGCCACTTGACATTGTCTGCTGACAGCAGCAAGGGCAACAAGTTCTTCCTTGCAGGGATATGTGGACATTGTATCAGCATGCCCACCACAATATTCCATTTAATGTAACTTTTCATTGTTGCATTTTTATATTCTTACCAATTTTCCTCTATTAAAAATACTCTGCACATTTTCTTAAAACAGGTATTTAGGATTATTTCTTTAGTTTATATTCTTCGAACTAGAATTACTGGGTTAAAATATTTTAACGATATGATAAATTGCCCTCAAATAGTTGTTCCAATTTGAACTCAAGCTACTAGTATACAAGAGGTGCCCATGTTCCAGAATTTTCAGCTTCGGATATTTTAATCTAAAAGTAATAAACCGACATAGATTTTTCTAAATTTTCCTCCTATAGATTATCAGTGAATCTTAACATTAATTTTTGTTTTTTCAATCGATAATATAACCTCTGTTGCAAATTGCCAATTCATTCTGCCCATTTTCTTAAGGGAGTATAGTATTTTCACCACGAATGATAGAATTTTTTAAAGTCTTGTTCGATTCCAGTATAGTTAACATACCATGCAATATTAGTCTCAGCTGTACAATATAGTGATTCAGCACTTCCACAGGACACCCAGTGCTCATCACAACACGTGCACTCCTTCATTCCCACTACCGATTTTCCCCATCCCCCCACCCACTGCCCCCTTGGTGACCATCAATTTGTTTTCTATAGTTAGGAGTCTGTTTCTTGGTTTGCCTCTCTCTCTCTTTTTTCCCCTTTACATGTTTTTGTTTATTAATTTCTTAAACTCTACATATGAATAAAATCATATGGTATTTGTCTTTTTCTGACTGACTGACTTACTTTGCTTAGCATAATACTCTTTAGCTCCATCCATGCCTTTGCAAAGCCATTGATGAAGTTTTGGAATATAGGTGAGGTGTGGTGGGGTGAGGATTGGAGGCAATGACCAAGAAAGAATTCTTCAGACGTCTTTGGTGCAAAATGGTCGTTTTACTAAAGCACAGGGACAGGACCCATGGGCAAGAAGAGCTGCTGCCCTGGGCTTGTAAGGAGTGGCTGATTATATACCTGGGAGTTGGCAGGGGTTTGGGGATAGCATACTCTCCAAGGAATTTTTGAAGCAAGGTTTCCAGGACCTTGAGGGGGCTAACTATTATTGGGGAAAGCTCATTTATTACCATCTAATAAAATCTTAGTCATGAGACCCTTCAGATGTTTATCGGTGGGCCATGTGCTTGGGGGATGATTGCCAACACATATCTTGCAGGAATAGAGATAAAGGAAATTTCTAAAGGAATTTTTATATGTTAAAGTAGACTTACAGGATCCTGGTGGTAGAGCTAAGACTGTCTTTTGCCCTTAGTAAAGTATTAACACAGAGGCAGCTGACTCCGTAGAGGAATGTCCCTCTCCCTGCTTCAAGGACTTGTCAATATGCTGCCCCAGGCTTTGTGCTTTGTCCTCAGCTGGTCTTCTGTTCTACCATCACTGTCATGAACAGAATTTAAAGGGGTTCACTCGTAAAAATATTCTAGTTTCAAAACTTGAAGTTAGTTAATTCAATATCATCAATTTTGCTTCTCTTTTACTCAGTTCACTTCATTAACTCATTTATATTATTTGATATTATATTTTTCATCTTCCTTTCTAGCTGGCAAGTTGAAGGGGAGAGAAATATGATGTAAAATAGCCTCACGTTCTGTATGGTACAAAAGCATAAACCACAGAAAAAGCCATAAGGAGATGCTCAAGGAAATTTATGGAAATACCATTCATTGATTTGATAGATGGATAAAAAGACGAATAGATAAATACTGTCTACCAACATATTATTTGTCAGTAGCTAAAATATAAACTAAAGAATTAAATGATTTTCTTTTAAAATATAAGAGCAATTTTGGGCTTGTTATTAACTGACACTTACAGTGCACTTTGGAAATCAAGAATAAAAAGGCATTAATAGATATTTATTTTCTCCCTGTAAGCTTTTCGTATCTTATTTTGCCACAAGAGCCTATTTGCATGGGGCCTCTCCATTTTAATTCAATCAGTTGCAAATTAATTTTCTAGGGAACAAAAAGTATTCCTGAGAGATGTTGTATGATTTCCATATTGCTTTTATTTTCATCTTTAGGTTTAAAAAAGAAAACAAAGTTAATGAAGTTGTTAGTAATAGTCTTCTTTTCACGGAATTTTTTTAGATCTCATTATGCATTTTTTAGTTGTTTTTTTTATAGTCAAGGTTCACTGCTATTCAAATGAACATCCGCCAGAACACTAATGTATTAATCATGACATACACAAATGGATGTGATAAACACTAGGAATCAAAGAGAGCTGTAATAAACAGTCTCCATATGCAATATGACTTACAAATATTAAGTGCAACCCAGGCTTGCTTTCTTTTGGTGTTCTAGGCTTTATTTTTCCCCCATTATCTATCCCTCCCACCCAAAGTTAACTTCTCCTCTTTATCGATTTTTCACAAAGGAATTAATTCCGACCACATGTCATTTATTATAGGGTTACTGCATGCAACTAAAAAGGTGCTGACTACAAAAGGACTAAAATACTTAGCAAAGTAGAGCCCAGTTTAGGTAGGCTTAGCAGATTATCAAGGTCTTACTGAGCTCTCCCCTTTTTGTCAATGCTGCACAGTTGTCAACAATTCAGAATCAATCTACCTAGAGCACAGCTAAAAATGGGAATTCAGAGGCCATGGTTCTCCAATCCCTGACAACAATAATTTCAACCAGTTTTGGGGGGTGGGAGGGTGCAGGGGACTTTCACATCTATTGATTATTCATTGCTCAAGTAACATAATTGTTCATTCAATTACCGGTAAGAAAAGAAGGGACGTCATTAGGTGCAGTAAGTCATTAGGAAACAGGGAAGTTCTGATATTCCAACCAGTGTAGTGTGATGACTCTCACAAGCGGTAGTAAAACATAAGTCATAAGACAAAGATTACAGTATCATCAAAACCAAAAGATTTCAAGGGAGCAATACAGTCTGCCCCTCTTTGTCTGAGACATCTGTCCAATTTCTCTTTAGCCTAAGAAATGGAAGCATTTTTCCTGGTTACAAAGACACACTGGTTCTAGGATGAAAAGCAGCCTTGCTGCTCTATTTTAAAGTCTGTATGACAAATGCCACAAGTGCACACACATGTGCATGGGTGTGTCTTGTTGATTTGATCAATCTCAGGTTTCATTTGCCTGACTTCACAAACCACTGCAGTAATGCTGAACTCATGGAACAGTACTATGGTTGTAGATTCTTCGTTCCTTAGCTGCAGTCTTGGAGAAGATTCCTCTGACAGTCTTAACTGGAAGTTTATAGTCTTCATCCTTAGAAATAAACCAGGCCTTATCCTCCTTGAAATCAGAGATCAATAAGGCTATTTGCATAGTGGTCTCAGAAAAAAAAAAACTATCTCCTTTTTGTTTTTAATGTGGCAATTTTACTGGCTGCTTAGCATTCTATCATTTAGAAAGTAGTTTAAAAGCATTCAAGATTATCTTTGATATTTAGAATCTTTTTCCTAACTGTATATCCCTTGGGCATCTGAAGGGCATAAGCCACTTCTATAGGGTTCTTACTTGCTGACCCAATCAGAGCACTGGTAATGAGGGAGAGCTCTTCAAGAGACCTTATGACCTATACCCAGTTATCTAATAAATGAGTATTAGTAACAAAGTAATTGATTCCTCAGGATACAAGCACATAAAGCATGTCAGGCTAAAACAAATCTCCCTTTTTGCTTTACAAAATATAAGAAGTATAGGGTCGATTTTAGAAAAGAAACAAATCCAACAAATCCATGAATATAATATATAGCTGATATATATATATCCCTACAGTAGGGAGTAGATTTATGGTTAGCAATCCAATGGATAAGGTGACTTGAATGAAAAATGAAGGACATCATCAAGGGCCAACCACTTAGTCTCAATTCTGGGACATCGCCAAGACCCAATAGCCATAAATCATGAGATGGAAACACAAATGGACACTCCCTTCACTATTACCAAACAGCAAATTCTCAGTGGGTAATGGGCTTCTTTTTATGTGTCTCATCCACCAAACTACAGTGAACTAAATGTAAATGCTCTGTGATGCCAACCCATATAATGTGTGTGCTTTGCGCATGGTAGATACTTAATGAGTGTTTCTGGGCAATTATGATATTCCTTTCATGTAAGTTTTCAAATAAGGGGGGTAGATTAGCTAGTTCTCCTTAATATTTGTGAAGTGGATGGAGCCCCTTTCTTTTCTCTGACTTGGTTCCTGCTATCAACTTAAGTGACTTCTCAACATGTCTGATCAAAACTTCCCCTTGGTAAAGCATGTGTGATGTAAGGGTCTTGAATATTAGTGAAATTCCCTTCAGAATGGCTTCAGTAAGATCAGATGAATATTTGTGGGGAGACCTCTAAGATTATGCCACAGAAAATCATGTCTGGGATTAGACAATGTGAAAAAGACCACAGCGGTGATAAAACAGCCACAGTTCCTACTCTGTTCTTCCTTTGTTTCAGAATACCTCAGCTTTTTCCTGTTTTGAATTAGTCACTACACAGCACAACAATGTATATACATAAAAATATACCATGCAATCCCCCCATATCACTGCTTAAAGCTGTTCAATGTCTTCCCTCTGTTCGTGTACAACATTTAAAATCCTGAACAACACCTCATGTTGTGGTTCTCATGTGAGAACCATGCCCTGGTTCTCTGTGCTCCAGTTACACCCACCTTTTCTGAATTCTTCAGTGGAATCTCCCTCTCACCTTGAGAGAAATGTCTCAGTCACCTTCCTCTTCCTACCATTGCCTTGGCCAGAGTATGTCATTGATCAAGTCTCCATTGAACTGTCATTCTCAAAAAACACTGAACTTTTGGTAAGTGGGGTAATAAAATTAATAGGAAGATGTTATGGGAAATTCTAATTGGGACATTTAAGTGTATTAGGTTTAGTGAATACAAAAAAAAAAAAAAAGAATGAGTTCAGTGAAGTTAGGGTAGCCATTGAGAAAAACAGACACGCTAACATGAACTCTTTTACATTTTCGAAACCTTAAAAGAGAAGTTGGTCAAGGATAAGCAGTCCGTGGAGCATAGGATCCAGCCAAGACTGAACTGTGAGGCACCACTCCGGTCCAGAGCCCTCTCTGCAGTATTTATTAAGAAGATGCAACATACAAATGAAGTCAGTAGTAACTAAAGGCAGAATAACAGGTGGACCAGCCACCTCTACTTGGGAGGAAGCTTGGAAGGGGCATTTGGAAAGGGTTTGTCAAGTGCACAAAGCACAAGTTGACAAAAGAATGGATTGGGCTATAAATAAAAGATGCAGAATGCTCCTTAAGGTTACTAATATTGTCTCATTCCGTGTATCTCCAAAGCCCCACCTATTCTATTTGAGACATTGTTTCATGAAAGAAAGACCCAGGGCTCAATGATTATAGAGTTCATTTTCAAAAAGGTGTAGTGAGTCAGACTGAGTTACTAGTAGTTGTGTTAGTTTACTAAAGAGACTTCTCTTCCTCTTACTATCAACAAGGAACCCACCTAACAGGTTGTCATGGTAAATGTAAGAGGAGAGAAAATAAAGCACTGACCACAATTGTGGTTAAATATTTATGCTAAGATTTTTAAAGGTTTGTCTCACTAACTGGACTGTTAAGTACCCAGTGAATAGAATCTGTTTTGCCCACCAATGTATCAGTTGTTTATCATGTTGCCTGGAATATAATTGGGATCCAATAAATACTCTGATGGCTGACTGGACAAGTGGCATAGGGAATCCATATAATTGTGAATATTCTTCCACTTGATGCTGAACATAGAGGAATATCCCGCATACAGAATGAACATAAAAATTTGGTAAGTTCCAACAAATATACAGAAAAAGGTACTCCAGGAATTTTTTTTTTCCATTTAACGGTAGTCAAAGGGATAAGCTGATTTCCCTTCTTTCTCACAAAAATGTCTTCCCACCATCTCTGTTAACATACCACAGTCTCTTATACAATGTATTGGGGTTGGAAACTCTTCAGTGAAAGAAGGGATAGTTCTCTTTCTTATATAAGTCTTCTCTGGAGTGACCATTTTTGAGGTGTGTGAGACATACATACAGCAGTTCCTGTGATGCTGAGGTAATCTATCAATTAAAGAGACCCCAAAACTCTACGAAAATGACAAGACTTTTTTTTTTTTTAAAGATTTTATTTATTTATTCCTGAGAGATACAGAGAGAGAGGCAGAGACACAGGCAAAGGGAGAAGCAGGCTCCACACAGGGAGCCCGATGCGGGACTCGATCCCAGGTCTCCAGGATCACGTCCTGGGCTGAAGGAAGAAGCTCAACTGCTGAACCACCCAGGTGTCCCAAGACTTTGTTTCTTTTAACAAAAGTCTCCAGAACACACAGGTAGCTGAAAATGGGAGTACAAGCAGAGATCCTAAAATGAAGAACTCCCTCTCTACCTTTAACAAAAAGAATTTTCAAAATTTGTTTGATTTCAGACTTTATCAAGCTGAATGGAGGAAAAATAGAGGAATAAGAATTCGGCCCTAAAATTTCATGGCATGCTCCAGCCTCTGGGTCTGGCCTATTTCATCCACACAGTCACTTAATACCTTTCGGTAGGTATGGCACACAGACCAGCAAGCATCCACTTCACCAGAAAATTTAAAAAATACAGAATCTGAAGCCTCACTTCAGATCTAGTGAAAATCAGTCTTTTATCAGGCAATCCATGTGCCCATTAAAATTTGAAAAGTACTGACCTGGAACCTATAGTATATGATGGAGTGTATGTGTTAGACTACATTTTAGAATATTTTTAAAGCTGAAATTTAAAATTGAGGGTAGAAAAGATGATTCTTGGGACACACACAGATGAAAGAATTTCTTTTCATAGGAAGATACTAAAATTTAGAAAAGGTCAGAGACTACATCCCGCAGCTCCAAAAGGCAAATTCAAACTAGTCTAGCCAGAAAGAACAATAAAAGCATTAATCATTCCCTTCCAGTCCTTCAAGCTTCAGATATTCTCACAGATGAGAAAGACAGAAGGAAGATGTTCTATCCACAGAGGAAAAGTCAAGAAGTCAGAAAAGGCCCAGTGCTCAAAAGATACTGTAAGAGAAGCCCAGAAATTATAAACTGTACTCTTGGTAATATAAAAATAGTAATTCTATTTCTCAACTCTCCTTTTTCACTTGCAGTGTACTTAAAATTTTTTTATTCATAGATAGTTATATACATTTTATATCATTCCTCATTTTCTCCATTAGATTATAAATTCCATAAAGAAAATGATAGCTCCTTACCTGCTCAAAAGAGATTTCCATTTTTCACAAAGATTTATTATGCACCTTTTGACCACTCACTCTCCAAATATAAAGGACAATTAAATTTCCTCAGGAATAAGCACATGATTCAATTTCTCTTGCAATACTCATCTCCCCTTTCCACATCCCCAATCCCTTCCGAATGAACTCCTGTCACCACCTCAGAGAAATCTTTCCTGGCTTCCCCACTCCTTCCTTTCTACTTCTAAAACACTTAGCCCTTCCCTCAACTCTAGCACTTACAGTGTTCGGTAAATTGCTTATCATCTGTCTCTGTTATCTACTGTGATGTCCTTGAAGCCAACACCATAGCACAGATGTAGTTAGAGCCTTCCAGCTTGAGTCAAACTTGAATAAAATACCTCATTTTGCAACTTATGCTGCCTGATACCACGCTTTCAATAAATTTCTGCTCTGTTTCCACAATGGTTCCTCAATTTCTGGTTCACCTCTGTGCATGTGATCTCTATTCAGTGTTCATCCTGTTGTACACCAACTTCAGTTTTATTGACATTTGCCAGAAGAACTGAATTATATTCATGGCTGTAGGGATTTTGCTCAAGAGTGATGCAGTTTTTCTCCATCAGGTCCCTTCATGTTCTTCCATCATACACTGTCCGAGCTCAGTCATGTGACCTCAAACCCCTGCAGGTGCAAACCAGACCCTGGCCCCCAAACCGGAGCCCAGGTTGATCTCTCTTCCTCAGCATTCAGAACAACTGTTGGCAATGATGTTTTTTCCAGTCATTACACTTTTACATGTCCAATTGCTCCAGTAATGTTTACTCAAAAAATAACTGCATAAATAATCTTAAAACTGGAATCTGAAAGATCTGCTAAACTCTCAATCATATAAAGAAATCCTTAATCTTATGTTCTTTTCTTCAATCTCCCAAAGGAGGATAAATAGGCCAACTTGTATCTCACATGACTTTCTTTTGAATAAAACTGGTAATCATCCCCTCTAAATACAAGACACACAAAAACATAGAGAAATTGATGTCGAAAATGCACCTCATTCATCAGGATTCTGAGTTACTATCCAGAGAATCCATAGTATGTCTGATCAGAATCAGAAACCCAATTGGATGTGCCTTTACACTGGCTGGAAGGGATACTGGGAGGTGTAGGCTGTTAGGGATTGCATTTTAGGAAGATAGAATTCACACTACGGATTATTAATAAGTGGAGTGGATACAAAGAGATTTGAAGTAGCCATGAATAGCACACATTCTCTACCTTTACCAAGGTATTAGACTGTGAAAAGTCTAGATATCACACAAAGTAATGGGAACTTTCTCGGGATTGGGACTCGCTAAAACGTTTAGTGCAATAGTATGACATCACCAAAGCTATCTTATAAGAAAACATTTCGGGCAAAAGACAGGATTAGATTCATGAAAGGATAAAAGGAAGATGTTATTGGCAAGATAATAATGAAAACCTGAAAAACGAAGGGTAATAAATAACTAAAAATTACTGAGCATTTAATCCTCATGAAAACTTTGGTGGAAGCTTCCATTGCTCATTCTCATCTAATTGTCCTTTAGGTTAAGCCCCAAGAGAGTATTTACACTTCTGTGTGTTTTTGTGCATGACTAGTTCTGGCCAATGGGTTGTAGGAGAAAGGAGAATATGTCATTTCTGGGTCAAAGCATTTAAAGGCTGCATAAAACCGTCAGTCAATAAGCCCCTTTCAAGCACTCTCCTTCCCAGTCACAATGGACAGTTGAAACACCCCTTGTAAAAGGATCCTCAGTCATCCTGGATCCAAAGTAACTGATGTGCAGAGCCTTCTGCCAACCAGTGCAGGATATGAATTGTGAACGAGGTAAAAACCTGTGTTTGTTAAGCCCCCAAGATTTTAGAGTTTATTTTGTTTTGTTTATTTTACCACTGCATAAATTAGCTTGAACTGCCTTACCCAATAATCCTGTAGAAGAGCAATTGCCATCCTAATTTTCAGCTAGGGACAATGAGGCTCAGAGAGATTAACCAAAGTCAACAAGGAAATGTGTACTGGAGGTGGAATTTGTTTTGTTTTGTTGTTGTATGGCTGTGTTACCTTTTGTTTGTTGTTTTTGTAATTATATCATTCATGTTTTATAATATGTGTATATATACATGTATGTACACATATATATGTATATAATAATAATATGGATTGGTTATTGGATTTGGTGAAAAATAGGCCCTTATCACCCAAAGTAGTAAATAAATATACATAAATATGTATATTTATATACATTTATATATGTATATATAATAATTATATGCATGTATATAATAAATTCTATAAATATGTATCTAATATATATACAAACATATATAAATAGATAAATAGATACTATATATATATAAATTTTTGCATAACACATATATGCAGATAATTTTTTCCTTTTATTTTAGAACATTTTTCTTGGCTTGACCCTTCCAATGTTGTCAAATTGCTTTCTAAAACGACTGTAATAATTAATAGTTCCACAAGTAATACACAAAACTCCTTCTTTAGCTGCATGCCAGCCAGCAAATAGCATTACTCTGTTTAATTTTTGCCAGTCTGAGAACAATACAACAACATTTAATTATTATTTAATGCACATTTCCCTGACCTCTTCTGAGTATGATCATCTTTTCTTACATTTGTTAGATGAATTGCTCTTTATTGATTATTCATTTATTGTTACCAAATTTTCTCTTGGGTCATTTGTCTTTTCATTGTCAATTTGTAAGTGTTCTTTCTACATATATGTTAATCCCTTGTCACCTGTGTTGCAAATATATTTTACAAATCTACTGCAAGTTGATTGACTTTATGGCATTTCTGCCATATAAAGCAACTTAAAATGTATATGGTAAAATATGCCTGGTCTTTTAAAAGTGTATTATGAAATATTTCAGACAACATATATATAGAAGTAAAATAAAATATGATGAATTAGTTTAATAAATAATGAATTTTAAAAATATATAAATATATTGAATACATAAATGAATTTATTTAACAATATAGTTAAAGCCTGAGGTATAACTCTCCCCAATCACACTTCCTTCCTCACTCCCAGAATTGACCACTATCCTATATTTGTTATATATCATTTCTTTTCATTACCTTATGTTTTCATCATAGTTGTTTTCATCTATTGGGTTATGTATAGTATTGTTTTTCATATTTTAAAATTTTGTATAAATGTATTAATACTACATATATTTTTTTCTTGAACTTCAGTTTTTTGCACTGTGCTATGTTTTTGACATTCATCAATATTTAACTATGTAGTTCTGATTTATTAATTTTATCTGCAACATAAGTATGCTAAGTATAAGTTAGCATACTCGGACAGGATCCTTTTCTTGTTAAGAAACATTTGAATTGTCTCCAAAATTCTGTAATTATAAACAATGTTACCATTGTTGTGATCATTCTTGTGCTCTTTTCCTTCTGAGTATATGGGAGAAATTTTCAAAATTACATACCCAGCAAAGAATTTCTGACTTCAGGGTTAGTACTAACTCCTTAATCACTAAATGACATAGTTTATCAATATGCACCCCCGCCAATTATATATGAGTTTCTCTTGCTTCACATTTTCACAAACACTTATATGGTTAAATTTTTTTATTATGGCAAATTTGATGTGTGTGAAATGATATTTAATTGTAGTTTTCATTAGTTTCCCTAAGTACTAATGAGGTCAGTCATTCTTCATATGTTTGTTAGCCTCTAGAGATTACCTCTTCTATAATTTGATCACACCATTTCCTTCTAGATTTTCTATTGCATCATTTATGTTATTCTTACTGATTTTTAGGCTTGCTTTATTGTGAATCTTAATCCTTTATGATTAACACAAATCTCTCTCCTAATCTGTGGCCTGTATATGTATGCTTTTTCATAATTCTTTTAGAGAAACCAAAATTATAAGTTTTATTATAATTTAGCTTATAAATCATTTTCTTTGAAGTTTGCTGTTTTTTGTCATGTTTAAGAAAACTTTCCCCAAATAATATTGTGAAGCTATGATTTGAACCCATTTCCTGAGTGGTAAAAATACTCTTTCATATTTTCTTCAATTTTTTTAAATTTGAGGTGTGTATATGATGTTGACTGATTTTGAGTTTGGGTGGTAAGGGCTACTTTTCACCAAATCTATAAAACCAATTTATCCAGAAATATTTCCTCTAGGTTTTCAAATTTGCTGCTGGAGAGTTGTAATAACATTTGCTTATTATTCTTTTAATCTCTCACAGTAATCTCTCTTTTATATTTCTATTCTTATATGTATTTGTGCTCCCTCTCCTTTTCCTTAGGCATACTCACAGGGCATTTTTAAAATTGATTTTCTAAAAATAAAAACAAAACAAAACAAAAAGCACCAGAATCATCCTTTCAATGCTTTCAAGAGAATGTTTTAATATTTTGTAACTTCAGATTATTTTTATTTAAAAATTCCTTTCTCCTTTTAGCTTAACTGTTTTATTATAATTCCCTTAGATTAAAACAAGGTTCCTTTATTATTTCTTTCCTCTTTAAAGATGGGATATTTAAAACTGTATTCTTCAGAGAATAACTTTTTTGTATCTCAAAGATTTTATTATGAAGGATTTGACTTTTTACTTTCTAGGTAGTTTATAAGTTCAGTTTTAACTTCCTCCTTGAACCAAAAGTCATATTGAAATGTACTTCTTAATTTCCAAGTTATTAAGGTATTTATGTCCACCTTTACATTACTTCTTTCCAATTTTATTGGATTGTTATTTAAAAAGTATAGCCTATAAAATTCCTACTTTTAAAATCTGTTGAGCTGTTTCCTTGTAAGAGACAATATTCTATGCATATGCCTATAAATAACAAATAATTCAGTTATTATTAATTAATAGTAAGTAAATTCAGTTTATTGACTATTTCTGCAAGTCCTAAAGGCATTACATGTTTATCTCTATGGAATATTCTATAGAACCTCTAAATTCGGGATCCCTGGGTGGCGCAGCGGTTTGGCGCCTGCCTTTGGCCCAGGGCGCGATCCTGGAGACCCGGGATCGAATCCCACATCGGGCTCCCGGTGCATGGAGCCTGCTTCTCCCTCTGCCTGTGTCTCTGCCTCTCTCTTTCTCTGTGTGACTATCATAAATAAATAAAAATTTAAAAAAAAAATATAGAACCTCTAAATTCTTAAAATGATATATTGATGTGTTCCTCTGTTGTAATATATTCAACAAGCTACCCTGGTGTTTCTAAAGGTTTCTCCTTCATATTTAGCTTTTATATTGCTTGGTAGCAAAAGATTTACCTTAAGTCTATCTTTTTCATAACTTGTACCTTTTATCATTATGAAGGGTCTCTCTTACCATATCTACACATTTTAGCCTTATCTGGCAGTTATGATGCCGCTTCTCATTTTTAGTTTATACTTATTTTATCTCTGTTTATTCTTTAATTTCATATCTTTATGTATTATTTTGCTTTAATTTTTTTTGGTAATAGCATATAGCTGGGTTTTTTTTAATAAGTCAGACTATATATTTTAATGGCAAAAGTCAGTTCATCATATTTAGTGTAGTTATTGATGTATTTTATTCTTTGCTACCTATTTTTATGTCTATTATTTATTTTCATTTGTAATGTCCTAATTTAATTTGGTTTAATCAAGTTGCTATTCATTTCAGTTCATCTTTGTTCTGGTTTTACTTTTCAAGTCAGTCTGACAGAATGTTGTTTTACCATTGAATTTAATACATTCACAATAGTATAATGGCAGAGGTAGGTAGTAAATTCCAATCTTTCCGTCTTTACATTAAGACATTTTGCTTGCTTTATCTTTTTTATATTTGATCTGATCAACTTCATTTTCACTTTTATTGCTACATATTCCAGTTTTATTCTTAAAATTAATTTGACAGAATGTCTTTTAATGGCAGAATTTAACCCATTAAGATTTAGTATAATGGCTAATATACTCAATTCCAGTCTTTTCATAGTTCTGTTAATTTATTGTTTTACTTTTTTGCTCTTTATGTTTGCTTTTGGATCAAGTTTTTAGTCATGCCAGAAGCTATTAATTCCAACTTTTCTTCTATAAATGAGGAATTCTGTTGTACTATTACATTCCTTTTACAAGTTTCTTACCTTTCCCCATGCACTGCATACATTTTTATCTAGAATTATCCTTGAAGTATGCCTCTCTGTTTAAAGAATTCTTATTTAACATTTGTATCACCCATTTCCAAACAGTCTAGGCTTTATCAAATTAGATATAATTAATAACCATATATGCATACATGTGCATGTTTATTGAAAGTATCATTCCTCGCCACTTACTTCCTTCACAGTCTTCCCCCCATCTTGAAATTTATGTCCTAATTTGCTTGTTTTTGTTGTTGACATTGTTATTATTGTTAAGTGCCTTTTTAAATATTTTCTTCTGAAGGGTAAATGGATCAAGTATTTTCTAAATTCTTATATATCCATACATAGTTTTCTATCATCCTTAAAGTAAGTTGTATCTCCATCAGTAATAAGTTCTTAAAATACAGAAGATAGTTAATCTATTATCTGGTAACTTCCAATATTTCAGTTGGATAATCTGAAGCTAGTTAAATCATTTTCTTTTGATGGTACTGTTAATTTTTTTATGTCTATGCATATCAAAATTATCCTGAATGCAGACAAGAGGCTTCTGGGGGTGGAGCAGATTCTTAACTTATTTAAGGTAAATAATGTACCAACTCCTATGTGCTCCAGTTTCCCCATTCTGAGGCAATACTATAAAGTTAAATGTCACCTTATACATACAGTGCCTCCATTGTCAGTAAAGACTACTAAAAATATGGATTTCTACATTTACATAGATTTACATAGCAGATGTCTTCTTTCTCCTTTTGAGATTATCTCCTTGGAAAAATGATGAAAGGATTCTGAGTTCTTACTCTAACCCTTTGGAATGAAAATAAATTTCTCCAGGGAAAAGATAAGAACAGAGCCTCTAGCTTTGCAACGTACGGGTTTCTCCCTGGTCCTGGTGTCATTCCTTCTTGAAATATAAGTACATGCCTCTTAACCTCTGCAGAGTTAAATATCTCTAGAGTTCTTACCATCTAACTACTTATAAATTAATTTCCAGGCTTGCTTTTTAGGCCAGGTCCCATATTTCAATAAAGGTTATTCAGACAGCCCTAACTGTGCAGAAACATAAATGTGTTTTCTCTACATCCCATAGGTATTTATTCTTTATTTGCATGCTTGAGGTTTCTATGTATTCTTAGAATTCATAATTTTGCCAACCTATGTCCAAAAATATATCTGTTTTTATCAAATCTGCCCAAATTAATGCATTCTCTCAATCTGCAATTCAAGTGCTTATCCAGTGTGATGACTTTTTCCCCCCTGATTATTTGTTTAAATAATTCCCTCTCCTTTATATGATCCTTTTTTTTTTCTGAAGCAGTGTTTATTCATGTTTTTCTAGATCATCTAGGTCTTCTTTTATTATGGTTTTGAAACAATTCTTTTACCTCATCTTTCAAGGTATTAATTTGAGATACAACTAAGAGTTGATTCTAAAATAAAGCAATGTTTTAAATGTAAACAATTGGTGGGGGGGTTGCTATACCCCAATTTCCTTAAGTGTGATTTTTCTTGTTGTTAAATTGTTAATAATCTCTTTTATGAGATCTATTTGATGTTCCTCTCTTTTGCTGCTGGGCCCCTCTAAATTTGTTATCTTCTTTGTCAGCTCACTTGTATTCAGGTATGGTAGTTGGGGCACCCTAACTAGCAATAAGCCAAAAGGTAGTCTTCCATGTTCCTTGGGCCAACAGCATAGAAGCAGGTGACTGCCAGTTACTCAGTAGATAACTTTCAGGAGTCACCTTGTTCCCCAGTTTCCTTCATATTCCTACCTCAAGAGTAAGAAAACTTGACTCAACCATTCATCTCCTCTTGAATTTATTGAAGACTAAATAGATCAGGCAAGCTCATATAGGGCTGATATTTACCTCTTATCAAGAGTCTAAGATTTGCTCAGATCCTCTTCCTCAAATTCAATGCTTTTGGCCCATGAAGGAGAAAACAATTCCAGCTATCCTTGTCAGGATTCCTTCCCAGGGGCCAAGACTCAATTACTGCTAGATCCATTAGCTTCTTTGCTCAAAGAAGAAGCTGGATTAGAGTCAAATCAAAGCATGAAGCTCTGATTTGAACCCATTTCCTGAATGAAGGGAATGGTAGTTGAGTCAAAGAAGCTAGATAGATTCAAAGATATAAGGAGGCAAAATGAGCAGTGTTTAACAATTGTTGTAGGTTGAAAGTGAGGGTGAAGAATTAAGGATAATCAAAGACTTCTAGTTTGGAATATTAGTTGAGTAAAGTAATCATGAAATAAGCTATTTCTTTCCACTAAACTCTCATTACAACTTGGAGTTCATTTGCTACTGAATTTTCTACAGTTCACATATTCTTTGAACTGCATATTTTATTTGAAGGGATGAAATAACTAATGACTGTCAAAAAGTGAGAAAGATATTTAAAAATATTTTTACCCACAGATCTGCTTATATTCAGGATCACCTTGATTCCAGTTTCCAAATGTATTCCCCAAATATCAGCCCTATCATATTGCTGCCTGTTAGGCCAATGCCAGCTGAGAAACAGAGAATAATATTGTTGGCATAAAAATCAATCCCAATTTGAAGTTGAGAGGGGTTTTTTTGTTTCTTTGTTTGTTTTTTAAACTTCAGGTAAAGATGCACAGCATGACACACTGTGATAAATTGCTTGGCATAGTGGTACTCAGAGTGAAATTTTATATACCTGGCTTCAGGACTTTAAAGTGTACTTTCAGATAGGGTTAATAAAGTCAACGGGATCACCGATACTTAATCAGTAAGAGGAGCATCACTGCTCACACTTTCAAAATGCAGTCTGTCTTATCTTCTTATTTGTCATCATATGCCTGAGAAAGCATGGGATGGATGCACAGCAGTTTTCCCTCTTTCTAAAAGTTACAAGACTATTCTATTAGCTTACTTGAGAGTTATCTTTATCTATATTCTTTTGAACAGGAACGGTTTTTGAAATGGAAATATATACCGTGTCCTTGTCAGTAGTGGACTTTCAAAATAATAATAATAACTACAACAACAATAATGTTATAACATCAAAAATGATAAATAATGCAGAGAGAGATTAAAGGCTGGGCAATAAGAAACCCAACTAAAGGAGTGGAAGATAAAAGGAGAGAAAAGTAACTGGATAGACAAAATTCATTCGTCACCACAATAAATCCTAAACTAGAGGAAAGTTGAAATGTAGAGTAGCTCTTAGTTATTTCCTTACTTACTCTCCATATTATTCCATAAGGAAGTTAAGCTTCCTCACATGAACTGGGCAAATAACATAAAAGAGAAGAAAGAAATTAAAAGAAGTGTAAAATAAGGGTAAGTATGTAAATTTGAGTTAGAAATAAGTTTAATTATAGATATTATAAAACTAATATGCTTGCCATAGAAAGTGATAAGTTTAGGCTTTTCAGTAATCAACTCTAAAAGGGAAACTTTGGGGTCAGTCACACAATTCCTAGTATCTATATGATAGAAACTGTATAATATTCCAGGAGCCTTATAATGATTCTGGAGAATAATGCCAAGCAGAACTATCTCCAAGATTCCTTGTAGAGCTCGCTGTGCAATATTATAACCCACATCTCAAACAGCATCCTTACACACAATACATAATAAGATTCACAAAACTCTTTCTTACCTTGTCCCTCTGCCAATGTGGGGCAATTAGAAAAAGTACATTTTAGTTTGCAAAAGTAGTTTACAAGGAGTGTTGCATGGCAAAATAAAGAAATAGTCTTCAAGTGTTCAGAAATTCTCGGTAAACAAAATGTAATGCTGCATTGCGCCAGTGCTTCTAGGTCTTTAGAGAGTTCTTTTATGACCTTTCAGAAATAGCCCTCTGATCCCCAGTGGTTTTTGAAAGAGTAAGAAGATAAGATATTTTAACAAAACTCAAAAAAACAAAAACAAAGCAAAACAAAAAAAAACACAAACCCTGATAGTTTGATAATGAACTAATGCCTAAATTCAACTTCTTTGGCCCAGGTGTCTTTGGCTATGTTTCTGATTTTTCTGAGATATTAAAAAACACTTGGGTCTGGGCACCAGGTTGAAGATGAGGCAGAGAGTAACAAAACCTCATGAGGCATTTACAATCTATAGTCTATAACTCAGGACAGACGATTGCTCATTTTGTTTTTTTTATTTTTATTTTTTTAATTTTAATTTTTATTTATGATAGTCACACAGAGAGAGAGAGAGAGGCAGAGACACAGGCAGAGGGAGAAGCAGGCTCCACGCACCGGGAGCCCGACGTGGGATTCGATCCTGGGTCTCCAGGATCGGGATTGCTCATTTTGAAGAAAAATCCCCAGGTTGGGCCTCAGAGTCATTTAACAAAAACCAAATTATCTATTATCCCTAAACAAGAGAGTATGGGAGGAAAGATTTCAAGTGAACAGGAAACAAAGACCAAGGAAACAGAACTAGATTTTCTGGATCTTAAGGCAATTTTGAATGATGGAGAAATAAGCAATTTTGAATGATAGAGAAATAAGCAAGAAATAAGCAAGAGAGAATAAGCAAGCTGGCAGCACAAAGAGAGAAAATTCGATTACTGTTTAGAAAAAACTAGATAATGACAGATCATCAATATGAGGTGAGAAAATTCATATTACTAATATCAAAATAACAGAGTATGTAAACAGATTACTACAATTTGCTTTCTCATGTCAGCTCTCCAAGGTATTACCAGATCTTTATAAAAATGTATGGATGGTTATTGCATATCTCTTCCTTCTTCTCTAATCCTAGGTGCTAAATGCAAAAATCTGAGCCAAAGATAAAATAGGGCAAAGGGGAACATAATATTTTTATACTGCTACTTGAAGTTTTGAAATGGGAATGAATAAGGAGCAATTCATTTTAACTTCCAGTCCCTCTGCTCTCACACTAACTTTACCAATTTCCTTAGCCATTAACTGATTTTACCCACTGGCAAAAAAAAAAAAAAAAAAAAAAAAAATTAAAAATTAAAAAACAATTAATGAATCATATCTAAAACTAAGAGTCTGAAAAAGAAATGGTCTTATCCATGGCCCTAATATCCACTCTTGATTAGAACTAAGATCAGTCTTAGTCATATTGATGGCCAGACATCCTTTGATCAATGGTGTCTAAGCAGCTATCAGAGCAACTGTTCAGAAGACAGAGAAGCAATGATGGAGACCAATCTCAGAGCCAAGTTTCAAAGTGCATAAAGAAAGCAATGACAAAAAATAAATAAAAGAACAGAGAATAGAGTCTGCAGGAATCTGAATTGTGTAATTCAAGTATCTATTTCCCAGAAGCACATTTTTTCATTTAGGAAACCAAACCAAAAAAAAAAAAAAAAAAAAAAAAAGGAATGGGTTAGCCTAGCAATTAAAGAAGAGCAATTTCCTGCATTACCACCTGGTATAAAGATTCCAGAATTTCCAAATTAGAAGTCTAAATCTGAAGCATTTTAGAAGTCAAAATCACTTGCAAGCCATTAAGGATGAATTGATTTTCCAATACAACAACAAACTAGAACCACTTCCTACTGCTTTAAGAACTCTTCCTGTCATCAAACCCTGGCACTAAAGATTAAGAAACTTAAGAAAGACTTAGTAATTATAAGCTTCTAATTGCACACCTTGTTCTTATAAGATTATGTGGTCATTCTGAGACTGAGCAAACATTTTGAAAAGGCCTTACCAGGGAGCTGCATATAAGGTTTCTTTCAGAATCTCAGTCCTACTCCTGTCTCAGAAAACATCTTACTGAAGCATTTGATAAAACCATTTCAACATCAGTGTGCTTGCTCTGCCTTTTTCTAAACAAAAGCCTCATTGCAGGCAATCATTCCCAGCCAACCAGTCAGCTTTGCACCATGCAACCTTTTAAATATTCTCTCAGTAGCAATGTTTCTAAATCGGGCTGCTTTCAACAAGATACTAATAGATGTTCTGCAAGGAAAAAAATAAGTTTACATAGTCGACTAAGCTTGAAGCTGGCTGGTAAAACAAACTTAAATAGATTTCTTAATTACATGATTTCTCTTGAGTATTTAGCCTCTCCTCCAAAAAAGAGGCAGCATTTAACATCAGTTAAGCCCCTCCTCCCTTTGTTTTTACCGAGAACACTATTTTTATCTTTCAAACTTAATTCCCACGAATCATACTTAAGAAGAATATCTTTAATAAATAATAAGAAGAAAGCATCTGTAGGGTAGGAATAGTGCAGGTCAGTGAATGAAATGTACCTGTGTTACAGACATAAGCTTCTTGCAGCGTTATTCCACAAGCCAATTCTACCTAATGACCAGCTTCTCAACCACCCTGGATGGAGAAACCTGATCTTAGAGCTCTGATGCCCCATATTCCAGGATTTAAACCTGTTCCATGCCCCTACTAACTACCTGTCATCTTCACCATTTCACCAACCTCAGTGAAGAGAGATTTGCCATCTGTCTCCATCTGGTTATAGGTATGAGAGTCCATCACTATATAGGACCACAGGGAAGTAACCTATCAAATTGTCAACCACAGTCTGGTTGAGTTGAATAATGCCCCTCAAGCATTAGGCTACCTTATTTTGAGAGTGTTAACTGCTGTAGGTGGAAACAATGTGCATGAGTGAAACGCCAGACCTGCCGGCTCTCCCAAGCTGTTTTCTGAGATTTTTACCAATGAGGATTCACCATGATTCCAACATCTCCCTAGAGATGTCAAACAACAATCTGGTTTAGAAACACACACAGGAATTTGGGAACTCTTGGGAAATAAGAATGAATTTTGCCCAATGGGAATAAATTTTGAATAGAACTTAACAAAAAATATATGCTGGCCAAGGAACCAGGAAGTGGTATCCATAGAGGTTAACAAGCTTATCCAAGGTCATACCTCTGACACTCTTTCCAATACACCATGTCATTTAATCCCTTTAAGTTTTCTCTTCATTCAGGTACAAGTCAATGTCCCTTCCTCAGTCATGCCTAGCCAACTTACCTAAAGCATATTTGTCCCCACCAACATATTTTTACTTCATATCAATCATCACAATTTGTAATTCTTTTGTCTGTCTTTAGTTTCTATCTTAACTTACTAAAATAGAAGTTTACAAAGTAAGTATTTTATTCTTCTTGTTCCACTTTATTCCAAAAAGCCCAAAACAGTGCCTCTAACTTATTAGAATTAAGTGAAACCAGATGATGAAGGAAGAGAAATCCACACTTCCAGTTACCAAAACTCCTAATTCCCAAGAGAGGCTTTCTCTCATAGCAACATTAAGACTATAAAAGGAAATTGGAATATCTTAGTCTGTGGGAAATTTTATGGATATAATCACCTGCCTGAAATGATTAAAGTGCTCTTCAATTTAGAGGCAGAAGGCTGAACCTCATGGCTGTCTAGGGGACCATCTGTTTATATCTATACTAACAAATCATTTCTACTCACCTTTTGTGACCCCAATCTTGGATCTCTCTAGCTTATAGCAGTTAAAAGGACCTAGACACTCTTCCAAATTTCTGTTCTGATGAATTTCCTGGTGCGTCTCATAATATTAATGTTCATGATTTTAGTTGACAACAATTCTGGTGTAATTGTTTAATTAATTAGTGTGGGACTCACATTGCTCACCTGATTAGTTTCAGAATATTTTTCATGATAAAAGAGATACAGTAGGAAAAGAATTTCAATACATTGAAGTAAAACAAGTCTTTAAAACGTTGCAATTATTTGAGAGGTTGGAACATACCAGGATTACATCTTTAAAATCATAAGAGACACTGAACTCTAGGAACAAATGGGGGTTGCTGGAGAGGCAGAGGGTGGGGGAGGGGTTAATTGAGTGATGGGCATTAAAGAGCGCACTTGATCTACTGAGCACTGGGTGTTATATGCAACTGATGAATTACTAAATTCTACCTCTGAAATTAATAAAAAATAAATTACAAAATAAACAATGAAAGCTGCAAAATGCTATCTATAAGCTCTTAGTACTCTGCATTCCCAATATGAAATCCCCAGGTAGTTGGAAATGTCTGTACTACTGATAGAATACTTTTACTTTTAACATGGCTATGAGAAAAATCAGTATGAAACATGCGACAAGTTTGCTTAACATAACGATCAAAGAAATATAATAGAGGGCAAGGAAAGCCTATTAAGTTTAAGAAAGGAGGTTCGAGTTTGAAAAGACAAATGGTAAGACTAGGCCAATGGGACACATGATTTAATTTTATGAATGTATCCCAATGTTGCCAGTCAAGGAGTCTCCTTCAGTGCATGAAGCGAAGAATAAACTCGTAAGATTTACTACACACAGTCCACTCTGCTATTATATCTCATTATGTGTACTTTTCTTCTAAAATATGCAGAAAATTAAGATTTAATTCAACTTATTTTGAATTAAAAAATTAACATTACATACATAGTCACCTTTGGGAAAGAGACCACTCTCCAAAGGTTACCTTAGTCTAGACATATTCTAAGTATTATTCCAATGCTTCACAATTACAATAACAAGAATTTGGGGGGGTATTATTATAAATGTACATTGACCTTTTCACATAGTGTTCAATCATGAAGTAATATTTATTTTAATTTCTTAAGCACTTTCATGGTCAGTATCTCATATTTTAGAGGTTCTTTATTATTTCAAAATAATTAACCTTAGAAAATTGCAAACTTTTTGAGTTCAGGATTCATGTCCTATGTATTTATTTCCTTCATGTATTTATTTCCTTCAAAGTATCAGGAACAGTCCTGAATATATAGAACCCAGAGACTTAACTAATATTTTAATTAAATTTTAAAACCCCATGAAATCATAATCTAAATGAGTAGTGGTTATTGTCTCCTTAAAATGGTGATATTCTATTTTGATATGTATATATTGCCATGATTATTTTTTTTCTTCTATGGGATGTTTGGAATATTATATCACATTATTGGTAGCAAGGTTATTTGATATATGGCACATGGCCCACAGGATCTCCTCAACCCAAATCCACAATGTGTCACTAAAAGAAGCATTCAACAAAGGTTTAAAAGTAATTTTCTTTAGGAAATTGGATCAATTTTTTGATGGGATTTCTGTATATGTCTGATTTGAGTAATCAAAAATCAGACATTTGAAGGCTATTTGAGAAGGGAGGCAGCACTCCTAGAACTAATAAGCAATTATAGTAAGATGGGAGGATAATAGGGCAATATACAAAAGTCAATTGCTTTCCTATATCAACAATGAACAAGGAGAATTAGAAATTAAAAACACAATACCATTCACATTAGCAGTCAAAAAATTAGATAGTTATAAATCTAGCAAAATATATACAAGATCTACGTAAGGAAAACTACAAAAGTCTAATGCATGAAATAAAAGGAGAACTAAATAAATTGAGAGTATTCCATGTCCATGAATAGGAAGACTCAATATCGTCAAGATGTCAGTTCTCCCCAAATTAATCTGTAGATTCAATGCAATCCCAATCAAAATCCCAGATATTTTATGAATATCAACAAACTAAAGCTTATGTGAAAGGCAAAAGACCCAGAATAGACACACCAATATTGAAGGAGAAGAACAAAGTTGGAGAACTATCACTACATGATTTCAAGACTTACTATAAAGCTACACTGATCAAGACAATGTGGTACTGGTGAAAGAAAAGACAAAGAGATCAATGAAAGAGAAGAGAAAGCCCAGAAATAGACCCCCATAAATACACTCAACTGATCTTTGACAAAGGAGCAAAAGAACAATGGAACAAAGACAGTCATTTCAACAAATGATGTGGAAACAACTGGACACCCACATGCAAAAAAGAGAGAGAGAGAGAGAGAAGGAAAAAATGAAAACAGAATCTTTATACAAAAATTAACTCAAAACAGATCATAAACTTAAAGGTAAAACACAAAACTCTATAATTTCTAGAAGTTAACTCAGGAGACTTTGGATAATGTTAATGCCTTTTAAGATACAACACTAAAGACACTATCCTTGAAAGAGATAACTGATAAGTTGGACGTCATTAAAATCGTGAATTCTACTTTGCAAATGACAATCTCAAGAAAAGTTTAAATCTAGCCACAGACTGGGAGAAAACATTTGCAAAGACACATCTCACAAAGAACTCTTACCTAAAATATACAAAGAACTCTTCCAACTGAACAGTATAAAGAAAAAAATATCCAATTTTAAAATCAGCTAAATAGACACTCACCAGAGAAGATACACAGTAACAAATAAATATATGAAAAGATGCTAGCCATCTTATGCCCATTGGGGAAATACAAATTAAAACAATGAGATACCACTTTGCACCTACTAGAACGGTCAAAACCTGGAATACTGACAACACCAAATGGTGGCAAGAATGTGGAGCAACAAGAACTCTCAGTGTTGGTGGGAATACAGAATGTTTTGTTGTTGTTGTTGTGTTTTGTTTGTTTTTTGAATACAGAATGTTATAGCCACTTTAGAAAATAGTTTTGTGGTCCCTTACAAAACTAAACATACTCTTACTATGTTATCCAACAATCACACTCTTTGGTGTTTACCCAAATGAGTTGAAAACTATGTTCATACAGAGACCTTCACATTAACATTTACAGCACCTTTATTCATAATTGCCCAAACTTGGAAGCACCAAGATGTCCTTCAGTAAGTGAATGGATAAATAAACTGTGGTACATCCTGACAACAAAATATAATTCAGCACTAAAAAGAAACTAGCTATCAAGCTATGGAAGAACCTTAAATGTATATTACTAAGTGAAAGAAGCCAAACTGAAAAGACTATATACTGTATGATTCTAACTATATGACTTTCTGGAAAAGGTAAACCAATGGAAAAAATAAAAAGATCAGTGATTGGCCGGAGTGACACTGGGGGTGAGGGTGGTAGAGAGAGAGGAATAAGCAGAGCACAGAGGATTTTTAGGGGGTAATGAAATTGATATTTCAATGATGGAAATATGTCTATCTATCTATTCAAACCCAGAGAATGTACAACACCAAGAGTGAACCCTAACGTAAACTACAGACTTTGGGTGATCACGATGTGTCAGTGTAGGTTCAATCTTGGTAAAAAGAATATATCTATATATCATTCTAAGAGTGATATTGATATTGGGGAAGGTTATGCCTGCGTTGGGGCAGAGGACATATAGGAAATCTCTGTACCTTCCTCTCAATTTTATTGCAAACCTAAAACTGCTCTTAAAAAAAAAATAAGTCCAAAAAGTTTTCATGAAAAGGAAGATGGTAGATAACTAAAAGAAAAGGTGTAAAAAAGAAATCCTACTTTTGTTCAGTCTTCCTCCATCAAATGATCTGCCTATTACTTGCAGTTAAAACCCACAGCTCAGTTCTACTCCCTTCTGACCTTCATACACTCTGCACCACTCCCAGCTTGTCCAGCAACATGGAATCTATTTAACCTGTGACACCACCTTGTAACATCATGAGGGTCTAGTGGGAGTCAGAGGCACTAATACTGATGGATGGCCCACTGATTCCCTGCGGAAGCAGATGCTATCAACACCACTGGCCTCAATAGGCAACTGCTCTGCTGACTAGTAGAGAAACAGCAGTTCTTCACTTGACAGGGTGATAATGGAGGACTCCTGAGTTAAAACAGGAGAGCAGTCGGCTGCTATGGTAAAAAAAAAAAAAAAAAAAAGGAAATTCTTCATTTTGGAAACACAACTCCCAGGAGGAGAAAGAAGACTTGCTGAGGCCCAAAAGATAAGACTGTAGTTCTGATTACACTATTAAGTAGAGGTATCAGGAGGGGAACTATTTAACCTTCTGCATCTCCATTAAAAAGCAAAATTGTAATTATAACCACTTATGAAACATTTATTATATATCGGAAAATTTAGTAAGCATTTCACATATGTTATGGCATCCCATCCTTTACAATAATATACCTATTATCTTATACTCCCGAAGTATAAGGCTTTGGGAGTATAAGAAATTTATTCAAGATAGTAAGTGTGGAGATCTGATGGTCAGAAACAGCTAGTAGCATCATCTTTGCATTCTTACCCAGATTTTGGACAGACCCAAAGAGACGATGGATGTATAGTTCTTCGAAATCCACTGCAGTGAAGGAATAGCAAGTAACATGTAGCCTTACACAAGTTTTCAAATGATATGCAACATCTTTTATGTCTAACACTGCTCCAGTGTTTTCTTATACCTCCTTTCTCCATCCCTGGTATCTGATGCTCCTATTTGGATGACAGGGAAAATGGAATTTACAACAACTTTGGTGGTTTGCTCATACTTTTCCCCAGCCACATTTGATATTTCTTTGTGGTGCTGCCACTTTTGTGAAAATGTTTGGATCTCTTTCACTTTTATCTCCCCCAGTCATGAGGTCAAACAAACCAGCGAAACTTACAATTGGCTCACACAACCCTGGATACGGAGGTCAAACTTCTTCTAGATAATATGTTCAGATCAGAGAGTAAAACAGGAAAAGGAATGATTCTTCCTTCTCACGTCACATCATTTACCTTTACCAAAAAGAATAGGGAGGGAGAAAAAATGCAGAGATTACTATTCCTCAAGAGCAGGATTATTTATCGGTAAATGGTCACTTCTAGTTAAATGGAATCTTGGAATATCTTACCTCCACAAAATTTCTCTCACATTCAAATACAAACTTCTTATATTATTGCCCTCCCTTCAAGATAATTTCTTTTGATTAAAATATTGTCTTGCATTGACATATAGGAATATACTAAGAAAACTGTTTATCAGCCAACTACACCTTGGTATATAGTAGTTTTATAGTATTTTATATCTGAAAGGATTTTGCTACAAAAATAATGGAAAGTGGGGCACCTGGGTGGCTCAATTGGTTAAGCTGTGGCCTTCAGCTCAGGTCATGATGCTGGGATACTAGAATGGAGCCCCACATCTGGCTCCCTGCTGAGTAGGGAGTATGCTTCTCCTTCTCTCTTTATCCCTCCCCCCACACACTCGTGTCCTCTCACGCTCGATTTCTCTATCTCAAATAAAGAAATAAAATATTTTAAAATAAATAATGGAAAGCGTGTGAGGTGCCTCCATAGTTAGAAGGCAAGGGGGCCAGCTCTGTTCCTCTAAAGTGGTTTTCACTACCTAAAAAATCATGATGATCATATTGTTGGTTTATATTTATGGTACTATAGGCTTCACATAATACACATGATCTCATGCTCTTCTTATTGCAGAATTTGAGAGGAAAAGAGAACAACACAGCGACTGTTCTGCTTGTAGAGGCACTAAGACTCTACGCAGAGTACAAAGAAGCTTTCAGAATTAGAGCCCTGACAGGTGGCAGAAGTGATTACTTGGGTTCAAAAATTTGAATATCCCATGGTGAACACAGGAGAGTGAAATTTAGATCTTGGAAACTGTGGGAGTACAGTTAGAAACACTGGCTCTGCCCTGGATCCAATGAGCAACAAAAGTGCTCTGTTGTAAATTAGGATCCTGGTAAGTAGAAGAGTGACTCAATGGAGTGATTTTTTTTTTAATTTTTATAAAAATGTGTTTTATTTTAAAATAAGTCTACAAAATCAGAAATCACCTACAAAAATACAGATTACTCTGACATGGTAGCAAAATGGCTTATGGCTGAACTTGAGTCTAGAAGTACACATGTTTGAGGACATCTGGAAATCAGGGCCCAACTAGATCATCAGCCCTTGCCACTAATCTGTGAACAGTAATTTCATGTAATATATTTAGCACTTTTTAAATAGTATGGATTCAAAACATGATCACTTTCTGTATAACGCTACTTGGATTTAATACTATACCCCCACTATCTTGTGGGCAGCATAGAGGAGCTGGGGTAACAACAGGAGAGATAGATTACCTCTGTGCAGGAAGTTGAATGCTGGTCTGGGAGAAATGAAGAAGTCTGAAAACACAGAAGGAGATTGGGGGTTGGCATTACCCTGAGAGGCCAGTTATGTTCTCTTAACACTTAAGAGGTAGGTAAAACAGTTTTGTTCTGGCTTGCCATTGATTCATGGGCTGAACTAGACATGTTTACTTCTGCCTCTAATTTGCTCACCCTAAAATGAGATATCACTTAGTCCCTACTTCCTTAGGTTGTTACAAAAATATTTTCCATGTTTTTGTTAATTAAAAGAACCATAAATATATTTTAAATACTGAGCTTGAAAACATATAAAATGTGGTAGGACTGGACTTGAGGTCAGTATACCTGAAATTAGAGTAGGGCAAACCCTGGAGTCAGGCCACGTGGATCCTAGTCTTTGCTCTAATGCCTATTAGCTGGGTGATTTTGAAAAAATTATTCTCTCCTTTTTTTTTTTTTTTTTTTTTTGTGGAACAAGGATAATAGTAGTAAAAGCCTTAGTATGATGCCTATTTCATAGCATATGCCGAATACATCTGAAGTTAGAGTTTAGTCCTAGAAACTCCTGTTAATGCATTGTATGACATTGGCCAAGTTATTTTACTTCTTTGGGCTTCCCTGTATTAATATTTAAAATAGAGATTTCGGGGCAGCCCAGGTGGCTCAGCGGTTTAGCGCCGCCTTCAGCCCAGGGTGTGATCCTGGAGACTTGGGATCTAGTCCCGTGTCGGCTCCCTGCATGGAGCCTGCTTCTCCCTCTGCCTCTGTCTCTGCTTCTCTCTCATGAATGAAAAAATAAAATCTTTAAAAATAAATAAATAAAATAAAATGAAATAAAATAAAATAAAAATTTCAGTTTCAAATAGATTAATTCCAAAGTTCCTTCCAAGGCTAAATTCAGGTTTCTTAATTCCATTCGTTACACAGATCAATTGTACCGTCGTGCATTCCAAGTAGAGAGGTAAATATTGCAAACTTCTTAACTTATAATGAAATACTCTCATGAATGTTTTGGAAATGTGTTAGAAAACAGAAAAATAATGACGAATAAAACAGATAATGTCCATGGCAAAAGAAAATGAGACACTTAAACTAGTAAAAGACACGTGCATTGCTCTCTTAAAAAATGGTACCAAGCAAATATAAGTTACTTTATCACCATAAGTCAGTCTGACTGATTCTCTTAAACAAAGATATAAGATTGTAATTAATGCACACCATTTATAAATATAGGGAATGGAGACAGTTCCTTAACCACTAGTTGCAAATCACAGTTTAGGAAGTATACTCAATCATTTTAAATGGATTGAAATCTTCACATATCAGCAGTGAAATGGGTCCTCTGAGCTCTCCCACACACAGCTCCTACACAAGGAACAGAGCTGAGAGGTTTTACGACCCCTGTGCACTGCTTTCAGTAGAAATGGCAACTGTAGAGCTGTCGGATTGCCCTGCATGCTTCCTGGGAGAGAGCTTGTGCCAGGTCACATCTAATCTTCAATGACTCTTCAAAAGCTTTAAAACCTACTTATGATTTCTGCCTTGGAAATGTGGATGCCAACTAGATCATATCGCTGACACGTTAGCATCTCCCACTCTGCCAGTTTTAAGGTTCTCAAAAACATTAACAGGAAATGTATTACAAAGATTCTCCGTGGTAACTGCAGCACTACATTTAACATTACTAATAACTGTTACCGGAAGAGCATTCTTTTTTAACTCAAAAAGTTCAGGCTATTTTCACATTTCTACTTCATTTGTCAGTAGGGTCATCTGGGCCCCTTCTCCTACCACACATCCTGAGCAAGCTGACAATTCCCTGACTTCGGAATGTTAACCTGATTCTGTATTCCACTCCCTGGTCCTTAGGCTGCTTCCACAGGTGCATGCTTTATATCCTCTTCTGTGTCAGCTGCCACTTTAGTCAGCCCTGAATTTTTTCTGAAACCTCAACCCTCTTATGATTCATCCTTCTGCTTCTTGCATTATTTTAATTCTGATTAATAAATTTCTGACTCACTGGAGGCAGGGAGGGCCTTTGGAATGCAGTATCTTTTGTTAAGTCACCGGTTCACCCCCTTTTCTACTCAGTGACCTGGTCTCCATACCCTCTCCAAGTAAAAGATGAAGATGCTAAATTAAAATTTCTTTAAAATGTATATATCAAAATATGAGATGTTTGTCTTTAGCCTGTAACAAGAACACAACAACAAAAGTAGCTATTGCATTCAAGTACTTGGAGCTCTTATGCAGAAAGAGAAACATTTTAGAAACAGCTCACTATACTTCATAAGACCAAAGCAAACTTTATTTTCCAACTTAGTTTAAGATATCTTATACAAAATCCAATATATGCTTTCAGTAATCTTTCTGCAGTGATCTTCAAGCAATAATATTTAGTGAGAATATCAATGTTTTTCTTATACTCTCTGCCTATCAGAGTACTTGTTTCTAGTGTTCTTACAATAAAACATTAAGAACCTAGTTCACATCATACTACAACAATAAAGTTCTGTAAAACTGCAGGGAAATACATCTTCAGTGAGATTCCATCATCCCTTATTAATGCCATAATTGAGGGCTATAAATCTGTTTCTCACACAATTCATGCAATAAAATACTTAATGGATTGTGAATGACATGTTATAAAACTAGGCATTAAGTATTGCAATTTATATTTAAATGTGCTTCAGACATAAATAAATGTTCTATAAATAGTAGACTTTCTCAAGTCAGAAGATGTAACCTTCCATTTACTTCTAGCACATTTGGGAGCAGAATCACTATAGAGTGTGTTGTTGTCACCAAATTGTTATTGTATTTTGAATATTTTATTTTTGTTTACATTTTAAATAGTTTATAGTTATCAAATTGTCCAAGAGCTGTTCAGACAAAAATTGTAAAGACAAGTATTGTCTTTATAAACTGAGCACACTCGGAGATGTCAGAATGTTCTTACCTGCTCTGAAACTGACTTATTTGGCATTAATATTGTTGGTTGGTCCAAAATGAAGATATGATGGAAAGATGGAATAGAGTAAAACTGAGGCATGTGGAATCATAAAAATTTCTATCATCCACACTCCCTCTTTGTCTCTGTGTTTCACATCCTCTCCATTTTCCTGGAGAACATCACTGTGGCATTTACCATTAAGTAAATCTGCAAGGGAGGCATAACCTCTGTGGTCAACAGACTACGGAGCAACCCCTAATAGCACATTTTAGGTAAGCAGTATGGCTCAGGTGCGGCAAAGTGTACCTCATGTAAGTGCTATTGTGTGAAAATAAGCTTTTAGATCCTGACCAAAGTTTGATGCCATCTGTGTTTGGTATCTGGTATGGGAAATCAAGTTGTAACACTAAAGCATCTCTCATATCTATCATAATGCCACACCTTGCCTTTTCATTATGGGCATGTGTATGGGTGTATCTGAAATCTGGTCTCTGACTTTAGAAAATGTGGCAAACCTGACTACTTCAATCTATTCAAATGACCACTGGCCCATTAATAAGAGGGGAGACAAGTATTGACCCACTAATGGTTTGCAAAATGAGAAACACCAAACACCAGTTCCTACTATCCTGGGGAACTGAGTGAGCCAGAAATATCTAAACAACACTATAGATAATATACTGCCATAGCCAGAGTGCTGCATGTTGAGTCTAGGCCTGAGATTCAATTTCATATTAATTCTACTCGGTATTTCCTGGCCAACCACTCCAGAATTATGTTTCCATGTTAAAAGTTGGGGAGAGTAAAAGGCCAGGAAAATTGGACATGAACTCTAACATCCATTCTAGTATCAACATACTCAAATCCATGAGTCCACCTATGTCATCCCCCTAGTTTGCTACCTTACCAACCCAATACTAGTCCTACCATTCCAATCCCACATATAAATTAACCACTTTGGAAGATGCCTACACTACAATATTTCATATTTTTCAAGTAATATATTCCTTGGTTATTGAGCTGAAGATCTCTATCTCTGGAAATATTCTGCTCTGCTTTTCAAAAATATGACCAGCCTATATGTAACCAGAAGCCAGTAAACAGCACCTACAGGCATCATTTCCTACCTAATAATGCCTGGGCTCTCCTCTCACTTTGCTCTGTCTCTTCTCTCTTCTCCTTGCTTTGTTTCCCTCTCATGTTATTGAGCACCATGCCAAGCATGGTTCCAAGTAATCAGAGGAAAAATGATATTTGTAAATCATACCATGGTTTACAACTGTCAAATTCAGGTATAGTAACAGATCCTCTAAGTTACATATTATACATCTTATTTTGGAAACAAACAGACAAACACAACTGACTCTGACATCTGAGTTCCACCTACTAAAATATGTGCTCTATAAGTAGGAATTTTTGTCTCATTTCCATTGCTGCTTCCTAGGCATCCAGAAAAGCAACTAGTGTGTCATAGGCACTTTAATACTAATAATAAATAAATAGTTGCTAGAATAAATCTGACAGCTGTTGTGACAGAGAAATCTCGAATCCAGAACCTCTAAGTCTAGAAACTGGTATGTTCAGAAAACTACAGGTATTTGAGTCACAGAGATTGCCTTCAATTATAGATGCCAGGAGTTATGTGAGCTAAGTAACACCAATAATCTCTGTGCCTCAGTTTCACCATCCATAACATGGTCACGATATTTGTTAACAGGATATAAAGGTTGTAAGGAAGTTACCACATCATACAGGCTGAGAAAAATCTTAGAGTTGATTCTTTGGAGGTTCTTTCTTTCTTCTTTCTTTCTTTCTTTCTTTCTTTCTTTCTTTCTTTCTTTCCTTTCTCTTTTGTTTCTCCATCTCTTTTTTTTCTGACTTCATTCATTCTTCATGTTCCAATTCCTTTACCTCTAGCAAGGATACTCCACTAGATGACTTAAAGATGATTTAAAAAAAAAAAAAGTTACCCCTGTTCCCCATGGCTACCATTTCGGATATGCCTCGGTGACACCAGAACTTGAGAAAATGCCTATGACAGTTCAAGAGCTTCACAAAGACTGTGATCCTAGCACCTTGTGAAAACAAGTGTCGTCACTATATTCATTCTTACAAACATGTTCTTTTTCAAACATTCATTTTGTAGTGGGGGTACTAAGGATTTCCTCAAAAAAAAATTCTAAACCCCCATACCCTTTCAAGATTCTCTGCTGATGGAGATTTCCCTTAAATTATCCTCAGTTGCTTAGCTTTCATTAGCTACCATGTTCCCTGTGCCTTTCTCTCTTTATCTGGAGGCCTTTGAGTCTGTCACGCAGAAAGAAGCAAATGGAGTTGTCAGTGCTGTTGGTTTTCCTGGTTCCATTATCCTTAGTGATCTTTTCTCTGCTCTACTGATTTATCTTTTCCATTTTAAAAGCTTTCACCTTTTTGTCTAATTTTCAAAATTGACCTTTCTACAGTCGTGGTTTTATGCTCCCATGTTTGGCCATTTGACCTTTTTAGTGGTTGTCTTTTTATGGACTAATAATCAGTTTGAGGAGGCTAATCTGCCTTTATTAATACAGGCAGATCAGCTGTTCTTCCTTTCTCCTTTATAATTACCTTCTATTTGATTATTTCACCCTCCAATATCCTATGTTGTGTTTAAAAAGTGCTTCCCAACTCTGTGAATTCCACACAGTATACTATTTTCCCTTCATCTAACCTATATCTCATGAGGCTTTGTACCATTGAAACATGCTAATGAAGTGAATCTGAAGAAGGATCCGCTTGCTGCCACTCTCTATAAGAGAACATGGAAAACTCTCATTTGGCACATTGCACGGCGTTCTGGTTCCATTGAATCTGGACTCCTACAGGGAACATATACTGTCAGTTCAATTCCATCAGATCTAGCAATGCCTTTACCTTGATGTTTGCTCTGATTTCCTAATCATAAGAAAGGAAACAAGTGCTGAATTAAAATTATCCATTTTAAAATAAGTTTGAGCCTCTGACAAGCTCAAATAGACATCTCTATCTCAGTATCTTCCCAGATTGTCCATTTTAGCTCACTTCAACCTTTGCCTGTATCCCCTCCACCCTCAACTCATTTATGGTGAAAAACTTCATCCTTCATTCTGACCCTCCTGAATATTCCACCATGGTCCCCCTTTCATGTGTGCCCTGCAGATGTAGAGCCACTTGATGTACAACTTTCCTGACACTCCATCCCATCAAAGTCTAGCATATCATTTCCCTCTTCTTGTCCTTCTTGAACCATTAAGTGACTCAAAACTAAATCTCAATTTGATGTTAATACCCTTAATGACTTAAAAGGTGACCTTTCTCAGATGACTCATCTATATTCTAAGAGGATTTTTCTTTTCCTTTTTCTTAAAAGATTTTATTTATTCATGAGAGACACAGACAGAGGCAGAGACACAGGCAGAGGGAGAAGCAGGCTCCACGCAGGAAGCCCGATGTGGGACTCGATCCCAGGACTCCAGGATCACGCCCTGGGCCGAAGGCAGATGCTTAACTGCTGAGCCACCCAGGGATCCCTCTACGAGGATTTCTAATGCCGTAACCTGCAATGTTATAAAATGGTGGGAATTTCAGATTTCATGGCAGATGAACAAAGGGAAATATATATGGATGATGTGGTTGTTCACCCTCCAATCACACTATGTAAAAAGCTTTTGCTTTGAGCCTGAGCATGACTGCCCCTGCTTATTGCAGACTGCAACCATATAACCTTATAGTCTGAAAGGATTATTTCTGGTAGAATCTTGACGAGCTAATCAACCTTCTTACCTTTGGAAGCATAATGATTATGAGTTATTAGCTGGCTTTCTGAATGCAAAAAGACGTCGCTTTCTGAAGGGAAATCCGGTCACTGAGACATTAAACAGAGGATTTTTTAAAAATCAATTAAATAAAAGGTTTAAATTTTCCATATAGTTTGAAGGGCTTAAATTTTTAATTCAAACTAATTTATCGAGCAATGGCACTTAAGAAAATGGAATGATGCAAGGGGACTTTTATCAGATGATAAGTGGATAAGAGAGAAAAATGCTGACAGATCAGCAGAGTTATCTAAAAGCTGAGAGGCGAGCAGAGCCTTGCAGATACCGAAGCCCAGCCAGGGAACAGAGATGAATGGGAGCTGAGATCAGAATACTCATCCTTACCCTTCTACCCATGGTGAAAGGAGACTCACAGCGCGTGAGGTACCTGTCTCTAATCACATGTAAAACTGCAAAACTTGCAGGGTTACTTTGATATGAACAAGGTTAATGTGCTACTCAAGATTAATTGTGACTTCACTAGGAAATTTATTGAGTATCAGGGAATCTGAAAGTGAAAGGAGGACCAAAAGCCTTGTTAGAGATTTATCACAAGAGGGTGATGGATGAAAGCCTTCAGAAACCAATAATAGGATTTTAAAGATTCACATAAGCAGCATTAAGGAGATCTCTGGTGCTTACCTTAAACAAACTAGAGCTGGGATGGATGACTACTATGGTTACAGCTGCCAGGGGGAGGGCAGCTGGTAATTTTGGAGTGGACCTCAAGAACTCTCTGTGCTTTGGTTGGGCTTGCATCCTGAGTCTCTTTAGGTGACATATCTGTTACACAAACAACAAAGAAAACAAAATAACCACCAAAAAGACAGTTATAAGCATCAAATTTATAGTCAAACACATCTGGGCTAGAATCTCATCTGTACCATTCATCGGTTGCACAATCTTGGGCAGTTCACCTAACTTTTGAAATCCTCTACTTCTTCATACGAACAATGGAAAAATAATTATACCAACTTTTATTTTTGTTGCATTAAATGAGATCATGACTTTCAAGTGATTAGCAGAGTCCTTTATAACTAGAAAAAAGAAAATGAGCCAATATTGTCAGAATCGTTGATGTTGTTCTCATCCTTGATGGTAGTAGTAAAAGTAGAAGGTACAGAAACAAAATAAAGGAGCTATGTACTCAATTGTGAAACCTAGTCTACTCATCCACCACAAGTATATTTGGTGAAATAACCGGAAAATATATATTGGGTTTTTTCTTCCATAGATAAGCAGCCAAGTAATTATCCTCCTCTTCTTTATCAATAGACTTATGGGTCATGAAAAGTGTCTGTCGTTACATCATTGCTTCATGTAGAACATGTTACAATTAATTAGATCAAGTTTATCTCATTTTTGGAATTCACAGCAGTTTTAAATGAGCTTGAGGAGGCAACCCAGACTCGATCAGCTGTATTACAGTGTGTTTCTTCAGGGTCAATTTTCTGAAGACATTTCCACAGATGGTTAAAACATATGTGGATTCTTGTTACCTTCAGCCTCAGCAGGGAATATACTTCAATTTTGTCCATAAATTTTAGATTAAATATGGTTTTTAAGGCCTGAAGTTCTCCATACCTTTACTGAACAATCCATTTCTTTCTGCTTTATACATTTTGCAGAAGAATGAACTAAAATTTTAAAGGAAGCTTTTGGTCCAGATGACAAGTAGGAGACTGTGATCACCTTTGATTGTGTTGAATCTATGCAGGGAAAGCTGCTGATTTTAGATACAAGGGCTCAGACTCAATAGTCTTCCAGCCAGATGACTTCCTTCCTCAGTTTTTCTTAGTCTTCTTTACCAGTCCCTCCTCTTTCCCTTGATTTTGTTCTCCTCTCACTCTACACTCTGCTGGTGATTTTACCATCTTGCAGGTGAATATATGCAGCCCACTCTCTCTGCCTACCTCCAGACACATCTATGTCCAACAACCAATTGGAGATTCCTTGACTTCATGTCTCAATGGCAACACACTCATGTATTCACTCAATGATTATTAAGAGTTTACCATATGCCAGTCATGTTCTAAGCCAAGGAGATACACTAAAGGTTACAATCTACTGAAGGAAAGTGTTAAGAATCAAATATTAACACACTAAAATAATCTATAATAGATGATATAAAGGGAAAACAAAAATAACTATAAAACATTTTAAAAGGAGATAAGCCTAAATCAGGAAAAACTATCAATCTTCCTCTAATGCTCCAAATCTCAATAAACGGTATCACCACACCCCCAGATGCTCAAGCCAAAAACCTAGAAGAGATTCTTCATTCCTCTCTCTCCCACTTTCCTCATCCAGTTTGTGAGTGAAGTCTCTCAAGCACAGGTCTTGAATGTTTCAGATCAGTTCATTTCTCTCCACCTCAAGTTCAAGTCCAAATTACCTTTCCTAACTGGTTGTCCCGCATCCATTCTTGGCCACCTCCAATCTAGGTTCTACAACACCAACCAGAGTGATACTTGTAAATATGCATGATTTTTAGCTTGTGAAGATAGTTAAGCAGGAGATTCTAGGCTCATCTCCCCCCACAAACACACCAAATGTGCAGCTACACATGCTCCAACTACCTCTGAAAAAAAAAAGAGAGAGAGAGAGAGAGAATTGTCTAAGCAGCTAACATTGGCAGGGAGCAGAGGAGAATGAGAGTAAGCCCACGTGGAAGCAGGTAGGAGACTGGGATACAATCTCATCATCCCCAGCGCTGTGAACCACAAGTGGGAGGGAACTCAAAACCAGAGCTTCTCCCCAAAGAATGAAGGGTTTGAACCCCATACCAGGCACCCCCAGCTTTTAAGACCTGCATCTGTGGGCCCTGAGAACATGTACCTTTGAAAATCAACAGGGTGGCATCCACACACCTTCAATTCCACAAACGAATAGAGAAACGGCTCTTAAGGGCCTCAGACTCACCTACCCAGGGCCCAGCATAGAGGCACCTGCCAGAGGCGCTCAGACTTCCTATTGCCAATCTCAAGGCACGGGCCTGAAGTGCAGGCAGCTAATTTAGCACATAGCTAGAGGCCTGCTCCATGGCAAATACCATCTTTGTGCTCTCCCTGCCTTCACTTTAGGCAGTGGGCACCGCCTTTTGCTTTTTCCTTTTTCCCTGTGGGCACCATCTACAACACTCTCCCTGGCTTCATTCCAGCTGGCAGTCTCATCTTAGCTACTCTAGCCCACGGGTACCATGTCTCTCTGTTCTTTAATGCTAGCATTTTGTTTTGTTCTATTTTCCCAAGCCGGTGCCCTACCTGAGATGTACTGGGCATAGAGCCCATATATGTATATTTCCTTAAAGTTCCACTGGCAATTTTAATGATCACCCATCATCAAGAACTTATGATTAGATGATCTCTAAGGTCCCTTCCAAATGTATAATTTCTTTGAAATCCTCATTTAAAACCAATCTATTTTTTATAACATCATATACATTCCCTAGAGCAGTCAATAGAGATGAACTCTCTAAAGAAGTTTCAAAAACAGTTGTAAAAACAAATGCCTTCAAAACAAGTAAGAGAAAAGCTATCAGTATTTTAAATGAATAGAACTTTTTCCTCTCAAACAATAAGAAATCTGAAGGTGGACAGCTATTGGTATTAACTCAGAAGCTCAGTAAGGATGAGATGTTCTTCTGGTAACAAGACAGTTTTGCAGTTCCAATCACCTTGGCTTCATCTGAGGCAGGAAAAAGAGAGAAGTCAAGAAAGGATGGCAGCTATAATCATCTCCTTTAATCAGGAAAGCAAAAGCCTTAACAAGTACTTTCTGAGTGGACCTCTGATCCGGTCTTACTGATAGAACAGGTTCTTAAGACCAAATCATTTTGTAAGAGAGAGAATTGGCTTGGATCAGCCATTATCTATCACCAGGAGCAAACACACAGCAGTCACATTAGCTAAAATAATAATAATAATAATAATAATAATAATAATAATAATAATATTCTAGTTAAGAAAGAAGAGTTGTATATTGAGTGGAAAAATGTTGCAAACAATTAAGTCAACTCTGATGAAAAAATCAAAATATAGTTCAATGATATTTTGTAATAGAAAATAATAATCTACCAAAAATATATGAAAAATATCCATGTCTTTATGTAATTGCTGAAGAATAACTTCTTGTGAGAAATGTGACATTTTGATAAATGTAATCAGGAATATAATAAGTATGCATCTTATCTGTCAAAGTAATTATTTTGAAAGACAACATTAATTGGATGCATAAGTTGTGTTACATCATTTATACCACATATTCAATCTATGATCATTATTGTTTTAATGTTAAACCACTGTTAAACCAAGATTTTCATCCAATAGGAAATAAATCAGGAACAGATATTGTTTTATTTAAAATCACCAAAAGAATCTTTAAAATAGGGATTTTAAAATCCATCAAACTCCATTGTTTAATTCTGCAGCAGGTATCAAAAGCCTTAAAACTGGGTACACATTATTGGCTTTAGCCATCTAACTTTTTCTAGTTGGAAAAGAATACAAAAAGTATCTATACATTTGTTATTTTTAATAACATAAATTGCTTTAGCTAAACTGTCCAAAACTATGGATTGTTATATGAAACATACATCACATTATCACGATTGAATACCATTTCTTTGTTAAAATTAGTTAAGAACTAGAGAGACTATATAATGACCTAGAGATGATAAGAATATATTAAATGAGTAAAGAAAGTACCTAATTATGGTGTGGTATGTTCTAAGTTGTTTAAATACTAATAGATGTATTGAGTACACACTATATAAGCCAGGCTTAGGGCTTTGCATGTGTTTACTTCATCATGTTCTCACAGCTGTAGGAAAAAGGTCCTATTACCCTCGCATCTTACAGATAAAGAAACAGGTTTAGAACAGTTATGGAACTTACCGAAAAATACATAGCTTACAAATAGCAGAACTAGGATTTGAACCCAAGAAGTCTGATTTCAGAAGACAGACTCATATATCTAGAGAAAAAAAAACTCTTGAAAAAAAATGCACCAAAAAGATAAAAAAAAGTTACATCTTGGTAGTGAGATTGCAGTATGCTTTTTATATTTTCCAAAAGTTTTAGAATATTTATTGACTATAATAAAAAAATACGATGATTATTTAATAGGCTTTCAAATCCAGTAATCATTCAGTAAGCTTTTTAACCTGGTTTGATAGGTTATCAAATAAGCCAGTGCTGTACTCAGAAACTACTGATAATATGAATTCTACAAAGTGTTACTCTTCCTCATTGAGAGATAAGACCTTTCTAAAATCACAACTCATGAAAACTAACAGTTTCATGCACAATATCTCCTATAAAGTCCACCTTAAGATCAATAATCGTATTACACAGACCATAAAATCAGTTCATTGGAAGGAAATAAAATTTTTAAAGATTTGTCTGTAAAAATCCAAAAAATATGT
Organism: Vulpes vulpes; assembly: GCF_048418805.1. Taxonomy (NCBI): domain Eukaryota; kingdom Metazoa; phylum Chordata; class Mammalia; order Carnivora; family Canidae; genus Vulpes; species Vulpes vulpes. The sequence goes on along the minus strand of NC_132783.1, from coordinate 75,553,690 downwards.
TTAGAAACTAATATATCCAATTTCATGAACCACTGTACATCCAGTAGAAGAACCATGGAAATGTATAAATAGTGGCTCATAAAAAGATTTCTAAGATATCTTTATCAAGTAAAAAAAAAAACAAAAATAAAAACAACACATAGAGAAAATTCCCAGATATTTTTATAAGTCCTAAATATATAAATATGTATATATAAATAAATAGAAAATGGTCGGAAGATACATTTTTGAAAGCTTCTAACCTTAAGTCATAGCACATCCCTTCCAGAGAAGGGAGGGACACTGGTGTAGAAGGATAAACACAAGGGGAGAGCTTTCAGTTTTTTTTTTTTTAATTTTTATTTATTCATGATAGTCACACAGAGGGGAGGGGGCAGAGACACAGGCAGAGGGAGAAGCAGGCTCCATGCACCGGGAGCCCGACGTGGGATTCAATCCCTGGTCTCCAGGATCGCGCCCTGGGCCAAAGGCAGGCGCCAAACCGCTGCGCCACCCAGGGACCCCGAGAGCTTTCAGTTCTAATAGTGCATAGGACTGTTTTATTCCATGTTTTTAAAATAATATATTAAACACATTTACATTATGCAATTTTGAAGATATATAATAAATGAATACAGATTCTTAAAATTGCCATCACTCTAAGTCATCATACTTGCTATAACTTATTTGTATTGTTGTTTTATATATCTCAATAATAACTCCCTGATGTCCGATGGTATGTATTTGTCCAGGGGAATTTTAGAAAAAAACAAAGGGAAAATTTATATACCTCCATAACTTTAATGGGAGCAAGACTGAATATACTTATCTTTGTTTTTGAAAATAAAGGACAATTATTGTCCCATATGCAAATATTGTTGACTATTAGCTTCTATCACAAAATGAACATATGAATTTAAAAAATAAAATAAGCAAAGGAAAGAGACATAATTTATAATAGAAAATTTGTGTTATACTCTGTGCAGCAAGACAATTCAGATATTCTCATAGCAAAGTTACATGCATACTTACTAAGCCCATTTGCCCTAGCACCAAGTTATTATTCTATCTTTTCTTCTTTCAAAAGTATTTCCTCCTAAATGAAAATTAGAGAGAGAAAAAAATCAGGTATCTGATCGCTTTTTTCTCTTTTTGAAAAGTTCAAACTACTATTTATTCATATTTTACAAATGCATGAAATCTTATAGTTAGTATTAATGACTAATCAGGAGAAAAAAGGTATTACAATGTATTTAATGTGACTGAAATTTTTTATGGTAAATTGAATATAATTATTTTATCCTCTTGCTTATTTTCTAAATTGCACAAATAATTATAAAATTTTCCATAAAATCTTAGTGAAATGAGAAGCTATAAAGACCATTTAACAGATAAGAAATCTGAGGTCTAGAAAGCAATGAAATAGAGCTAATTATTGTCAAAGCTCCAACTGTAACAGAGATGCTCAATTTAAAAGGTTGTGTGTTAACAGATGGAGAATCATTTGAAATAAACTTTCAGGAAAAAATTCTAACCTGTTTAAAGATAATAGATGACTTGGATATAACAACATACTGATATTATTTGTGGCAGAAACAAAACATTTGGCTAAGATCATCTATTTAGTATTAAGTCTTAAAAAGCATGATAGTCAATACATATTTAGTTTTGTTCAATAACTATATATTGTAAGTTCTACTGTAAATATATTTTAAGGAAATCAATAGTTCAAAAGGTGTTAGTTTATAATGATACCTGACTAAAGTAGTTTCTTCTCTAATAAAATCTTGCAATAAATTAAACATCAACTTCATTGAGAAGACTGTAATGTTGCTGGTTAAACTGATTTTCTGAATGTCCTTTTTTTTTTTTGTATGTGAGTGTGATGGCTATTTGAAGCTTGAGAGAACTTCTTAAAACATTGGTTAATTTCAGTTGCAATAGTCACCATTACATTTCTAGTTCATGGTTTAATGCAAATCTTCCCTACAATATATAAAATAGGAATGCTTATTTCTATGGAGATATGATATATGATGGAACAATTCTAAGTTGATGGCGATCTTGAAATAAAGCATCTGAAAGTCCGATGATAAACAGTGCATGGTTTAGTATTTCTGCTCAATAAATATTTGATCAAACTCTAAATTTAACAACTACATTAAGTTCTAGATGGAAAACAAATTAATTAACTTGATAGAGATATCACCAAAGGCATTTCAGAGAACATGAGATTATTTTTAACTTTTTGAGGATGCTCCATACTGTTTTCTACATTAACTGCACCAGTTTGACTTCCCACCAACAGAGCAACAGGATTCCTTTTTCCACATCTTCTCCAACACCTGTTTTTTCTTGTGTTGTTGATTTTAGCCATTCTGACAGGTGTGAGGTGATATCTCATTGTAATTTTGATTTTCATTTCCCTGATAATAAGTGATGATGAACATGTTTTCATGTGTCTGTTGGCCATCTGTATGTCTTCTTTAGAGAAAGGTCTATTCATGTCTTCTGCCCATTTTTAATTAGATTATCCTTTTTCTGAGGTGTTGAGCACTGGGGATACAGGAGCAGACATTGCAGACCAAAACCCCTACCTTCATGGAGTTTATACTGCAATGAGGGAGACAGATATAATTAATTTGAAAAGTTGATTATGGAGTATGTTAGATAGTGATGAGTACCAGAAAGGAAATATAGCATGTGTATCTCCAGCTACCTCATTGAACCATGGAGAGTGCAGCACTTCTTAATCATGAGGTTTGTTTCTTTGTTTACTTAATAGTGTAATGATTTTGTTTTAAATCTTTCCATTTGGGGCTGATCTGAGTTGTCATTTCTTGACCTTTTCTGCCCATTTATATTCCTACAATGGCTTAATTGGAGTCGTACATTATCCAGATCCATCAGAGCTTGATAGGAGAGTAAGAGAGTGCTTTCAAATCTTTCTTTCATGGTGCCTGGGTGGTTCAGCCAGTTAAGCATCTGACTCTTATTTCAGCTCAGGTCCTGATCCCATGCTGAGTGAGGAACCTGCTTTGGATTCTCTTTCTCTCCCTCTCCCTCTGTGCCTAGCCCCTGCCATTCTCTCTAGGGGAAAAAAAAATATTTCATATAAATTCACTACCATCATCTCCTCAACTCTCACAATTATACTAGTACACTTCCTTGCCCTTTCAAATAGCTCAATAAATGCTCAAAAATATAAAGATACAGTCTGCCTTGGATATCCCTCTGAATTTGCCAAGAAAATTCAGGCTGAGAAAGTCAAATTATACAATGGCCTGACCCCATCAATTAAACATTATGTTTTACCCATTAACTGGGCCACCCACTGTGGCACAGACCACATGCAGTCGTCCATAATTATTTAGTTGCAATAAACAGAAACTTCCCACTACTATAGAGGATGGATGTGGGATCCTATAAAAACAACCCTCAGGGCAAAAGAAACACTGTAGAGTTTGTGGTTAAAAGCAAGTAATCAATAAACCTAAAGTGCCAATAGATGCAATCCATTATTGACTAATGTGTGACTTTACTGAGAAAGTGAGACTATGATCTAAACATTAACTCATTTCATGTGTGACAAATACATTTTTTTTCTCTGACTTCTAGGAGTCAGAAAGAATCCCAGACACTGAATCAGGGAGACACAGTGTCTTTTCTTCCAGGAGTTCACAGAAGGGTACAGGCACCTAAATAAAGAACCATGATGTCCTAGCATAAGTACAATGATAGGGGATGAATAGAGACCTATAAAACCTCAGAGAAGGAATCCAAACTAATTCAAAAGGAGGCTGAGGAGGGAGAGACAGAGCACTCAGAAAAGATTTCCTGGAATTTATTTGTACTGAGCTGGGGCATCCAAATGAGAGAAGGAAGAAATCCAAGAACTTAGAAATGAAACCATGCAGTGTGTACTCAGAACTACACTGTTGGGCAGGAGTAAATTTGATATCGAGAGTAGTGAAAAAAATAAGCCTGAGGGACTAGATTTTAAAAGCTTAGACTTCATTCCATGGGCTACAAATTAGAGATCTATGTGTGTGTGTGTGTGTGTTATTTCTACCTTTTTCCTTAAATCCTTTGAACTTTTATTTTTTTATTATTTTTTATTTTTTATTGGAGTTTGATTTGCCAACATATAGTATAATACCCAACGCTCATCCTGTCAAGTGCCCCCTTCAGCGCCCATCACCCAGTCATCCTATTCCCCCCCACCCACCTCCCTTCTACCACCCCTTGTTCATTTCCCAGAATTAGGAGTTTTATCACCTTCTCTGATTTTTCCCCCTCATTTTCTCTCCTTTCCCCTATAATCCCTATGACCCAGCAATTGCACTACTGGGGATTTACCCCAAAGATACAGATGCAGTGAAAAGCCAAGACACCTGCCCTCAATGTTTATAGCAGCAATGACCACAATGGCCAAACTGTGGAAGGAGCCTCAGTGGACATCTATGTGTTTTTAGGACAAGAGTAACTTGCTCAGATTTGCAGAGAGTAGAAACTGTGGATTTGGAGACTATTGATTTCATTCTGGAAGAACATATTTAAAGGCCCAAACCAAGTACTAGTAGTTGGGATGGTCAACCAGGGACATCAGCAGGACTTGGCAATCAATTGATAATGGAAGTAAGACAAAGGGTGTGTTTTCAGAGACAGCTATGGGACATCCAGGCAGGACAGAGCTGCAGGCAGCTGTAAACATGGCTGAGTTTTATGTCACCCGTTTATAAACATCTACCCTTCTCAAGGCCATGCAATCTTCATTTTAATCAAATTTCATCAGGTTAACTAAATTTCAATTATTTGGATACAAATGTTCATACTAAAATGCAGGAGACACATTGGAATATCCTCTGATTTCCCTTAGTGGTGGTTCTCCAAAGACTTCTAATGCAAATGGACTTTTCCCTTGCTCACTGTATAGAGCAGAAGGGATGATGGTACATCTGGCCAACTGGGTTTATAATCAGATAAACAATATTAATAACAATGCACAATTAAAAAGAAGAAAGAGGCAATATATTTGTATGTTACCTTACTTTATTCTCCTGATAGCCCATTAGGTAGATATTATTTCCAATTTACAGATGAGGAAAATGAATTTCATAAAGGTTGAAAAAAAAACAGTCCTAGATGACACAGAAAGTCAATGATAGAGTCAGGATTTTTAAAAAAGGAAAAGAAAAGAACTATTATTGATGAAAGGCCCAATTTACATCAAACTCTCACACTTTGTATCTGTTCATTCATTTAATTCCCTGGGGTAGGTAGACATCACAGTTTTGATGCTTTTATCATGTGTTATAATAAAGATTGGCATATTCTTGGAGGAGATGTTTAGAAATCTGTAAATATTTCATTCAATTTTTATTTTTATGTTTTTAAATGAATCTTTAAAACTATTATAAACAACATATACGCACAAATCTCAAATTATAGCACATTAAAGAAAACCAATATATTAATGGCTGTTGCCAGGTTAACTTGTTTAGTGGCAAACCTCCAACTATAATGTCTCTTCTCATATCTACTAGAAAAGTATACTATAATTAAAAGGTGTTATTTTTTAAAAAAGAAAAGAAACTGTCATATTAAGCTACTTATTTGTGTGAGTGGCAATTTTCTTCATATTGTGTAGCTAGCATAAAATAAAAATTTGGATGGCAAATTAAATTTTCATGTTCATCAAAAAAGCTTTAATTAAGACATTTAAATACATTTTACTAAATGCATTTTAGGAACTGTATGTTATTAAAACATGATTTTTATCTGATAGACAAATGGGTATTTCAGACAAAATTACATTTGGTAAGAAGAAATTCTGTTTAGGGATGCCAGGGTGGCTCAGCAGTTGAGTGTCTACCTTTGGCTCAGGGTATGATCGGGTCCAAGGATCCAGTCCCGCATCAGGCTCCCTGCAGGAGTCTCTGCCTATGTCTCTGCCTATGTCTCTGCTTCTCTTTCTATCTCTCATGAATAAATAAATAATAAATCTTTGTTTAAAAAAGAAGAAGAAATTCTCCTTAAAAGAAACCGCAACAAATTTTAAAGGCATTATAATATGCAATATTATTCTTTTGAAAAATTTTCTGTTTGGTTAATCAACATGGCCTCAATTCCATACCAAGACTTATGACCCACTCCTTTACAGTTAGGAATGCTCCCAACGGCAGAGTATCTATGCTGAAAGCTAAAGAGAATTTCTAATGCCTGAGGATGACTTCATTTACTGTTTTTTCTTTTAATAAATTTTGTTTTTAGTGTTTCTCCTCTCAACATAAATTATACAAAATTGAAGATTTTAATTCTAGTTGATTGTATTTTTATGATTCATATTTCCCTATAGGCACAAGTTTAATAACTTTCCTATTTTCCTTAATACATAACACTTGGAAAGATTTAAGAGTCCAATAGTTGCTGATAGTGTTTGTGTGGAATATTACCAAAGGAGAATACTGCTATCTTAAAGCAGAGTTTTCCCCCCTGACTTTTGAAGTTTTTCATGGCTGGACATTTTTTTGAAAACAAACTAGACAATTGCTATATAGCATTTCAGGCACTTTGCTCTTAAGTGTCTCCAAAACAGATTTGGATATTCTAGAATATCAAAACAACAACAACAACAACAAAAAAAAACACAGCCACCTACTTTTGTGGGTGAGAATATTCAGTTAAGCCAGCTAAAATACTAAGAAATCTGCACAGCTGTAGCAGACAGTCACAGTGGCCTGGCTGGCATGTAATTTGAAGCTATCATGATTTTAGGATTGTCTTCAGAACATTTGATGTCAGTGGTTGAAATATTTTATGCAATATCTTTTATGACTCCAGCCAAACCCTAGACTTTTCAAAGGCAGAGATCGTCCTTTGCAAACCTCAGAATGACAAAAACAGTGTTCTGCATGTGGCAAGCAGGCATTGAACAAGGATTTATTTATATGATTTATTTAAAACTGTTCACCTACCAGGGAAACCTTCTGAAGCTAGAAGCCCTGGGTATCTCCTAAAGTTAGCTGATCTTTGGCAGCCAGGCATTGATGCAAGCTACTCAGAGTTTTAACAAATGTGAGCCTGCTTGTCTTTTTCAAAAGCCTACTGTGGTCTTGCCAGGTAATACTCAAGCCACTTCAAAATCACAAGCCAACAGACAGGCAGTCTTTCAGGGACTCACATTCTATTTCCTCATTCAGTCCTCTTTAGGTTGTCTCGGTAAAGTGTCTGTCACTTCTTCTTAAAGAACAGTGAGATGAAGGAACATGTGGAATTGATGTCAGGTTGCAGCTGTCCTCTCTTCAACTTCTAGCCCTGCTCACCTGGGTCGAGAGAGAAAAGCATTGAATTAGTCTGGGGTGAACTAAACTGTGTGGACAGAAAATACAGAAAAGCTTGGGGAAGCCTGGAATTTTCAGGGAAAAGAAGAAAGAACCATTCTGATGGCACCGACAACATAGTCCTCCATTCTTCAGACAGTAGACTATTGCTAACACCGCTCTGGGAAGCTTCAGCTCTGGAACCATGTACCCCTTTCTTCAGGAACCCCTTTCTTCAGGAACCATGTACCCCTTTCTTCAGGAAGAATGCGTAGTGTGGGAAAATGGGGATGCCTCCTGTCTCTCTTGAGATCCTGAGAAAAGGGACTCTCAGATGCCAAGAGGTACATGCAGGAGGCTTCTTGGGATGTGTTCTCAGGGACAACTGTCGGAGAGCAGAGGAAGCAGAATTGAACAGAGAAGACAAAGTGAGATATGGTTGTAACTGCAGCCTTGCCAGTCATTCAAAAAGCTCTCAAGCTTGGAAATCCTCCAGAGGTGTTCTTATTAAGGCAAGAGCCTGAGCCTTTGTACTGCCCAACAGTGATCAATCACTGGATGTGGGCTGCTCCTGAGGAGGGGGCACAACCTGGGCAAGGCAGCCTCCTTCATCAGAGGGCAATTCTCAGAAAGGGATGCAGCCCTGAACCATCAGCAGCCAACACTGCCAATCACTTAGAAATAAATGCCTAGTTCCTAACGGAGGGATCCGGGTGACATGACCTGGTATCACTACCCTACTCAGCCAGGGTAATTAGCACAATCAGTAGAAATGATCAGGACTGATTCTGACTCTAGGACTAGCTGTCATTATATTTCACCCTTTGCTGAACAAAGTCCTAGCTCTATGCCCATTACTCCTATGTAGATTATCTTGTTTTATCTTCTCAACACTGTAAGGCCTGATTCGTCTCAATGTGCACACAAAGAAGCTGTGGCTTAGAAACATTAAATAGCTTGCCCAATTTGGCACTACTTAGTGAGGACATAGAGATTAAAAGCATTTTCTGAATCCAAAGTATTCTGAACCCTCCATAGCATTCAAAACCATATTTTGTTGGGGTGGTTGTATTTTTATTCCTGACCATCTCACAGATATCTCTATTTACATACAGAAGAACATGTGCACAATCCAGGGAGTTTAGGTTCCTGAAAAGTTACTGAACCATACCAAACCTGGCGCCCAAGGACACTTTCCAGGCCAATGAAGGAGGAAGAGGACTCTATACTAAGCCAAGGGCGTTGAATTGATATCATCCATCTGAGGCTCCACAATCTGAACCAAGTGGATCTGGAAATGATGGACTAAAGCTGGCCATAGGATTTCCTCCAAAAATAGCATTACAAGATTCTTTCCTCAAACTTTCTTCCTCATGTTCTTTCCCCCACACCATTACCCAGCAGATCTAGTGAAGGTCAGGAACTTGATTTGAATGGGGTTCTAAGTATGTCACAAAACCAGCTATCATTTGCTCTTTTCATTTATCCTATTGTCTTTGCAATTATTTCCTTTTTTGTCTCCTGACTTCTTCCCAGAATAACTACTATGTCTAGTTCCAAAGCATGTCAGAGTAGATATTTCTCATCTCAGCTACACAAAGGTACTGTGTAATTATGGGATGTACTGGAAGAACTTTGGAGGAAAAGCAAGACATTCACTTAATAAGAAAAAAATTAAACAGAAATAATCAAAAGGGACTATTTTCAAAATGTTTTCAAGCCTGTGTACAGGATTATTTTCCTTTTAACAATTATGATGATGTTTCAGTATGAATTTCCAGAATACATGTATATTAAAAGCCTCAGTCTCTAATGATGAACGGTTTGTACCTGGACACTCTCTCTAAAGCAGAGCAGAAGCATGTGGCCTCTTCCTTCTTTCTTTTTTTTTTAAAGTAATCTCTATGCCCAATTTGGGGCTCAAACTCATGACCTCAAGATCAAGAGTTGCATGCTCCATCAACTGAGCCAGCCAGGCACCCCTGGCTTCCATCCTTCTAATTTCTGCCCATCCCACCAAGATAGGTATACACTGTAAGCAAGTAGAATTACTAAACTAGACAAAATTCGCCTAGTCTCAGGAAACAAATATAGAGAAAAGTTGAGAGATTACATTTTTCTTTCCTTATCTGACTTAAATTTATTCCATTAAATACATGATGTACCCAGTCCAGAGTCTAAAATACAGTAAAAATTCAACAAATATTTGTAAAATTCATTAGTGCCCATCATCTACTTCATGAAGTCTTCTTATTTCCTCTGGGAGAATTAATCCTTCCCTCTTTTGTGCTCTGACAGCATTCGATAGATTTTTGTAACATCCAAAACTGACTTTTAGTGTATTTAGTAAAAGTATGTTGTCTCTTCCTCTTGCCTTAAAAGCAGGAACTGGACCTCAGTCTATATCCTGCATTTTGCCCTGCACAGAGCAGAACTCAATATCAACGTTTTATTGACTCTTATAGCCTACCATTTTAGAACCTATCAGTGGGATTGGCAGACATGCCAAAAAAATTGCTGCTGAGGGCAAGGGTGACACTTCATATGTTGACAAGGAAGGTGAATTCGATTCTGTTAGTGCCTGTGACAATTTATGTAGCACACTGCATGCTCAGTCTCATTTCGGCATTGCCATCATAGCCAAGCCATCTGCAAGCAGCACAAAACTGTCAAGCTGGAATCCACAGGTTACCATGCTGATGATATGCTTGGATTGGGGGGAAAAAAAAGAAAAGAAGAAGAAGGGAAGGATCATTCAAAGGCTAAACCCAGACCCACTGCTGGCATAAAAAATGTGCTGCAGAGAGCAGAGAGTTGCCAAAGCTTCTTAGTCCTGACCTATGATGCAGGGGCTTTGCTTCTCTGGGTGAATTTAAGAATGGTTGAATGACCATTCATTTCATGCCTTGCTAAGAAATCTCTCTCATTTCTTTGACCATGCCTTTGCCCATGAGAAGTAATATGTGGTGGTCATATAGTACTGTGGAGCCAGATGACCTGGTTTTGAATCCTGGCTCCACTATTTTCCATTTGTACCCCCATAGGCATGTTACTTAACATCCCACAGTTCATTTCCTCTGCTAAAAAAATGAAGATAATAATAATATTTAAATGACAGGGCTGGTGCAGAGATTAGACAAGTGAATGAATGTCTGAAAAGCATTTGGAATAACATATGCAGAATGATCCCCTAACCATGGTGGCTACACAGAGGGCACTGTGTGTGTCATGAGAGGGTGTCTGGAAGTCACTCTGAGTAGATCAATAAGTCACTGGAGGAATTTAAGCAGAAGAGTGATGTGATATAATTTATTTCATAAAGGTTACTCTTACTGCTCTGAGAAGCTCGATTAGAGAGAAAAGAATGGAAATATGTAGATGAGTTGGGAGGCTCCCACAGTAGCCCTGGGAAGAAGGGATGATAACTTAGAGCAAGTAACAGCTTCCTCTTCTAGACTAATGATAAACAGAGTAGGCAGGATGAGCTATATTGTAGGGTACAGAAATGGGAGGTGCTGATGGAGTGTACATGTGAGAGATGAGGGAAGGGAAGAAATAATCAATAATAATTCTAGGTTTTTGGCTTTAGTCATGGAGGCTTGGTAATGTCACTTACTGAAATAGAGAAAATTAAAGGAGAAACACATTTTGGAAGGGAAATTGGACTTTCCTTGGGGAGTTCCAGGTTTCAGATGTCTATGAGAAATGCAAATAAAGCTTTCAAATAGCCTGGATTTTAAGCCTGAAAATCATATGAAATATCTGTATGGAGACATAAACTTGCATTGGGACACAGACATAAACTTGCATTGGTATATAGATATTTAAAACCACAAAAAGAACTGATATGTGCTATGGCATTGGGGTTGACATAAAAGAGAAAAAAGGACAGAGTTCTAAATGACCCCAATATTTTCAGATCAGAGAGGAAAGCATCACATGAAGGTAACTGAGAAGAGTAACCAGGGAAATATATTTCTTCTGAACCTACAGAAAGAAATAGAATAGAGACAGGAGAATGTATCAAGAACAGTTAAATGGTCATATAGGTCAAAGACTACGGGGTGATCTAGTAAGATGAACAGACACAATTATTGGATTTGGTGACATGAAGATCCTACATGACTTTGGCAGAATCTTTTTGGTGGAGTACTGGAAACTAAAAGACAATTGTAGGGGTGCCTGTGTGGACTCAGCCGATGAAGCGGCTGCCTTCTGCTTGGGTCATGATCCCTTCCTGCTCAGCAAGGTGTTCACTTCTCTCTCTCTCCTTCAGCCTTTGCTTCAATTCTTCTCCTGTTCCTATTGTTCCACATCTGGACAAGTGGGTAGAAAGCTCACAAGCTCCTTCCCTTGGTGCTGGTGGGGCAATTCAACCCACACAAACCCCATCCAGCACTCACAACCCCACTAAATCAATAAAAGCCAGTTATTCATCATGCTTTGCACTTGCTTCATTCAGACCAAACTTGAGCCTTTTTCCTTGGGCAATCCTTTTGCTTTTTTATTTTGTGAATAATAAATGTTATTTCGTGTCATAATAGTGTGTCATTCATGCCAACATCTGTATAATTTCCTGGCAGAGCCATTCAGCATCCAGCAGAGGATACTAAGGACCCATATAAAATAGAGACAGAAGCAGAATATGAGGTCAAGGGAAAATGGGGCATTCTGTTTCTAAGGAAGTGGGAGGACATAGAACATGTTTTTATGCTGAATAGAAAAATCCAATACAGGATGAGAGATTGATGAAGGAGAAAAAGGGAGTAGCTGTAGGAGCAAAGCATTTGAGTGGCACAGAGGAGACAGGGTCTGGAAGATGAGGACAGAGGCCTGTCTACAGCAAGACAGACATTTGCTGCACTGTAACAGAAGAGAAGATGGGATCAATTCAAACACCCCATACTTAAGCCTAATAATGTAAATGAGGGCAACACTAATGTGGAGCACAGCAGGGAGTCATTGGGACTATGTGGAGCTGGAGAGAAAATGTGCTTCCTCTGGATTCAAATACAGGATTTTAAAGAGTGCAGCCTATCTATGGGCCAGCCATTTATAAATGTGGATTGGTGATATATCCCTTTTGGTCTCTCCAAACCACTCCTGCCATCTACTTCCCCTAACAACAGGAAAGAGGCCAGAAGACAAAAGCTATACATCTGAATATTTACCAACAGCTTCATGATGGTTGTCCAGATTCCCACTGCAATCTTTTGTGCTGCACTTTTATCCTCATCCTAGGAAGGATGTGTTACTAAGAGAGTGTGGGAATTTCAGTTATATCTACAAATAGCAAGCATTTCAATTTTCATTTCTTTCTCTTTTATTTCTTTAGGTTTTTTTCCAAACTGTTTGAGCAGTTGTCTAGATATCTAAAGGTAAATAGTTATTGACTCCTGATATATATTTTTTCCTTGAGATTCATGAACTACATGTTCAAACTAAAAAAGCAATTCATAATTCCCTTGGGAACCAGCAAGCTGAATAGAAATGAGTGTATTTCCACAGAAATGGGCTCATTACTCTACCAGTATTGCATAGGGCTTTATGAATAATTGTTATAAGACAAAGAGGTCTTATAGGAAGAAAGCTTTTGCATTTCTTTTAGATTATATTTTGCACTGAAAACAATGTAGCCACTAGTGTTTAACTTGCTTTGGTATTAAGTTTGCTATTTTCTTTCTGCCCACAACAGGCAGGCACAGTCTAAAATTTGGAAATGTTAAAGACATTGGAAAAATATATTAGTATAAAATATATTAACAATATAAAATGAATAGCCATTAAATTTTTCAAAGTTCATTCATTTATTTGAGAGAGAGAGAGAGAGAAAGAGAGCATGTACATGAGTGGGGGGGTGGGCAGAGGGAGAGAGTCTCAAGCAGATCCCATTTTAAGCATGGACGGGAGGCAGGGCTTGATCCTGCAACCCATGCAATCATGACCTGAGCAGAAACCAAGAGTCTGATGCTTAACTGATTCAGCCACCCAGGGATCCCAGCCATTAATTTTTTAAAAATCTAACTTCGGGATTTTTTTAAATCTAGAATGTAATCTAAACAATAACAGAATAAATTTGGGGCTGAGGAAAACAGAAAGAAAACTGATCTCGTGTCTTCTATGTGGCAAGGACGAGGTTTGGTATGTTGACTATATTATCCCTTTTGAAATGGGTATTATTTGCACAGAGGAGAAAACTGAAGTTCAAAGAGTTTAAATCATGTTGTCCAAAGTAAAAAACTAGAAAATGGCAAAGCCACAATGTAAATATAGGTCTCATTTTGAAATTTCTTCAGTCCCTATTCCTCAAAATAGAGGTTAAAGAGAAGGTTAAGGATTCCCATTAAACTCACAAACTCATAACATCAAGTAATTTTAGACATTTGACATTTGATGATTGACAATGACAGAGTTTCTCCTTTTAAATCACTGGAATTTGATGTGGCTAATACTCAGGTAGAAGTCATGAATCTTTAACTGTGGTGATTAATCAACATTTCCTTCCTCTAATCTAATCACTGCCTTTTTATTTGCATGATCAGAAAAGTAGGAGGAAAAAAAAAAAGAGGGCAGTTGAGGGTTGTAGAAATCCCATCCCTGGGTATAGTTCTCCTTGAATAGATAGTATTGTCTATACTCCAGATCAGCATACCCAGGGTGTAACAATACAAAGATTAGAGCCCTCTAGGAAGTTTATTTGAAAAGATTCTGGAAAGGGCAGCCTGTTTTATGAATTGACTCAATATCTTTAAATAAAAAACATAATAAAGCAAGTTCACACCATTATTTTTAAAGGAACATTTACATCTGTGCCACAATGACTGATAAACAATATGGTCCTTGAATCTGTGTTTCCTTCATTGACCATAGTGCACTGAACTCTTCCAACCCCAGAAGCTGACACTGAAAGGCTTTATGGTTCTGATTGATGAGATGAACTTCCTGCTTGTTGCTGTTATTGTTTATTTTGAAGGGAGGATTTTTGTTTTGTTTTGCTTTCTATCCAGTTTTATGGCTATTTCTTGAGTTGTCTTTAGAATTTAAACAATTTAGTGTTTATACAAGACAGATAAGTTAGGTTATATTGCAGTAACAACTAACACCCACAACTCTGTGGTATAACACAGTGAGAACTTTTTTCTTCATGTTGCATATCTATGGCAGACTGCTGATGGGAGCTGATGGGGCAGCCACCAACCTAGAGTCTTGTCAGTTACCCTGACAGAGAAAAACAACGGCAAATCACAGACCAGATCTCGAAGCTTCTTCTCAGACTTCATTACTTCTTATACTTCTTACTTCATTGGCCAAGTCACATGACCATGGCTAACTTCAAGAGACTAAAGGAAAGTCCTCTGTGTGCAAGGGAGAAGTAGAAACATTTGGAAGAAAGCAGCAACTTCACCACAATCATTTCTTTCTCCCAAATCATCATGTTCCTGGACAGAAAGGCTTTAACAGAATATCGAAGTTAAGAATCAATCAGCAACCTAAAGAAATAAAAAAAAAATTTATAAGCTCACCTAGGATGATGTAAGTTAGGCCCTGATTTAGGAAAAGAATTTGTTTATTAAGGGAAGAGAGGAAGAACATTTGACTTGGGAATGGATTATTGGAAACTAAAAATGAATCGTTACATAGAACCAAGATTATACATAGTGGTTGTGTCCCTGTATTAATGTACAAAGTTTCCCTTAATGCATCTGTAAAAGAAAATCAGAATTAAAAATACCATTGGCCTTGAGTGTGGGGATCTAGGAGCAGGAAATATTATAGCTAAATTTCAAAATAAAAGAAGGCAGAAAAGAGAAAGCTTTTCCATTCCTGTCTTTGAAACACAGGCCTGACCCTAAGCAACATTTTTAATAGATAAGGTTAACTTTGGTAACTACTCCTGGACCACTAAATACCATTGTCTTTACCCTGTTATACCAATGACCCAGAACCACCTACCCAGAACTGCTGTTCCAAGATCCAAAAATTATTTTCTCTTTCATCTAGTACCAATTCCCTGTACCTTTGTATATACTGGCCTTAGTCAACCATTAAGTGAAAAGGTATGATTTAGTGGAAAGAG
Source organism: Vulpes vulpes (assembly GCF_048418805.1). Taxonomy (NCBI): domain Eukaryota; kingdom Metazoa; phylum Chordata; class Mammalia; order Carnivora; family Canidae; genus Vulpes; species Vulpes vulpes. The sequence continues at coordinate 75,538,312 of NC_132783.1, read as the reverse complement.
AACACAGTAAGCTTCAGGGTATATGTGTTTCAGTATATTCTACTTCTAGAATATACTTCCTAGGTTACAATTTTATTGTATGTTATATGCATTTTAATTTGTTAATCCACAATACATAAAAGAAAATAAAGAAGCAAAAGCTGCCACAGAATCAAGTGAGATAATAGGAATGTTTTATTTTAAAATTCTAAAAGTGGTATAGAATTACAAGGTGTAGTTATAATAATTATTATTACTATTATTATACAGTAAGCAATCTGATTAAAACTGTGTACATTAATATTTAAAAACTGATCCTTATGTAACCTAAACTGAGATATTTGCATCTTCAAAAATGAACATTTATTATCTCAACCAATAGGTTTCTTGAAAGCAGAGGCTGTCTCTTCTATGTCAGTCATGTACATTGCATACACTCAATAAATGTTGCATTGCTCCTAAGAACAAAGAGGGAGCAGCATGGGCCAAAGCTCAGAGCATAGCTTATGAAACAGAAAGCAAGAAAACCATCCTGGAAAAGACTAAAGGACTGGCCCTAATGGAAAGTATGTGGAGATGGTGTGTCACAGAGTTGACAGCGGGTCCATGTCTTTAGAAGCCTTGGAAAACAGGAATAGGAAGTAGACCTTGTGTAGCAGCAGCAGCAGAGAAATGTTCCAATGTACAGCCATGGCAATTATATAAAGGCCACAGCGGCTGATGTCTAACTGTTCTCAGGCCCAAAATAATGAACCTGTCAGGAGGGTAATTTTAGCCACTCCTTGGTAAACAATTATCAAGCTTCTAAATAACAAAGGTTCCAATATTCCTGTATGAGGACATTTCTCTTTTCATCCTTCCATTTGATTTCCTTTCCTGGTTTACCATATATTTTTACACAATTCCTTGTACAGCTTAAAATTCAAGTAGCTACTATGTTGGCTGTGTACCTTGCTCAGAGATAGTTTATATGGACACAAATTATATATGCACAGAACAGATTAGTGAGAGCTTTCAATGAAGTGTTTGACGGGTAGCAAAGGACATATTAAAAAGTATTAGTGCAGCTCTTGCCAACAAGGACAGGATTAATCACTAGCAATATGGACATCCTAACGAGACAGTTTGATTGATATTATAGAAATAAAGATTTTTTTCTAGTCAGTCCTTCAGTTGCCTTGTCCTCCATGTAAGCAATAAGACCTCTTCATATAGAATTTTCCACTTACTTAAGCAGTTTTGAGACATAGAACCCCAAGGAGCTCCAGGAAGAGCCTTTCATCTTTGAACAGAATTAGTTAAAAGGGACTTCATGCCTTGCTTCAATTTGAGAGGAAAAGAATGAGATTAGAGAGGGACTATTTCTCTCAGTTAATTTTTTTAAAGAACTATGCTTAAGGTAGTTTTAAGTCATACTCTAAGTCAAAGCATATCCCTATGTGCATAGATATACATAGCATACCTCACCCTAAGAAATTCTATGATGTGGGTCCTATATTATTCCCCTGGCATCTTCTTGTGCATTAACATTGTTTTTTTAATTGGCCTCTATTTCACTTATATTAAGAAATCCGAGTTTAAAAAGAAAGAATACAATGTGATCTCATATCAGTCATTTCTAATCAGCACTTAACCCAGCAAAAAATCACTTTTAAGGTAAATTTCATTCCATTCCAGCTGAGCAATAAAGAACGATGATCTCAACACCTAACTTCTAATTATCTCCCTAGAAAATAAGGTTAGGGAATTTATAACTAAGGCTAAGTAGGAGGATACATTTCTTAAGTTTACATTATCTTGTCTTAGAAAAGGCAGCTGATCATATAGGAAAGACAGTGGCTAAAATGGAACTAGAAGAAAGCCCAGCTATTTACCTTTACATTGTCTTCCCTCCACTGTACCCCTGCTTTCTACCCTTAGTTCTGGCCTAAATGGATTTTCTTATATCTTGGCTGGTTTGAGTACTCTATGATTTAGAAAATCCACAGTATAGCAGATAATATTTTCTAAAAACTTTGCCACAGCATTATTTCCATATTTCAACATTCTCTTCTAGAATGTTTCCACTCCCCAGTAAAAAGTGGAGTCTATTTTCTATCCCCTTAACTGTCTTAATCAAAAAACAGTGGTGACAATATACTGCCTGGATTTTGATTATGGCTCATAAGAGATTATACGGCCTTTGTGGAGCTATCTCTCAGAAAGCTTGCCCTTTAAACACAGCCACCAAGCTGTGAGGAAGTCCAAATGAGTTCTTACAGAGAGGCCTGTATGGAGAGGACCTAAAACCTCTGACCAACAGTGAAATGAGTGAGCCAAGAAGCAGATGTTCTAGCCTCAGCTGACCCTGCAGAGGTCTGCAGACCCATGTGACATCCTGACACCAACCTCATGAGAGAGCCTGAGCCAGAACCACCCACCAATAATTTTTGTGGTTTTAAGCTGTGAAATTTTAGACTAATTTGTTATGCAGCAATACTCAACTAACAAAACTTCTTGTTACGGGTACACGGATGGAGACATGGATTTTGACCATAGGCAAGACCAAAAACAAAATATATGAAAGGGAAAGCCCTACAGAAGGTGGTGAAGGAGGAAGAAAATAAAAAACCAGCAGCCAGAGGAAGAAAGGAATTGTGGTTTTTATGGTACACTTTAAGTAACTTGAGGAGCTGAGGACTATTGAATTTATATCCAGTGGCCTGTGGCTGCTTAAAGCTCTTGAGTCCCATGTCCAGGGACCCTGCTTCATAAGAACTCCCCAGAAGAGACCAATATGAAATGTGTGAGGGAAACCAGAAAATAGCACACCTTTCCAAGTATCCTACGTGAGGCAAAAGCCATTCAAAAATTAGAATTTTTGCAGCATGAAGCAATTTGATTTTCATACTTATGACAATTCTATTTTGTCCTATTAATTAATTTGTATGAAAAACCTTATGACATGAATGTCAGAAAAAGTGCAGAAGCGACCTCATCCTTATCTAAAATGCTCTCAGGATCTCTGGAAAATGGGAATATGTCAATGGAGGCAATTCTCTGTACAAGCACTGACCTTCATCAAACCACAGCAATGATTTTTGTGACATCCTGGGACCATTATGAATAACAAACAACTTCTGAGTGGAATAAAAGAAATGATGGTGCCATTTAGACTTTCTTAAGAAATCCTGAAGATCATATATGTATATATACCAATATTCAAATCATGGATTTTAAAAAGCTAATCTGTATATTATTGCAGTACCCCAAATCAACAACCATAATACTTCCACAGAGAAATGAATGAATAATAACACTAAGTAAAGTGTAAGTAGCCTCAAATCTGTTTATGTCAATGGTTTTTTCCAAATAAGTTTTAGCATAAAACTTAAGAAAAATATTTTGGTGTTCAGAGCTTTGGGGATTTTAAAACTAAAGATAAGAGATTATAGACATAATGATAAAAATATGATTATTTTTATTTTTTATTTTTATTCCATTCCATTTTATTCCATATTCATTATTTTTATTCCAAATATCAATATTTGGAAACTTGGTTTGTGCTGCTCAGTGTATTAACCTTATTTGGTCCTTCCATCTACCCTGTGAAGATGATAAAATTGAGGACTATAGAGGTTAGGTAACATTCCCAAGTACACAGGACAAAGAAGTGAGCAGATTTGGGATTTCATCTTGAACCAGACTTTGAATCCCCTGCCTTTAACCACTCTACCATATTGAATAAGATATAAGTTTTGTTGGTTTTTCCCCTCCTTCTTCAGTGTGTGGGGATCTTTTAATTACAAATAATATCAATGTTAAAGAATTCGGAGGAAATTACTTATAATTTACCATCCTGACATTAGTTATCACCTTTATAAAAATCTTGTTACAAGTCTTACATTAGGATATATCCTCTAGGAATAGCTACAGAAAGCAGTAATTTTACTCAAGATAGAAATGTAGGCAGGGGTAGGAGAAGGTGACTATGATTTGAGAATGAGAAAAAAAGGATGGCTAGAAAGGAATGAAAATTATTTCCCCCAACCTTTTTTGAATGGCAAAGATGTTAAAAAGAGTAGATTAGTGCTAGAACCTTAAAAAAGAAAATTTCCTTTGCAAACACTAAGGATGATTTCACGTGGAAATTTAGGATCTCTAGATGACATAGGAGGAGAACCACTTAAAAATTATACCAAAGGACCAACAAGCCAAGATCTGGGTAAAAATCTCAAATCAGAGGGATTCTGGGAGTATAACACATATCAGAGTATAGTGCCAAAATGATCAGAGTATAATGTCATTATGACTAGTCTTGAGCCTCTAGCAAAGTTGGTCATCATGGAAAGTTATGCACCACAGAACTGCATAATGTAATAATGCACTGATGATTTCTATCCAAGAAGCCTCTTTCTAAATCATCGTCTTAGGACTTCTGGGAAGTAGAGAATCAATTCACTGACCTACCTAGCTTATAGTCACAAGAGCTGGGGAAGTCCTCCAAAGTGAAATGTATTATTCCTTTCTAATTCCAGCTCATAATAGCAACATCTTTGGCACAAAGGCCACCCATGCATTAGACTTAAAGCCATCTTAATTAAATATTTGCATTACAAAACCACTATGTTAGGACAAGAAAAATTTGTACCTAAAATCAAAGTTTCCCAATGAAAACCATTATGTGGTTAGTCTTTTGATACGTGTGTGCTAAAAGTAATAAATACATTTAGTTCAGGCACAGGAGTTGGATGCCATTAACCAAGAAGAAAAATTAATATCTTGAAACACAAAAGCATGATCATACTGTCATGGTTTCCCCAGATCAAATACTTCCATATACCGAACAAGAACTAAGATCAACAATCAGCTGCAAATATTAGAAAACAGGGATTTACGAAGTCATGAGTCAGGAGTAGAGCCACAGGTAATTGTAGATAATGACCTTCTGTTAACTTAAATAAAATTTTTAAGCCTTGTGTCAGCACATAAGAGTATCAGGGGTGTTTGAACCTCTCTATAAGATAGAGATGTCTGAAATTCATATCTGTTTAGAGAAAATTAAATCTAGTTTCATTTGTGCTTGGGCACTAATGCCTTTAAACAAGGCAGCGTATCTGACTTGAAACAAATTAATATTGAACGATAAAAAACAAGTGCCTAACTCTTGCATTTGCTGGTTATTTCTTACCTTCTGGAGCATTAGCTGCAATAAGTCTATAACTCTGACATTATAATTTCCTGGAGATAATAAATGTGATGCTTCTGACACGATACCATCAAATGCCTCATTCCCAGCAATGCTTGGACTAGAGTTCCGAGCCTAAACAAGTGTGATTTCATGGCTAATCAGCTGACACTAAATCTCTCATTTGTCCCTTCACAAGGACAATCTACTGAACATATAAAGTACAGGTTTTCACTCAGAAATTGGAAAATGGGGTATGAAATACTAGTATTTCTCTTCTGGAGTTCAATAATTCAAATCTTTTTATTTACCTGGCAAGCTCCTGTTTCTTTCTTTTTTTTTTTTTTTAATATTTATTTATTTATTTATTTATGATAGACACAGAGAGAGAGAGAGAGAGAGAGGCAGAGACATAGGCAGAGGGAGAGGGAGAAGCAGGCTCCATGCACCGGGAGCCTGATGTGGGATTCGATCCCGGGACTCCAGGATCGCGCCCTGGGCCAAAGACAGGTGCTAAACCGCTGAGCCACCCAGGGATCCCCCAAGCTCCTGTTTCTAACATCCAACACCAACGCCTTTTCCTTCTTGAGCTCTTTCTGAATTGTGCCATGGAGTATCCAGCCCTCTTCTTGCTGTCCCCATAGGGTTCTGCAAAGAAAACAGTGCTTATTTTTGTTATGAGTTATCTTTTTATGTATTGTTCTCTTATTAGAGTCTTGTCAAGGACAGCATATATGCTGTCCTTATCATTTCTGCAGGTAAATGATATCTGCCATATATTAAGTTTTCATAGAAGCCTGTTATGTAATGGATACATGATGGAGGACATAACTGATCCCCTTCTACCTAGCTCTGTGCTAGACATTTTCGTAACATTATTTCATTTACTCTCCCCCTCAGTCAACATTGTACTATCATTCCCATTTAGTCAAGATGGAAATCAGGCTCAAGGAAACTACTACTGACTTTCTGAGTCCACATAGTTCTTAAGTGATGGAAAGTGAATTAAGTCAAAGTTATCAAAGGCTTTTTCTACTACAGCAGCAGATAGTAGGCATATTTGCAAAGAGTCTTCAATGGGATTACTCAGTGCTCATGCTATTTTTCTTCCATGGAACTGAATGGAGAGATGTAAGAAATGAATGATACAGATTGAGTAAAGTGAGTAGAATTTGTGAATATGATGCAAATAAAAACCTCCTAAGGGATGCAACTACATGCATCTAAGTGGCTTTAAACTAAAAAAAAAAAAAAATTGTGCTGTTCTAGATCAAGAAAAGTGAATATTTCTAGAAATGTTCATCATCTCTCATTTTTTCACATTATATGCAACACCATACTTGTGGCTAATATATTCATTAATCTCTCTCTCAACTCCAAAACTACACACTGACTTTTGAGCAGGGAACATTGTCTTACACAAAATTGCATCCTCCTAAACACAACACGGTCACCAACAGAGAGGAACAGTTAAAGAAGTGTTTGTTGGGGAAGATGCATTGGCCAGTAAATGCAAGCAAAGCAACAATGGATTTATCTCTCTGTCATATTTGGTTCAGAGCACAACAATCTACCCTGACTTAAACTAAATGATGTCTAAAATACTTTTCCCTATGTTTTCACTTCTGCTTCTCTTGAGCACTGACATCTAGATAAGTTACTCCTTACGTATCAATTTGAATTCTTACAACAGCCCTAATAAAATGTACTTCTATAGCCCTTGTTTAAAATGGGGATGCTAAGGCTCGGGGGCACAAACTAATAAGTCACCCAAAAAGTAAACAATGCAGTAAGGACATTAACCAAAGGCCATCTAACCTTAGACCTCATGTACTATCCACCAAACTCACAGCTCCTTGTGAACCTACATGGAAAACAGTTAAACATTGATAATATGGAAAAGGAATGGAAAACTTTGCTATTATAATCTTAACAAAAGAAACAATTGTTAGTACCTTAGGTATTTGAGAGTTACTTTCCTGATAGAAACAGTGATTGGGGATCCCTGGGTGGCGCAGCGGTTTGGCGCCTGCCTTTGGCCCAGGGCGCGATCCTGGAGACCCGGGATCGAATCCCACGTCGGGCTCCCGGTGCATGGAGCCTGCTTCTCCCTCTGCCTGTGTCTCTGGCTCTGGCTCTGCCTGTGTCTTTGGCTCTGTCTCTCCTTCTATCTCTCAAGAATAAATAAATAAAATCTTTAAAAAAAAAAAAAAAAAAAGAAAAGAAACAGTGATTGGGGTGCAGCCCAGGTGGCTCAGCAGTTTAGCGCCACCTTCGGTCCAGGGTGTGATCTCGAGGACCCGGGATCTAGTCCCACGTCAGGTTCCCTGCGTGGAGCCTGCTTCTCCCTCTGCCTGTGCCTCTGCCTCTGTGTGTGTGTGTGTGTGTGTGTGTGTGTGTGTGTGTGTCTCTAAATAAAATCTAAAAAAAAAAAAAAATGTGTCTTTAAATAAAATCTAAAAAAAAAAAAAAAAGGAAGAAAGAAAGAGTGATTGGGAATGGAAAATCTCAGACATGAGGAGGAGGTTGGAAGAGAAATCATCTGTGAGATCCAGGGCCTGTCATTTCTAATTGACATCAAAGTTGATTGCTGTTTGTAACAATCCTAACATTATTTGAGTGGTGAAGTTTAAAGAAAAACCTTGCTAATCACAAAATTTTCATTAATTCCAATAAACCCAGGCCGACCTGGTCCACAGAGTTAGTTCAAAGGCAATCAAATTTTGGGCATGATCTCTGAAACATACATCTCAGATTCAAACATGTATTTAAAGCTATGAAGGAAAAAAACACACTTTATAGAAAGGTGATCTACCAAAAACAAGCTAAAAAGTGTAAAGTAACAAGATTTTAAGCAAATGATTAGCTTGCTTATATAAAAGTTTGTTGCTAAGCAACCACATCAATGGACTATTTCAATTATGATTTTGAAGTTCTCCAGCTTCCCTTAGCAGTAACAAAAATAGACATTTCATGGCTAATGAAATCATCTTCTCATAAAATATAGAAACTTAAGACTAATTTTCTGAAACAATGTGTCCTGAAAACATGGCAACGTATTAATATTAAAACATAGAGTGAGGGCTTGGTGACTAGAATCTGTTATTTTCCATTGCACATTGACATTTTTCCACCAAAAACAAGCTCTTGTGTAGTCTACTGTGTTCTTTAACATTCAGTAAAATAATTGGATATATATTTCCTTTTTAGAATCATAATGATAGGCATTAAGTGAGTGATGAGGCACTTATATAACCTCCAAAGCTTCATATTTCTCTTTAAAGCACAAATTCCTCATCTTTAGTTTAAAGATCCACTTTTTTTTGTATAAAATAAGAATAAATTGTGATGCCTTGCTATTAATTACCTGTTACAAACTGTGAAATCATTTTTTATATTTGGATGTATATGTTTACTTCTTTTACTCCTCTCGGTTGGGATCTGGCCATCATTATGAAATAGTAAAGTCTGGGCTTCAGAATGCCATGTAAAGTTATTCAGCACACTTCAACTTTCTCCAGTCAGACTATACCCAAAACAATCCTTGGCAAATTATTGCTACTTCTCTCCCTAAAACTGTCTTTAAAAATGGATGCAATGTCATATCCCTATAACCCAATTTAGAAGCAAATATTTCATTTAGATTTCATAATGATAGCAATGTTGTATCTGATTCCCCAGGAGTAGATCTTAGAGCAAAGTTTCCGGTGCAGGTAGTTAATGTTGAAGATGATCCTACCAAGCACAGGAAGAAAAGTTGAAGAGTGAGGTAGGGGATAGAAGGGAGCCTATGGAGGTGCATTATCAAGCAAATTAGTGCTCCTGGTGACTTGAACTTAATTCTGCCGGAGAGCTCTGGAAAATGAGGTAGAACATATGCCTTGTAGCTATCCTAGAGGAGAGGAAACTGGCCTATTTGGTGGAGAAGCAAAGTCTCTAAGTCTCTAGGATTTTAAGTGAGTCATATGTGCAGAGGAAGACCTCAGCTGAAGAGATGCCAGTGGTGGCAGCTCAATTTCAGGCCAATGTACACTGAAATGCTGGGGACATTCTGGGCACTAGGCAGAATTAATGTTTCTGAGAGAAAAAAAATGTTTCTGGGAACCTTTATCAGCCAATAGCCAATAATATAAATAAACACATTAGCTTCCCTGCGATTCATGTGGAAGAACCCTAAACCATGTGGTATAATGACGTCCAAGGTGCAGGGTTCACATGCCCACACCAATAACCTGTTTGATGTTTCACTTCTGCGATTCTTCTTCCACGCCTCACTTCCTCTTCTAAAAAAATCACACGCCAAATAAAATGCTTGCATTCCCATCATCAATTCAGGGTCTGCTCCTGGGGAAAATCAACCTCAGATATTGGAAAATTATTTTAACTTGTGACAAGAATTTTTGTAAAGTAACAACCATTTTGTAGCAGAGACAGTTAATAGGGGCAAGAATAATTTCCATTACCAGTATAAAAGTCAAATTTATCTTTTATTCTATTTTCTTCTCCAAAACACTCTTCCTCAATTAGTTATCCTACTTCTCCACTACATAACTCTTTTCACATTGAATACCCAAATTTGACAACTGGACAATCGCACATTGAAGTCATTTTCTTGACATCTCCAAAAATATGACTCTATTTGTCTCAGAACTTATCAATAGTGCAGCAATTATCACATCTGGGCTTTGCCAGGAAACTCATACCAAGTGCTAAGTGATCTCTCTCTCTCTCTCTCACTACAATTCCACCCTAGACACTGATGCCAAATCAATGCTTTAGTGCATAGCAGTATTTTTATATTACTTCCAAGTTCAAGAACATTTGGTAGTACCATGGTTCTCACAGAAATAAATAAGATCTCCTTGACTTGAAATTCAAAGCCTTCCAAAATTAAACCACCTTACATAATCAGAATTAGCTTTCCAACAGCAAGTCCCCTACTGGACCCAATGTAGAGCTTTGGGGTATATGTTATAAGTGGGTATCAGGGTAACCAACCATCCCAGTTTACCTATAAGTGACTGCCTATAAGTGACTGCCCCAGTTTTACCACTGAAAGTCCCATGTCCCAGGAAATCCAAACTAGGACACTTAGTCATCCAAAGTGTGACTGCGTACATTACTAAGGTATACTTATTTTTTATACTGCCAAGAAACATCCATGCTCAAATATGTTAATAGCCCTATCTTGAAAGGCATGCAGTTGAAAGAAGGATTTTGTGTGCCAAAACACATAGTGAAAATGGAGGGAATGCATATAAATTATGAATTATAAAAGCAGCATGTTACCTTATTATTCTTCAAAATCAGAATCTTAGCAAGAAGAGTTAAGATAGCAGAGTAGTAGGGGAACCCTAGACTTGCCTTCTCCCTCAAACACAGCTAGATCAACATCAAATCTTTTTGAACAAGTAGGAAATCAATCTGAGGATTAAGAAAACAATCTGCACAATTGGAGAGACAAAACATGGCAAATGTAAAGTTCAAAGATGTGAATGGGGGGAGAGAAAAGCTGAGGTGCCACAGAAGAGAGAGGGCCCTTTTCACAGACAGAAGTAAGGGATAGAGGGAGAGAGAGAAGTATGTAGGGTTCACACAAGGAATCCCCTGGGACTTGTGAGGAGAGAATGTTCCCCTTCCGGGAGTACATTTGGAAGAGGGTAGATGGCCTCCCTGAAGACAAAGACCTGCCAAGCACTGTTGAGTGCCCCTGTTCAAAGGAGGTAACAGAGATGCATGCAAAGGGCAGATAAAATGGTTATAGCTTTTCATTGTACTTCACACTGACTGGCCTCCTACTGCTTTTCTGGGACAGGATGGTGCTAGGTACAATGCTTTGAAGCTCTCCCCTGGGGGGAGGGGAGTGGGTGTGTGCCTTGCCTGGTCCTTTAAGATTTGGAGTTTTGAATCCCAGCTGCTGGCCAGAGATAAAACACAAGAGAACTATGGCACCAGGCTAGCCAACACTCAGACACAGACAGGTTGAAGACAGAGATCTAATGAAAGCCTGGGACACAGGAGGGGAGATTGTTCACTTTTCTGTTACAGCCTCCTGAACAGCATAGTCCCCCCCCCCCAACTCCACCCACTTTCCTACCCTTGGGTAAGAAGGAAGGGTGATGCTTTCTTCCACCCCTTCTCCCCCATCCACTACCCACCAGCACCCTCAGACTTCAGAGAGAAACATAGCACCTCCAATGGAGGCTGGAGTCGCTTACACCAAATCCTACTCCTGTGCACCAGGCAGGGGCATCTTTACAAGGGCGGGTCTGACTATGAGCCAGTGTGATAGGCCTCTCCCTCAGAAGACTAACACAGCTCTCCCCTCCATGTATCAAGTCTACTGACCATATAGTGCTCCAAAGTGTCAGCTTCAGTTCTGATGGAAATAGGACCAGGCTAGGTTTTGTGCCTTTTTTTTTCTTTTTTGTTCTTTTTTTCTTTGGCATCAGTCTTATAGTTTGTTTTCTTTGTCTGTTTGTTTGCTTTTTTGTTCCCTTTCCTTTTCTCTTTTCTTGGCTCATCCTTTATAAAAATATCAGGCTTATCTTAACAAACAAATCAAAGTACATCTAGTTAAAGATTCAAATACTCCCCACTGCAAGCAAGAAGGATGTCTGTAGAGGACTGACCTGTGGGAAAGAGCGGCCAAAACACAACAGCAGAGTTGTTGCTGTTGTACGTACAATATACACCGGAAACATTTCCTGAAGTGCCAGGCCCTGGATAGTGTAGGACCCCTTCTTAAATATAGAAGTACTCTCAGAAGCAGGAAATATAACAAATTTTTATAACACACAAAAGACAGAAACCTAGACATAATGATAAAATGGAGGAATTCTTCCCAAAAGAAAGATCACAAGAAATCACAGCTAGGGATTTGCTCAAAATGGACATAAGCAATACATCTGAACAAGAATTTAGAAGAATAGTCACAAGTATATTAGATGGGCTTGAAGAAAACATAGAAGACATGAATGAAACCCTGCTACAGAGATAAAATACCTAAAAACTAGTCATCCTGAAATAAATAAAAAGTGCTATAACTAAGATGCAAAACTGACTGAATGTAATCACAATACAGATGAAAGAAGCAGATGATTGAATAGGTGATATAGAAGATAAAATTACGGGAAATAATGAAAGGGAAAAGAAGAAGGAAAGAAAACTATTAGATCATGAATATAGACTTAGGGAACTCAGTAATTCTACAAATGCAATAATATCCATATAATAGGAGTCTCAAAAGAAGAAGAGTGAGAAAGGGGGGCAGACAGTCTATTTGAACAAATTATAACTGATAACTTTCCTAATTTGGGGAAGGATACAGGCATTCAAGTCCAAAAGGCAAAGAGAACTCTCCTCAAAATCAACAAAAAACATCAACACCAAAACATATCATAGTGAAAATTGCAAAATACAAAGATAAAGAGAGAATTCTGAAAGCAGTTAGGGACAAAAGATCCTTAAACTACAAGAGTAGTCACATAAGTTTAGCAGCAGATCTGTCCATAGAAATATGACAGGCCAGAAGAAAGTGGCATGATATATTCAATGTGCTGAATAGGAAAAATATGCAGTCAAGAATACTATTTCCAACAATGCTGTCACTCAGAATAGAAGGAGAGATAAGAGTTTCCAAGACAAGTAAAAACTGAAGGAGTTCATGACAACTAAACCAGCCCTGCAAGAAATATTAAAGGGGAACCAGAGACAATCTAGATGAACAGTGACTTTACACGCAATAAAATGGCACTAAATTCATATCCATTAATAATTAGTCTGAATGTAAATGGACTAAATGCTCCAATCAAAAGACATTGGGTATCTAAATAGATAAAAAACCAACACTTTAAAAAAAAAACCCCAACACTTATGTATATGCTGCTTACAAAAGACTCATTTTAGACCCAAAGATACCTCCAGATTGAAAGTGAGGGGCTGGGAACTATTTATCATGCTAATGGAAAACAAAAGAAAGCTGGAGTAGCCATCCTCATGTCAGACAAAATAGATTTTAAACAAAAGACTGTAATAAGAGATGAAGTAGGACACTATATCATAATAAAGGAGTCTATCCAACAAGGAGATCTAACAATTGGAAATATTTATGCCCCCAACTGGGGAGAAGCCAAATATATAAATCAATTAATAAGAAATCTAAAGAAATTCATCTTTAATAATATGATAATAGTAGGTGATTTTAACACCCTACTCACAACAATGGACAGATCATCCAAGCAGAAAATCAACAAGGAAACAATGACTTTGAATGATACACTGGACCAGGTAGATATAACAGATATATTCAGAGCATTCATCCTAAAGCAGCAGAATGCACACTCTTTTTGAGTGCCCATGGAACATTCTGCAGAACAGATCACATACTGGGTCACAAAACAGGCCTTAGACAGTACAAAAAAATTGATATCATACCACGCATATTTTCAGACCACAATGCTATGAAACTTGAAGTTGGCCACAAGCAAATATTTGGAAAAACTGCAAATACATGGAGGTTAAAGAACATCCTACTACAATATGAATGGATAAGCCACAAAATTAAAGAAGAATTTTTTTTAAATACATGGAAACAAATGAGATGAAAATATTACAGTCCAAAATCTTTGGGACTCAGCAAAAGTGATAATAAGAGGGAAGTATATAGCAATACAGACCTTCCTTAAGAAGCAAAATATATCCAATATATAACCTAACCTTACACCTAAAGAAGTTGGAAAAAGAACAGCAAGTAATGTTTAAAACCACAGAAGAAGGTAAATAAAATGGAGAAGTAAATGTTACAGAATTTTTTTAAAAAAGAACAAATCTGTGAAACTAAGAACTTGTACTCTGAAAGAATTAACCAAATTGATAGATCTCTAGCCAGAAATTATCAAAAACAAAAGAGAAAGACCTAAATAAACAAAATCATAAATGAAAGAGGAGAGATCACAACCCACACCACAGAAATGATTATAAGACAATATTATGAGCAATTATATGCCAAAAAAAATTGGGCTACCTGAAAGAACTGGATAAGTTCTAGAGACATATAAACTATCAAAACTGAATCAGGAAGAAAAATATTTGAGCAGACTCATAACCAGGAAGGAAATTGATTCAGTAATCAAAAATCTCCCAACAAACAAGAGTCCAGGACTGGATGGCTTCCCATGGGAATTCTATCAAACACTTAAAGAAGAATTAATGCCTATTCTGAAGCTATTTCAAAAAACAGAAACAGAAGTAAAACTTCCAAATTCTTTCTATGAAGCCAGCATTACCTTGATCTCAAAACCAGACAAAGACCCCACCAAAAAGGAGAATTACAGACCAATATCCCTAACGAACATGAATGCCAAAATTCTCACCAAGATACTAGCCAATAGAATCCAACAGTATATTAAAAGGATTATTCACCACGACCAAGTGGGCTTTATTCCTGGGTTGCCAGGGTGGTTCAACATCTGTAAATCAATTAATGTGATACCCTACATTAATAAAAGAAAGGACAAGAGCCATCTGATCCTCTCAATACATACAGAAGAAGCGTTTGACAAAGCACAGCATCCTTTCTTGATTAAAACTCTCCACAGTGTAGGGGTAGAGGGGACATTCCTCAATATCATAAAAGCCATCTATGAAAAGTCCACAGTGAGTATCATTCTCAATGGGGAAAAACTGAGAGCTTTTCCATAAGATCAGGAATATGACAGGGATGCCCACTCTCACCACTGTTGTTAACCATAGTTATAGAAGTCCTAGCCTTAGCGGTCAGAAAACAAAAAGAAATAAAAGGCATCTGAATCAGCAAAAAAGGAGTCAAACTCTCACTCTTTGCAATTACATGATACTTTATATGGAAAACCCAAAAGACTCCACCCTGAAATTACTAGAATAGATACATGAATTCAGCAAAGTCACAGAATATAAATTCAAATACAGAAATCTGTTGCATTTTTATACACCAACAATGAAGCAGCAGAAAGAGAAATCAAGGAATCGATCCCATTTACAATTGCACCAAAAATCATAAGATACCGAGAAATACACCTAATCAAAGAGGTAGAAGATCTATACCCTGAAAACTATAGAACACTTATGAAAGAAATTAAAGAAGATACAAAGAAATAGAAGAGCATTCCATATTCACAGATTGGAAGAACAAATATTGTTAAAATGTCTATACTACCCAAAGCAATCTATATATTCAATGCAATGCTGATGACAGTAACACCAGCATTTTTCACAGAACTAAAACAAGCAATCCTAAAATTTGTATCAAACCAAAAAAGACCTCAAATAGCCAAAGTAATGTTGAAAAAGAAAAACAAAGTGGGAGGCATCACAATCTCAGACTACTTCAAGCTATATTACAAAGCTTTAATCATCAAGACCATATGGTACTGGCACAAGAACAGACACATAGATGAGTGGAACAGAATAAAGAACCCAGAAATGGACCCACAACTATATGGTCAACTAATCTTTGACAAAACAGGAAAGAATATCCCATGGAAAAAAGATAGCTCTTGGACAAGATGTCTTGGGAAAACTGAACAGCAACATGCAGAAGAATGAAATAGGACCACTTTCTTACACCATACACAAAAATAACTCAAAATGGATGAAAGGTCTAAATATGAGACAAGAATCCATCAAAATCCTAAAGGAGAACACAGGAAGCAACTTCTTCTACTTGTGCCACAGCAACTTCTTACTAGACACATCTCTCGAAGCAAGGGAAACAAAAGCAAAAATGAACTGTTGGGACTTCATCAAGATAAAAAGCTTCTGCACAGCAAAGGAAACAAATCTAAAAGGGAACTGACAGGAAGGGAGAAAATATTTGAAAATGGCATATCAGATAAAGGGCTAGTACCCAGAACTCATCAAAATCAACACTCAAAAAATAAATAGGCAAGTTAAGAAGTGGGCAGAAGACACGAACAGATATTTCTCTAAAGAAGATATACAAATGGCTAACAGGCACATGAAAAAATACTCGATATCACTCATCATCAGGGAAATACAAATCAAAACTACAATGAGTTACCACCTCACATCTGTCACAATGGCTAAAATTAACAACTCTGGAAACAACAGATGTTGGCAAGAATGCAGAAAGAGGAGAGAAAGGGGGGCCCTCTTACACTGTTGGTGAGAATGCAAACTGGTGCAACCATTCTGGAAAACAGTATGGAGGTCCCTCAAAAAGTTAAGAATAGAACTACCCTATGAGCCAGCCATTGTACTACTAGGTATTTATCCAAAGGATATAAAAATACTGATTCAGACGGGCACATGCATCCCAATGTTTATAGGATCACTATCAACAATAGCCAAATTATGGGAAGAACCCAAATGTCTGTTGACTAATGAATGGATAAAGATGTGGTAAATATATCCAATGGAATATTACTCAGCCATCCAAAAGAATGGGATATTGCCATTTGCAACAACCTAGTTGGAATGAGAGCGTATTACACTAAGCAAAATAAGTCAGTCAGGGAAAGGCAAATATCATATGATTTCACTCATTTGTGGAATCTAAGAAACAAAACAGATGACCATAGGGTAAGGGAAGGAGAACAAACTGGGGGTTGCTGGAGGGTAGATGGGTGGGAGATGGACTAAATAGGTGATTGCATTAAAGAGGTCACTTGGGGTGAGCACTGGGTGTTACATGTAAGTGATGAGTCACTAAATTCTACTCCTGAAACCAATACTACACTATATGTTAACTAACTTGAATTTAATGAAATAAAATAATGTAAAAATATAAAAGGAAATAAAGAAAAAATACTAATACACACTAAAAAAAATCAAATCTTAGCACCTTCTCTATTCTCCCCCAAAATCTCTATTTTTACCTAACATTTCATTCAACTTAAACTGCCTTCACCTCAATAACCTCAAAGCCCCTACATTCTTGAGCTTCAACCATGCTGTTTCCCTCACCACCTGAACTGTCACACATACCATCCATCCCATCAACTGCCATCACATGGAATTCATCTCTCAAGGCCTACTTGAATGCTGCCACCTTCACAAAGTTGTTCCTGTATTTCCTGCCCCCACTCCCAGAGTTTTTTCCTTCATTTAAGCCTCTACCCCATTTGTCCCTTTTCTTTGGCACTTGGAGGAATTTCATTATTTTAAGTGTAGGTAGGATGGTACAATCACTTCTTGTAGCATCACCTATTCACAACTTCCCTGAATGAAGCAGAGATGCTTACACCTGAGGAAGCTGAGGCAAATGGAGGATTAGACAGTTATCAGAGCTAAGAGCTAATGAGTGATTGAATTGGAATTCAGACCCAAAACTTTTAACTTGAGATCTAGATATCACTCCTTACATTTTATGTCTTTAACCAACCCACTAAACTTCAAATCACTTGAGCAATTAGAAACCACACATTAGTCATCATTGTACTTTGATAACATTTGAGTAGAAATTTTAATCTTGATATTCAAACCTTATTTGCTGATACTTACTGCCATAAATATACTTTTTTTTTTTTTCAGGATAGTTCTTATTGGATTTCTTGTAATTAAGTACCATGTCTATTCTTTAATTCACCCCACATAACAAGGATACTGTTTTTAAGATCTATGAGGCAGGGTTAATAACCTTAAAACTAATCTCTCCTCTCTTTATTGCCAATGATTATCTTTTTTTATTGTTCCTCCAATTGTAATCTGTAAATATTCTGCAATAGAAACTTCTGGAAGCCTTGATAAAAATTCAGATCCCCAGGGGTGCTTGGGTGGCTCAGTTGGTTAAGCGTCTGACTCTTGATTTTGGCTCAGGTCGGGATCTCAGGGTTGTGATATTGAGTTCTGTGTGAGACTTTGCACTCAGCATAGATTCTGCTTGAGACTCTCTCTCCTTCTCCCACTGCCCCTCCCTCTGTTCTCTCTCTCTCTCTCAAACAAATAAATGAAACCATTTTTTAAAATGCAGATCCCTATACCCTACCTCAGATGTATTGATTCAGAAAACCAGGATATGTGGTTCAAAAATGAAGATCCTTATGGTTCAAGTTTAAACTGGACTTAAAGTCTAGCATACAAAGCCTAGCATACAAAGTCCTCCTAAATATAAAGACACTATTTTCTGCTGGAAACTTCTACTTCTGCCTTTCTTTCACTTTATAAATTTGGGTTTCAAAATCCACCATACTGATGACATCCTCTCTATTCTTTCACAACTTCCAATCCTACCCATTCTTATAGGCTTAATCCAAATCCCAGCAACTTTGACATCACATCTCCCTTCTCTGAGCCATTACCATTGTTGGTACTATTATTTCCTCACTTGAGGGACCATGCATTAGGTAATTAACATGCCACCTTATACACACTAAGCACTTTATATACCCTACCTCTTGAAAGCCTCACAAAAATCTTATTGGAGGAAGTTCTGTGATTATCTCCACTTCTAACACGCTAAAGCTGAAATCAAAGAGGTTTAGCATCTTGCCTGAGATCACACCATCTATAAGGGGTAGCATCAGGACAAAGACCTAGTGTCTCTAATACCAATGCCTATACCTTTAGTAACTATATTGTGTGCTTCCCACACCTCTGCCCTCAGTATGGTGTCTCCAGCACATTAGGCACCTGTCATTGTGCCTATCCATGGTCCCAGTTCCTTGGGTGTCCTGATGGGCAATGAAGCACATTTACTCATTCTTGCCAAGAAGGATAAAATCTAAATGGAGCCAATTCCTCAAACTGTCCTACTGGATTATCTTACTTGATTGAGAGGGAGAAAGGTTCATGAACAGTCAAATGGTTTATTTTACTTGCAGTAACAGAATGGTCCACTCTACAAACAGAAATGCTATAATACCAAAGATATTGAATATACATTTGATTAGTGAAGAAATAACAACAATGATAATAACAGTGATGGATAACTAACATGTGTGTGGTGGTCACTATAGGCCAAGCATGATGGTTAACATCTTAGTGCTTATCTAATTTAATTATTTTGATAATTCAAACAAGTAGACAATATTATCATAATTGTGTAGATGAGATAACCTAGGCTCAAAGAAATTAAATAATCTGGACAAGGCCAGTCAGCCAGCCGTGGTATAAAAATTACATAGACTTGGACCTTGATGTGCTTGACTCCAAGACTCAAACTCATTATTTTCTGCTCCATTACAAAAAGTTCATTTCAGAGAGCAATTTTGGATGAACGATAGAATTTTTTTTAAATTTAAATAATAGGAAAATAAGCTCATTCAGCTCATAAATGAAGACCAGACCACAAGACTTATCTGTGAGTATTAAAGGAAAACTGGAAAAGAGGCTTGCTGGTCACATCAATGAATCTACAAAGCTATCAGGTTGAGTTGGCAGCTAAACTCATGTATTTTATTAAAAGTCAACTTCATCTGGGTATAGTATCAAATGAGGTTGGCACTGGTTCAGAAAAATAATCTTAATTTCAGATTTTTCTCAAAATAGTTGATATTTGTCTATCAAGAATTATACCTCTAAATACCACAGAGCAGCTAAGCACACAAAATTCCCCAGTGGAAGAAAAGTTTCTCAAAGACTGACCAACAAAACAGAGAAGGAAATTTTCATGAAAGCAAACATTCTAGGAGTTTGCTTTTACCTTTACTATGTGTATCATAGAAGGAGGTGGTGGGTAGGAGACTAGAAAATATGAGAAAATGGGACTGATTTCACTTGATATTCCTTTGCAGAACCTCTGTTCTCAGTTGCCTCTTCTGCTGCCCCTTTCCACCTGAGGGAGCAGGAGACCACAGAACCCAGCCTCGGCATCCAACAGAAGTGATGGAAATGTCAAGACCTTTGGAATTTGCTTAGCATGAAAAATTTCCTAGATAAACCTCTGCAAAGTTAAGACAATGCTGTGGCTGGGAGGCATCCATCACATCCTAAAACTCTCTTTTGGGAGAAGGTAGCATCTTTCTCATCTAGAAATTTAGCACAAACATTTCCATTTCCATGGGGAGCCTATAAAAAAATAAGTCAAGTTAGTAAACAGCATGTAAAAGTTTTCCAATATTCTAAAGCGTTACACATACTGTACTCTTCCCATCTATCAGCCTGATAAAGCTTTTTATTACTGGGTACATGAGGAAAGTTGTTTTGTGTGACTGATTAAAACTATATTTTCCCTGGCTAAGGAATTTTATAGGCTGTCTCCAGGTGGGATAATGGATCGCATTCGTTAAACCACTCATTTCAGGCGGAAGCTTCAAATGGCACTTCCTAATTTTAATACACTTCATAAATTTGCTGTGCTCCCAAAACCATCTGCCTCAAATGTGCTTGTTTCTTTCTCAACCTATTTTGCTTCTTCAATATGCATCGCCTGCCACTCCTCCCTCTGAATAATCTTTCCACTGCTTGTCAAAGAACTATCCTCACCAGAGCTCTTCCAAATAGGTTCTTCACTTGACATCTAATACTCCATTATTTTTACCCTCATTTGCAGTGAAAGCATCCGACTCCAACCCATCTCTCTTCATTCCCTGTATTTAATATTAGTTTTGTAAATCTATATATTATTTATAAAAATTCAGTGAAGATGAGTCTTTAGAAATACATTGCATGAAAGCTATTAAAACACAATCAAATTTCAATTCTTCATTTTCAAAAAAAAAATCAAGGGTTCAAATATTCTACACATAAAAGCTGTCGAATTTGGGGGCAATTTTTCAAGGTTTCTCTACTATGTAAGTATATGTAAGGTCAAGAAGGGGAGACAGAAGCACTCTTGGTGTATTCCCAGGGGAAGGTAATAACCTCAGGGTTCAACTTCTGTTGAATAATCAAAGACAAAAGTGATATACCTCTACAAGTTGAAGTGCCCTCCAAAAACTTCAATGTGATGCTTACTTTGGGGCAAAAAAGGAAAATGACATGTAATCCACTCTCAAAGTTTTTAAAATTACGTATTAGTTTGGGAGCCTAGCCAGGATTTATAAGTATCTAGCAAAGCCAAAATCCTGAAGGAATGAAACTAACCAGCCCATTTTAGGTACTACTCATTATGCTCCATGTGGTATTGGCTTGGAATTAGAGCTGCACTATTAAAAAGCTTGGCTTACCTCCTCTCATATCCCACCCATTGACCAACCCAGTAATTGACTCTCAAGGGCTAATAACCATTTGAGTCATTAATGTGGTTTCCTCCTCTAACTGCCCAATAGAATTGTTTGGCAAACTCTAAAACAAAACAAAACAAAACAAAGCCCTCCATGCCTAGACCCCACCCAAACCAATTAAATTAATTAATATCTGGGGGTGCTAAATGGTCATGAGTGGTTTTTTTTTTTTTTTTAACCTTCCCAGGGGATTTAATAGATAGGTGGAATTGAGAATTACTGAACTTGACAAGGGACACACTCATGTGATGTGATCCATATCCCATCTGCACATTGATTGAAGATTTGGCCAATTGATTCTTTAAACCAGGAAATTCAAGAATGGACATTCCCAACAAGTAAAACCCTTTGTACTCAGGAGGAAGATGGAAATGCTATTGGACTGCAAAACACAAGCTTGAAGGAAAAAGAAAGGACCTAAAGTCTAAAGAGCCACCTTATATGAAAACTTATCACCTACCTGTGCCTTCTGGGCAAAATACAAGCAGTTATCTTTCAAAAGGACCTCACTTTATTTAAATTATTTATAATTAACCAGATGTTCTTAAATATTGCTAAATGTAAAGACTAATAGCTTTTAAAATATGAACAAACTACTGAGTATCTGCTGTATTTTACATGCTATTTTGTTAAATATTCAAAATAAATTGGACATGATAGGTAATAGGGAAACAAAAACATCAAATAAATTGAGTATATTATCCCAAATCATATGGATGAATCTCTAGATCTATATACTCTGAAACAATGTTCACTTTCCCACACTTTACCTGCCTTGCAAATGTTTTTAACTTAGTCAGATGAAGCATTAATTGAGGAGTTTTTCTGGACTTGACTTTGATAAAAAGGAAGGAAGGAAGGAAGGAAGGAAGGAAGGAAGGAAGGAAGGAAGGAAGGAAAAGAGGGAGGGATGGAGGAGAAAAAAGAAAGAAAGAAAAGAAAAGAAAAGAAAGAAAGAAAGAGAAAGAAAGAAAGAAAGAAAGAAAGAAAGAAAGAAAGAAAAAGAAGGAAAGAAAGAGAAAGAAAGAAAGAAAGAAAGAAAGAAAGAAAGAAAGAAAGAAAGATGGAAGGGATCAGATGGGAAAGGATGAGAAGGAAAAAGGAAACTGATTGGACATATAAAAACCGCAGGACACCTGAGCCACACTCGGGCCTACATTTTATCCTGGAATCTGTGACAGAAAAGAAGAACACTAAAACAGAGCTGGACATAAAGCCAGAGACTTTAGGAACACTGATTTAAAAATATGAAAATGCAAAAGAAGAATTAGGATGTCTTCCCTGGAGGATGCACAAAAAGACAAATAACCCATGAGGAAAGACTGGGAAAAAAAAAAACTTAACTATTTGCATTAAATAATCTCAATGCCACATAAAAAGTATCCCAAGAATTAAAATTTGGAGAGATCTCCTTGAGGACAAATTAAACTAACGAGAAGAGGGTGCAGGTAATGGAAGAAGAAACACAAAATCAGGTAAATAAAGGACAGTCATATGACTCTTTACTAACAGGGCCATGGTGTCCAGAAGACCCACTAAGACCAGTTATTCACTCAGAAAATATTCATTTTAGACTTTCAGGTGGCAGCCATTGTGCTAGCACTAGAGATACGGTGTCCCCCACACTGACATAAACCCTATTCTCACGGGGCTGATAACCTGAAGCTGACACCATAAACAGGCCTACACATAAATACAGCATGATAAGTTGTGATCAATACTATGAAGAAAAAAATTGTAGGAAGTCTAGCACAAAGATGCCATGACCTAGAAAGTAGTCTCAAGGGAGAACTTTCCTGATGCAGAGTTAATGTGTGTGTGTGTGTGTGTGTGTGTGTGTGTATGTGTATGTTTGCAAAAGGATCCCGCAGACCAAGAACAACACATAAAAAGGCACTGAAAGGGGAGGTCTATAGTATCCCTTTGAAGAAACAGAAGTGCTAACCGAAGCAGAAAGACGGAGAGCCCGTGAGCGGTAGGCAAGGGCTAGATCATAGAAAGCCTACTGGTCATGTGATGGATTTGGGTCTTTCTCTACTGAGGTACCTTAAGCAGAAAAGTCACATGACCAGGTCTGTATTTTTAAGACTCAGGCAGGCTGCACTATAGTGAACAGAACAGAAACAGAAACAAAGCAGAGGGAAGAAAATCAGTTGTAACCTAGTCGTAGCAATTCCAGGTGGGAGACGATGGCCCTGGGACCCTGATGCTGTGGTAGCACTGGAGCGGTGGGGACAGATTGAGAGACATTCGAGGAACAAAATCATCACTGCCTAGTGGCTTTGTGATGGATTTGATGAGGTAGATTGGTCCATCTGAACCAATTTATGCTCATTCCTATCTTTTCCTTTTTAGGGACAGAAGAGGGAGAGGATTCTTATGACTTGTAAGCCTCTTCTATTCCACAAAGTACCCCCTTCTTCCTACACCCACCTGCTGTCCTGAAACATAGTAGCTGTAAACGCTCCATGGATTCTGGTTCAAATTTTTTTTTTTCCTTTCGGATTACTCCGTGGATTATACTGTATACTGCCTGTTATATCGTATTTGGAGAAATAACATGCCAGCGCACTTTTAGGGATGCCAGGATTAATCTGGGAGTGGAGGTGGGGTCAGTATGGTTTTCCCATTATGAAGTTCCTCTCTCCTCTTTAATAGCTTTAACATGCACCAGTGATGGTTGCCTTGGTTCCCTAAAAACTCAGATAAACGACGATAAAAACACACAGAGACTTGCGCAAAACATGAGTTGGACTCCTCTCTCAAGCTGGGCAAGGTTTCCGCCAGTTGCTCTGGGTACACTTTCTCAATGACTTCTGAGTAATTCTTCTGACTCTGAACGCAAACACCACAGACCTGTCTTCTGTCCTTTCCCTTTCTCTCTACACAGCCTGTTTTTGGTTAATTGTATCTCTTTCTTGCTAACTCCCTTCCACATTCCACAAAAGTCTCACAAAACCCTAACTCTAGCCTCAATCTGAGTGGCAATATTTAGTTGCCAACTAGTCCTTCATTCCACCATACATCACACCTGTCACCTTTAATTGCCAAAACACCTTCAGAACCCTGTCTCCCTGCCAAGAATATCATGATTCTCTCAATCATCACTGACTCCTCCTTCTCCTCTCCTCCCTCCCTATCTACATCAATAAGTTGACAATTCTGTGCAATCTTCCTCCCACATAGCATTCTCATTTTTCTCTCTCCAAATCACTGCCACCCCTCTAGTACAGGTTATTATCTGTCACCTAAACTATTACAAATAGTTTCTCAAGGGCTCTCTCGGCTTCCAGGTTCCACTCTGTGCAATTCACCCTGAACCTAGGGCTAGAAAGGGCTCCTCCAGGTACAGCCAGTCACATAATTCCTGGCTCAAATGGCTTCACCTGCTGCCCATGAGTTACCCACAAAATACAAGCTGCTTGCGCCACAGCCGGTCGGTCTCTTCTGTCTCTACAGACTTTGTTCTACTCGGGCCTACAGTGCTGGAGGGCTGATCTCTGAGTCTCTTCCCAGCAGTCATGTCTTTAACCAATCCCTCCTTCCTAATGCCCAGACCATCCTGATTACTACCTACCCATTCCTTTCCTATGCACTGACATGTGTAGTTTTATTGACATGGGTTTGAACCACCAGGGTATTATATTTGTTCTGTAACAAGTTCCCCTTCCTTTCTTCAATTCTATCACCCTAAAGGAATAATTTATTTTGCCCTCTTCCATAGTTGTTCTTTACCTTCTATGAAAATAGATGCACCTGCCAGCCAGCCTGCCTGCTTGGGCTAGGATGTCAGTCTTATACCCCCGGGCTGGAATTTACACCACCTGCTCCTCTGGTTCTCAGGCTTTCAGACTTAGATGAGACTCACACCACCAGCTTTCCTGGGTCTCCAGCTTGCCAACGCAGAGGGTGGAACTTCTCAGATTTCACAATCACTCATTGTTCTGGGCACATAAAGCATTTTTAAATATGAAGAATATATAATTACGGGCCTAAATAAGGGGAGAACGGAATAGATGAACTTAGCCAGTTTGAACAGAAAGCCCTTGCTTACATGGAATCTTAATGGTTCTCATCCTACATATAAACTTGATGGTTCTCACAACCCAATATCAATTATTTTCAGATTATCTGAATCTGTAGAAGTGAAACATGATCATAGATTCCTATTTCGAATTTTACTGTTGAAACCAATTTTATGGGCAAATTCTATGTCCATTCATTTTAATTAGTAGAATTTTTTTTAATTTTTATTTATTTATTCATGAGAGACACGCAGAGAGAGACAGAGACACAGGCAGAGGAAGAAGCAGGCTCCATGCAAGGAGCCCGACATGGGACTCGATTCCAGGACTCCAGGATCACACCCTGAGCCAAAGGCAGGCGCTAAACCACCGAGCCACCCAGGGATCCCCAATTACTAGAATTTTTAAAGGTTGCACTGTAGCCTCAGGCTTATTTATTTATTTATGTTGAAAATCAAAGTTTCTATTCATTGTTAAACAGTGCGTTTTTGAACATCTTAAATTAAAAATGTAAATATGTGAAAATAAAGGACTATCTGACCTTTTTCTAAAACCATCCTTAACTAGCCAGTGTTACTGATTTGGCAAATAGCTATTTGAATTTAACACAAATTTGTATAAATATAGTAAAATATACAGAGCTCTACTTTTTGGTATTCTTACATTTATTTTTTGACAAATTGGAGCTTTAATCACTTAAAGTAAGTTTACATTCAACAGAGGAGGCATTATTGAGTATAATTGATACACATTTTATTAAGTTTTTTTATTGAGATATAATTGATACACATTTTATTAAGTTCAGGTGCACAATATAATCACATGACATTTGTTCACACTATAATAGGTCTAGTCAACATCTATCGCCACACACAACCACAAAATCTTTTTTCTCTTAAGATTTACCCTCTTAGCACCTTTCAAATATGCAATACAATGTTATTAATATAGTCACTATGCTATACATTATATCATCATGATTTACTTATTTTATTAAAAGGTATTATTTTTAGTTATAGCATAATATGACAGCATTAATATTCCATATTTCTATAATGTACTCAGCTATTTTTAATAACTACTGGCTATTTCAATGAATTTTATAATTATTTTCATGATTAAATCGATAGCATTATTTTTTAAAGATTTTATCTATTTATGTGAGAGAGCACATGTGAGAAAGAGCAGAATTTTGGGGAGGGGCAGAGGGAATGGGAGGAGCAGACTCCCTGCTGAGCAGGGATTTTTTTTTTTCCCCACATGGGGCTCCATCTCAGGACCCCAAGATCATGACCTGAGCCAAAGGCAGACACTTAACTGACTGAGCCACCAAGACTCTCCAACATTATTTTATATGAAAAAAACAGATTGCACAAAGATATACATTTGATGAATAATTTGGTTTATAAAGAAATCATATTATATATATAATGCATATATATATTATTCTGCATCTAGCTTTTCTCATACATTTTATCCTCTCACCTCAATATATAGACATCTGCTTTATTCATATTAATAACAGCCTTGTATTCTATAATATAAATTGTTCTTAATTTATTTTTCCATTCCCACGGATGAGCATTCAGTTTATTCACATTTTAAAACTATTACACATGAGGCTGAAATAAATATCTTTGTATGTAAACCTTTATAACTTATTACTTTTTTTTCAATTCTAGTCCTAGAAATGGATTCCTGGGTCAAATGGCATGCACAATTTAAATTCTAATAAAAGATAGCTAGATTATTTTCTAAAAATAATAATGCACTCTTATTCCAACAGTATATGAAGGGAAGTATTTACTTCTCCACAACTTTTCTATTAATAATGTTTTAATTTTTTATTTCAGTCAAGTTATTATTTGAAAATTGGTATCTCTGAAGTTTAGTATTACATGCCCATTCTCTAAGACCCCATCTGAAATACCACCTCCTTTATGAATCCTTTCCTCTGAAAACTTTATACTGAGTGTTTTGTCCTTCTGTGGAACTTTTCATATTACACTATATGCTGAATTGAGTTTTCTTATTTTGTATTGCTACCACATTGTAGCTCAAAAGATCACACATCTTTTCTATTTTTATAATTTCCATAACATTAACTCAGTAGCAGTACATAGGAAATGGTCTGATTTCTGCTTAATAGGATCTAGTTGATCAGTCAGAGAAATGGGACTTCAAGGCTAGGAATTAAATGTGCATGACTCTCTCTTCTTAGAAAAAATTACAAGTGGATTGCTACAAAAATCTATCACTGATCAAACTGTTGAACAAAACAGATATACCACGTTCACTTATCAACTCTACTGCTCCAATATCCAGGGTTAGTAAAAGCCAATCAACAAGAGGATGACAGGATTACAGTGTTTACAAGCCCTAAGCAGAAGCAAATATAGGGAAGCACAACATAGTAAGAAAAGCACCTTTTCTTTTCGTTTTTTTTCTTTCTTTTTTTTTTTTTTTTTAGCTTGCAGATAGCTTATTTCAAGTGAACTCAGATGGAATGTTTACCAGAGGGCTAAAGATAAAGAAAGATTATAGCTTACCATACAAATGAACAACTTAAAGGCAACAGAGCTGACATAAATTGAAAATGATTAGCGTGTTTTGAGAGTTGCCTTGCATACATTATCCCAACACACATACATACATATACTCCCACACATATCTTTGTGCAGGAGATATTATTATTATCTACAAGTCATATATGAGGAATCTACTTTCCCAAGGTCATAGACTATACATATAAGGGAACTGAGTTGAAGGCCCAGATCTGTTTGAGTCTATACTGCCTATAATGTCAGGTACTAAAAGAGAGAGCAGATGAATATTAGAAGTTCTATAGAAACCATAATTTCATTAAGGGGGAAAATGGATAGATGACATCCAAACTTGTCCATAGAACTTATGGAAGTTAGAATCTCCTCCACGTCAAAAACTCACAGGAAAGAAATAAACAAGCAGTGTTCTGCTTACCTTACCCAGGACAAAAAAAGGCCCAAGGATACCATAGGCTTGCTTTTAAAATATATAAACCATGCAAACATAAAGGAATGAGTTACAAAATATATCTTCCAAGTACAAACAGTACAGTCGCCTAAATCTGTGGTAAAGTTCAGTTTCTAAACATTTTTTTTTTTTTTTGGCTGGCTATACTCAGTCTTCTGAACTTGAGCCATCTGTCATGTAATACAAGTGTTAAATGCCACATTAGCACTTCCTTGCTGGTTGCTCAGAGCCTCAACTTGCTCTTTTTACTTCCTCTGGCCTAATTCTCCTGTTTCCCAAAAGTTATCAATGTCTGCTATTCTCTTAAATAGTGATCTTTTAGTTTTCTCTCAACCCTCAATCCCCTCAATTGGATTGAACAGCAAAGGCACTTCTCTGGTAGATAGCTCTCATGAATGCTAGAGCCCAATCATGATATAGAGATGGTAGAGGTTGAAATGTGTAAGATGAGAAACTATGACTCAGGAAGATTTAAATTCAAATTCTCAAGCTTACTGCTGTAGGATCCTGAGTAACATATTTAACTTACATGGTCCTTGGTTTTCTCATTCATATCAAGATCATAATAGTACTCGCTTCACAGGATTTTTTGTGAGGATTAAATTAGATGTTGCATACACAACCTATAATAAGTTCCCAATCAGTGGAAGGTAATTATTATTACAGCTATTAGCAGAGTCAGCCACTTTTAGACAAAACTAAAAGTAAATTAAACCTAAAATAAACTTTTAAATACCATGAATATAAGTTTAAAAAACTATATTAAAAATTCCTTCATTATCTCTATGTCTAATTAAAATGGGATTCAACCCAATTACAACATGGAATGAGGAAATTGCTGATGGGCTCAGTTAGGATCTGAATAAACTCCCTGAAGGGAAGAGTCTTATATCCTTACAGAGATGCTGGGCTACTTGAAAAACAAGACAATTTGTGAGTATGGTCAGAAGGTTAATGTCTTTCTTCCAAGAGAGGAGAATGAGAGTAAAAACTTCAAGAGGAGAAAGAAATCACACTGTGACTTGTATCATACATAGTGAATAGAATTTTGTTGAGGGCATACTGATAGCAAAATATGGAAGAAATCTCCAAGAGGGAAGCATAATAGATAAACTCACCCTCTTTTCTTTTTCCCTTCACAGACTTTAAATGCAACATCAGCATGTCCCTATCTCATCTTTGTAATGGTACCATATTGATGCACTTAAATTATTAAGTGGCTCTTGTTGAAAGAGGCGATCAGCCATAAGCTATATCAAATCAGAACTTGTGTGTCAGCCACTGGCCTACAGCAAAATAAGCAAGTGAGCTACCTCAAGGGCAACAATGAACACTGGTCTTCAAAGGGCAGGGGGATAGAAAGTATCTCTTAATGTATTTGAGATACATATTATCAAGTTGGCAAAAAAAGTAGGAACCTCTTCTTTAATTTTTTAGGACGCATATCTGCTTCAGTTGGAAGTGGTTTTGACAGGACCAAAATTATATTGTTGGTTCCACTTATTATAACTCATTTAAATAGACCTTATACTACTGTATGGATGGACCACAATGCATCAGAACAAGTTAAATCTTCCTATATCCAGTTCTGCCATTGCAATCTCACATGATTTTTTCTCTATTTTTTTTTTCAAGATTTTATTTATTTATTTGACAGAGAGAGAGGAGAGAAAGAGAGAGAGTACAGGCAGGGGGATCATCAGGCAGGTGCTTAACAGGGAGCCTGATGTGGGGCTCAATCCCAGAATCCCAGGATCATGAACTAAGCCCAAGGCAGTTAACCAACTAAGCCTTTTTTCTCCATATTAATTAAACATCAGTTCCTGTAGTCTGGTTTCTTCTGAGCCTGAGTTTCCTGATCCAGGCTAACCCACTAATTCGTTTTAAGGTAATAATTTTAGAAGAGTCTTCAGGTAAACAATAAGTAGTACTCATTTGGTATTTATCCTTGTGAAATTATGCTATTGATACTTTCACTTCTTTGGTTTTCCTTAAAGTAACTAAATTAGTCCACTTCCTTTATACTACATGTAAAGGAACGTTTTAGTTTTCCGTGTTCTAACAAAACTGTTCATCATCAGTGGAAAGTATAAATCAATGATCAGAAGCAAGTGTTGACTCCAAGCATGTTACTAGTTTTTTAGTTCAATTAGTCAACCTTATAAAGTAGGAGGAAGGGATGGAAGGGGAATAGAGAAGGAATGGAAGAGGGAAGGAACACCCTAGTAAGCGCTATGCCATGTGCTTTATTTTTTAATTTTTTTATGATAGTCACACACACAGAGAGAGAGAGAGAGAGAGAGAGGCAAAGACACAGGCAGAGGGAGAAGCAGGCTCCATGCACCCGGAGCCCGGACGTGGGATTCGATCCCGGGTCTCCAGGATCGCGCCCTGGGCCAAAGGCAGGCACCAAACTGCTGCGCGACCCAGGGATCCCTATGCCATGTGCTTTAAAGCACAATCTAAACTCCTCATAGAGATCCAATGAGAAAATGTCCATTCAGAAAAGTTAATTATTCAAAGTCACATGCAAATATGTGTCTATTGTGGATCCTAAAGTATAAATAGGAAAAGGCATTAAGGTGCTGTCTACCCAAGAAATACACATATTAATGGATGTTCCTTAGCTTTGGCTTTAGCCTAGAAAAAGTCATAGCCAAGAAACAAAAAATCCAGAAACCACAAGAGAGAAGAAGATGACAAGTGAATGGATAAGAACAAAGAGGAACAGATAAGGGGGGTGGGGGTGGGAATTAAAGGCTGAAATGCAAGTGCCAAAAAAAGGAGCCACAGGCAATTTGGGATCATATCTTACAAGTGGGAGCAGACAACCATAACTCCAAGAGTCAATGATCTAAAATTGACACAGCCAAGGGGAATTGAAGGGAAATGACAACTAAATGTAACATGGTATCCTAGATGGGATCCGGAACAGAAAAAGGACACTAGGAAAAAAACCTAAGGATTTCTGAATAAAGTATGGACTTCAGTTAATCATAATGCATCAATATTGTTCATTAATTATGAAAAATGTACCATATTAATACTGGGGAAAACTGGAAGCAGAGTATATGGGAACTCTGTGCTATTCTCACAATTTTAAACCTAAAAGTGTTCTAAAAGAAAATGTATATTTTTTAAAAAGTCGACAGTCTAGAAAAGATTTTGTTGTGGGAACCTTGTCCCAAGGAAAATCCTAAAAGCATAGACTCAAGCCTTCCCAACTCCACTTTCAATAAGAATTAGAAATAAGGGCCCTTACAGACAAACTACTGGCCCAAGTTTTGATCCACTGAGGTATGTTATTTTATTCCACATATAAATAACCTACCATTTAAGAAATTGAGAAAACCATGCCTTTAAAGAAATATATACACATTTTCTTAAAGTTATCAAAAACTAAAAATTTAACCTTGCTTAATTTTACAAAGGTAGGAAATCAAACAACCGTCTGTTTATTTAAACAAATTACCTGGAAAACGCAATCTTAATGAGGTAATACTAATTAAGTGTCTCCTTAAGCATACTAAACTCCTGTACCTAGAGAAACCCGAGAACATCGGACCAAAAGTAATTAACTAGCATTTCACACTCCATAGATGGATGGTCTTGCATCCAAAGGGAAAAAGATGATAAAATAAAATGAGCTCAGTGCCATGACTATTAATTCTATCAAAAGAACTGTGATATCATTAAGCAGAAAAGGATCCAGTGGTAACAGAATCTTTGTGCACATAGTTCAGCAACTTGGTCACTAAATAATACACGAATTACTTAACAAAGGGCTCTCTAATAAAGGCATCAGGACAGGATATCCCCACATTAGTCCAACTACCTACCGCAGCCTGCTCTTTCCACACCTGGAAATGTACTTCTGCCTTTTTTGCAACAATCCTGCATCTCTCATCAGGCAGCTGAGCCTGAAAAATTTGAAAGGGACCTAAGACCTACTGTGGCCATTTGAGTTCACGTAAAATCAGGACACTTTCAAAGAGATTCTATTGAATGTCAGGTTTGAGTCAAGGTTTTAATTTCACAGTAGATTTAACCGAAGAGATTTAATTTTACCAAATTAAAAACGCATGCCTTACAACAACCCCCAAGCCCTCCAGGAGTGAACTGAGACACAGAAAGTTTGATCAGAACCTCAACTAGAAAGAAAAAGGCAATGATGCCAGATGCCCTACTTTAAAACCTCTGAGGCTCAGAATGGAGGGGAAATGGGGAATTAACATTCTGTAAAAAGGCTGCCATCCTTCCATACTTGCTGACTAGCATCCATTTTTTTCAATCAAAGGGCACCTGTCTGCCCTCAGCACAGTCCTCCCCAGTCCACATATCTTCAGGAGTAACACAAATTGTGTCCAAGCAGTTCCTAATAATAGGGAGGAGATTGATGGCTAATATTGGTAATCAATGATACGCTACTGCCTTCCCTGCCTGGGAGCATGAGTGGCAGAGTGAGGGAATGCAAACCTCCTGAGAAAATATAATCATGTAAAAGGAAGGAGAAGGTGGAGGAAGCAAGGGAATAAATAGATACCAGCTGAGGAGAAAAATGCAGAGTAGAGAATAAATGAGTCGTGACTAATATGAACACATCACTAGCATATGGCAGACGCTGTGATAGACCGTTATATACATTATCTCATCCTCACAATGCTCCCACAATCTAGATATCATTCAAAGTGTAAAATGGAAAAACTGAGGGTCACTGGGGTTTAATTGGATTTCCCTATAAACATTCTAAAGGCCAGGCATCAAACAAAATCCAAGGCCTGTTTAACATTCTGAGCTTTTGCTTTTTCCCCTATATTATCTGCCTGTCCTCAGAAGAAAGTCAGTGCCTGGGCAGCACGATCTGTAAGGTACAGCGAGTTCCCCAAACCTCACAGTTGTGTGTAAACCTCAATTTCACCATCCAGGATGGAAACTCCCTAAGACAAGGGCCAACAAAGTTCATGCACTTCTGGGGAAAATAATATTTTACATTTATATAAACCTAATGAATCAAAAAATGTAAGTCCATAAAAACTGAGTTTGCAGGAGCTGTACTGAGGCATCCCACCAATAAAATAATAAAATAACATAACATAACATAATAATGGTGCTCTGTTACATAATAAAAAGTGAATCTATCAGTCTGCAGGTCTATACACTTGAGACTGTATATTTTATTGCACGCAAATTATAAATCAATTAAAATAACAAATACTAAAGGCAAAAAGTGCCACTGATTTTCACTTCCGACTATATTGGATGTAGCAGACTTACACTCCTTTAAGAACGAAGTGAAAATTTAGTTAAAATATTTTTTGATTGTCTAATGAAGCTGGATTGCTGCTGAGAAAATGAAAACTTCAGAGGTCAAAATGCAAGAAGGAAGGAAATTCAGTTAGAGGAGTCAAATATTTTGTGTAGTATATATTTTCTTGGTTATGGGGAAAGGCTGAGAAACTAACTGCTATGAAATCATCTGAGAGAACTCAGAAGCCTTTAACAGGCGAAGGAGATAAAAAGTACGAATTGGCTGCTGATTTATACAGAATGGGAGAGGCCAAGATTTCTTAACCAATGAAGATGCAAAGAAATAAACTCAACAAACAATGGTTATTTTCCCCCCAGCATACATGCTCAATACTTAAGCTGAATGGGGCAAGAGGCTAGGAAGCTAGCAAGAAATAACTGAAAAACAGTTTTTGAGGCCTTATGGTGCATAAAAATAGAAATTGGACTTCCATGCCTACTAAGAGAGCCCCATAAAGTAACACTGTATAGTAACGAGAATTTGATCCATGCAATATTTTGGATGAATCTCAAAAACATAATATTGGGATACAAGCTAGTTACCAAAAAAAAGTACAGATCATATATTTCCATCTACATGAACTTTGAGAGTAGGCAAAATTAATCTATTAAAATAAAAAATCAAAGATTGTTGTTATTTTTGATAGAGTAGCAACTAGCAGAAGTTGAAGAAAGGGGGTTTTCTAAATGTTGATAAGTTGTAGTTCTTAATATGGGTGCATTCACTTGAGAAAATACAAATGAATTATATACCTATAATTTATGCATCTATCTTAAATGTTTTCGCAAAATATAATTTACTTACACACAGGAAATCTTATTTATCTACTACCCTTTGCCTGTTAAAAGAAACTAAAAGATGACAAAATGAATATACATGTAATACATCCTGTTTTTTAAATTTAGAAATACAATGTCTTTAAAATACTTTAGGTATTTAAAAGCACAGAAATCTGCATACCCATAGCATACCATTTTGAGCCAGAAAAGACAGTATTGGCGAGAATTAGATTTTTATTAATAAACATTTTATAATGTCTTACAAAGAACACCATGAAATTAAACTATTCTTGTATCTTAACTCTGTACAATTTTCAATGTGCTTTCCCATTTAGATATCATTTAAAGATATCTCATTATCTCACTTATAAAATAGCTCACTTAAAGATCTCATTAATAATATCTTTATGTAGAAGGCAGAACAAAATTTTTTTTGCTCTGTTTGACAAATGAAAAAAATAAGGTAGCCTCAAAGGAGTTCATTTGTTTATATTGGTATGGTTACTACATAGCTGAAGTGATAATCTATTGTTTTGGCCTCCTCAGGACTTCTTCCCATGTATTTTATTACCAGTATCCCCTTTCTCTTTGTCACTTCGTTTCTGTAAATCAAGGTCCCTCACCACTACTGCCTGCTGTGTTCAGTCACATGAAACCAAGGTATGTATGACAGATCTATCTCCTAGAAATCCAAATCTTGAATTGAGTACTTGAAAGTACTTGGGTCCAAGTCATACTTCTGGCAGTTCCCTAAAAACAGATTGTCAATTTATTTCTACTATCCAGATCCCTGAAGCTTTCCAACATCTAAGTTAATTCCCCATGACTTACTTAATTGTTCAATTCTTACTTGGACCCTGTAAATTGGTCAATATCCTTTCAGATTAATCAGCCAGAGTTAGTTTTTGTTGCTTACAACCAAGAATGCTAATAAGTGCGGTGGCCTACTGTAAATTATAGGGTTATCAGTGCAAGGTCAGAGACTTCTCCAGCCCACCAAGGAACATTCCTTGTGTGCCACAAATACACACTATTGCCATTCAATAAGATAACTTACCCAAAGTTAAATATGTCTGCAACTCAAGTTAATAAAGTTGAATAGGGAAATGACAATCTTGAAGGAACTTTAAAAAAAAGTAATTGAGATTTTCATTCAGTAATGACAAAGTTTTATGATAACTCTATGGTAGAAATCTTGAGTTTCCACAGATGACAATTTCATTATTAAATAGTCTAAGATTA
This sequence comes from Vulpes vulpes, assembly GCF_048418805.1. Taxonomy (NCBI): domain Eukaryota; kingdom Metazoa; phylum Chordata; class Mammalia; order Carnivora; family Canidae; genus Vulpes; species Vulpes vulpes. Next base: position 75,502,637 of record NC_132783.1, on the reverse strand, counting down.
GCACAAAATTGTGCAATGAAAATATCCTTACAGCTAAAACCAGTAAGTCCAATTTAAAAGTTTTAAGTCTAGCTTTCCAAATTAGCTGATTTTTCCCAAAAAATCTTGTATTTGATTCAAAATGATGGCTTTACCTCTCCTAAATCATTATTTTTCTCAAAAAAAAAAAAAAACTGAGGGAAAATGCAAATTGTAGAGATAATGGGATTCTATTATCCAGGATGCAGAAAGAAACAGTAGAAACTCAATGTCAAGCACAGGATGTAACAAGGAGCAAGTGAAAAAGGGACAGGTGATTTTTTTTTTTAATAGGATAAAATTTGCTAGTAAAACTAGTTTATGTGGGGGAAAAGTCAAATATTTTTAAAAGGAGACAAGGTCTAAAAACATAAAATCCACTCTAGAAAGTAAGAAAGTTGACAGTATTGTCAGTTGTGATCCACTTAAGAAGCTCAAATAAGAAAAGCTGAATTTTTTTTTGCTAAGAAAAATATGATCAATTATACAAAATATCCCAAGACACCAGCCAAGAGGCCAACAAACATTGGAAAAATCTTCTATGGCATTCTTTGGATGCTCATAAAGTTTCAAAACTCTAAAAGAAGAGTATTGTTCTTTGGAAACTAGTTTTCTTCATAGCAATGATTCCACAATGATTCATCTTTTCTTAAACTTATTGTTGGGCTAGGTCATATAATTAGCCAATGAACCAAGCTGAAGATGACTAAAATTATTTATCAAGTAGCAGTCTCCATTTCTGCAACATTTTTCCAAGAAATTGCAACTGATAAGAGACGTACCAATGTTTACTCACTCAAGATACTGGCCAAGTCCACAAAGGAGGTTGATCAGGCTTCACTTGAAACACAGGAACAGCTCATGGAAGACCCATAGAGAGCTATGAAACCTTCTGGGGTACTCAGTTACTTGCTTATACCTACCTCTTAAAATCCTTCCCATTTTCTCCACCTTGTCCATCCATACTGCTACTTCAGCCTTGAAAGGATGAACAGTTTGGGCAGCCCAGGTGGCTCAGCGGTTTAGCGCCGCCTTCAGTCCAGGGCCTGATTCTGGAGACCTGGGATCAAGTCCCACGTCAGGCTTCCTGCATGGAGCCTGTTTCTCCCTCTGCCTAGGTCTCTGCCTCTCTCTCTCTCTCTCTCTCTCTCTCTTTCTCCCTCTCATGAATAAATAAATAAAATCTTTAAAAAATAAAAATAAAAAAATAAAGGATGAACAATTCATCTCACTCAGTCTCAAATATTTGTTTCTTTTCTCCTTGCCTACACAGGACCATTCTCAGGTTATCACCTGATACTTCCCTCCCATGTCTACTTATGACATTGGGAGTGTTTTTGTGCCACATAGAATTATTAATCTTGGAAGAGTGATCTAACATTCTCCAAAGAGACTATGTCCTGGGTCAGTCAAAACTTGCCCAACAAATTTTTCGGCACAGAGGATTCTCACCCAATGAGATATGACTCACATCTGTCAAAATAGCAATCAAGAGGTGCCTAGGTGGCTCAGCGTTTGAGCATCTGCCTTCGGCTCAGAGCATGAATCCCAGGATCCGGAATCGAGTCTCACATAAGGCTCCCTACAGGGAGCCTGCTTCTCCCTCTGCCTGTGTCTCTGCCTCTCTCTCTGTGTGTCTCTGATGAATAGATAAATAAAATCTTTAATACGAAATACCTATCAAAAAGACAAGATAACAAGTCTTAATGTCGATAAAAGAAAATGGGAAAACTGTCCCTTTTCGGTGGGAATGTAAACTGGTGCAGCCAGTATGAAAAACAGTATGGTGGTTCCTCAAAAAATTAAAAATAGAACTACCATATGATCTAGCAAGCCCACTTCAAGGTATGTATCCAAGGGAAAAAAAATTACTACCTCAAAAAGATATCTGTACATCCATGTTCACTGAAGCACACATTCAAAATAGCTAAGAAGTGGAAACAATGAAAGTGTCCATCAATAGGTAAATGGATAAAGAAAATACATACACACACACACAATGGAATGTTACTCAGCCATAAAAAAAAGAAGAAAATCGTGCCATTTGCAACAACATGGATCACCCTGGAAGGCATTACGCTAAGTGAAATAAGTCAGAGAAAGACAAATACTGTATGATCTCTCTTATATGTGGAATTTTTTAAAGCCAAACTCATAGAACGAGAGAGCATAATGGTGGCTGTCAGGGACCAGGGGATAGGGGAATTGGGACATGTTTGTCAAAGGGTATAAACTTACAGTTATAAAGTAAATAAGTTCTGAGAATGTAATGTACAGCATGGTGACTCTAGTTAATACTGTGTCATATACTTGAAAGTTGCTAAGAAAGTAAAATCTTAAAAGTTCTTATCACAAAAAGTCATAATGTGAGGTGATGCACGTATTAGCTAACTTTGTCATTGTAATCATTTCACTATATATATATATATATATATATATCAAATAATTGTGCTGTATACTTTAAACTTACACATATCTCAGTAAGGCTGGAAAAAAATCAAACAAATTTGACTACAATTAGCAGTAAGAATGTATCTCTTCATCAAATACAACATAAAGAGAAAAAAAAAAGCCACAATATGGAGGTGGGAGTTTCAGCAATGCATTAAGCTTAAAAGAGCCAGTATTCATATATATATCTTCAACATATCATTAAGAAAAATCCAGGCCCAAAGAAATATAGACAAAAAGACTTAAACAGCAATTGTACAAAGTAGAAATGACCTTATATATATGAAAAGTAATAAGCTTCATTAGTAATCAAAGAAATATAAATAAAACACAATAAGGAAATGTTACACAGCCAACACATTGGATGTAACTGGTTCTGACTTGGATGACCTCAAAGTTGAAACCTCAGAGTTGAACCTGAAGCCATAATAGGCAAGTCTTCTGGGCATCTTGAAAGAGGATGGGTATATTTTGATGTGGGAAGAATACAAATTACTCGGGACCGGAGGGAAGACTGTGGTGGTTTTAAAAATTGTCTATAAATTCTTTGACTTTTCTTTGATAAAATGGTGGAGTCTAATCTTCTTCCTTTTGAATATGGACTACCCTTCATGACTTGCTTCTCTCTCTCTCTCTCTCTCTCTTGTTTCTTTTTTTAAATTCTATTTATTTGAGAAAAAGAGACAGCAAGAGAGAGAAAGAGTACAAGCAAGAGGGAAGAAAGAGAAGCAGGCTCCCCACTGAGCTGGAAGCCCAAAGTAGGGCTCAGTCTCAGGACTCTGAGATCATGGCCTGAGCTGAAGGCAGATGTTCAACTAACTGAGCCAGGTATCTCTTAATAATTTGTTCCTAAAAGATATTGAATGATGCTGAAGAGACACTGCATGAGTTCTAAGGCTAAGTCAGGAAAGGCAAATCAGCTTTTGTTTGGCTTGCTCTCTCTCTTGAGACACACATATTGAAGTCTAGCCATCCTGAAGTCAGCGGGTTAGAGAGACATCATGAAGAGGTCACATAAATATAGAGAGATATGACTGAGAAGCCTTGGCAGATAAATCCAGGCATTAGACATGTGAGTGTGAAGAAGCCTTCAAGATGACGCCAACCTCAGGCACAGATTGACCACAACTTCACATGAGAACCTAAACTAGAATTTCATAGCTAAGAAACTTCTAAATTCCTGAACCACAGAAACCCAGAAAGATAATAAGTGACATTTGTTGTTTCGAGCTATTAAGTCTTAGGGTTATTTGTCATGCAGCAGTAATTAATTCAAGTAATTACCTCAGTGGGTTGTTGTAAGGATTAAATTAGATTATACAAAGAAAGGGTTTAGTGTAATGCCTGAAACATAATAAGCACTAAATAAATACTAACTGCTTATATTGGATGAGGTTGTGAGCAAAACTGAGAAGGAAAGATGGCAGAGAATCTGGTAAATCTGAATAGAGGCCTTGCTGGATTCCAACAATGGCATGCTAATAGTGGGGTTGGGGGTGCGTTTCTTACCCTTCTGGAGCAGATGAGTGAATGGGAGAGTTAAATCCACTTCAGAAGTCTGGATAGGTATTTCAGAATTCCAGTAAGTCCGCTATTACAGAAGATCAGTCCTTGTTCAGTAAAATAGCAAATAAAACTGATTTTGAAAGAAGAAATTTTGTGCCATTTTCAATTTTTTTGCACTTCCTGCCTATGGTCGACATGATTCAGAGCTGATTTAAATGATGTTTGTATGTGTGGAGCAGCAGGTTAGGTTCTGAATAAACTATGTGCTTAGAGAACCATCACTCTCACTTCTGGCTCTGATATTGTCCACTGAACACGTTTTATAAAGTGCTTGGGAGTTGGTAAGTCTCATGTGAAAATTGATGGAGCCAGAAGAAAAACAGTGTATTGATTTTAAAAGGAGAGTAAAATACAAGACTGAAATCTTAATAATGTCAGAAGATGAATAGTACTCTCATTTCAGATTCCCCTAGTAAGAAAGGGGCTGCTAAAGGGAAAACATCCACTAGCAATATGGGAAGTCAAAAAGAGCAAAATCCCATTCACGTGAAGAGCTTTAGACTTTGTTCTAAATAAAACATGGGATCCTCACAGGCAAGCACATTAGAAAAGACCACTGATCAATTAACTAGGACCAAACACCAGAGCAAGTACATGAGTTCCCTAGGTATATCTGAATTTCAAAACTGAAAAGATGTTCTCAAGTTGAACTATAATTCAAAGTTATTTTTGAAGTTTTCATATTTGAAGATAATAGCCCACTATGATTGAGAAGATGAAACAATGCTTTGAAACACACACTCTTCTCTCCTTTAAAGCATTCTTTGATTGTGCATTGCTGGAAAAGATGCAACTGAAAATCATGGAATTGGTGTAGAGATGAGTCACCATTTGATGTCATTTTGTTAGCCCTGTGAGGCAGGTCGTATTAAGCTCTATAAGGATCAACTTTTTCCCTCCCATATCTGCCTTGCCTTTAATCCTATTCTAACTACATGAGGCAGTGTGTTTCAAACTTCTTTTACATCATTCATAGTAATAATTACCTTGTAACCCAGTATTACACACATTCATTTACATATGTACATAAAACTGAAATTAAAGTTTTAGGAAACAATATCCACCCTAACCACGTATCATACCCTCTCTTTACCTTTTGTCTATTCTGTTCTCTTCTAGTCTCTTCTGTGCACTTCTATTTCTTTCATTTTTAATTCTAATTGTGACTCAGTAAATGGATTTTGTAACTCTTTAATAGATAATTGACCAGTACTTTAGATACCACTGCACTAGGAGTACTGCCTGATTCTTTTGAAGTTAATCTCATTGCCTCCCCCATAAAATGCTCAAATTTTCACTCAATAAATCCATCTGACAAAAAATAAAATAAAATAAATCCATCTGATTTGAGGCGTTATCTGTCTGCAGACTTGTTTGAATTTCTATACATTCATTCAATAACCTTTATTATGTAAAATATGACTTTGATATGTCAAATATTTCAGGCATAGGAATGAAGGATACAATGGAAAACCAAATAAACACAATGCTACTTTCAAGGAGTTTAATGTTAAGGGAAAAAATAGGAATTTTTAAAATAACCTCATAAAGTAAAAAAATTGTAATTGCTACAAAGAAAACCTATAAAATGTAGTAATAGAAATATAAATAACTTGAGACTTCCTTACAGTGATCAAAGGAAGATTTTCTGCAAAGATGATTTCTGCACAAAACCCTATGCTGAACTATTAGCTGCTCCCTAATAACTGGATTCCTCCTTTTCCATTTAATGTGGTCTTAACTAATGCCATGGTTCACCAACAAATATTCTCTCAGTTTCCTTGGCAGCTAAGAGTAGTTGAGCAACCAAATTCTAGTCAATCAGACGTAAACAGAAGTGGCTTGTATCATTTCTAGGTATTGTATCACCATCATCATCATCATCATCATCAACATCATCATCATCGTAAGAACATCCAATGGGAGATCTACTCTCCTGAAAGTTTACATACATAATACAATATAATGTATCATAGTGCCAACTACTTGGGACATGGCACACATTGGGACTTGGACTCCGAAATGTAAGTTATGTATGACAATTGCTGAGCTGCCTACCAAGCCTAGATCACCAATCTATCTTTGGGCTCTCACATGAAAAAGAAATAAACTTTCATACTATTAAGCCATAGTATTACAAACTCTCTTTGTTCTCTCCCCAAAATAAAATAGTGCAGGAACTTAAAGATCAAAGGAACCAGCCATTTGAAGAGTGGGATTGTAAGTTTTGACTAAGGAGTAAGGATGTGAAATAGTATGTACAAAGCCCCCAAGGAAAGGAAGATTTTCTAATGTTACAGGGAAAAAAGGAGACTGATATGCCTGGAGTATAGTAGATAAGTAAAAGGGGGTGGCTGGGTGGCTCAGCGGTTAAGTGCCTGCCTTCGGCCCAGAGCATGATCCTGGAGACCCAGGATCGAGTCCCATGTCAGGCTCCCTGTACAGAGTCTGCTTCTCCCTCTGCCTCTCTCTCTCTCTCTCTCTGTGTGTGTCTCTCTCTCTGTGTCTCTCATGAATAAATAAATAAAATCTTAGAAAATAATAACAGATGAGTAAAGAATGGAATAAAAATTGCTGAGAATTTTTCATCCATCTCACTGAATGAGATAGTTGGGAAAAAAATGAGAATAATGTTTTGAAAAGGTATGACAATAATTTTGTCAAGGTTGATTGGAAAGATTCCATGATACCAGGTATTAAACATCTTGAACACTGACTGGTGTATAGTAAGGTGCTTGATTCTTATTAGTTCTCTTTTTTCTCCTTTCTTTGGTTTACTCTGAATCTCCTAATAATCTGCTGCTTCTTCCCTTTTTAAAGACTTAGCAGAGAATTTCTCTAGCAGTTCAAATTTTGTCTAAGAACTGGTTTTTTTCTTGAATTGATTAAATGATTGACCTCTCAAACCACATGAGACAGACACATTTCTCTGTCCTGGATGAAGGTTAATATTTTGCCTACATTAAGGACAGACTCATAGAGATGTTGTGCATTTTATTTGCACTAATTTTTGTAAGTAGTCACATCATTGCTTTACTGACTATTTAGGACAATTAATGTCAACGTTCATTTTTGTTTTATTGTTATGAAGTAAAATTCATTCTCCCCTAGTCAGCTCAAACCACAAACAATATAATCCAATTTACTTTCACTTTCATAGCTTATTTCAGCTGTCTTTTATGCTAAACCTGTCAGTAAATCAACTTTAATATTTAATACTTTACTTTAATATCTGCAACCAAAATGTTCTGCTTTTATTTTAATGTCAGTATGTCCAGCTTGTGTAGGTCTTTAAAATGATTTGCTGCACATCCTACTGGCATTCAGAGATAAAGAAAATTTTAATAATAATAAAACAAAATCTGTTTTCATTGATAGAAATTTCCAGCTGTTTTCTCAAAAACTATCAAATGTAATGAAAGGGGTATGAAGGATTTAAACACAAAGATTGTCTAATTAGCTGGATACATTTGAAATTATGCCACTATGTTTGTAGACATGAGGCCAACCAGGCTGCTCTTTTCAACTAGGAGGAAATTTTAGGAGCACTGTAATTTACCTTCTATTATTTTTAGCAGGGGTTATATGAGAACTAACTGCAGGGCCCTAATTTATCAGCATTCTAGAAAGACTTTTTAAAACATTTTCTTTTAATGTACTAATGAAAATCTACAGCAAACATGAGTCTATGCACTGAGTAAATTCTTTGGGTGGGAGTGACAAAATAAAAATTATTTAGGCAACTTGGATGGAACCTGATCCTTAACCCTAAATGATGACCATTATTCCACTGAACGAAAAAACAGCACAACACTGACAAACCACTCAACTGAGCCATCTACTCTAAAGGTCTAACACAGCTCATAAACTCTCTGAATAGGTACAGTCAGGAAAAGCAGCATGTAGCATTTTGGATGACTGGACCATTGATTAAGCCTCAAATCTAACCTTGTCACCTAAAAACAACAACAAAAAAAAATTGTCACTAAACTCTTCTTCAGAGTAACGGCAGGGATATTTTTATGCAAATAACTCTGGTCATAGTTTTCTGCCACACAGAATCTTCCGGAAATGAATCATTCTATATAATTGAGCTTTGCTGATAAGCTTATGTTTAGCACATTTGATTTTGAACCTTATGATCTTTCTTAAAGAGAACATATAAGCCAGAATTTCCTCCTCACTGATAATTCAATGACTCTGTCATTGAACAATCATCCTGCCCTCCTATAATAGAGAGATATCCTCAAAGGCTATTGAGCTTGACCCATACTGAATAACATTGGATGACCCTGAGTCTTGGATTTTTGAGTCATTGTAAACTATGATTTCATTATGTTCCCTTACTTTCCAACTGGCCCTGCTTTGTTGCTCTCTGCAAGACATGTGGTTTTAGAGTCCTGCAGAACACATTCTGAATCCTTGCTCTGTGCCTTGGTAGCAACAGGACTCCAAACAAATTCCTACCTTTCTGGGCTTAAGTTTTTTCATATACAAAGTATTAGACCATTAGTGTGAAAATAAAAACGAAATGAATAACCAGAATAGTTCTTGCTCGATAATTTTCCTACTTTTATATATAGCTACCATTCAGAACTTTTCAGTAACATGAGGTAGCAAAGGTTATCTCCATGAATATTGCTATAATTTCAGTTAAAGGCAAAGAAATACGTTCTAGTTAGTCGAAGTAGTTTAACTGCATATAAAATTTAATTTTACTCTTATCTCTGAAATACAAGACCATGAGGGCTAAAGAAATTATAAAGCTTTCTTAAAGTCAAACAGCTAATAGCAGAATCTAAAGGTGCCCAATCTTTCTCATAATCTAATTTCAGTGCTTTTCATCTATATCATGCTAACTAAATTCATAGCCTCAACATACCCCCAGATAGTATGGAAAAGACTCGATGTAAGGCTTGCATCTTGGCTCCACTCTCAATGAGTCAAAATAAAAAATTGATTAGACACAGGATCCTGGGGGAAAGCTGGTACCATCAGATTTGGATTCTTCTATCCTTCCAACTGAGGCAGATTCTTTAAACTGAGTTCATAGATTTGAATTCTAGTCCTGGTTCTGCTGTTTGCTCTCTGGGTGATCTAAGGTTGGTTGATGAATTTCTCTGGGCTTCCCTTTCGTCATCATTCATAAATGGCAGTTGAATTAGATAAAAGGCTCCTTTCCAGTTCTAGATTCCTTTAATTTTACTGTAATGATCCACATGCAAGGGTTGCCTAAATGTCCATACCAATTTCCTTAATGTCTCACTTAGTCTCTAACAGTGTCACCCAGTGAATGTTAACAATCGAACATGAATATTGCATGCAGCACTTCTTTGTCTAATGTCTTTAGAGAAGAGAATACAGAGAATAGCATCATATTGGTCTGGTTATTTATGTTGAAAAAGTGTGGCCATGATCACATGTTACAAAGTGCCTACTTTTGGACCGACCAGGGAGCTTAATATCTAAAACAATTAAGATCGAGTAAAATTTCATTCATAAAGAGATAATTAACTCCTAATTTAGCATTTGATGTAACTCTGGAATATTCATACACTGTGATTAATGAGTGGAGTGATTGATTGGTATGCTTTGTTTGATGATTATCAAGTGTGTTTGGCAGCATCAGTGTTCATGCCTTCCATTTTTTAAAGACGGGAATATTTAAGCAGCAATATTTATTATGTCTTTGAAATTTAAGACACACACACAGCTATAATTTTCTGGGTTTGTATCTATCAGGGATATGATCAACAACTGTTTTAGATGGAGTCTCCTCAATAGCAAGGAAACTTCTTTTTTTACTAAATTTAAGAATCTAATATTTGGGACCCACTTTCCAAAATATTGCTTCAGCATCAACAAACATAAAACTAGAGACTTAGGTCAAAATGCCTACCCTTATCTGGATTTGAATTCCAGTCATACGACTTGCATACTGACATGAGGCAAGTTACTTGTATTTTATATGCCCTGGTTTTTCCATCTGTAAAATGGAGATAATAGTACCTCCTCACAAGATTTAAGGGGATTAAATTCAAAAATGTATGTAGCAAGATGAGAAAAGTACCTTGCATAATACGTGCTAAACACCATTAATGGTCTTTGCTGTTTTAGTGCTATTATTCAGGGTCTTTTGTTGTTGTTACTGAGGATCTTTTGCATAACTTGGTTCTTTTGTAATACAGGCACTACAGCAAATGACTAAGAGTGTATTCCCTCCATCTAAACTTCTTGGATTCAGATTTTAACTTGGCCACTTACTGGTTGTGTGAAATCTGTGAAGGTTTTTAACCATTCTGTATTTCAGTGTCCTCATTAGCAAAATGTGAATAATAGCATTTACTTCCTAGTGCTATTTGCAATGATCAGATGGGTTTGTATTTAGCATATAGTAAACATTCAGTAATGTTAGCTATTTTAAGTAATATTGTTAGTGATAGTATGAGCAAGATACATAAATATTTGTCCCTGAACTTCACAGATTTTACTAGACAGTCTTGATATAAAAGTTCTGTCCTATCATCCTCTTAAATGTCATGTCAGCTGTTATGATCTCCTGTTCAAAAAACATGGGTGCTGCATTTCTAGGTATTGCCCAATGGGAAATAGAGACTTTCTTCAGCTACACTGGGCAGCAAAGTTCGCACTGGGACCCTCTAAGAAAGAACCAACTGACAAGCTTACTGGACCTCCTTGATGGATGAAAAGCAAGTTTGTCACTGAAATGGCAAGAGGAGGTCATTTTTCCTCACTTAATTTATGATGCCCCTGACTTCACTTTTCAGGATTACCAACACCAACTTTTTAAAATCCCTTTGGAATGGGAAATTTACCCAAGCTTTGATGGAAAAAAAGAGAGAGAGAGACCTTAAAGGTTAATGTTGTATCTCTAAGAGAAGGAAGCTGCCTTTTGTTTAGGCTAATGAGAAGCCATGACTCAAGAATGGAGATTACTTATATCATCTCACATAGGGCGCACTTTACCCATCACAGGGTACAAGGTAACATGCCCTCAGAGAGAGGTGAATGGACAGAATTGGAGGCTCATATTTCTTGAGAAACATCAGAGCTGCTGATGAGTCTCAGGGTCTCATGTGAGTTTTGTTTTGTTTTTTAAGATTTTATTTATTTATTCATGAGAGAGAGAGAGAGAGAAGCAGAGACACAGGCAGAGGGAGAAGCAGGCTCCATGCAAGGGAGCCTGACGTGGGACTAGATCCCAGGTCTCCAGGATCAGGCCCTGGGCTGAAGGCAGCGCTAAACCGCTGAGCCACCCGGGCTGCCCCCTAATGTGAGTTTTGGAGTGAGTTTGTTGTTAAGATAAAAATATATTTACTGCCTCTGGGGAAGAAGGCAATAAATAAATTAACTAATTAATCTACTTTTATCTCTAATTCTGTATAAAGGCAAGTTTAACTAGCACAATCAGATGGTTTGGGTTCTGATTTTCTTGAAGGATTGTTTGGGCTGAGAAATCCCTTACAGCTAAGAAATGTTGAGTGTGTCCTCTTGACCTCACCTGATGCTGTGGGGGGTTTAGAAGTGACAGAAGGCATTTGGCCTTTCTCTGGCCAGATGGAGCTCCTAAACTACTCTGCTGATCCACAATCAGAGAATGTTTCCTAACCTGCCCATAGCAGCAGACTTTCTACACTCTCATCCCTGCATCTATAGCAGAGTTAGTGGGTCTGACTAACCCATGCACACCCTTTATATTTAACAGCCATATTTTTCCAAGCACACAATTGGAATGCAAACTTAAAACAAGAACAAAAAATTAAATTAATTTACTAATGTTTATGGAGCTACCTCTGTGAGCAAAGCACTTTGTGTAATGGAAAGTAAAGTATAATGATTGCCATAGAGTAAACCAAAACTATAACAAAAATCCTGAATGGAAAAGCTGTAATTATTTGTGATCCTACCATGTGTTGTTAAGAAACAGTTGTCTAAGGAGCAGAGAAGCTCAGAGAACTTGAATAAGCTGCTTCAACTTCAAACCCTGGTTCCACCACTTAGTTGTATGACCATGAAGAAGTTACTTAACCTCTCTGACCCTTGGCTTCATTGCCTTAAATCTGGGGATAACATTACAAACTAGCTCTCAGGGTTACTGTGAGAATTGACTACAATAATAATGAAAAGCACTTAGCATACGTTATCATTAACGCCAAAAGCAAGGCAGATCTGATCATTCTAACCCAGTAATCAGCATGGATCAACCACATAACCCCAGTGTGCTTTAGCCTCATCAGTCTGATGGGCTAAAGATATTTGCCAACTGTTTATCTCTCAATTTATGTATTGCATCTTTGTAATAACATTGCAGTTTTGAAAAACATGACCCACATTCCAAATGAAAAGTGCCATTTGTATGTTTCCTCAGGAAGGAAACCCAGCAAATTAACTAAATGCATATCACTGAGTACCCTAAGCCACATGCTTGTCAAACCATCCCTGGTGACTTGAGAGAGAGAGGGAAGATCATTAATTAGGGGAACTCAATGTGTTTTTCATTAACCTGCTCATTGCATTTGATTAGCAAACAGGCATTGAGCTTCCCCATTAATAATGGTTTGCTAAGGAAATGTGGCACCTCCGAAAGCTGCCTTTTATTATATACTCTTTAACATCACTCAGAGACTGATGAGGAAAGGAAGCAATAGTAGGTAGCAAGTCTATCCCAGCCATGAACCTAAACATATACAAGTAGTCATTTAGCTTTCACTGAATTTGAATGAAATCAAGCCCTAGTAAGTACAGAAACCACATTACCACATTGTCCATAACATTTTCTATTTCAAATATTCTGTCCCATTCTCCCCACGAGGTCATTCATATTTGTCAGATAACAGAACTGATTTTTGCTTCAGAAAATGTGAGAACTCTATTTCTATGCAACCTTATACACACAGAGAAACAGTTGATCCTGTTTCATCTGCAGCCTTGAACACTTGTAATTTTCATTCACTGCTGTATGGTTGATGTCAAAAAAAAAAAAAACACACAACAACAACAACCCCACAAAGATTGAAATTTTAAAGCCTGGCCAAGCATGGATATAGCAATGGAGCAGAAACCTTTGTTTCTGTGACCTTTCGAATAGATTAAATGCACTTTCCAAAAGCTTTCTAAAGTATCTAGTGAGAGAGAAAATCAAAAAGATGCAAGCACTATGCAAGAGCTTCTGTGAAGTGGCCACTTTTTAATTCTTTTCTGGTGAACCGACTAGAGGTGAAAAGGTGACCCTTTGATTTTCTGTTAGTGGACCAGGGTTTCAAAGCCTCTGTCTTCTTGTGGACATAAGGCCGGTGATGACACCAAAGAACCCAATAGAACACAGCACTTTATTAAAGCTGTTAACTTCCAGATGACTCATCAGAAAGCTGTTTCTTTAAGCCACCCAGAGGGACAGCTGGTCATTTCCTGAGGCAGTGGGGAACCTGACCAAACCCCAACCATGACTGCATTCTGTGCACAATGACTCCACAGACTGGTTCCTCAAATGCCAAACCAACGAGAGCCACTTTAGAGCTAAGGATATATATATTTGTTCTTAAAGGACAGAGAGCTGCCTGTCATTTGAACAGATGTGCTATGCCAAGTTACACACTATTTAGATATGGAAGGGAACAAAAATGTCATTATATCCTGAAGTAAGTGATTTTTGCAACTTTGATTAGGCTTCTCTGACCCACCAGTCCTTGACTTCAGATGATCACTAATATTCATGTCTGTTCCAAACCGCACTATTCATTCACAGAAAAATGAAGCTGCTCTATTTCATCAACTTTTTTTTTCCATTTTTGGGAGACAGTAGGAAAAAAGACCCAATTTAGAATGACAAGACATATGTTTCTGAGCATGTTAAAGCATATTTTAATATCTTCAAAAGTGGGACATCATTGCTTAAGAAACCTCCTAAAAATGGAATAAGAAGTTTAGTGTTCAGGAAACTTCTGTCTGGTGAGAAAATGAGGAATTGATGGTATTTGTGATACACATTTTTTTAATTGTGTACTAAAAAGTTTGATCTTTTTAAAGGGATTCAAGTGCTAAGGAAGCTTAAAAGGAAATCAGTGAAGACTTTAAAGTTTAATCAAGTTATGTCCAGTTTTGTTTTGCATAATCCACAATAGGACTAACTGAATAGCTATATATCTATTTTCCTATATTTGGGTTTGGAGTTAAGGAGAAAGTCAGAATTCATATTAACTTGGGGAAAATTATTTGTGGAATATGGAAGGAAGAAATCTTCTTGGGGTGGGGGGTATTATTCAATTTTTTTAAAAGATTTTATTTATTTATTCATGAGAGACAGAGAGAGAGAGAGAGAGGCAGAGACACAGTCAGAGGGAGAAGCAGGCTCCATGCAGGGAACCTGACATGGGACTCAACCCTGGGTCTCCAAGATCACACCCTGGGCTGAAGGCGGCGCTAAACCGCTGAGCCACCTGGGCTGCCCCAGACAATTTTTAAAGAGCAGGTTTAGATTTACAATAAAATTGAGGAGAAGGTACAGAGGTTTCCCATATACCCTACTCCCCAACACATGCATAGCCTCTGCCACTCTCAATATCCTGCATCAGAGTGGAGCATTTGTTACCACTAATGAACCTGCATTGGTGTATCACCATCACTCTCCATAGTTTCCATTATGGTTGGCTCTTGGAAGTGTACATTCTATGGGTTTGGACATGTGTATAATGATATGTACCCATCATTATGGTGTTGAACAAAGATTTCCACTACTCTAAAAATCTTCTGTTCCACATATTCATCTCTCCCCACACCCCTCAATCCCTGACAACCAATGATAGTTTTCCTATCTCCACAGTTTTGCCACAAAGAAGGAATCTTGAAGAGCTGGTCAGAATTTTTGTGCAGACTGCTAGTAAAACCATAAGCAAGTTAAATTGCTAATTCTTTTAAAAACTCGGTGTCTAGTTTACTTTACTGAATCTATAGCTCCCAAATCATTCCATTTAGGAATTAATATTATGACTCACCTACTACTATCCCCTGCTGTTTCAGCTGGTAGATTTTCCATGTCCTAGGCTGTTTGACAAAGTCTGTTTCTAATCATTAGAATGTGAAAGAAGCTTCCTAGACCAGTCACTAAGCTATCATTCCATTTACTACTGGTTCTATTCTAACCTTGAATTTGAGTTTTCGCAAGTAGACTCTTGTTTTCTTTTTTCTGTCCCTGAGCCGTATCTGAACCTTTATTTTTCTAACCTGAGGTTCAGTCCTATTTTTACCAATATGGTGGGTTGAATAATGGACAAAAAAAGATACATCTAAGTCTGATCCCTCTTCCAATACCTGTGAATTGACCTGGAATTGAAATTGGTGGCTTTCTAGATATAATTAAGAATCTTAAGATTAGATCATCCTGAATTTAGGGTGGGTCCTAAATCCAATGACTGGTGTCTTTATTCACGAAGAAGAAGAAGAAGAAGAAGAAGAAGAAGAAGAAGAAGAAGAAGAAGAAAGAAGAAGAAGAAGAAGAAGAAGAAGAAGAAGAAGAAGAAGAAGAAGAAGAAGAAGAAGAAGACGGCAGAGAGGTAGATTTGAAACACAGAAAGACACAGGAGAAATGTGAGAGAAAGGCCATGTGAAGGCCAAAACAGAGATTAGAGTAATGTATCTACAAGCCTGTGATGTCAAGGATTGCCAGAAGTCGCCAGCACCTAGGAGTAAGACAAGGAGCAGATTCTTCCCCACAGCATCCAAAGAGAACCAATTCTCCTGATACCTTCGTTTCAGACTTCTGGCCTACAGACTCTCAAAGAATAAATTTATGTTGTTTTAAGTCACCATGTTTGTGGTAATTTGTTATGGCAACCCTAGGAAATTAATATAACTAATTACCATGAAGATTGAAGTCTTCCTGTGAACTTTTCACTTTGTAATTGGGACCTGGTACCTGAAGAGCTCCCTAATACTAACCACAGCATATATATCTTTTGGTATTTTCCGCTCACATATTTGGCTTGCTTGCCTCCACTACACATACCTATTAGCCCATTCTGGGCCTCATACATCAACATATCCTGTTCTGGGCACCATGTTTTGCCAGATAGCCAAGATTTCTACTGGATCTATTATTGCCCAATGGTTCAGTCTTGCTAAGAGGATAGTTTTGCCTCAAGGAAGGAAAACAAAACCTAATTATTGCACAGGCAGCTACTGGAAGAACTTGAGTTCTTCCATGGTATGATTTGGAATTTTGCCCTAAGGGTTTTGCAAAGGCACAGATATTAAGGGGGGAAGTGAAGCTGAGGATACCATTATTGTAGTGAGATGAAAAATGGGGTTCTTTCTCAATTGGCTTTTCGCAAACCTAGGTAAAAGAAAATGGAGCTCTTTCTACTTCATACTTATTAATCAGTAAACTGGCTCCTTGTGGAAGGCTGATGCTCTTACAGAGTTTATCGACAACTGGCACTTCCACAACACTCTGGAATGCGAACTAGGAGACACCTCATGGCTCACATTCCTCCAACAGTCACTGATTATCTGATACAAGCCAGGCGTTGTTCTGAAACTGGATTAGAGCTTTGAACAAAAATGTCTAAAGACTCCATCTTGATGGAGTTTGTACTCATAAGAGAGAAGATGCTCATAGCTGTTTTCTTAGTAAGAATTGGCTCAATAAAGAGTAGCAATAGCTTGTTTAGCCTGTGAGGTGATAAAGCACCATTTGCTTTCTTGAATATTTAGAAAACTGGTTGATTGCCCTTAAATGGGATTTTAAAGCTTTGAAATTAGTGTTATCTTCTGAACTTGATAAACCATAAAGCTATGTCTAAGTCACCAATTTAGTAGTTCAATTTTTTAAATGAACAAAAGATCAGATGCATTTCAGTTGTATTCAAGCCAATTAAATTTCACCCAAACAAATGAAGTGTCATTCTCAATGGATCTTTCCTTTGCCTTAGGCTTTTAGATAACAGACAGTCCCTTTTGTTTGAAGGTATTGATTTTTGTAATAGTAAGTGACTGCAAGTATATTTTCAATAGCTCATGGTAAGGGAAAGGGATAGAAGTTTAAAATCTATATATTTCATTTGTAGATTTCCTGAATAAGACAAATTCAGATGAGGTACAAGGTTAGCTATGAGATTTTTCTAAAAGATTTTGAAAATTTGCTTGCCTGTGAATCTTTTGTTTGAAAAGCATCTTTGTCTAGAGTCTCATCTGAGCACTCTCAATAAAGAGTTTGCAAAGTTACCCAAATTACTTAAATTCTTTCCAAACTCTTAAAATTCATGACAGCATCTTGGAAGGGGAAGACTTATCCAGCTCTTAATTATTCAGGCTAATGGTGGCCTGCAGTGTGTGAAATATGATGAAGCATATAGGCCAAGTTCAATAACATCAGGCTGGGTGTCAAGTGCCAGATGTCGTGACTGAGAATATCACTGGATAAAGACAGGAACTGAGGCTCCATTGACCATCATGTGTGAACCAATTTTTTATTCCCTAGGCAAACATTCATTGTTGCTCTGTTGGCAAAAAAAGAATGATCTTTGGAACAAAAGCTCATGGTCTATTGAAGCCTTTTTCTTAGAAAACTCCAAATCTCCTATGATCCTTTTGGTATAGACTTTATTTACCAGGGAACTTCAAAATATTTGAGAACTGAAATGACAAGGCAGTTTGACTTGATGACCTGTGAACCATCAAGGGATAAACTAATATAAATTATTGTAAACAATCTCATTGTATTGTTTTACTCATGTTTAATCTTAATGTACTCTCACTTTGCTCCCTGATCTGACTATATCATAGCAGGAAAAACAAATAGAGATGCAGGAGCTTCATAAATAAATTGATGGATATGTAAATTTATTTGTCACCCTTAAATTTCAACATGAGCCATGATTAATTCCACAGAAAGTTATTGGATCTTCAATGGGCCAGACACATTGTTGGGCACTGAAATCATACCATCCTCAGAGAATTTACAGTTAATTGATAGGCAGTCAAGTAAACTGAAAACTACAAAGCACTAGCATAGGTGTGATGGAGATAATAAAGGGCATCATGGGATCACTTCTAACTTGAAATAGCCCCTGAGCTGCAATTTGAAAGATAAAAAGGGAATGGAGGAAAGTTTTCCAGGCAGGGGTATAGTATATATAAAAACATAGAATCCTACAAGTTGATGGTACATATATTCATATATAAATGGTTTTGTTTGCAAGGGAGTAGGGCTAAAAGGACAAGAGGCAGGAGTTGAGGCTGGAGATGGGGACAAAGGCAAATCCTAAAGGGTTTTCTATGTTTAGAATGACTTGGTACTCTAAGAAGCTCTTGCAATCCCAGAGCCAAAGTGCCTGGTACATTTCTTATTCAGAAGTAGAGATTAGAACATCCTGGCAGAGAAAAGACAAAGGCATGGCCAATACCTTATTCATACAAAAGTTTTTCTAGAAGCATGGGTGAAAGAACTCATATCCTTTATTTGGAACATTTCACATATTCCAAGAAGAAAACCCTCAGAGAGGGCAGGTCAACTGGTGATATTATCACAAAATCATCTAGAACCTTAATATTCAAAGTTTGCCCACAAATAGCTGACATTGCCTGGGAGTCTAGCACTACTTAATCAGGATTTATAACTAACAGAATCCGTAGGTGATTCTTGTGCAACATTAGCATTGGTGAAGCACTGATCTACAGCAGAGCTCTTAAGTCCAAATGTACATTAGAATCACCTGAGGAGAGTTTAAATATTACAAAGGAAAGGTACCTTCTCTAGAGACTGGTTTAGTGGATCAAATATCACCAGGTTTTTAAACTTGTATGACTGGGTACCTGACATCTCCAGGCAACAGACAGAAAATAAAGGAGAAACAGGCAATGTAAAGAGTTTGGTTTCGACATGTTAGTTTATTATATTTGTGGGACATACAAAAAGCCATCATAAATTAATAAATACACATGGTTGTGTGAATGAAATATTTATGTAAAATTTTTCAATAATCAATGTGATGTAACAGAGAAGTCTAAGATATAGATACGAAGATATATAGAACTTTTGGAGTCATCAAGGATAGAGGTGATTATCATAGGTATGAGAATAAATAAGAATGTGAACAGAATGAGAAAAGTAAAGGTTACGAATAGAATCTCTCACATCATCAACTTTTAAAGGGTAGGCCGAAGAAGTCAAGCTCAATAATAAGATTTAATTAGGGCATCTAGAGAAGAAGAAAAATCAAGAGAAAAGAGAAACATATATACCAGGGGAGGAGACAGTTTTGAAAGGACATATAAATAGTGTCAAACACTGTGGCAGCACAAATACAAGATTTCAATAGTGCCCATTGGCTTTACCATATAAGAGTTCATGTATGACCTTGGCAAGAGGATGAATGGGACTAAAGCCAGGTTATGATTCATTGAGGGATGAATGGAAAATAAGGCAGTAGAAATATATAGTTTCTATTTCTCTTTCAAAAAGCTTGGTAGTAAAAGGGAAATTATAAAATATGGTGATAGCTAGAAGATGTAGAATTTTAAATCCTAAGCTGCATTTAGGGACTCTACAAATGTTTCAGAGGCTAGAGTGTTGGATCCACTAATTGCAGTGTTTCTAGAGTAAATACGTATGTCTCATAAGCATATGTATTTTTCATTATAAATGTTTATGCATCTAGTATATTGTTGTGGAACAAAATTGTCTATTTGAACATGATAGACATTAGTTCTATGTAGAAACAATTATTATAACATTTCACACAAGAGATTAGTGCGATGATGTGGTCCCACATTTTTAGGTTTCTCTTACATTAGGTTGGCCAATTAAATATTTAAATAAAGAGAAACATGACACTCAGATGGTACCTTTATATAAACACTGTGATTTGGTCATAACTTTTTACTACTTACAGCTGTGGGACTTGGAAAACCATTCTTTTGGTATAACCTACTCTACCACAGCGAAAAAAATAGACAAAGAAAATGAAAAGCAATGGGAAAATAATTTAAAATCAGTTATTCTGAACATTTAGTTCTAGTTAACTAACCAGAATTAAAATAAAAATTTTTTAAAAATAAAGAAATTAAAAAAAAGTACTCTTATCTTGATGAGCATTAAAAAATGCATAGAATTGTTTAATGATTGTACACTTGAAACTAGTATAATACTGTATATTAATTATACATGAACTTAAAAATACTTTTTAGAAGATAAAAATAAATAAATATTTAGTACTAATTAGCTGGATCTTTGTATTAATTTTATTTTTTAAATTAGTTTTATAACACTCACTTGATTCTAAATGGTACAATAATCCTTTAAGTTAGGTAGAAAAGGCATTATCACCAAACTTTTATGAATTTAGAAACTGAAGAGAGGGATGACAAAGACTAGAATACGGGTAACAAAGTGAAGAATACTGAAAGAGCACTCCTTCCTTTTAAAATAGGATCACTCTCTCAAGCAAACAAATAAATATGTAAATAAATAATAGGATCAAATATGCCTACCCTTTCAAACTCTCAGAATTGGCTCAATGCTCAGTGAGATAATGTATATTAATGCACTATAAACTCTAAAATATTATCTGAATCTAAATCCCAGCATTATTGAGTCATATTTTCAGTACCTAGATCAGTGCTGATACACACATTCTAAAAATAAATACTCTGGCAGTTAAATAAAAAGGACCTATCTATGAAGAAAGTGCCCTATGATATTGTGTAATGATGTCCATTACAAATGATCACAGATATGTCCTAATCATCCCCTATATTTCCTTCCATAGTCTATTATACCTACATTTTTTGTTCTGTGTAGACACAGCTGTGTGTAACCTTGAATAACTGCTTGGTCCACAGGTGCCTAAACAAAGCCTCTACCTCGATTAAGTTGGATGGGACAACTTTGCCTGGAAAAGCCATTTCTATTTCTGAATAGACAACACCTCCGTCTACATACAGGTTTAGAACAAATTTCTAGATCGTTTATTTTGGGTCAAGGAATGCTAGTGAATTGCACCGAACTCTAAAAGCCTTACTTTTCTAAAAAAAAAAAAAAAAAAAAAGCCTTACTTTCTAACGTTATACTAGATTCTTCCTGTGAGGAAGGCATTCATTGAAAAGCAAAACAAACAAAGAAAAAACATTGAGATGCTTTTTTATTATCCCTTTTACTGAGAGTCAGGAGGCTGAGTCCACTGATCCTTCAACTGAGTCCCAAAGCACTGAACTAGTTCTAAAAGACTTGGCTCCAAGGGCATAAGAACTGTGAGCCACTACCAAATTTAATTATTATATAGTCTCCCTTATTCGGGCCACATACTTTGTGATGACTCTAGGAATGACACCTGGATTTCATTTGGAATCTTAACAGGAACTAATTCTACTAGGTCTTACCTGTCATCAAAAATTAATACCTCAAAAAATAAAAAATAAAAAATAAATAAATAAAAATTAATTAATTAATTAATTAATTAACACCTCTACATTTTGCTTCTTGTTCTACTATTTCAATTTTCCCCAAACTTATCAAAATGTACCACATGGAACTCCATGCCAAATAAATTCCAAGTGTGTGTGTTTGACAGTGTTTAAGACCTTGGTCTTTAAAGTTCAAATAGTACTTGGGGCACTTGGGTGGTTCAGTTGGCTGGGCAGTGGACTCTAGATTTCAGCTCCCGTCATGGTCTCAGGGTCCTGGGATCCAGCCCCGAGTCAGACTCTACCCTCAGCAGGGAATCTGAGGACTCTCTCCCTCTCCTTCTGTTCCTTCCTCAAGTCCCCTCTTTCTATCTCTCTCTAAAAACTAGAGAGATCTTTAACTAATAATAATTATTATTATTATTATTATAAATAAATAATATAGTATCTGACTTTATAATAATAAAGTCAGATAGAACTGGATTTGAATCCAGGCTCTGTTACTTACTAACTCTGTGACATTGAGCAAGTTATTTAACTTTTTTGAGTTTCAATTCCCCGATCTGAAAAAAAAAAAAAAAAGTAACAGCGCTGACTACTTGATTTTGTTTATTTTTTATATTTTTGGTGATGATTAAATGACACAATGCATATAAGTCATTGAGCACTGTGCCTAGCACGTATGCCCTCAAAGTCCTTTTACAGATGCCATGTGGGTTGGTATCAGCAGCCTCACAAACCCTTACTGCATTTCAGTTTTAACTTTTGGAGGCTGACTACCAGTTCTTGAAGTATCATCCCAGGATTCCTAAAATGAATTTTGTGTCTGACCCATAGATTGTATTTTAAATTGGGCTATACCTGGTATCTATGTTTTCACAAGAGGAAGTAATAGACAGCCAGAAACTTATTTTTATTCATTTGGATTCTCATAATCTGACTGGTTTGGGGTGCTGCAGGGGTCCCCTTCAGACCAATTCAGCAACACCACAGCATCAAATTCTGTATCATGGCATAACGGTTGAAAGCACGGATGCTAAAGCCAGATTGCCTGAGCAATCCCTTATTTGTCTTTAGCTGTCTGTACAAACTTGAGCAAGCTACTTGAACTTTCTGTGCCTCAGTTTCTTCAATTGTCATATGGAACAATAGTAACAGTGCTTATTTTGCAGCATTTTTATGAGACTTAAATGGGTTTAATATATGTAAAGTACTTAGAATAATACCCGGAAGATGATAAGCATTTTATGGCTATGTGTTCACTTCTATTAAGTACCTATAAAGTAGGATATAATTAATTAATTCTACAAACATTTGCTAATTGGTGATTATGTGCCAACACTACTATACTCATACCTAAAAGATAATGCAGGTCCTGGTCATAAAGAGCTTGCAATAAAAGACTATTTTATATATAACATATATTTACTATTTTATTACATAAATATACACATATACACACACATTATATATACATATATGCATATATACATAACATACATATATATGTAATATATACACATACACATATTTACACACATATACCACATATTCCAGTTTATAACAATGGCTGACATTTTACAATCTGAGATTACCAATCTGTTCCCTTTCACTTATTTTTTTGCCTTTTTAATCCATAATTAAATGTGGATTTATATCTGGACACACCATTTGGACCAGCCTTCTATAGGGTGAGTGCCAAGAAAGTACCACCTCTAAGTATTTCCCATTGCTTGTTACCAAGATCCCTGCATCAAATCGCATTCTTTACTAATCAAATCATTGTCTGAAAACCAACATTAATTGAAATGAAAAACTTAAGCCATCTCCTAAGTCTGTGAATGGAGACATGGAGAAGCATCCTCAAGTTGAGTAAACAAGAATGAAATTATGGCAGATTTGACCTGAATTGCTTAAACAATTTCTAGTCTACAGAACACAATGGAAGTGATATTTTTAACCTGGATCTAATCTGAATAACAGCAAGTTAATGGACATAGTTGGTGTTACACCATTTGTGAGATGGGCAAAAATTCTCTTTACAAGGCATCCATCATCCCTTTCAACAGGTGGCTAAGACCCCCCTGGCTTGCAGGCAACAGTGCCTTCTGCTTCCTCTCCGTAATAAGGCTGGATTTCAGGTGGCTGTCTTGAGGCTTAGGCTGTTCTTTTGCATTGCAATGGTGATGTCCTTTGAAGACCAAGAGCAACAGCTGCTTTGTAAGTCACTGTCTCTGAGGTAGCTGATTCTCAGTACTCCTGACCAACTCCAGACTGTGGGAACCTGTGGCTTCTTCTTTACCTTCTTCTCAGTTTGCACTCTTACCCCACTCCCCTGACCCACTGCTCCCTGTGATCCCTGATCCTCTAGCTTTGGCTCTGGATTCATCCTGGTTTCAGCCCATTGATAAAGATGAATTTCTGCTCCCCAGTGACAGCCCCATTGCCTTCTGAATCAAAGACAGCTTCTGTCAACCCCTGGAGCCTGTCTCTGTCTCTCTTGAGACACTGTTCTTTAATGTCAACAAGTGTTATCACAATGGCCAAGGACTGAACTCTGCCAGAGGCCACTGACTTCAGCCTTAGGCTCTCCCCTACTGCTGACTTGAAAGGATCATATGTGTGCATTTACTAGAGAAGTAAAAGTGTGCTTGGGCTTAACATGAAATACTTCCCAGAGGCATTTCAACAGAGATCGTCCTCTCTAGAACCTGCCACAGGTTAGTGGGGATGATAACTATTTGGATATAAGTCATTAGTCTTCGTTGAGCAACTACTATATACAAAGTATTTGTTTTATTTATTTCCTTTTATCCACAAATGATCCTAAAATGAGAAATCTTCACCGCCATTTTAAAGATGAGGGGAACCGAGGTTCAGAGAATTTTCTTAAACAGCACAATATTACCCAAAGACTGTGTTCCCTCTGCCTCCTTACAAGAGGGAGCTTTTCTTTTTGCTCCTCAATCACACCAACATCAGTGACTTCCAATATACCCCAAGGGTAAGGCTGACCCCATAAGCAACTCTAACCAACCAAAGCACAGACACATATTTACACCTAAGCGGAAGTTTCTGATCTATGAAAACAGCCTGCAAAGGAGTCAGCAGCCTGAGTTGTCCCAAATTTCATACAATTTATAAAAGGAAGGAAGAAAAGTCAATTACAGCACTAAATATAAAATGACCCATGGAGGGGTACCACCAGGGTTGCTCTTGCTCTGCTGTATACAATGACCTTCAAATTGGCAAAGAGGTCATTCTTTGACAACAGTATCTTTTCAGGTTAACGATTTGACAAAATAGCAACAAATCAACCACTCAGTTGTGTTGCCTTTTTTTTTTAATTCCAACAAATGACCAAAGATATGTGCCCTTCCCCATGCCTAGTCTAACTTATGAAGCAGACAAGAATCCAAATCATCAAGGACAATGCATTATGTAAGCGGCATCAAATTTATGCGACTCCTTGTAGTACTAATGGAAAACAGTTTTCCTTTGTTTACCTGCCCGGTGTCTGGCTATATTCTGGCAAAGGATGCTTCCTTTTGTTTTGGAATCCTGAATATAGAGTTATCTGCTAAGAAAAGATTTTCCATCTCTGTGGACATGTTCCAGGTAGCCTCTCTGAAATAAGCTATTCTCAAATAACTCCTTAAAGTCCTGCGTCATTAGCTGAATATTGATGTTACCCTCAACATAGCACACTGATGTTACTTTGGAAAGACAACTGAAAAATCCTTTAATTCTAGAACATGAGTTAATATATCTTTTTAGTGTTCTCTTAGAACAGGTTTTAATAACATCTGGTTTTTATGCATGATCGGAGGATAGTTACAAACATGCATCTGTAAAATAGTAACACACGTAATGTCCTTTAGTTTGGGACTAGTGCTATGTTTGTCCGCATTTTAAAATTTAGGGAACAAGTAGAATTTCTTAACATTTTTTCTCCATTATTTATTCAGCATGGCATGTCAACATTTTCAGTGTAATAACTACAGGCAAAGATTGCATCCTTCAGGATGCCTCCCCAGCTTACTTCTTTCCAGCTCTGGCAACAGAGAATAGATATTCTTTATATTTTCATTAAATGTATTCTCCCGGGACATCTGGGTGGCTCAGTGGTTGAGCATCTGCCTTTGGCTCAGGGCGTGATCCCAGGGTCCCGGAATGGAGTCCCAAGTCAGGCTCCCCACAGGGAGCCTGATTCTCTCTCTGCTCATGTCTCTGCCTCTCTCTCGGAGTCTCTCATGAATAAATTAATAAAATCTTTAAAAAAATAAATGTATTGTCCCTCCTTTTTCCCATCAACGTAAATGTAAGTTAGCAATGGACATCACTGGAGTTACTGCTAGATTCTGTGGGTGGTGTGCAGCATTTATTTTGATTGTTACAAGGTAGGATATTATGTTAGGGTTTTCCAGAGAAACAGAACTAATAGATAGATAATAGATCCAATAGATATATAAAGTGAAATTTGTTTTAAGGAATTGGCTCCTATAATCATGAAGACTGAGAAATCCCACCATCTGCTGTCTGAAAGCTAAAGACCTGGAAAAGTGAGTGGTGGAAATGTCAATCCAAATCTGAAGTCCTGAGAACCAGAAGCACCACCAGGCATCAGTTTCAGTGTAGAGGACTTTCAATACCCATGTCCTAGCTCAACAGTCAGGCAGAGAGAGCAAATTCAACCTTCCTCTATCTTGTTGTCCTATTCAGGCCTTCAACAGATTGGACACATTGGGAAGGGCATTCAGTCTAACAATGCAAATGCTAATCTTTTCCAAAAAGATCCCGACAGATACAACCAAAAACAATGTTTAACCAGATAGGTGGACATCTTGTGGCCTAGTCAAGTTGACATAAAAAGTAACCATCAGAGGGGATGCCTAGGTGGCTTAGCAGATAAGTGCCTGCCTTCGGCCCAGGGCATAATCCTGGAGTCCCACATTGGGCATGGAGACTGCTTCTCTGTCTGCCTGTGTCTCTGCCTCTCTTTCTCTGTGTCTTTCATAAATAAATAAAATCTTTAAAAAAAAAAGTAACCATCAGAAATATACAATTATATACGCAATGAAGTTTTTTAGTGCAAAATAACAGTGAATATGCTCTATTGGGTAATACTTGAGGACCTGGAGCATCTACCCATCTGTGCTATAGGGTATATTCAAGGAGTGTCTGAAGAGAATATTTGCTCTTCTTGAAATCTGTTTCTGGATCCCTTGGTGCAGAGGTGAGGCACCACTAGGGCAGAGGTCTACTTTTCACTTGTTCTGTCTCCAGCTCTGAAGTTTTTTAAGGATTATAGGCCTGACACTCTGGGTACTTGCCAGGAAATGTGATCTTAAGCTCATTGCCATTTAGTAGTTATCAAAATTTGACCAAGAGAAAAAATAGTACAATTGCGTAAAGATCAACTATTTTCCCTTTCTCTAGACAGTCTAAGATATGGCCCTAAAAGCAGGGCCAGGTTCACACTTTAAAGACCGCAAGAACTGAGATTATTGTGACTCCTCCTACCACAGACAGTTTGATAAATCATTCTTCAAGATTACATAAAACATAAGTGAATTCTAAAAATAAAAATTGCTTTTTTTCTTGGTTTTCTGATTGGATAAGTTTGCCTTTCTTTTTTTTTAACAGAAATCATTTCCCAGTGCCTTAAAGACTAGCTTAGTCGGCCCATAGATAACCTAGTATTTTCTAGTAATTAAGCCAGATGAGCAGGGCGAGAGGTGCTTCCACTGAATTATATTGACCCCCACCATCTACCACTAGAAAATCAGTGGAACTGATTATTTCTTGGAATTATTTCTTGGTAAGAAACCATCAATCTCTGCCAAGGGATCATTTTAAAGAAAGCATTATCATCATATATATCATAAGTATGTTGTTTAGGACACTCTCATACAGGTCATATATATTTTATGAGTTTTATATATTATGGATTTTGTGAATCATGCAATCGCCCCCACGTTTCTTCAATCAACCACCCATGGCTAGCACACAGGTAATTATGACAGATGTTCTCTGTCTCCTCCTTTTGGTAATCCCACTCCTAATTTTCTTCCACCCATTCACTCCACTTGTTATCTTTTTATCTTTCTATGTAATTCTCTAACATCCTTAATCCTCTGTAAGACAATAAGTTATACATAAATAGGTTTACCCTTAGTTCTGTAACACAATATGTTTGTACCTCTTACACACTGTTTTATCTCCTAGACAGGCAAGTGTCTTATAAAATCAACTTAAATAAAATGTGCTGGATTTATTTTAAAATACCTTTTATAATATTAGTTTAGTCTAAATGGTGATGTGGGTGATTTTTTATTACTTTATATATTTCTTAATTTTCAAAATTTCTTTAATGAAGATGTACCAATTTTATAATCCAAAAAATAGAAAAAGTCATTCACAATAGTTCTATATTACATAATTATGTAATAAAAACATGAAAATTCTCCATTCAGATTTTGGGAGGTTGACATAAATCGGTGTGACATTTAAATTTCAGTTTATGTTTGTCTAATAAGTTCAGCATTTCATACTTTCCAGTGATTCAGGATGAATCACCAAATGATTTTAAAATTATTCCTGAGACCCATTTTTATTTTAATATTAACAGACTAACATTATATTCCAAACTTCCAGTTATAAGCATGTTTTGAGTCCTAGATGTCGCTTTATGGATATTACTGATAAACTTTATTATGAAAAAAATCCAAGAGTCCAAGTGGGCTGTAGTGCTTTTGAGTACTACCCAGGGGAACACCTTTGATTCTTAGAGATTAGATGGAAAAAGTAAATGTCATAAGTCCCCACTGATCCCACCATCAGTCTGGGAGCTCTCAAGGCCCTCAGTAAATAGAAAAATGTAAAATAAATATCTTCAGAAGTTCCAAAAGCTATGATCTAAGTGTTCTCAAGACAGAAAAATCACACTTTAATATAAACTTCAGCCCCTGCCTGCTATAGTAAATTTTAAAATCCAGTCCACTCAGTGACTGTTTTGGTTAGAGGTGCAGCCACATGAAATAGCAACCAGATGACTGATGTAGGGAGGATTCGGCTGAAGGTCAGTCTTAGTGTTATGGATGCCAGATTGATGCCAGTAACCAATTAAGTTCTGAATTCCAACTGTGAATCTCTCTTAAGAGAAGAGGCAATTGGGCATCCTGAGAAGCAACCTGAAGAAGCAGAAAGAACGTCGGAAGCGAGTCAAAAGATCAAATTTTAGGATTTGCCCAAGTAATTTTACTACTAGGAGCCTTGGTTTCCTTTTCCATACGATAACATGATTGAATTATGGGCTCTCTAAGGATCCTTCCATAACTTCGGTTCAACAAATTCCTCAGTTGAAATAGCATTCACCCCTCTCCCAGGCTTTATCCAGTAGCCATCAAATGGTCATTAACTCTGGTTACCAGTCATTGTGCTTATACACGGAAAATTGACCTCATTGGTGCCCCCTAGGATTTAAAAATGCTGGTGATAAACTCCCTAGAAGTAATTATTTCTGCTACCCTGGTGTGCAGCTCCAATCTATGGCAATTACATATGATTAGTCATAGATTCCTTATCCTTTAACTCTTTAGGTTTTAGCATTCAGGAAGGACAGTCATTCCAGAAAGTCACTGTGCATCAGAATAAATAAATACATCTGGGCTTCAATTTTTTTTTTTGATAATTATGGAGAAAGGATGGGCCTATTTTCTACATCACTAGTAAAATTGCCCACAACTCAGAATTTTTGCCAAAAATAGAGAACTAAATTGAAAGAAAATCCTAGAGGACCTTGAGATTAATTTTATGTATTTTATTTTTAAATTACCACTGATAAATATTTCTATTCTTTGAGGTTTCAGCTGTTATCCTATGGCTTGTCTTTCTGTTTTCATTTCAGCAGATAATTGCCTGCCTCAGGATATTGTTTCTTTATAGACAGAGATTTCTCATATCAGATTTTAAGTGCTTTCTGAAATTAACTCTTGAGCTCCCACTCTGGCACAGTCAGGAATCAGACTCTAGTGAAGGCCTGTGTGAGGCTGTCACAGATCTCTCCTGTTTTCTGCTTTCACCAAAGATGAATATTTGTACTTGGTTCTTGATGATACTGCAGAGCTTATTGGGAAAATAGTACCGCATACACGACATTGAGCCATGCTGTTTGGTTGTACACTCTACGAATCTCTTTCCCTTCACATGTACTACCAAGTCTGTGGAAAAACATTAAGCTAGCACAATTAAAGTAACAAAGCATAGGTGCTACATAAACATCTATTGATAGGATTAAATGAATGAATGAACACATGAGAGTATTTCCATTGATATCTTTAAGTGATGTACAGAACACTCTCGCCATGCATACAGCTATAACACAAGCTGTTAGTGGGTCAATAAAATAAACACATTTAGCTTTAATTTTCAATATCCTTCTTAGGATTGTTAGAGTGTTGAATTAGGAATTAATGTGTGGGCTTTCTGGCCTTTTCATATTGGGTATCTATAACTTTAGAAGGCCTTCACAGAGATAAGTCACTAGGCAATATTCATCTAGCAGGAAAAGGGAGTGACTATAGCTGAAAGAGGTCTTACAGACCATTGTAGTCCAGGGACCCCCTCACCCACTGCCACAGGCCACACGTGGCCCAGATAGACCTTTGTACTTTAAAAATGTGATTTGGAAACCTCTAGTCAGGGCCCGTATTTTGGGTTCTCTATGGGCCATGATACTTGCTGTCTTACACGAGCTTATTCCATATTCCACACGGCTGCCTGGCCCTGTTAGCATTCGTATTCATGATTTCTGATGTAGGGCAGCACCCTAAAGGCTGTGACAACTGAGGTTCAAAGAAGGACACCAAAGTAAAGAGAGATTAGAGCAGAGTCTCAGGGTTGGACTCTAGTCCCAGGGCATTTCAAATAAGCAACAAGTTTGTTTTCCATACAGCCCGAGAAGAGCTAAAATCTTGTGGATTGCCCTCCCATCTTACTCCACAGGAGGTATGTATATTAGATCTGAAAAATGCTGTTTATTTAACTGCAAATGATATTAGATCCCGAGTGGCTGGGCCTTGCTTAAGATCACACAGCCACCAAGGGCAGAGCCATTACACTGTCAGCTGTGCCAGGTCATCTGACCAGCATGACTGGCAGTGCCCTCGGGCCACGGTTCTCAACTGGGAGTGATTTTGCCCATCCAGGGGATGGTTCACAATTTCTGGAGACAATTTCAGTTGTCACAGCTGAAGGGTGGGTACTGGCATCTAGTGGGTACTGGCAGTAGATGCTGGTGAACACCCAGTAAAGCACAAGACAGCCCTTCCACTGCCACTTATTAACTGGCCCAAGGTGTCACTAGTGCAAAGTTGAGACGCTGTATTCTAGACAATAAAGTAAGCAGGAACAACAAAGATTATTTTTTGGAGGAGTGGAAAGGGAGGTGGGATGTGATAAATGAGCCTCAATCTGCACCCGTCCCTTGATCTCTGATACATGCCCTTCTACTATTCTACACTTACCAAGTGGGTAAAATGAAATTGGTGGAAATTCGTGGAAGAAAATACTTGGGGAACAATCAGTTAAGAGCATGGTAGAAACCATTTGGGCCCTAAGCCTTTCTTGTCTCAGAGCTTCCCCACACTTTTTCATCCTTTAAACTGAGGGTCAAAACAGAACCCTTCTCTTGGGAGAGTTAAATGATCAAGTGCCCGGCTCCTATATCGTATTTGGCAACTGTTACCTACAATCACCATCTAATTTCATCTCCTCCATTCTCCCCAGGAGGGAAAAACTTGTATTCTAGTTTTGTAGATGAAGCAACTGAAAATCAGGGACTGTCTCTCAGCATTGGCGGCAATAGCAAGCTCGAGTAGAGAGGGGCTGCTGCGTGGAGTAGGCATGTCTCAGCCCCTCCACTCCATCCCTGCCCCGCCCACGGTGCCACCTCGCTCCGCCACGCCCCGCCCACGCCCCGCCCACAAATGCCAACTCGCCCCGCCCACCGTGTTGCCACGCCCACGCCACGCCCACCATGTCTCCTCGCCCCGCCCACGCCCCGCCCACCATGCCCCCGTGGCTCTCTTCTCGCTCACACACATGCACACCCCGCAAGTGGAACATGATTACAACATGAAAACTCTCCGGGTCGTGGGGCTCACAGTTCGTGGTTTAATTTTTGTTTCTGTTTTAACAACGACCAAATGAACCTGTCACTTTCACCTGTTTCAGAACCAATAAAACTGACTTTTCTTTCATAACATATGTTGCTTATTTCATGCACTGTAATGTTTCATGTTCTATCAAAGCTTAGATGATAACACAACCCCACAATTAAGTGAGGAATTGCAAAGGGAGGCACAGTTAACTTTACCGTAAAGAAGCCTGGTGTACCTTCCGTTCATCAAGGAGTCAAAGTTAACACACCGACGCGCACGAACACGTTCGCCTGCTGAGACCATTCACCGAACACATTGTCCCTTAACCTGTGTTCCCGCCAAACAAAGGATAAAGCAGGCAAACTGAAATTGTCCTGTTTTCTTCAAAAGTATCAAGGTCATAAAAACAAAAAACTGAAAGAGATATTATTCCAATTAGAAAAAAAAAAAAAAAACAAACTCAAGAGACATGCCAACTAAGTATAATGTTTGAGCCTAGATTGGATTCTGGAACGGGAGGGGCAACAGTTCTAAAGGGCTTTATAAGAACCATTGATGTAAATTAATATAGACTTGGATTAAAAGGTACTGACATTTTGTGCAGCCCACGTGGCTCAGCGGTTTAGCGCCGCCTGCAGCCCAGGGCGAGATCCTGGAGAACCGGGATCGAATCCCATGTCGGGCTCCCTGCATGGAGCCTGCTTCTCCCTCTGCCTGTGTCTCTGCTTCTGTGTGTGTGTGTGTGTCTCATTAATAAATAAATAAAATCTTTTTTAAAAATGTAATGACATTTTATCAGTGTTAAGTTTTCTGATGTTGGTCTTTTTACTGTGGTTAAGTGAAAGAATGTTATTATTCCTAAGGACATGAAATATTTAGAGTTAAAGGCAGTTGTATTACTGGTAACCCAGCTCTCTAGAAACAAATAATAAGTTAAAACCCTAGTTTGTAGTGTTTGTTTATTTCTGTGGTATAGATGCTCCCACCATGGCAAGTTTTAGGATAACAGTGAGAAGTCACTGAGTACAGAATTGGGAAGGCATATGCACTGTGTATTATGTATATTATTATAACTATATAAATTATATATATATTACAAATTATATTTTATGTATATTATTATATATGTAACCACATGTATTACACTATTCATATACATATTCATATATTATATGTTTGTGTGTATATATACATTCATGATATATGTAATCTATGCTTATGTTAAATGAGGTAAAGCAAATATGGGAAAATATTAAGAGAATATAAAGGGATTGGGGCACCTGGGTGGCTCATGTGGTTAAGCATCTGCCTTCTGCTCAGGTCATGACCCCAGGGTCCTGGGATCGAGCCCCACGTCATGCTCTCCCTCTACCTGCTGCTTTGCCTGCTTGTGCTCTCTGTCAAATAAATAAATAAATAAAATATTTAAGAAAAGGGAGAGAATATGAAGGGATCAATGATAATCCTTTGTGCTACACTTGAATATTTTCTGTTAAATTTAAAATTGTACCAAGATAGTAAAGTTCAAAACCTACAGATGGTTACAAAAAAAATGTTTCTCTAGGTTATTGGGATGTTTTAAGGGATCATTATATACTGATTACAACCTACAGGAAACACATTTGATGCTGAGCTTTGGAGACATTGGGTAAATTACTTCAAGTCAATAACATTTCATCTTATGCGGGGGGGGGGGGGGGGGGGGGGGCGTTAAGTGTTAAAGTCAATGAATATCTTGCAGACTTAAAAACACCCTTGGGATGCCTTACGTCTTCCATTAAGACAGTAAAGTATTGGCCTTCAGTGAATCCAGCCCAGCCAGTGTTTGCTTCTTTAATAGAACCTCAGGAGAAGTTTAAGAACCACGTTTTAACTTAAAAAAACAAACACTTCCTGACCATTTAAACACTGGGATCACACTCAGCACTGAGAGATACTCACGATGTAAGAGATGGCTGGGCACATTTCCAACTAACGACATAGCAGATTCATTGCTCCCACACTCCCAGGCATATGCTTATGGAGAGGAATGGTGAATGGAATAGCACACTATTCAAATTCCTCTTTCTCTCTCTCCCTCCCTCACCTCCCTCTCTTGTTCTCCCCCTCCTTGCAATTATAAGTTTCAGAGCCAGAATTATTTGAAACCCTCTACCACAGACCTATTCTCTTCTCCTAGGTCACATCTTTGTCTAAAGAATGCCAGAGTCGAGAGCCAGCTTAGATCCTAGATTCAAAGGCTAAAGAAGAGATACCAACACTGGAGAAAGAGGGGAGGAGACTGAGATTCACCCAACCTGTGGGAGCCAAGAAAGCAGAAGTGTTGATGACTGGTATCATGTGGTATTATAAAAGTCAGGAAAGTGAAGACTGGGAAAGATCATAGGGTCGAGCAACTAGGTGATCACATAGTTCACTGAAACCAAGATGTCAGTAGAGTAATAGAAACAAAAGCCAGATATAAGTGATGAGCCGATGATGAGGAAAAATTACAGTGAGCATCCACTGTTATTTAAAGACAGTGGACAGCAAAGGAAATCAAGTGGCTACAGTTCAGAGAGATAGCAGAGTCAGTTTGTTTTCCAGACTTTTCCCCCTTATTCCTCTAAGCTCATCATGCCCACATCACAAAAATTACTTTGTGTTGTCTACGCACCAGGGTAGTAGAGCTCCTAAAAGATTCTTTAAGTTATTTGGGTCCATTCGTGGTGTGAAGCAATGCTCATGAGACCTAAGACTTTGGGGAGAAATATGACTTGAAAGAAATCCAGGAGTCTGTGCAAACAATGAATTCACAGAATGGGAAACTGCAGATATATTCCTCATGGGTACCCTCTGTTAGCGTCTCACTGGACAAGAGCAGAGCCTTCAGGACTGAGGCAGCCCATCAGAAAACATCCAAGGAGCACATTTCCCCTCCACTCAGTGGAACTTACTCCCACTACCACGGGACACTACTGCTTATTGTCAGGGGCTGGCTTTTCTACACTCATCACGGAGCATAAGTCGTTTATAGAGTGTGAGGTTGTCTGCACACAGAGGACAGCCTTCAACCTCCCACAGAGTCCCTCCCGTGAAGTGCTTTAACGAATAAACTGATTGCCAGCTTGATAAAAGGTTCCCCTACCTCCAACCCCATATTCATATAATTATGATACATTTCATTAGTAAATTACTTGTTAGTGCACTTAAGTCAGAAGTACTGTTGAGAGAGCATTTATTGCCCTGGCTTTAAATCACTCAAACAAGCAAACGAACAAGAAAATAGCAATATCTTTGGTAGATGAAGACTGCAGTAATATTCTAGAATATATACATTTCTGCTTCGGTAAGTAAAACACAAAGCTGACGTTTTGAAAAAGTAACAATGGTCACTTTTAGGAAAATCCTGTATCGCTTTAAAACTCTACAGATAGCCCATTCCCCACCCATTTGATGATTACCATGCCCCGTGGTTTTTCTCCTCACCACTCTGTGCCTCACTGCTTTTGTTGCTTCCTTAAATGGAAAACTTCCTTCTCATTGCAGAAAGTGTGACCAGATTTTTGTCTCATCAAAATATGTGGATGCAAGCAAGCTAATTACCAAACATCAGAAAACTGTAAACTGTCATTTTTCTTTTTGCTGAAGCTTTTGTCAAACCTATATCTTATTGAAATTTAGAATATTCTTCTCAAAACATTATCCAGTATAATAATTAAACATTGACACCATTTCCCAAAGTCACTGGTATACTTGCTCTTGCTCTCCTGAGCATCATTCCATTTATATTATTAAGTATAACATTTGAATAACTGGTCATGCAGTTTCGTAAATATGGGGGCTCTTCTTGGTCTTGCTAATTTCTCTTCTTTTTCTCTCTGGCAATATATTTTGGTTTTGTTCTAGTTTCCTAGGACTGCCATAATAAAGTATCACAAAGTGAGTGGCTTTAAACAGAAATGTCTTGGGATACCTGGGTGGCTCAGCTGTTGAGCATCTGCCTTTGGCTCAGGCGTGATCCCAGTCCAGGGATCGAGTCCTGCATCAGGCTCCCTGCTAGGAGTCTGCTTCCCCCTCTGCCTGTGTCCCTGCCTCTCTCTCTGTATCTCTCATAAATAAATAAAAATAAAATCTTAAAAAAATAGAAATGTCTTGCCTCACAATTCTGGAGGCTGGAAGTCCAAAAGTAAGGCATTAGCTGGGCCATTCTCTTTTAAAAGGCCTGTGAAGAACCTGTTCCATGCCTTTCCCTGCTTCTTTTTTTTTTTTTTTTTAAGATTTTACTTGTTTATTTATGCATGAAAGACAGAGAGAGGCAGAGACACAGGCAGAGGGAGAAGCAGGCTCCATGCAGGAAGCCTGATGCAGGACTCGATCCTTGGACTGGCCTGGGCTGAAGGTGGCACTAAACCGCTGAGCCACCCAGGCTGCCCCTTTTCCCTGCTTCTGATGGAACCGGTCATCCTTGGCTTGCAGCTGCATGACTCCAACCTCTGCCTCCATCTGCTTAAGGAGTTCTCCCTGTTTGTCTATGTCCAGATTTCCCTCTTCTCATAAGGCTGCTAGTGTGCACCTGCCTAGGGTGAGTGATGGTCCAGTGAGGTCAAAGAAAAGATGCAGAGAGAGCAATCAAGGCACAGGTTTATTGGGGGAGCCTACATACAGAGAGTCCAGGGGTGGCCAACCAGACGAAGTATCCTCTGCTGGTATGTACATGCAGCAAGTTTTTATATCCTAGCAACTTAGCCTAGTAACTCTGAGTGGCCCTTCCCCTCCTCACATGGCCAGAATTTCCAAGATCAAGGTCTGCCACTTGAACACCCTTATTACAAAGGAGGGACTCCAGGGTTGGCCACCCCCAGAGCTCCTGACCTTGAACACTAACCAACATGTTCTTCTGCACGTTCTGCTTGATAGGACTAGATGGAGGACAGGATTGCTACATTGTCAAGATGGTGATTAATGGGGGCATTCAGATGTGCTTGCACAAACTAGCTATCCAACATATACCATACGGACAGTCACTCTCTGGTTAAGCCTACCCTAATGACCTTATCTTAGCTTGATTAATCTGCAAAGACCCTTTTTCCAAGTAAGATAACATTGGCAGGTGCTACAAATTAGTACTTTAACATATTATTTTTTTTGGAGGGGACTCAACCTATAACAGATTGGTTCATCACAGTACAGCTAATCACCTTCCCTAGTATGGTCACATCAATACTGCCCAGATGGAAGTTCAAACTACTGGTGAGTGGATCAAGATTCTCTGTTTACACTACATAGTGTCCCAGGACGCTGGACATCATGTTGTATTGAGCCACTACACCAATGCCTCAGCCATGCGGACTGCAGCACCCAGACATCGGGAAACATCGAGGAATTAATAAGAATTAATTCCATTTTTTGGTCACTGCATAGTCCTGACCTGTCTCACTCTGGAATACTTACAAGGACTCAAAGTTACATGAGTTCTTGGAAGCCTAATACATGTATGAAACAAAAACATTCTAACTGGCACCTTTGGTGCAGCGTCTGCTGCCCACCTGTTCATTGTTTTCATTTTTTATTTAAAAAACAATACATATTCATTGCAATAGATCAAAGAATACAGAAGAGTATAAAAGAGTTATTACTAATCTTTTCTCCCATCTTCAGTCCCAGGCCCATAAGGTAACAAATATAATCCTTTCCATCTTTTCAATGCTCATAAATAAACATAAAAGCATATATAGTCATATAGGATTTTTTCACTTCTACCAATAAAAGGATTGTGGTATGCATATTAATTTACAGCTTGAATTTTCATTTCCTATAACCAAAAATACTTTTCAAGGTCAGCATGGATAGATTTAATGCATTTTTAAAAATATCAATATAGTAATTCCTAGTTTTGCTACCTCATAATTTATTCAACCATTGAACTGGAAGTTCAGATCTCAGCTATTTCCTACAACAAACATGTTTGTCCTTACCTACTATTACAGTTGTGAAATAAATCCTTAAAAGTTAGAATCCTGTGTCAAAGGATATATGCATTTTAAGTTTTTTATGAGATTATAGCAATCTACATTGCATGTTTTCCCTACACACTCACCAGCACTAAAGTTATCAATATCCTTTCTTGAGTAAATGTTCTTTTCTTTAAATTTAATTTATTATTAGAAAGAGAAAGAGAAAGAGAAAGAGAAAGAGAAAGAAAGAAAGAGAAAGAGAAAGAGAAAGAGAAAGAGAAAGAGAAAGAGAAGAAAGAGAAAGAGAGCAGGAGAAAGGGCAGAGGGAGAAGCAGTCTCCCCAGTGAGCAGGAACCCAATGTGGGGCTTGATCTCAGGACACTGGGATCATGACCTGAGCCAAAGGCAGCCGCTTAACCAACTTAGTCACCCAGCACCCAAGTAAATGTTCTTGTATTTTATTTTTTCATTTGAGTCTTTGGTGCTTGCTTATGGAAGTCACTTAGCATACTACACTGCAAATACACAAACTTTCCCATTAGAGGCGTCTGTTCTCTCTTTAGACAGAGCCAGATGTTCTCACTCATGGGCCCTACACATCTGCTAAACACAGGACCTCCACCGTGCCAACCAATCAACTCGGCTCCAAGGTAATGTTGCCCACATGGCTAAAGAAAGCCTCAGTTCAAACAACCTCCAATTAGAAGGTAGTACCAGAAATAACTGGAACCCTTTAGAAGTTGCATGCCTTTTGGGAGTCTATCCCATAATCTAAATAGTTTATCTAAATACTTACCCTCACAACCAAAATAATTGTTATGTTCTCCATTTTATTATACACATACCCTGCCTTGATTCAAAAGCTTAGGCAATTTTTTACAGCACTGCTGATATTGATATATA
The DNA here is from genome assembly GCF_048418805.1 of Vulpes vulpes. Lineage (NCBI taxonomy): Eukaryota > Metazoa > Chordata > Mammalia > Carnivora > Canidae > Vulpes > Vulpes vulpes. The sequence goes on along the minus strand of NC_132783.1, from coordinate 75,464,182 downwards.
TCCTGATGAAAAGCTTAGAAACACTTCTGTTGCTCTTCAGAAAAATAAAATAAAAAATAAAATTGTCCTTAAAAATTGTAATTCCTTTAATGGTTTTCTACTTGTCTTAAACATAACTATGCCATTGGTATACTTTCGGTTGAAAATTATTCTAGTGATGAGTTAGAGTTTAAATTTTTTACATTAAGATTTCCAAATTTTTCAGGGGCTCTCCCTGGGTGGCTCAGTGGTTTAGTACCTGCCTTCAGCCCAGGGCGTGATCCTGGAGACCCGGGATCGAGTTCCACATCGGGCTCCCTACATGGAGCCTGCTTTTCCCTCTGCCTGTGTCTCTGCCTCTCTCTCTCTCTCTCTCTCTCTCTGTCTCTCATGAATAAATAAATAAAATCTTAAAAAAAAAGGTTTCCAAGTTTTTTGAACTACACTAATCTGAAAAAGTTTAATTAACATGTGCTTGTGATGTTTCAATTTAATATAAAATGTATATAATTAGACATTTGATATGTCAACTGAAAATTTCTTAAATATTAGGAAAGTAACGTGTTAAGTGTTGATTTACACTAGAACTTTACTTTTTTTCCCTTTTTTGGCGGGGAGAGGGAGAGAGAGAGAATCTTAAGCAGGCTCCACACCCAAGGCTTGATCTCACAACCCTGAGATCATGACCTGAGCTGAAATCAGAAGTCAGAGACTTAACCAACTGAGCCTCCCAGGCACCCCTAAAAAGTGTGGATTTATAAGTTGCCTGGGAGTTAAATGAGATATTTAAGAATGTAAGTGAACTTACTAGATTTTTTTATATGACTACAATTTCAAAGTAATTTAGTCAAATAACAAAGAAATCGATAATTATTTTCCAAACAAGTTCTAGAAATCTAATAAAAACATAATTGAAATGTAAAATTTGCATATAAATTTGGACTTCATATTTCAAAGCTTGTAAATATGTTGTAGAAAAGAAAGGACCTATTTATTTCAATTTATGCATGCCTGCAAGGGCATGAGAGCTTTGAAAGAATGGAATAGAGATGTTTCAACATTGGTTTGACTAATTGTTAGCAAGCTACTCATCTCCAGAGTGTCCTCTGGTCATTTCATCAGTAACAGTATACACTCCAATTATTAAAGGAACTAGACTTTATAAAGGTATAAAGTAGAATCAGACAGGACTGGAGAATTTCGTTATTTAGTTTTTCTATAGAAATATAGAGGCCAGGATGCCTGGATGGCTCAGTGGTTGAGCCCAGGGCGTAATCCTGAGGGTCCGGGGATCAAGTCCCATATCGGGCTCCCTGCAGGGAGCCTGCTTGTCTCTCTGCCTAGTCTCTGCCTCTCTCTCTCTCTCTCTCTCTCTCTCTGTCTCATGAATAAACAAATAAAATCTTTTAAAAAAAGAATACAGAGCCCAAGAATAGTAAATAACCAAAGACACCATTCCCTTAGTGTGATGTCCATTCTAAGCAGATGTACCTTATTTTTACAATGACTTGATCTTCCTAAATGATTTGATTCATCCTGAAATACATAGATACAGTACTTAAAAACTATTTTCTCCTCTCATTGATTTCCCCTGTTTTAGGGCAGAGACAAATGCCCAGTTTCCTCACAAGGAAAGGGTAAACTTGATGTTCTAATTAATAACCTGTAGATTGATTAGAGAATCCAGCAATGTTTTATAGAATCAAGTGGTATATGAAGTAGAGCAGCATTTATTAAGCTTTTGAAACTACACTGCTTCCAGGGTGCCTGGGTGGCTCAGTTGGTTAAGTGTCTGCCTTCAGCTCAGGTCATGATCCCAGGTCCTGGGATCAAGCCCCGAGTCGGTGTGCTGCTCCGCAGGGAGTCTGTTTCTCTCTCTCTCTCTCTCTCAATCTCTCTCTCTCTCTCTCTCTCTCTCTATAACTCTCTGACCCTCCTCCCTGCTTGCATTCTCTCTCTCAAATAAATAAAGTCTTGAAAAAAACTGCACTGCTTCCTTAAAAATGAATAATGAATTTGTTGAAAAGCTTGTTTGGGATGGTGACAGCAATAGCCACTAAAATAACAGGGAGCCAGTTTAGTCCCATGACAGCCCATACTAGATTATGTGGTTAAGCTAAAAAAGAAAACAGAAAAAAAGAAGTTTGTGTCCTCCTCTCAGCTCTTTCTATGCATCAGCTTTACACTTAATGGTTGGCTGCTCTCCAGGAAGACGGTCGAGGCCTGACATGACCATGACAGCCTACAGAAAAAGGACAAGCATCTCTCACAGGAGATGGATGAGGAAAGTAAGTTCCTTTCCCAGAATTATTACCAAACCTTTTCTTGCAACTATTTGACCTGAATCAAGTCTCTTCACCCATCATTGTGGCTAGAAGATAGGATGTACCCAAGGGCTTATGCCAGCTGGCCCCCATCCCTGGAACTGGCTATGTAGGCAATTCTATTCAAACTAAAAGGCTAAGAATGGGGTAGCACTGACCAACATGTGACCAAATTATGATTTCTGAGCTCAATATTGAATTTAATAAGCACTGTCTGTGGACAATTTTAAAGTATATTTATATTCATTTCTATTCTTCATTCTGTCATTTGAATTTATTTCTTCTCGAACATTAACACCCTACTTGGTTAATTCTCATCTCACCTAATTTTGAAGTTTACTTTGGATGAGCTTTTATGAAAAGCAGAATTCTAAAATGAAACAATGGTGCCACGGTCTGAATATGTCCCCCCAACCATCCTTCTTGCCCTCCAAATTTATATGCTGAAATCTTAACCTCCAAATGTCATGTCAATGGTATGAGAAGAAAGTTCCTTTGGGAAGTGAGTTGGCCATGAGGGCAGCACCCTCATGAAAGGGATTAGTGATCTTACAAAAGAGGTTCCAGAGCGATCCCTAGCCCCTTACACCATGTAAGATCACAGGGAGAAGGCACAGGCCATGAACCAGGAAGAGGTCCCTGACTGGAATACAATCATACTGGCACCCTGATCTTGGATTGCCCAAACTCCAGACTGGAAAGAGCAAATATCTGTAGTTTATAAGCTACCGTCTGTGGTATGTTGTTATAGCAGCTCAAAAGGACTAAGACAGATGGTATTAATGCATTTTCCAAATCTAGAAATTCACCAAGGATCTTCAGTTAGTTTAGGCACCAAAAAAAAATATTTTAATTGAAAATAAAAATTATTTAAATTTTTGTTTTGCAAGATTTAACACCATATCACTGATTATGTACCTGTGAGTTCACCAGAGGGACATAAATCAGCCCCAGTTATTGAAATGAAGTGCACTTATCTAGCTCCTATAGTTCCATTTAATATTGTTTCTGTGAGAGTTTGTGTTTGTAGGAAGAGTGAATTTAAAGGATCTCAACAGTTGATGAAACCACTTTTTTGATTCTTCCAAAACTGGTGCTGCTCTCTGGAAAGCCTTTGACCACCATCTGCCATCTGCCACCAGGGCCCCAACAGCTGCATCTTGCAATGTTGCACAGCAGTAAAGACAAAGGTTTATGAAGCACACAACTGATTTTCCTAATGGGAGCATGTGGCCCAGTTATACAATCCATTCAAAACCTCAAACGTTCATACCCATATTAAACTTAGTGTCTATCCAGTTCATGCTGGCTCCTCCCTAGCGCAGCCCTGCTCTCATTCACTGCCACCCCCAGGAATACTCCCCTTAATGTACTGCTTTGCATCTGCAGCTCGTTCTTCCAGCAGACTTTCTCATCAAGATGCCATTGCTGTGCTGAAGAGGTACCCTGAAGCTAAGGATGGAGATACCTTCACTCTCCCCTACTTAGAGCTAGTTGGGGTGACATCTGAGTAGGGGCCTCTTCCAAGTCCCCAAGACTCTTCCACAAGGGCAGTAAACTGCATGCAGATTTCTCTGGTGTGTGCTCTTACCAACAAAAGAATGTTGGTTGTAAACAGTATTGAACAAGCAGCAATGCAAGAGCCAGGGTGCAACCACCTAGTATCTTGTTTGTCCTTATTTTAATCATCTGCCCACTTAACATATGCATGAAAACTTAATCATTTCCAGCCTGCGGCTTTTCGACAGCAGCAATGGCAGACAGCAGGAGAGTCTTGAAAGCTGTGAAGCCAATATAAATTTAATGGGTCAAAACAAATTTCTTAGCACCTGTTGGTCTTTAAAGGCTCTTAGCAAGCCCTCCCTCTTCTTCCCAGGGGACTCGAAGACAGCCGTTTCTGGATTATTTGGATTTTTCATGGTCTTTTAGCCACTATTCAACAAGTATAATAAAGCACCACATTCATTTATTCTAATAGTAATAAAAAGCATGGATCAGTGCCTCCTGAGACTCGAATTCCAAACAGAAATGTTTTGCAGAAATTCAATACTCATAAAGCTGATTTCTACATATTGATTTTATATGAAACACAAAGGGCATAAAAAAATACATAGTGGAATTTTAAAGAAGATATGCACAAGGTGGTATGAACCAATTCCAAGAGATTTTGAAGAGGCTTGCTGCTTTTGTTTTGCCTTATTTTGTTTTGTTTTCTAGCATACTAGGAGAAGGCATATTCCTCCAAAGCAGGAATTGCTTTTACCCCATTCAGGACACTTCGTCCATGTGATATTTGAGTAGACCTGGATTTGGAAGGATCATGGAAAGGAGGGGTGTCTTACCAGCCAGAGCAATGAGTCCCTCTTGCTCTGGGCCAGATTTTTTCGTTATCCGAATAACAACAGCAGCAGCAGCAATAATGATGTCAACAAGAGCTAAGCATTTTGAGCATTGAGGTCCGTGCTGGGCATCGTGCCAGCATATATATCATCTTTATGTATTCCTTCTGTCTTAAATCTCATCACAACCCTGTAATGCAGTTACTTCCATTATCCTCATTTCATAGAGGAGGTGATTTAGGCAAGGAGAGGTTAAATAACTTCCTCCGGTGCCCACAGTTAGTAAGTGGCAGAGTGGGATTCTGATCCAAGCCCCTCTCACTACAGTCAGCTCTGGACCCAGAGTTCATTCTCACCCACTGGCAATTCACAGCTTACACTAACATTTTTCCTTCTTTCCCTCACGATAAACTTTGGAAAGCAACAGTTTTGAGACAGGTCTCATTATTTTCAGCTTCTCCAATGGGTCTTCTTTAGAAAACCCCCTGAAATACCAGAGAAAGGGCTGTATTCACTGTTATTGGGTATATTAAAATGGCAAGAATGTTTGAATACATTCATTAGGCCATTTTTTTTCATCTAAGGACAATCTAAAATCATTGCCAAATAGAAACAAATAAGGAAAGAATTGGTACTGGGCTTGCTTTTTACTCAATTAGATGACAGGTTTAATTGCTTAATACTGTTCCTGGGTTTTGATAGTAAAATGTCATTCTCCATAGAGGAATGGAGGAACAAACTGCTCATTTAAGGGTCCCAGAACATTTTTCTGTTTCTGGTGATGGATTCTGAATCTTTATCTCAAAGTGATGGAGAGGATAAAGTGGTCACAAGCAGTGTCTACTTAGAAGTAAGCTACAATGTGTCTAAGTCCCTCCCTTTCTTTTAATTTTTTTTTAAGTAGTTCCATGTCCAGCATGGGGCTTGAACTCACAACCCACAGATCAAGACCTGAGCTGAGAACAAGACTAGGACCCTTAACTGACTGAACCACTCAGGTACCCCCATGCCCCCCCCTCCTTTTAAAATAAACAACTTTGAGTGAGACACTCTAGACATGTAGATGTATATTCCACCGAGATAGAAAGTAGGGGTATATTTGGAAGAACTGTGATTTGCCGAGCCATTTTTCCCCCAAAATATAGACTTAGACTATTGTCCCACACATTGCAGTCTTTAAGACCAAACGATGCAGGTTTTGGAGAGTGCATTGCCAAACACCCAACCAGTCAGAAAGATGAATGCACTCCCAAAGATATTCAGGCTTGTGTTCTAACTTGTACTGGGAAACAGGAATCTAAACTCCAAGCAGCAGAGTGGGCACATGATCTCCTATCTGAGAAAGGGAAGTGAGACGTTTCTCCTAGGCCAGAGTTTAGGAGACAGATGGTTTGTAAAGGACTTTTGTGAAGGGTCATATCAAATAAACCTTCAGACTAGTGAATTTCATATTTTCATTTTGTAATTGCCTTATGTTGTCCTCAAGCCTCCTGATTAAGATATATTAATTTTGCTTTGGATTAATTTAATAAGAAAAAAAGCTGTTTCCTAGCTTGGGGAAAATTTCCCAGTCAGAGCTGCCTAAGGGAGGTGTCTGGGGCCAGAGATGGTGAGCAAGAGCATGTTGAAATGGAACGGCCCATTCCTGGGAATTGTCTAGGTATGTTTCCTATATGTCCCAGGGCTCTCACCTCCTACATGGGATATTTCCAAGGGAAGAAAGCGGGGCAGAGCTTGAGACTATGCTTTCCAAATAGCTGGCCCCACTCTGGAAAGGGAATCAACTATGAACTATCTTGCTTGTGATAAGAGAGTCTAAAGCTGGCTGGAGGAGAAGCCAGGAAAGGAAAAGAGAGAGTAGGGTATTCTCTCTTCCAGATCTGGGAGGCTGTCCCTATTGGTTTTAAAAGAACAATAATTCATCAGTGAGTATGAATACCATCTTCTATCTACATAAATTGTTAAGCTATAATTTTTTTTAAGATTTTATTTATTTATTCATGAGAGAGAGAGAGAGAGAGACAGGCAGAGACACAGGCAGAGGGCAAAGCAGGCCCCATGCAGGGAACCCAATGTGGGACTCGATCCCGATCCTGGGACTCCAGGATCAGGCCCTGGGCTGAAGGCGGTGCTAAACCGCTGAGCCATCCAGGCTGCCCTGTTAAGCTATAAATCTTTAAAAAAAAAAAAAAACTAGCATTTGTTAGGGCTTAGTATTTATAGTTATTGCATTGGTCCTTTATACAAATTAAACTCCAAAGCAACCTCATGCAGTAGATATTGTCATTATCCCCATTTTACAGATGGGGGAATCGAGGCTCAGACATATTAACTAGCATGCCCAAGATCACATGGCCAAAAAGTAAGGGGGTCAGTTTGACTCCAGAGCATGGTCTCATTTTCATTATACTATCCTGCCTCATACTTCTCAAAGCACTTCCCAACCTATAAAATGTGTTTGATCTTCATCAGGGCCTGCAAGGTAAGTAAAAAATATGTGGTCACTCTCCATTTTTCATAAAAGGACTCAATGTTCAGAAAAGTCGTATCACTTATCCTGACTGTCCTATTGAATTATTGGCAAAGAAGGGATTAGAACCCTGTGCTCTTGACTCCTGGTTCTCTGTTTTTGCCACTCCCTCACAACTAAATGCAACAACATCAATTTGGTATCTGTGTAAGTGTCACTGATTTCATATAAAGAAGAATGAAACAAACTATGGTCTTGACCCACAAGAAAATTAACATCTGCACAGATATGAAACCATCTCTAACTTTTAACAACTGTTTATGGATGATCTAATGTGTTACACTGTCACAGGTGCTGGGGATGATTGATGGTAGGAAGCAGCTGCTTCCCTCTCAGAGCCCATGGTGGAGGAAAGGAGGAGGAACAATTTCAGGACCCTGGGATTCTTTATTCTGTCTCTCTCCTGTAGGAGGACAAGTGTATCTGGGAAATCTTCACAGCAGAGGTAACACACAAGGTGCATGTAAATGAGTAACTGAGAATTTTCCAACTGAGCAAGGCAGAGAAGGCATCCTGGAATGCAAACTGTGTCTGTGAAGGCCTAGGGAAGGCAAGAACTGTGCAGCTCATTTGGAGAGGGCTTCAACCTGGCAAAGAATGACCTGTTTCAGACCTGGTGGGGCGAGGTGGGAGTAGGGGACAGGTGGACAGACACCAGGACGAGAAGAGCCTCATTCACCGGTTACAAAGGTTGGTGAAGAATAGACAGTTGCCAAGAGAAAATGATGTAAGTGCCAGAAAGGATGAGGCACTTGGGGTTTGCAACAAAATGCTCCTTTCTAATCTTAAGGGCCACCTTTCATTCCCAAAATATAAAGTGGCCAATTTTTTGTTGTTGTCTCAAGGCAAATCATTTCACTCTGACCAGAACCAACTGACCGGTGGGTCGGGGTCATCAGAATTGTCATAATCCACATCTGTGAATGTTTTCCAGGATTATATTGTGAAGTCTACATTTGGACTAATTTTCTACTACACCATCTGTTTAAAAATGATCCTCACAGGTGGCTGGCTGCCTGTCAGATGCCTCACATTTTGTCATACGCACTGCAAGTTAATAGGAAAAAAAAGCTCTGAAGAATGTGTATGCTTGCATGTTTGTAAAAGAGGGTGAAAACAATTTTTCACAAAGAACAAAGTCAATTACTTTTATTAAGTATGAGTGGAATGAAATGGGGGTGCAGTGATGGCGAAGTGAAGGTGTTATGCAGGGACAATGACAATTGAGAATGGACAGGTAAATGTGCATCCTCTTATCTGATGCCTACAGATGCCTTGCCTGCCCTCTTTCTCTGCCTCAGAAAAGCAATTAGAAGCCTGCATATTGGTAGGCATTGTGTTTTACTGTGGCTCTTTCGTATAATATGAAGGAATCCAGAGGATTGTGTGTATGCACGTACATGCAAGCATGTGTGTATGTGTATAGGCAGTTAAAAGGACTGGCCTGAAAATTCCACTGGCCAGCGGATTTTTGTAGAATCTTTCTGCCTGCCCAGCCAGCTAATTATCCAAAAGCTAATTAGGATGTTGAATATAACAAAATGCTCCACTTCCAGAAAAAAAAGAAACACTTACTATATGTAATGATTGATGAGGGGAAAATAAAACAACAAAATATGTCAGTGAAATAAATAAGAAATCTTGAAATTTTGCAGAGTGAAGTAGAGGAATCATATGTGACAATTTCTGGAATATGAACTAACCCAGAAGAGGGGACCCTATTTCCTGATTTAGGCTTTTCCGTGGTCAATCTCCCACTGTGACCTCAGAAACAATAAATGATCTTTGTTTTCTTCAGGGAAGAACAAGTAGGTGGTTGATTTAGAGGCTGTTGGACTAGTTCAATTTTCAGAACAAGTGATTTACTGTGGATCTTCCAGAATTGCTCTTTTAATAAGTTTTGTTTTGTTTTTAAGGAAGAGCAATGATAAGTGGAATTTCTGGTCCTCTGACCAAGTAGATGAAAATTACCAAAGGACAAGCAACACCAGCTTTCCGATTCCCACTTCTGTCCAGAAGAAGAAGAGAAAAATTGGATCCTGCTGAAATCTAACAAGGACACAGAGCTGCAGTGTTGTTTCATTCCCATTGAAGGTCAGTCTGCAACGAGCTTGGCATCCAGGAAGCAATTCAATTCTGTTTAGGGATTGTATCTGGTAATTACACTCTCCTTAAATCTATGCCTGAGTTGTAAATCGAGAAGAAAACCTTCCAGCAGCCACCCTGTGATCCTTTTTAAAAGGGCAATTTCAAAGAAGTTCAAGAACCTTCAAGCTGCAGGTAATTCTTTGGTATTTAGAAGGATTGCGATTAAAAGTCATTAGATTTAATTATGTGGAAATAAGGTTTGGTCCTTTAAAAAAAAAATGAAACTAAGTACAATCATTCATAGTGTGTACTTGCTTCTGAATGGACTTGCGAGTATGTATAAACCAGGCTGCTTGTACCAGATGTTTTTCCCCACAGTCTGCTTTTTCTTCTCTCCACGAAAGAATATGAAACCAAGTGGTTTTTAGGGAGAAATAAATGCATTTTTAATTTTTTTACCTCAGGGGTTAAAACTTAAGCAAAATTCAACCTCCCTAAGTTCTTAACAAGTGCTGAAACATACTGAGGAAAGATATATTTAAACTCTACAGGAAAGAACAATACCAACGGACTCTGCTCTTTCCTCCCATGGTCCTTAAACTCCTAACGGGGTACCCTGAATCAGGAATACAGGGGTTTCATGCAGAAACCCCTCCCCATTCCCCATGCTTATAGGTATTGTCAGCCACACAGCATTCATTTACTGTGAGTCTGGACATTCCTTAGAAACCCTCCTTAGCAAAAGACATGAAGAGAAATCTCACAGAGGAAGACATAGACATGGCCAACAAGCACATGAGAAAATGCTCCGCATCACTTGCCATCAGGGGAATACAAATCAAAACCACAATGAGATACCACCTCACACCAGTGAGAATGGGGAAAATTAATAAAGCAGGAAACCACAAATGTTGGAGAGGATGTGGAGAAAGGGGAACCCTCCTGCACTGTTGGTGGGAATGTGAACTGGTGCAGCCACTCTGGAAAACTGTGTGGAGGTTCCCCAAAGAGTTAAAAATAGACCTGCCCTACGACCCAGCAATTGCACTGTTGGGGATTTACCCCAAAGATTCAGATGCAATGAAACGCCGGGACACCTGCACCCCGATGTTTCTAGCAGCAATGGCCACAATAGCCAAACTGTGGAAGGAGCCTCGGTGTCCATCGAAAGATGAATGGATAAAGAAGCTGTGGTTTATGTATACAATGGAATATTACTCAGCCATTAGAAATGACAAATACCCACCATTTGCTTCTACATGGAGGGACCTGGAGGGTATTATGCTGAGTGAAGTAAGTCAATCGGAGAAGGACAAACAGTGTATGTTCTCATTCATTTGGGGAATATAAATAATAGTGAAAGAGAATAAAGGGGAAAGGAGAAAAAATGAGTGGGAAATATCAGAAAGGGAGACAGAACATGAGAGACTCCTAACTCTGGGAAACGAACTTGGGGGTGGTGGAAGGGGAGGTGGGCGGGAGGTGGGGGTGACTGGGTGACAGGCACTGAGGGGGGGGCACTTGATGGGACGAGCACTGGGTGTTATTCTATATGTTGGCAAATTGAACACCAATAAAAAAAATAAATTTATAAAAAAAAAAGAAACCCTCCTTAGCACAAACTTTCAGACTGTTGCTATGAAGTCACTGGGGCTAGAATTTGTGATAGAACAAATTTGCCTCTCTGCACTAGTCCCTTCATGAACCTGACTCATTTCCTCTAAGTGAGAGGAGTTGTAGAAACTGAAGGAAAAACTCAAGAGTGTTCTTTTTTTTGGGAATGTAGACCTTCAGACTGAGCAGCAGAATGATTATTTCCCTGAGGTGGTGAAAATGCCTCTGTTCTCCAATTCTCTCCCATCTGGGATGAGCCCCTTGCTTCACTGGCCACTTCTGTATACTTCCTTTTGACTGCTCTTCACCCCACATTCCTTCTCATCAACTGCTTACTGAAGAACCTAAAATTCCAAGGTTTTCCACTCCTTAAAAGTATATGAGTGCCGCCAGAGCAAAAAAAATAAGAGACATGAAAAGTATTTCACATTTTCTTAGCATGAAAGTTTAGCTATGGGCATTTAAGTGTTCCTCTTAAAGCTGATAATATCCTAATACGATTTAGGGGCTTGGGCTTCTGTACAAAGGCAGGTGCAAACATCCTGTAGCATTGTTTTCAACACATTTTCCAATAGACATTTCCTTTAACAATTTGAAGATGGCAAAACCTCTTCCACTTGAACAGTATGTATCTGAAAATTTGAGTTTCACACTTAGGGCATCTCTGGGCAATGGAAAGGAAAGTAGTGGCATTTCACTCGTGCCATTTATGTATCATATTGATTATCTGGTAAAACTGTTGAAATGCCTTCTTGAGAATCTTAAGAAGGCAGTTGTGCTTCCTCAAGCTTGTATAAGAAGAGGGATTCAAAAATTCTGTGCTCTCCCCAGATTGTATTACATGATGTAATGAAATGAAATAGAATTTTGGTAAAAACAGAAAGAAAAAATAGTCTCCAAAGAATTTCTAGGATATAACCAATATGGAAGTTGAATTTGTTTTATTGTCTTTTTATTATTAATTTATGGTGAAGTACAAGGGCATTTGTTAGAGAGCTTCATCTTTCTTCATCAGACACCTCATGTTTGCCTGGTCTTTTAATGCACTGGTATCATTTGTATCCATAATAACTTGAAAGCATTCATGCATCTCCCTAGAAAGATGATGTGAAAAACATTCTTTTTTTAAAAAAGGTGTTATTTACTTATTTATTCATTTATTTATTTGTTTATGTATGTATTTATTTAAGAGATAGAGCATGAGCAGGGGAAGGGACAGAGAGATAGGGAGGGGAGAAGCAGACTCCCACTGAGCAGGGAGCCTGACTCAGGGCTCAATCCCAGGATGCCAAGATCATGACCTGAGCCAAAGGTAGACATTTAACCAACTGAGCCACTCAGGCACCCCCCCTAAAAAAATTCTTTAAATCACTTTCTGTCTTATAATAGTGCCTAAATTATTTAAAAGTAAAATAAACAATTGGCACTTTTAAAAATCCCTTTAAGGACAAAGGGCAACAAGCAGCATTCTTGCAACATACTCTGTTTTGGGGTAGAGGTGAGAAGAATCACTAATGACACATACATTCCTTGGCCTTCAGCCTGCAGGCCAAGAACAGTGAGTGATAATCCATTAGTGCTCCCCGGAATATAGAAGAAATGCTGACATGGTCACTTAAAAATTTGCCCTGAGAATGCAAACTGGTGGAACCACTCTTGAGAACAGTGTGGAGTTTCCTCAGAAATTTAAAAATTGAACTACCCTACCACCCAGCAATTGCACTACTAGATATTTACACAAAGGATACAAGAATACAGATTTGAAGGGGTACATATACCTGATGTTTATAGCAGCATTATCAACAGTAGCCAAACTATAGAAAGATGAATGGATAAAGATGATATATACAAGATATATATATATATATATACATACATACACACACACACACACTGGAATATTACTCAGTCATCAGAAAGAATGAAATCTTGCCATTTGCAATGACATGGATGGAGCTATAGCGTATTATGCTAAGTAAAATAAGTCAGTCAGAGAAAGACAAATATCATATGATCTCACTCATGTGAAATTTAAGAAAGAAATCAGATGAACATATGGGAAGGAGTAGGAGAAGGAAGAGAGGAAAATAAACCATATGAGACTCTTAACCTCTTAACTGAGGGTTGATGGAGGGAGGTGGGTAGAGGATAGAGATAGATGGGTGAAGGGTATTAAGAACGACACTTTTTGTGATGAGCACTGGGTGTTGTATGTAAGTGATGAATTACTGAATTCTACCCCAGAAACCAATATCAATATTTCACAGTATGTTAACTAGGTAAAATTTAAACTAAAAAATTATATATATATTTGCACTGACCCAGAGGTTAAGACAAAGACAAGGTTAAGCCCTTCTGTTGGAACTGGGTATAGATTTGAAATATCTGGTAAGATAATTAAATATTGTTTGCTAAGAGTGAAATTGCTGGTATGATTAGGTAGTGGGTACTTAATTTCATTTGTTCCCTAGGTTCCAGTAATCAAGAAATATTTGATGAGTATGGGGGAAAGTGCTAACGTAAAAGGGATATTGTTCTCATTCTCAAAGTGTTTTGAGTCTTCTAGTGAACACCCTTTATGACTATATCAGGGTAGGTCCCAGAATGTTCATTTATGGGTAGTTTTAGCTATGGAAAATGGCAAGGAACAGATAATAATTATTTCTAGGAATAGATGTCTATGCATTTCAAAGTTGTTCTCTAATGGGAAATATTTTTAAATAAAGCTTAATATACAATGTTTTTATTTTAACCATTGAATAAAGTTAACATACAATTAATTTTAATACTATTAATACTACTTTTCACTGAGGCAGAAAGTAAAAGACATTGAATTTCCTTCCCATAGACAGTAGCTGCCATTTTTTTTCTTTATTTTTAGTCTATGTTAAGAATTCAGCACAAATAAGTGGATGGACATCTTGTGTTCATGGATTGAAACAACATATTTAAGACTCAGTAATATCCAAAGCAATCTATGGATTTAATGCAATCCCTATCAAACTCTCAACAGTGTGATAGAAATAGAAAAAAAAAAATCCATCCTAAAGTCATATGAGATCTAAAGGGGTCCCAAATAACCAAAACAATATTGAAAAAGAAGAAAATTAAAGCCTCACACTTCTGATTTCAAAACTTAACACAAAGCTATAATAATCAAAAAATAGTGTAATACTGTCACAAAGACATGTAAGCCAAAGGAACAAAATAAAAGGCCCAGAAATAAACCTGTACATATATGGTCAAATGATCTTCAACAAGGGTGCCAAGACCATTCAATGGGGAAAGGACAGTCTCTTCAACAAATAATTCTGGGAAAACAAAATATCCACATGCAAAAAAATAAAGTTGAACCTACCTTACACAGTAGGTTCAAAAATTCACTCAAAATAGTCTCAATGACCTTCATAAAATGTTAAAACTATAAAACTCTTAGAAGAAAACTATAGGAGTGCTGACAATACTGACTCCATCCATCTTTGTCCCCCTATCTTGTTCGTGACCACATAATGACCTCCCTCAAGCCTGCATGTTCCAGGCCCCTTGGTGGTTAATGTATGCCCCAATTAGAATGCAGGAAGGCTTTTTCTGATCTTCCCTAAAGTGGCTCACAGAAGGCACTACTTTAGATAATGAGTACATAAAAGTGGCACACAGGTGGTGCCACTTTAGATAACTAAATACCCTTTAACCTTACAATGCCTTTTGCTCTACAAAATCTGTGGATTAAGGTCCAGACTAGGTGGAGATTAGCTGTATAGTGTATGGATCATCCACCTGCCCAATCCACCCTCGTCAGTTGTCCTGAATAATACTCTCTGTAAATGATATGGAGTGGCTTCCTTCATTTTTTAATCTCAAAGTGCTTTCTCAGTCTGGAGGATACTTTATTGTTGTCCCTCCCCCACCTTCTAACAAAAAAATAGGAGAAAAGCTTTATAACCTTGCATTTAACAATTATTTCTTGGATATGACACTATAAATTAGAATATATCAAATTTTAAAACTTCTGTGCATCAAAGGACAGAATCAACAGAGTGAAAAAAGGTAACCTACAGAATGGGAGGAAATATTTTCAAATCATATACCTGATAAAGGGTTAATATCCAGAATATATAAAGAACTCTTACAATTCAACAACAACAAACACAAACAACTCAACTAAAAAATGGGCAAAGAACTTGAGTAGACATTTCACCAGAGAAGATATACAAAAGGTCAACAAACACATGAAAAGCTGTTCAACATCACTAATCATTAGAGAAATGCAAATCAAAACTACAAGATACTACCTCATACCCACCAATGTGGCTACTCCAGAGACAGAAAGAGAAAGAGAGAGAAAGAGGGATTAACAAGTAACAGAGAAGATGTGGAGAAATTTGAACCTTTGGTGGGAATGTGAAATGGTGCACTGTGGTTCCACTGTGCAACACAGTATGGCAACTTCTAAAAATAATAAAAATACAAATACCATATGATCCAACAATCTTACTTCTGGGCACATATTCAAAAGAATTGAAAGCAGGCTCTCAGACAGGTATTTGCACACTCATTATTCACCATAACCAAAAGGCGAAAAAAGAGAGTAACCTAAGTGCCTATTGAGGGATGAAGAGATAAAATGTGGTAAATATATATACCATGGAATATTATTAGCCTTAGAAAAGAAAAAAAAAACTCAGACACATGGTATAATATTGAGGAACCTTAAGGACATTATGCTAAGTGAAATAAGGCAGTCACAACACAATAAAGCCTGTACAATACCACTTATAGGAGATACCTAGAATTGTCACCTTCATAGAGGCAGAAAGAAAGTAAAAGAGCAGGGAGGGGGAGTGGAGAATTGCTGTTTAATGAGTAGAGTTTCAGTTTCATAAGATGAAAAGAGTTCTGGAAATTGGTAGTACAACATTGTAAATGTACTTCATACTATGAAACTGTACACTTTTTAAGTGGTGAGGATGGTATTTTACCACAAGTCTAAAAAAAAAAAAATGAAGACTTCCTCCATAGTTTAGTAGTTGCACCCAGAATTAACAAGCCAAGGATTTCTTTCCCTGTCTCTTCATACATACTCTGTCTGACACTATGGTGCCTGAAGTAATCTGCATATGCAGAGGACTCACCCTATTTCCTAGTCTCTGTTATAATCAAGAACGCATCCCATAAACTAAACCAAAATTAATTCCTTTTTAAATTGAGAACAAATGGAAATGGGCAGCTTCACTCTGGCGACAAACTAACAAAACACGACTACTGAAGTAAATCTGTAGAACACTGGACAGGAAATCAAAAGCCCTGAGTTCACTCCCCACATAATTTATTTTGTTTGCTCAACAAATCTCTTAAGTTTTATTACCCAATTCCCTTATCTGTCAAATTGAGAAGTAGGTCTAGATGATCTCTAGTGCCTTTCCAAAATACAATCTCTTTAAGCCTAGAGCAAGATGTCCATGTTGTCCAACTCGCTTCATGCCACCATCACATTCTTGAGTGTCTAGAGGACACGTGGTAGGTGCTTTAGTATTAATGGATGCTGTGGGCAACAAACTCTTTCACATTCCTCCCACAGACAGGTGGAGTCTATTACCTCTCACTTGAATCTATGCTGAGCCCTGGTAGCTTTGACCAGTGGAGTTTGGCAGAAGTTATGCTGTAAAAGATTCTAGGGTAGGCTTTCAGAGAGTTGGCATTGTCACCTTGGTCTCTTGGAGCTGTGAGCTGCCATGTAAGAAGTCCAGCTATCCTATTAGAAAGATCGCATGGAAAGACCCTGAGATTGCATGAGGAGAGAGAGCAGCCAGCTGAGTACTGCCTTCTAGACGTCTCACCAAGGTTTTACATACGTAGATGAACCCATCCTGGACCTTCCAAATCAAACCAACTCTTCCAGTTAACATCACTTAGAGCAGAAAAAATTCATCCATCTGAACCTGGCCAAAATTACTGGTCCACAAAACAACAAGATATAGTAAGTATCATTGGTATAGTTTGCTACAAAACAACAGATAGCCAGGAAAAAAAAATGCTTTGGAAATTTAGTCTTTGAAACTTCTTATTTCCTTCCTACAGATTGGAATGAAATGATGAAAGGGCAAAGATGAATATAATTATAGATTGATGTTGGGGCACCTGAGTGGCTCAGTCAGTTAAGCATCTGCCTTCTGCTCAGGACATAATCCCTGCTCATTGGGGAGTCTGCTTCTCCCTCTCCCTCTGCTGCTACCCCTGTTTGTGTTCTCTCTCTCTCTCCCTCAAATAAATAAATGAAATCTTTATATATATATATTAGTTATAGATTGATGTCAAAATGAAAATGAATTTAGAAAAGTGAAGATCTTCCCATTTCAGCATGAAATTATATATATTATTGAAAGTGGTGATCACATGGGAAAGGGTCAGTTAAATCCTAATTATTCACAGTAATTCATCTCATGCAAGGATGAAAAATAATATCAGTGAGGACATGGGAACATCTTTGCTATTGCTAAACTTTTCTTCTAATTACATACCCTATGCTGCTGCTATTTTGCCTGTAATACCTGACATTGTCATACACACCTCAGCCCCCTGTTCACCATTCACTGAGTCTACTCGCTAAGCTGAACTAAGACATAGTAGGTGGATGTTGGAATAGAACAGAGAGGAGGAAGATGGTACATTGGAATTGATTGAGGTGGAACTGGCTGATACTGCTCTCTGCTCAGACAGACAATAAAATCTCACATACACTGGACATCAGTGAATACCTATGTTTCAACCTGTTGCCCCAAGAGTTGCTCCTCATGTAGTTCATGAAGGTGATGGAAAAGTAGCAAATTTCTAACACAATGCTGGGAAATAGGAAAGAAAGGAAAATGTACTTTGGCTTCTGATCCTATCTCTGAGTTTGACAAATAGAAGAAGAAAATATTCCATTCAAATTAAAGACCACTTCTCACTTCATATATTAACTCAGGGTGTTGTATATCATTATCTCTAATCATGACTTACAAGTATTTGTTTTTGGCATTTTCAGAGGTCAGTCCCCAGCAGACCTATTACACAACAAGCAATTTCATTCAGCTTGGAAATTGTACTCTGTAATTACACTATCCTTCAATAGTCACCCTGACTGGAATGTAAATAACCCAGGGAATTATATGGCTTAGCATACTTTTACATTCAAAATAAAGTTGGCTGTGAAATTTAAAGCAGGGGATAGAGGGTGATTCCCATGCTCATCTTCTCTATAATACCCAAAGCCCATATCCAGGTGTTTCAATTATTTTGACATACACAACCTTTAAACTCACAGTGTTTACTAAGTTTTTCTTTTCAAAGTAACATTGGTTTGGGGAAAATTCTATTTGGGTGTGGCTCTTCAAGCCTCCACAGGAGGGAAGAGAAAGAGATCCTCTTTTATGTACAATAAATAAATATAATTTGGGTTTGATTTTGGGTTGCTTTCCAGCATCTAATATTCATTACTTAACTATTTACATCCTTTGCTACCTACTTTCATTTGTAAATAAGAGCATTTAAGTATCTACCTCGTAAGTTGAAGATGAGGCATCTAAAGATATGGAGCCAAATAAATAAATAAATAAATAGGGCCAGAACTATACACTCATGATCTGTATAGCTTTGGTTGAGTAGCGTTGACTTTTCCATGACTGTTTTCTCATCTGTAAATAAAAGAGGGATTACATGCTTACTTTACAGCATAGAGTTTTGTGAAAATTGGATGAAATTATATATGGACTATCTTAGGAAGTATTTAGTAAATGTTAGCACTGATGATGGTGATGATAATGATGATGATGATGATGATGATACCTATGCATAAGTAATTGCTCAGTAAATGATAGCTACTATTTGAATGTTATTGAATTTGTTTTTTAAAGATTTTATTTATTTATTTATTTATTTATTTATTCGTGAGAGATACACAGAGAGAGAGGGAGGGTAGGAGAGAGGGAGGGAGGGAGGGAGAAGCAGGCTCCATGCAGGGAGCCTGATGTGGAACTTGATCCCAGGACTCCAGGATCACACCCTGAGCCAATGGGGCAGGCGCTAAACCACTGAGCCACCCTGTCATTGAATTTAAAGAAAATTGGGCAAACCCTATACCATATGTTTTCCATCAATATTATTTCTTTAAAAGTCACATATTTTAGTAAAAATGAATAGTCTTGAAATAAAAGTGTATGTTATGCTCTAGCCTAAGCCAGCAGTCATCAATCAGAGCTCTGATAATTTTTTGGGACTCAGGATTTGAATGTGGATCTGACTTGTCAATCTGTGTTTTTTCCAACATTATCATCCCATCTCAGGGAATATGTCCCACATAAGAAGGATGAGAAGATGAGGCTCCAACATCTCCATCCCATATTCAAACCAGGTAGTCCTACTATTGTAGTTGATTTTACTTTTTGGCTTGCTTTTAAGGAAAGTTGAGCTGTAAAAAAGAAATTTAAAAGTCCTAGATAATGGGGATGCCTGGGTGGCTCAGTGGTTTAGCGCCTGCCTTCGGCCCAGGGCGGGATCCTGGAGTCCTGGAATTGAGTCTCACTTCGGGCTCCCTGCATGGAGCCTGCTTCTCCCTCTGCCTATGTCTCTGCCCCTCTCTCTCTCTGTGTGTCTCTCATGAATAAATAAAAATTAAAAAATCTTTTTAAAAAAGTCCTAGATAACTAATTTATTCCTTCTTCCTCTTGTTTTAGAATGCCAGAATCTTTACAAGTTTGTATTACAAGGTAAAATGGTGACTCAGCAATTATCTGATAAATTTGAATCATGCTAACAATGTTTCTGGGTAAAAAGGGCCAAACAAATATAATAATAATCAAAAGTGGTGAAATAATCTCATTTCACCTACATAGAGCAAATGAACTAGGTAATTGCCAAAACCCCACTTAGTTTGAAAGTGTGTAAACACAGCCAGAGCATGAAGTTTGCTATATTTGATTTCGCCTTCACTATAGAAAACCAAATCCTACACTAAGACTTCCAATAGACCAGTAATGACAGTAGGGAATTGAAGGTCTCAACCTCTCCTCTGGGGGAGGAAGAGAGCCTGGATAAGACTGCATACCAAACATTTACAAGCTTTGAAAAAAGGGCTGATTGGAAATTGCTCCTGAGAGAAGATCAAAGGTTGGGGCTTTGTGGAGAGAGGAACAGGATGGCTTTTAAATCAGTTTTTAAATCATAATGCTTTGTCAGTCAGCTCAGCACAAAGCATCAAGGCCTTTGCTGGGTAGAGAGTAATTTTGACACAGAATGAAATGGGAAAATAGGATGCAAGAGGGAAGTTTAATGAACAATTTTGTGTCAATTTTTAAAATTGGATTTGGTTCTCTTTAAAGAAACTTTAAAAATAAAGAACCAATGATGTTACAAGTAAAAGCAACAGCAGTCAAGCCATCCAGATGGGACTGGTACAAGGTACATTGGAAAAGACATGGGCCATCCAGTCAGACCAAGGTGCAAACCCTGACTCCAGCACTTACCAGAACTGACAGGTTGCTTTCTCTGAAACTTTGCTTCCTCGTCTGTAAAAGGGGGCTCTTGCATAGACTGCTCCTGAATTATTATAGGAATGAAATGAGACACTTCCTGTCAAACAGTGCAAATAGTATCTCCAGTCAAACAACAGATATCATTGCCTCCCCACCTCGCCTCCAAATGGAATGGTTTCTAACTTTGGCTTCCACAGGCATGACAGTATAAAGGCTATAAATTACTAAGGAAGACAAATGAGTTGGTGCTTGCCTCACTGAACTTGGTAGTCGGCCCTTGTTACTAGAAGTGTGGTCCTTGAACAGCAGTGTGGGCTATGCCCTGTGAGCTTGTTTGAGGTCTAGAATCTTCTCACATCTCACCTCAAACCTACTGAATTGGGATCTGCATTCTGAAAACATCCCTAGAGGGTGTCTCTAGACATTAAAGTTCGAGAAGTGCGGGTCTGACTTCATACTATCCAAAGAGTTGTTTTGGTCTCCACGTCAGCTGGTTGTAGACTTGACTCTTAGAATAAAGTGTTTAACATCCAAATTCCCTCTGGGAGATGGGCTTACTTCCTCCTCCTGTTGTTTAGATACACTTAGCCCTTAGATGTTTTGTCCACGGGGACGGGCTCATGTATGATTTATGTCTTTTTTTTATCTATCATGGGTATTATGAAGTGTTCTGACAACCCAACATTCAAAACTATTTAATATTCAAAAATTAACAATTTCTTTTCTAAATATGGAATACTACTTCAAGTCTAATAATGTCAAATAAAAAGGACAAAGATCTTCCTCCAAGGGGGTTAGCATCCTGAATCTGATGTTTAGGGAACTCAGGATTCTCATTTTCCAAACCAATGAAGCCAAGGTAACATTCGAGGAACTGAAGCTGGGAAAGGAGATGACCCCTCTGTCTGGACTAATGTA
The DNA here is from genome assembly GCF_048418805.1 of Vulpes vulpes. Classification (NCBI taxonomy): domain Eukaryota; kingdom Metazoa; phylum Chordata; class Mammalia; order Carnivora; family Canidae; genus Vulpes; species Vulpes vulpes. The sequence continues at coordinate 75,442,881 of NC_132783.1, read as the reverse complement.
GAGGCAGTGCGGAGGAATAGTTGAGAGCGTGGGATTTAGAATAAGAAAACCCCAAGTTCTTAGTCAGGAACTGCTTTAAGCTAGTTGTGTGATTCTGGGTGTGATACATATTTTTCTAAATCCCAATGTCTGCCTTATAAAATGAGGAATCACAAACCTCACTGGATTATTGTATGAACCAAATTATATAAGTAAATATATGGAAGGTATGAAGCATAGTACCTGGTAGGTAGTAAGGGCTCAAGAAATGACAGCCATTAAATATATCACTGTTTGCATGTGTGAACTAAAGGTTTTTGCTTATTGGATGCAATCACAATTCAGGTGTTTCATACTCAAGTACCGTACCTGGTGGGAAGTCAGGTATATGACCTGTGAGAAATATCCTATTGCAACATTTAGATGAGAAATTATAGTACTTTAATTTATTGAGAGCTTACCTAGTTCCAAGCACTTCTGTAAGTGCTTTACATATACTTTACCTTTATCCTTCCCAACATCGTATGTGTAATTGTTATCATCATCCTCATTTTACAGAATTGGAATCTGAAATGCCTGGCCATAGGTCTTGCTGTAAAGTGGCCGTAGTGGACAGCTATTTTTTTTTTCTTCATCTCCCTACCCAGCACTTTAACTTAGGAAATGTTCTAAGGGGGATCCTGCTATGAACACTGAGTGGTGTGATGGTTAAATTTACACATCACTTGGTGAAGCTGTGGTGCCCAGTTGCTCAAACACTAGTCTAGATGTCACTATGAAGGTAATTTTTTTTTTTTTTGTAATTGACATTTTAATCAGTAGACTTTAAGTAAAGCTGATTATTCTCTATATTGCAGGTGAACTTCATCAATCAGTTGAAGGCCTTAAGAATAAAGGCAGATTTCCCAAAGAAGGAATTAAGCTTCACAGCTGCATCATAAAAATTCTGCCTGAGGGAAAAAAAATTCTGAGTTTCCAGCCTACCTGGCCTGCTTATAGAATCCACACTCAAGATTGCAACTCTTAACCTGCTAGCCTGCCCTATAAATTTCAAACTGTCCAACCCCCATAATCACCTGAGCATAAAATAAAATAAAATAAAATAAAATAAAATAAAATAAAATAAAATATCTTAAAATAAAATACAATCCCATATATAAGAAATAGTGAAAGGGTTTATAGGGGAAAGGATGGGAAATGAGTGGGAAAAATCAGAGAGGGTGACAAAACATGAGAGACTCCTAACTCTGGGAAAGGAACAAGGGGAGGTGGAGTGCGGTGGGGAGGGGGACTGGGTGATGGACACTGAGGAGGGCACTTGACGGGATGAGCGCTGGGTGTTATACTATATGTTGGCAAATAAAACTTCAATAAAATATATATGTATAAATACAATTCCATAAAATAATAACAAAATAAAATAAAATAAAATAAAATATTGGTTCTGTTTCTCTGGAGAACTCTAATACAAACAGGAAGGTAAAGCTCCTCTTTTCATTCTTTCAGATGTAAAAGCACAACACAACCCATCATAAAGATAGAGGGAGAATTGAGGAATTATTCACAATGGCAATGGTAGTGACATCAATGGTGTGCTGGTGGCAAATATCCCATGCAATGGCACCAATGGCAGCTTCCTTATCAGGTTGTTCCTGTATCAGCATATAACTCTGGCTGACTTCCCCACTGCCTGGCCTCCTTGGTTTTCCACCCAATCTTTGAGACTAGCTTCCCAGCTTTAACATTAGCTCTGTTTTCATTATCCTTCTTTTAATTTCCTTTTATGTTTAAGGAAGCCCAGTTGGCCTCTGTTGTGTATAACCAGAGCACTCTGACTCCACAGTAATGGAGCAAGAACTTGTGATTTGAAAAAGACCTTAACAATCAAGTCCAATTTTATAGATAAGGGAACTAAGACACTAACAATTGATTAAAAACAAAGACTCTGAAACTCAGTGGGAATGATGAATAAGATGAGAAGTGATTCCAGATTACAAAGGATTATACAAAGAAAAAAAACGATTATAAAAGGATTATATAAAGGAGTATACCTATGTGTTCACAAATCCCAGTGTATTTAAATTCAGAATTGAAACTACAAAGAGACAAACTAAGAATGAATTAAAGATCCAAACAAGAAAGAGCTTTCTTATGTTTCAAGAAAAGGAGCTCCTACACACTCCATACACTTCTGCAAAAGACAGAAGATTTTTATCCCAGGATAAATAGAATCAGAGAGGCTCTGGAGCTAACAACAAAGAGACCCTGACCACAGAGAAAGATAGGAGTAAAGAGCTCCACTGGAAATTAAAAGGATTTTTTAAAGAGATTTTATTTATTTATTTATTTATTTATTTATTTATTTATTTGATTGAAGAGAAAGAGAGCACAAGTCGGGAAGGGGCAGAGGGACAACCAGACTCCCACTGCGGAGGCAGGCTGACTCAGGGCTCTATCTCAGGACTCTAAGATCATGACCTGAGTCAAAGGCAGATGCTTAACAGACTGAGCCACCCAGGTACCACCTGAGTATCTATAAACCAAACCCTGAACCCCCCTGCTCCCAACTCCAGCTGCTTCTCCCAGATCAGATCCTAAAGAACCCTGATCACCAAACACATAATCCTTAGCCAAGAAATTGGAGGATTCCTCTTCAGGGATGCTATGGCACAGGGGAAAGAGCTATAGATTATAACATCTTGGAGTACCCCAATAAAACAACAAAATCTGCCCAATCCTGATGATATTATTAGGTTTATCAGTTGACAGGCCACCCTTGTATGCACAGGACTCCCATATGGTGTCTCAATCCTGGCTCTTAAATATAAACAGAAAACCAAGCATCTCCAGATATTTGAAAAAAGTCTCTACCATAGAAGTGAGGATTTAATCCTCAATAATCCAGATGGCAACTTCCTTGTAAAATATATCTAGTATTTTAACTCCAAGTACTTCTGAAGGAAAAGCCCAGGAAATCTTGAAATAAGTTGTATCACCAAAATGATGATGTTAATTGACAGACTTTAGGAAGAAAATTTAACAAGATGATTTTATTGATTTGGGGGCAATTAACCCAAAGACAGCCATTTAGTAACATCTTGGGTGAATTTCTGCCCTGGTTTCCCTTGAAAAAGCAAATGAAGGGCCTTTAGAAAACTAAGTATTTGCCTAGAGATTGACATTCATATGAGAAGGCTTTGGAATTAGAATTTATTTCCCAGGTCCAACAGTCTGGTCCAAAAATTTCATAGCCATCATATTAAAAAAAATATTTGGAAACTGAAGTTTGAAGAAAACACTCAAAAACAAAAACAAAAACACACTATGGAATACGGGAGTCTCCTGCCAAAAGGGTAGGCTGCAAGTTAATTTTGGAAATTTAGCTCCTGTCAAGTTTTGGGGTATGGATCCCCCAAACTGATGAAACCTATCAGGAAAGCACTCTCACAATAGACTATTGATCCAGACTATTTAGGCTGAGAAAATTGTTTCTGATTTAGAATGACAAAAAAATAGACAAATATCTATTAAATCTCTAAAGGACTTGGCCTATTGCTGCATTTAATGGTCATAGACAATGTGTTATAAAGAGCTTTGTAATAATCTCTCTAGCAAAATATTTCAATAATCCTCTATTCATTCATTATTGCCTAAAAAGAGAAATCTAAAATATCTCTCTTGCCTTCCTTTTTTTTCTTTCTTCTTTCCTTCTTTTTTGAGGTATGATAATGGTATTACAGTGATTTTTTTAAAGATTCTTTTAGAGCAATTTTAGGTTTATAATAAAATTGAGAAGAAAATACAGAGATGTCCCCCCTGCTCCCCTCCCCGACACATGCCTCACCTCCCCCATTATCAATACCACTCACCAGAATGGTACATTTTTTTACCAAGGATAAATGTACATTGACACATCACAATCACCCAAAGTCCATAATTTACCTTAGGGTTCACTCTTGGTGATGTTCATTCTATGAGTTTGGACAAATGTATAATGACCTGTATTCATTGTTATAACAGAGTTCATTTTCACTGCCCTAAAAATCCTCTGTGCTCTGTCTATTCATCTTTCCCTCCCCAACTCTGCCCTCACTCTTGGTAAACCTTGATCTTTTTTCATTATCTCCAGTGGTTTGCCTTTTCCAGAATGTTATGTAGTTGGAATCATACAATATGTAGCCTTCTCATATTGACTTCTTTCACTCAGTAATATGCGTTTACATTTCCTCCATGTCTTTTCACGGCTTGATAACTCCTTTCTTTCTAGCACTGAATAATATTCCATGTTCTAGACGTGCCATAATTTATGAAAGACATCTTGGTTGCTTTTAAGTTTTCTCAATTATAAAAAAAAAGTTTTCTTAATTATAAATAAAGCTGCTATAAATATCCATTGCAGATTTTTGTGTGAACAAAAATTTTCAAACTCCTTTGGGAAAATATCAAAGTGTGTGATTTCTAATCGTAGGTTTAGTTTTATCTTCTTTTCTTTAGAGTCTCCACTTTTGTTATTGTTGCAGAGGCATGATACCTCTGATGATCGGTTTAGATAGCTCCAAAGAATAAATATATTACATTAGTAGAAGTAAATTTAATATCATTTTCCCTAATAATTACCTTTCAGTTTTAAGGGTAGTGACAAATACCAGCAGTTGAAATGTGTAGTAAGCACTGATTTTGATTAGAAATTAATAGAGAATGGGTCAATATCCCTATTTTTCTCAATATAACCCTTTTCCACTCCTCCTACCCCTCAACCCTCGCCAAAAGCCCTAACCTTTTCCAAGAACCCTGCATGTCTACTGTGAGCACTGTTACCAAGGAAATGGAAAAGAGAAGATCCTTACATCCCCTCAAAACTATGGAATTGGGAGGATCCAAATTTCTGTTTCCCTTCTTCAGAAACTAAGAGGATAAGGAATGGATTTCCCAGTGCTATTGACTTGAAACATGGCAAAATAAAAGAAAGTGTAGTGAAGGCATTTTATCTTTGCATAAATTTAAGGTCCTTTTCTTCTGTAGCCCATTGGATTGAGTTTAGGTAAAAAGGCCCAGGAGCAGAGGTCAGGAATAGAAATTGAAGAGCATGCCTGCCTCTACCTAAAAGAGTGAAAAAGGAGTGCTCCATGGAGGAGAATTTGTGAGGCTAGGGTGCTGATGGGGATCGCCAAAAACAATTTTAAAATCTGAGTGCATATGGTTGGCTTTGAAGTTACTCTTTTCCACCTCAAAAACACCATCTATGCATCCATGAGTTGGGGTGTGTATATGTGCATGACAAAGGGCGACATTTCACACGTGGGGTTATGTGAGGCAAATAGATGCAGACAATGGGGAGGAAAAGCCCTGAAGCAGATGAGACACCTATAGAAGGGGCTAGGTGGTTTTTAGAGTACTTTGAACTTTGAAGCAAGGATCAGAGAGATTCTTGGAAAATCCTGCCAAAAACAAGTCTCATTTAATGAAACAGATTAAATGCAATTGCTAGTTTGACATATTGGGCTTTTATTAACCCAAAACACCAGATTCCGTTTTTTGTTTTTAGAGGAAATCGGATGGAACCAGGAGACTGTTATAGAATCAGGTGGCTCTTACTTTTCTGATTTTGGCCCACCTGAAGCACAATTCTGCCCCTTTTTTTCACAACCTGGCATTTGTAGGAAACTTCACCTTGTGCAGCTGGGTATTTTGGAGATGGTACTTAATATAACTTAAAATTTTAGTTAAGCCTACACATTTTTTTGTTTTGCATCATTGTTCATACCCTCCCATATATGAAAAAAAAATTAAACAATTCAAGTATTTAGTTCTGTTTTGTCACATCCATGCCATTTTTTTCCTTGGAAATGCTTTACTTATTTCCTCTCTCAGTGGAGTTGGAAGTTCCATCTCCCTTCCCTTTTGACTTTTGAAAGTTTGTCTTTAAAAAACAGATTACTGTTTCTCCTGAACTGAGGGAGGGAAAAAAAGCTCTTTTCATTAGGTTATTATTCACTCTTTATGTTTGCCTTTTCTTCTCTCCTGTCAGTACATTCCATTAAAAAAATCTTGTTCAATAACTAGCTGGCTGAGTTCATTTTCACATAAATTTATTCATATCACAGCAGCTACTTGGCAAAGAATTTTACAAAATTCATTGACCTTGAAAACCAGCTAGGTATGAGGGATGCTCTAACTCTACATAGTAAATGGAGGAATATTTACAACATGACGGTTTTTAGATATTGCAGGTCTCAATGTACAAAACAGAACCATAACTGTTCATTAAGAGCACCAACTTTATTCTCTTTGGACCATGGGCTTATTATTTTGATGACAACCTGCCAGTACTCATTTCCGGCAAGACTGTTGTGGGTTGCCCAGTAACATGGGCAGAGGTTCCTGAACAGACTGCCACAGTCATTATCATCCATATGGCCAAGCACAAATGAATGGGTGGGCAAGGAGGGGTCCTTACTCTATGTCACAGTCACTCAGACTGTCCAGATGAAAGAGACAGGAAAGAGCCTAACCATATGAGCATTTCCATTTTCTTCATCTACTGATTCATTTAATATTACCTCTTCAAATCTCTTCTAAGCACTTAACTTCTACATCACACTTCTGATCTTCAAGAGGATCTTAAAGAAAAAGAAACCGTACAGGAAGAAAGTGCAAGGAGATCCAGAAATTTTACAGTCAAGCCAATGTATGAATCCAATATGAAGGAAACGATACCGTCTTTATCATTTCTGTGTTCTTTCTGGGAGCCACCATTATTATGAGTAATAACAACCCTTTAGCCCACAGAAATGTAGAAGGAAAAAATTCAGAAATTCTATGAACCTGCAACAATCACTCTTAACATTTTAATGACTATCTTTATATATACCACCATCAGTACACATCCATAATTTTACTTTTTATTATTTATTTATTGAAGAGTGTGTGTGGTGGTTGTGGGAGCAGAGAAAGAGAATCCTAAGCAGGCTCCACATCCAGGGCAGAGCCTGACATGGGGCTCAATCTCACAACCCTGAAATCATGACCTGAGCTGAAACCAGGAGTCCAACATTCAACTGAGCCACCCAGGTGCCCCTACACACCAGTAATTTTAAATAAACATGCTGATACCCCCAACAAATTGTCTTTATCATGGATAGCTGGTTCTTCTTGTCTCTCTCACACATCTCTCATCCACCAACGTGCTGTTCTCCATATTTGTGATATACACATACATGACAACAGGATAAAGAGATTATCAAGAGTTTATTGTGAGCTAGTACTCATATTTTTCCTTGTTCTATACCCTCTCCCCAGGGATTTATGTCCAGATGCTGGGGAGTGAGCTGGAATGAAAATCTTAAAGATGGTCCCCCAAAATTCTGCCAAACCTGAAGCTGAAGCTGTGCTATTTTAGAAAGTCTCCAAGAGAGTGGGATAGAACACTGAGGGAGGCTTTTTCATGCTGCACTGCAGACCACAGTGTAGCTCTGAGCAAAGGGAGACCATGGTGCCCAGAGGGAGATTACAGAGGAAGTGATGTGTGCAGTGTTGCCTGGCAAAGGCAGTGAAAAGCATGTGAAAGGATCTAAGAAAGGAAAGGAGAGGCAGTTTAGTATAATGGATAAAAACACAGATACTAGAGTCAGAGTGCGTGGGCTTATAGGTAAATCTTTTCATTCCTCCATGCCTCACCTTCCTCACCTGCAAAATGGGAACAGTTAATAGTACCTCCTTCATTGAATATATTCATTTCCTAGGGCTGCCATAACAAGGTACCCAAAACTGAATGGCCTAAACAATAGAAATTTATTATCTCACACTTCTGGAGGCTAGAATTCCAAAACTGAGGTACTGACAGCATTGATTCCTTCTGAGGACTGTAGGGAGAATCTGTCCCAGGCCTCTGTCTGCTTCTGTTAGTTTGCTGGTAACCTTGGGCTTGCAGACACATCACTCCAATCTCTGCCTTCGTCTTCACATTGCATTCTCCCTGTGTGTCTTCACATTATCTTCCCTCTGTGCATGTCTGTCCCTGTATCCAGATTTCCCCTTTTTATAAGGACACCAGTCATATTGGATTAGTGCCCATTCCAATAACCACATTTGAACTTGTTTACTTTTGTAAAGACCCTACTTCAAACAAGGTCACATTCTGAGGTACTATGATTAGGACTTCAACATACTTATTTGGAAGGACACAATTCAACGTAGTGTTTTCATGAGAAGTACATAAACTCATGTGCATAAGTGCTTAACACATTGGCTAGCATATAATAATCATTACACAACCATTAACTAGCGCTAATAATAGTGGTATGTCTTATATAAGTTAAAAGCCAAACAATGTACCTTGTGATATACCTGGCAAGAGAGGCAGCTTGTAGATGCCACGTTGTAACTGACTGGATGATTTATAAAGTCATTTGCGATAGCTAGAAATTTCCAGAAGCCTTGGAAAATAGATAGGAGGGGGACTATACTGACTGAATGGGTGCGAGCAAAAGCCACCAAAGGTTGGTCAAAGGAGATTCACATGATGCACACACAAAATATAGGCTTTTAAAAATCCCTGAGCTGACCTTTCCTTGTACAAGAAATCAATTCAGTAGCCACTCTATTGTTCTCTCCACCTGGTGCTTGATAGAAATCCATGTATGGGCTCCTGGCTTTCTCCTAAATTATATTTTAACCCACAAGGTCAAGGATTGAGAGAGGAAATCAAGAATGTGAAATACATGAGTGTTAAGGTACCATATTATATAAATAAAGTAAAAAGCCAAAATATTCATTTTAAATAAGAACCATCTCCATCAGGTGGGGGAAATACACAGTGCTCACTAGCTCACGGTCTCCCTGAAAACAAGGCATTTGGAAAATGAGGTTGTCTGTGTTTACTTATAATGATAAAAACAGAATATGGTGAGTTAGCTCTGCAGTTTAAATGGTTAATAGCAGCAAGTTCAGAGAGAATGTTGCATCTGTCACTATAATAAAGATGTAACTGCTCAGGGACCAGAAGATTGGTCCTGTGAGAGTCCTTTAGAGCTTTGTCTTTCTCCTATGCAGTCCCTCCACAGCCTACCCTGCCCTCCCTGCCACCTCCACACCATACCAACTCATTGATATGTTTACACCAGTGGCAAGATGATATTTTGAAATATTAGCAAGTGAATTTTCCCCAACATTCTCTGGCATCCCTTAAATCTTCCTCCATTCAGGGACTTAGGTATTCTGTAGTCACTGCCTCTAGGGATGGGATGACAGAAGGCCAGAGAAAAGGATTTATCTTGGTTTTTTAGTTTCAATGGTTTAGGCTGTGTGGGGAGAGGAAAGAATCATGCCAAGACAATAGATTGAGAAAAACAGGGACACCTGAGTGGCTCAGAGGTTGAGGATCTGCCTTTGGTTCAGGTCGTGAACCTGGAGTCCCAGAATCGAGTCCCACATCAGGCTTCCTGCATGGAGCCTGCTTCCCCCTCTGCCTATGTCTCTGCCTCTCTCTGTCTCTCATGAATAAATAAATAAAATCTTTTAAATATATATATATTGGGAAGAACATAATGCTGTAAGAGCAAGACTTTCTGTCTCAGACACCAGATAAGCTTCCTGGTCTGGGGGTAAAAAAGGAGCCAAAGCATAAATCTATGAGATATCAAATGATTGTCCTCAAACAAAGGTGTCCTGGGCCTGTTCCTGTCTTCCTAGGAAAGAAAGAGAAGTAGACATAGGAACTAATTGAAATTAAATCTCTACCATTTGGGAGAAATAGGAACTCAAATCAGAAGGCAATTAGAATTGTAGGAAATCAATGTCTTGTATTAATTGCAAACATGAGTTTACAGTTTCTTACTTCACATTAATAGCATCAATCAAATAATATTTAGTGTCCCTACAGCCCTAAGCTACTGTACCTGTCTAAGGGGACCACATCTCTCTGCTCTGATTTATTAAGTTTTCATTTATACTTGAAAGCTCAGAAAACAAATTTATTTCCCCTTTTCTTATTTCTCCCTAATTTCCAGTTGACCATGATATGTTGCCTATGTTATAATACAAAAAATACTAGTTCATCTATTGGGACAACTAAACAGGATAATTGAAATTGAACAATGTTAGAAAACACAGGATTTGTTGTCTGTGCTTTTAAGGTCATACATTATTTCTCATACTCTATACAAATACAAAACATGATAGAACAACTACTACTTGAATGTACAAATGTTCAGAAATTTACTCATAAAAAAAGAAATTTACTCATAGTTTTGTATATCAATTTACATACATGTATTTGTAGACCATCTGCACAACTTTTGTTTATGATTCTTAATTAGCAACCAAAATATTAAATTCCCATAAGCTTTACATTTAGATATTTCTAATTTGGCTTCAATTAGGCATTTCATTCCAGAAAAATAAGACTCCTGCACCATGCATTATCTGGCAAAATGCTCTCAAAGTGCATGGAGAATATTTAGCAATGATATTCAGTACCTAATTTTGAAATTTTAATCATTTGGTTTAAGCACAAGGTCACTTATTTTTTAATAGGTCTCTGCTTTTGAAATTTTTAAATGGTTCGCTCAGTCATCTCTAATAGCCTGAAAATAATTGAGAGAGAGAAGCATATATCTTCCCAGTTGCTACCCCCTTCATCCTCCACACACAAATCCAAACCAATTAAATATGCACAACACAGAACTAAGTCAAGACTAAAAGGTTAAGAAACACACTATTGATCAAAAGCCAGAATTTTTTAACTGAGAAGAGATTTTCAGACTATGACAGAAGACTCTAAAAATAGGAAATTTCCTCACAAGCATAGGCCCATGTTACATGGAGTTCTCAGAGTACACCCCTAAAGTTAACTGAAAAGTTTCAAATTGTCACCTAAGAAGTGCAACCATAGGCCTCAAGGCTGAGCTGTGGGATCTAATGATTTGAAATCATGGTGGAAATTCTCCTGGTATCCACAGTTCATTTTCCTTTAAGCATTTGGAAGAAACTACAAGACTGGCTTCCCTGTTGCCTCAACATATGAGATCTATTTCTTTCAACAGAGAAGGGGGAGGCTGGCCTTCTGGATACAGAAGTGTTTGTTGTTTAAGGGAAAGACCCTGTTGAGTTCAAAGAGAAGCTGAGACCAAGGGGAAAAAAAAAAAAAACAAACAGGAGGGGGTCAGAAAAGGAGAAGGAAAGTAACATCTTTCTATTCTTTCTAATGCATTATTCTCCCTCCAGGGAGATAGATATAGATTTTTTTCCTTCTAAAAATCAGATTTTTCTTCACTTTGGCAGCAGATAGAATTGGTTTGTGAACACTTTGTGCTGTAAAACTCTGCCTGGAGCTGAGTTTTTGTAGTACAGAAGGGTCATGACAAATCTAGATACAAAGAGAATAAAAAAGGAAGAAGAAACCATGTCTTCAGTACTGATGATATAACAAAATTGTTCTCCCATTTAAATGGGGTCTCAGTTAAATGAAATCTAAAACTAGTATATCTCTTCCAAACTGTTAGAGAATTCTGATAAACATACATGCACCCCACATCCAAACAATACATTCATTCTGTAGAACGCACTAACAAATACTCTGTCCTTCAGTGAAGCTGCTCTGGCAGGCTTCTCCAAATGTATCTTAAAAAATACTAACGGTTTTAACTATTTAGTGCTCTCTCCTTTCTTCTGCAATTTAGAGGAACCATAATAGTCCCTAAATACTGAGAAATGATAACATATGTTTAAGAGGTATTTCCTAAAAGCAAGCAAAAAGAGAAATCTTTGCCCTTATTTCAGTAAGATTGAAATACTAACATCAATCATCATCTCATGTGCTCCTCACAATGAGCTTGTAAGCTAGGAAGAACAGATACGCACTGCAGGAAAGAACTCTGAACTATTAACCCAGACTTTCAGGACCTCAAACTCATCACTACTTAGTATGGTACCTGGTAACTGTTTCCTCATATAAGTATATAAGGGTGATTTAAGTTTCAAAATAAAGTTCTTAATCCACAAGAAACTGGGCTCTCTGGCTTCAATAGGCAAAGCCTGCAATACATTATTAGTCATCAAAAAAATGCAAATTAAAATCACTATGAGATGCTATTGCTTACCCTACACAATTGCTATAATTAAAAAGATTGCCAATATCAAAAATTGAAGAAGATGTAGAACAATTGGGTATAAAACTCTACAATCACCTTTGAAAAAGTTCTAGAAGTTTCTTAGAAAACTAAACAAAACTTGCCCGGCATTTTCCTCCCAGATATTTACTCAATAAATGAGAACATATGTCCACAAAAAGACCTATACAAGAATGTTCATATCACCTGTATTCATATTAACCAAAACCTGGAAACAGCCTAGGCATCCATCAACTAGGCAACAGATAAATAAATGTGGTATATATTATTGTAATGAAATAGTACTCAGCAATAAAAAGGAAGTACTGATACATGCAAGAATAGTAATAAACCTCAAAAACATTATTCTTGGCGAAAGTCTCCTTACATAATGGAATATAGTATATAGTTCCATTAAGATAAAGCTCTAAAAAAAAAAGAAGATAAAGCTCTAGAAGAAGCAAAAAAGTAAAAACAATGGTTATGTGGGATCAAGAGGAAATATATACTGGAAAGAAATAGAGGTAACTTTCTGGAGTGATGATATGTTCTCTATCTCCATGGGAGTTTGGGTTGCACAGGAGTAAACTCTTCTCGAAACTCACAAGAAAGTACACTAAACATTTATTCATTTCACTGTATGTTAATTTTAACTCAAGAGAAAAAAGAACCATTGACAAATATTGAACTCCCATTGATGATAAGCATGCTGAAGTATTAAGAGGGGATGGGTAATAGTGTCTGCAACAACCTATTTCCAAATGTATAAGAAATTTAAAAAGATGGGGTGCCTGGGTGTCTTAATCAGTTAAGCGCCTGCCTTCAGCTCAGGTCCTGGGATCTAGCCTCTCATTGAGGCTCCCTGTGCAGTGAGAAGTCTGCTTCTCCCTCACACTCCCCAGGTTCACGCTCTTTCTCTCTTTCACTCTTTTTCAAATAAATAAATAAAATCTTTTTTAAAAAAAGAAATTTTGAAAGATGGATTGCTAGATGCATAGTTGGTATATTAATTTCTTATTGCTGCTACATGCAATAAATTTAGGGGGTTAAAACTATAAAAATCAGGATGACTGGGTGGCCCAGTGGTTGAGCATCTGCCTGTGGCTCAGGGCATGATCTCAGGGTTCTGAGACCGAGTCCTACATTGGACTCCCCACAGGGAGCCTGCTTCTCCCTCTGCCTATGTGTCTGCCTCTCTCTGTGTGTCTCTCATGAATAAATAAATAAAATATTTTTTAAAATAAAATAAAATAAAACTACTCATTTATTCTCTTACTTGGGATCAGAAATTTGAAATGAATTTCACTGGGATAAAATCAAGGTATGGGCAGAGCTGTGCTCCTTTTGGAGGCTCCAGAGTAGAATCCACTCCCTTGTCTTTTCCAACTTCTACATGCTGCCCACATTCCTCGGCTTATGACTCCTTCCATCATCTTCAAAGCCAGCAGCATCTGACCCTGCATCCACTGTCACATTGTCTTCCCTGACTCCTTTAAGGATCCTTATGATTATAGTGAACCCAACTGGATAATACAAGATAATCTCCTCATCTCAGGGTCCTTAACAAAAATCACATTAGTAAAGTTCCTTTTGCCATATAAAGTAATATCTTCACAGTTCCAGGATTTAGGACATAGACATCTTCAGGTAGCCCAATATTCTGTCCATCACAGAAGAATGGAGAAATGGAGAGATATTTGACAAATTAAGTAGAGTGAAACGTTAACTACAGAATCTGAGTGGTAAGTACATGAGTGTTCAGTATGAAATCCTTTTAATTTTTTTGTTTGTTAGAAATTTTCCATAATGAAATTTGGAGGAAAAAGCTCAAGCTTAAATTCAACCACGAACAGTAGCTTGACAAGACCTCTCTGTGTCCACAGAAGGGGCCAAAAGAGTGAGTGGAACCAAAGAGACCTCTTGGCCAAAATGAAAAGGAAGTGGGCACAGATGCCAGAGTAGACTGAGAGTCAGACAAGAGACAGGCCAGTGCCATGTAAATCTGATTTAGAGTTGTCTGGACACCAGTGACAAAGGACAGGCAGGATTAGCCAACACCTCATCAAGGCTAGCAGTTATACTCTCCCTATACTCCTCCTAATGCCTAAGCACACATAGGCAATGCCCCACCAATAACTCTGGGGAGAGGAGGCAGAAAGCTAAAACTCCAAATTTATTATTTATAAGCTTAAAATGACAGAAAAAGGGCAGGATTAGAGGCACGATTAAATTTTCTCAGCCATGTGGTAATAGGTCTTGAAAAGGAAAGTAAACTTTTTTAAATAGGAAAATGAAATTATAGTCTATATAGGCCTGAGTTGCAGTCTATAAAATCCATATCTGTAACATTCACACCCATTTAGTAGATGAAGAAACTGATGCCCAGAGAGGGAAATTTTCTTCTTTTCAAGTGGTTCCTTCCCACTAGAAAGGAGTATGGAGAACTGGTGAAAAGAGAGGTTTTACTGACGGAGCAGAATAAGCCAACCTGGTCTAACCAAGAAAATAATTCAAGAAGAAGTTTTCCAGCTTATCTTCTCCCAATGCAATATTGTATATTTCTTCTGGATATTCAAAAATTATGCTGCCCTAAATTCTTCAAAGTTGCCATTAAAAGGAAATTTCCTGAAATAAAATAGAATTTCCTTCTATCAACAGTGGACCAACAGCATTTCAAATAAATATTATACCTCTCCCAATAAAAGAAAAAAATGATACACAGTCGGGGATACTTTTCAAAATATATAACATTCAATATGTCAGGGGAATTCACCAATCAAATTAGATACCTGTGAACAATCTACATAACTATACAAGGACAAGCCAGTCAAATATCAGCTCTGTAGCCAGGTTATTTCATCCCCTGCCATTAGAAGTCAGGTACATTAACTGATTCTCTTTTAAACAGTGGGAAACCCATTCTATGTCTTGTAATAAGCTGAGATTAATCTTAATAATTAAGCTACTTAATCAAGTCTTCCATGTAAACACTCTTCTATGCTAACCCCAACACAAATGTGCATAGTTGGAAAGGAAAACTTGGTAAACTATGTTGGCTTAAAAAACTTTTGTCTTAATGTTGTATTGTACTTAGCATGTGACCAGGCTTTCAATAAATAGATTTTCAAAGGGTGCCTGGCTGGCCCAGTTGGTAGAAAATGCAACCCTTGATATCAGGGTCATGAGTTTGAACCACACATTGGTTGTAGAACTTTAAAAAAAAAATAAAAATAAAGATAAAAATAGGTGTTCAATAAATACTATTGGGTAAATTTTTAAAATGAGTAAAATTTTAAAAATACGAATTTGTTTTTATTGCTTCAGATGAATTCACTTAATTCACAAAATACACTCACTTTGAGAAAAAACTTTTTGTGCAGCAAGGTTGCATCTTTCATACAGGTTCAAATGTGAGATAGATAGGAAACAGTTTCTCCCAAAAATGGAATAAGCTTAAAATGTAAGAAGATTAAGTTCATTCATGCAAAAAAAGTTGATTAGCCTTCTGAGACTGCTGAAAATCAGTTCAGCTTGATAAAATAAAGTTAGAAAAATAAAAAGTTACCATACTAAAATATTTTCTGAGATGGAATGTCTAGAAGATAATCACAGGTTTGCAGCCTGGGAAAAAGAATGGCTATTCCATTACTTATAAAGCTAAACAAGATTTTGACGCTTCTGTGTTTAGTGCTTAACAAAACACAATAGTTGCCAAACACACTAATCTACTTCATTAGGTGTTAAGTTAATGAAGTTATAAAATCAAAAGATCTTTGTTACCAGGATGTCAGGTTTCTGGTACAGTAAGATAACAAATACCAGGGGTATCTTAGGTCTCAAAAGAAAAGCTTACTCACCTAATATCATCTCCAAACTGCTCTCCTTATATTTTGAGAGGAGGAAAAAAGCAAGAGAGAAATAAAACCTTTGGTCTTGTATTATTCCCTCACACTTTTAATACAGTATTCCCCTCCCAATATGGGTTATGGTTTGTACCAATGATATACAATGAAGTTTTTTTTAAGTGGTAAGGAGTCAGGTTATGATACAAAACAATCCATTTCACATCTTAGACATTGAGAAATTTGGTAGTATTTTCAATTCTTTAATACAAAGATAAAAATGACCCTAAATAATACAGGGGAAAGTTTTTTAATTTTTTTGGAGATTTTTTTGCTTTCATTTCCTTCACTTTATTTTTAAAATTTAGACATAAACCATACACACACATTTCGAGATTCAATCAATACCTTGACATTTCCTACCTGAGTTTCCTTTGGTTTTCAATATGTCAGGTGTTAGTTACTAAAGCCTTTAGTTACTAAGCTATTGGCTCCTTCTGGTAAACACTTTCAGGAGAATTTGACAAGCCCTTGAAGAGCAATATAAAATTAGGATCCAACTAATGTGGTAACATCACCAGAACACGATGCACGATGTCCAGAGGGTTCCAGACACATTTTTAGACTCTAGCCGGGGGGGAGGGGGGGAATAAGTAATCTACCTAAACTGTAGGAAAGAAAGCTTCCCTCATCAACAGATACCTGAATCATTAGTACTCTTCTTCAAAACCAGCGTGCTTCACTGGACGTTAAGGGTTCCATGGAGTCCTTCAAGAACTACTGCAAGAATATAAAGGTGAGCGTATTAGATAAGGAGGCTCCTGGACCTTAAACCTGCTCTAGCCAGAACATAACTCTCTGGAATATAGGTGGCTTCATTTAAAAAATAGGAGATGGGGGATGCCTGGGTGGCTCAGTGGTTGAGCTTCTGCCTTAAGCTCAGGGCGTGATCCTGGAGTCCCAGGATCGAGTCCCACATCAGGCTCCCTGCATGGAGCCTGCTTCTCCCTCTGCCTGTGTCTCTGCCATTCTTTGTGTCTCTCATGAATAAATAAATTTTTAAAAAAATAGGAGATGGGAAGGGCATTGGAAGTTAAATAAAAATGCATTTGAATACCATAGTATCAGAATAAGAAGATGGGGGGGGGGGGGGGGGAGGCAGGAGTCTTTGACTAAACAAAGTGAAAACTTTGTTAGGTAGTTAGACCAAATAAAGAAAAATTCAAAATGTGCTTCTGTGACACAATAAAATTTACTGGTCTTTGCCCATGATTCCTGACACAGAGCTCCTAAATCCCTTGAAATTTCCTGGATGATAGGAGCATCTTTTGTTTTAATGAAGTGACTCTTGGTGGGCTCCTGGATACCTCAAGATGGAGGCTAGTCACCAGAAAGACTGTCATATTAGAAGCTTAGAAATTTCAGCCCCACCCCCACTCATCCTCCAGGGAGGAAAGAGGGGAGATTGAGTTAATAATCAATCATGGCTATGTAATGAAACCTCCATAAAAAACCCTAAACTGTGGGGTTCAGGGAGCTTCTGGATTGGTGACTGCATCCATATAACTGGAAGATGATGCATTCCAACTCTATGTAGACAAAAGTCCCTGTGCTCAGGACAATTCTGGACCTCACCTTATATACCCCATTATCTGGCTATTCATTTGTATCCTTTATACTATCTTTTATAATAAACTGTTAAATATAACTGTTTGAGTTCTGTAAGCCATTGCAACAAATTATTGAAACTGATGAGGGGAACATTGAAACTCCCAATTTGTAGTCAAGTCAGAAAAAAGTGTAAGAAACTTGGGAACCCTCTACTTGCAATCCGTATGTGAAGTAGGGGGAAGCCTTATCCTGCTAAGCCCTTAACTTATGCAGTCTAACACTAACTCCAAGGAATTAGTGTCAGAAATGAATTAAATAAATTGTAGGACAATTACAATTTAATTACAATTCAATAAATTGTAGGACACCCAGTTGGTGGCTACAGTGCTAGGCCCTGGGCATTACATGACCTCTTCTTCATAAGGCCATTACTTTCAGAAGCAGAAGATATAACTGGCTTTTCTAATACAGAGAAGAAGGCAGAGACTTAGACAGAATACCAAGGCAGAGGAATTTTTTCCAAATGAAAGAACAAGATAAGGACACAGGCAGAGATCTAAGTGAAACAAATATAAGGAACATGCCTATTGGAGAATTTAAAACAACAATCATAAGGATATTCAATGGACTTGAGAAAAGAATAGAAGATATCAGAGAGACCCTTAAAACAGAGATAAAAGAGTTTTAAAAGAATCCATCAGAGATTAAGAATGCAATAAATGAGATTGGAAACAGAGTTGCTGTGATGAACAGCAGGCTGGAAAAAGCAGAGGAATGAATATGTGACATAGAAAACAAAATAATGGAAAATAATGAAAACTGAACAAAAAGAGAGAAAAAAGAATATGCAACAGGATAATAGACTTAGGGAACTCAGTGACTCCATCACATGTAATAACATTTGTATTATAGGGGTCCCAGAAGAAGAAGAGAGAAAAGAGTGTAGAAAATTTATTTCAAGAAATAATAGCAGAAAACTATCCTTGCCTGAGAAAGAAAGACATCCAGATCCAGAAGAAATAGATAACTCCCACCGAAATCAACAAAAGCAAGCCAATACTAAGATATTGTAATTAAATTTGCAAAATATGGCAATAAAGAAAAAAATCTTAAAAGTGGAAAAACCAAAGAAGTCCTTAAGTTACAAAAGAAAACCCATAAGGCAAGCTGGAGATTTCTCAGCTTGAAATTTGGCAAGCCAGAAGGGAGTGGCATGATATATTCAAGGTGCTGAATGGGAAAAATTCTGCAGCCAAGAATACTCTATCCAGCAAGGCTATCGTTCAGACTAAACCATTCAGAGTTTCCCAGACAAACAAAAATTAAAGGAGTCTGTGACCACTAAACCAGCCCTGAAAAAACATTAAAGGGGACTCTTCAAGTGCAAAAGAGAAACCAAAAAGTGACAAAGACAAGAAATGATCAGAGAAAATCTCCAGAAACAATGACAAAACAAGAATACAATTGAATAAACACATATCTATCAATAATTACTTTAAATGTAAATGGGCTAAACACTCTAATCAAAAGTCATGAGTCAGAATGGATTAAAAAAAAATATGACCCATCCATATGCAGCCCATAGGAGATTCATTTTAGACCTAAAGACATCTGCATATTGAAAGTGAGGGAGTAGAGAAACATTTATCATGCAAATAGAATTTTTAAAAACTCAAGAGTAGCAATACTTATATCAAACAAACTAGACCTTTTTGTTCTTGTGTTGTTTTTCTCCTGCTTTGGCATCAAGGTACTACTTGGCCTCCTGGAATGATTTTTAAATGTATTTCCTTTATTCCATTATTTGTAAGATTTTGATAAAGATTTCTATTAATTATTTTTTTAAATTTTTGGTAGAATTCACCAAAGAAACCATGTGGTCTTGGGCTTTCCTGGGTTGGGAGATTATCTTTTATTCCTAATTCAACTTTCATTCTTGTTATTGGTCTAAGAAGATTTTTTTTATTCCTTGGATTCAAGATTTATGATTCAATCATGGTAACTTGTTCATTTCAAGGAATTATCTGGGGAGTTTTCTAAGTTATCTGATTTGTTAGTATATAATCGTCTACAGTCATCTGTTATCATGCTATGTATTTCTGTGGTTATCTGTTGTATTGTTTTCTCTTCCATTTCTCATTTTGGTTTTTGAGTCTTCTCTCTTTTTTTCCCTCAGTTAATATAGTTAAAGCATTGTAATTTTGTTTATTTTTTTGGAAAAACTGGTCATTACTTTCAATGTTATGTTATTGTTTATTCTGGTCTCTATTTTACTTATTTATGATTTTTCTTTGTTAATTCCTTCCTCTACTAAATTTTAGCAAGGCTTCCTCTTTTTCTGGTTCCTTGTGTTGTAACGTTAAGTGTTTATTTGAACTTTTTTCTTTACAAGCATTTAGAGCATAAAAAAAAAAAAAACAAAAAAGAAAAGGTCTTAATGACAATTTCCCATTAGCCTTATCTTTAGTGTGTCAATATAATGCAGTTCAAACAGAACTTTAAATTTAGATTGTTTTAAGTGTCCCATTTACTAGCTGCATGGACTTATTCAATTCTCAAAGTCTCAGTTTTCTCAATCAGCAATAATGATAAATGCCTCTGTAAGAGCTATGATGATGATGATGTGAAAAGACACATGTAGAAGGACATATATAAAGACCTAGCACAGTTTCTGACCCATGGTGATATTCAATAAATATATTTACATTCTTCCTCTTTTTTCCATTTTCTTTCCCTCTCTCAAATTTATGAAGTCCCTACTAAAATAAATTGCATAAATACATAAATACATGCATACATACATACATACATACATACATACATACATACAAGTTTACAAGTTGCAGGATACATTTAGAAATTTTCTTAGGGTGGAAAACCCACATATTAGGTATTAGAAGTGTTGTAGTAGAGGAAAATTTCTCTTTTACCTTCTCTGATAATTTTAACATTATCAGATGATTGAGGTAATGCCAAGCTGAAAATAGGTCCTACATCTTAAGATCACTTATGACAAGACACAGAAGTTGACCAGGACTCCTTTATGTGCTATTTCCCAAGTGGTACCTTTATTCTGAAAGTATAGATTTGGGGGCCTGGCTTTTTATTCTGAACTGATATCAAACTCTCTCTACCCCCTGGTGAAATAAAAACTATGATCAATTGGGTTGGGTGCCACAGCTTCTCTTCAAGCAAGCCCATTATGTGTCAATCAGCTAGCCAAGTCAATTGATGAAATGTTGTGTAGAAGATGTGAGTAATATATTATTGACCATTTTCTTACTTAGAAAATGGAGGGAGTCTGAGTGGTTGCTTATTAAAGTTTGTCTCACCCACCTTACAGTTTCAGTTTTCAATTTAAGTTTTCTAGTTTATGCATTATGTGAGGGTTCTAAAATTATTGCA
The DNA here is from genome assembly GCF_048418805.1 of Vulpes vulpes. Taxonomy (NCBI): domain Eukaryota; kingdom Metazoa; phylum Chordata; class Mammalia; order Carnivora; family Canidae; genus Vulpes; species Vulpes vulpes. Next base: position 75,421,937 of record NC_132783.1, on the reverse strand, counting down.
CTGAGCCTAACCAAAGGCATCTGAGTTTATATTTATTGGTATAAATAGCAATTTAGCAGGGTGATGGTATTTGTTATATACAAGTAATTTGAATTCAGTCAATTTTCTTTACAAAATTCAGATTACAGCCAGTATTAAATTCTCCACAAGAAATCAAACAAACAGAAGCAATATGTGCTATGAAATGAAAGAAACCCAAACAAGCTCAGAGGCGGTTTGGCTCTGCCAAGTGATGTTATTGAATTTGGCATTGTGAGAAAAGGGTTCAAAGAATACAGCTACCCAGGACTATTGGATTTCAACAGAGCGAAGTTGGATGGATTAAGGGACCTAGCCAACAAGACACAGAGGGACAGCCCAGAGTACAAGTAGTAAGTGCTATTCCCAGCAGGCTCAGAGGGCCCCCTGAGTAAAACCTCAGTGGATTGGAATTTCTCTAAAAGGAGTATGAATCTTTAGATGGATTCACCAAAGGGGGTGTAATTCAAAGACCTGGACAGAGTATCATGCTAGCTATAAAGAGAACAAAAGAGGGAGAAGAGAATGGAACAAGAGTTACAGGGAGGAAACAGGTGAGCAATCTAGGGCCAAATACATTCTAGGAAGTAAGATAAGAAAAATTACATGCACACAGATTCTTCCAGACATATGAGGGAAAAGGGGGAAATGAACACAAGATGTAAGAGTAATAAGCCCAATAAATGAGTAAAAGTGAAAAATATACCCCAATTAATCAAACACTAAACTGGCCAGTAAGTATCCTTCTTTTCCCTATGTTTTCTATATTCTATTCCTACAGATCTTTCCTTGGTTGCTGAATATAACATAACATTTTTCACCTTGTGGCTGAGCCTTTACTATTTTATTTGCCCACAGAATTCTCTCATTCCTACATATGAGACTAGCTAATAATTCTCACCCATAGGATTTCAGTTTAAATATCATTTCCTTCCAGAAAGCATTCCCTGTCAATCTATCTGTTATAGGTTCCAACAGCACTTTTTGAGACACTTAATACACTTGCAATTAATTATTCAATAGCTGAGTTCCCTGAGAGAAAATCTATGAGAGCAAGGACTATATGTACCTTATTGACAGTGATGTCCTCAGTACCTAGAAAGTGATTAGATGAATTTTCTGGATGAATATAAAGGAAAATTCCTTTGACAATTGTACAGTTGACCCTTGAACAACACAGGTTTGAACTGCATGGTGGATTTTCTCCAGTAAATATTGTACAGTACCATAAATGTATTTTCTCTTCTATTTGATTTTCTTAATGACATTCCCTTTTCTATAGCTTACTATATTGTAAGAATATAGTAAATAATACATATAGCATACAAAATATGTGTTAATCAACTTTATGTTATCCGTAAGCCTTCTAGTCAACAGTAAGCTATTAGTAGTTAAGTTTTAGAGAAGTCAAAAGTTATATGTGGGTTTTTAACTGCACGGGGTAGGAGTGGGGGTTGGTGTCTTTAACCCCCATATGGTTCAAGGGTCAACTGTAGTATATTCAAATATATGGTAGCTAGGCTCAGAGGAATGTCATGGTTGTCCTGTCTCTGCTGTGTATTTCTTCACCCCCTCCTCACTTATTTTATTTTATTTTATTTTATTTTATTTTATTTTATTTATTTTATTTATTTATTCATGAAAGAGAGATGCAGAGACACAGGCAGAAGGAGAAGCAGGCTCCATGCGGGGACCCCGATGCGGGATTCCATCTCAGGACCCCAGAATCACACCCTGGGCCGAAGGCAGGCTAAACCGCTGAGCCACCCAGAGATGTCTCCCTCCTCACTTTAATACATGGATTAATTAACTTAATGGCACACCTTTAACAGATACTGTAAGTTCACTCACATATTACCTATTTCCAAACCTTTTTTCCTTTCTCTTGCTTTATGTATTAGTTATGATGATAAGTTATGCTGTCGTAACAAATAACCCCAAATTTCCATGATTTAAATTAAAAAGCTTTATTTACCACCTACACAAATACACTACAGGGCCAGAAAACTGTCCAGGGCAACTATCCAGGGCAGCTGTTCACAACACTAGGGCTTGATGATACAAGCTGCTTTGGTCTTGTGAAAACCCCAGAGTAACATGCTAGCTCTGGTTCGAGGCTTGTTGGGATGTAGAAGGGAGCATAGAGACTCACAGTGGCTCTTGAATGTTTTGGCCTAAAAATGACACATGCTATATATGCCATGTTGGGAAAACTATCCACAGGCCCACATTTAATTTCATGGGATAAGAAAGTGTTCCTGGAAGTACAGGAGAACTGGATAATAGTAGATGGTGGTAATGTCTATGACATCTTCTAATCTAGAGCCTGGAAAACTGCATCCCTTACAGCTCAATGCAGCCAATATGTGAGATGGAGAAATATTTCTTATCAGCCCACTTTCAGAAGTCCTTGGAGGACTCTGCCTAACCTGTCTGAAGTGCCCACTCCTGGACCAATTTCTGTAATCTTTCAGCTGGTCATCTTGAGTCAACATCATTTCAGCTCCAAATAAGAAAAAATTATCACTGGCTTAAACAAATTTAGGTATGAATCATTGAAATGCTTTCTTAGGCATCTCAGGGCTACTGAGTCAACTCTAGCAGTTGCCTACATCTGTAGTCCTTGTCATGTGAGACATATAAGCCTCTAAATTCAGTTAAGCCCATTCTTTTGTGTGGGAAACTGAGAAGATATGAGCCCACTATTTACTTGCTGCTATAGTTCCGGTGTCACTGAGATAACCAGACTGAAAGAAAGAAAGAAAGAGCCCACAGAGAAGCAAAGAGTAATGGTGGAGAGAAAAACAGAAAGAGACCTGAGAGCTTTCAAGCTCAAGGATCCAACTGATATTGTAGAGCACATTACACCCTTCAAATCACTTCCTAGCCATTGTTTGATTTCAAATAATAATTACAATGAGACAGGTGGGGCAGATATCACTAGAAGAATGTATGGAAGTCTCGAAACATGAGGTCTAGTACCAGATTTGTCACCCATTCATTGTTCAGGCTTAAGCATGTCCATAAAATAAGAAGTTTGAACTCATCTCATATAGTAAATATGAACTCAACCTTATGGTTTGTGTGAAGTCCTCTATATGTTGCTTCTGCTTCTGCTGTTGACATAAAAAGATTTTTATGCTTTTGAATAACTCAGAAACATTCTTAAAGTTCAGCTCACCCATCCATTGGATGTATAATTTCTGGTAAATTTAATCAACCTACCTAAGTTTCCTTTACTTCACCTGAAAAAAATGGAATGATAAAATGTTCTTCCCTCTGTTGTAACAACTAAACAAAGATCAAACATCTAGCACAATGCTCGACCCATAGTATATTCTCAATAAACATAATTTCCCGACTACTACATTTGTCTTCTCCCAAGGTTTCCTTTCAAACATGAAACCAAAATCTCATTTTACAAAAAAATTTACTGAGTCATTGAAGGGTTAAAGACTTGTTCAGATCAATCTAACTAGCCAGGGCTTGAAATGGGACCCAGTTCTGAAAATGGAATCATAATCTATGTCTCTAGGCTAATGATCTTATATTATTTCCATGATGCCCAAATCCCCACAATCCCTTTGATTCATCCAGCATTCATCAAGCAGGTACTAAGCAAATTGTTCACCATCCCTTAAGGCACCATGCTCCTCCCACTGCCATGATCTCCCTACAGACACAGGAGGTTTATAGTATCATATAATTTGAGAATGGAAAGAGACCTTAACAGTAATTTACTTTAACTTCCTACTGAGAACTAGAATTATCTTTCTAAAATTCCTGATTTGTGGCCATCTAGTTTCTGTCAGGATATTCCAGCCAAGATGCCATTGGTGATGAAAATGTTGCTGTTATGGTGACACAGTTGTACAAGTCAGCCCTCTTTTAGTTGCTGGTATCAGAAATGTACCTCAAACTATTCATGCGAAAAATAATATATTTTCTCATATACTAATCTCTGGATTTAAGCCAGGTTTCAGGCATTTCCCAATTACAGGACTTTACTACTGCCATCAGAATCTGATCTTTCTCTATTTCTTAGTTCGATCCCTTAACCAGTCACAATATCACAGGGATGTAAAACTCTGATTTGCCAATCTTAAGATTCATAACCAATCCTTTTGTCAGGGACAGAGTCAGTACCTATAAACTCTAAGGTCTGAGGTTGAGAAAGGGACATCTCCCCAGAGGAAATCAGGATAATATCACTACGAAAAAGGAAAAATGGAAATTAAGCAGGCAAAAACAACAAAGTTCACTACTTGCCATCTTGTTCCAAATCAAACCAGAAAAAGGAGCTAAGGACGTTTTTTTCCAAAACCTTGAAGGTTAAAATAAAGCTAATGTTCAGAAACATGCCCTTCATTATACTGTGTGTGTTAGGAATTTTCTTGATTACAAGTAACTAAATAACCAACAAATACTGGCTTAAACAATATAAAATTCATTTTTCTCACAGAGAAAATGAATGATTTTTAGCCCTGATTTCATAAGTTTAACAGTGTCAGTTCTCTGGATTGACAATTCTGAGACTCATCCTAATTCCCAATGACAGCAAGGTGGTCACACCAACTCTAAGTAACAAAGTCAGGAAGCAAAGGCAGTTCAGAGCAATTTCTGATCTAGAAGAGAAATCCTTTCTTCAGAAACCTTCAGAAAACCTCTCTTATTGACCAGAACTGGGCCACATGGCCACATCCAGCAACAAGAGATATCAGTTTCAGCTTTTCCACGCTCTAGAGGGAGAGGCAGACCAAAGGAAGTCATGGCTTTGAGTATCAGCATTATCTACCATATGTATGTTAGTAAATATGGTTTTGATCCCCTTCCTTCGACCCAACCAAATAAGGCCTCTTGCCCTATTACATCTGAAGAGAATAGATCTTGACCCCTTTACCTCAGGACGTCCATAATATCCAAAAGAGTAATCAGGCCTTTTCAAAATAGCAATAAATTATAAACGCTACAGAAAGAGAAATCGAAGATTACATTTTTATTCCATGGAAACTAGCACAGGGCCTGGAAAATTGCAGACAATAAATATTTTAAGCTAAATAAACCAAAATGTCCTGCTCAGAGATAGTCATTTTTCTATCAACAGTTAAAATTAATCACAGATCAAAATATACCTATTTGCTCTTTTAGAGTTTCCCCTTTTAGTAACGACTGGCATTAGTTCACACATAGGGAACCATTTTACTAGGTTTTAATATGTTAGTTTGCTTGTTGCTTGTCTGTTCAACAATCAAATGATCTGTAAGAGGAGCAAATTTCATTAGCCACAGGCTGTAATCCAGCGGGTCCAAAACTTTCTGTGGAGAGACTATGTCAAAATCATTCAGGAAACATTTACTTACAGATTGCAATTCACCTGCCTCAGAATTTCTGATTCCATGGGCTCCAGATGAAGCCTGGGTAACTACATTTTTAAAAAGCTTCCAATTTCAGCTGAGTTTGGAAATTCTAGTTAAACCAATCAAACTAATCAACTCAAATAGACTAAATAGGCCTATTTGCATTCACATTTTGCAGTCTAGTAAGCAACCTGTTGTCAAAGGTCTGCCCAGGAAGCCCAGTGACTACTTTGTTTAACTATTGAGAGACCTCAAACATTTGAAATCCTTCTATAAAGATAAGGAATGTCTCATTCCTAGGGCCTTTTTGAGAAGGTTATTTTAATGTCTGTCATGTAGACAGTAAAATTTGCCAAGCTCTGTATCTTCCCAAAAGCCAGTCCAAAGAAAATTCACAAACCAAAGCTATCAACTGTTTCTGCCTCCCCAGCAGGAACCTCTCACTCCCACTCCCCTGACGCATGATCCATATCAATGACAAATACTAAACATCATTTTGCATATGCTCAGTCAGATACAAGAAAATTCCTCTTTGTTCTTCTCCACTTAGATTTAATGTTTTGCCCAATTTCCCTAGCTCACTGGTCTGCAAAATTTTTGAAATTTTTCCCCCACTCCAACTCACAGCTCTTTGCTCTACTTTAAATTGGAGGCCTAGTGACCCAGAATGTCAACATGAGCCAAAGATCACAATATCATTCATTTATCCAGCCAACAGAAAGAATGATCTGCCTCAGGGTGCATTATTTTTCCATCTGCCCAATAAACACAGTAATGTACAGCAAGAAAAGCAAATGTTTATTGCAACCTATCTCTAAACCCCTGAGCACTAAGATATAACATTTCTTGTCCTTTAGAATTAGGTTGTTTTCATCAAAGCAGAATTGTCTGTATCTAACATCCATCCCACTGAAAAGTTGGTATTTGACTCTATTTCATTCTATAGAACAAACAGGTGACATACAAAGAGGAGTCTTCACCCAAGCAAGACAGGCAAATCCCTAGGTTGTTAGGGCAATAGCCTTTGATACTTCTTGAAAAAGGAACAAAAAGACAGATTGATTTCCCCACTGAACAAATGGTAGGCCTCAACCCAGGGACCTCCAGTCCTGAGGAGATTGTTAATTAAAAGGTAAATCCTGGCTCTTGACTGCTCTGTTCACTTGTCCTCCCTCCCTCCCACTTTCGGTTAACTGGAACATCAAAAAAATAACAATTCAGCAACACAATACAGTTAACAAAATCTGATGTAAATACTCACCAGTCTCAGTCCAAGGAAACAATTTCCCCCACCATTTTTAATATCCCTTTTATCTTTCTGGACATGTTATATACTTTCCTTTGGGCTACATGTTGAAAGAATAAAGAATCTAGATGTAAGTGAGTATAACAAATTAGAGTCTGGGATCTGTTAGGGTAAAGAGCCTACTTTAAAGAACCATAGTTTAAAGAACTTGGGAAGCTGGAGGGGGGGTTGGAGGCAGTGTGACAAAAAACACTCTCTAAAAGCTATCAAAATGATACACACTGAGTACTGAACACAACGAAATGAGCTAAATTATAATAAGAGATGTGGCAATTAGACAGTAGGAAAAAAAATATATTAATCAATGCTAGTCATTGAGCATAGTTATGATAATCTGAGAAAATAGGCTCAGAGATGTCCCCAAATTCTCACAGGTAAGTATGTGGTAAAGTGAGGGTTTGAGCCTAGATCTGATAGACTCTGTGGAAGTTTGGGAAGGTTTGTGGAGAACATGGAAAGAAATATCAACCTCATTAGTGAAACTGATATTATGACTTTATTTCAGTCCCCATCCTCCCCCAATCACGATGGCCATGTTTTTCCACTATTTATACCAGGGTTTTGGGTAGACTATCTAGGGTTACTCTGGCCAGTCAATGGAAAAGTATGTAGATTGTATATCATAAGACTGTATTACCATAAAAAAAGATTTGCTTCTGTCAGTGGGGTCTTCCTCCCTCATGGGAAGATTATACATCTTGCTCTATTGACATTAGTTTTAGTCATAGAACTTGTGTTACCTCTTCTTGCAGGGGATTTGTGCATCATTGCCCTAGTGAACTCAGGAGCGCAAGTGTTGAATTTCTTCATGCAGTGAAATGTGGGCAGAAATAACTCATGTCAATGCATTCTTATTCCAAGAACTTTTAGAGCCAGTTCATGTCCACCATGTCTCGTTTCCTTTCGTCACAAGTTGTCAATGACCCAAATAGAATCTGTTGTGTCAGCGTTTGAGTAGGGGAGTGATAACACCATCAAGTGGAATCATAGCTAACGTATGATGGACATTCCGTGTAAGCACAAAGTAAATCTTTGCTGTTGTCACCATTAAGATTTCAAGGTCATTTGTTACTGCAACATAAGGCAGTGTATCTGGTTGATATAAGAACGTGATCCTGATATCTGCATTCCAAGGCTTCCTAACTAGAGTTCGGACTAGAGTCCCCAAACCAGAGTATCTGAAGTCAAAACAGGATAGGTATCTACTTCACCATGACTTCTTCATCCAAACCACTTGATCTAAACTACTTCAACCAAACCCCTTCCCCCAAGTCCTACAAATTAGGGTTGGGAGTAAAAAACATAATTTTTTAATCCACATATAGAATGCTTCCACTGGTTCTGTTTAAAAAAAAAAAAAAAAAACAGTGAAAACACTGCCTAGAACTGACAAAAATACTTAAATCCCTCTGTAACCAATCAGACATGGGCTCTAGTTCACCAGTTACCACATGTGAGATTTGAGGAATATTATTACCTGTCTCTTCAAATTATAATTTACTTATTGGTTAAAAAAAAAAAAAAAAAAAAAAAGGATGATAATGGTATAGCGGGGAGTGTGGACTCAGAGAGGTATCAGGAAAATGCAAGTCAAAACCACAATGAGATAGCTCCTCAACTGGCTATTACCAAAAGACAAGAAGTAACAAGTGTTGGAGAAGCTGCAGAGAAAAGAGAACTCTTACATACCGTTGGCAGCAACGTACATCATTACAGCCACTATGGAAAACAGCATGAAGGTTCCTTAAAAAAATAAAAATAGAACCAGCATGTGATTCAGTAATTCCATTCCTGGGTATATGCAAAGGAAACTATTTCAAAGAAATACCTGTACCCCCATGTTCATTGTAGCATTGTACACAATAACCGAGCCATGGAAACAATCTTGTTTATCAGTGGATAAATAAATAAAGAAAATATTTTATGCACACACACACACATACATGTGTGGAATATTTTGTATATTATATATATGTAATGGAATATTATTCAACTTTTAAAAAGAAGGATATCCTGCCATTTCCAACAACATGGTTGGACCTTGAGAGCATTATACTAAGTAAAATAAGTCAGAGAAATACAACTACTATATGATCTCACTTACATACGGTATCTAAAACAAAACAAAACAAAAAAAAACTGACCTTAGAGAAAGAGAGAGCAGACTGGTGGTGCCATTGGCATGGGGTGGGGAGTAGGAAAAATTTGTGACAGTGATCAAAAAGCACAAACTTTACTTATAAAACAAATTCTAGGAATATAATGTACAGCATAGTGACTATAGTTAACAATACTATACCAAAAAAAAAAAACCAATACTGTACTGTATATATGAGAGTTGCTAAGGGAGTAGATCATAGAAGTTCTCATTATAAGAAAAACAACTGTAAACCTAATGAGGTGATGGATGTTAACTAAACTTGTTGTGGTAATCATTTCCCAATACATAAATCAAATCATTACAATGTACAACTTAAACTTATACAATATTTTATGTCAGTTATATCTCAATAAAAGTGGAAAAAATAAACACTCTAAAATGCATAGAATAAAAGATGGATATTGTGGGTATAAAATGAAGTAAAGTACATAAAATCCTGCCTGCACCTGCCACATGGTTAAAGCACTCAACGAATGTTAATTACTTTTATGAACAAAGGCATTGTAGGGTATAAGAGGATAAATCACAGCCTAATAGGGATGACAAAATATAATCATAAATAACTATAATAAAAGCAAAATGTTTTAAATGCTTTAAGAGTGCCACAGATAAAGTGTTAGAGAAGAACAGAGGTGGAAAGACAAAACAAGTGTAACTGGAAGGGAAGGAGAGAGAAATCAGAGAAGACTTCATGGAAAAGCTGGCATTTGAATTGAGTCACTTACATTATTCAAGACCTTTTAAGTATGGATCTGCACACTCTACATTTTTCCTAGATTTTAGCTTCAGGAAAATTCCCTTTCTTGGAAATGTGCAATCCTTCCCTTTAATAGACAGTAAACTGTGACCTATCATACTTCCTTCTCTGCGTTTAAGTGAAAGGTCTGGACAAATATGTCTAGTTTGGGGAATCATCTCAGACTTTGTCCCTCTCCCCTTTTCTTCCTTATGGCTTCTGCTTTTGCTCTTGGTAATTTTTTACCACTCTATGTAAACCTCATGCCTGCATTTGTATCATAAACTTCCTCAAGTCCATTCTTGCACATTGGTAGGGCATATGTTCTAAATAAATAAAATATGTCTTATCTTCTTCCTAGGCTTTCTTTAGCCTTTTATTTTGGTAACTTGTTTAAGGATAGAGATTAGTCATTCTTTTGTGGTTTATACAGAACTTAATAGAAGGGGCAGTAAGAATGATCAAGCCCGGATAGTACCTTACATTGCAGCATTAGTGAAGTACTAAGCTTCACAAGTTAGATTCAACTAGCATCATGTCTCATTTTAGCAAAAAAGAAAATCAGCATAACCAAAATGATGGTCACCATTACTCAGATGAATTGCAGTTTTATGTTAAGTGGCATATTTTTAGGCTGGGAAAGGTACCAGGAGAAATACCACCTTAGTTCCCTAAAAGAACAAAATGTTTCCCAAGCCAAAACAGTGAAAAGATCTCCTGTATTCCAACTACAAAACAACTTGATCCTTTTTTTTTTAATTTTTTAAATTTATTTATTTATGATAGTCATACAGAGAGAGAGAGAGGCAGAGACATAGGCAGAGGGAGAAGCAGGCTCCATGCACCGGGAGCCCGATGTGGGATTCGATCCCGGGTCTCCAGGATCGCACCCTGGGCCAAAGGCAGGCGCTAAACCACTGCGCCACCCAGGGATCCCCAACTTGATCCTTTTAAATAAAACTCTGGCTCCCTTTTCTATGCAAAAGTGAGGGAGAATTCAAGGACTCACAGGGATGGCATAAGAGCAAGTTAGAACTCAAATGTTTTGTGTTAACATATTCAGAACAAATACCAATTTCTTCTAAAGGGTATAACTAAATAGATCTTACAACATCTAAGTAAAATAAGTGAGGCTGTAATGTATGGATACCAACACTATTAACATTTTTGTCAGTTGATAAAAAAGCAATTCATATGAAAATGTATTATCAGGAAAACAAGAACCCAACAGACTCATTTATATAAATTGACCATTTGAAACTGAATTATTCATTTCATTGTAGTCATTGATGTAATGCCCTATCATATAACCTAAAGGAAACGTCTAAAAGGATTTTTAAAACTAAAATGGCCAACCTGATAATCACATCCATCAGTAATTGTTAACAAAGTGGCAAAATAATACAACCTTGTCAAAATTAAAGTTCCATTCAGAACAAGCAGTAAAGAATTGCAGAGAAAACTTTCTGTTCATTAAAACATGCATGTTTACTATACACGAGGAATTATTCTTGGCAAAGGAGATTGGTGAACCAGAGTTCACTGGTAATTTGTAGCTCAGTTTTTCAGAAACTTTTGTAGAAAATGATATAGCCTTCTTACATTACTTAAGGTTTGCAGTAATGTAATAGCATGTCCATTCCATAGCTCACCTTTGCTAATGCTTGTTTATAAAGAAAAATAGAAAATAAATGGAAAAATGCCCACCTCCCAGAGATAACCACTGCTAAGCTTTGGATTATCACACAGTTTTACAAGCTATTTAAACTGTGTTCACTAAAAATTATTTTATAAATCTGATCCCATATCAATACATCATCAGTTTCCGTTACTACATTGAACTCTATCATTTAAATTTCACATAATATATCTAATAAGTCCCCACTCTCCGGAATTTTGGACAGTTCACTTGTTCTGAGTATCATAATATAATTGTCTTTACATATATATAATTGCTTCTTTCTGATCATTTCCTCTAAGTGGAATTTTCTATGTCAAAGAAAAAGCATATGTTTAAGGCTTTTGATACAATTTCCCAATGCCATTTATATGCTATAAGCAATATAAGAACTCATTGACATTTCCTTGTGGTCTCCAGGACAGAGTATTATTAATCCTTTTTAAATATTGGTTCTTATAACATGTATGTTTTAATTCCCAAGTAAGTCTTTCTTACTTAAAGATTAGGGTGGCTCCATAGCATGAGATTTATCCAAGAATTCTTGCAGACCTAGTAGCTTACAGTGTAATCATAATCACATTTATTCCAAGAGTGGGAGTGTGCAGTACCAGTCTACATCCTTCATCATGGGCTTATTAACCTGACATTACTGCAGAGTTGCCCGACCTATTTCTGAGATATCTGACAAGGCATGTCACCTATACTTTGAATAGACTGGTAGTCAGGCTCTACCCAGCCTCTCAGGTAAAGTGCCACTTCACTAAACTAAATGATATCCAGGTACCTGCAATTTATGTAGTGGTATCCTGGTGTGTCAGAAGGATTGAAGCACTCTTCATCATCAAGTACTATAAAGGAAGAATCTTGTTCATTCCTGAGATTTAGAAGGAAGAACTTAACCTTTATGCTTAAGTATTTCCGATGTATAAATTAAAAGGAAACCGGTTGCAATTATAAATGAGCATTGTGAAACATAAATTGTGAATGTCAGGGCTGAATACCATTTAAATCAACCGTGAATATTTCTGTGTCTCTAAAGGGTCTGTATTAAAACCTTTTTTTCCCCATGATTAGAGGTTATCAGGCAAAGATATTTACCTTGATTCTGTAATTCTGAAACAACAAAAAGCCCCACTAGCTTTTGGTGACAAAGAAAATGGGAAAGGGGAAGCATGCCCTTTAAATACCAACTTCTAATTGCAAATATGTGAATATGTAAATCCAATTATGTACATTTAAGGATTAGATATTAATTGGATCTGCCTTGATATAAATTGCACACTTAATTCTTTTATTAGAAGTGATCATCACTTTCCATTTTGGCATTTGTTAATAACTGACAAAATATCACAGCTTCTCTCTTGCTCTGAGATTTGTTGAGGCAACATTATAGCTCACACAGATTAAATATATTTGTCCTGAACTCTGGAGCCATTAGAATATGTGCTAACACTTTACTTGAAAGGAATAAAGAAGTGATCATATCACTATGACCTCTTAATCACTGAATATTTAGATTTGGTCACACATCCTAATTTGAGGACAGATAGTAAGAAATGGTCAGATGGTAGGAGACAGATCATAAACAATTTAAAGAATGTTCTTTGGGGACATGCTCACCTTTATCTCTACCTCATTGATACGACAGAAGCATTTTAACTCATTGGCATCCTTCTACATTCCTCTATATCTCTTATAATAATTTCTTGGTATCAACTGTGATGGCTAAGTGATGCCCTCATAGCTGGTAAACATTATTTCTGGATGTGTATGTAAAAGTGTTTCTGGAAGAGATTAACATTTGAATTGGTGAACTGAGTAAAGCAGATGACCCTCTCCATTGTGAGTGGGCATCACCCATTCACTAAGGGCCCAAACAGAATGAAAAGAAAAGCAAGAGTGAATTCACTTTCTCTCTGTTTAAGCTAGAGCATCTATCTTCTCCTGCCCTCAAATATTGGCACTCCTGTTTTCAGGCCTCAGTACTTAGACCTAATTACACCACCAGCTTTCCCCCAGCTTACAGAAAGTAGGCTGAGGACTTCTTGGCTAGCATAATAATATGAGCCTATTTCTATGATAAATATCTAAGTAGATAGATAAAGAGATAGAAGCAGATATAGAAATAGAGAATATATATCACCAAGATCATCAAGAGTAAAAGACATGATTAGACTCTTCTGGTCATTGGAGCATTATAGTAACACCTACTCACCTTTAGAGTCCTTATTCCAGTATCATATATATACAATATCCTATTGTGTGTGTATTGGATATACACACACACATATATACACACACACACATATATACCCACACACACACATATACACACACACACATATATACACGTATATACATATATACATACACTATAATATTACATATTAAAAACTAAGGTACTATAGTATACATCTCATTACATATATATATTATATATATGCGCTATACTATAATAGATATCTCACATATCTATTATACATTCTAAAAGATATCTATATCCATTATATAATATATGGCAAGAAGTGAGGAGCAGTTGCCAAGATCCTGAAAAGGAGCAGGGTTGGTGTGATCCAAAAACAAGAAAAGGAGACTAATATGTCCTTTGGGGCATGTATAGGAGGCAGGGAGAGTAAAAGGAAATACCATCAGAGTGGTAACTAGAGGGAAAACCGTGTAGGTCCTCATAGGTAGTAGTAAGGATGTTAGTGCAGGTGATATGTCCATTTAGGAAATTTGAGCAGATTTGACTTATATTTTTAAAAGCCACTCTGACTTCTGAGTAAAGACAACCAAGAGGTTATCAGTACAAACAAGAAGACAGTTAAGTGACAGCTGAAATTATCCAGGCAAGAAATGCTGGTTTTTGGACTGGGCAGAGGAAACAAAAGACAGAGGCAACACTGTTTGTTGATCTGGAATGGGAAAGAAAGGGAGAAGAAGCCATGATGACTTCTAGGTTTTCAGCCTGAGCAACTAGAAGAATGAGTTGTCATTTACTGAGAAGGAAGACTAAGAGAGAAGCAGGTTGAGAAATTCATTTTTTTAGACATTTTATTTTGAGATAACTACTTAAGACCAAATGGAAATTTTGAGTGGGCAGGTGGCTGATGTATAAAGTTCAAAGGTAAAGTCAAGGCAGGATATGTATATTTGGGAGTCATATAGGTAGTATTTAAAGCATGAGAATAGATGAGATCACCAAGGAATGAGTTAGGTATAGAAGATATCAAATCCTATACTCAGGGGCATTCCAATTTATAGAGATCTGAAAGATAAGGAAAACTTAGCAAAGGATACTGAGAAATAGTGTCCAGTGAAGCATGAGTAAGAAAGTCTCTTGGTATAAATAAAAATATAATATTATACCTATAATTAGTCATTAATCATTCTGGGTAATTTACTCTGCCTGGACTCTATGACATGTAAATGAATTAAAAATGTTACTGCTCGGGAAGCCTGGGTGTCTCGATGCTTGAGCCTCTGCCTTTTTGGTTCAGGGTGTGATCCCGGGATCCTGGGATCAAGTCCTGCATCAGGCTCTCCAAAGGGAGCCTGCTTCTCCCTCTGCCTATGTCTCTGCCTCTGTCTCTCATGAATAAATAAATAAAATCTTCTTTAAAAATGTTACTGCTCTTTAAGAGAGCACATTGAATAGCCATCCGAGTCAGCCTCCTCAAATGGCTATGAATGAGTCCTCCCAATATTCACATCCTCTGTAATCCCCTCTCCTTGAACATAAACTGGACCTAGTGACTTGCTTCTAATAAATAAAACATGATAAAAAATGATGGGAGGCCACTTCTGAGATTAAGTTACAAAAGACTGAGACTTTCACCTTGCTAACATTCTCTCCAGCTCTTCTTACAAGCTTCCCCTTGAGGAGGAGGACCACTTGGCAAAGGACTGAGAGTAACGTCTAGCCAATCAGACAATGAGGAACTAAGATCCTCAGTCCAACAGCCCTTGAGTAAACGGAATTCTTCCAACAACTATTGAGCTAAGAAGCATATCCTTCCCCAGTAGAACCTTCAGATGAGATCATAGACTCAAGGTCAGCACCTTGATTGCAGCCCATGAAAAGCTAGGAAGCGATTAAGCCATGACTAGATTCCTGACCCATAGAAACTATGAAATAATAAATGTAGTTTTAAGCCATGACTTCCTGATCTGCAGAAACTATGAAATCATAAATGTTGTCTTAAGCCACTAAATGTTGAGAAATTTGTTATTGGGTAATAGATAACAAATGCAGTAAGGAAAATAAGACAATTCAGAGATCACTATTGAACAAAGCAGCACTGATTAGAACTCCCTTCCCCCAGTCTTATTTCAGGGATCTAATGCTCTATGATAAGACTCATAATAATCTTAGTATGAATTACTGTCATTGAGTCCCTTTTCTCTGATTTAGTTGCAGTTTGGGTCTTATCTGAAATTGAAGAATGAATATAATCAGTGAACAAGTCAGAAGAAAAATTTTTTGAATAAAAATGCTTTCCTGGCACCTCTGAATTAATACTACAGGAGATAGCCAGACTCTGGTCCTGGTTTAAACACTTTAAATCATCTCATTTGTTTTGAAACTCCTCTCTCCTCTCCTGCTGACTTTTCAGCTAGTCCATCCCTACCTTGGTGACATAACTCTAATTTAAGCTTCTTTCAAAACCCATTATGATTTCCACTTCATTGCCCTTGAATGCCGTTGAATTAAGATACCAGCATAATTAATGGACCACCTTGCTAACACTATTTCTTCTTCACATCATGAGGAAATGTCAAGTCACATTTCCTTTGGAGATCAACACTACTAACAGATTTCACTGTCATTTATAAATTAGTTAAGAAATAAAAAGGCAAAGACATACAGAAATAATTAAAATATTTATTCACACAATAATCAAATAGGCTTCTAAATCATTTTCTTTGCAAAATAAGGTGACTATGATGGTTAATTTTATGTCAACTTGATTCAGCTAAGGGATGCCCAAATAGCTGATATTTCTGAGTGTATCTTGGAGGAAGTATCTGGAAGATAGTTAGCATTTGAACTGGTAGACTGAGTATAGAAGATCACCTTCACCAGTGTAGGTGGACATCATCCATTCCACTGAGGACCTGAAGAGTACAAAACGTGGAGGAAGGGAAAATTTGATCTTTATGCTTGACCTAGGACATGAATCTTCTCCCCTAGAACACTGACACTCCTGATTCTCAAGCCTTCAGGCTCAGACTGAATTACACCACTGGCTTTCCTATTTCTCCAGCTTGCATATGGCAGATCATGGGACTTGCTGGCAGATAGTGATTCTGTTTCTCTGGAGAACCTAATACAGGGATTCCTTGTCCCCAAAAAATAGTAGGCTGAGTTAATGCTAATCAATTACTCACTGCAAATAACCATAGAAACTCTGGATAAAATATAACAAAAAACTATCTGAAGCATTGTAGTTGGGTGCAAAACAAAATACAATAAACTCTTCTTTTTTTTTCCTAGTTAAATCAAAAGGGTAAATAAACCCAGAATGGAAGTTTAACAGGTTGCTCAATTCCAGGGAGATTTCATTCTAGGATAAATGGCATTCCTGGAATTAATCTGATAGGTGGAGATAGAAGTAATACCATGCTGGAATATAGGTCCTAGAAGCTGCAGGCAGAGGTTTTAAAGCTCTAGAGGGAGCAGAAGCCATGTGTATTAGTTTTCTGTGGCTTCTGTGACAAACTTGGTAGCTTAAAACAACAGAAATTTATTTTCTCATTGTTCTGAAGGCCAGAAGCCTGAAATCAGAATGCCAGCAGGACCCACTCTCTCAGGAGGCTCTGAGGGAAAATCTGTTCTTTGCCTCTTCCTACTTCTAGTGACTGCAGGCATTTCTTAGCTTATAGATGCATCACTCCAGTCTCTGCCTCTATCTTAAATTATCTTCTCCTTTGTGTGTCTGCGTCTTCACTTTTCTGGCTGTCTCAAATCCTCCTCTGCTTCTCTCTTATAAGGAAACTTGTCAATCGACTTAGAGACCACAATTATCCAAGATTCTCGTCACATCTCAAGATCCTTAACTTAATCACATCTGCAGGGACACTTTTCCAAATAAGGTAATATTTAGAGGTTCTAGGGATTAGGACATAGGTATATCTTTGGGCCCATCTTTCAGTCCATCATACTACAGTCTTAACCTATGAGACAGGTGCTGGAAAGACACCTCTACATATTATATACAAATATATGCTTAGCAGGTGGTATGAATTACAAGGCTAGAAGTTGACATAACTTTTCCAGAACTCACAAAAACCCAGAATCACTATAGAAGCAAGTGTAAAATCACTGTGAGGACACATCCACAATTCAACGAACACAGAATTCCCACAGAAATTATTTTGCTTCAAGGAAACTGGAAGACCTAGATTCCAGTTTGTTGATGTTTTTTTTTAAGATTTTATTTATTTATGCATGAGAGACACACAGAGAGAGAGAGAGAGAGAGGCAGAGACACAGGCAGAGGGAGAAGCAGGCTCCCTGCAGGGAGCCCGACCTGGGACTCAATCCCAGTGTCTCCAGGATCCCGCCCTGGGCTGAAGGCCTTGCTAAACTGCTGAGCCACACTGGCTGCCCAATATTCCACTTTCAAAAGCACACCTGATCTATGACACTACTAAGATCTGGTTCCCTACTTTTATAATACAAGCTCTGCCAGAACTTGTATTCAGAATGCCCCAGAACAGGCATTCGAGGAATATCATGAGAGATTAAAAGGCTATGTGTAGAAAGATACCATTTATAGGTTTGCATACAAAAATACAAAATGCATATAATGATCAAATGTCTGTGCACGTTTTCTCCTTAATCCAACATGTACAGTGGTAAAACTTGAAAGATGCTTCTGAATAACTTATCTGGTCTGGATACATTTGGAAGAGATGGTTCTGTGCCATAGGACACTAGAACAGCAATATAAATGTGAGCATTTGTCACCTTTACACATCAGATGAAAAGATTTTTAATATTTAGAAACTCACTGACATTCCCCCTAGAAAGTCATTTCCAAATACCCTTTAAAAAGTGAATGTGTAATGGAAAATTTAACTTTCCTATTCACAGCTTCATGTCACCATATTTCCTTACTTTTGAAAATCAATAGATGCTATTAATCATTTCTTTCAATACCCAGGGATTTCAGATGCTTTAAAGCTGAACTGCAAAACCTTGGGAAGGGTATTCAAGGAAGAATGCACCAACTAGTGTAGAAAAACTACCCCATGAGTTACAGATAATCACAGGCATTGTTAGTCATTAAAAGATTATTGTCATGTCTCTCGGGCTCCAGATAGAGACCTCAGACTTCAGAAGTATCACGATAAACCAATATAACCCTCAAATAATAGACAATGAAATCCTTATAAGCCAGACTCTTAAACAAAGACTTTGTTCTCTGAATCATAGCCTGGGGAAAAGAATATTTAGGGGTTTATTGCTGCTATCTTTAATATCTTTCTCCTTTCTGTTTTGTGCACATCCTTATAGTCAATGTGGTAATGTCATAGACAGGAGGGCAGGAAAGTGCCACCAAAAAGTGAGTCCTAAGAGGCATTCTGACTTTCCCAGAGAAGATCAGAAAGTGGATCACATGAGAACTTCTGCAAGACAGTACCCACTTTATTCTAGAGAGGTCCCTGTCCAGTCCATGTTTATATTGTAATATATTTAGAAGCATCAAACAAAGATTAATTTCAGCTGACAAATTTATAGGTTAGAGCAGTGGTTCTCAAACTATAGCATGCATCAGAACCCTCTACAGAGCTTGTTAAAACACAGCTTGTTAAAACCCAACCCCAGAGTTTCTGATTCAGTCTATCTGGGGCAAGGCTTGATAATCAGCATTTTTACCAAGTCCCCAAAGTTTCTGATTCAGTAGGTCTGGGGCAAGGTGACAATTTGCATTTCCTTCAAGTTCCCAGGTTATGTTCATGCACGGACTATACTTTGAGAACCACTAATTTATTTTTTTAAAGATTTATTTATTTATTCATGAGAGACAGAGAGAGAGAGAGACACAGGCAGAGGGAGAAGCAGGCTCCTCACAGGGAGCCTGATGTGGGACTCAATTCTGGATCCGAGAACCACTAATTTATTTTTTTTTAATTAATTTTTATTGGTGTTCAACAAGAAGCTTTTGACTAGTGATCAAGAAGTCTCTGGAACACGTATCTCATTGTTTTTGTTCTCAATGAAACCACCACTGGAATAAAGATTTCAGGGGAGCCCAAGTAGCAGAAAACTAAAGAATAAATGTAGACAAGTATTGTAAGGACAATAATGGCAATGACAACTAGCCCTGTTATAACTCTTATAGCAACACTTTAAGCAATATAGTATTTTTATTCCATTTTTCAGATAAAGAAACTGAAGCTCAGATCTTTCTGAGTACAAAACTTTTTAAAGTTTTAAAAGTTTAAAATTTTTACAAATTTTTTTCTATGCCACTTGACTAGGAAAAAATAATAAGGTTATGACCAGTGTCCCTAGCTAAAGCTTTCAAAAGTCAGTTTCCTACCAACGAGGTATTATTGGTTTACCCTAGAATAGCACAAACAAAAAGGAAGACTAGTGTATTATCCCCGGTATCGGCTGATGACAAACTAAAACAAATAGTTCGGCATACTTTATAAGTTGTCCCCAATGTTGTTGCCATTTTCTCTTCTAATCTCTTAGTTACTATACTCCAAAACCCCAAGTTAAAGAATTTCTCCAGATAATACTAAAGGCCCAAACAATATTGAACACTTGGTCCTGGGGCCCTGTGAAAGATTAGCCTTGTTGGGTAGACCAAATTATCAGGTCTTTATAGAATGTGTGCCCTATAGAGCTTAGTGCCATCTGAGTTTATTATAAAACTCATAGTGCCCATGCCTGTCTCTATTGGAAGCATCTGTAGCCCTTGGAAGTGAAGTGTAGTCAGCTCTAATCAAAACCAAGCTTCTTCTTTCCTCTCATTTACGTTCATGGGCAGAAGCAATCGGAATTATTGAACTCAAGCCAGATTACGGTTGGCTAAAGACAGCTGTCTTTCTCCAGTGCTAATCAGTAAAGATAAATGTACTGTCAACTGAGGACATGTGGATAGGGCAGTTGAACACAGGCTGGAGAAAATGCCTTGGCACAAGTCACACGTGACTCAAGTGTTAGGAAGGTAGGAAGAAATACAAAGAAAGTGCAAAGGGCACGTATACTAGAGCTCCTGTTTAATTGGAAATTCTTTTTTGCCTGGCTTAACATTTTTGGATAACCCTTAAGAAGTGGCCAGTGCTCACATAAGGCACCATCTTTTGGTAGATGAAGGAAAACAACATGAGAGCAGAAATAGACTCTTCAGTGTGAATTAATTTATTCAACTAGGGAGGAGGAGGAATCACTTCCAACTAGGGCAACTTCAAGTTGCAATTAAGAGTAACTCTCCATGCTGTGGGCTGAGTGACATCTGGTGCCTATCCTGGAATCCAAACAAGTCATCAGTAAGACACTTTAATTAGTGCACAAACTCCATACTTCATAATAGTATTGCCGGATCCCCAGAATAGGGCAAAAGGCCAAATTTCGACGCTTACCCCTTTTTCAAACTTAAAAAAAAAAAAAAGCATGCTACTCTTTCTCCAAAAAAGATGTAATATTCCTTTTTCTCTTTGGGTGGCATGCCAAATAAAGGCTTTCACATTTCAAATAGTTATTGATTGAACTGATTTATGAATAAAAGGAGATAGAGGCAAATTATTAGATGGGCTTTCTTCCTGCTGCTTATGATTTGATTTAAAAATGCTTTTGCATCTAAGCCAAAACAGCTCAAGTCCGCTGTCTAGAGCCAGTCTCTTCCCCTAACAGAAAAACCCTCCAGTTTCCTCTGAGCCATGTCTTCTCCAGGTGAAGAAATCAAGGGCAAAGTGATGCTCTTTAGATGGAGCTGAGTTCCACTCCTAGGGAAATGTTCCGACTTAAAACTGAAAAGACCATTAACCTGTTGAGAAAAAACTGCCCAGCTTTAGTAGTAGAGGCACCTGGGTTTCAGGAGCAGCTCTGTCACTATTTACTAGCAGCTAATTTATTACTAAGCCTACTTTGAAAAGGATTTGAGGCAGCAGCCAGTCATTCACTGTATGTCTTAGACAATGCTTTTCAGTTCTCTGGGCCTCAGGTTCTTTAGCAATCCATGTGACCAGAGGGGGCATGCTCTAAGGGCATTTCTGACGTTCAATCTCTCCGGTCAAGTAGCAGCATCACCAAGGTGATTTTTTTTTTATTTTTTTTAAATAATAAATTTATTTTTTATTGGTGTTCAATTTGCCAACATACAGAATAACACCCAGTGCTCATCCCATCAAGTGCCCCCCTCAGAGCCCGTCACCCATTCACCCCAACGTGATTTATATATGCTCAGCAATTTGGAACTTAACCTCCACACCCATCGTTCCTTTCCTTGACCCTTACAACTATCCTAGGCGGCAGTCATGAGAGGTGAGAAAAGAGATAATCAAAAAGGACAACAACAACTTATTATTTGTCAGAATTATACCCCAGGTTTTCTTGTGTTTTTTCCACTACGGCCTTCAAGTTATGAAAAATATAACAGACTACATATGATTCTATGAGAAGATAAGTTCTAGTAATCTTCACCTCACCACTTACTGACTGAGCCTTGGTAGCCGCATCTGCTAAATAAGAATGATGGACTAGATTATTTTAGTGTCCCTTCCAGTTTTACTACCAGATGAATCTATGAAACACAACACAAGTTATTTAGCACCAAATCAATCTCTGATGTGGTCTTTGCCTTGATAAACTGCCTACTACAAAACTCCAAATTTCTACAAATCAGGGACCACTCTTTGCTTTCACCAGAAAAACAGCTGTTGCATCTCCCATTGAATCTGTGACTCTCTGTAATCCAAGTTGCTCAGTATCTCAATATCTGAGATCCTAAGTTACACCTTCTCAGAAAGGCTTCCTCCAATTATGTCCCTCTCTCCAGCCCAGTTCCAGGTGTCTGTGCTAGCATTTCTAAGTACCTGCCCATCCCAAACTCAGCTTCATGCTATTATTCAAAGCCAGTTGTTCCCCTTCTCCACCATCTAAATATCTTTTTTTTTTCTCTTTTACAGCCTGTGAGTTTGGCAGAGTTGGTGAAGGTCTAGTTTTCTATCACTTTGGCAAATATGAAACCAGCAAGTTCAGATGTGAGCTGGCTAGTGGAACTCAGGTACCAAATGGTGGAGCTGACATTAAAAAAGCACTTCTACCTGGGGCACCTGGGTGGCTCAGTGGTTGAGCATTTGCCTTTGGCTCAGGTGGTAATCCCAGGGTCCTGAGATCAAGTCCCACATCAGGCTCCCCAGAGGGAAGCCTGCTTCTTCCTCTATGTCTCTGCTTCTCTCTGTGTGTCTCTCATGAATAAATAAATAACAAAACAAAAAAAGCACGTCTACCTGACGCCTAAAATCTCAAACACTGCAGGTTGTTCCAGAGAGATCTGGGCCCTCTTCTTCTTCTCCAGCTTCATTTTTCCAACAAAAGAGTTTGCATGGGTTACCTGAAGGCAAATCAGGTCTTTTGAAGGTCAACAAAAGAACAAAGGAGAAAATACAGGGTAACTGAGCATTAATGCCTTTCCTTACCACAATGACTTCCCAGATCCTGACACTTGCCCACTGACTCCCACCCCAGGAGTTTTTTGACATTTGCAAAAACAAGGCAAATGCTGGGACTCTGGATTATTGGGATATTCTTTTCCATTTAGCATTTTAGTTATTTGAGGAAGTCCCAAATTTACCAATAAGCAGGCCTGCTCTTAGGTTCCCACCACTTATGTATACACATACAGACATGCAATGAGAGCTTTTAACCAAGCCCACAATACCAATCACCATCACGTGCCTTGTGTGTATACAGCCATAACCAGTCACATCTTGCTAGAAGCTTAGCAACAAGATGGAATTGCTGGGATGTCAGGGTCTAACTTGCTCTGGCCAAGAGCAGCACTTCTAACCTCTAATACCTGAGGTGTTCTTTGAACACCTCCAAGCCAAGGACACAAATTGATACCAAGTCCTCAGGGATCATTTACAGACTGAGAATAAAACCTTGCACTAATATTTCCCTGACCCAACTCTGCTGACATTCAGAGTGCCAGCCATATGGATACAACACTCTTTATATTCTTACCTCCATAGTCATTGCTTCTTCCCAGAAAACCTGGTCCAGACCAAATTACAATTTCTGTAACTATGGGAGCAATTTCAGCCCAGGCTCTAGTCCCTTCCCCAAAACACCATCACATACATTTCCATATTGCTGGCATATTGCTAAAACTCAGCCCCCATTCACTACTTCTCACTTCAAACATTGTCAGAGTCCCATAAAGTAAGCCAGCCATTTATTTCCACCAGGCATTTAATTTTCTCCATGATCTTCCAAAACAATCTACTACTCAATGCCCTACTGCTTTCCAAACTCTGAGCTTTGGTTGTTACAGTTCTCTAAAAATGAGCTGCCCTTTTCTCAGCTCTACTTGTAAAAGCCTCCTATTTGTGAAATCTCAGCTCAAATGCCTCTCCTCTAAGAAATCTTCCATAACTGCCCTATCTTCTACCATTCTTAGTTTATGCAAAATTAATACCTTCCTCTTTTGTCAACCCACAGCATTTATTTATATCACTTCTAAATTTCTTATCATCTGCTTCACACAGTATAATTATTTGAGAACTTGTCATGTCACTTTTTACTAGATTTGATGGTATAAGTATTGACGTTTGCATTTTCCATGGGGTCTAGGACCATTTCTTACACATAGTCTGTCAGTAAACCTGTACTGAGTTAGACTATTCTCTCCTGGGTATCCATTACTCTACATGACGAGCCTTATTTGTTCTCACATTCGTAATGAGTTCTCACAGAGATGGGCAACATTTTTCAAAAAGAGAGGGTTGGGTGCTCTATTCATTCTATTAGGTTATAGCAGGAAAACATCGTCATGAATTAAAAGCACCAACAGAGATACCTGTGCACCCATATGTTACTAGTGTTGAAGTCCAACCTCTAACACAGTATAGAAATTTCAGCTCATCATCCCTCAGTATTCTCAGTGATGGGAAATACTACCTCATACTGCTACTTTAGAAAGTGAAACTGTAAGTGACCTGAACAATTTTCCTTCATTGGAAGCAAAGGGTAAAAGTGGCTCCTCTCTGAACAGTTAGCCTGAGAAAAATTTATGGCAGTTAATTAAACCCAAGCCAGATATTTTCTATTTTTAAAGCAGCAACCAATTATTTACTCATTCATTTCCCTTGATGTGCTTAGGAGCACTTTTAAGTACATTGTCAAATGTCAAGTAGAGGTGAGTGGCAGCCTGAAATTAAAGCAGTCCCTCTATGCCTTGGGCTTAGCCTCTCTTGGTCTGCTGGGCACTATGACTTAGAAATGAAACTCTGTTATGCTCTAATGCTCTACACTTTTTTTCAGATTTCATTTTAATAACTTTATTGACATGTCAAGGTAGACAAAGTTGTCAGAGGTGGTATCAAATGGCCAAATAAATCAAAGCTTGATCTATCCTCATTTCCCATTACTTTACTGTCTATTTCTACCTAACCAGGGTCCATTCACAAATCTCTGATGCTTTGCAAATGTCAGACAGACTTTCAGTGTCTCCTTGAAGATTCTTCCTATCAAGTTATGGAACATAGGCCTCTATTATTTCATATCTGGGAGTTTGGTCTTCAAGCACTAGCCTGTAATGAAATATATTCAAAACTTTGTCTTAGCTTCTCACAGAGTTGTGCATGAAAATTTTATACTGTTTGAAAATATGAGTGACCACGTTCCATTCCTACCACCATGGCAGACATTGCTAATTAATCATAGCCCTTATATTAGGTTTCTCCAGAGAAATAGAGCCAATAGGAGATATACGCATAAAGAGATTTATTATAAGGAATTAGCTCACATGATTATGGAGGCAAGAAGCCCCAAGATCTGCAGGGTAAGACCCAGGAAAGCCAATGATTTGGCTCCCATCTGATTCTAAAGACCTGAGAACCAAGAGAGCTAATGGTGTAGTTCTATTACTAAGGTAGGCAGTCTTGAGACCCAGAAAGAGCCAGTGTTTCAGTCCAAGTCCAAAAGCTGGAAAAAAGCTGACATCCCAGTTCAAAGGCAATCAGGCAGGAGGAATTCTCTTACTCAAGGGAGGGTCACCACTTTTGTTCTGTTCAGCCCTTCAACTAATTGGATGAGGCTTACTTACATTAGGGAGAGCAATCTACTTTACCCAGTCTGCCAATTTATATGTTAATCTCATCCAAAAACACCCTCACAGAAACACCCAGAATAATCTTTGTCCAAATATCTGGATACCTCATTGCCCAGTGAAGTTGACACATGAAATTAACCATCATAGCCCTCTTCCCAAAGACCCCAGAGAGACTTCAGCATTCATCAGGACTGGGCCCCAGTCAGTCACTCCCAATCAACCAGAGTTGGAAATGAGAGTTAAAAGCTATTTGCTATCTCGGAGTCTAGTAAAAAGTCATACTAGGTCACTGAAAAGAATCATAAGAGCACCAGAGCTGGTCAGATCTATGGTTCATTAAGCGCAATATCCTATTATAGAGGCAACTACAAAGGAAGGACTGAGGGAGGGATCAGTGTCCGCTCTGACATCAACCTTAAAAGCTATCTCCCCTTAGTACTTCTAATGGATCTGCAGGTCATAAAATTTACCCAAGGCCACTCTGAAGTCTAGTTCGCAAATGAGTAATAACTAAGCCATCGGAAGTCTTCAGGCATGGGAAAGTGGGGGGTGGGAGGGCTAGCGCTTGGCACCTGACGGATAGCCATTGCATTGAGATTTTCTCAACATTCTTGATGTACAAGTTTGAGGTGAATGGTGCTTTCATTCTATTTGCATTGCATTTTTATTCACAAAGGCTTTCTTTCTAGATTCGTAATTCCCCATGCAGAACCTACAGACGTGTAATATTTTTGTTCCTTCATGGTTAACAACTAGGTACTGAGTATGAACTGTGAGTGACATAAGTCATTTCATTTGCAATTTCCCCGCTATGCACCCCCCACACACACACACACGTGGAATAATTCTATCTCAGGATAGCCTTGTGAGTCTCTGTCCCAGTTACTTTGATCTTTTGTCTTTATCAAAAAGTGACTTTCCAGTGTGGCCTTCTGAGCCACCATGTCTATGGGGGCAGATCATCCCTCCCATCCCTAATCATTATTTCCCCTTTCCTGTTTTATTCTTCTCTTTAATACTTAACATCACCTAACATACTCTGTATTCTTATTTTTCTTATTTATTGTTTTTATCCATTACTAGGATATAATTGGGTAGAGAGCTTTGTCTCTTTTGTTCATCGCTGAATTCCTAGCAACTAAAACAATGCCCAGTTCATAGCAGGCATTTAGCATGTTTGCAAAATAAATGAAAGGATAAACACTCTGAAAAAAGTATCATTATTACGTTTTACTGATGATGAAGGCACACAAGTGCAGAAAGATATAGAAACTCACTCAAGATCATAAACACTTCCCACCCCAAAACGAAATGACAGAAAAGAGAGGGAGGAGAAGAGAAAGAAATTACCCTAAAAATACTTTTATGCAGTTGGAAACCGTTTCAGTCCGTGGGCCACAGATGCATTGCACTTGTCATGCAGCTAACACACATGTGGAACCTCTTGCTCGGCTTTAGCACACGGTCCTGGGCATTTGTTAATTCTTCAGTGACTAGCGGCCCTGCGCCGAGTCTATGTCTGATGGTGTTGCCTTAACCAAGGACGGCAGCAAACATATTCCGGGAGGGCAGAGTCATGCTAATAAAGCTCTTACTTCTTTTCTGGTGTGCTTTCTCACAGATTTCATTTCACATCGCCGTTGCGAAGTGCACCGGGCTGGCAGTATTTTATCTCCATTTTACATGAGAGAACACAGAACGTCAAAGCTTCCATGTGACTTTGCTCAGGATCCTGCCTCCCACGGCGAGTCATCGCCACCCGCTGCACTGAAAAGCCGCCGATACACGTTCCCGCCCAGCTCTGTGTTCGGGGCCGGGTCCGAAGCAACCACCTGCGGACTCCCGCGGCGGGTTCCCGCGGCCTCATCACGGAGACCCCCGGCCCTCGCTCCCTTTCTGAGCCCCGCGTGGGTCCCGGGGACCCCGGCTCCGAGGTCACCCCCGAGGGCTCGCAGGACGTGGGGACGGAGGGGCTGCGCCTGCTCATGGGGAAGCTCAGAAGGAAGATGGGGAGCCAGGGCCGAAGTGAGGGCGATGAAGAAGAGGAAGAAGCGGGGAGGGCGAGGAGGAGGAGGAGGAAGGCAGCGGCGGGAAGAGGACGAGACGAAGACCAGGCGGCCACCGGCTCCCAGCGGCTGAAGATGGGGACGAGGACGAAGTCTCACCAAGAATCACGGCACCTGTGAGGGTCACCAGATAGCAAAATAGGAAAACCTGAACTTCACAAAAAGCAGAGGCCACGTGACCTATTCACCCGCCGCTTCCCACGCGGGACCCTAACTCGGCCCCCTCCGAGGGCCGCCACCCAGCTGCCCCAGGCGGCGCCGCCCGAAGCCACAGCCGGGATCCAGGGGACGGGAACAACGTTCCCCAGGGCCTGCCTGCCTTGCCGCCGCCGCCTCCTCCTCCTCCTCCTCCGCCTTCCTCTTCTTCTTCTTCTTCTTCTTTCTTCTTCTTCTTCTTCTTTTTTTTTTTTTTTTTTTTTTTTGAGATTTTATTGATTTATTTTAGAGAGAGCACGCTCCTGTGAGCGAGCAGGGGGAGGAGCAGAGAGGGAGGGAGAGGCAGAGAATCTCAAGCCCATGCCCAGCTGAGCACCAGGGCAGCCCGGGGTCTCCACCTCAGTACCCTGAGAGCATGACTAGAGCAGAAACCAAGAGTCCCAGGCTTTTTTTTTTTTTTTTTTTTAGATTTTTTAATTTATTTATGATAGAGAGAGAGAGGCAGGGACACAGGCAGAGGGAGAAGCAGGCTCCATGCAGGGAGCCCGAGGTGGGTCTTGATCCGGGGACTCCAGGATCGCGCCCTGGGTCAAAGGCAGGCGCTAAACCGCTGAGCCACCCAGGGAGCCCCAAGAGTCCTGGGCTTAACCAGATGAGCTGCCGAGGTGCCCCATCCTGCTTTCCTTCTTAAACGTACTTTAAAATATTTGTTTGCATTTTTGCACCTCCTGCTAGGGGTCAGCTATATACATATTTTTTAAGATTTTATTTATTTACTCATGAGAGACACAGAGAGAGAGGCAGAGACACAGGCAGAGGGAGAAGCAGGCTCCCACAAAGAGCCCAACGTGGGACTCGATCCCGAGTCTCCAGGATCACGCCCTTGGCTGAAGGCGGCGCTAAACCGTTGAGCCACCCAGGCTGCCCCAGGTCAGCTATTTTTAATGATCTCAGATGACCAAACCAGGCTTTGGATGTTCTCTGTCCTGCTTCTGATTTGACTGGTTGTACGACCATGTTCATTATAATCTCAAAGGAGAAAAAAAAAAAAAAACAACAACTTTGTAAAAAAGCAAAACCAGTGACAACAAAAAATCTTTCCAAAAAAAAGAAAAGGCTTTATTTATTTATTCATGAGAGACACATAAAGAGAGGCAGCGACATAGGCAGAGGGAGAAGCAGGCTCTCTCTGGGGAGCCTGATGCAGACTCCATCCCAGGACCCTGGGATCACCACCTGAGGCAAAGGCAGATGCTCATCCAACTGAGCCACCCAGGTGCCCCAACAACAAAAACTCTTACTCCTGGCATTGCAGTAAGCTTTTTTGTGTGTATACTTAGCTATACTATAAGTAGTTGGTTTGTAGGAGATGGTTTAAAAGGCCAAAGATAGGGATCCCTGGGTGGCACAGTGGTTTAGCGCCTGCCTTTGGCCCAGGGTGCGATCCTGGAGACCCGGGATTGAATCCCACATCGGGCTCCCGGTGCATGGAGCCTGCTTCTCCCTCTGCCTATGTCTCTGCCTCTCTCTCTCTCTCTCTCTCTCTCTCTCTCTCTCTCTCTCGTGTGTGTGACTATCATAAATAAATAAAAATTTAAAAAAAAAAGGCCAAAGATAAAAGGTTTCTTTTTTTCTCCATTTTTGTCTTTGAAGTTGCTCTTTATGTGTGTATGTATTTATTTGGCCTATTTGATGTGTGTGTGAAACAATGTTGGTTGTGCGACAATAAACCAGAATTTTATTTTGCTGTGCTGTTCTGAACAAACAGGAAAGATGACGAGAGAGCACTGAAGCTGGAATCAGAAAAAGCAAGGTCTTGAACCAGACAGGACTGGTATGGGTAAACCCATACCTTGCTGCTTCTAGCTGTGAGACTGGGAAAGACTCATTAACCTCTCTGAATCTCCATTTCTTTACCTACAAAACAGGGACCCTACCCCATCACAAAGCAGCTGTGGGAAATAAATGACATGATGTACCCAGTGCAGGAAGCCCAGTGGCAGGGACATGAGAGGAGTGGCCCCAAATGTTACCATCTCATTCCTGTCCCTGCCCTGCCCCCTGCTTTTCTCCCTGCCTCCTAGCCCATAGCTCTTCCAGCTAGAACAATTATGTAACTCTGGACGGAGACACATTTTTACAGACTTATTTTAAAGGCTGGTACACATTTCAGTGAATTTATCAGTAACTCAGTCAGAGAATTCAAGACCTGGTAGGGTATTTTACAGTTTAAATGCTAGATGTACGTATAGGAGACCAGAGCATGTGTGATTAGAGGTGGGAGCAGCTATTGACTTTCCCAAATAAAATCTAAGATACCATGGTTTTGTTGAAAGTCTCCTGTGAGAAGTATTTTTCACTATAAAAATGCAGTTCTTAGGTAGAAGGTTACAATACTCTTAATGTGCTCCTAAAGAACCATTGGTTTTATAGTTCATTGAACAGATTCATTTTGATATTAATTGGTGTTCTCTCCTCTTCTGCCTGAAGTGTTTATATGCACAGTATACCCTTCAATAAAACATGCTTAACAACAGGGATCCAGCACTACAGTGTTGGTGACAATGTTTAGTTAAAAGCATGGAACTTGTTACAAGCACATAACACTATTTGGTGGTAAAAATTGAGGCCATTTTGAAAAACTAAAGGACTCCTCTGATGGTTTCCAAAGTCCAATTCCACTGCTGAATTCTAGGGGATGGCTTTCAGTTCTCTGGTGCAATGGAGTTGGGTGGTCTCATCACTGCGCACACCCCCCAGTATACACAGTGTATATTCCATATCCATTGGCTCCATTTAAAGGGACTTTGCCACGTTTTGTAACCTAGTGGTCAACAGATATAATATACAGACTCGAATGTTTACTGTTTCTGATCACCAGAATATATCATTCTTAATACAGTAGCAAAAGCAACCCAAAGGGAACAATTATATTAAGAAACAAAACATAAGCCATCAGTTGCTTTATGGTTAAACTTCAACTTTTGAAGTTATGAACACTGACAAAGGTAATCAAGCTTTGTGCTTGACATGACTTCAGGCTGGTTTGCCAT
Organism: Vulpes vulpes; assembly: GCF_048418805.1. Lineage (NCBI taxonomy): Eukaryota > Metazoa > Chordata > Mammalia > Carnivora > Canidae > Vulpes > Vulpes vulpes. The sequence continues at coordinate 75,391,106 of NC_132783.1, read as the reverse complement.
GGACAGCTAGGCCCAAAACTCCCTCTCTGTCATTTCCTGTTCCAGCTTAGACCTATATCCCACCCCTCGGGCCTGACCACAAACATTTCCTGCCTTATTGCCACATTTGAGCAGTTTATTAAGTTGTGAGGCCTTCCCTGGCAGTTTTTAGCATTCCCTTTCTCTGTCCATAGTCACCTTCTCATAGTCTCACATATAAAGGCTATTCACCTACTTCTTCCCTGGGAACTATTTGGCTGGGGCTTTGAGCATCTGCTTATTGCAGTAGAGCCCCCCTTCAATAAAGTATTTCCCTACTAATGTCCAAACTCTTTTTTTTTTTTTTTTGCTTTGACAACCGTAATACTTGGCTCACATCTTCTTTCCTGATTGAAAATCTCAGATTGACAGCTTCCTCAAATATAAGCACAAAAACAAACAGGTGCACTCACTACACTGGTTATTGGATTAATTCACTCTGATTCACCACCAGGCTCTAAGTTGTCGGAGAACTGAAACCACATCTTGACTTTCTTCCTCATTTCCTCTCAGCATCTAGCACAATGCCGAGTACAGAGTAGATATCAGTGTATGCCTGTTGAATGAATTAGCCAATTCCTTTCAATCAATGATATTTGCTTACCAGGCACTGTTCTTTGTGCTTGAGATGTGTCATAAACCAAACAAGCAATAACATCTTCCCTGCTGGAGCTCATACTATAATAAATATAATAAAGGAAATCGTATTGTATTTTAAATGATACCTACAGAGGGGTCTGGAGGGACAGGGCAAGAGGGATCAGGAATTGGGGCATAGGTATAGAAAAGTTGCAATTTGGAACAGGATAATTAGGGTAGCCTGGAGGGAAAAGGGACAATTAAGCAAGGAATGGAAAGAGGTGAGGAAGTTAGCTCTCCAAAAATCTGGTAGACAACTGCTCCCGAGAGGAGGAACAGCTGGTGCAGGGGCTCTAAGGTGAGAGTATCCCCACTGTACTCAAAGAACAGGAAGGAGATTGACTCATGAGGCTGAAGCCAAGTGGGCAGGAGAGCACAGGCAGCAAGCACACAAGCCAAGGGTAGATCACAGAAGGCTGCAGAGATCATTGTAAGATTATTGCTTTTACTCTGAATGAGATGGGGAGCTGGCACAGGCTTTGTGCAGAAGAGAAACATGATTCACTTGCACTTTTAAAGGACCACCCTGGCTGCTATATTGAGAATCAACTAGAGGGAGAAAAGGCAGTAGTAGCAGCGAGACTACTCAGGAGGCTCTTGTAAGAACCAGGAGAGATGTGGTGGTGGCCCAGGTCAGGGTGACAGCCAGAGAGATTCAGAAGCATGGTTAGATTCTGGAGAGAGTTTGAAGATCAAACAAGCATACTTTTGGATGTTCACACGCACCTATTAATATTTATACATAGAAATAGATTCAGGTTATCACTGTAATGATATGCTTTTTCTTTTTATTCCAACTTAAGAGAACGGGATAGCATGAATTGACATAAAAACCTGATTATACCTATGGGAATGTATTGAGCATGAAAATATCATCCAAGATACAAGTCAAAGTGGGAAGAAAATTTTTTTAAGGGTTGAAAACTTTACTACTGAACAATGCACTAAAGCTCTAAGCATTTGGGCTGAGCCCAGCTTCTGCTCTAGCAGCCAAATTAGTTGATTTCCTGAGGCAATTTCCCCCTTTGGATCAAGGTCTTTGCAGTATCCACATTTTAACTAATGAGAAGCTTAACTCTTCCTCTTCTGTCTCCTACTCAGTGGCCTCCCCTTCCTTAGGGCCCCTCAACATACTCTGAACATTTATAATTCCTTATTTGGGATTCCTGTATTGGCTTTATTTTCATTATTCTATATAAAGGGAGCTCCTCTTTGGAAAATCCAGGCATGCATGATTTATTTAATACACGTCACAGACAATTGGAAACACATTTAGGGAAATAGAGGCAGAATTCAATGGAATGGCCATGTTGAAGGGGAGCATAGAAGGTTAACTACCGTAGAGAAAACACCTTCTGTGTTCTCTCTCTTCAAAGGCCCTTTCACCTGGGCCATTCTGTGTTGGGCTCTACTTTTATTGGTGTTTAGACCTTTCTGGGCTAAGAGGGCAACTGGAGAACAGTCTCATAGAGTCTATTCATTCTGAGACACTTCCCTAAGAAATAGGCTGACAAAAGATCTCCAGTTCTAAGATTTATGCTGGTGGGAAACAGCAATGCATTTCAATGAGGAATGATATATCCCAAAACATGACTTTTTTTCATTACACTGAGGTACAAAGTTACTATATTTATTAGATTTTTTAAAAGTCATAAACCATTTAGAGCCATTATCTTACAGACAGATTTGGAAATGTCATACAAGGCTTCCATAGGTATAAATTAATGCACAATCTTCACTTCAAGTGAAACCTCTAGCCTCCCCAATGAGAACCAAAGTCATATTTTAACAGAATACCACATAGGTTTCAACGTGTCTTAGTTGTTGCTCACCAGCATGGCAATTCTTCACCCAGAATAAAGCATAATTCTTTGACAGTAGGGGGGCAGCAAGCAAAGTCCCTCTGCATGCTCCTCTGTAATGCGTGTGTGTGCAGCATGGCCACTTGGAATACAAAACATTTTCACTTACATTTTTTAACTTAATCCTTGTGACAATCCTGTCATACAGGAGTCATGACTCCCATTTTACAGATAAAGAAACTGAGGCTGAGAGAATTTAAGTGACTTTCTCAAGAGCACATAAGAGATGAGCCAGAGCCAGAGCCAGAGCAGAGCCCAGGTATGTCAGACTTGAGATCAGTATCGTCAAGTCCTCAAAGGTGCTCCAGGGTTCAGTACGTTTATTTTTGTAATAAAGATCTTGCAACACACGCCTTGGTAGACCTCAGCATGCTTACTACGGCTACACTTGGTAGCTAAGAGCCACTAAGAAAGGGAAGATGGTATCTTCTACTTGGACCTCCAGATTTACTCTCCACCCTCCTCCACTCAGCCCCGCGGGACCTGTGTAGACTCACTCACTCATCAGGCTCCCTCTCCCTCTAATTTTCCTCAGGTTTGGCCAAGGGGAAGGAAGGAAAGCAGATGAGCTGGGTTGTTTCTTTGGCTCCTTCCCTGAGGGGTTGCTACAGATGGTCTTTGCCCTTCAAACAGAGACTACAGCTCCTGTCGGAAAGTTGTGTCTCCAGACACTGATAACCTCTCCACCCTCTCTCTCTTTCAAGGTTAGGGATGGGGAGAGTACATGGCCATGACTAGCCCCAGGGTTCAGCAATATCCCTCGTAAATTTATTCATCACCACCCCACTTTTCTAAATAATTCTCTTATTAAACTCTCCATAAATTATCCAGTTTAAGTGTGCCATCTGTTGCCTGCTGAGACCCTAACTGACACAGGGGGCTTCTTGGTGATTTTACTATCATAAAAGGGATTAGTGGCTAAATTCCTCTGGAAGATAATTCCTAAGCAAATGCTCTATTAATGAGAAAAAGCTGGTATTCATACAGAGGAAATGAAGACAAATGGCGTGCTGTAATAAGCTTCACAAATGTAGTGGAGCCTGCCAGGGTTTGCCCAATGGGGTGTGGCAGTCACCTGTGAGATAACCAACTCAACAAGGGCAGAGTGGTCAATCCATCTCTACCTCTCAGGCTGGCCTCCCCGATATGTCCAGGACAACTGGTCAATGTCTCCTAATAGGAGAAGCAGAGGACCACACGGTGATAATATTAAGATGAATGGTAATCACACCAGCTCTTTCATGCACCCCATAACCAACATAATTTATACATAGGGAATTTGAGGATCAGAGAGGTTAAGGAACTCAAACATCATCACACAGCTAGCAAGTATAAGACTCAGTGTGTGAACCTAGCTCTTCCTACTATGAAGCTCACTAGGTTGTTCACCTAGACCTGGCCCATCCCAGAACTCTGGCTTCGCAGCTTGATTCCCATATAAAACTTGTTTCTGACACTGCTGCCCACTCAGGTTGGATTTCTGTCCCACATTTGCTACTTCCACTTCCTTTATCTTACAATAGAGCTGCAGTGCTCCATTTCTATCATTAAATCAGTGACTAATCCAGTAATCCACCCTTTTCATCATTGGATACACTCCTCCCCCTCAGCTGGGTTCTACAATGGCTCTGCTCTGAAATACAGTATCTCCTTCCTATAGGTTTTGTTTTTGTTTTTGTTTTTTTCCTAAGTCAACATTGCTGAAACCAAAACTCCTATCAAACACAAGTTGTATGTTATAAAAATTTATTTTCTTCCCAGCAATTGTCCAGAAAAAATATTACACCAAAAAAGAGTCATAGATAACCCACAGCTTTCAACAGCAAAGGTCAAAGTCCTTAAAATGCCCATTTAGTGGCCAGAATTTAGCTAAACTCCTTAAAAACCACCAACCCTGAAAGTTACGTGCAATGGTTAAATCCCAGAACTTACAGAGTCTCAAAGATTTAGGGAAGGGTTCACATAAGAAATAAAGCAAATCCCCAAGCATCTGGACCCAAATTATCACCTTCCTTACTAACCTGCTCATCTCTGAAAAAGTATCATTCCTACTTTGTTTTGCATTCATTTCTTTAACTTTTTTTAAAGATTTTATTTATTTATCCATGAGAGACACACAGAGAGAGGCAGAGACACGGACAGAGGGAGAAGCAGGATCCCTGTAGGAAGCCTGATGTGGGACTCCATCCCAGGACTCCAGATCATGCCATGAGCAGAAAGCAGACACCCAATCTCTGAGCCACCCAGGTGTCCCATTAACTTTCAAATTACCACTAAAACTTCCGAAGTTGCAAAATAATAATTTTCTGATATTTATCAAGTAAGTTGTAAACTCCTTACTGTGACCTAGATTCCCTAGGACCTAGAAATTTGTAAATAAATAATAAGCCCTAGGCTCCAGGCTAAATCATCAGAAAAGACATCGTCTTTCTTTATCTGCCTTATTTCACTTAGCACAATGCCCTCCAGATGCAGAAAGTAGAAAAGTGGTTTCCAGGGGCTGGGGGTGGGGGAAATAGGGAGGGGTTGGTAAAGGGGTACAAACTTTTAGCTATTTATGTTATAAATACAGACTGATGATGTCAGCTACAGCATGATAACACTGTATTATAACTGGAATTTGCTAAGAGGATAGAACTTAAGTGTAAATGAAAAAAAGATAAATCTGTGAGGTGATGAATGTGCTAATTAACTACATGGGGAAATCTTTTCACTATGTATAAGAAAATCATGACGATGTACACTTTAAATATCTTACAATTTTGTCAATTATACTTCAAGAAAACTGAGGAAAAGACACTGCCTCCAAGATTGCATTCCTACTCTAGAATTAGAGTGGGATATGAACATTAAAAGGGAAAAATAATTCTCAGGGGTTTCATTCTTTTTTTGACGATCATTTATACGTACAAATTGTTTTTCCTTTCGTTGTGATTTGTCTGATAACAGATTCACCTGTGGTGCTCATTGAAGGGATACATTTCAGACTCCGCTCCAGGTCCTTCATCAGAATCCTTCACAAGTTATTCTAATCCCAGTCCTCTAATAATAATGACATGAACCCTTGAAGGCAAGGGGTATCTTCTCCCCACAGATCTCCCATAATCTTTTTTGCTGAGAGTTCTGACAGCCTTGCCTGGCAGATTGAGCCCTAGAAAGTAGACACAAAACATTCCACCTTGAACGACATACCCAAACCTAAAAGTGAAGTTATAATCAAGAAGTCGTTATTAACAATAGCATCTTTGGGACACCTGGGTGGTTCCGCGGTTGAGCATTTGCCTTTAGCTCAGGGTGTGATCCCAGTCTAGGGATTGAGTCTCACATCAGGCTCCCCATGAGAAGCCTGCTTCTCCCTCTGCCTATGTCTCTGCCTCTCTCTCTCTCTCTCTGTGGTCTCTCATGAAAAAAATAAACAAAATCTTAAATAAAAAACAGCATCTTCATCTATCTCCAGCTTGACCCTTTCCTGGCTTTCTCACCTGATCCTCAAAATAGCCTGGCTGCCTGAGGGACATTTGCACTGATGTTTTCTCCTGGGGATTAAATGCTACTGTTCAAGGAGAAGACAAAAGTCACCCATAGTCAAAATTACCTAGGAAGGCTCGCTTGAAGCAGACATTTTATTGAAGACCAGCACACCATCTTTCCAAGTGTGGCACCACATTAGAAGAGGTGAAACCTCTAATTGGGTAGCTGGTTGTGTTTAGGAGCCACGTTGTTGGGAAAATAGACAGACATTGAATACTTACACACGTTAGCATAAACCACATGCATATTTGTGCGTGTGTGTGTGTTTCTGTACCAGACTCATACTGCTCACGGCAGGCTCCTCACACTACGTGTGGCAGGCAGCAGCTGAGACCCAGTGGAGATGCATCTGATTCATACCACCCATGTTGTGCTTACTTTGGGTTTACACTCACTGAGAGGGAATGTGAGTAGAAGCAACCACACTATTTAAATCATCTCTCTCCCCATGCTCCCTTTTTCTCTCTCTCTGCAAAGTTCATACAGTTATATATTTATAATATGATTCACTGTGCCTCTACTTTACATGTGAGGAAGCTGACACTATTAATGCCAAATATTTAGCAGCTGACCTTTTCCTACCAGAGAAGAAGGGTACCTCCTGGCAGCAGGACCTCATCTTTTTTGATCTGAAAAAAAAAAAAAAAAGAAGACGTAGCATGGAAGAGCCGTCCTATGTGCCATGCACGTTGACATGGATTAGAATGTCATTTCCTCCTCATGTGAGAACAGTGTTATTACTGCCACTACAGAGAGGAGAAAATCAGGACTGCAGAAACATGAATAATAAAACTGGGAGTGGAGTCAATGTCTCTCTCAACTCCTCGCCATGGTGAATTGCTGTACCTGGAGGGCCTCCTAGAAAAATCCAGGCCACTGTCTGACAAGGTGAGAATGGTTCCAGAATTGCCAGTCAGCCAGCTGGGAGGATTTCCACCACTGTTCGATGGTACAAGCCCCTCAGCTGAATGCTGGGAGATTCCCCAGCCCAATAGCCATCTTCCTATAGCTACCCCTACTACTGGGGAATTTAGAAATCTTGCTCTTGTCTTTCCACCTATTCGACAAGAAGTGCAAAATTGCCTAACCATGTCCCTCATTTTGAGAAGTCTCTATAAATGTGTATACACTGAAGTTCATAAACAAATTCATTAGTAAACCAGATAGTTTTGTACAGTGTGGAGTATGTAGTACACAACTCATAAATGGCATTTTGACAAAGTGCCAGGTTTCCAGTGCTTCTCATTTTATTCTGTGGCAAAACTAAGCTATGTTCCCTCTGATCTATTACTCCCATGAATAAAAGATGTTCCTTGATGCTAATTCACCTTGCTTCTTTGACTGCCCATCGTGCCCTCTGCATTTGTCTAGAGAGCATGTTTCAGAGGAGATATGGTGCCCCATCCTGAACTCCCTATTGGTTGCACTGTACAGGGGTGCTTTATTAAGCATTTGGTGTCACCTGCTAACTAAGCATCCCAGGTTCCCATTAATGACTGTAGGTTTGGTGGAGGTGGGGTGGAGAGGATGGAAAGTTTGCCAGTAGGGAATTCTGGCTCTCTCTCAAACTCAAAGCACCAAAACAGTCTCTGAGAACATTTATGCTACTGAATAAAGAACATCCATGTGAGTGAGAAAAATCCATGACTCCTTCTAAGAAGGCGATTTCCCAAAGCTTGCTAATTAAACAATTAATGAAGGGAGGTGGTCACCAACTTGATCACTCTGCTTCCCCTACTAAAGTTCAATAGGAGAAATGGAAAGATAACTGGATTGAAGAGTCAGGATACTTGGGTTTCTACTCAGCACTACCTCTTTCTGTGTGTCTGGGCCAATATACTTCATGTCACTAGTCCTCGGTTTCCAATTTATAAAAATAAGTATATGAAATAATTATTGAGTAGTCACACAATTTTATGATTTATGTCCTCTCCTGGACTTCATATTTATGATATCCTTTAAAATATCTTTGGTAAGATGGTACTAGAGGTCAAATGAAATTATCATAAGATACTTTTGGGTCAAGACATGCCATCTCTTCAATTGCATAGATTTCAAATTGTTTGATTTCCAGCTACATTTAAAATACACTTAAAAATCCTTCCAGTTACTACTGTGGATAAACTGTGGTCACAGTCTGGCTATTGATAGGGTCAGCTAGAGAATCAATCAGATGAGAAATACCTAAGTACACAGATTTTTGCTAACTAGTATAAATTATTTTATAACTGGAATGTTACTGGTTTTTACTCATTGCCCTAAAAACTGTCTTGCAAATAGAGAAATCTGTGGTATCCTTGTGTTGGGAGGATACCTGCCTTCAAAAGATAACTCTCCATTCCCTCCCATGCACCTTCTTCATCTCATAATTCCTTCCTGCTTATTCCCTCCCAATCTGTAGCCAATTTAGCAAAAACAAAAAACAAAAAAAATTCACTAACAAGATATTTTTTCCAAGATGGCAGAACTGACAAATCACATAAGCAAGACATAAAATGATCTGACCCAGCAACTAGTCCCATGCTGTGCCAAGAACGTGCACTCACTAAATCCTGATCCGTTGATTGATTGATCTAAAGCTGAGGATCTGCCTTTCATTCCTACCCCACTGCGCTGAAAGGCTAAGCACTTGATGTTTCTCATTCAAATGATCTGTGTTTCTATCCGGCCAAGTGGTAAAATCCAGGTGACCACATCTGCCTCAACACACTCCCCAGAATTTTGCAGGAACTGATGGGATCATGCCTGTAAACTACTTTAAGCTCTTCAGAAAAATCCATGCCACCCACAGAAGGCCATGTGATTAAGAAGTGTTTATGCATGCAATAGATGGCAGCAGTTTCCAGGGATAACCTCAGGAAATTGGAGAGCCAAACACGCAAACGAGCAAGAGTATACTGGGGAGGTTCATGCATAATGGATTTCTGACCAGCCATGAATAATACATTGCTCAAATTTTAAAATGCAATAAGTAAACTACTAGGTGCTATTAGTATTATGTACATAAATATTTTAAAATCTCCATATAAATATCCCATAGTCACTTCAGTTAATTTTGATCAAAGGAACATATGTTCTCATACCTACACTAAGCCAATCGAGATGGTTTGGGAAAATGTAGGACTGAATGAATTGAAGAGTAACTGCAAGCCCTTCTTGGAGAATCTGAGATCAATTGTACTTTTCCAATCCATCACCTGTTTGGATGACTACAAAAGACACTGACTACATTTAAATATTTTCAAAAGAAAGGAGAAAGATTACACAAAAGATGAGGGCTAGTTATATCAATTCAGACTCTTCAGCTTAGTTTAGACAACTAAAGCATGTAGTTGAAAAGTTGAAAATGTCACTGTAGACCTTTATAGGAGAAAGGCCAGCAGTTCCCAGAGAGCAGCCATTTAGAGAATGCGAGGTGGCACTCCTCCCTCCCATGGGTCACCAGGAAGAGACATGGGATTGATGGATTCATCTCAGCCTTGGTATCACCATCAACTTCATGCTCAGAAGCTTAGTTATTAGTGTTCCAGAGATGATCCTACTCAAGGTTAGGTACTCAGGCTAACAAAGCTCCCAAAAGGCTATTGTATGCCACCAGAATGGCAACATATGGTTTTATAATGAGAAGTGTAACTATCAAGCAGAGTAGACATCTGCCTTGGCCTATCCAGTACATTCTACCCTTGCATGAAAAGTCAGAATATTAGAAAGTCGCTTGATGATCTAGAATAGGGATTGAAGAACTTTTTCTATAAAGGGACAGATAGCAAGCATTTTAGCCTCTGTAGGCCATAAACTCTGTGTTGTAGCTACTCGACTTCAAGCCAGATTTGGCTTACAGGCCATAGTTGGCAGACTCTTACCTAGAATAGGGAAGGTTGATGAGATGATTTAACACTATCAGCTCAAATAGTTTTCTATAGAAATGATAATACTGGGTACTCTGAATTGAAAAAAGTTCAGATGGGCCCTGGGATATTTCCCTTTTTCTTGTTTGAGCTCTACATGGCTGGCAACTTCCTTTTGGGATATTCTATTCTTTAACATTAGTACTTCTTATCTTGCAATTAAATAAGGAACACATACTTTTTAATCTTATAAACAAAATTTAAAAACAATGTGAGAAATAAGAAAGAACTGTGATTTTCTTAACAACTGTGATGCAATAACATCTGGACCCTTAGTAAAACCATCTATATGGAGGGACATCTGGGAGGCTCAGTGCTTGAGTGTCTGCCTTTGGCTCAGGGCCTGACCCCAAGGTCCCCAGATCAAGTCCCTCATCAGGCTCCCCACAGGGAGCCTGCTTCTCCCTCTGCCTATGTCTCTGTGTCCCTCATGAATAAGTAAATAAAAATCTTAGAAAGTAAAAAATAAACCATCTACATGGAAATATCAAGGGCCCCAACTGCAATCCAAAAACTGTTGTTAGCTCGGGCTTCCCTTAGTTTCCTTTTCATTTTATTGTGGCCCGAGTACTAGAGAAAGTCCTCCATGATCTTCCTTCTCCTATATGTCACAGCAACGCACTTGTGGTTGTAAAAATAGACCTTGGTGGACAACAGGCTACAGCAGGCTTTTGTTTTGTTTTTAGTTGCAGAAATGGGGTCACTGCTAGATGATGCGTGTCCAGACTTCCCAGGGTTCAGCTTCCCAGGAAGCTTGTGGTCCCTGGCCGCATGATGCTTCTCAGGTCTTCAGAGCTGCCAATGTGCTTTAACCCTATTTCTCTACTGCTTTAGCTTCTGTCATTGCCGAGGTGCTCTATCTGCTCCCTCAACCCTCTCCGAGCTAAGTGGACAAAAGCTTTTTCCCTCTTTTGACATGTCACCACTCTCAGCCTTGGAGTCTACAAATGGACCATGGATGCCCTGAAATTATATAGCAGATTTTGTTTACATAGTTGCCTAGGTTTATTTTTCTCAGGAAAAGGTGCACAGCTTTCCACAAATTCTCAAAGGGGACAATCACTGCCCCAAAATTGAAATGACGATCACACTGTAATTGATTAAAGTGGAAATGCATCCAAAACAGATTTAGTTTGTGCAAATCCAACTACACATACTTAGCAGAGAGAGACATCAAGAGAGAAATCACAATTTAAATAATTCAGGCAAATCCATCTGCCTTTGTACTCGATGAGCACATAACTGAGGTTGAGCCTGAGACGTGGACTTAAATCTACAGTTCTCGATTGGGAAAAAATGCTCAACGAAACTGGTAATATTTCTTTTAAGAACTACAAGAAGTGCATTAAAAAACATTATTTGAGAAAGATATTCTCTCTGAGACCATGTTCACGACAGTCTTGGAAAGAGAAAAATAATCTCTTTCTCTCAGAAGAGTGCATATGCTTCCTTCTCCCTCCCTAGCCTCCTTTATGTCCTCCTCCCTTCCCACCATCATGCCAGCACCTTTCTCTGCTACCACCTCCTTAGAAATACTGCCTTTCTGCCTTTGGAATTCCATAGAAGACATTGCTCACATCATTCCCAGCTAGAAAATGTACAACATTTTTACTTTTTCCAGACTCAAGATTAATTTACAAACAAGAGCTAGCCTGTTGGTAGGGGTAGAAGGGGAACAAGAAGGTCAGCTCAAGCTCTCCATCTAGTTACCTGGTACCCTTACAGAATCGCTGAAGCTTCTGCACACAGTGGAGTTCTCACAGAACGCAAAGCATCCACTCAGGGAAAGCCCAAGGCTCCAGCAGCCCACTCAGAAATAGTACTTGAATAACACTTGATGGACTAGCGTAAGTGAGTTTCCAGAGGGAATAACTAGTCTAAAATTTCTCTTCCCAGAGTCGAGTCAAGTTTTTAGATGGAAGTCACTGATATTATTATATTTATAATTTAAAGTAGTCTAGAATCCAAATCCTTCCAACCTCAAAGCTAAATCCACTTCTCATCTCTTCCCTGTAGCCTCTCCTGGAACTTCTAGCCCAAACTATTTTCCCCCATTCTCTGAACTCCACCAGCAGAGAAAATTGGAAATGCACAGAAGTATTGTTCTCCAATGAAATGGAAAATTAAGTGACATCAGTTTAGGACAAGCCAGTGGATTACAAAGGCAAAACCATGTCCTCTAATACCAAATTTCAGTAATCCTCAAGTCTTACCTTCTGACCTGGGGAATAGAGAACTGAATGAAAGGTCAGTTGGTAAAGAAACACACAGAGCCCCTGTCAGCTGCTCTGCTGATAAAATACACTAATACTATTCCAGAGCACAAAAAGGCATGGCCATAAATCTTTTACTTAAGAAAACTATATATATATATATATATATATATATATATATATATATATATTACATTATATATGTGTGCAATAATACACACATACTATATACACACAAATATAATGTAATACTTGTATTACATGTGTTATAATGTATTACTTGTATTATATATGCGTATATAATACATGTGTATTATCACACATGTATATAACTTAATATATATATATACAATTTTTTTTATTTTTTTTTAATTTTTATTTATTTATGATAGTCACACACACGAGAGAGAGAGAGAGGCAGAGACACAGGCAGAGGGAGAAGCAGGCTCCATGCACCGGGAGCCTGACGTGGGATTTGATCCCGGGTCTCCAGGATCGCGCCCTGGGCCAAAGGCAGGCAGGCGCCAAACCACTGCGCCACCCAGGGATCCCATATATATACAATTTTATATATATATATATATATATATATATATAATTTAATGAGTGCCTAAGAGTGAAAAGATAACGAATGTGCGTGCAGGATAATAGAGGTGGTGAATCAAAGTGGTCTATGGACCGAGGGAGATATTCTCTAACAATAAGAGGAATCAACACCCTACTGCCCAAACAGGGCAGGACCCCATAAGAAGGCAGAGATGCTACGAGGGTCCAGGTCTACAGCACAAGGCAGCCCCAACCACCCACTCCAGTGATGGAAGACTGAAACAATGGTATCAGAAATCAGAACCACTGCAGGGGGCAGTAAGTGGGCCTCCCCCATAACCTCAGCTGTGGAAGTGGAAGTGGAAGTGGAAGTGAAAGTAGCAGCATGTCTAGACCAAGAAGGGAAATGGACCTCAGGGTCTTAGCTGCAGGGGTGACATTAGTGAGACCACAAAGGAGAGAGTGAGGACTCCAGCTTGACCCCCAAATGTAGCTAGGGAAGCTAAAGGCTGAGTCTTTTACCTCTGAGATCTAGCACAATGTGTGGCTCATCCTAAGTGCTCAATAAATATTTGAGCAAGGGAAGGAAGGAAGAAGAGAGGAAAGTAGGAAGACAGAGAAGGAGTTTAGCTGATGGGAGCTCAAAATCAAATGATCTGAATGGCCATGATGTTCACACATAGGCTCATATTTGTCCCTCCCAAACCTGCCTATCATCCTGCCATGGAAACATAGATAATCATAGAAACCAAAAGAATTACATCTGGAGAAATAAGTAGCAAAATGATCAATAAATAGCTTCTTAATATATGTAGTCATTAGAGACAAATAACTATGTATAACCCAACCTGATGTGAAAAACTCAGGCATAATAAACAGCAGGGAAACTGAAGATCTTTAAATTGGCCCATGATGACTCATTTGATTTTTAGGGAAAATGTCTCTCCATCAGGGAAATAGCCTGTTTTCAAGCAGTCTTTTCAAACCTCTTAGACTGGGAAGAGAAGCATGCATTATGTCCTGTGAGTCACCTGAGTGGTTTTTTTTTCCTCCCCAGTGGGAGGTTTTCAAATGCTAAAACCAATCCATAAGTGTTTACAAGGTGAAACTCTAGGAAGTTCTATAAAGAGCTAATCACCTCCCCCACACCACCACAAAGACATCACTCCCTCTCACCCCCTAATCCCAAAAGGCAGGGTGTAAGGCTGGTGTGCACCTTTTCAGACCTTCATCCTCATTCATCTAAGTGCATTTGCACATATTTATACATATATAAGGTTTTAGTCATTTGATTTTCCCTAAGTAGACTCATACATTTAATATGAAACCCACTTTTCTTCACCAAACAATAGATCGTAAGCAACCTTACTGTATAGACTATAAGCCTTTATCTTTTCCTCTAATTCCTTTATGTATATGCCACATATAGAGACACAGTTTTACTTAAATGGTATCATAACACATATGTAGTGGTATACAACCTTGCTTCTCTTTTGTTCTTTCTTTTTTAAATCCCTGCCTCTTCCTTTTCCCTTCTCCCTCACCCCACCACCATCCACGAGGACATTCCCTGCTCTCCCATGACTCAAGGAGAAATACTTAGTGGGTGGATAGTGGGCTTTTGTCTAGTTTGCCTCTTTCACTTCTAAAGGCCAAGTCAAAAGAGTGCTTGTTAGACGCAGACAAAGTCACACGAACTCTCTGATCTTGTGAGTTGTGAAGACCTTGGTCACTGCCCACATCGGGTGTGTAGAGAAAAGACAAACCTGTGCACAAAGAATTCAAGGACTAGGTCAAGTTCAGTACAGTAGTCCAGCATTAGCTTTAGGACACACTCTGGGTTCCAAAGAAAGCTGGAAGTCAACTGATGAGATGTGAGCAACAAGGCATCATCAAAAGGAAGGTGTTCCATGGAGAGGGCCTGTGCTCTCCAATGAAGAGAAGGTTACTAGCCTCAAATAATGGAAGACCTTTTCAAAAGACATGTCAGTAGGTTCCTAGACCACAGCCTTCTTTCACCACTTTTGACCACAAGAACAAGATGAGAAATGATCAAGTAATGCCAATTGTAGTTCAAAAATGAAGATCCAATTTACTTATTCCTTAGCGCAATCATTTCCTTACCATTAATATACCTTGAAAAGTAACTTGAATTACACAGGATATATTTTCCAAGTCTCTGCTGCCACCCACAGTTTGAGGTGGGAACAGTGAGACAAAATTCTTAGCATGCTTGGAAATTTGGCTCTAAGTTGCCTTCAATATGTATTATTATACCATATTTGTATAGTTTTTTATTTCTTTTTTTGTATAGTTTTTAATATATGATTATTTATCCTTACACACACACACACATACATACACACACGAAGACATTTGGTAGGTGATGAATAAACAGGGTAAAACTAGAATTCAATTAAACTCACTCCAGGTTTGGCACTTTTCCCACAAGTAAATCAGTATCACTGAAATTGGACTTGTCATTTAATTAAGCCTGGGCATTAATAGCCTGGTGGTCTTCAGAGACATCTTGGTGTCTAACTGAACCAGTTTGGGTTGTCAGGGTAAAAAGACAGTATTTAGGATGGAGATGTAGCAAATGAGACCAAATTACAAAGGTTTCTGTCTAGAATGAAGATGCTGCAATAGTCTTCCCATTATGGATGAAGATTTTTTTCAGCTGAAGACCATACTGAGCCTGAGGACTCCCAATCATCCATGAGGGTGGTCTTATTGCCACCATTGTCCAGGTTAGAACTAGAAATTCCAAGAAATTAATTATTCACTTCTCCAAAGCCTTCCCCCAACTAGCAAGCAACATTCATGTGGAGCTGTACAATCAGATTTCCTTTTTAAAAAATAATAACAATGTTTTGGGCAGCCCGGGTAGCTCAGCAGTTTAGCGCCACCTTAGGCCCAGGGCATGATCCTGGAGACCTGGGATTGAGTCCCACGTCGGGCTCCCTGCATGGAGCCTGCTTCTCCCTCTGCCTGTGTCTCTGCCTCTCTCTCTCTCTCTCTCTCTCTCTCTCTCTATCTCTCTCTCTCTCTCTTCTCTGTGTATTCTCATAAATAAATCTTTTTAAATTAAAAAAAATAATAATAACAATGTTTTAAATTAGGTCAGAAGGTAAAAGAATATCCAAAAAGAACTCCTCTTGAAGAATGTACTTTTATATAGAAATGTCTGTTGTGGGAGTCTTCACTCTTCTTAGACCCTTAACTCTCTAACAGCAGGTTTCACATGAAGTAAGTTCTAGCAACTCCTACAAAGATCCCTGAATTCCAGCTCAGGCCACCTATCCCTATCAGTCCACTCCTGCCACTCCCAAACCACTCCAGGGAAAGAAAAACTTGTGAGCACTAGTTCCAGGAAATAAACAAAGCTATCCTTATATCAATAGAGAACATTCCAGGACTCCAGTCTCCAGGTTAATGCAAAATACAATCTTCCCCCATACCTTCCACTTTGATAGGTTCAGGAATCCCTAAGGACGTTTACTAGTATTCTAGACCCAGTCCTGATGTCCCTACTACTTCAGGTGGAGAAGGAGTTCAACAAGAGAAGACTCTTCCATGACCATGGCCTCTTGGGATACTAGTGGTTCCAGACACTGACTCCCAGCAGGCTGCCACCATCACTTCCCTCCATCAGTGCCTGCAGGATGGGACTGCTTCAGAGGCAAATAGGTCTCTGCCAGTGACCACAGCTACCGTCATCACTTTGGCCTTAGGGAAGAATACAGCCATGTTTCCTGTTTATTTCACTCCAAGTATGACACAAGTCCTAGCCTTAACCAACAACACAAAAAGAAAGATACATATAGAGAATATTTAACAATTATTGCAGAGGTCCAGAACTGTCCTGGGGTCCCTCACTTGGTTTTCCTAAAGGCAACTAACTTCCCCACCTCAGAAATGCTCCTTTCTTCTCACCCTCGTCTGGAAGACCAATGTTACCTGTCCTTCGGATGCCTGAGAGTGAGAATTTCTGTTCTTTTGGGTCCAGTCCTAACTCTACCAAGAGACATTAGGAGAAGGCCAATGGCAGCTAATGGCAGTTAAGACCCCTATGAGACAATATCATACCAGTTCTTCCCCACAGACTGGGTTACTTGGTCTTAAATGGCATCCCACACAGGACACTTGAATCGCAGGCTTGGATGGAATATACCAACTAGGGCCAGATGCTTCCCAGCCTGTCACCGCTAAGGTTTCAAAACCCTGTGGAGTACAGACTGGCCCCAGCCCCAGGTCACACCACACATCCTTGGCAGAAGAAATCACACCATGACAGGCCAATACCCTGAGAGGCTCGACACAGAGACTCCAGAGCCTTCCCACCCAGGTCCATACCTGTCTTTCACCTTCCTGGCTCTACATGACTTTAGGAATATTACTTGAGTGATCTGTGGCTGTCAGTTAACTCAGCTGCTGAATGGAGAAAATAATGCCTGACTCACAGGGTAGTTCTGAAGATTGAGATCAGTGAGTACACCTTTCTTTAGAATCAGCCCGATGCATAGAAAGCAATCTATGAATGTTAGTGATTACTGCTGTTAGCCGAAGGCAATAAATAAAAAAAATCAAAAATAAATTTTAAGAAAACAGCTAAACCTAAGCAAGGGAATTTCAGGAGGTGGGGGGATACCACAGAATGAAATCAACAGAAATAATTTCCTGCCTTGCAGTAACATAACCCTTTTGCCTTAGTCAAGGTTACAGGTAGGGCATGCTGAAGACAGTTCTGCAGGAGGCCAGTGCCCACAGCAGTTGTGAAAATTGGCCCCAGCCCTGAGGAACTTAGTCTGCCACATTTCAAGCACTGAGGTTCTTGGCATTTTTTTTCTTTAAGTTAAAATTTTAAATTGGTCCATGTCATGTTAACCTAAGTCAGAACCTCTACTTTAAAGTTCAGAATTCAATTAGCAGGAACAAGTAATTACTTTTACCTCACTGGCAGGCAATATGCTTTAGAGAGAGGAGCTTCATACTTTCACCTCTGGCAACGGTTCCAGGACCTGTTGCTGCGGATCTTGACTCCCACATGGCTGGCCAGATGGCCAGACCCAACCCTGGACGGACCCTAGCTGCTACCACCTGAACACCATCCCACTGGGGAACAAAAACCTAGACCTGTCATCCTAAGCTCTGAGAAGGGCCCCCTTAAAATGCTAGCTGGTGAGAAACATGCAGAATGGCTTGCTAACAACTTCATTCAACCCTCAGAGACAGTCACTCATACTGATAACTTGGGGTGTGCGTGTGTGTGTGTGTGTGTGTGTGTGTGTAGACAATTGCGTTTGACAGCTGAGCCCTAGGGCTGCGTAGTATGCTGCAAGTGCATCAGACCTGGAGTTAGGAATCCTGAATGCGAGTCCTGACTCTGCTACTAACGGTGCAATGGAGTGATTCATGTCATTTATGTGAGCCTTGATTCCTTGATTCCCCCGTGTACAAATGATGCTTCCTCCTGGATGTGCTCAGGGATTCAATGAGATCCCATGTGTGTGGAGACTTGAAGAAGTATAAAGCTTTTATTCTATTATTTCATAGGGCCAGTCCCAAACAAATATCTAAAAGGCTAACCTTTTGAAGTCGGCTCACTCCCCTGACCCTGATGCACATACCCCCATGCTGCAATACCACATGCTCTTTTACAGCAAGAAGTGCATTTCATCTCCATATGCCCGTTGTCTAGCACAGTAACTGAGAAATTGAGACATAGTAGGAGTTTAATACAAGTTTACTAAAAGAATGAAAAGGCAAACAATTGTTGAGAGACCAGTCACTAAGGCAGATACCAATAATTATGTGCTTTTTCCCAAAATTTTGATTTGGCGTCAACAAAGACCCAGGCCTGGAAGCTTAGATAGGATGGGGCTAAGTGGAGACAATTTTTTTAAAGGGAAGAGGTACAGAAATGTTCGATACTGGGCAAAGGTTTCAGATTTAAATCATTTTAATATAACAGCACACCTAAAAGCAATGGGGACAATAAAAAAAGAGAATGCCTTATTTTTATTTAATGTCTATTTTAAATATTATAAGGACTCACTCTTGCCTCACAACCCAAGGCCCACTAACTTCATTAAAGGATAGAAACCAAGAATCAGGGAGTGGGGAAAACTGTTTGCCCAATGTCACCCAAACAGATGTCTACATAGATGTTAGGTCTAGCAGCTATCAGGTCTCTGGACTCTGTGTCAGCCCTCTGGGTCTTGGGGGTGCACCAGGGTGACCATGAAAGGACTCTCAAATTTGGGGTGGCACACAGTAGCAGTAATCTATCCTGACTTTCCCCAGTTCAGACCAGCTTGAAACACTGATTCTCCTACAGCAGGAAGGCTCAAATGCCCTTAATCTAAGGCTACCAAGAACAGAGCCGGGAGCAGTGGAGAAGCCCCAGCCCTAAGCCTAGAAAATCCTAGGTATGTGGCAGCTGCATAGTCACAGACTGTATTCCTGCTTATCCCACCCCTGATACTCATTGCCTTGACTTCTGTTTCAGGTCCCAGAGACTTGGTCCTGACCAGACCCACCTCTGCAAGAGATTAGACCAGCTGTTCTCAGACTGCAATGTCATGGTTCTCTGTGGCCCTGAAACCAGGTCCCTGGCAGACATAGGAGCCCAGATCAAACTTAGTATTGGTATGAGGGGTATGAGGACCCAAGTGTCCAGGTGTCTGACCTCTTCATAGTGGCTTTCCTGTTGCTCAGTGCAGGGATTCTCAAGTGTGGCTGCACAATGGGATCACACAATCACACATCCAATATCTGAGTCCTGTATCAAAGGCTCTGATGTAATCTGTTTAAGGTATAGCCAGGATATCAGAAGTTTCAAAATCTCCTGGGTCATTCTAATAAGCATCCAAGGATACAAACGACTGGTTGCGCGTGCTCTACAAAATCACCTCTAGCATGTAGATTCCACAGGGCGCCTGGGTGGTTCTACCAGTTAAGTGCCCAACTCGTGACTTCCGCTAGGGTCCTAATCTCACGGTTGTGGGCTGGAGCCTCACATCAGGCTCCACGCTCAGTGGGGAGTCTGCTTGAGATTCTCTCTGGCCCTCTGCCCCTCCCCCAACTTGTGCTGACTCTCTCTCTAAAATAAAATAAATAAATCTTTTTAAAAAATAAAATATAGATTCCTCAAGGGCCAGAGAGTATGATTCTATAAGCTTAGGCTGGGGCTGGGCAATATATATATTTTTGATGAGCACAAGCTTCTGAGGCAGCCATAGGGTACACACAAATTACTTGAAAGGCTCAGTTAAGCTGAGGGGCAGAGACGGAATTATTTCTAATACCATCTTTATCAAGAAAAGGAAAGTCAAGGTCAGTCCATGGGCTAAAGAGCACCTAACTGCCTGTAGAAAATTTCATTTGTGCAAGGCCCCTCAGGTTCTTTACCTGCTTCCTAAATTAAATATTGGTTACTTTTGTTTAAAAGCTAAATTTTCTAAATGGCTCCAAATATGACTATGGCAAGTCAGTACTTAAACGTTCGAAAGTGTTAGTCTATCCTTTGGCCTAAATGCCCATCTTGGCACCATTGCTTCCAGATTCCCAAGGAGCAGGGAGGCCCCCTGCAGTACTGTCAGTCTTAGGTCACGCAGTACACCTGCTGCAGAAAGCAGATAGGCCTCCGCTCCTCCTTTTGGAAGTCAGAGCTCTAGTTAAGGGGAAAATCTCAATTTCAAAGTAACTGGGGGGAAAATCCTCTTGGTACAGAATATGTTCAAGAGAAATCTTTGAATAAAAAAAGCTGCTGAACGTCCCCAGCTAATAAGGGGTCTCATTTGATGTAAAGCAATTGGCTAAATCTGTCTCTATATTTCCTAGTAATATGATAAATGTAAGGAGAAGCGAATTTGTCTTGGTATTCCACAATGTGATAAATGACAGGACACGTAATTGTGTAATGCCAATAGCACCAGAAAATTGCAAATCTCCAAATGAAATGTTCCCTTCAATCACATAATCAAGTGACTGACAGGGCATTCGAGATATTACCTAAATTATAGCTAATTTTCTGTAGCAGTATTCTGCACCTTGCTCCACTGCACTGGCAAAAAGGTAGGCAGAAACAAAAGTCATTAATTGCACTAAAAGGAGCTGCAGGGGCCGGGTTCCTTACCTGATGCTTCCTAATATTATTAATTCAGCCTACTGCACCCCTTTGCTCATGGATGTTGTGTGGTCCTCACCAAGCAGAAACCGGGCAGGGGCTCCTGGTCACCATGGAGACCGAGGCTGGGTTTGGGATGTTTGTTACCTTGAGAGTGAATAAGAGACAGTGGCATAACTAGAAATTCTGGGCTTCTGATCAATACTGTCAGAAAGAGACCCCCTAGTTCTTACTAATTTTAAAATACAGAAATCTCTGATTCTGTAGACGAGCTCTCGAGCTATACTTAAACCTATGGGTAAAAATTATTATATTAGAAAATGCATCGCAAAATCCTTTAATGCTTTGACTGAAGGAAGCAAAACCCAACTTGAGTTGGCTGGGACACAAAATGGGAGTTTATTTTAAGGATACGGAAATGTGGGACGCCTGGGTGGCTCAGTCAGTGAAGCATCTGCCTTGGGCTCAGGTCATGATCTCAGGGTCCCAGGATGGAGCCCCGCATCAGGCTCCCTGCTCAGCAAGGGTCTGCTTCTCACTCTCCCCTGTGCTTGCTTTCTCTCTCTCTCTCAAATAAATAAATAAATAAATAAATACATAAATAAATACATAAATAAATACATAAATACATAAATAAATAAATAAATTTTAAAAATCTTGGGGTGAGGGAAGGATACAGAAATGTTTCAGATTCTCCAATGGCAAAGATGCATCAGGGTCTCTAGCGCCCAGAGAGAAATTGTCCATCAGTTTTACTCTTTGCTTCTTTTTACACATCTCTTTCTTTCCTATTTCTTTGAAAAAATCAGCATCTTCTGCTACCCACTTATTATGTATCCAGGAGAAGATGGCTGTCCTCACATGTTGGGTTTTTAAGTTACACTCACAGATAATGGAGACTGACTCCCTCGTGCCCATCTCCAACTTCCCGGGGCAGAGATTTAGAGTGGTCCAAGTCAGGTCAAGTGCTCACTGCTGACCCAGTTCCTCATTTTCAAGAAGGTTTTGGGTCACATTATACAACATGACCACCAGGGACCCATTCCTGAGGATGGAGAGCAGGGGCCAGCAGTTAAGGGGGTCATTTTATTTTTTTTTTTTTAATTTTTTTTTAATTTTATTTATTTATGATAGTCACAGAGAGAGAGGCAGAGACACAGGCAGAGGGAGAAGCAGGCTCCATGCACCGGGAGCCCGATGTGGGATTCGATCCCGGGTCTCCAGGATCGCGCCCTGGGCCAAAGGCAGGCGCCAAACCGCTGCGCCACCCAGGGATCCCAAGGGGGTCATTTTAAGCTGGGAAATACCCTCATGAGGCAACTACTACTACACAATTATCATGTCACCTGAGTCTCACAATCACTCTCTGAGATAGAAATGCAATTGTTAGAAATGATAGAAATGATACTCTTTTGATAGATAAGGAAATTCAGGGCATGTAGCTGATTAGAGCTATAGCTTGAATCTAGGTCCTCTGCCTAGAAACATTTTATGGAAAGAAAATAAACAAAGACAACTTTCTCTCCTCTTTTGATTTTATATTTATTCTGTTTATTGTACTTTTCCTGTCCAGAGTGTATCCAAATTCATGCCTTCAACCAACTGTTATTAAATGCCTGCTGTATGCAAGGCACTATGCTAAACTTTATGGGGAATAGGGGAAACATGGGGCCTCAAGATGCTTAGAATCTATTACATAAGACATTTAACAAATTTATCTGCCAAGACTCTAGGCACCAGGGCCACCACTGGTGGCCAGTGCTCCAGAAGGCACCTTTCATATTGAGTCCCAGGAATGGTACCTCTCAGAGTACCATAGTGCATGATATGAAGTCCACCAATTGTCACAGCTAAACACATTTCTTCTTTCCACATGCCTTTTAGTAGCTGGCTAATTTCTATTATCTAGAGTCCAACTGAAATAGGAATTGTAACTTTAGCATTTTCCAGATCCTAAAAATCTCTAATATAAGAATCCTGTGTTAATTTGTTCAGGCTGCTATAACAAAATGCCACAGATCAGGTGGCTTATCGACAACAGAAATTTATTTCTCCTAGTTCTGGAAGCTAAGAAAAGGTCAAGCATGATCACATTCTGGTGAGAGCCCTCTTCCTGGTTCATAGCCAGAAACTTGTCACTGTGTCCTCACATGGTGGAAGAGCTAGGAAGCTCTCTAGATCCTCTTTTATAAATCACTAATCCCATTCAAGAGGGTGCTACCCTCATGACTTAATCACCTCCCAAATGTCTTGCCTCCTAATACCATTGCCTTTGGGAGTTAGGATTTTAACATCTGAATTTTGGGAGCATAAAGATTAAGATCGTAGTGATCCCTTATTGAAGTAGCTGGATTTCTAGGGGGGAGAAGTGACCTGCACTAGTTAGGTGTTAAGTCTCAGCTGTGATGTCTATACTGAGTTCTGCAAAGTCCAGAGCCTTGCGGACACCTTCGATCTTCTGGAGAGTACCTGCACAGTAACTACTCCTATGGAGAGAAAATGGCCAGACGACTGGGAGAGCTACCCAGGGTGATGAAAGGGAGAAAAAAATCAGAATTGTCAGAGGACTATGTGCAAATCTAGGGACGAAAGGACCCAGATGCAGAACCAGAGGAAGAGCAACTGAGCAACAAAAGACAGAACTGTAGCTGAGGGCTGGTCCATAGGGTGGCTACAAGGTGCGGCATGCCCTGTGGGCTGGTAGGTAGGAAAAGAGGACAAAGAGGCTTGAACTTTTCCTTCTTCTCCTGGTGATTCATAGTCCAACCACTGATGTTTTAATCTAGCATAAGCAGACAGATCCTTATGTTGACACTACTCTCTCCTGTGCCTTTTCCTCATTTTCTTAATAACCATTATATTGATGTTATCTTGGTGAAAATTGTCAAAAAAAAAAAAAAAAAAAAAAGCATTGCTTTGGGGTAAGAAGCTCTGGAGAACATTTGTCCCAGAACTTACCCCCCTGCCATTGTGTAATTATCCAAACAGACACTAATCAAATCTAACCAATCATTTCCAAGGTCACGAGGGATTAACTGGATTCTTCTACTACATGTTGAAAATCAGACTACAATATGCACCCATTCCATGTACTACCCATTCTACCAAGACCCACGCTAAAGTACCAAGGCAAGAAAATGTCTCCTTGACATTACATTTGAATTTAAAATCAAACATGCCTGCAGACACTCAAGGAGGAACTGTCTTCGTTAAGCGTGGCACAACAGCAAATCTCTCATTTTATCATTTTCCCATGAAAAAAAGGAAAACTGCAGGCATTTAACTCAGGCCCCAAAGTGCACAGCTAAGGAACACCTGGCAACATGAATAAATTGCAAAATGTATCTGTTTTCCCAAAAAAAAATTTTTTTTTCATTAGATGGTGCACTTCCAAATGTGCTGCTGATAGCGACTGCTTTGCTAAAGACCAACAGAGCTCATTACCAGGCAATGCAAGAGCCCAAGGGAAGGGAATGAATTGGTTTTTCAAACCATTGACAGTCTCTAGAAAGTCTGCAATGTTTGCTATTTTAAAATTAAACATCTGGTTGAAAGATCTGTTATTTTATGATTTTTTATAACAATCCAAAAGTCACGTTTAATTTTGTTCTTTCTCCATCAGAGATTCAAGTAACTTTACTTTTGATCAGAATAGTTCCACACGCCTTGGGCTCAGAAAGAAAAAAAAGAAAATCCCCTTAGAATATTCCTGGTCAGTTCATCGCTTACCTTATAAAACTCCTCCTAGGAAGCAAAAAAACTGGTTATATGGTTTCCCTTCCAACAGTCTGTGGCAGTTGAGCGTGACTGTGGGTTTATAGTGCCTCCAAAGATTAAAAACAATCCCATTTAAAATGTTCAGATCAAATTCACAAGCAACCTAATGAGCTGTGAATGTAAATGTAAAGGCTTTGCTAAGTGAGCACCCATAAAAGAATTATGTGCCCTAAGTAATTATGTGCAGATGCCGACTCTCAGGAGTTCGGTTTGGGACGTTCCTCAACAATGGGGTGCCTTTGTGTTTATCCCTTGGTGTTAGCTCCAATATTGAGAAAAGCCACATATTTCCCAGAGTAGAACATGAGCTGCACGGGGATCCCTGGGTGGCTCAGCGGTTTGGGGCCTGCCTTTGGCCCAGGGCGCGATCCTGGAGTCCCTGGATCGAGTCCCACGTCGGGTTCCCGGCAAGGAGCCTGCTTCTGCCTCCTCCTGTGTCTCTGCCTCTTTCTCTCTCTCTCTGTCTATCATAAAAAAATAAATAAATAAATCTTTAAAAAAAAAAAAAAAAAGAACATGAGCTGCAACCTGTTCAGTGTGTGAACCCCTTCACATTCCTGGTTCCCAGCAGGGCCCCTGCCTTTACCACTCCATGT
Organism: Vulpes vulpes; assembly: GCF_048418805.1. Classification (NCBI taxonomy): domain Eukaryota; kingdom Metazoa; phylum Chordata; class Mammalia; order Carnivora; family Canidae; genus Vulpes; species Vulpes vulpes. The sequence continues at coordinate 75,365,885 of NC_132783.1, read as the reverse complement.
GGGACTCTTCCACAGAGAAAGTAGTTCATCTGGACATGCAAAGTTTAACATCAGAGCACAGTTCCCACAGAGTTGGGCAGAATTGGAAATAGAAAACATCTATGTTTCAGTTCCATGTAATGATGGGAAATAGTGTCCACAACAGGAAAATGGTCATATCAGCACAGTTGGCAGCTCTGGACTTCACACTTAATTCCCAATGATCCCCATTGGTATCCCCTCTACTCAACTGCCAAACAGCCAGCCCTCTGCTCTCTTTACCAAACAAGCAAAAATCTTTTTTCCCTGTTTAAACTTCTATGAAAACTCATCTTCCTTCGCCATGTCTCCTGGACACATCTGCCTTTGTCAAATCTTTTAACTCTGATAAAATAATTAATGTTCATCTCAATCAAAATAATTTAATACTTTCAGCTAGTTTGTAGGAAGAATTCAAGGTTAAGGTAAAAGAGGGACTTAATTGTTCCTTGGGCCAGTCTACTCAACTAGTCTTAAAGATTGACAAGACGTGGATCCTTTAGGACTAGGTGAAAAATGATGTTGGTCTGCCTCTTTACTGGAGGTCCTCCTACTCATCCAAGTTAATGAACTTCCAGCTATAATGGCAGACCTACTTCCTGGCTACTAAGTCAGTCAGACCTACCCAAGGCTTTTTTGTATGTTTAGTGCCAATGGACATCCCTGACCATTAATTTCTCTAATATATCACCTCCAATCTTCTTACTCCAAAGATTTCAAATAGAATCCCACTTGTTCATCAGACCCATCATCAAAATATCCCTTTGGCTTTGAACTCAATTCCTTTGTGACAAGGCTTACATCCACCCATTGGATCATGCTGCTCTGGAAGCTTTAAGTGGTTATTCCGCTTGGAACATACACTACAGACAGAGGTCTCTGATTTCAGCCTTCCACAGCAGAATTGGGATTATAATCATAGTGGAGAATTCCCATCATGCCCTACTATTAGCTCATTTTCTACCAAGCATTGGGGTATTGTTATTCTTCCTCTCCAGAAATATAAAGTATATGAGTGATCATCCCTATGGACTTTCAAAAATTGCTATTTAAATTCTTTTTTTTAAGCTTTTATTTATTTATTCATGAGAGACAGAGAGAGAGAAGCAGAGACACAGGCAGAGGGAGAAGCAGGCTCCATGCAGGGAGTCCGATGTGGGACTCGATCCTGGGACTCCAGGATGACGCCCTGGTCCAAAGGCAGGTGCCAAACTGCTGAGCCACCCAGGGATCCCTGCTATTCAAATTCTTAAAACTAATCTCTTTCTTTCAAAATTGTTTTGGTCATTGGCATAGAGCTTACTTAGCCACTCAAAAGCCTTTAGCATCTCCTTCCTATGGCATTCCAAATAAAGTTGAAATCCTTAAACTTGTAGCCAAAATGCTATAAAATGTAACTCCTAATCTACATATGCAATATTCCTGGTTTTCATTCCTCCTCTACATGAGTCCTTTGGTCCAATGATTGATCTATGTCCCACGGAGACATATTTCCATTCCTTGCCTTGCTAAACAACAATTTATTCCTGTCTCTGTACCTTTGCTTATATTCATCCTTCTACCAGAATGCCTTCTCCAAACCATTCAAAACTCAGTTCAAGTCTCACTTCCCGCAGACCTCTCTTGAACACATCAGTCCATGGTGCTCATTCTACTAATTAAATCAGTGTGCTACATCATACCAAGATTTAGAAAACAGAGGACCAAGCTCTGCCACTTGCCAGCTACATGAACCAGGGCAATTCACTTACCTTCTCTAAGCTTAAATTCTCTTCATCTCTAAAACAAAGGGTTTAGAATGATCTCAAAGAGCCATTGCAGTTTTAATCTCAATAAAGTTTTTGCACTTTATAGTAAACTTCTACTAACTCATCTACAAGTAAAATACCAGATTTGGCAAATAAAAGTACAGGACACTGCCCGCTCCCCCACCAGGGTGCCTGGGTGGCTCAGTTGTTTAAGCGGTCGACTCTTGGTTTCAGGGTCCTGGGATCAAGCCCTATGTTGAGCTCCACACTCAACACAGACTCTGGTAAGTTTCTCTCTCCCTCTCACTCTGCCCCTCCCCTCACTGTTCACTCTCTCTCTCTCTCTCTCTCTCTCTCAAATAAATAAATAAATCTTTAAAAAAAAAAAAGTGCAGGACCCCCCAGCATGCCCCATGTAATATCTGGGGCATGCTTATGCTAAAAAAAACTATTTACCATTTATCTAAAATTCAAATTTACCCAGGTATCCTGCATTTTATCTGGCAATGTTATGCATAAGTCCATGCTTTATAATCACCAGTTCCTTTCAGCTACCGGGAGACAGGGGTTTGATTTACCTACCCCCTAAAGTTTCTGACACAGTGTCATGTACAGAATATGCTCACAAGTGCTTTGTGATAAACGGACACCAACTCCTCCAAACTAAAGCTAAGTGAACATAAGCTCAGAAAAAGTGGTTTACCCTCAGATTAATTTAAAAGGGGGAGGGGGCGTGGAGAGAGCCTAAACTGAATCATTCCTTTCCAACTGCCTTAGTCCCACCTGCTGCTGCCTTACCTCACTTAGGCACCCCGGTGAACAAGCCTATAAAGAAGCTCAGTAACCAGTCCGCATAAATCCTTTACTGGTTACCCTTCCCTCCAGCCATATATACAAAGGGAGCAAATGCAGTTTCTTTATTTCTGTGCTCAGTTTGTTTATGAGACTCTATATATCAGGCTACTGTAAAATACTCCCCATTCTCACTCCCACATTCTTCTCTCTACTTAAGTCAAAAGGTATGTCCTGTTTCTCCTTCCCATAAAAATTGGCACCTCTCTCCTCTCTATGAAAGGAAAAATATCATTGCTTTATTCTATTGGGAGAGAAACCCTCTTGTGTCCTGAAATTTAGTCTGATGGGGGGCCATTGTTTCTGTTAAATAGAAGGAAGACACCAACAACATGTCAGAAGACTTGCAGGCACTGCATGGCAAACAGAAGCTGGACTCCAAAGAGCCCCAAAGTAGGAGTTAGGAGATTGGCATTAACTTTGGCTCTGCCACAACCTCAATACTTCAGTATCCTTTTCCAAGAACAGGAAAGTCCAGCCTGAGACTTTGCAAGGCCCCTTCAGCTTTCATGTTCTATGGCTTTAAGCAAGATTTACATGGAGGCCAACTGAGGATTTAAACTCAACTAGAGGAAATGAGATAAATACACCATTTATAGCAAATCACTCTGATGTATAATGAACACTGCTTCCTCTACAAATGTAATGGGAAAGTGCCGCAGAATTGCCCAAATCATTTATTTACCTCAGCAACAGCACTGCACAAAGGAGCAGAGACCCTAATTGTATTTTATTTCCTTCTTGTTTTGATCCAAGGCTGAGGTGTGGCAATTAAAAAGACACAGAAATAAGAGAAAGAGACTGAGGCAGGAAAAAAGCATAAACTCAGTTACCTGGTGGTAGTCACCAATGTTTTCCTCCAACTTTCCATTTCCTGGTGTCAACTGGCTTCCCAGACAAGCCAACTCCCAAGACTTAGACCAATATGCCTTGCATCCTGACATGTAGCCATCACAGTGCAGCAACCCCAGACCAGAAGGTGAACATAGTTGGAAAAAAGCTAATTAAAAAGTACTTACCAAAACTTTCTCTAGCTCTACTAAGGGAAAGAATTTTAAAAGAATTAGTTGGAGGGCACTGTCCCATATCCAAAAAAAAAAAAAAAAAAAATCAAGAAATAATTCATGTGCACATTGAAGGTGAGGATACATGCAGTCAAAATAATTGGATAAATGATGGAAAATTCAACCTACTATCCAAATATCTGGTCTAATAAACTCAAAACTTCTCAAACTATAGCTGTACAACAGAATTTTTCCACTTTTACTTTGGTGCTCTGGGAGGGACCACATTAATGACACAGCACTTGGCAAAGTCTCACAGATATTAGGGTTTCCAAATAAGCATTTTCTGAAGTGAGTCAATAGGCTCTCACAGTTCTCCAGAGAAGCTGTAGGTCATCATCAGCTAAATATGTACTATTATTGTTTTCCCCACTGAGCATTTTGTAAACACATTCAATTCTCTTGCAGTTATAATGCCATCATTAAATGCCACACAGCGACCTCTGGGAGCCATAATGGCCACCCCCTCGCCCCCAGGAAAGTTCACACTTAATCGTTTACAAAAAGTCATGTCAAACCCTAGCCTAAATGATCTTTCAGTAAAGAAACACAAATTCTTGGAAATATTGACATGAAAGTACTACATGGACTCTAGGGTCAGTTGTACGGGTACATTTCTTAGTGTAAAAGTGCTCACTATATTCTGGAGTTCCCTTAGAGCCAAGGACTCCCAGGGTCCCTTGGAGACCATAGTCCCCACCTTACCAGTTACCCTACTCAGATATCAGTTCTCAGATGTTTATCCCTGCTTCAGGAAAGTCTCCCCTAACTCCTTGAGCAGGAGCTGGCAAACTAGAACCCAGGGACCAAAAGCATTCCACTACCTATTTTGTACAGACCACAAACTAAGAATAGTGTTTGCATTTTTAAGTGGTTGAAAAGAAAGTTCAAACAAAGAACAGTATTTTGTGGTATATAATAACTACACGAGATTCAAATTTCAGTGTCCATAATACAGTTTTATTGGAACACAGTTACGCTCATTTGTATGCATGTTGTCTAAGACCCCTTTCATGCTGCCACAGCAGAATTGCTTAGTTAGATCAAAGACCATTTGGCCCCCAAAGCCAAAAAAATTTACCATCTAGCCCCTTACAGAAAAAAATGTTGCCAATCCCTACCTTCAACTATACGCTCACACGGCACCACACACTTTTTGGGTACAAAACTTACCTCACATGAAAATTTCACACATAATTGATTACTTCAGTAGTAGCCGTTTCTTCACCAGATGGTGCGCTCCATGAGAGGAAGGCCTATGGCTCTTTTTTTTTCTCACCTTTTAGCACAGAACCCAACACACGGTAGTAGATGTTAACTAAATACAGGTTAATGAGTGACTGAAACTGGCATCCCACAAAGCACAACATGAAATGGAAATGCTATTCCAACTAGGAGGCAGAGTGAAGAAACAGAGACTCTGCTTACAGAGTATTTCAGCAAAATTATGTTATGAGAGGGGTCAAAATTAGCAAAAGAAAAGCTTTTTTGTCTTGAGGCTGCTCCACCCTGGAGAAGTTGAAGGAAAAACAGCCATACTCATTAGAGACCATTGGAATCCTCTAGAGAATTTCAAGGGGTTTGGAGCTATCCAGGTGAAAGCCAGATCCATCAGAGATAACAGAGGGATAGAAAGTGTATGTAACAAGAGGAATGGGGAATGAATGAGATGAGCCCCCACATGCCCTTCTGAGATACAATTTATTAGGACTAAAAGGAACTCCATGAGAAACAGAAAGATGTGTTTCCTCTGGACACCACAGGTGTGAGATTAGATTTTTCTATGTGGTAACAGTCTGCATTCAGTCTGTCTACACATAGCAGTCCTAAAGGAAGAACTACATGATTTCCTTCACGTTCTTGAAACTGACCTTCAAATCTTTTCCTGTTTTGATCCAAAATCACTACTTTTCTCATCAGACACTATTTATGAAGTTTAATGGACTTCAGCATTACCAAGAGCGTAGAGACTTGTGTCAGCAAGTCGTTGTTTCCCTGAGTTTCAGACCAGCTGTGTTGGATAGTTATCTGCTGGCCTGTCTTCATGATTATAAATGAGAAGACGGTCCTTCCAAGGAAGCATAGAGTAAAACCACCAGGCCTTTCCTGGTTCCAAAAGAATCAGCTCCTTCTCTATTTCTTCACCAACAAAGAACATTTCTCTTCATTGGTTCACTCTTGAACAAAACTTTAGTAACTACTACATACCAGACACTACTGAGCAAAATCAATAGACGGTAGAGCTCACAGCATAGTGGAAAAAGCAGACTTTTACCAGACAACCACACAAACTATGAAGGAACATGACAAGGCATCATGACAATGTGTAATAGGGAACATGACTTAATTGGAAGGTCAGGAAGAGCTTCTGAAAGATGGGACATGAGAGCTAAGATCTAAAGAAATCATTTTCTCAAAGCACCCATTCCCCAAAATGGTCTTGAGCCTGCAATTCTATGGGATTTTCACCTAGAAGTCTTGTATCATCAATACATTCCAAACCAAATAATCTAGACATAAAAGGTACCACTAAAGCAGACTGGCAACAATGCTCCAAGTTACTAATGTTGAGAATTGGGCTCTCTGTCCCAGGATGCCATGGCCACAGTGACTGGTATAAATGTTCCCAGGCTTCTTTCAAGCCTACTAGGATCTTTATGACCTCAATTTTATAGATGGAAAAATCAAGGAAGATAGAAAGAGGTCAGGTTTCAGTAAAGGTTGTAAAGAAATTCCTCTTTCTGAAAAGATCACAGAGATGAGTTATTTGCTCTAGAGCCATTTCAGCTGGGCCCTGAATCAAAAAGAAATCAATTGGTGGATTAGGTACCTCCTCATGTAAGGTATTAGCAAACAAAGAGGTATTCATTTTGGCTTATCTAGAGCTCCCTCTGTGCATAGAGCCCTTCCCTGAGCATTAAGAGAAGAACAAGTGTGCATTTTAAGAAAGCCACCTCCCCACCCCCGCTTTTTAAGTCAACAGAACAGAGAGAAAATTCTGAGAGATCAGGGAGGACAGGACTCTCCATTCCAATAGATCACCAAGAATTAAGGGAACTACATGCTCGGCACTAGACTGTGCCATCTGGAAGGCTGAAAGTAAGTGTGAGCTGTTAGGGAATGTCATGTATTTGAGAGAATATAGCACACATAGACACACACACTGATCACTACAGCTAAGTGGATGAGACAAGAATCATAAATACCATCGGAGAGCACAGAAAGGTACAAAAAGGTTCAGGAAAGGCTTTGGGACAGCAGTTAACTTTTACTGAGCATCTACTACACAGGTACCAACAACTGTTAACACTTATTAAGCAGTAACTCCTGCTTAAGACACTGTACTAAGTGCTTTAACACATTATCTCACAGAGATAATGAAGGAGGTGCTGTTTGAATGAAGAAACTAGGCCTGAGAAGTAATTTGGCCAAGGCTTCTTAGCTAGCGTGTGGCAGAGTCAAAAGCAGAACCTGAGGTCTGTTCTTAACCCGTAACAGACCCTTCATGCCTGTAGAATTGAATCAAAGAGAACAGGATGTGCCTGGTTTTCATGCCTCTCTCAAGACACCAAGCCTTCTTCCTCTCATTTATCATTCTGTTACCAGTAAAAATATTTGCAGAGGAAAGCTTGGATTCAGTCTGAACCAGCCGACACCATGGCCTGCGTCATGTTACTTATGATAGTCTGTCTTTACAAGATGAGGATAGAACAATTATACTTACAAAGAAGAACAAAGGGAAGACTTTTTTACTTATTCATTCATTTAAGAGATGCTCTGTGACTATAACTGCTCTCAATACTGTAGATAAGACATATGAACACGTCTACCATAGTTCTTTTTCTCACAGAGCTTATGTTCTGCTGAGGGAGATAGAAAATAAATATAAGTAAATAGGTTTTTCAATTACCTGAATAAACAAAGGACATCTCAGTGCATGATACATGCTAGAAGATGAATAAAGCTGGATAAGGGAATAATGAGTGTCAGGGGTGGGACATTTAAATAGTGTAGAAATAGAAGCAGAATATATACCAAAACTCTTGCTTATAAGAAGGGGCAATTGCATAGTATACTAAAGAAAGTAAGGAAGTCATGTAAATAGCAAAAAGGCATTCTAGACAGAAGGACTGTTAACTGTCGGTATTTTAACCCTGTTATTCACCTTACTGGAAATCTAATGATCTCCCTCCTCTCTTGAAAACAGATCTCCCTGGCTGACTGCCCTGGAAGGTTCCTTTTGAAGACATGCCAGGTCTTCGTGACGCCAGGCCAATTGGGTTGTCACTACTCTTCAGACTTGCCCTGAGGAATTCCCTGTACACCCCAGATAGCTAAGGCCTTGAAGGTTCTTTTTGCATTCCTCCCCAGTCACTTTGCATTTGGGGAGTTCTTGTGCCTGACCTCCCTGTAGAGTGTTTTTTGGCTCCGTTACCTCTTTGAGAATTTTATAAACCCTATAGACATCTTCTCCCCACACCTCCAAAGAAAAAATCACATGTCCTAAAATGTATGCATAATATTACAGAAAGCAATTTCCTTAAACTTATCTGTGAATGCCTCCCACATCTCTAGACCTTAAGTTAAGAACCCCTATCATAGAGCTTCTTTTGAGGGCCACTTGGCTATTCTACTCCCAGCAAGAAAGTCCTGCATTATCTACAAAGTCATCATCATTCACGAAATGAGATTCCTTGAGGGCAGGGGCTGTGCTTCATTTTCCTTATATTCCAAGTGGCCTGCAGGAGATTAAAAGCCACCTTGAATTAGTGAGACACAGAAAGGAACGGTTATAGGTTCACATAGCCAAGCCAAAATAGTACACGTTGGGCTGGAATCAGTCACTACCAGAATCGGGGACTTAAATGTTTTCTTCTCTCTGTCTCTGTCTCTCTGTCTCCACACACATACACACACACACACACACACACACACATATGCGCACGCACACATACGCACATGCACACACACGCTTTCATCTCTGGAAGTTTTTTTTTTTTTCTTCCATATTTCAGCTTTTTTTCCTTAGGTCACCTGCCCCCATGGGATAAAAATATAGCCACAGACAAGTTGGGGCTTATATCTTAACATTATATCCAGAGGGAAAAAAATGAAGATTTGCTTACATTTATCTAGTGTTTGAAAAATGCCAGTGAAGGATTCTCCATTACTTAATTTGAGTCACGTGTTTGAGTCAGCTGTGGAGGCTGAGGCACTCTGATTGGCTAGTCAACCCATATCATGTGATTAGGAAAGGGAAGACACTTTTTTCCTTAAAGGTAGGGATACTGTCACTAGAAGGAGAATAGTGGATTGAGGCTTGGCAGATAAAAGTAATAGCTTTTGCAAAGAAAAATAATATTAATAAAACCTAACTATCTCCCACCATATGTCAGATATTGTTCTTAAGTGTGTTTTGTTGATTATCTCATTCATCATTCTACAAGGAGTTGTTGACCAGGTAGCATGAGGGTAGATTATGAGCAATCTTGAAATCTGGCTAAGGAATTTAATAACATATGGTACAAAGTGGAGAGCCAATAAGGATTTTGAGGGAGAAAGTGATGTCACAAAAGTAGCATTTAAGGGTGGTTAATGCAGTGGTTGTCCATTTCTGTCACCAGTTCCCCTGAATGGTGGTTAGGGAGGCAAAGTGCAAAGCCCTAAGTCTTTAAACCCTGGATGGGATCAGAGAATTCTCCTACCAAACACTTCTTTATGTCTTTATGCCCAAATTCCCTCTGAAGAGTCTTCATTTTCCTGGCCATTAATCCCTAGCAATGAAAACAAAGAATGCTCCTGTTGAACTGAGCAGTATTTGGAGAAACATCACCTGTTTATTCCAGGACTCACCTACTAACTCAGGGGAAAGACAAACATTTCCTTCTGGCAGATAAATGCAACCTTCAAAGTAAATTTGAAAGCAGCGAGAGCATTCTGTTATTTTCCCTCTTAACAAGGCTTGATGAAAGCAGTCTCCACAGAGGCTGCCTAATTGCGCGGGGAACTCATCTCTGAGCAGTGCTAGCAGAAGGAACCAAGGACTGGTTAGTACATTTTTTCTGGGGACTACCCTTTTTCCAAAGGAGGTAGGGGCCATTTTACCCATGGTGCCCCAGTTCCCCATGCCTCCAGGGCCCTCCAAGAGATCCCCATCAAGTAGCTGTTCTCGGTGTTTTCTAAACAACTGGCTCCCTACTTTTTACATGGCATGGGCTCTTTGGTTTTCTAATTATCCTGCAGGGAAATATACACTGTTTATTCACTGCTCTGAAAATATGCAAAGTTTGCTTTCTGCTGCTAAGATGCCCGAGAATCCAGGATCAGTCATTGTAGCCCCTTCAGGCCATGTAAGGGAGAACTGAAGGCCAGCTTGCTTCCTCTGCCCTCCAGGAGCACTTCTATAGGGCGCTGAGGACTGTGGAGCCAAGTGAACCATCCTCAGCTCTGGATTCAACCTCAGCTTGGTAACTGCCCCCCACCCCCCATAACAAGTCCCTCTGCTCCTTCCTCACTGCCTTGAGATATCCCAGGTTCCTCCAAACCTGACTAGTCACCACATCAACCAGGGACTATAAGAGACGAACAAAAGACACAATAACAATAATATAATAGTGGCTACTATATGGTACATTTTTGTACCAGATGCTCTACAGAGATATCTAATGATATGCCCCCAAGAACTCTACGATTTTTTCACATTTGAGAAATGAGGACCTGAAGCTTAGAGAGGTTATGTAAATTTACCCAAAGTTAACCTAAGATGGAGCAAAGCTGTGGTCTCCCCAAGGGGAGGGAGGAGGGGAACATGCTCTGAACCCCTCCACTACTCTGCTGCCAGAGGAGGGAGGTCTGTCTTCAGGGAGGCGCCACTGTTCTTGTCACTCCATTGATCAATGTTCACTGAGAGCTATCAGGATGCAAGCACTGTGCTCAAACATTTGTCATGTTCCCTCCCATTCAAAAACTCTCAATCCAGCTAGGAGACAAGATGTACACATTTGACAACTTAATAAAAATATACTCAATAGCCATCTAGAAAAGATCATCAAACACTAGATAGAATAAGCATGGATCCTTATCCTGGGATTCATATGGACATGAGGACGGACTTCCCCATGTTCCTGAGAACAAACTTCCCTACTTGGGCAGCAATGTAGTGGAAGGGTTCGGAGACACTAGCTTTGCTCCTTATTAGCTATGTTAACTGTGGGTAAATGCCTACACTTCAGGGAAATCTACAAATACCCTTAAAATATTTGCAAAATTTTCTTCATATGTTCATTTTGCTGATTTCCCTTGGATCAGTGTTTCTCAACCAGGAGGGATTTTACCCACCACAGGCATTTGACAATGTCTGGATACAGTTTTGGTTGTCCCAACAGAGAGCATACTGCTGGATTCTAGTCAGTAAAGGCCAGGGATGCTGCTGAGCATCCTATAAAATGCACAAGACAGCCCTTGCAACAAAGTATTGCTGGCTCAAAATGTCAATAGTGCTAAAGTTGAGAAATTCTGCATTAGATTCCCCAAGGCATCTCAGCCGGCTCCCAAACAATTAAAAACTGCTATTCCAAAGCTTTATTTGCCCAATGAAGGACATAAATAAGAAGTGCCCTTACAGCCCAACAAATACTTTCTAGCATCTCTTGGCCCACGCTTGCTGCCAGGACTGTCCTCCTAAGGCTCTAGTATCCCTCAACATCTTGTTAGGTAACTTGGTGCAAAATCTGAGCATTCGATTCCATTGTTAAGGCTAAATGGATTGTACCACTGCTACATGCCATGCTTATACATTTCCACCAGGTCATTCAACACTTGGCACAAAAGTCACCTAAAAATGATGAGCATATCGACCCAGCCATACTTTATTGGACATACTTGTTGGGATAGAGTCAGGAGGCACACTCTTTTATGTATTATGCCTAAGCCCCTATGTCCACATTTTCAACTGGATTCCAAGCAATGGAAATGTGGGGCTGTAGGAAGTTCACACGCCTGCAAGCCAGAGCAGCCAGGTCTCCTATTACTGAACTCTGGGGATTGAATCTGGCTTTTTTAATAAAATGCTTAGAGTCTTTATCAATCAGACCTCTACCAGAGAAACAGAACCAGCAGGAGATACATATTAAGAGATCTGTTGTAAGGAATGGGTTTACGAGATTATTGGGGGGCCTGGATGAACAAGTTTGAAATTTATAGGGCAGGCCATCAGGAAGGGCAGGCTGGAACTCTCAGGCACAGACCAAAGCAATACCCTAGAGGAGGAATTTCTTCACCTTCTAGGAAGTCTGTTTTGCCCTTAAGACCTTCCAACTGTTTGAATCGGGTCTACCCAGATTACCCAGAATAACTTCCTTTATTTCAAGTCAACTGATTACGAACATTAACCACATCCACAAAATACCTTCACAACAACCCCTTGGTTGGTGTTTGAGTGAATAACTGGGTATTCTAGCCTAGTCAAGCCCAGCTGACATATAAAACTGATCAGAGACTCCATGGTATCTCAGTTTCTTTGCAGCCTTTTGAACCTCCAATTCTACTATGAATCATCCTGAGAAACAACATGTCATTTTAAGGCTCTCCAGGCACAGATATACCAAGAGGAGCACTTGACTCAGAGGCTACTAGGTTATGTGGCCTCCAGCCTCAAAGATCAGATGCAGAGATGTGGGTTTGGCCACAGCCAGGACCTCCCTCACTGCCAACTGAGGGAGACTGAGAGAAAATGCTGCTAAATAGGAACTTTTCTTCTGTGATGACACTGGCAAACTGCCTGTCTGCCCTGATGAAACACTAGGCAAAGACTTTGAAGGAGCCAATTATTTGCTTGGAAAAACTGGAGGCAAAACATAATATTAATGCAGAGACCATTATGATGATTCATGGCATTTATCCAGGATTTGGAATCACAGAAATTTCAAGCCAGAAAGGATCTTAGAGTTAACCTTGTCTGGAACACTCATGTTGACAGAAGGTAGGACTGAGAAGCCGAGAGATTCATGAACTGCAATGTCAGAAGCTACTCAGTGTCACAGCCAAGACAGATGAAGAGTCCTGATTCCAAGGCCAAAGATCTTTCTCCACATGGCCCTCCAGCGTGCTTGGAAAATGTGCACAAACCTCAAATGCAAGCCTCCTACCTCCTCAGCAAAGCCTGCAGTTGAGCTGTTTACCGCTGGCATTTACTCTGACAGGTATCAGTAACTACAAAAGGGTACACTGTTAACGCAAGATGACAAATTCTAAAATTGGCTTGTTTTCACAACCGTCACTTTTTAAGGGGTGAACAACCTTTCTCTGGTTCTTTACAAACCTCTGGATTCTATCCAGCTCAACATTCCCACACTTCTTCCCACAATCACTTGCTATGAAAATGTCATTATTCTATTTTGAAGAGACTAGAGCAGCTGTGCTCCTTTTGTAATACATTTTTTTTTTCTGAAAGAGGGGAAAAAAGTCAAGAAGGCTAGGGGTTGAAGAGCTTTCATGGATCAGTCGTGCTCCCATCATGCATCGAGTGGAAATAAAGTAGATACTACAATATCATACCCCATGTCAGAGTGGAATCCCCCCACCTCTGTGACTTTATTTTGACCCAGACTGAGAGAAATGTCTTGCTGCCCATTTTCAAAGACTGTATCCAACAGCCCCTCACCTGAAGAACCATCCAATCTGAGGGACAGAAATACCCAGCTCCAAATTCTCTTTCCTGAGCCTGTTACTTAGGGATTTTTGGTAACAAGACAGAACTCTGCAGTAAAATTAAGCAAATGAGGAGCTACATGTTGGGCTTAAATTTCAAAAATTCTAAATAAGGGGACCATATATTATCTCTATAATAGTTTTGCCCTGAGGACTATACCAATAATAAAATATATTTTCTTTTTCCCTAGAAAATGACACAGAGAAAGACAGAGACAGAGATAGAAAGAGAGAAAGAGGGAAAGGGAAGAGAAAAGGATTTTTTGTTTGTTTGTTCTTTTTCCTATTCTTGGCTCATATAAGGTAGAGGACCCCACAGAGGATGTGGCCAGTCCAAGTCATTTCAAAGTATATAGGCCTCTTTGGCCAGTCATGTTTCCTTTGCAAGGAACATGGCTAGTTTACTAATGAGGCTCACTGAGGACAAATAATCACCAACTGTTGATCACTGTCATCAGCTAATGGTATCAAGAATCAGTACTGCTCTGGGGTGCCTGGGTGGCTTAATCAGTTGTCCTATTGAATAAGTGTCCTACTCTTGATTTCAGCTCAGGTCATGATCTCCATTCTGAGACAGAGGCCCACACTCAGGCTCCACAAGCAACAGGGAGTCTGAGATTCTCTCCCTCTCCCTCTTCCCCTTCCCCAGCTTGCTTGTGTTCTCTCTCTTTCTTTCAAAAAAAAAGAAAAGTATAAGTACGGCTCAACTTGCACCTCCCGACACCAAATAGCCCAGTGTTGACGTCAGTGGCCTATTTATCAAGGGAAGAAGCAAGGCAATCACTTTTCCAGAGACAAAGGATCAGTGAGCTTTTCCTTACTTAATGTCTGTATAGTATCTCTCATTTCAGTACTGGCCCATCCTCTACGTAACAAGCCTATTGCCTCAAGAAGGACGTATTATGTGAGTGGAGCAACTAAAGCAAAAACTAGTAACATTCCTGTGTGAGCTTTTTTTTTTTTTTTCTCTTCAGTGGCCATGGTGCCTGCCAGCAGATCTTCTCGGTAGGGGAGGCTTATAGAGTTGTATCTCAAAGCACAGCATCTGGCATATACACCCGTATAACCTGACTTTGTGTCTCAGTTCTGTAACCCTATCAGCTGTATGGTTTGTGCAAATTCCATATACATGGACTTCTTATTCTCCTTACCTGTGAAAAAGGAATAGTAAGACAACCCATCTTGTGGGGCTCTTAGGAAATTTAAATAAGGTAAAAAATGCAAAGGCCATAACACTCAATAAATACTAACAATTACTCTGGGTCAGAGCCTCCTAACTTTCTTCATATCATAACAGACATTTTGAAACAATAATGTATGCGTGGTGAACCAGGAGACTAGGTTGCTCATAAACAAAAAAAGACACCCCCCCAAGCCCCGGGGGCTAAGGGCTTTATTTCTTATCACACCTACAACTCACTTACTAGGTGAGGACCTCTCCTCTCCACAATGGATGTTGCCTTCATTCTGTAGACAACATATCTCTCACAATGCTACCTCAGCCCCCAACTTAAACACTCTTTTTCAGCCAACACTGTTCTGTCTCTTACTCATAGGCAGTTACAAGCCACTATATTTCTGACTAATTTAAAGAGAAGTCTTCTTTAAATTAATTACTCTACACAATATTTCTAGATACGGAATCATCATCAAGTCTTATCATTAGTAGTAGTTAAGATGAAGGGCAATCCTGAAGCTGAAGATTCAGTCACCTAAACCCCTCTTTACCATTACTAAGTGTCTCATGGTGGCCAAAGCAGAACCCAGGAAGGTCTAGGGTCCAAGTAAACCCATCAAGCCTCCATGCTATCTTCATCCTGCCCCCTCTCTGCCCAGGCATTTCATCATCTTTCTTCAGACTGACTTCCCCACCTCATCAGTCACTTGGCAAACATGACTGTCCCTCTGCCTGCAAGTTGACATAGCAAAGGTGCAACTCCTTCTTGATTCTAGTTCCATATTTCTGGAGAGAGAATCTGACTGATCCAGCTGAACTCAGTTGTCCACCTGGTATATTCAGCATAACCAAGACAGTAGTAGGCAAGCTCAGTATAGCCCAGCAACCAAGGGCCATTCTTAGGATACGTTGCAGACATTTAGGAGAAAGATCATTTCACAAAGAAAGATAAGGTCTTACACCCAAGAGCTGAATCCATGACTTTGTCCATTACATTGACTATCTTGTCTTTAGACCTGAAATCCCCACCACAAGTCACCTCTTTGACACTCTAAAGATCCTTGTCAAAAGTATATTGACTTTCTAACAACATAATACTCTAGTTTCAGTCATTAACATCTAGAAATGAATATACATATTTGACATGGAACAGAAATTTTTTGACAGAGGTAGGGAGTTTGGATGTTTGTAGAATAAAGGGCAATGTAAAGCGAGCAGTTCTCTATCCAAAGAAAATGAGAAACTCTCTGGACACATGTAGGAAATTGGGAAGTAGAATATAAAAAGAAGAGGGAGAAAGGTGGTTATGAGAGCAAGGACAATGAAAATGAACCCATAAACCTCCCTAACAATTTCACCCACAGCCAGGACATTAAAGAGCCATGACACTAAAAACTGTTTTAAAATCAGCATTAACTAGTGACCCCAGTTCTCTCCAAAACCCAGCCAGAGTGAAAAATCAGAGCTTGGTAGAGGGTAAAACTGTTCTACCCTGCACAAAGGGGAAGTTAGCTATGGGATCATAATTTCCAAATGAAAAACTAGAACACAAAATCTGACAAAGAATTTGTGTGCTATTTCAGAGTGAATGAGGCAGTCTGAAAAATATTCTTTAGATACTTAAATATTGGATGTTACTAGATATCTCAATGGCATTTGGGGGAAGGAATAAATTATGCAGGAGAGAGCATCAATCTAGGAGCTGGAGAGGGAATATTTAACCCATTTTCAATTTTAAGGAACGATATAACAAACAGCAACACATTAAGCCAGAGAAATCTTTCAGGGGACTGATTGAGGTTATGGTCTATGGAACTGGAATTCACCTCAGACTATTAGTCAATGAGCCAATATTAATTAAGAGGTCACAGGGTGCCTTCCAGTGGTTTTTTTTCTTTCCACAGCAATCAAATAACATTAATTTGACTTATGATGAATAAAATGAGTTGCTTTCAAGGTCCCTTAGTTTCTCACATCTTCCAACACAATCTCAAACAGGAGATCTTGCCCTCCATCTCCCAACAACACTCTTTAAAAATGAAAATTTTAAAAACACACAAAAACTGTCATTTCACATCCACCCCCTTGAAAAACACTCACTTAATTTTTGCATATGACTCATGGCACTCTTTTCATCAGTCAAGATTTGAATGCAAGGAACAGAAAACAGCTTCACTTATTTAAGGCAGAAACAAGAAGGTATTAACAGGCCACTGGACTTCTCAAGGAAGTCAGTGACAGAGGCTTCAGTTCACCACCAAGTAGAGAGCTAAAGGGAGTAAATTTCTCTCGCCATGTCACCTACAAGAGTGAGAAGATGGCCATTTCATAGCTCTTATGTTTATATTCAAAAGATCTGCTCATACTGAACTAAAGTGTCTTAGTCTGACCTCCAAATTTCTAGGAGAGGAAACCTAACTAACTTGTCTTGGCCCAAATCTGGTTTAGTCACCTGTGCTAACACCCAATTTTTTTCTGGCCTCCATAGCAAACCTGTCTCCTGTTCATGTTTGGGTATAGGTTCCTTTGGTCTCCTTTTCCCATCAAGCTGACCACTCTGTTTTCTATCTTTCCAAAACATTTCAGAAGTTTCTGTTTCACTGATGGCACTCTTCCTTGTGTTTCATTGCTCTTATGGAAGTATTCCCTTTATATCATTTCAAAGGAATTCTGTTGGGAGGAAGTGGATTTGGTCATCTGCCTGCCATCTTCACATAATCATCCTATTTTTTTCTAGCTATTTCTTCTTCCCCTTATTTGTAACCCTTCCTTTAATCTCATACTATATCAACATAACTTCAATTACATCACTCTCCTGATCAAAAGTCTCCAAAGATTTCCAATGGCTGAGGGTACAAATTCCTTATCCTAATATTTAAAACTATTTGCATCTGGCCCAAATGACTCTTTCTAGATAACTCTGACAATTTGCCTCTTGAACCTAAGTCTCCAATCCAAATAAAGTTCCCATTTGTTATTCTTCCCCAAGAAGTCACCACATCAAGCTTTTCTCCTTCTATAACTTTGCTTATCTCTTCCCTCTGCCTTTTTTGCTCATGCCAATTCAAGCCAACAATCATAATCCTTCTGACTCTATAAGTCTGAAAAAAAGTTGACCTCCTCTTGAAGCCTTCTCACCCACTCAGATCCATGTCATATTTCCTTTCTGAAAAAGTCATATACTTGTGAAAAAAATCTTTCTTTTGATATTTATCTCCTCATGCCTCATCTCTTCATTACCGATTAATATATTCTCTCTCTCATTAAATTGTAAGCAAATGATAGGGAATTTCTTATTCATCTTTTGTATCCCCTAAAACACTAATACATAATATTGTACATAGTATTTACCCAAAAAGAAGTGTTAGAAAAATGGAAGAAGAAATTAAATCTTCATTTAGACTTTATCCCCTCCTTTCATATATAACTTCATTACTTCTATTACATTGCAGTACCAAATAACTCTACTGTAAGCTATACTTCATTAAATTTGTTTTACATATTTACAATCCTTATTGCAACTTTGTTAAAACTAAAATCCAGGTGGCTCATTCTTAAAATAGTTTCTCATCCAAAAAAAAAAAAAAATAATCCAGCAACCAAAAATAATTTCAATCCCAAATCCTCAATTGCAATTCTTATAAAGCACAAAGGGGTTTCAAATACATAGTCCACAGCACCATAAAAAAATAAAAATTTCTCTTCAGTTCATTTCCATCAAACCTTGCAGCTATTCCAAAGCATCTTTCTCTGTAATCCCCACATCCTCTTCATGCTTTTTCACTGCTCAGCTGCTCAGTACTGCTTGGCTTCCCTCACTTTCCTCTATACTGAACCAGAGTTGGGTCAAGATGGGTTAGTTGGGACAACTAACCACTGAGTGGCTCAGTGGTTGAGCACCTGACTTTTGCTCAGGTCTTGATACCGGGATCCTGGGATCAAGTCCTGCACTGGGCTCTCCACAGGGAGCCTGCTTCTCCCTCTGCCTATGTCTCTGCCTCTCTCTGTGTGTCTCTCATGAATACATAAAATCTTTTTAAAAATGGATTAGTCATATTCCCTCTCCTAGAAATTGGGAAGTAAGACTAAGGTATTTTAGTTCAATATGAATAGACATTTTGAATATGAATACATTCCACCCACCAGTCATGAGAGAAGCCTATTTGACAGAAGAGAACTGTCCTCCAGTAGGAAAGAATGCTTCCTCAGAGGCCAAGGAAGAAGTGGGCAGGGGAACAAGCTGACAATTATAAAATTCTCTTAGCCAAGGCAGCTTGAAGTCTTACAACAGTGTGCATCTAACATTTAAACTAAGACAGCTGTCTAAAAGTCTGCTGCATATTTCTTCAGCCATTATCTTTTAGGAAGAACTTGAAAATAGACAAGTAAAAGAAGCAGAGAGTATCCAAACATGTAAACAGGCCCTGAATATCACAGTTCATGGGTGTTTCAATGCAGGTTGATGAAGATGGTAAAGGCATCTTAAAAGAGTTAGAAAAAAGACTATAAGTGCTTCAGGTGAGTTCAGCAGGCTCACCTGAGACATGCTCTAGAGGAAAGATTGGCTTATTCTGTGTACCCAAGAGTATCTGACTCTTGGTCCAGATGCTCTTACTGGCACTGCAGACAAAGGCCCAAGAGGCTGTGGGGAAAGTCGTAGGACGGGGGTAGCTGCATGGCTCCCAACCCAGGTCCCCAGGTCCAGGGCTCCTCTTCCACTGTGGACTCACTACTGCAGGAAGCCAGCTTCTTAACCCCTGTCTGCCCTTAAACAAGTGACACTTCAGCTCATTTAGTTGTCTAATTCTCATGCTTTTGGTTTTTATTTTCTTTTAAATTATTCCCCCCAAAGCTTTTGCATTTGCATACATTTTTACTTCTAAGCATGATAGTTATTTCTTGCACTTGATTTTTAATCTCATCTACTTTTATGCTTTTAACTTTTCATCCTATCCCCTATATTGTAATCTTTTATCACTCTCAGTTTCCTGGTTTTCACCTTCTATCTCACTGGTTTCTTGCCTTTTTTCATTTATTTTGAATCTCATCCACTTTAACTTTTTATTATATTTTTAATGTTTAATCTTAACTCTTTATTTGGAGTTTCATTCTTTTACAGTTTTAACCTAAATTTCCTCTATATTCATTTTTTCTTCTGATCTTACTCTCAATTTTTAAATATGTCTTCTAAATTTCTACTCTTCTTCATAAAATAAGAAAAGCTCCCTCTTCTTCCCCTTCCCTTATAATTTTCTATATTTTTAGTTTTTATTTTCACAATGACTGTAAGAGGTAAAGCCAAAGGGATGTTGAGAGCAACACCGAGGTGGCTAGAGACTTTCTATTTACTCTTCAACTCCAAATCCCCCTGCCAACCTCCTCCTCACATCCACCGCCACCCCTACCCCCTATGGACCTCCTAGTCCTATTTACAATGAGTCTCAGAGATAGAAAAATCTATGAGAGATAGAAAAACCTGTGAAGTGGCCCTTCCTAGGGCTCTAATTTTTCATGCAATGGGTTCACTTAACTTTCTGAAACTACAGAGATTCTTGTCACCTTGCTTCTGGATTACATGAGGCTCTATAATTATTGCTGCTATTTGATGGGAAGTGGAGCTTTTTGTTGTTTTTAAATTCATAGAAATGTAAAAAAAATTCATAGAAATGTACAGAATGCTAGCATAGAGATATATAGTGAAAATGATGGGCAAGAAATGTGGGTGGGTCAAGAAAGTGGGAGTGGGAGAGGGAAAAATATCTTTATTAGATTTCAACAGTAGCCCATGCATGAAAAGATAATGGCAGACAACAACTTCCTTAAGGAAGAACTCACCATGCAATGCCCTGAATTGCTTCAGTGAGGCCAGAGGCCTCCAAACTGTGGAGCCTCCTCACCAATTGATATGTTCAAGAGGAAACCCACTGGAAGGACTGTCAGGGGCTAGCCTCAAATGACTTATCTCCATGTTGGTCCACCTTTTTTCTTAGCAGGGTCATCAGATGACCTTCTTAATGTGTAACTCCTAGGTCTCCACTTTTTTACTTATTAGGGAAAAGTTAATCTTAGTTGTCATTTCACAAGTAGGGATATTTTGTAGAAAGGGGCTATTAATTTTGTAGGACCCATATGGGGAATATAGGTCTTCCAGAATATCAAAATCTATGGAAAAAATGAGGCCCAATTCTTCCTAAATCATGGGCCTTGTGTTTTCCTCTAGAGTTTTAGAACATAGGATATGTCTGCCATTGGTCTTCAGAGATCTTTCCTTTGCTTCCTTAAGGAAGAACAGGTTTGCAATCCTGGAAATGATTTAACTCAATGTTTAAGTCCCAGTAAAAATGGCAATATTCTTAGGGCACCTGGGTGGCTCAATGGGTTAAGTGTCCAGTTCTTGATTTTGGCTCAGGTCATTATCCCAGAATCATGAGATCAAGCCCTGCATCAGGCACATAGAGCCTGTTTAAGATTTTCTCTCTCTCTCTCTCTCTCTCTCTCTCTCTCTCTCTCTCTCCCCCTCTGTTCTTCCCCTCTCCATGTGCACACATGCCCTCTCTCTCTCTAAAAAAAAAAAAGAAAAGAAAAAAGGAAGAAGAAAGAAAGAAAGAAAAGAAAGAAAGAAAGAAAGAAAGAAAGAAAGAAAGAAAGAAAGAAAAAAAGAAGGAAAGAAAGAGAAAGGAAAAAATGGCAATATTCTTGATTTCATGTACTTCTTTTCTATTAGAATTCTTGCTTGGTACACACCATTGAAAGGGAAGGTTCCCATCATTGGGCCCTACTTCACTGGTGCACATTGATTATAATTTTTAAGCCAGCCTCATAAATTCACATTCCCAGCCCTGTCTTGGGAATCTGGACCCACTAATTATACCACCAATTGCTTAAAACCATTCTCCATAGTCCCTAAAATGCTTGATTGGCCATCTCCCTCATATAAAGCCTCAACTCAGAAAACTAGTAGACAACCTTATTTCCAGAATCTGGTTAGCCATCTTACCTTGGCCAAGATGATTTTGGCTTGTGAGAGAAGCAACTTTCAGCAGTAGCATTCAACACATACTAAGATATATTTCCTTACATCTGGAGCGTGCTCTACAATTACTAAAATTGATCTCCTGAAATATAATCAATCAATTGGAATCCCAAGAATAGGAACACTGATGTGTTGACATTTGAAAAATTTTAATACTACCTACCTATAAAACATCTGGATTTCAAAACATTTATCTCCTACATTTATTGCTTTGCAAGTTTTATCTTTCCAACCTATAGACAAATATTTGACAAAATGAAATTTCAGGTGACTTTTTGAGTCCACTAATTCAAATGATCATAAATTCTTCCTTTCAACCTGAATTTGGCCTCCTGTCTTGAGGTTCACCATGATATGTGGTGTTTCTTTGATTAGCTATGTGATATTTATTTTTCCTGACCTGTTTGGGGAGGTAAGGAATACTAACACTTGCAGGAAGTCCAATGCAAGAAACATTGGAAAATAGATAGATAGGTTTCTTTTGGACTTTATTTCGAAGTTAGAGATATTAACATAAATGAAAAATTTCTCACCAGATTTATTTATGAACAGAAGCCAATTTACCCATCTCTACCTTAGAAGTAAGCATCACAGATTATATCAGAATCAGTCCTCTTTTTTTATTACCCTCTTTAACAGTGATGCTACAACGGGAGTGTCAATTCTAAATGTAAGTATTTGGAAGCCAATATGCATTTTAGTAGCAAATGTGAAGAAATTTGTCCACTCCTGCCTTTATATACTTCTTCAATATAACCATTTTCTACAGTTTATTTTTTAATCTATGTATTTAGTCCTTAGTTTTATCTTATATTATTTATGAAAAGAATCTTATCTCGACAAGTTAGATAATAAATAGGGAAACATTCTTTAAAATTTCTTTGTAGTACAATTCGTTGTGGTGTAGAAACACCAGGAAGTCAGTAAATATTTCTGAGTTATGGGAGTTACAGGAGTTACATCACTGAAATAGACCTTGCTATAGAATCAGTGCATTGGCTGAGATAGACTGATTATAGGAATACCAGTTATGAAATGATTGCAGTGTCATAAACAGTGAGCAATGAGAAACAAGAAAGGATGAAAGAGACCACACTAAAGAAGAATCCACCATGCTTGGTGAGAGAACATTAGGTACACAGAGAACTGGCTTTAGTTCTGTATCAGAACTTAGCCAGGTTATTGAATCCCTCAAAACCTCTTGTTTCTTCCTCTAAAAAATGGGAGCAACAACAGTTACTTCATAGGGTTTTTCTGAGAGTTTAAATGAGATGGTACATTTGGCTGTTCAGCATAGTACTTTCCCATAGTAAATGTTAAATAAAAGTTAGTTTACTATTAGAATATAAGTAAAGGAAACCAATGAGTTAAAAATATCTTCCAGAATTTGAGCCTTCCAATGTCTCCCTGGCGACTGAGGAAATGGTAACATCAGTGACAAAATTGGATAGTTATTCTGGGAAAGGGAAAAATCAATATCATTTTGGGATACAATTATATTCCCAGATTCTATGGGCACAAATTTTAAAATAAGAGGGAAACATTTCATATTACCTCCTGTGTTATAATGACCTTTTCCCCCAGCATCTCCACCCATCTCTTGGAACATCACGCTTAGAAGCGCATCCCATTTGCCTTGATTTAAAAGCTACTTAAGGTCCATTTCCATGGCTCCTTTCTTCATTGATATCAGCCCACTTAGGCACATCTGCCTGCTTTATTTACATGCTGTTTACTTCCTTCCCCAGATTATTAATGAAAATGTTAACTAAACCCATCCTCCGTGGCTTACCACCAGACACCTTTTCCCAAAAGAAAGTACACCATAATTTATCATCAACCTTTTATTTTTCTCTGCTCAAGTCAGTTTCCTGAATCACAATTGGCTTTTTAAACAAAACAATTGGAACTAATTCACCCAGTACATTATAATCACATCTGTCACATCTACAAATGGTAATTGATATGCAGTCCCTGTAAATCCCCAAATCCAAAAGACCAAGAGGGAATAAGATGGTCAAAAAGGAATTTATAGGGGGCAGCCCCAGTAGCCCAGTGGTTTAGCGCCCACCTTCGCCCCAGGGCGTGATCCTAGGGTCACGGATCCAGTCCCTCCTGCATGGAGCCTGCTTCTCCCTCTGCCTGCGTCTCTACCTACCTCTCTCTCTCTCTCTCTCTCTCTCTCTCTCTGTGCCTCTCATTAATAAATAAAATCTTTTTTAAAAAATTTTTTAAGAATTTATAGGGAAAAGTCTGGGATATTCTGTGCCTCTCAAGTGGTAGAAAAGTGTCTGAATCATGCTCCTAACCCCCAAACCAAGACAGTTACATTTCCACCTCACAACATTAACTGTAGATCTTTACTTTAACATTACTGAATATTTTATTCCCTTTGTTTTTAATTTTGCAAAGCTCTCTTAAAAGGTTGTTGTTGTTGTTTTTTTATTCCCATCGGCCTAGGCTAGTAAAAGATATTGCTTAAACTAGAAATCATCAAGTCACATCCATTTGTGGATCATGGGGTGCTCTCTTCTAAAGAGAGTGTGTGCAACCACAGAGCACTTCTCCCGCTTGGGGAGAGAGACATAGAACTCATAAAATAGTGTAAGAGGAAAGATATCTTTAGGAAGAAAATGCATCTGGTCCAATTGTAAGCTCACATTTTAATGGCTCACCTCCCCCTGAGGAAGGTTTGGCCCACAATGACAAGGTAAGTTAAATAGCCAAGGTGGGAATAAATGGCCATTCTATTCCTCCTCTAGGCAGGGGCATCCTCTGATGGGTGCCTCTTGTGGGCACACAGGCCAGCAGTCCTGTCTCTTCTCAGATTCACAGGGTCTCACAGCTTAAATTACTCCTAGTCATCATTGGAAGATAACCAGGTGTCAAGAATGGGCTTCCATATCTGGGCTCCAGTGCTTACTTACTCTCTGAACCTCAACTTCCTCAACCATAAGATAGAGGTAGATGTCCACCTGGCAATATTGTTTGATGGATTCAGTAAGACAACTGTCTTAAAGTATATCCCAAAGCAATCGATAGGAAATACCAAAGACAAGAGGTCGGCTCTCTGCTCCCACCAGGGATGATCTGATGAAAGAAGAGCCTTAACTTTTTTAAGGCATAAATTTGGACGTCTAATGTTCCCAAGTGTCAAGGTACCTGTTACAAGAAAGACTGCAAGTCAGGAAGCAAACTAAAGAGAACTGATGGAATTTAAAAGTGAATCACGGGTTCCAAGGCAGGTGCCACTCCGCCTTCGCATTAGTCTAGTGAACACCTAATGCCTCCTTGTAACTCAGCCAGGCAGAAAGAGAGGAGGACACGCTATTCCTCACACCATCAAACCTAGGTTTAAGGGTAAAATGGAAACTTGAAATGAAACAAATATTTCTTTCCAAGACCATCAAACAATCACTTGGTTCAGTGTCTTTTTCAGAGGCAGGCAATTGAGTTGAACTTCCTTTAGGATATTCTGCAGCAGAAAAAAAAGACATCTTGGAAGCATTATGCAACAAGCTCTATCAGTCAACTAGAGGAGGCCTGAAATTACCAAAACGAGCTTTGAGAAACTTCCCACCCGCAGAAATGAGGCTCCACTTCTGCATGCATCGCTCTAAATCTTGGTCCCTCTCTCCTTATAGCCCTCCTCTCTGTTCCTGTGCAGCAGCATCTGAAGGGGCAGAAAACGGTGCAGAGTTTATAAATCTTTGCACTTCAGATGAAGCTCACTTAAGTTCCCGCCTGAGTCCCATCTGTTACATATTCAACATTTCCCTTCACTTCCTTTCAAGCAATTTTGATGCTATTGTATTGCAAAAGTGACCTTCCAGGAACAGGAAAATAGTACCTCTGAGTTAGTAATCACCTGTTACATCGCCTTTAAAATGGCCATGCAGGTTCTGCGAATTAAGAAAAGATAGGCTCCCTACCCCATTAAACTTGCCAACAATACCCCGAAAGTGATTATGCTCAGAGGGAAAGAGGTGTTACAAAGACTTGACCCCTTCCTGCCCACCCCAGGGTGAGAAATTAAACTATTCAACAGGGGAGGTGTAAGGGGCATTAAAAATGGGCCTTTCTTCTCTCCTCATAGAATACACTGCAGCAAAAATAGACCTGGGGAGGGGCAGATCCTGCTGACAGCAAAGATTCCTGACATATGTAGAAAGAATTCTCCTCACAGGATGGAGCTACAAAGCGGATGAAAAGCAGTCTCAGTTCTAGCTCCAAAAACATAAAAACCATCACCATGAATCATCTCTCCATGGAAGAATCTCGTATATATGAAGCTGTCAGAAGCCTCCCTTGTACACAGAAAATGTACTACATTTTATACCAGAAAGGAGTACTATAAAACTAACTCACGAACAGGAAAAGATAAATGAACACCTCTACCAGAGGTTGGGCATTTCCTAAATAGCAAAGGTCAGGAAAAATTTCTGGAGTAGGACTTTGATGCATTTCTGTTCTCTCCGTGACTGAGTGTGTCCCCATAACACCCATCAATAACTGTCCATCGGTGTTTTATGACCAGCTCACGTTCACCGATTTCACTTTCCATCAGTTTTTTCGGATGGAATGCTGACCTGTCACAGTTCCATATGATGGAACCACGAAGCTCTCTTTGTTTTGGCACTGGTAGCCTTTCATCTATTTATTTTCAGGGTCCCACCGTTGAGGTGAGTGTCCCCTCTCTGATTGGTATATTCAATTTTTGTTCTGCCGGGGACGGCCTCACTTCATAAATCTGTAATTAAGGAAACCACTGGAGAATGTGGTAACCCCAAGGTTGAGGTGTTTTTTGACATGGGTCATATCTCTGCTCCTTTTGCCAAAGGATTATGAAATATTCATGTCAAATTAGCATAAAGAACATCCAGTTTTACGAGGAAATATTGCAGAACAATATCTATAACCGATGCATAAAATAGAAGTTTTCTATCTCCACACACAAGAACAGACTCATATATATCAAGCATTTATTACTTGAGGTTCTTCCTCAAGTCACTGAAATTTTCCCTGTAGTATATAGAACATAACAAACATAATTAAGTGTTCTGTGGTTTAAATACTTTAGGTCTTAAAATATGTATAGATAATCATAAGTAATAGTAATGAGAATATGCCTTAAAATCATTTTGTCATTAAGCCATTTTGGGAGATAGGACATTAAAAAGGAGTTGCTAAAGAAATCTTCATCTGCAGGGTGTTTTATTCTCTCCGTGTTGATTAGGGTAGAAGATGGGGTCACAGCGATACAGGCAGGCCAGTTCCGAGGACCCAGAGGGGGTCCTGCTGGACAGCCAAGTGGGTCCTTGGCTTTACAGAGAATAGAATTCAAACTAGAGCCAGTAGGAAGTGAGAGCAGAGTTTATTGAAGACATATAGCAGATAAAGACAGAGAATCTAGAAGACTGGAAAGAAAAGGAGCTCTGCTTGTGCTTTGGGGTTTTTATTGAGTACTGTCCTCTGATGTATGTGTCCTCTCAGGCATCCAAGAACTGGTCAAAGACAAGTGCTCATGGGTCCATAAGTCACTTCTGCCCTGGAACCAGGGGTCTTGGAGTCAAGGTGTATGGGGTAAGTGGTCATGGAAAATGTACATGATAATCTTACCCTGTCACTCTTTAGATGTTATCTATATTGTGCTGGAAAACTCCAAAGAAATCATTAACTCCTTG
This sequence comes from Vulpes vulpes, assembly GCF_048418805.1. Classification (NCBI taxonomy): domain Eukaryota; kingdom Metazoa; phylum Chordata; class Mammalia; order Carnivora; family Canidae; genus Vulpes; species Vulpes vulpes. Next base: position 75,338,601 of record NC_132783.1, on the reverse strand, counting down.
ACTTTTATGAGGAGGACATACATTAAGGCATGTGTAAGGTGGCGGTGCCAGTCTTGGCAAGAATAGTGGCAGCAAAAGGAACAACAACAACAAAAAAATAGTGTTTTTCATGGGTTCCCTCAGTTTCCCTATCTCAAGAGGTAGCAGATTTATGTAAATGCTCAAGGTTTAGATAGTACATCTTGGTTCTACATATATCATGAATATGGATGGAATGACATTGTGACTTATAATAAGAAATACATATTTGGTCTTTGTCCCAGTTCCTGGCACAGAGCTCCTAAAACCCTTTGAATATCCTAAGTGATGACAGCAGTAAAAGTGTCTTGATATGTTAATGAGGTGACTTGAGAAATAGCTAAGGATGGAGGATGGTTGGGGGACCTGGGTGGCTCAGTCCATGAGAGGCAGACTCTTGATTTCCACTGGAATTGTAAGATCAAGTCCCAGGACCCACCAATTGGCTCTGCCCTCAGCGGGGAGTCTACTTGTCCCTCTCCCTCTGCTCCTCCAACCCCCCTTCAAAAAAATAAATAAATAAAATATTTTTTAGAAAATTGGGGCTTGTTGCCAGAGGAGTCAACCATGTGATTAGAGGGTTGGAAATTTCAGCCCTATGCCCCCGACCTCCGAGGAAAGAAAAGGGGCTGAATCAATCACCAGTGATCAATGATTTTATCAACCATACCCATGTAATAAGCTTCCACAAAAATCCAAAAGGAAGGGGGGTTCAGAGAGTTTCTGCATTGGTAAAACTGAACACATCCATGTGTCAGTTCAGGTCCCAAACTCTGGGGGGAACAGAAGTTCCTTTGTTCCTTATCTCTTCATCTAGCTTTACTATCCTTTGTCATAAACCCATACTCTAGGGAGCCAACTGGCTTCCTGAATCTATGAGCCACTCTAGCAAATTAATTGAACCCAAGGAGGAGGGTGTGGGAACCTCTCATTTCTGGTCAGCGGATCAGAAAAACAGGCAACCACCTGAACTTATAATTGGCCTCACAAGTGATGGAGAATCTCATGGGACTGTGCCTTTAACCTGCGGAATCTCATGGTATCTCTGGGTAAATAAATAGTGTCAGAGCTGGACTAATTATAGGACATCCAGCTGCTGTAAGAGAATTGCTCGGCAGTGTGGAAAAAAAACCCACACATTGTCATTAGAATCAGAATCAAGGCATGTAATCATTAAAACATAAAAGAGAAAAATATTTTGATTTATTAAACTTTCTTCCTCAGATGAAGTGGTCGGGGTAAGAACAGTTAAACATGCAATTAAATAACTGGATCTTAGGGAAGTAAATCAATGTACAAAAAAAAAAAACCCTACTTCTAATGTAACTATTTTGAGAGAGTGAAAAATGTATTGACAAAGACTCTCTCTTCCACCAAACTTCAGTTGGATTTCTATGAGCCCTTTTCTTAAGTAAGCCTCCACCTTGGTCCCTGTCCTGTCCTTGTCAGGCCTGCATAGCCCTGTATTAGCAACAATCCTGCTCAATCAGTTTCCTGAGACTCTCTCACTCATGATACTTGAATCTGATCAAATTCCTCATCTCCCACCTTTAATACCTGAGCATCTCTCCAGCAAAAATCACATCAACTCAGTTTAGCAAGAATCCCCCTACTCCTGATGTCTCTGCTTAGCACTTTCCAATGAGCTGATCCCCTCACTCTATTGATTGGCTAGAAATCTCCACTTAGCCTTGTGGTATTCAGAGTTGAGCCCTACCTCCCTCCCCATTGCAACTGTCCTGACACCTATTGCAAAAGTCCTGAATAAAGTCTTTATCTTTTAACAAGTGTCAGAATAATGTCTTCTTCAACGTTGTTCAGGTCTGTGGACAGAAATGTGGGAGGAGGGTTGGCAGTAGTGAGCTAGCCAATTGTACACATCTCTTCCCCACTTCAAGTTTGGCAACTGTCAAGTTCAGAGCTTCAACTCAGTGACAATGAAAATATTTACACCACAGAAATCACCAAACACTACAAATCAGGGCTTCCCTTGGTCCTCCTTTCCCACACCCCTATCCTCATCCCCACCAGTTGTTAAACATTTACTAGCATATCACCAGCTGGAGGTGACAGTGAATGGTACCATCCCAAGTCTCAGCCTGGGCTGCTATGAAAGGTTTGCATTTATCCTATTAGTATGGTGCCCCCAGCACAACTCGACTGCCAAGTCCCAGGTCCAAATTAAGACAATAACTTGCACAGCCACCCCAGGAGACATTACTTCACGTCTGCCATAGCTGGGATGATTATACACTCAGTTCCCTGCTTATGTCTGTTTCAAGTCTGATTTAGAACTTGTGCAGAGTTTCCAGCTTATAACAAAAGTATTACTCTTAATAGTTGTATGTTTTGAAAGGTGAAATGGATTCAGTAGATTTCCACTTTGTACCTCCAGCTTCTGCCATGGTCTGGTCTTGTGTGTGAGGCACAGGTACAGTGATTAGAATTCTTCACCACGTGTGACAAAATCTGAATGGTGATTTAACACACAGATAAAATAAAAATTCATCACCACATTTATATTTGGTAAAATCTGAAAGATGACCAGTGATAATTCATCTCTTTTTCTGACCCTTTCCAACAGCCCCATTTCAGGGCATAGGCAGAGTGCCTACTGACAAAACAAATTATGCTCTGGCACTAGCAACCAGACTGCTACCTCCTTTAGCCAAGGTGTGGAGAGGGAAAGCATCCCATGGTGCTTCTGGCACTGATCAGCCAGTGAGTGGACAAGTTCCGTGACCCATGCTGAAGTCTGCAAGATGCACAAAGCTGTCAGGCCTCCAGAAAGAGGACTCAATGACAACTATGTGAAATTATAGCTTAGATGTATGAGAAATCGATGTGAAAAAAATGAGTCTGAGCAGTTCTGCTATACTGCTTATAAAATCTCTTCGAGGTTAGTAATACTCTTAAGAGGACTGTATCCAAAGTCAGTTTAACAAATGCAACTGCATAATATGCATTTACGTTATCACTAAATAAAGCATCACTTTTCAAAAATCAAAAATCATTTAAATTAAGTTTCTCCATTTTCTGTTTCAAATTTTCTTGTGAATATAAAAAAGAAGCAATAGCTGTCAGCATGTTGGCTCCATTAGCAGAAGAAAAGCTTTACACACAGATGACACTAGCTTTATATCAAAATTATCAGGGCCCTCAAATAGAAAATCAATCAACTTAATTCTACAATGGTTCTGTCTTTTTTTTATCATCCAATTCATAGAGGCAAAGTAAACCCTTGGGAACTTCCTTCTATCGAAAGTGAAAGATCTGACATTGCTGCAAATATTATTAGAAATTCAGCTTTAAAATTTATTTGAGGAAAAAACATCATTTTTGCAGGGAGGGTATAAATATGAATTTTAGTGGAGCGTAGCATGGCAAAAACAACATTTTTACTAAATTAAGAAACCTATGGAGCAGAGATGTTATTGGAATTAGTTGTGTCGCACACATCATTCATAATTGCCTCCAAGTAACCTATGATTCTACCCACCCAAATAGATACCTTATTACTTTGCTTTTATATACAAAGAGTAACTGCATTAAAAATTTTGGTGATTAAACTAATGTTGAGTAAGAGCAAAACAAGCTTCAGCACAGCAATATATTTATTTTGCTGCTGGCCATCAGTTGGATTTTAGAAAGCTTTGAGCTTTTAAAAAACTATTTTGTAATTCAATTTATGTATACTACAACAGTATTGATCATTTTTGTAAATGAGTCCTCTATATTTTGCATGTGTTTTGTGAAAATCAGTTAAAATATTTTAATGAAAAAACTTAACCAATGGAGCTTCTAAAAATTGCAAAAATTAAAATCAGAGCATGCCAAAGGAAGACATTAAAATGTTTTTTTCTTCAAAGGTTCAGGAGGAAACTAGAAGAGCTCAAATGGAAATGATCATTTAACTTCAAAATTCTATAGTTGTCTCTTAGAATATGCCATCTTCCATAAGTGAAGAATATTTTGATGGCATTTCAACCCTGCTTGGATAAATTTTTATTCTCTAATATACTGGAAATAAATTGATACAGCGTATAGTTTGCCACATTTAAGTCAGGCGAAAGAAGCAAAAGGATTATTGAAACAACTCACCAATGAAGTTTTGCCTTGTAGAATATTTGGTAAAATATTTCATTCGCAGGTGTGTTACTTTATTTTTGAAAATAGCCTTTGAATCAATCCCTTCTATAGATTCACCAGTATAATAAAACAATGTGATGGCCAGTCAATATTTCTAAGGGGATATTATTTTAATGATATTTTAATTATTTTAGCACCTCTCACACCTTGAAAGTCTCCCAGTTTGAACAAAAATTACATGATTGCTCTTGCCATATCCCATCCTAGGAGAAATAACTGGACTTTTCTATCCTGGGATCCAAGGTGAGACAATAGAAAACTCAGAATCTAGCACCATTTCCATCTTTTGCTTCTGGCTCATACTTTGAGGATTGATTTTCCTTGTAAGCAGCAGTGTTTTGAGTCTTCGGCATGGTTGAGCTTGTGGATGGTCTGCAAGAACTGACATACATGCCGAAAGTAAATTGTCTAGATAACTCCACAGAATCCACTTAGCAACAATACTGGGCATATTTATGGCATTAGTCCTCATTTAAATGTTTACTTTTACCTTTTTGTCATTTTATTTTCCTTAGTAATAGACCAAACAAAAACTGTGATTGACCAGACTTTCTTCCTTCCCAAACTGCCCTCATACCGTGTATAATTAAATACAGTGAATGATAGATTTAGCCAGGGACATTATTTACTCCATTGAAGAACTGCTTCACTCAGTGACAAAGAGAAGGGGGTAGATTAGCCATAGCAGGTTACTGCTTTGTTTTTTAAGATTTTATTTCTTTATTTGTCAGAGACAGAGAGAGATAGCAAGAGAGAACACAAGCAGATGGGAGAGGTAGAAGCAAGCTGACCTGATGTGGGACTCATTCTGGGATCATGATCTGAGCCAAAGGCAGACATTTAATTGACTGAGCCACCCAGGCATCCCAGCAGTTTCCTGCTTTCAACAAAGAAGTTAAAGGATGAGTTCCTTTGAAAAAGTGAAAGTTCTGAGTTTGAATTCAAAGTTTGGGAGAGCCATCTCTGATGGGTGATGTGAGGTGAGGTGAAGTGAGGTGAGGTGATACTGAAGTTATAACTCCCAGTATCTCAGAATGTGACCTAATTTGCAAATAGGGTCTTTGTCAATGTAATTAGCTAAGTCAGAAGGTTTTATTAGAGAAGGGTGGAACCTCCATCCAGTATGACCAGTGTCTTAACAAGAAGAGGGAAATCTAGGGGATCCCTGGGTGGCTCAGTGGTTTAGTGCCTGCCTTCTGCCCAGGGTGTAATACTGGAGACCTGGAATTGAGTCCCACGTCAGGCTCCCTGCATGGAGCCTGCTTCTCCCTCTGCCTGTGTCTCTGCCTCTCTCTCTCTCTCTCTCTCTCTGTCTCTCATGAATAAATAAATAAAATCTTAAAAAGAGAGAGAGAGAGAGAGAGAGAGAGAGAGAGGGAAATCTGGACACAGACACACCCGGAGAATGCCTCATGAAAGCAGAGGAGACACTGGAGTAATGCACCTACAAGCCAAGGAATGTCAAGGCTCAGTGGCCATCCAAGAAGCACAGAACAAATCCCCCCTCCTCCCCTCCCAGAGCCCTTAGAAGGATTCAACTCTACCAATCCTTTGGTTTTAGATTTCTAACCTGAGTTGTGAAACAATACATGTGTCTTAAGAAAGCCATCTAGGGGCACCTGGGAGGCTCATTTGGCTAAGTGTCTGCCCTCAGCTCAGGTCATGATCTCAGGGTCCTGGGATGAGCCCTGCATCCCCCTGCTCAGCAGGGAGTCTGCTTCTCCCTCTCCCTCTCCTTCCCCTGCTTGTGTGTGCAAGCTTTCTCTCTCTCTCTCTCTCTCTCTCTCTCTCTCTCTCTCTCTCTCTCTCATTCTCTGTCTTTGCCGAATAAAGAAATAAAATCTTTTTAAAAAAGAAAAAGAAAACTGTCCAGTTTATGATACTTTATTACAGCAGCCCTAGGAATGAATGCACTATCTAATCCCTCTGAACCCCAGGTCCCTCTAGCATATAAATGAAGGCACTAGTAATATATCCACTCTCAGGCTGGTGAAAATTAAAGTCGATAATGTTTGGGGAAAGCGTTGTGTGAACTGTAGAGTACAGACCCCATGATACAGACACCTCTGAAATAAGAGACCAGCCAACAATTTCGCTTCCCTGAGATCTTCTGAAGAACATTATCCACTGCACCCTGACCTAAGGAGGCCATCAGATCTCTCCTGGGAATTCAGAAACTCTGGTCATTCTCTGCCAGGCTCCTGACCTGAGCTGCCTTTTTCCCTGTGCACTGAGAGCAGGGAAAGGCAGCCTGTAGAAAGAAAGGGAAGAAGCAGAAGCCCAAGAGAGGCAGACACGTGAGGTCATGCGGTCCCAGGCAAGAGACCAAGAGATGCCTGAGTAGTCCCTGTGGGCTTTCTCATTCTCGCTTCACATCCCTTCCTCTGGGCAGGGAGCATTCCCTGCCTGCCTCATTTCCTGTCCTCATTCCCTGTTGCTGGGGAGAAGTAAATATCACTGGAAAATATAAATACACACACTGACACTACAAAGGTAGAATGTAAGAGATAGACACGAGAGGGGAAGGAGAGGAGAGACAGAGCTAGAAACAAAGACTTAAACTCACCTTTCCATTCTTTTTTTTTTTTTTTTTTTTGATAGTTTAATTCAAGTCCTACAACCCTCAAGCCCCTACCCCACTGAAACATGACCAGGGGAATAATCACTGCATATTAGGGACAACACTCCTACTGGTTTGGAGAAGAATATTAGCTACGTGACCTTTGGTTAACATTACTTAACTTCTGAGATCTCAATTTCATCATCTATAAATTGGTTGAACAAACTATACCAGTGGTTCATAAAACTGGGAACCCTGGAGATCTAGGGATCTTTGATATTTCCTGTATTTTAAAGTAATTAATAAAACCTTCAAATTCATTTGTCACCAACCGTTACAAGCTAACTAGAACATAAAATCTCTTTGCATTTAGCTACTCCTCAGGCTGATAATAAGTTAGATTGAAAACTCTGGGCCTTAGGTTAATTATTCTAATGAATTTTTGATAGATTTAAAGATTTCAAATCATAGGGTTCTGGGTAGCAATGAGTTAATTCTGGGAAGACAGAAGCTGGAAACCAAAAAAAAAAAGTTATTTCTAAGCTCTAGTTTGGGTTTCATCTCCCAAAAGCCTTCAATTTTAAAGATTTGCAGGAAGAAGTCACTTAAAAAAAAATAAGCATAGGAGACAAGCCCTTGAATAGCACAAAAATGGCAAAAGAAAGATACAGGAACAGCACATTCCAATTTCTAATTTCCTCTCATATAGAAGGTAAGTATTTCAAAAAACAAAAACCAACAACAACAAACTTCTCTTGAACCAGGAGTATCTGAGTGAATTCCAGTGTTGCAAAAATAAAACAACTAAATTCACTGGTTCCATTTGATCAGTCAAAGCCAGATAAATAAAGCCTCTCTCAAGCCAAGGCCTTCCTATCTGTTTTGTTTTTACTCTATGTTACTCTATGTTTTACTAGTCAGCAAAACCCTATCTCCGTTGCCATGAATCACTCAGATCTCAAGAAATCAACTCTCCATGAACTCCTCATAAATCATCTTGCTTCTAAAACAGAGGTGAGAGTGTGAAATTAAAAACACTAAAAAGCAAATTTTGGAAGTAAATGTTTATTATAAACCCTCTACACTTAGTTGAGGCCACGTGAACCTTAGGCAATGCTGATGGAGCTGTAGGAAGGCTAAATGGCCAGCATTATCGAAAGGAAAATGAAAACCATAAAATCTACGAGTTGATGAGGAATTCTAGCATCAATAACTGGGGCGAATGCCAGCAAAGTGCGAGGGTTGTAGGCAGTACCATTCAGAGGCCTGCAACCCAAAGCTGAGAAATGAAAGTCTCACAATAGTATGAAGCGGTTATGACCAAGGACTTGTACTAACTGAGAGCTTCTCAGAAGTAACACTCTGCCTTGGTCAGTTCCATAATCTCCTGTGTCCCTAATGCTGTGTGTCCCAGGATGTTAGTTAAAGATTCCTATAAAGCTAAAGAGAGGGACACCTGGGTGGCTCAGTGGTTGAACATCTGCCTTCAGCCCAGGGTGTGATCCTGGAGTCCCAGGGTCCGGTCCCACGTCGGGCTCCCTGCATGGAGCCTGCTTCTCTCTCTGCCTGTGTCTCTGCCCCTCTCTCTCTCGCTCTCTCTCTCTCTCTCTGTGTGTCTCTCATGAATAAATAAATAAAATCTTTTTAAAAAAATAAATAAAGTCAAAGAGAATTTAAGATGGGTTGTAAGCTATTGACTTATGTAATTTAATTGAGTGGTTGAACCTGTACAGCACCAGGTAAATTTAATAAAATCCCATCTAGGCCTGAATTTCTGGCCTCAAAGCCTTTCAAGAAAGAAAAAGAAGCAAAACTAGGGGACATAGGAGCACCATTTAGTTTGGAGTCAATACACAAAACTCCTGAATTCTAAACCTTTGACAACACCCTTAAGTGAGGTTAGTCATCACCAGGAACTACTCTGACAGGATGGAATAAAGCAGACAAGCATCATACAACTTTATAAGCTTCTGTCTCTTTACTGGACTGCCTCTGAGTTATATCTTTTTTTTTTTCCTAAGATTTTATTTATTTATTAGAGACAGAGAGAGAGAGAGAGAGTCAGAGACACAGGCAGAGAGAGAAGCAGGCTCCATGCAGGGAGCCCGACGTGGGACTCAATCCCAGGTCTCCAGGATCACAACCCGGGCTGAAGGTGGCACTAAACACTGAGCCACTGGGGCTGCCCTCTGTGATATCTTTATAAATATCCTAACTATCCTGTGAATAGCCAAAGGAGCTAAAAGCAATTATAGGTAAACATTTATAATGCAATATCTGAAATCCTCTTCAACTATTCCTTAATTTTTTAGCATACCAGGAGCCTCAGAAAATAGAGATGGCTCCGTGAGGAGCTTCTCAAAGTCAGGAAAATCACGACAACAAATCTATCTAGTCCAGGCAGTTCTGCAGTATATGGGCCAAGCACCCAGCACACCTAAGCAAAGAATGCACCAAAAAGAAACTATGGCTTTTTCCCTGAAGCCCTCAGGGCTTAGACTAGTGCCAGTCACAACATCACTGACAGCTAAGCACAGCCACTGTCCACGCCTCCTTCCTAGAAAAGCAGCCATGGGAAATTAGTCCTGCATAGGTTTCCATGCTATGTACTATAAGATTCCTAGTCATGGGAATCCCTGGGTGGCTCAGTGGTTTAGCGTCTGCCTTTGACCCAGGGTGTGATCCTGGAGTCCCAGGATCGAGTCCCACATCGGGCTCCCTGCATGGAGCCTGCTTCTCCCTCTGCCTGTGTCTCTGCCTCTCTCTCTCTCTCTCTCTCACTCTCTCTCTCTCTCTCCCTCTCTCTCATGAATAAATAAATAAAATCTTAAAAAAAAAAATATTCCCAATCATGGCCAAGGCTGATTGGTCCAGGAGTCAGCCCTGTGGCAAGCCACCTACCAAAGGCCAGCAGAAGTCCGTGGAGCAGTCTGACAGAAGAACCTGGCAGTAAGGATGCTCTGTACTTGGTAGTAAGCAACTAAGCCAGTGAGATTCTCAGGGACTTTCACTAGTTCCAAAAGAGTCAGAAATCAAGAGAGCGATATGAAAGCCAAGAGCATATAGAGAAAAGTCAGTAAGCACAGGTTCTGAGACAGCAAAAACCATAAGTCAGAGAAGAGTATAGAAAAAGAAGGTACTGAGCAGCAGATAAGAGAAAATCTCTACAGAAAGTGAAAAAGGACAAGCTTATTCAGAAATATGGCTGAGTCTGAGGGAGTAAGAATAGGAGTGATGGTCAGACACTGTCATGTAAGAGGTTGAACTTTGTCACTCAAAAATTCCTATGTTGAAGTCCTAATCTTCAGTACCTTGGTATGTGATCTTATTTGGGTGTAAGGTCTTTGAAGAGGTAAAGTTAAAAGTTAAAATGACATCAAGTTAAACTGATGTCATGGTTGGGGCGGGGAGGTGTTAATCCAATAGAACTCGTCTCATAGAAAGGAGAATACATGGAGATAAGCAAAGACTGGGGTGGTATTTCTACAAGCCAAGGAGCGCCAAAGATCACCAGCAAACCACCAGAAGCTAGGCTGGAGGCTTGGAACAGATTCTCCCTCATGGTCCTCACCGGAAATGACCCACCAGTACTGCGATGTCAGACTTCTAGTGTGCAGAACTGTGAGAGTGCATTTCCGCTCTGGAGGCCAGCCAGCTCTGGAACTCTGTTAAGGCAGCCCCACCGAACAAACACACCTAGACCTAGTACTGACTCAGAAACATCTGCTCTGTTCCTTGGGGCCAACGGTTTGGCTACTGGGCAGACTTCCCATCATCTCTCCTGCTCATGTATCCCACAATACCCACCATTACCTGAGATAACTGGAGCTTCTCTGAAACCTGAAAAACTGAGCCAACATGGCAGGAGTTCAGCAATGTTTAGGAATGAGTAAATGAAGCAGTTGGAAGCGAAGAAGCTGCTGCTTCATGATCCTCAAATCAGAGGATCAGGCAATTTGAAGCAACTTTCCAGAGAGCTTTATGGAGTGGCATCCATCCATCGACCTCAATACTGCTTAGCAGAGCTGGAGGAGAACAGCAGGGGAAGTCAGGAGACCTATATCCCGACAAGCTGTCCTCGGGGGAGTGAGCCTGTCTCCCAGCCATTGGTTGTTTCCATCTGAGCCACTCTCTCTAATAGAACAGCTCCTGAAGGAAATAATGGAGACCGGGATGCCTTTGGCTCAGGGCATGATCCCGGGGTCCAGGATCGAATCCCACATCAGGTTTCCTACCAGGAGCCTACTTCTCCCTCTGCCTATGTCTCTGCTTCTCTCTTTTTTTCTCTCTCTCCCTTCCCTCATGAATAAATAAATAAAATATTCAAAAAAATAATGGAGATCAATTTCTACTATTCAAGGTCTATTCTATTATTTCAAGGAAATTCAAGGTCAATTTCTACTATTCAATGCAACAAAGACTCAAGCCAGCATTATGTCTGAGGGAATCACTTCAACTATCCAAAACAGTTGCTTTAATGTTGACCAGAGACCATATCACATGAGTCCTTGCTGGGTTCTTCTAGCCTTTGCTCTTACCCTAAAGTTCATTCTCCCACAACCTGATTCACTGGTTGGATTCACTGACTGCCTGGCACAAGGAAAGAACTGGCACATGTGATTCAGCCATCTGGGCCTCCTCTCCCCACCCGAATTCATTCAAAATAAATTCTTTCAAAAGCACATTATCTCCATTCAAGTTCTACTTCAAGACTTAACAACAGAGGGCATCTCCAGGATTCTCATTGTTGGCAGCAGCTGAATGAGGCTGCTCAACAATACTTTCAGTGCCCACTCAGAAAGAAATGAGGACTTGGGATGGAAACAGGTGAAAGCCTTTCCAAGCTTTGGAGAGAGACAGCGCAGTGCCCAAACTGCCTTCTGGGTGCTCAAACAGCATCACTCATTACTTGCAGTGAATGGGGAGACTCCAGCCCAACCCTGGACAAGGTGGCAAGTGAACATGCAACTTTGCTGCTGATTCAATGTTTATGTCACACATTTGTTTTTAAGATTTTATTTATTTATTCATGAGAGACACACAGAGAGAGGCAGAGACACAGGCAGAGGGAGAAGCAGGCTCCTGGTGGGAAACCCAATGCAGGACTCGATCCCAGGACCAGGATCATGCCCTGAGCCAAAGGCAGACACTCAACAACTGAGCTATAGGCATCCCTATGTTACACATTTTAACATTTAATTTACATTACCTTTTTACCCCTTTACGTCAAATAAGCTTTTCAGAAGAGCAAGAGGGGAACTGATCATTTTTGAGTACTTTCCTTCTACTTGACAATATAATGGGCTCAAAATTCACCTCTTTTTATCTTTATTAATCCCTGTACATGAATATTTTTATCTTCCTTTTAAAGAGGAGTAAACCAGCTCAGAAAGGTTAGGGAACTCAGCTACTGTAATAAAGATAATAATTTTTCTAAAATTGAGTGTTTTTCTGGAACATAATGTCTATCTTGAATCCTTATTACATTAAGTATAAAGTGTTAATCATGGTAGGGGCACCTGCGTGGTGCAGTCAGTTAAGCATCCCACTCTCAGTTTCAGCTCAGGTCATGATCTCAGGATTGTGGGATCAAGCCCTGTGTCACGCTCTGTGCTCAACATGGAATCTGTGCAAGACTCTCTCTCCTTCTACCACTCCCACTCATTCTCTGTCTCTGTTTCTCTCTCTCTCTCTCTCTCTCTCAAATAAATAAATCTTTTTCAAAAAACATTAATCATGGTCAATTCTGAGTAAACTCACTTCAGGATGTCTGTCTTCTCTAAATGTCATACTTGGTGAGAGGTGGAGAGGCAAGAGGGTGGGGTGCAGGCAGCACAATGTCAAGGTTTTTGAGGTATCTGGTTTATGAGCATCATCCATCACCATCCCTGAGATCTAACTCTTCCCCTTAGTCCAAGGATGTCATTATCTTCCCATGCTGTATCCACTGAGGTTGCCATCTGCATTTCCACCATCTGCAGATCCCTGGTCATGCTACCCAGGCTGAATTCCAGGCCCACTTTCCTTTTCCTGACCTGGAAGAATCCTGGGGCCACTGGTTCTCCCAGAGCTCTCCCATGCCCTACTCAAGGTCAGGACAAAAAAAAAAAAAAAATGTCCTCTCATGCCTTTTCTCTCACTATTGCTTTTGCCCTGAGTTCCAAAACTGTATTACAAAACTCCAGAGCAAGAAATTATTCTTTTTCCCCTTTTCCCTCTCATCATTCTTTCTGTGGCCTCCTTTTCCTAAAGCATAAGGAAGCCATGCAACTGTGACAATACACTGGTAATACCTGAAGACACTGCCATGCTACCTTTTGCTCTGTGGTGACTAATTACAACTGGGTTACTATCACAGTTAAAATTTCTTCCATGTAAGTCATCATCTTTTACATTAATCGCACCCAGGATAAAACCAACATAATTTCTAAACAAAAAATATCATGGAAGATCTTCACGAGAAATATACAACCTCTGCAGTAAAAATGATAACAAAATAGGCATCCCAGGCCCCCTTACTAGAGAAGGAGACCATACAGAGGTGAACTGAGCTCCCTGTGAAGAGTTAAGGTGTGAATAATGCACAGAATAATAAGTACTCTTCAACTTACTTAAATTGCAGCTTAAATTGTCTGGTGTAATTGCTCTCTAAAAGTTCCACTCACCTAATATTCTTCTTGTTTCGGTCTGGCATGGCCTGAAATAGTCACCATCAATGGACTGGGTAATAATTTTCAGTCACTGCATCCAAAAGACCCCCAGCTAAATGAGATTGAATCCAAATGTCAGCAGATTTTTCTGGTCTCAGAATAAAAACACAGCCAAAGAATTTCAGCAACCCAAACTTTCTGTCCGGGTCCCCACTGTACTCCATGGAATTCCAAACCCCCTTGCCAAGCCCTCACCCCAACCCATAAAGGAACTTCGCAGGTGCTGGAACACAGGTCTGCCTCCCCCACTACAATCACCAGGCACCACCTGCGATAATGATGAGGCTCCTAAGGAAAAGAAAGCTCCCCCTGCACCAACCTGCTTCCAGTTCCAAAATTCTTGCCATTAATCCTTTTGGCTGGAGCACCGAGTGCCCCTATATTTTAAACAAATGTATCCTCTGGAAGGTATACTATTATACAAGTCATTATTAAGGTAAAATGGTAAAATGAAGTAAAAAGGAAATCCCTAAACAGAAGGAAGAGAGAGGATGAGGATCATGAACAGCAGCAAATTAGAGCTACAGTAGCAGGCATAGCAGGAACAAAAATGAGGGTCAGTATTGGGAGGGAGAAGAATGGAGGGAAAGTAAGGATGACACAGGCTGGGAATTACGTGGTCAAAAGGTAACTCCTTCTAACTCTCCCAAACAGAAAACAAAATAACATAACTGGCTTTCAGGTCAGACCCACAGTGAGAAAGAACCTCTCTTGAGAAAGGAGTCAAGAATGTTTCCTGCAAGTTGAAATTTATCATCAGAGTCACCAACTACAAAATGATGGGCAGGGTAGGATAACTTAACGAATCTGCCCTCCTGCGGATTCATTTTATCCACAGTAAAGAAGGGAGCTCAAACTCTTACTGAAGTGATAACAAGATTATTTGCAAAGGTACCTGAACCTAAGCACAGTATTTCAGATGCGCTCACACTGGCCCAATAAACAGCAAGTCTGTTACCTCCCTTGATCTGAACACTCTCCTCTGAGAGCTACAGAGCTAACCTAGTCCTGGGATGGTGCCACTGGGCAACAGCTGCCACATAAGACCCCTCCCAGGATACCTCCCAAGCCCAAGTCCAGGTCCCCGACGCCGCCATCGGCCGCGGCCAAAGCACAGCTGGCCCGCCAGCAGTCCCCATCGCCCATACGACACTCCCCGTCACCCATCCGCCACGTGCGGGCCCCGACCCCTTCTCCAGTCAGGTAAAAAGCCTTTTGCAAGGAGAGCAAGCTGCTTTGCATTCTTTATTTTTTTTTTATTTTAATTTTAATTTAATTAATTTATTTTTTTGCCACTTTGCATTCTTAAGTTAGGTTTCATCCAGTAAGAAAAATAGAAGGGAGCAATAAAAAACATAGCACGTGATAAAGGCAGTAAAAAAAAAAAAAAAAAAAAACCTAGAACACAATACCACGGATCGGATGGCTTATAGACAACAGAAATCTCTTCTCATGGCTCTGGAGGCTGTGAAGTCCAAGTCAAGGTACCAGCAAAATCGATGTGTGGTGAAGGCCTGCATTCTGGTTCACATACAGCTATTTTTAAGTTTAATTTGTTTTTATTTTTTTTGCTGTGTCCTCATGTGGCAGAAGGAAAGAGAGAGCTCTCTGGTGTATCTTTTCTAAGAGCGCTGATCCCATTCTCAAGGGCTCCATCCTCAATTTAATCACCTCCCAAAGGCCCCACCTCCAAATAAATACATCACATTAGGGTTTAATTTTCCTTATACAAATTTTCGGGAGACACAAACGTTCAGCCCATTGCAGTAGCCTAAAGTAATCTGCTGTCTAGACAAAGCCTCATGCCAGCACCTCAGACTCAACTCTTGGTGGGCAAAATCCTCAAGATCTTTTCACACTAACTTCCATGGTTAGTGTGATGATGATGGTGAAGGTAATAAAAATGGTGATGACTATCAATGCTGATGATAGCTTATGCTGATTCTGTCTGTCAAGCCCTGTGCCAAGTGCCTTAAATGCAACATACATTTTAATTCCACAACTATCATACTAGGTAGGTTCAAACACCCCCAATTATCAGTTGGGGAAATGGCAGCAGGCCTAGAGGAGTCACATAGCTTG
The DNA here is from genome assembly GCF_048418805.1 of Vulpes vulpes. Taxonomy (NCBI): domain Eukaryota; kingdom Metazoa; phylum Chordata; class Mammalia; order Carnivora; family Canidae; genus Vulpes; species Vulpes vulpes. The sequence goes on along the minus strand of NC_132783.1, from coordinate 75,323,082 downwards.
TCCAAGCCTATGCAGTTAGTCGGTGATGGAGCTAGAATCTTAAGTCAGGCCATCTGCCTCTAGCACCTGACCCTTAAACTCTCCATCCTGCTGTTCCCACATGACTCAAGGTTTTATTCAAGCCCTTCTAAAATCAAAATATAAAGACGGAAGGGGTCAAAGGTGGTGTGTGAAAACCAAATGATCTAGAAAAAAAGGTCCCTGCCCACCAGTAATTTATAATCCTGTTGGAAGGACAAAACTTAGAAAATAAAGTATTTTAGAACAAAACAGTTTACTGTGGTGGTAAAACAATGGGAATCAGACTAAACATTCCTTTCCAATTCAGTTCTCCAGCTTTAAGGCTACTGACTGGAAACTCATAAATTCATACAGAAAAGGATGAAGGGAAAAAATGAATAGTCCTCCCCATCCTGAAGGATGCAGTAAAGGAGGCTCTCTTCCTCTAGAGACCCTGGCCCTAGGCTGCTCAGCCCTGGGGAATAAGAGGTGGGGAGGCCGTAATCTCTCCCACTGAATGTTTACACACTGCTAGGGGGGTGGGGGGGAGCTTCTCTCAGAAAAGGCCTGCAGAGCCAGGACTTGAATATTCCCCCAATTAATATCTGAGGTGCCAGAGACTGCAATGCCCAGGCAATGAGCCATGAAAGCCCCAATCAAGCAGAAAAATATCCCCATTGAAGTGAGTGGTCTGAATTCTTCACGTCAGAGGCAGTAACCCCAGAATTAAATTTCATCAAGTTCGAAAATCTCATTACCAACCAGATTATCAATTATTATCTCAATGCCCAAAGATAACAAGTTATTCATGGTCTGTCATCCCAATTGTTTTCATCAAGGAAATGAGAGAAAGTGCCTTCAGAAAGATCTGTCTCCTTCTCTAATTGTGTGACCTGGGGCAGTCACCAGGCCACCTCCAAACTGCTGTGAGAGTCACGTGAGATGATGAATGGGGAAAACTCTCTCGTAACCTACAAGGTATATAAACAAAGTTATTACTCATATTAGATGTGGGGGAACAGATTATTACCTGTATTAGAAATAGCTCCATACGATATGCAAGGTGTTCCATGAGTGAACCCGTCAACTTCCTGGGCCTCAGAATTTCTACGTCCCCACTCCACGTGTTGTACTTCCAACACTCACATCCCCAAACTGCCCAGAGTGCTCGGTGCTTTTGTCGGGCCTCTCTTCCTTTGTGTTGGCAAAAACATGCTGCTAAGGATGCCAGATATTACTCTTAAAGAAATTTAATATTAAAACATACAGGAGCCTTAGATTCTCATTCATTTCTCATTATCTGACTTTATTCCCTCTAGGCAGACTATCTTAATAACCAAACATTTGCATAATGCCTCTCTCTTTATGTCCTTGATTCCAACCAATTGCTTCAGAATATTTCCCCATCCCTCTAATGGTATCAAATCCAATTAACTGATATGTTAATTTTAGGTAACTTGGGATAGTCAGAGCACTTTACTGAACTATTATCAATCATAAACTAGAAAAGAGGACAAGGCCTCTGGACAAGAAAATGTCAGAAACTTCTCCTCCTGCTTCCTCCATTAGGAGAATCATTATAGTGATGGGAGGAGTCTGGATTGAGAATATAATCTTGTGGGGGTTTAGGAAATATTTGTGGAACTTTCTTGGAGTTAGGCATAGCACCTTTGTCTTGTCTCCTGATATCTGGTGGATGTCACATGTTTAATAAAATCTCCCAGTTCTATGAGCCAAAGATCTTTGATATCTTTTAAGACATCCCACGACCCCAAGAAGTCGTCATTTAAAAGGGCCACGGACCAGCACATCCTGCCTCCACTGCCTGGAAAGCCTGATATTCTCTTCACCTGTGAAGTCCTGTTCTGCCTGGGAGAAACAGCTGAGCCATCATACCTTCAAGCATCTCTCTGGACACCATGTCACGTGAGACAGGGCTCTAGGCTTCCATGGCACCACAACAATTAGAATATTTATCTACTGAAACATTTATGAAGTCGTAACTATCTGTATAAATATTTTCCACCAGACTTCAGATGTTGTTTACCCACCTTTGAGTCCAAAGCTCCTAGCACAGGGCCTGGCAACTAATAGCTTGAGAAAATATTTGTTTACACACAGGAAAAAATTGTTTATTAGGCTTTTGCAGAAGAATTCTCCTTGAGGATATCTCTTTGATTTCAAAGCCCACACACACTCAAAAATTTTTAAATGGAGGTCTAGTTAGTGTTTCAGTGTGCCATGCCCTTTTCCTGGTCAAATTCCCAGATGCCCTAAAGGTGTGGATAGATTCCCAAACCCTATATTTTGTAACCTACCTACATTTTTCTCTGCACATTGTGATGGCTTGGTGAAGATGAAATTGAGAAGAGAAAAAGAAGTAATTGACTGAGTAAAATTACCACTAAAAAGTCAGCCTTGAGGATACACTGCAGTATAGCTCCTATTCACTCTTAGACTAAATTAATCATCTCAAGCTGTTTACAAGGCACCAAATATCCGCTGAAATGTCCAAACCTCCACTTTCAGCACTCACTGTTACAAGAGCCAATTGACTTCCATCAAAGTAGTCTGATTCTGGCTTATGAAATCATCAGCAAGTGGGGGGAAGAAGGGAAATACATATAAATATATATAAACATACATATTCTAACAAAATCCTCTTCCTATCTTCCTACCTCCACCTTCTGATGCATATCTTTGGCACAGGGATATTTAATATATTATACTCATAAGATTTAAAAGCTGACAGATTTGCAAAGCCATTCACATACTATAATTACTGGTTTGCCCTTCATTGGCTTCCTAGACTGGGGGCTCTCTGAAGGCAAAAATCAGTCCTGCTAATCTTCATGTCCTCTCCCAACACCTTGCTCTGACAAACTAAGCACTTTGAAAATGGACTTAAATGAATTACAGTGTCACCATGGTCAATTCTAATAATAGCTGACTTTATTAATGGCTATGATCTGTTCTGAGGGGCGATTTCATTCAGTTCTCACAATAATCCTTTCAGGTGGGTATGGGGATTTTCCCCATTTTAGGGATGAAGAAACTGAGACCTAAAAAAGTAACTGATCCAAAGTCACAGAGCTATGTAGGGGCAAGCTGCCCCAAGATGGGCCACTTTGATGTGAAAATTATTTTGAGTTAGAAAACCAGTCAATACCCTGCAGATTCGAGGAAAGCTCTTTATCTCCACCACAAATGCCTAAAAAGAATGTAGACAGATGATGTGCTTCAGGAAGAGAGCTATCACCACGGAGAACTACATTATACTATGAATTAGGCATGGCAGACAGACATTGATCCAAGTCCTCTGTGTCCCATCTTTTCCAAGGGGCCCAGGAAGCACTTGTTTACTAAACATTTACTTTTTCCTCTTCCTGTGAATTGGTGTCTTCTCTTTGAAGTCCCAGACCCCTGATCCTTTGTCCTTAGTTCCCAATGACATATACCTCATTTTGCCTGTTATGCGAATCTCCATGTCTGTGGATTCCCCCTGCATACAAAATTAAATTTGATTCTCTCCTGTTAATCTGTCTCATGTCAATTGGATTCTTAGTCTGTCTAGAAGGACCTGGAAGGGGACAGGAGTTTTTCCTCTTCAACAGCTACATAACAGAAATAGGACTAGACTTTACTCCAGGGAAGTGTTGTTTTTCTTTTCTCAAAGATTTTATTTATGTATTTGAGAGAAAGAGAGAATGAGAAGGGAGAGGGGCAGAGAGAGGGAGAAGCAGGCTACCCGCTGAGCAGGGAGCCTGACATGGGGTTCGATCCCAGGACTGCAGAATCATGACCTGAGCCAAAGGCAGATACTTAACTGACTGAGCCACAGTCAGTCAGGGGCCCCAAGTGTTTTTATTTTCTAAGCTCACACAATTATTAATCCACTCTCCCATACTACCTCTCTAAATCCCTAGAAACCCAACTCCACATTTTCATCCTGGTATTTAGAAACCATATAAGCCAGGCTAAGCTAACTGCTATAGCAAACAGCCATATTCCAGTGGCTTTCATGGTAGAGGTTTATCTCTTATAAATGTCTGAGGCTGTCAGAGATCCCAACATGGAAGGAGCCTAAGAGTTCTCTGTATGACGGCTTGCATCCAGCCTGCAGAGGAAGAGAATGGGGGTCATGCATGAGAAGTTATGACCATCCAGACAACAAGTGATGTGTATCCCTTACACTCACAGCCTCCTGGCTAGAGCTCAGCCATGTGACCACACCTACTTCCAGGGCAGGCTGGGAAATGTGCTCCAGCTCTGAGCCCAGGGAGAAAAGGAGAAGGCAGATATAGGTAAAAAACCAACAGCCTCTACCCCAGAAAACCAGTGACTCAAGAGCCAAGCCCAGCATCAGAGAAATTTAGAATCAAAGCACTAAGAGACTTCTCCTTAATTGTCCTGTAAGATTCCCATTTTCCATTCCTCACTCTAAAGCATTCTAACTCTTTAGCAACCGCAGCTTCTCCTACTGGCCTATGGCAATGTTTCCTGAAGAGATATATTTAATCTCTAAAATACAGGTGTCTATCAGTTATCTTTTGAGGAAAAAAATATTCCAAATTTATTTCTTGTCCTACAGGTATATTAGGACATGTTATTTCCATTGAATAAAAGTTCTTTCCTTCAGGAAGAATTCATTGCCAGATAACTCTTAAGATTACACTCTCTGAATACATAAAATTTTAAATGACTTACAAGAATTTCAACTACAAAAAGTGTATTTACCACAAATTAGGATCATAGATTTGATAAAGTAGGGTTAACCTATGGTGTACTGAGTGCCAAAAACAAGTTATATTCCATTCATTCATTCATTCACTCATTCAATAAATATGTACTAAACACCTATTATGCTGTTTCATCCTAAACCCAAAGGCCAAAGGCCAAGCCCCAAGAAGTATAATACAACCATGTATGATGAAGAGATTAGATGATATTACCTAAGACAAACTTGGGTCAAAAGGCTGTCCCTGTATTCTGTTCCAGAAAATGTCTCCATACCTCAGCAAATCTGAAAGAATATGTTTAAGTTGTATTCAGTCCTGTCTGTTAGATATGGACAGAAGGCCATTCCCACTAATCACAGAATGATGCAAGTAAGTCACAGACACTGACCATTTTCTGAACTCCCTGTGTTTACAGTTGCCCCATCAGAGCTGACAACTTGTTCTGATTCCCCAAGATCCTAAGACTATCAATCAAGTTTCAATGCATCAACATTGCCTTCAACATACTCTCTCTTCTTTCCCTTTCTATGAGTTATGGAGTTTAGAGTCTGCTCGAGTCTGACTGCCTGAATTCAAATTCCAACTTCTACTTACTTGCTTTTGTGACAATTTTGAGATAACCGAGGAATTTGAATATAGATTATTACTAGATAATATTAAAGAATTCCTGGTTGTTTTTTGAGAAGTCCTTACACACGAGAGAAGAAATGTTGATGTTTGGAATTTGCTTTAAAGTATTATTGTTTGGGGGGAGTGTCTGGGTGGCTCAGTTCCTTAAGCAGCCAACTCTTCATTTTGGCTCAGGTTATGATCTCAGGGTGGTGAGATAGAGCCCTGAATCAGGCTCTGCCATCAGTAGGGAGTCAGAGCCTGCTTGAGATTTTCTTCCTCTTCTTCTGTCCCTCCCCCTGCTTGTTCTCTCTCTCTCTCTCTAATAAATAAATAAATCTTCTTTTAAAATGAAATAAAATCTTATCTTTTTTAAAAAAAAGTGGGGAGGGAGAAGAGAATGGTTGAAACAAAACTGGCAGCATGGTAATTATTGTTTAATCAGGGTGACGGATACATTATATGTTTTATGGTTGATTCTATTATTCTATCTTTTGGGTAAGTATGGAAATTTCCAAAATAAAAAATTGTATAATAAAACACAATTAAAATTTCTTTAAAAGATAACCCACAATGACTCCATTCTTGCAACTCATTCTCTAAATCCCCCTCTTTGTGCTGTGAACCTAACCTCCCGAGCAGTACATCATTCTAGTGGTTTCTAAACACTGCCAAACATCAGAATAAACTGGAAATTTATATTTGTGTAAATTCCATAATTTCCCACTCCATATTCCAGGTATATTGAATTAGAACCTGATAATGAGGTCTGGCAATCATGGTCTTAAAAGTATCTCCCAGTTAATTCCACAATGTGTCCAGAGTTTAAGGAGCACTACATCTTCTAAACTTGCCCAGTATTGTTTGAATCTGCATTGGGTCCTGATACCAAGGCCCTCACATCCATGAAAATCACCCAGCTCTTCTGTGTTAGATTGATACCCTTGTTCCTCTGGGGCTTGACTCTAACCTCAGACACTTTTCCCTTTGCACAAGTTTTACCTGGGAGCAGGTCCAAACCCAGGGCAAGTAATTCCAAACCCAGGGCAAGTAGCGCTCCTTGTTTTTGTTTTTTTTAAAGATTTATTTATTTATTTATTTATGAGAGAGAGAGAGAGAGAGAGAGAGAGAGAAGGAGACAGAGAGAGAGAGAGAGAGGCAGAGACACAGGCAGAGGGAGAACCGGCTCCTTGCAGGGAGCCGGACATGGGACTCGATCCCGATCCCGATCCCGATCCCGATCCCGGGGCTCCAGGATCTCGCCCTGGGCCAAAGGCAGGCGCCAAACCGCTGAGCCACCCAGGGATACCCTATCAGTCTCCTTTTTAATGGAAGCATATTCTCAAATCCTTTTCAAAAAGTGAATCAGAGAGTGGATTTTAAAACAAACAAGTTAGCACTACTTTAAAACCCATTTCCAGTCATTCTCACATCCTTAGTACAAATCCCTTAAAACTTCAGAAGTCATTAAGGAGCAGACCTGAAGGTTTTTTGATTGTCAGGAAGCGTTATTGAGATGGATTTGTTGAAGAGATGCTTTACACCATTTCACACTCCTGTCAAAGTTTTATTAGGTTTCTGAACTGAAGATAAATACTTTATTTTTAACCATAACAATCTGAAGCTCTAAGAGAGAAAACGAGAAAGTCAAATTGTTCCAAACCTTCGTAGAGAAGATGGGATTGCACACTTTTTTAAAAAGATTTTATTTATTTATTCATGAGACACAGAAAGAGAGAGAGAGAGAGAGAGGCAGAGGGAGAAGCAGGCCCCATACAGGGACCCCGACGTGGGACTCGATCCCGGGTCTCCAGGATCAGGCCCTGGGCTGAAGGTTGTGCTAAACCCTTGAGCCACCCAGGCTGCCCGGGATTACATACTTTTAAGTGGAACTGGCTATAATTCAAATAAAGGACATCTGCACAAGAAATAACAGCCTCAACTAAAATCAAGATGATCACATAGCAGTAGAAACTGCTAACTCTCCCCACTGATTGTTTGATTTAATTTCCATATTTAGTATAGCTCCATCTCATTCACTCTGTCAAAAAAAAAAAAAAGCCTTCTCTTATTAACCCCTTTAATGGGACCACCAACCTTGACAGGCAGCCTACTTAAGAAACAGTCGGTAACCTCTTGGAGCTGGAAAGAGCCCCAGGGATTATCTAGTCCAAACTTCTCTGATACAGGAATCCCATCTCCGGTGTCATTGAGAAAGAGAAGCTCAGCCAGATTCTGCCTCGGAGCTTTCAAGAAAATATCTGGGACTGAAGCACTTAGGACACTTTGCAGATAACAGAGCACCTTTGATCACATTGTTTCACTCAAATTATATTGCGGATGATGACATGGAGATTTTGAGAGATTAAGTGACTAGCTGCGATGATACAGCTAACCAATGGCTGAGTCTTGCAAGATTTGAATTAAGTCTTTGGACTATAAACCTGTGTTGCTTTTTCCTGCTGCCTCCCAAGGGTGAGAGGAGGTTCTGTTCCCTGCAAGGCATTTTGCTACTTTTGTTGGAAAGCTGTGGTCATTTAACAAATTCTTAAAGAGGCAAAATTCTACCTCCCTATAACTTCTTAAATATTAACAGGACCTTAAATAGAGATCATTATATGAAAAGCACTATTTAAAGCACTTTCCAAATATTAACTTGTTCAATTCTCAATCATGTGAAATGAGTACTATATTTATTGCCATTTAACAGATGAGAAAACCAAAGCTTCAAGTAAATGGCAGAGTCAGAATTTGTTTTAAAAGATTTTATCTATTTATGTGAGATAGAGGGGGGGTGGGAGAGAGAGAGAACACAAGTTGGGGCATAGAGGGGGCAGAGAGAGAGAAGGAGAAGCAGACACCCGAGACCCCTCTCTCTGAGCAGAGAGCCCCACTAAGGGCTCAATCCCAGGACCCCAGGGGTCATGATCTGAGTTGAAGGCAGGCATTTAACCAACTGAGCCACCTAGGGGCCCTGCAGAGCCAGAATCTAAGCCAAACTAAAAGAGTCTATGTCCAGAGTCCAAACCCCATCTGGCCTCTCTCCTCCACTACTGGGACTCCATTCTAGTCTTTGAATCAACACAGAATGAAACTGCTGTTTTGGTCACATAACAGCATTGCAAATATTTGAAGATAGCTAGCAAACTCCCTCCCCAGATCTGTAGCACTCAGGGTTCTATAAGAGAAAATGAACTACTAGAAATGATATATAGAATCAGGGATTTATTACCAGGGTCTGATTTTCTGCAATTATGGGAGCTAAATAGTCTCTCATTCTCTTGTACCTATGCCGGATGCTAGAAGTCATACACTCAAAAGTTGAGATTTGGTAAAATTAATAGTTTTTACTGTTTTATCAAGAGTACTCATAGGGGGGACCCCTGGGTGGCTCAGAACTTTAGCACTGCCTTCGGCCCAGGGCATGATCCTGGGGTCCTTGGATGGAGTCCCATGTCAGGCTCCCTGCATGGAGCCTGCTTCTCCCTCTGCCTGTGTCTCTGCCTCTCTCTCTCTCTCTCTCTGTGTCTCTCATGAATAAATAAATAAAACCTTTAAAAAAAAAAAAGAGTACTTGTAGGTAAATCTGGGTTGTTGTTGTTTTTTAGATTTATTTTATTTTAGAGAGAGAGAGAGATGCACACACAAGCAGGGGGAGGGGCAGAGGAAGAGGGGGAGACTCTCAAGCAGACTCCTTGCTGAGTTGCAGAGCCCAACATGGGGCTCAATGGCACAACCCTGAGACCATAACCAGGAGTCTGATGCTTAAGAGACTGAGCCACCCAGGTGCACCAGGTAAATTTGATTTAAAAAAATAAATAAATAAAAGGCTACAAGGGCATGGCTGTGAAAAATACAATCACCAAATACATGAAATCTTTGAAAAGGCAGAGGAGGGGGTGCCTCGGTGGCTCAGTTGGCTAAGTGTGTGCCTTCAGCTCAGGTCATGATCCCAGGGTCCTGGGAGCGGACATCAGGCTCTCCGCTCAGCAAGGAGCCTACTTCTCCCTCTCCCTCTGCTGCTCCTCCTGGCTGTGTTCTCTGTGTCAAATAAATAAATAAAGTCTTAAAAAAAATAAAAGAAAGAAAGAAAAATACAATCATCACTACTATAGTTTGGCGCCGCTGCTTTGATTCATGGTAAGGAGCCAGAAATTTACCCACCACTGCTTTTGACCTATCAGTGTAAATATAACAGAGTGAAAGAGGAAAATAACACCTTAGTATTATTATGAAAATAGCCTTGAACGTGCAGATCCCCTGAAATGGATTCAGGTACCTCCAGAGATCTGTGGATAACCTTTAACAACAGATGTTCTCTAGTATATCAAAGAAGTTCAGGCATTACAATTTGATTTAGAGTAGGCCACCCAGGGAACCAGGTCTAAGTCAACTAACCAAAAAACCACTCACGTGCACACAAACACAAACACAAACCCACAGCCACATGCCCACACGTTTCTTCAGACTAAAAATCTCTACTGAAAAAAAAATCTCTATTGCCCATATATAATTCCACTGGGCTGGCACACAGAATCCCAAACCGGAAACAAAAGGAACTTCAAACATGGCTCTGTTACCAGTGCTTAGCTTTCCTCAGTGTAGACACAGGGATATGTCTACGTGAAAGAATATCACACCTTGCAAAGGAAGACTCATTATTAGATTAATAACCTGTATTCCCATTAGGACAAAACCATTCTGTGGGTCCCTTGATGTTTTTCCAAATAGCCTCACTATATTCTTATGAGTTTCAGTCCACCTTTCCAGCTTTCATTTTCACATTTGATTCTGCCATTGTTTGTGGCAGAAGATTCCTAGAAGTCCTGAGTTGCAGGCTGGGAGGCACTCTTTGGGCCTCTTCCGTGTTAACAGTCCTTTCTTTATCTGAGAAGAAATGGGTCCCATTAATTGTCACTTGTATTTTGAGATTGTGGTACCACAAGACCTTGATCAAAACTAATTTAATCAAAGTAACAAGAATGAAACTAAAGTTTAAAAAAATGCTACTTAAAATATATCTCTTCTCTTTAAGGGGAATTATGCATAGCTATTATTAGTGATATTTCTATTAGTAATTAAAGGAGCCTATCTCTCAACGTACCAAATAAAACCAAACCTTGGGTGTCACAAAATCAATCACTTAGATTATAAAAGAGGAGCTCTGGTCATCTTACTTCTTGGAGGTAGTGACCAGGTAGTGAATATATACTGACTATTGACAAACCTATCTTACCATTTTTTTTAAATATTTATTTATTTATTCATGAGAAACAGAGAGAGAGAGGTAGAGACATAGGCAGAGGGAGAAACAGGCTCCCCACAGGAGCCCAATGTGGGACTCAATCCCAGATCCCAGAATCACAACCTGACCCGAAGGCAGATGCTCAACCACTGAGCCACCCAGGTATCCCTCTTACCGTATTTTAAGGTAGAAGGAGAGAGAGCTTTGGTGTCCACCACTGTACACACTTTGAAAACCAAAGGAAAACACTTCACAGACAGAAGACTGATAAATTAATGTATCTCATTATTACCTAAAAGGGGCACCTGGGTGACTCAGTGGTTGAACATCTGCCTTGGGATCAGGGCCTGATCCCAGGGTCCTGAGAGCCAGCTTCACATCAGCTCCCTGCTCAGCGGAGAGCCTGCTTCTCCCTCTCCTGCTCTTCTCCTTGTTCATTGCTCCTGCGCTCTCTCTCTCTCTCAAATAGATAGATAGATAGATAGATAAATAAATAAATACATAAATACATAAATTATTTAAAAATACATAAATAAATATCTGGAAATTTTTTTTTGTTCAGTGCCTTATAAAATGACCACTTACGTTATAAGGAGTCTGACCACAGTTTCTCATAAGTGCTGACAGCTTATAAGGTTTCTCTCTCCCTCTTCCCCTTCTGCCTCACATCTGGGTAAACCAATAAAGAAGGCCCAAGTGCCAGAGAAAAACATGAAATCATGTGAGTGAGTCCCTCCTCGTGCACAGGAACTTTCATATCAGGCCTCATCCCTAACCATAATAAAAATTCCAAGCCAATGTCCTCTCCTTGCCTTCTCTGGAAACATTCTGCACCTATCTAGAAGACCTGCTCTGTTCTGCCCAGCAACCTCAATTATGTAAGTAATTAATCTAATTTCTGGAACCTACGAATGTAACAAGGTATCACCCCTATGATTCTAGTTACATGGCACAGTTGATCTTAAAAGAGGAGATTGTCTGGATGCGGTTGATCTAATCACATGAGTGTTTAAAACAGAGAACTTTCAAAAAAATAAAAAATAAAAAATAAAATAAAACAGAGAACTTTCTCAGGCTGGTGGCAGAAGTAGGCAGAAGGGAAGCCACAAGGGGAAGTCAGAGATCAGAGGTATAAGGGAGATGCAACATGACCTTGATGGCCTGGAGATGGAAGGAGCCACATGAAAAGGAATGCAAGTGGCTTCCAGCGACAGCAAGCACCCCTGACCTGCAAAGACATGAGGATGTCAGAAAGAAACTGGATTCCACCAACAATCTGAATGAGCTTCTTCTGAGTCTCCAGCTAAGAGCCTGTTTGGGCTGACACCTTCTGAGATATATTAGCAGAGAACCCAGTCAAGCCAAACCAGATTTCTGATCCACAGAACCTTGACTAATAAATGGATGTTGTTTTAAACTGCTAAATCTGTGGCAATTTGTTATGCAGCAATTTAAAAAAATACAACACGCTAAGCATTTGGCACAGAGAGCTTACCAAAATTGAAAAAATGTAGGTTACCCCCACACTCAAAGACGTTAAAATCTAGCAGGCAAATATATATACTAATAAAAAGGGAGATGTGACAAGTGCTATAATAATAGTCCAAAGAAACTGCTGTAGGACAATGATTCCCAATCAGGAGTGATTTTTGCTCTCCAGGAGACATTTGGCAATATTTGAAGACATTGTTTGTTGTCACAACTAGGGCATAGTATTGGCATCTCGTAGGTAGAGGCCAGAAATGCTACTAAACATCCTACAATGCACAAGACAGTCCCCTCTCGCCCTGACTCACCTCCAAATGACAACAAAGAATTATCTAGCACAAAATGTCAATAATGCCGAAATTAGGAAACCTTGTTCTAGGGGTAGAGAGAGAAAGTTCATTTCCACTGAGGGATTTGAGCTAGCTCCTAAGAAACAGTGATATCTGGGCTAGACCATGAAGCATAAATAGGATTTTGACAGATAGGGATGCAAACATAAGAAACCACTCCTGGGGTCTCCGTTCAGACTCTACAGCAAAGTACATTGTGGGCAGAGCAGACTGTTTCCTTGATAGGAAATAAGTAGCTACCACCCCCATCCTCACCCCCAGATCCAAAGCCCAACATCATTTTCCTTCTAGTTGGTTCCAAGTGCTGCCACTTCCTAATGTGTCACTGAACAAAAAGACTTGGTTACCTGAGGAACTAAAGTTGGTGAAATGTGGAATTTATGAAGGACAGTGTCCTTCATAATGAGAAAATACTAATGATGAGACAATTATGCCCTCAATGTCTTAACAATCTAACCGGAGGGAAAAGATCTATCTACAAATAAGTGCAGCAAACAATTTTATTGAAAGCAATCCTGGGGGACCCCTGGGTGGCGCAGCGGTTTGGTGCCTGCCTTTGGCCCAGGGCACGATCCTGGAGACCCGGGATCGAATCCCACATCGGGCTCCCGGTGCATAGAGCCTGCTTCTCCCTCTGCCTGTGTCTCTGCCTCTCTCTCTCTCTCTCTCTCTCTCTCTCTGTGTGTGTGTGTGTCACTATCATAAAGAAAGAAAGAAAGAAAGAAAGAAAGAAAGAAAGAAAGAAAGAAAGAAAGAAAGAAAGAAATCCTGTACAACTCCTCACCCCAATCAAATACCTCGAGGAAATTCTCCAAGGTCTCCTCAGCATATGTGAGACATACAAACTCCTGCACGCATTTAGTTAACTTGGAGTCTTTCTCTCTCTTTATTTTTTTTTAAGATTTCATCTATTTACTTATGAGAGACACAGAGAGAGAGAGGCAGAGACATAGGCAGAGGGAGAAGCAGGCCCCCCGTGGGGAGCCCAATGTGGGCTTGATCCCAGGACTCTGGGATCACACCCTGAGCTAAAGGCAGACGCTCAACCACTGAGCCACCCAGGTGCCCCTTTTCCTGCCCTTCGGTGCTCCATAGGGCCTGTCTTGCAAGGTGCTCACAGAAACTCAGCCCTCCCCAAACTGAGATCATTCCTGTGCTTACTGCTCACTGTGATAGCCCTCATTACCCACAAGGTTGATTATTACTCTTGCACATCCCTGGTAGTCAAGGGTGTAGGGCTATTGTTAAGTCCAAAAAGGAGGAAAATATTAAGAAATCCAGTCTCATCTTTGGCACAGAACGTTTGTCAAAGCCAGTGCAAGGGGAGAAATGAATCAGTCGCTACCAGCATTTTCATTCTGGATAGCCCTAAACATGAGCAGCTGGGCTGAGATTGCCTTTTTAGAGTTCACGAGGGACTTTTACAGCTGTCACATCTAAGCAAGTCTTAACAACCATTCCTCAAAGCCAGACTTATCTGAAGCAAGCATCTGGTGACAAATGTTGAAAGAATAACAAAACCCTCTGTACTCTGGGTTTCTTGACCTTCGTGTTTATTAATGCTCAGCTTTCCCTTCCCTGCCTCACTCCCCCAATTCTAAACCACAGCACCGAGCTCTACTTAATACATGCTGCTAGAGACACGTAGGATAGAATAGAGCCCTATGGTTCTGTGTCTGACAAAAATCAACATGTTATAAAAGTTAACACATCAACTGACAGAGCAACCAAGGGAGCAGATTTGTTCAACTCTCAGTTGGACAGCGAGTACTTTTTAGATGAACCAAAACTCGAGCACTCTCCACTAAATCCCTTTGTAATTAATTCTCTGTCCACCAAGTAGATTATTTTCATAAATTTAAAACAGCACAGAACTTCCTTCACAGACAATGAAGATTCCTTTTTTAATCCCAATTTGCTCTCCAGAGCTGCCTAGAGAGGAAGCCAAATGGTTCACAGTTTTCCCTTGTGAAAACTCTCCTTTCTTCATCTGGATGGAACTAGCCAATCCTGGGACATCTGGGTGGCTCAGCTGGTTAAGTGTGCTCGGGTCCATGATCTCAGGATCCTGGGATCCAGCCCCACATCGGGCTCCCTGCTCAGTGTAGGGACTGCATCTCCCTCTCCCTCTGCCTGTCACTCCCCCTGCTTGGGCTCTCTCTCTCTCTCTCTCTCTCTCTAATACTTAAAATAGAAGAAAGAAAGAAAGAAAGAAAGAAAGAAAGAAAGAAAGAAAGAAAGAAAGAAAGAAAGAAAGAAAGAAGAAAGAAAGAAAGAAAGAAAGAAAGAAAGAAGAAAGAGAGAAAGAGAGAGAGAAAGAGAGAGAGAGAGAGAGAAAGAAAGAGAAAGAAAGAGAGAAAGAAAGAAAGAAAGAAAGAAAGAAAGAAAGAAAGAAAGAAAGAAAAAGAAAGAAAAAGAAAGAAAGAAAGAGAAAACTAGACAGTCCCTAATTCTGCATCATTTTACTGACTAACTTCAGCTTCACAGGAGTAGCAAAAGGTACTGCCCGGTGCTAAGAGGAGCGCTAAGGACAGAGTAGGGCATTCCTTTGAAATCTGCCTTATTTATACAGAATTCTAAGACTTCTAGACACTAAGTGAGTTCCTACTCACTTCTGAAACAATTCTCCATGTTCCCTGGATCAGCCCAACAAATAAGGGCAGGATTACAGTTTGTCACTGTGCTCCCTAAGCCACCCAAAGGGCAGAAAACATTCAGGCTCTAGAGCCAAGCTTATTTATTAAGGATGCAGAGGAAAGGAAAGAAGCTGTGGTACTTAGCCACCCATCCATCCGACAGTCACCTTACGGACTGTACCTAGATGTAACTAGCAATGGATGGAACACTTGTGGCTCCCATTGACCTTTACCTTGACTCCCCCAGCTGCACTCCGCAGTAGCATCTACACAAGGGACACTGAGGAACTGAGCCTCAGTGCAGCATGAAAAACCAGAACAGATGCCCCCTTAATTCTAGCATGTACCTCTGATTGAGGCCTTTCTCCTAAGCTCCTGTCATTAAAGCAGACTTCTGTTATTCACTCACCCATCCTCCATGTGCAACTGCTTCCCCCTCCTACCACCCTGCCCCCACACACACAGAGTTTAATACACAAGAAATGGAATAATTTCTGATTGTTTCCACTACTGTGTCTTAGTACATTTTTTAAAAGTAACTTTTTAAGTGGGAAGAAAAAGAAAAAAGGAGGTGGCAGAGAAAGAAGAGAAGGCAGGAGGAGGACGAGAAGGGAAAAGCAAGTGGAAGAAGAAAAGGAGAAAGGGGAGAAAGCATTGTGAGTAGGTGCCAGAGTTTGTCTAATTCCATCCTCAATCACCTCTTCATTCAATTTGGTATGTATACAGCACCTCCTGTCAAGGCACTGTTCAAAGCTCTGGAGGTAGAGCTACAAGATCAAGACCCCACCTTCATAGAATTCTTTTTTAAGATTTTATTTTTATTTTTATTCATGAGATATATATATATAGAGAGAGAGAGAGATAGAGAGAGAGAGAGAGAGGCAGAGACACAGGCAGAGGGAGAAGCAGGCTCCATGCAGGGAGCCCGATGTGGGACGTGATCCCTGGTCTCCAGGGCCTGGGCCGAAGGTGGTGCTAAACCGCTGAGCCACCTGGGCTGCCCTAGAATTTCTATTCTAATGGAGCAGGGTAAGTAATCAATCTTTATAATCAAGCTATAATTTATTATCAGAAAGGGGAAGTTTTATAAAAATATGAAGCAGGGTTAGAAGGTCAGGTATGAGTGCTGGGTTCTGAGAGCATGCTGCTTTACCTAGGATGGAGAGGAAGGCCTTCCCTGAAGAAGCAACATTGCAGAAGAGCCATGAATAAGGTTCAGGAACCAGCCAGGAAGCTGCATAGAGGAAGAACATTCCAAGCCCAGTGTTCGAAGTAGAGCCTTTCATGTGGTGATCCTGAGGAACAGCTAAGGGGCAGTGATGGGGTGAGTAGTGAGATATGGGGTCAGAGACATCAGCATGGACTGGGTCAGAAAGGGCCTTGCAGCACATGACTTTAAACCGTATTCCAGCTGTTGTGGGAAGCCATCAAGGTAGTTTGAGCTGGGCAGGGTCAAGATCAAAATATTTTAGGATGATTTTGACTGCTGTGTGGACAGGTTCTATGGGGTGACAAGATGGAAGCAGGGAAACTAATTAGAGGACTATTGTAGTTGTACAGGAGTGACTAAGGGTGGCTAAGGACTAGGGTAGAAAGGAATGGCAGCACTGAAAATGACGAAATATCAAACCTAAGAGTGATTCCAAAGTACTGGCCTGCCATTTACTGCTATAAAGGCAACTAACGGAGGCAACTAATGGAGCACATTTAGAGGTGGGGAAATGAGTTCTTTTTGGAACACACTAGGTTTAAAATGCCCATCAAGCATCTAACAGATACAGAGGCAACGGCTGAGTGTACTTCAGGCTACAGTTGAAGACAGACATTGGGACTGGAAATACAAACCTGAGTCATCTGCTAAGAAAGGGGATTTAGTAACATGGGTCTAGGATATGAGTAAAGAGAGAATATCGAAGATCTAAGAATCTGGCCTTGGATGCTGCACCATCTAGAGCAAAATAAAAAGAAGGAGCCAAAAAAGTAGAGTGAGAGCAGCAGTCAGTAAACAAGGTGTTCTGGAAGCCAAGTGAAGAAGAGACTTTCTCAAGGACAGTGTGACCAAGTGGGTCAAATGCTGTTAAAAATAAAAAAGTAGGACTTGGAATGACCACTGTATTGGGGGTATATGGTAGCCATTGAAATGGACCCTGACTTGTGTTGTTTTCAGTGGAGTTGATGCACAAAATTCTGACTGAAGAGCATTCAAGAGAATAAGCAAATGAAAACAATTAGTGTAGATGAGTCTGAGATTCACTTTAAATGGGAGCACAAAAACTGGGCAATAGTTAGAGAGGAATTTAGAGTCACAGAAGCTTTTATTCTTATGGAAATTGCAGGGTGTTTGTGCTGATGGAAGGATCCAGTGGAGAGGAGGGTGATGATACAGAAGACAGGAGAGAAATCTCTGAAAGTCCATAGAAGCCAAAGATATTAGGCCTCCAATATACAAGTAGTGGAGTTGACAGTAGTCAGGAGCCGAGCCTACTGGGCACCCAAAGGATGGAGAGGAGGCAGGGTATCTGGGTTGGTTAGAAGATTCTATATGGGAAGACACAGAGGTTCTCATCTGACTGCATCTTTTTTCTCAGTGAAATCAAATATGCAGGCTGAGGAAGGAGGGTTCGTGGTTTGAAGAGAGGAGGGCTGTGTAGAGTGAGTTGGGGGACCTGCTAGAAGGTTGTAAGTACAAAGGTACCCAAACAGAGCAAACCCAAATTCATCATCCCATGACCTCCACAGTTCTCTTCCTAAGGTCAAATAACAGTATTTTTAAAGAAGTTCTATTTGAAAACACACACACACACACACACACACATATACACACACACACACACACACACACGAGTTTCTTACTCTCAAAATTTATAATGATTTCTAAAGTATGTATTGATAATGATTGGATGCAAACTCTAAAATAAGGATTATATGTACTGAACTACTGCACAAATGTATATGTTTTATGAGAACAGAGATTTTTATACCATTCATTGCTATATTTCCAGTGACTAGGGCCTAGTTAGGAAATTGAAAATACAGTCATTAAATAAATGAACTGTGATAACACATACACTCTGTGAATACTGTGTAGACGTCAAGATACTGGTCAACAATAACAGAGTGTCCCCAAAAGCCTTAGTGACATTTCATAGCTTTGAAAGTCTAAATGCCATAAGCCTACAAAAAAATATCATTTGAAAGTTAAATTATTTACATTTCTTATACTTTTATGTAGTTTTGTGTATTTTGAAAAATAAATGTTGAATTTTAATCTTTGGTTCCATGTTTGTCACACTGACAGAGCCTGAAAAAATTAACCATTTATTATTTAAAACTCACAGGTCACCATAAGTATATAAGAAATGTAAATAATTCCACTTTCAAATGATGTTTTTGTAATTTCATAGCATTTACGCTTTTGAAGTTTTTAAAGCTTAAAACCACACTAAGATTGCTAGGGCACACCATATATATGAATATGAATCATACAGAGTGGTATGATGGAGCATATCAATCCCCATTTCTTTCAGAGAACACGAGAGAAGAATCCCTCTGGTCCAGCGTGGACCATCATCTAAGGCATCCTGTGAAAGAGATGCCTCCTTCTTACGTTTTATTACTGGCCAGAGGTAGTGCTGGGCATTTGCTTGGGTCCTTCTGGGCACAATCTTTGAGATTGAGGGCTGGGCTCTTTGGGAGGATCTACCCTTGCTTCTCCATACGATGAGCTGTCACTCAGGGACTTTGATTTTCCCTCTGCTCTTAGGGTTCGGGGCCTCAGAGAAGACTGCATTGTCCCCTCTCTGCAGGGCCTGTAGAGGCAATTTGTAAGAGTCCCGCCTCTTTAGCTAATGGGTCTCTCATTTCCTCAAAGAGGGAGCCAGGGCAGTGGCATTTCCTTTATAACAGCTCCAGGGCAAAGACAGACCAGGAGAGAACAGCGTTTGCTCAGTACCTATAGATTTCTGGATAGGTTTGGAACAGAAGTCCAATTCACTAATTGAGTTCCTCTGTTATAGAGAGTTTCACCTGGGGCTAGTTAGGAACAAAAGCTTGTAACTGGAGAGTTTTATTGTTCCTCTCCCACTTCCCACAACTAGTATCCAGAGAATAGAAAGGAGGAGAGCAAAGACAAAGTGGAGGAAGAACACAGAAGGGATGAAACATCCTCTTGTTAGCAGTTTATGAAGGCTGGGCTGGGTCAGCAGAAGAGAGGATGGCACCGTGCTTGGGCCATCCCTCCACCTCCTCCGTGAGGCTTCCAGCTGACGATCTGAGCCACGGGACCTCCCCAAGCCCACTTTCCCTGCATTCTAACCCCCTACCCATCCAGATGATTCCCACCTAGAAATACAGGTTTGTGCAGTGTGCTTGGAAGAATGGTCAGCACATTTAAAAAAAAAAAAAAAAAAAAAAAGCACTGTCAATCTCTTTGGTTGCTCTGCAGAATTTCACTGATTTATATTATTTGTCCCTTTTAAAATTGAGGCTTTTGTACAAAAATCAGATTTGTCACTTTAAGAAAATAATTTCTATTATCTTGGCTATTGTGAATAATGCTACAGTGAATGTAGAAGTGCAATTGTCTCTTTGAATTTTGATTTCAATTCCTTTGGATAAATACCAGAATTGGAATTCCTGGATTACATACTAGTTCCATTTTTTATTTTTTAGGCGTCCTCCATACTGTTTTCCATAGTCTCTGCACCTTTTTACATTCCCACCAACAGTTCACCAAGGTTCCCTTTTCTCCACATCCTACCCAACACTCTTGTTTTTGTAATAATAGCCATCCTAACAACTGTGAGATGATCTCATTGTGGTTTTGATTTATATTTATCACTAACCTAATGATTAGTGATGTAAAGCACCTTTTCTCAAAAAAAAATTTATTTGAGAAAGAGAACAGAGGAGGGGGGGTTGCTAGAGGGAAGGAGAGAGAATCCTCAAGCAGACTCTCTGTCCAGTGCAGAGCCCGAAATGGGGCTCCATCCCAGGAATCTGAGATCATGACTTGAGTTGAAATCAAGAATCGGACACTTAAATGACTGAGCCACCCAGGCACCCTGTAAAGCACCTTTGCATACACCTATAGCTATCTGTATATGTTGTTTAGGAAAATGTCTATTCAAGTTTTTTGCCCATTTCTTAACCTAAATGTTAAGTAAATGGATAAAGAAAATGTGGTATATATATACTTAAAACAGAATATTATTCAGCTTTCAAAGAAAAAGGAAATCTTGCCATTCACAAAGACATAAATGGACATAAAGAAGGACAAACACTGTCAGATCTCACTTATATGTAGAATCTAAAATAGTCAATGTCATAGAAGCAGAGAGGAGGATGGTTGTTGTCAGGGGATGGGGGAAGGGGGAAATAAGGAGGTGATGATCAAAGGGTATAAAATTTTAATTATGTAAGGCAACACACAGGTCAATGGAACAGAATAGAAAACCCAGAAATAAACCCACAATTATATGCTCAATTAATCTTTGGCAAAGCAGGAAAGAATATTCAGTGGGAAAAAGTCTCTTCAACAAAAGATGTTGGGAAAACTGGACAGCAACATGCAAAAGAATGAAACTGATCCACTTTCTCAAACCATACACAAAAATAAATTCAAACTGGATTTAAGACCTAAATGTGCAACCTGAAACCATAAAAATCCTAAAAAGAGTACAGGAAGTTATATATCTGGCATCAGGCATAGCAACATTTTTCTAACTATGCCTCCCGAGGCAAGGAAAATAAAAGCAAAAATAAACTATCAGGACTACATCAAAATAAAAAGCTTCTGCACAGTGAAGGAAATAATCAACAAAACTAAACAGCAACAAATGGAGTGGGAGAACTGTAAATGACATATCTGATAAAGGGTTAGTATCCAAAATATATAAAGAACTTCTACAATTCAACACACACACACACACACACACACACACACACACAAAACAATCCAATTCAAATGGCAGAAGACATGAACAGATATTTCTTCAAAGAAGACAGCCAGATGGCTGACACATGAAAAGATGCTCAACATCACTCATCATAAGGGAAATACAAATCAAACCTGCAATAAGATAGCATATCACACCTGTTAGATGGCTAGAATTGAAAACACCAGAAACAAGTGTCCTTGAGGATGTGGAGGAAAAGGACTCCACATGCACTGTTGGTAGGAGTGCAAACTGGTGCAGCCACTGTGGAAAACTGCATGGAGATTCCTCAAAAAGTTAAAAATAGAACTTCTCTATGATCCAGCAATCACACTACTGGGTATTTATCCAAAGAATACAAAAATCACAAATTCAAAGGGATACATGCACCCCTATGTCTTAGGACCATTATTTACAATAGCCAAATTATGGAGGCAGCCCAACTATTCATTGATTGATAAATGGATGAAGATGTGGCATATATACCCAATGGAATATTACTTAGCCATCAAAAGAATGATATCTTGTGATTTGTAATGACATGGATGGAGCTAGAGAGTATTATGCTAAGTGAAATAAGTCAGTTAGAGAAAGACAATGACCATATGATTTCACCCATATGTCAAATTCAAGAAACAAAACAAATGACCAAAGGGGAAAAAGGGGTGGGGGAGACAGAGAGACAAACCAAGAAACAGACTCTTAACTACAGAGAACAAACTGATGGTTCCCAGAGGGGAGGTGGGCAGGGGGGATGGGGGAAATAGGTGAAATAGGGATTAAGGAGTGCACATGTTGTGATGAGCATCTGGTGATGTATGGAAGTGTTGAATCACTATATTACACACCTAAAACTAATACTATAACATATGTTAATTATACTTAAAATTTTTAAATTTTATTATGTAAATGAGTTCTAGAGATCTACTATACAGCATGGTCCTTATAGCTACTAATGCATTGCATATTGAAAATTTGCTAAGATATATCTTACATTAAATGTTCCTACAACAAATAATAATTAATAATAATAATAATAAAGGGGGGGGCAGAAGAAAACTAAGAGGTGATGGCCTTGATGGTTATAATGAATTCATTGGTGCATACTCATCCCCACACTCATCAAGTAACATACATTAAATATGTATAGCTTTTTACATGTCAATAATAACAATAATTTAATAACACATTTCAATAATTGACAGAAGCTTAGAAACAGCAGCCTATTTGTTTGGACCAAGGCAGACTGCACACAGAACTGCTTTACTCATGTCATCTTCCTCCCTAGAGAGGAGAGTCACTTCAGATTCTATCCCTTGCCTTTGATATGAACAGTGAGAATTGCAATATAAATAAAATATTTTTAAAACAGTATCAGATTGATACTGAAAGGTTACCAAAGTAATTATAAGTGCATTGTCCTGAAAAATACACAAAATTGTGGCAAAGAGAAAAAACTCTTAACACTGAAATAGTTGGCATATGACCATGTTTTTTAACACTTTATAACTGAAATTTTGAGAGATAAAAAAATGAGAGAAAAGTAAAATGGAGAACCAAGAATCCACCACTCATTTTTAACATGCTGCTAGCAAAAAATGGGTATCCTGGTTTCTTCAGTTCTCCATTTTCCTTATGCCTAACTACAGGGGTTTTTTTTTACGCTTTTGACCTTTTTTATATTTTTTTTTATATTTTTAAAAATCCAGAAATACATTTTCACCCACAAATAGTTCTGTGTGTATCATCAAACATTATACACTCTTTTATTAAGAGAGCAAAATATCTTTATCTTTGATGCATATAAAAATAACAATTATTTAATATCAAATAGAGGGTCAGTGATCAAATGTTTCCAATGATCTCAGTAAGGCTTGGCTTTTACAGTTGGTGCATGTGAATCCAAATCTAAAGGATGTATCTTTGTTTAGCTTGGCTACATCATATATTTCTTGACTGTCTTTTAATCTATAAGTTCCTCTCTCCCCTTTTTTATTATTTATTTGTTGAAGAAACTAGTTCATTTGTCCATAGATTTTCTCACCTTCTCTATTTGGTGTATTACAATCAATTAAGGTTGCTTAACACTTTCCTCTATTTCTACAGTTCCTGTTAAAGAAAAAAAAATTAGAGGCTTTATTAGAATCAGGCTTGAATTTGGCAAGAGTAATTTTTTAAAGATTTTTATCTATTTATTTGAGAGAGAGAGCATAAACAGGGGGAGAAGGAGAGGGAGAAGTAGACTCCCCGCTGAGCAGGGAGCCTGACATGGGGCTCCGCCCCAGGATCATGATCTGTGCCAAAGGCAGGTGCATAATGATTGAGAGTGATACACATGATATTCACAGGTCCTGCCCACACACAAAGGGAGGGGACAACCTAAAGTGTCTACACCAAGGGGTGGGAACCTTGGAGGCCATCTCAAGCATTCTATCTACCACGGTAAGGATATCTAAAAGGCACTCCTATTTCTTCTCTAAACGTTTTCTTATATATTTGCTCATTTTAAGCAAAGATATAAGAAAACTGTAAATCTTACTTAAAGGAGTAGGAAATATTTGGCTTATGATTCACTTGGTATTGCTGAGTGAAACTGACAACTTTACCCATGAAATGATCACCTAATTCTGGAGCAAGTGGGGAGCCCAGGGAAAGAACAGCTCAGCTCTTGGAGGTCACCTCAAGGCAGACCTGGCTCCCTCAACCAGCAATTTCCTGCTCTGCTCACTGCCAAGGCCCAGCCACACGTCTGGATTCAGACAGTCCTCCCACATTCCCTCCCCAACCTTTCAGAGATTATTTCCATGTTAGGTTAATTTGGTCTGTTATAGCATATCCCCTTTGTAGAAACCTACAGGATGCTCTCCTGTGTATAAGGCTCCTTTCACTTAGAGTGAAGCTTTCGTGAATCCTCCACGTTGTTAGCAGCTATCAAGGTTTACTCCTTTTAATCCTACAACTCAGCAATTTCACTACTGGGTTTTTACCCCAAAGATACAAATGTAGTGATCCGAAGGGGCACCTGCACCCTGATTTTATAGCAGCAATGTCCACAATAGCCAAACCATGGAAAGAGCCCAGATGTCTAAGAGATGAGTGGATAAAGAAGATGTGGTGTATATATATATTATATAATGTGGTATATATGTGGTATATATATTATATATAATAATATGTATATATAAAATGGAATATTACTCAGCCATCAAAAAATGAAATCTTGCCATTTACAACAATGTGGATGGAACTAGAGGGCATTATGCTAAGTGAAATGTCAGTCAGAGAAAGACAATTACCATATGATCTCATTCATATGTGGAATTTAAGAAACAAAACAGAGGATCATAGGGGAAGAGAGGAAAAAAATAAAACAAGATGAAATTAGAGAGGAAGACAAACCATTAGAGATTTCTTAACCATAGGAAACAAACTGAGGGTCATTGGAGGGGGAAAGGAGAGAAGATGGGGTAACTGGGTGATGAGCATTAAGGAGGGCACGTGATGTAATGAGCACTGGGTGTTATACAAGACTGATGAATCACTGACCTCTACCTCTGAAACCAGTAATACATTATATGTTAATTAATTGAATTTAAATTGTTTTTAAAGTGGGGGGAGGGGAGATTTACTCATTTCGAGAGCTGAGTAGTTATAAACACACCAAAGTTTGTTTTCCATTATTTTATAGATGGACACCTGTGATATTTCCAGGTTTGGCCTCATTTCAATAAAGCTGCTATGAATACCCTGGTACAAGGGTCTTTGTGTACATAAATTTTCATTTTTCTTGAGTAAATATTTAGGAATAAAACTGTTAAGTCAGGATAGGTATAGTTGTATAAGAAACTACAAGAATGTCTCTCAAAGTGAGAGACTTTATATTCTCAACTGTATTTGAGATTTCCAGATGCTCCAGATCTCTGCTGACATTTGAAGCTATCAGGCTTTTTTCAACTTAATCCATTTTGGTGAGTATGTAATGGCAACTCACTGTGGTTTTAATCTTCCTCTTCCTGATGACTAATGATGGGTTTTTTTTATGTGATTATTGGACATTTGTGCATCTTCCTTACAAATGTTATACCCATATTTTATTGAGGAGTTTGGCATTTTATTACCGAGTTGTAGGACTTCTTCACTGGCCCTTTGTTAGATATACGGTCTGCAAATATTTTTCCCAGCCGGCGCCTTGCCAGCTCACTTTCTGAATTGTGCCTTTTGATGAGAAAAAGTTTGAAGTCTGTCCTATGTCTTTTAATCTTGTTTATGGTTTTTAAATAAAAGGATTTTCATTTCATTGGAGTCATATTTCTCAGTATTTTATGATGTTTAATCTTAACTCCTTTATATCCCAAAATTATAAATAGCATCTCCTATCCTTTTTTCTAAACCCTCATAATTTTGTTTTTAATATTTGGTATCTTCAGTCCAGCTGAAATCTGTTTATGAAGTGGTTTGAGGCTAAGATCTCAGTCTTTTCTGCAGATGTACAACCAAGGTCTCAACCACACATATCAAGGAGGCTGCTATCTTCCTTCTTCCCCTCTTTTGATTTTCCCCCTCTGAATTCTCCTTCAGCCATCAGCTTCCACGGGTTCAATAAACAAGTATACTCTGATGAAGCTAAAAGTCTTCTCTAGCCTACGGTGGCAACTCCAGACTCCTCTCCCTCCACTGCTTATGCTCCCGCCATCCAGCCTAATGGAAAATATTCCTATATACATATAAAATCTGACACTTCTTTCCCTCCACTGCTATCACTGCATCCAAGTCATCATTACACCTGATTTGGATGCCAGCCTTAGCCTCCTGATCAGTCTTCCTGCTTCCACCATCAAGCAGCAAACAGAATGATCTCATTAAAACTTGTCAGATCAAGTCATCCTTTGCTCTAACCCTCCAAACATTCCCATCACCAAATAAATGTCAACTTTCTTACAATAGCCTGCAAGGTCCTCATAGCCTGGGCACCTCCTTTCCTCTCTGTTCCCTTTTTTTCCTGCTCTCCCACTTGCTGGTCCCATTCTAGATCCATTAGTTTACTTCCTTGCTTCTGAGAATACCAAGCATCATTCCACCTCAGTTTAGGAGTGGCTATTCCCACTTTCTGGAATGCTTTTCCCTTATATCTCCATGATCCACTTAATTGTTTAAATCTTACCTTCCAGTAAGGGTTGCTTTATCCACTCTGTTAAAATTGAAACCTATGCTTCTCTCTATCCCAATCTCAACCCCTATATACTACTTTATTCTCCACAGCATTTGTTACTAGCTAACCTACCAGATAATTCACTTATTATGTTTATTATTTTTCCCCCTCCAACTAGAATATAGGCCCCACAATGGACCAGGGATTTTGCCTTTCTGTAATTGATGCTACTACCTAAAGTGGTCCTTAGCACATTCCAGATGTTCAGTAAATGTGTGACAATGATTGAATGAACTGCCTCCTGAACCTTCCAAAGGCTTCTCACACTATTAAAAACTTCACTTGTATTATTTTTGTCAAAACCATTCGTGTCTATTTTACCTACAAGAGATGACTAGAAGAGGTGAGGTTTCATGGCAGTTCTCTACCTTGCCTCCCTCTCCTGTCACTGCCTCGCCATCCCCACCAGCAGCTGAGGATCTCACTGTCTCGTCTTTGCTAGGGTCACCCTGAGTCTCCCAACAAGCCTCTTTGCCTCTGCTCTGGTTCCTTTTAATTCTTCCCTTCTCACACAGCCACAGAGTTGTTTCTAAAGTCTACATATAATATTGCCCCTTGTTTGCCCACATTCATTTCATGACTCTGCTCAGTCTCAGGGTGCTGGACCAATGCCCCATCTTGGTATATAAGTCTGTCCACAGCCTGCTCTGCTGAATCCTGTGGTGGCATCCCCCAGCCCCTGGTTCACCCCTTGGCCACACCTGACTCCCGCCCGGTGCCCCCTGGCTCGAGAACTCACTCCCTACCTGAACATTTCACATACTATTTCCTTGACCCGGAAATAGCCCTTCTCCACTGGCCGCTTCCTCTTTCTTCTTTAAAGAGCAGCTTGAAATTGCTTTCCTTCTCTGTCACATTTAGTTTCATATCCTTCCCAGGTGCTCCCATTACCCTAGCACTTGACCTGCCAGTTGTCATTTTTGGTCTACTCATCTATCTTCCACACTACACTGTAAACTCCTCTGGGGCAAGAGATCTCTTTCAACTCTATCACTAGGGCCTAGTAGTAGTAGACAGAGTCTACTACAGAGTCATAATAAATGTCTAATAAAAAAATATGGAACTTGCTGGGAGGAAATGCTTGTATTTCTTTCTCCCACCCTAAATAGGGTCTCCTGATGTGAAATGCCTTAGAAATGATCGCAGTGGCAGCAATTAAAACTAATACGGATATGCCAGGACTCTAAGGCCACCAGATTCAGGTGAAAAGTGCAACTCTCACGATTTGATATTTTAGTGGTATAGACAAGAGACAAACTGGTTATTTTCCCAGATACACCCTATCTAGTTATTCCCCTGGAAAGAGGTTATGTTCTGGTTTTTTAAGCAGCATGACTAACAAATGTAATATGTAATATGAATCGTTACAGAGCAGGTACGAGTATTCTTACAAGTCCATGAACCTAGGTGCCAGTTCCATCATCTCAGAGTAAAGTACGGATGTATGAGAATAACTGGCTAATGTAAAGAAAAAGACAAAAAAAAAAAATACATTGAAACATTTCTAAATGACTATGGTTTCTGAACACACATCAGGAATAGTCTCACCTGTAGTGAGGTCAGATGGCAGGAGAGAAGCCCAGAGGGAAAAGGGAAGGGCAAGTAACCCCATCTCTCCATCCCCTGGGTCTCACGTCCTCCTGGTTGCCATCCCTTCCCCTAGAAGCACAGAGACTACACAAGTCAGCATGTGAAATCATAAAGTGGGAGAATATTCACCTCCTATTTGTTGAGAACCACAAAAAAACTTCTCACAATTAGGTTTGGCCAAGCACATCATCATTCATATACACATTCTTCCTCTAAAGTTGACTCAAAGAGCAAAGACACAGGAGCAGAGGATGAATTGGCAAGAATAAGGCTTTATCAGGAAATCTGGGACAGGAAGATTGGGTTCACAGGAGCAAATGGGTAAGGAGAAAGGGGAGACTATGGGCAGCAGGGGGCATCCACCAGTTCCAAAATGAGTGGAAAACTGACCCAGAGCTGGGGTTGGCCAGGCTAACGGTCAGAGTCAGGAAGGGGTCAGCTGATGACGCATTGAGGAAGAACTCTCTTCTACTCCCCACAGCGTAACTTCTCAAATCTTGATTTCTGACCAGCCTCATCAGCCCCACTCATTTGACACACACATATCCCAGGGTGTGAGACCTCCTGCTTGCAGGAGGAGGAATGAGGTTAGGTTTGTTTGACATAACTACAGGGACAGCCTCTTCCCAGCAGAGTAAGTTCCATTCATGGAAGCATCTGCTTCTTAATTGCTGAGCTCTGCAGCTGGCACTAGGAAAATATGAAGAGCTAGTGCTCCTTCACTTCTGTCTCCCACAAGCCCCAAACGGAAGGCTAAAGTTGGAATTACTTTGACTAAAGGTAGGACCAAAAGTGCCTCCGAGCATAGGTATTTTCTCAGTAGTTCTCCCCCTAAAAGTCAAAGGGGGTACTACGGCTGGATGGCCAGGTATTCTGACAACAAGCAAGAGGAGAAATGTCTCCCTAAAAATGGGGGACATTGTCCTCAGACTGTAACAGAAGTGCTCTGACCACGAGCATCCCAGGAGCTCAGAATGATGGTGGAAGGTCACAAAGCCAAGTTTGGTGATGTCTACTTCCACTCTACCACTGGGCCCCAGGTGCTCTGACTGCAGGTAGAAACATGAAGGCCTGTAAGCACAAGTGTGGTACTGGCTGTTGCAACTTCTAAAGATCGATTCCGGCCAGGGATGCCTGACATGCTGAGTGTAAACATGAAGACAGGTATCGCCAGACACCTGCATGGTGCTAATCCCTCCCACGGCAGCCCATGTGCTGTGGCCAGGGGCACCCTAGCAGCCCTGACAAAAGGTGGCAAGAGAAGTACCACCCAACATAGGAATGGCGCTGGTCTCTCCAGCTGCAGCAGATGTGCTCTGGCACAAAGGGTCCCAGCTGATGTGAGCACCAGAAGAAACAAAGGTGTCGCCTGGCACTCATTTCTTCTCAGTGGTGCTGACCCATCCAGTAGTTATAGATGTGGCTTTGCTCTGACTACAGGCAGGAAGGAAAGTGTCTCCCAGAACAGCTGTGTCCTCCATAAGGGCGGACTCTCCATTTGCAACTGGAGGGCTATAGGCCAGCAGGGCCCGGAAGCTCAGCTCTGAGAGTCCTTAACTTGAAGGACTAGTGTCTACTTCATCCTGCACCAGAACGGAGGTGAGCCCGGGACAGCCAAAGTCACCCCAAAACTGTTGCAACACAAATGGGCCTGCAATGGTCTTAGTAAACAGTGAGCTACGGTCCTCAGTGCTGGGCATCCTGGCGGCGGCTCTAGAGTGAGACATAGTAGCTGTACCCGCAGGAAAAGGCCTGAGGTATCACCAAGTTCTGGCTGGGTGCTGATGGCGATGCCAAAGTTGGAATCGGGGACAGCAAATCCACAAGCCTGCTTGAGTTGGGCCGCCTTGGGTGGCTAGGCTCTGTCGGAAGTTAAATTAGGAGCTTGTGCGTGGGTTGCAGTTTCCAAAAGGCAAAGGGATGCAGTTGGGTGGCTCCAGGCTGCTGCAGCCAGCCCATCAGAGACCCCAAATGTGGGGCGAGATGAAAGGCTGAGAAGTGGAAGTGGTGTCCGTGTGGGTGACACCACATTGCAGAGCAGGCTGGGAGGCGGCTCTGCAGACGCGCTGGTGGTGCTGGCGCAGGTGACCGCAGAGGAGAGCCGGGCTGGCAGGTGAGAGGAGCTGGGGCAGGTGACTGGGGAGAAAGGGAAGAGAATCCACAAACGGAGGTAGGGGTGACCCCCTTCTCCGGCAGGCAGGCTGAGGGAAGGACTGACGCTCTGGGGGTGTGGAGGGAGCAAAACAGGAGACGCTGCAACTATGACGGTGGGATGGGAATGCCAGGGCCTCCATTTTCAGGACTAAGAAGACCCCAAAGATGACCTTGACCCTGAAAGGAAAAAGAATCCTCATCATCGGCAAAAGGAGAATACGGAATCCTGCGGTTCGTTTCACTCCTGTCTGGGAGAAGGCGGAGGGCAGACAAGAGCGGGGGCTCCTGGCGGGCGAGTTGGCCAACCCGGTGACAGGGAAGGTGTCAGTGACCGGGATCTGCACAGGGAGCGTGGCCGGGGGCAGCTGCGTGGCACTGCGGTCTGATGTGGCCTCCGTTTTATCTCTAAGGCCTTATGGAGCCGTGGCCCTCAGCCGTCCTCCCCAACCCCAGGCCTTCCACTATGATGTGCAAGGAAGCCAGGAGGTGAGGGCAGACGGGCGGGAAGTCCTCCCGTGACAGGTCGCGGGGGAGGGCGACCTGGGCTGCTGGCCTTCGTCAAGCACCTGCTTTGTCAGCCCCTGGAGAAGCAGGTGCAGGTGAGACCTGGCAGGCCGGCCTGCTGGCCAGGGTCACTGCCCCGCAATCGCTGGGACCCCTCCGGCCGGGCCTGTGAGCTGGAAAAGGCCACGGAGCCCCTGGAGACACACACAGGGCTCTTCTGACCCAAGCTGTGGCCCCGGGCTTGGAGGTTCCCTCACGGGCCCAGAGCTGCACCCGAGCAAAGAACACGCGGGGCCTCCAGAGGCGCCCCCGGCCGGGCCCCTTCTCTGGGCACCAGCGGTGGGTGCTGCTCACCCGAGCCTCCCTCGGGCGAGGGTCCGGGCGGGTCGGGCCGAGGCCGCCAACTGCTCAGGCGGCCCCCGGAGGGACGGTCCCGAGCCGGCCTCCACCCGCCTGCCCGGAGCGCACCTACATGCAGGCGGAGCGGACGAGCGGACGCCAGGGCTCCTCCGGGCGGGGCGGGGGACACGGAGGAGGGGGAGGAGGGGGAGGAGGAGGGGGGGAGTAGGAGGAGGGGGGAGTAGGGGGGAGGAGGGGGGAGGAGGGGGGAGGAGGAGGGGGGAGGAGGAGGGGGAGGAGGGGGGAGGAGGAGGAGGGGGGAGGAGGGGGGAGGAGGGGGGAGGAGGGGGGAGGAGGAGGGGGGAGGAGGAGGGGGAGGAGGAGGGGGGAGGAGGAGGGGGGAAAGGGGGGAGGAGGAGGAGGGGGAGGAGGAGGAGGGGGGAGGAGGGGGGAGGAGGAGGGGGGAGGAGGAGGGGGGAAGGGGGAGGAGGGAAGGGGGAGGAGGAGGGGGGAGGAGGAGGGGGAGGAGGAGGGGGGGAAGGGGGAGGAGGAGGGGGAGGAGGAGGGGGAGGAGGAGGAGGAGGAGGGGGAGGAGGGGGGAGGAGGGGGGAGGAGGAGGGGGGAGGAGGAGGGGGAGGAGGGGGAGGAGGGGGGAGGAGGGGGGAGGAGGAGGAGGAGGAGCCCCGAGCGCCCCGGGCCCGGGCGGAGGAGGAGAGGTGCGGGCGGCAGGGCCAACTCGCGGGGCAGGGGCCACGTCCACCACCGGCCAGCGGCTGCAGAGAAGGGGGCGCGGCCCAGAGCCCCGGAGGGAAAGGGCGATCCCAACGCCCCCCCCACCCCGCCGCCACCCGGAGCCCTGCGCGCCGGCCCCACCCCCCACCCGCGGGGTCGGGGTGGCGCCGCCGGAGCCAGGGGGCGGGGCACCGCGGGGAGGGCCGCGGCGGGGCAGGTGCGGAGCGGGGCCGCCTCCCGTCCGGTCGCCCCCGCACCAGCCAGCCGGAGTCCGCGAGTCGGGGAGCCGCTCCGGGCGCCACGTGCGCTCCTGGGTGCCGCCCTGGGTGCCGCCCTGGGTGCCCCCTCCCACGGCGAGATGCCCGGGCTCCGGCGGCAGGGCTGTCGTCCCGGGCCACGCAGGGAAAACCCCCTTGTATATGGGGGCCGTGCTAAATTCACTTTTTTTCTGGTAGCTTCTATGTAAATTACTTAGGATTTTCAACATATACACGCAGTCGTGTTTTCTATAAATAAGTTTCACCTCTGGGGATCCCTGGGGGGCGCAGCGGTTTGGCGCCTGCCTTCAGCCCAGGGCCTGATCCTAGAGACCCAGGATCGAGCCCCACGTCGGGCTCCCTGCATGGAGCCTGCTTCTCCCTCTACCTGTGTCTCTGCCTCTTGCTCTCCCTCTCGCTCTCTCGCGCTCTCTCTCATGAATAAATAAAATCTTTTAAAAAAAAAGTTTCACTTCTTCCTTTTCCATCTGTGTGCCTTTTATTTCTTCTTACCTTCTGCATTTGCTAAGGCCTCCAGTAAAATGTTGAATACCAGTGGAAACAATGGACATCCTTCAATATTCGTTCGATATTCTGTTTGGGGGAGGTGTTTTTTGGTAAAAGCCCTTCATCACACTAAGGAAATTCCCACCAATTTCTACTTTGCTAACAACTTTTTTTGTGTGTGTGTTTTTAAGGGCAGCATGGAAGTGGGTGTGTAAATATGTACTAATTGGGACTGTAAATGGGGGGGGCGCCTCTATACCTTTAGGCTACGTGGTAACAACTCAGTTGCTCATTATTCTATTATCTTTTAAACTGTGCATAAAAAAAATAAATGATGCATATAAGTGATACATTTTCTTTCTATGTATGCTGTATTTTACAATAACAGCATTTTTTAACAGTGAGATGTAAAAAGTGAGATTATATTCTTATTTTGAAATGCAAATATACAATATTTTCACTTAGACTTTAAGAGCTAAATATTAGACTTCTATGGAAACCCAAACATAACATTGATTTCATGGGAAAAGTACATCTTGAAATTATTTTCAAAAGCTAGAGTAAGTTGATACACATATGCACACAAATAAGTGTGTATATACATATATATTCATATTAATAACAAAATATTTACTTTTGAGTCTAAAGCCCTTTTCCTGGTACTATGGGAAAAAACAGTAAGTTTCACTCATTTTTGTTTTCACGCATGTGCTCTTTAATTCCTGAGAACTCAGAAGCTAAGATCAAAGTGTAACTTAGCAAACAAGGAAATCTTGCTGATCAGTTAAAGAAGTCTTCAGAAATTTAAATGAATTCTATCCTACCATCACTTGGAAGGGAAAATAACTAGAAAGTGGGGGGAAGAGAGCATGAGCACTCTGGCAAGTCTGCACAAACCCTAGGGAAAGAAACACTGGCTCCCTCTAGAACACACCCAGGTTTTCTGTCTTTTCAAAGGTCTTGAATGTTCAGAGCCTGTGAGCCTCATGCCCAGCCAGCAGGTAGCTTTCTTCAGAACCCTGTGTCATTCAGGAAACTCGAGAAGTTCAAAAGTCTATTAAAGTGACTTGATTTTAAAATAATTTAGTTGCAAACCCAAGGACTGCCTTTTTCCCTTCTCTCTCTGTTCAGCATCTGACATTTATTTGTTAAATTATGGAGTGACACCAGAAGAAAATTCTGACTTAGTAATAGGAAAATTGAACCAGCACATTTGCCAACAGTTTAGCATACGATTCAACTGAGATTCTCCTAATTAATCTGGTTATTAATATCAAACAGAAAATGCTCCTTACATACATGGGGTTGGGTTACTAAAATCTTTTCCTCCCACTCCCATGCTTATTGGCTTTTCTGAGAATGTAAAAGTAACACAAATTTATTTAGAAAACTAGGAAATCTGAAAAGTAAAATGAAGAAAAGAAAATTTGCCCGTAATTCTACTATAGGTGATAACTCCAGATTTTTTTAGATCGGTTTCCTTTCCTTTCTCCATACATAGAATTTCTACTTTTACAAAATTCAGCAAAATGTGAACAGTGTCATATCCTGGTTTTTTAAACTTTACATCATGTTTAACATCGCTAAAACCTCTTGAAAAATGCTATTTTCATTTACTACAAACATATCCTACCATTGTTTTCACCATGTTTGGTTACTTTCTTAGAGTTTATTTATGAAAGTAAAATTTCTTGATCACAGGGTAAAAACAGTCCTTGGATACGTATTTCTTTCCAGAATGACTATAACAATTTTCTATCCCACAAGATATGAGAGTTTGGGGCTATGTATTGTCTTATTTGTGGAATTTTGTACTCAAAATATATATTTTTTAATCTTTTTTATCAATTTCACTGGTGAAAATTATATCACTTTTTCCTTTAATATTATAATTATCATTAAGGTTTTTTAATACATCCAATGCAGATTTCTTCATGTTTCTGATTACCTCCTCGTCTGAATTCATACAACCTTTCACTTCTTTGCAACGTAAATTCCAGACACAGAACTCTACCTTTCCCATTACCTTGTCTAATGAACTGCCACCATCACTCAGGCAGAGAGTGGGGTCCTCAGTACCCAGATATGGAAATGTCGATGGTATGGAATAAACAGCTCTTTTCACATATATTAGGGAGAAGAGCCACTGGAACGGGATTACACCCCAGTAGTGGGTACAGGTCTATAATAGTTCATGAGAGCTCACTGTGCAATTCTTTCCTCAATTCTGTCTTCAATTATATCACTTCGGTGGCTCAGAATTGGCCAGGAGAGGATTTGCACCATGGAAATCAGCAAATGCTACAAATTAACCCTCCTCGCCCACCCTGTGCCCCAAGAGCCAGCTGCTAAACATTTAATAGCACTCCACCACTTCTATTTCCAGCTAGGGCAAAGAAGCTACTATCAGACTAACCTCCCCGCTGATAACAATTAGAAAGACTATGAAATATTTTTTTAAACATTTTCTTGAAAAACAAACAATTGCTTGAAGGACTCAAGCAGTACCAAAGCAGCCAAGGCTTGAAGGTCTAAGATCATAAAGAGAGAGAAAGGCAAGTGCTAAGAAGCCAGTCTGATGTTATAGCCACACTTTTCCCCTTGATGCATTTGCTAATTCATAAATGGCTTGTTAAAAGCTAAGTGGAAAATGGTGGCTACGTGGCAAAAAAAGCTGGGAGCTGAGCTTTCAGCAGCCTCGGGAGGTGCAGAGAGAAAAATTCAAAACATTTCAGGAGTTATCAAAAGAGGAGAGTCCCTCTTTTGGGACTCGAGCTTTCATTTGGGACTTCCAAAGAACAATATCCCAGGAACAAGGAATCTTATTTCAGGATGCTATTACAAATTACCATAGGCTGGGTGCTTTACACAGCAAACATTTATTTCTCTTCGTTCTAGAAGCTAGAAGTCTGTGATCAGGGCGCCAGCATGGTCAGGTTCTTGGTGAATGCTCCCTTCCTGGTTTACAGACACCCTGTCTTCTTGCTGTGTCCTCAAAGGGCAGCAAAAGAACAAGCTAGCTCTCTGGCCTCGTAGGAGGGCACCAGTTCCACTTGTGAGGGTCCCATCCTCATGACCTAATTACTTCCCAAAGGTACCACCTAAAATACCATCACATTGGAAGCAGGGTTTCAACATATGAATTCTGTAGAACACAAACATTTTGTCTGTTGCAAATGGGTAACTGGAGACACCTAGACATCAAAAAGAATGAAGCACAGCTCTGATTTAAATAAATCCCAGGCTAGAGTAAGGTGTGCTTCCCCATCCTACCCGCCTGAAGGACTTACAGTAGCACCAATAAATGTCAAATATCTAGGGATAAAGCTAGTAAGGATATAAAAAAAAATTGTGAGATAGTGGTAGATCTAAATATGAAAGATTAAGCAAAAGCTTCTAGCAGATATCCCTGAAAAATCCTTATAATACTGAAAGTACCCCAAAACACATGTTCATGGTAGTATTATTTCTAATATCCAAAAACTGAGAACAACTCGAATATCCATCAATAGAATGTGTGGAGGGGAGGTGGTGGTGGGGATGGGATAGCTGGGGGACAGGCATTAAGGAGGGTATGAGCAAGGACAGGCATTAAGGAGGGTAGTGATGTGATGAGCACTAGGTGTTATATGCAACTGATGAAAAATATAACTCTATATCTGAAACTAATGACATACTATGTGTTGGCTAATTGAATTTAAATTTTTAAAAAAACAATAGAATGAGTGAATAAGATATGGCATATTCATTCAATTCAACTACACTGCAATATAAACGTGCAAACTACTGCTAAACACAACAACCTGGGTGGATTTCACACATATGGTATTGAATGAAAGAACTCAAATACAAAAGAGTACATACTATATAATTCCATTTATATAAAGTTTAAAAATAGGCCAAATGTATTTATAATGTTAAAAGTTTAGAGGGAGAGTTACCCAGGAGAGGGAGGCTGCCTTGCAGGGTGCAAGCAGTGTTTTGTTTCTTGATCTGGGTAATGGTTATATAGGTTTGTTCCCATGAAAATATACTGAGCATTCTACTTATGCCTTGCACTTGTTTATGAATGTTATATTTAAAGTTGATTAAATGACAGCTGAGAGAGAGAGAACACTGAAACTCTTCACCAGAAGGGGCACACACCTCCTTAAATCAGATAGGACTCTCCACCCCACAAGTGACGAAATCTTTCATTCAAATTGACCTATAAAATAAATGAGTCCAGAGAAGATATACAAGTAGCCAGCAAGCATGTAAAAAAAAAAATGCTCAACATCATTAGTCAATAAGGAAATGTGAATTGAAACCAATGAGATACCACTTTGCAACGACTAGGATGGCTATACCCAAAAAAGTAGGACAATAACAGGGTTAGCAAGAATGTGTAAAAGTCCTTGCTAACTTATTGTTAATAAGTAATTAACAATATGGATGATCCTTGAAAAGATTATGCTACATAAAAGAAGCCAATTCTGAAAAACCACAGATTCATATTTATACGGAATGTCTAAAACGGGTCACTCTAGAGACAGGAAGTAGATTTGTGGTTGTGATGGCTGAGGGCTGGGCGGTAGGCATAGGGTTTGCAGAAGGGGGGTTGAAGGAGAAAGGAGAATAACTGCTTATCAGAATGGGGTTTCTTTCTGGAGGGATGAAAAGGTCCTACAATTGATTGTGGTGAAGGTTGTACAACTCTGTGAAAACACTGAAAACCATTAAATTATACACTGTTATAAAACTATTCAACTATTTAAACTAGCAATGTCCCCAATAACCAAACCATGGAAGGATCCTAGTGTCCATCAACAGATGAATGGATAAAGAAGATCTGAGATATATATAATATATATATGTTATATATATAATGTATATATAATGGAACACTACTCAGCCATCAGGAAGGATGAAATCTTACCATTTACATCAACATGGATGGAACTAGAAGGTATTATGCTAAACAAAATAAGTCAACCAGAGAAAGACAATTATCATATAGTTTCACTCATATATAAGAATATAAGAATATAGAATATAAGAATATAAGAAACAGAGCAGAGGATCATAGAGAAAGGAGAGAAAACTGAATGGGAAGAAATTAGAGAGGGAGACAAGCCATGAGAGACTCTTAACTGTAGGAAACAAACTGAGGGTTGCTGGAGGAGAGGTGGGAGGGATGGGGTAACTGGATGATGAGCATTAAGGAGGGCAATGATGTGATGGGCACTGGGTGTTATAGGTATCTGATAACTAACTGAACTCAACATCTGAAACTAATGATGTACTATATATGTTGGCTAATTGAATTTAAATTGTTTTTTTAAAGTAAAAATAAAATAAAATATAAAGAAAAACATTAAAGGTGAATTTTACGATATTTAAATTATAAATCAATAAAACTGCTCTAAAAACTAATGAGAATTTAGTAGTTTATGTAACTGAAATATCTAGAGATAAGTTGCTCCCATGAGGACTGATGCAGCAGCCAAGACATTATCACAGTACTCGATTTCATTCTGTCTTTGATATGCCCTCTGTGGTGTTGGCTTCACCAGACCACCGTGTCAGTACCCTAGCAGCTCCAGGCATGTCCATTTTGTCAGCAAAAAGGCAAGAACCATTCAAAACCTCGTAATCTCTTCTCACACCACCCAGAGGACAAAGAAAGTTCATCTTTCTCAGAAAACATCTATGTATGTCTAATCAGTGTGTCATTAATATTGGCTGAGTTACGTTCCCACTGCACAATGGAGAACTGGGACGAATGGTTGTCTTAAATCAATCTGATGCCAGAGCCCCAGAGTTCAATCCTACCCAAATTACATGACCAAAGGTTGTGTAAGGGCAGCTTCCTAAACCAAATGTGGGATCTCATCACCAGAAATTATCGAAACTAAAGTTGAGGAGTTAACATCATCAACCCCAATTACACAGACAAGAAAAGAAGTCAGAGTTGCTACATTTATTTCCAAATTGACCTCCCTCATTTGATGCAAGACAGAGATACTCATGTTTGAAAACAGAGCACCGAACACACAACTAGGTCCATAATAGGTTCTTGATTGATTTTGAATGAATTAACAAACAAATTGAGCCAATAACAAACTAGTAAACAAATGAAAAATTGTCTATCTTGGTGGTAGAGAACTTAGACTCTTGGTTCTTTTTTCTTCTGTTTCCTGCTGCTCTCTGCTTAGTCGAGCACCATTAGTTCAGTAAAGCGTTCAAAAGTCAGGAAGGAAAGAAGAGTTTCAAATCTCTGTTATTTTTTTGATCTTCAAAAGAGCTCTGATGACAAACGCACAGTTGAGGAAGTGTGTATCATCGGCAGGGAAAGGTTTGGAGATTCTTAGTTGGTTTTAATCTCCGGGTTAACACAGGGGAGATCCTGGTACAATGTCAAAGCAACTATTGAGTCTCTTTACAAGCTTACTTCTAACTTGTGTAGACATCGGATCCAGAGATTTCACAGTCACCTGCCATCCCACACTCCCTCCTCAGTCCTTAGTTTCTGACCTATTCACTAGTTTACAAGTATCACTGAATACTCCCTTATGCCTCAGAGAAATCACCAAATGTACATCAAACAACGTGAAGGACTGAAGATCAAAGCCATGTCTATCATCAGAATCCTAATCAAGAGCGTACACACAGTTTCTATTTTGACTTTCACTTCAATCTGGAAGATAAATTGAGCAAGTATTATTAACTTCATTGTACCAACTAGGAAATCTAGGCTCAGAAAGTGTTTGCCCTGTTTTTAATTAGTGACAAAAAAGGGACCAGAACAAGTACCTCCTGATCCCTTTGAATACAATGTCACCACTAAACCAACATCCAGTGTATTGAGAATTAAGATGTATTCTCTATACTTACAGATGCATTTACAATGGCCCAACCACACTTTTGCTTGATTAATAACTAAGAAACATAGAATTACATTATAAAATCACATCAAACATTTCTATGTGACAATGGTAGGCATTTCATTACTACTAACAAATTCGTTCAGTAAGAACTGACTGTAAGGTCATGAAATAAACAAAGCCAATTAGTTGTCTACCCACTATTCAAATCCATGTCCTTGGACATTTTAGCCATCCGAGCTAATCCATGGTCTTTTGCATTAAAAAGATACTGAAATACTTCTATTTTTTTTTTTTCAAATGACTTAGATTTAATCATTGGAAATGGAAAACTTCTAAATCTACAGGTGCACTGAGTGAACAACAAACACTGTGTATGATAGATTGGTTTTTTTCCTTAAGTACAAGCAAACTTTGAGCTTAAAAAAAGAATTCACTGTGTTACTGATAATCGAAAATGGATTTACTGAGCTGGGTAGCTTTAATTAGTTTGCTGGTGCTCCAAAGACTTTTGGGCGAATGGGATTTTTTTTTTCTAATACCTGTAATGCATACAAGCGTTAAATCAAAGCTGACTACAGCAAAATCTAATTCTAAAAGCCCCAGAGTAAAATCAAGATAAAATAATTTACACCAAAACCACTTCATCAAAATAGAAAGAAGTCTATGAATATTCCAACAGCTATCACCACTATGATTTTTCCAAGAAAGAAAACCAGAGTTTAAATTTTCTAACAAATCCCACATTCATTACATTTCTGTACCTTTTAGTTTGTCCAAAAGGATTATCATTTCTAAAGCACATCAACTTAACAAGTATGTAATGAAAGAATAGTGAAAAACACAAAAATTAAGAGAGGCAACTCTTTCATGGAGAAATTACGGCGGGTTTTTTTCTTTTTCTTTTTAAATTTGAATTTAAGGCTGTCATAAGATTTTTATTTAAAAAATAAAAAGCAAAAACAATTAGCAGGCTTAAGAGGGACAATGTCTCAGCTTTGGGGTAGTACTGGATAGAGAGTTAGGATCATTGCCTGGAAGTGTCATCTCTGTACTCACCTGCTCTTTGACCTAGAAGAATCTTCTCCATTTCCCTCCTCCTGAACATCTCGAGCAATAAAATGATAAAGAAAATGACCTCATATATTAGGAGAACATAAAAATATTAATACAAATATGCAGTATAAAATACAAAGAATGTTTGTGAAGTTGAAACTTGCTTTGGAAACACGAACAGGCAAAAGTTAGAAAGGTACTGAACAAACTCTATCAGTCACACTAGACACGCTCCCATAACACCAATAGCGGGCAATATTTGGAGGCACAAGTGTTGATGCTCCCCTACTCTCTCCAAAAATGCAAATACTGAAACTTGCCAAATGCCAAATTGTGTTTACAACAGATAAATGAAAATTGTATAAAACTCAAAACTAAGATTTTAGAGACTGGTGTCAGAAGACCTTAGTTCAGCAAATTATAAATAGAATTTCCTTAAACTGATATAGGGTATTTACCAAAAAAGAATGAAAGAAAGGAATAAAAAAACCTACTCCAAATATTCACACTTAATGCTGAAATGTTGAAGGCTTCCCTCTAAGATTAGAAATGAGAAAAGAAAGACCTCTATCACTACTTTTATTTAGAGATCCTAGTCAGAGGAAGGAAGGAAGGAAGGAAGGAAGGAAGGAAGGAAGGAAGGAAGGAAGGCTGGCTAGAAGGGAGAAAGGAAGGAAGGAAAGAACTAAGTGAGATCTCATTGTGGTTTTAATTTGCATTTCCCTGATGATTTGTGAAATGGAGCATCTTTTCATGTGTCTGCTGGCCATCATGTGTCTTCTTTGGAAAAATGGCTATTCAGGGCTTCTGCTCATTTTTTAATCAGATTATTCATTTTTCTGGTGCTATATAATGTCTTTAAGTATTTTGGACATGAACCCTTTATCATTTAATATATTATTTGCAAATATCTTCTCCTATCTGGTATGATAACTAACAAAATAGCTAACATCAAAAAAGCTAACATCAAAAACACAGGAAATAACAAGTGTTGGTGAAGATGTATACTGTTGATGAGAATGCAAATTGGTGCAGCCACTGTGGAAAACAGTGTGAAGGTTCCTCAAAATATTAAAAATAGAATTACTATATGATCTAGTAATTCCACTACTGGGTATTTACCCAAAGAAAACAAAAACACTAATTTGAAAAAGATATATGCACCCCTATGTTTATTGCAGCATTATCTACAATAGCCAACATATGGAAGTAGCC
Source organism: Vulpes vulpes (assembly GCF_048418805.1). Lineage (NCBI taxonomy): Eukaryota > Metazoa > Chordata > Mammalia > Carnivora > Canidae > Vulpes > Vulpes vulpes. Next base: position 75,281,650 of record NC_132783.1, on the reverse strand, counting down.
CAAGTGTCCATTCATAGATGAATGCATGAATAAGATGAGATATATATATCAGAGAAAACCAGAGTTTAAATTTTCTAACAAATCCCACATTCATTCATTACATTTCTGTACCTTTTAGTTTGTCCAAAAGGATTATCATATATATATATGAATATGAATATATATATGAATATATATGAATATATATGTGAATATATATATGAATATATATATGAATATATATGAATATATATATATATGAATATTATTCAGTCATAAAAAAGAATGAAATCTTGCCATTTGTTGGAAAGCATTCTGTGTTCATGGATTGGAAGAATAAGCATTGTTAAAATGTCTATACTATCCAAATCAATCTATACATTTAATGTAGTCCCTATCAAAATGCCACCATCATTTTTCACAGAGCTATAATAAACAATCCTAAAATGTATATGAAACCACAAAATATCCTGAATAGCCAAAGCAATCCTGAAAAAGAAAAACTGGAGGCATCACAATTCCAGATTTCAAGCTCTATTACAAAACTGTAATCATCAAGACAGTCTAGTACTGGCACAAAAACAGATACATAGATCAGTAGAAGAGAAGAGAAAACCCAGAAATGGACCCACAAATTTTTGGTCCATTGATCTTCAACAAAACAGGAAAGAATATCCAATGGAAAAAAGATTATCTTCAATAAATCGTGCTGGGAAAATTGGACAGTTACATGCAGAAGAGTGAAACTGTACCATTTTCTTACAACATAGACAAAAATAAATTCAAAATGGAAGAAAGACCTAAACGTGAGACCAAATACATCAAAACCCTAGAGAAGAACATGGGCAGCAACCTCTTTGACCTTAGCTGTAGCAACTTCTTAGTAGATGCATCTCCAGAAGCAAGGGAAATAAAAAGCAAAAATGAACTATTGGGACTTCATCAAGATAAAAATCTTCAGAACATTGAAGGAAAGAATCAGCAAAACTAAAAGGCAAACAACAGAATGGAGGAAGATATTTGCAAATGACATATCTGATAAAGTATTAGTATCCAAAATCTATAAAGAACTTGTCAAACTCAACACCCAAAAGACAAAAAAAAATCAGTTAAGAAATGGGCATGAGGGGCACGTGGGTGGCTCAGTGGTTGAGCAGCTGCATTTAGCTCAGGTCATGATTCCAGGGTCCTGGGATGGAGTACTGCATCAGGCTCCCCGCAGGGAGCCTGCTTCTCCCTCTGCCTATGTCTCTGCCTCTCTTTCTGTGTCTCTCATGAATAAATAAATAAAAATCTCTTAAAAAAAAAAAGAAATTGACTTTAATAGATATTTGTCCAAAGAAGATATCCAGATGGCTAACAGACACATGAAAAGATGCTCAACATTATTACTCATCATCAAAGAAATACAAATCAAAACCATGATGAGATACCACCTCACACCTGTCAGAATGGCTAAAATTAACAACATAGGAAACAACATGTGTTGGTGAGGATGTGGAGAAAAGGGAACCCTCTTACACTGTTGGTGGGAGTGAAAACTGGTGCAGCCACTCTGGAAAACAGTATGGAAGTTCCTCAAAAAGTTAAAAATAGAACTACCCTATGAGCCAGCAATTTCACTACTAGATATTTATACAAAGGATCCAAAAATATGGTTACAAAGGGGTATATGCACCCCATGTTCATAACAGCATTATCAACAATAGCCAAACTATGGAAAGAGCCCAAATTTCCACTGACTGATGAATGGATAAAAAAGATGTGATATATACACAATAGAATATTACTCAGTCATCAAAAAGAATGAAATCTTGCCATTCACAACAATGTGGATGGAGCTAGAGTGTATTATGCTAAGCGAAATAAGTCAGTCAGATAAAGACAAATACCATATGATTTCACTCATATGTGCAATTTAAGAAACAAAACAGATGAGCATAGTGGATGTGGGGGAATAAAACAGGAACAGGGGCATCTAGGTGGCTCCGTGGTTGAGCAGCTGCCTTGGGCTCCCAGGATCCTGAGATCGAATCTTATATCAGGCTCCCCACAGGGAGCCTGCTTTTCCCTCTGCCTATGTCTCTGCCTCTCTCTCTGTGAGAGCATCAGAGCATAAATAAATACATACAAACATACAAAATCAGGGAGGGAAATGAACCATAAGAGACTCTTAACCATAGGAAACAAACTGGGGGGTGCTGGAGGGGAGGGAGGAGATGGGATAACTGGGTGACAGGTATTAAGGAGGGCACATGATGTAACAAGCACTGGGTGTTATATACAACTGATGAATCACTGAAACTAGTACTTTGTACTGTACTATATATTAGTTAGTTGAATTAAATAAAAATAAAATTGTTTAAATAATGAATTAATTTTTTAAAAGACATCTTTTACCCTAATAAACTGTTCAGGTGCTTCTTATGGAAAAAAAAATAAAAAGAAACAATAAAGATGAACATATGGGGGGAGGGGAAGAGGGAGTATCAAACCATAAGAGACCCTTAAAAGATAGAGAACAGAGATTGATGGAGGGAGGTGGGGGGAAATGGGCTAGATGGGTCATGGATAGCAAGGAGGGCACTTGTAATGAGCACCAGGTGTTGTATGTGAGTGATAAATCACTGAATTCTGCTCCTGAAACCAACATTGTTAACTAGCTAGAATTCAAACAAAATTTTGAAAAAAGAAAAAAAAGAAAAGAAATCTTGCCATTTGTAACAACATGGATGAACCTGGAGGGTATAATGCTAAGTGAAATAAGTCATTCAGAGAAAGTCAAATACCATATGATTTCACTTACATGTAGAATTTAAGAAACAAAACAGAGAAAAAAAGAGACAACAAATTCTAAATACAAAGAAAAAATTAGTGGCTGCTAGAGGGGAGGTTGGTGGGGAGATGAGTGAAATACAGGAGTAAGAGTACATTTACCATGAGCACTGTGAAATGTATAGACATGATATGTATACCTGATATGAATATAACACTGCATATTAATTATACTTCAATAAAAACAGAAAAAAGAATGGTAGGACTTAAAAAAGAGAGTTGCTATCACTATTTGCAAATATTATTATGTGTAGGTACAAAATACAAAAGAATCTACAGATAATTTATTGTAATTAATAAGCATATTTACCAAGTTACCCAGATAAAATGTTAATATAAAAATTAATAGTAATATTAATTATATGTACCATCAAATAGAAAATATTTTAAATGATATCTGCATTTAAAAAAACATAAAAACCTAGGAATGAATCCAGTGGAGTAGAAGACCTCTATATAGAAACTTAGCAAGCATAGATTGGAAGAGTTAAGGGTGTAAAGATATCAGTCATCTCCAAATCCCAGCAGGATTTTTTTTAATTATAGAAATTGACAACTGATTCAAAATTTTATGTGGAAATGCAAAAGGCCAAGAATAACCAAGAAAATCTTGAAGAAGATCAAAACTGGAGTTATATCAAGAGTTATAAAGCTGTAGTAGTTAAGACAGAATAGACAAACAGACCACTGAAGCAGAAGAGAAAGTCCAGAAATAGGCCCACAGTTTTGTGGAGAATTGACTTATGTCAACGGTGGCACTGCACAGCAGCAGGGAAAATTTTTACTTTCAATAATGATACTGAGTAGATTGGATATTTTTATGGGGTATGTTGGCGGGGGACCTGACCCCTATCTCATACCATAGACAGAAACACAAAGAATGTCTACACATCAAAGAAAAAATACAGACAAGCCACTAGAAAATCGAGCAAAAGATATGAACAGGTATTTTTTAAATGAGGATATTTGAATTGCCAACAAACATTAGCAAAGATATTCAACTTTATTAGTTATCAGGGAAATGTAAATTTTAAAACTGGTATGACCTCAGTACGTCAAAGTGGCTGAGGTAAAAAGACACAGTAATACCAGGTGCCATAAAAAATATAAAGAATGTGGAACAATGAGGATGTTTATTTGCTTGTGGTGTGAATATATAAAGCTCAAAACAGGCAAAAGCTACGTATAATGTTAGAATCAGGATATGGTTACCTCTGGGGAGAAGATGATGGGAGAGAGACCAGGAAAGAACACAAGTAGGAAGAGTGGGAGCTTTTGGGGTACAGTTCTATTCCTGGGTCATCTATTTCTTGATCTACATGGCAATGATAAAACCATATTCACTTTATGATACTTCATCAAGCTGCATACTTAAGACTTGTAAATATATCCCTACATACATACTTCAACTATTAAAAGTTTATATAAAAATTGACTCCGATGTAAGAACTGGAGACTGTAGCCATCAAAACCAGTCAGCCAATCATGCAGGCTGACATGAATTTTCTCAACATTTTGCCATCCCAGAGCACCATTTTAACATGAAGACAGTAGGTCTTGGTTTACCAGTTCCCTAAAAGCTTATTCTAGCATCACACAAGCCAACTGTCAAAGTTGTTTTGCCTTTAACAAAGCTAAGAAATCTGGCAATCGTGGAAGTCTGAAGCATTTAGTCCTTTTCTTCAAATGTTCCTCAGACCTTGAGCAGTAGATACAACTAGTAGAGGAGAGGATGCACTAAAAAGCCATTAGATCTCAGCATGGGAAGAGACCCCCGAAGTCATTAGTCTAACCTTATTCCACACACAGGAGGCATCCTACAGCACTGAGGCATGGAGTCATTTAGCGTCTGCTTAAACATCTTCAAGGGCAGCAAGCTAAGGAGTCTAGTCCCTGGATGAAGAGCTTTCCCTATCTGCAAGTCAGTCTAGGAAAAGCTCCCAATCCAGCCCTCTTTAACTCATACCTTTTAGATAAAAAAAGAACAAACTCCTCTCTAAATAACAGCATTTCAAATATAAGCAGATATCATGCCTGCCAGATAGTTTCTCTCTTGTACACTAGACATCTCCAATCCTTCTCACACTAAATCAGAGGCTATCATATTGAAGAGAAGAGACTTTCTTGTTCCTCAAAGGACTTTCGAATCATTTTGATTCGGTCTGTCAGAGATCCAGATAAGGATAAAATCTAGCTATGGGAGATGATCATGGTCAACTGTGATTCTGTGTATAGGCAGAGCAGGCTGTACGTGATTTGAGGGGCAGATAAATTTTCTGAGCAAAACATGTTCCCCACTTGCTTGAAAATTGATGTTTTCATAGATCATAACTTGGTATTAAAGCTTCAAAGATTACTGTAAAAAATGTTTAGCATAACCAAATGTGAACATCAGAGGAGAAACTAGTTCTAGAGATTAGATAGAAGGCTGAGGACACAGATGATGGGGCAGGTGCATCAGAGGAGAGGGCCAAGGTGAGAAAGTACTGGAGAATGAGACAACCTAAGAGGACAAAGTATAGCAGTTAGGGTGCAAAGTATAGCAAAGTATAGGGTGCAAGTATAGCACACCTCAGGACTTGGACTCATAAAGAAAATGAAAATGAAAATGAGAAAAGAAATGAACAGTTTGCCAAAAGCAGCTCTTCCCTTTGGCATAGAAAGTGACCTTCTCCCCTCAGAAACTCCAAGAACTACTGAGAGGCTTCAAAATCATAAAAGGAAATCCCTCTCTCTCTCTTTCTCTCTCTTCCTCTCCCCTCTCCCCTCTCCCCCTCAATCTCTCTCTCCCTTTCTCTCTCTCTTTCTCTCTCCCCACCACTCTTTCCCCTACCTCCTTCATCTACACTCCCCTCTCCTTTCCTTTTTGTCACAATGCAGCTGGCCCACTAGGAATTGTCCCTACCATTTTCCAGCTTCCATGCCAGTGACTAAGTGGGTAAATCACATCAGCCCTAATCTGCATCCAGCTGCCCTGAATTTCATGGGTGGGAGAGATAGAGGGTGGTGAGTAGGGGGAGACTAGGAAGTCTCATTTGATCTTCTGGTCCAAGTTATGTCCTTCAACACAGTTAAATCAAATATATCCAAACAATACTGGGGAAGGCAGCAATTATTGGGCAATTAACAAAGCAGCATTTCAAACCCATATGGCCCAGATTGTTCTTGATTGATAATAACTCAAATACATAGCAAAAGTGGATGGTTGACACCCTTAATTTCCAATTGTAGTATATTGATGAACGAAATTAGTTTTTTTACAAGCTATTTCCTCCATAAACTTTTAGGCAAAAGCCTTCCAGGGACAATGCTTTGAAACCAAAGAGGCTTTACAAGGCAGAGATTTCAGCCCCTGTGGAATTTATTTCATAGCTAATATGCAGATGGAATGCCTAAAATATTTGCAAGGAAGGAAAAGGGATGAACAGATTCACACAATAAACAAGTGGCTGGGAATAGAACACACGGTATCTGCCTCTTGGTCTAGAGCTCTACAATGTGCTCCTGTCTTTCAGACTACTGGGACTTGGCATCTTAGCCCTGCCACAAGTGGAGGTGGTCCCTGAATAGTGTGGTATAAGAAACTATCCATTCTAATCTGTTTACATGTAAATATTTAGAGAAACAGAAATCTGGGTCTGCTCATCCCACAAATCCTTTGATTTGGCACACCCACACCTGGAACCATATGCAATGAATTAAATTAAGAGCAACTGTTGATTTAATGGTTGATTTGGAATTTTTTTTAATCAACCATGGCTTTCTTTAGCCAACTCTGTTCTTAAAAAGATAATTATACCTCAAGATGGGAGACATTAACCATCTCCCTAGGTAATGGATTTTGAACTTTGCAAGATTTATGGCTGCTTCCTATTTAAAGACACTCAGCTCAGAAGACTGCAGAGTTAAGTAGAAATGACAATTATCCATCTTCCATTTCACTGAAAGCCTTTGGAACCTGGAAAGTAATCAGAGAGGCTACTTTTTTTTCTTTCCTTTTTTAAAGAAAGAAACTTGGAACCACAAAAATCATAGAAATCTAGAACTTGTGATTCTAGATGATTTGTGATTTGTAGAATAGGTGATTTGTAGAATAGACATTCACAATCACTTTGTCACAACCCAGGGGACAATGGCCAGAATACACAACAGTAAGTACATACATAGTATGTATTTTATATGCATTTTAATTTAATCATTACAACAACCTTATACAGTAGGTAGATAGCCCCATGTAGTCTAAGTGGAAAAAAACTTAGATTCAGAGATGTTATGTTACTCTCCTTAGGACACACAGATGGGAAGTGGAAGCAACTGAAGTTCAAATTCAAATCTGACTTATCCCAGAGGCTACATTCCTAACTCCCATGAATCTCACCCCTTTCCTCCCAACTTAAAAGGCTTCCCCAGTTACTCTCTATCATGCCATCCTTTCTTCATGGGATTTCTAATCATCTATAATTGACTAGCTTATTATTTTACTTGTATTCTGTATTCTCCCACAGGGAGCAGGGAGGAAAGCTCCATGAGGGAAGGGACTTTATCAGGTCTGCTGTTACCTCCAGGCCCCCAGCACATAATGCTCACTCAATAAAATGTTTGTTAATTTAATAAATATTCTTGCTCAAAAAAATCAAAGTAGGAAAACAAAACTAGAACTCAGAAAGCTACCGTCTCCAAGATCAGCGCTTATTCTGCAGCCAAAATTGCTTGGGCACTTGAGTTAAAAAGCCTTTTCTGTATAGTTTTTAAAGCTAGTGATGCCAATATCTGACTTCTTCACGTGCCTTCATAATAACAACCCTCCAAACATATCTGGCCAAATACCTCTGTGAACACAAAACTGTTCCAGGAAGAGCGGGTATATAAATAACTTATAAACACTGGTCCCTGATCCCAAAGGGTTCATAGGCAAGCTAGAAAGACAGGAAACATGCTTTTAAAAAGCAACCACAAAGCATCCTTTTCTAAATATCCTGTGAGCAGCTGTTTGTGACAAAGTTTATCTTTCCGCAGAAATTTCAGTTCCAGGGAAACCTAAAGTATCACTAAGGTGAGGAAAAAGAAGAGTCCAATTTGCCAGCTCTGACAGCACCTGCTGTTAATCACACACATGCACACAAGCGTGATTGGCCATTTCAACTGCTGTCTCTGTAGATCACCATCCCAGCTGAATAGCCAGGGACCACATTCGTCAAAAGCATAATTTGGGCAGAACGTGACTGTTTTTCCAAAATTGAAGAATGGCATCAGCCAGAAAAATTGGCAGTATCTTTAAAGAGAGTTGGATGTCTCTGAAGATAATGGATAATGGTTTTTATATCTACTATCAAAAGGAAATTATCAGTTCCTCAGGTGTGTTTTCAAAAGTACTGGGGTATTTAATGATAACACCCATGAAAACAAACAAGACACTAAGAATTCAGCTACTACCATTACAGTATGAGTTCCCAACATCTGTTACATTAGAGATCCCAATACCTGAAAAGTAGGCCAGGGAGTTAGTTAAGTGATGCCGACTTCACTCACCCCTCCCCACCCCACCCCACCCCTGCCCCAACAACTGGTCAGAGCCCTTCTACAGTACTTTTCTCCTAGAGCAGGAAGGGAAGGTACCATCTTCCTGCTTTGTTTGCGAGGTGTGAGGATGTGACCAGAACATCCTCCAGCCATGAGGAAGAGTTTGAGCAAACAAGCCAATATGCAGAGAGAATCTGGAATACAAGACAGATACAAAGAGTCAATCCCCCAATCCCTGTCACACAAATCTCCAGAGCTGCCTCTCCCTGTAGCTTTCATGTGAGCTACCCAAGACCCTTCTAATAATTCTCCTCTGTGCCTTTTTCTCTTAAGCTAGTTACACTTGAGGTCTTGTCACTAGTAACCCAAAGAAGACTAATGCAGACACCAGCATCAGGAAGCCGAGTGATACAGATGGCAGAGACTTAAAAGTAGAATGGGCTTGGATGATAGGAGGTAGAGGCAGGCAAACCCACACCACTCCCAGCTGGGAAAACGGCAATCCATCTGATATGAAAACAAAGTCCATGTTAACTATTACCTGTTGTATCTGGGCAGAAAGACTGTGATAACATCTTGGTGGCTTGGTAGAGAAATATTAAGAAATAAGAGCATGCTAGACACAGCCTATGGCCTTCAGCAACTTTCTTCAAAAGGAAAGTAAGCCTCAATGCAAGATGGCATTTCTTAAAATGGATAGGAAATAAAAAGATAGATGTATATCTATCTGTGTTGTTAAAACAGAGGCCCTTTAATGTCTATAGCTAGTGATCCAAAGCTGCTAAAAGTCAGAAGACCAGGCTGCCTGCAAAACTGTTAAAGATGAGTTTTCTGCCCTATAGTGAAGTTACTTGACCAAAAAGGAGAGGGGATACCTGGGAGTAACCTAGAAATGAGGAAAGCTAGACCACCCAGATTTCTCCCAAACAACCCCTGCCATGCAAAATCCCCTGAAATAGGGTTGTAATTTTTCACATCATAAGGTGCAAATAAATGAGATGCAAACAGCGGCCAGAGCTCTGTTTTACCAACTCCACTTATTGCCTCAGTTGCCTTAGAAGCAGGGGCCTAGGAGAAGCCATAGGAGGATGGGCAAAGTCTATGTTTCCAGAAAACATAAATTTCAAAGACAGAGTCTGGGGTCAAATTTTATAACTGAATATGATTTCTAGTTGGTTATAAATCAACAGACCTCATCAATATGAACTCAACATTGACAGCCAACTAGCCTTTTATTTATTTTTTTTAAAGATTTTATTTATTTATTCACAAGAGACACAGAGAGATGCAGAGACATAGGCAGAGGGAAAAGCAGGCTCCCTGTGGGCAGCCCGTTGCAGGACTTGATCTTAGGACCCCAGGATCATGACCTGAGCCAAAGGCAGACACTCAACCACTGAGCCACCCAGGTGCCCCCCAACTAGTCCTTTAAAAGAGATGTTTTGCTAAAGAAACTCCCAAATTAGAAGGCTGTAATTGCTCCATTTCTAAGGCAATTCCTGGGTCCCTATAACCATAATGACAGCAGCTGGGCTTCTGGAAGAATACAGCCTCCCACGAGCTGTCTCCTTGTCTATGTGGCCATGAAGAGAAATGATCAAGGCAAAGCTTTGTGGGGACAGTACAGGACAGTGAGCCAAAAATAGATACGCTTCACTGGCCCCATTGAATGGAGTATGGAATATTTTCTGGAGTTGTCCCACTTATGTTGCTTATGCTTCCTCCTCTTTTTCAAACAGGAATTTTATTTTAGCTACTCTCTTTTTCCTGTATTGTTGCATCTTGGATAGGTTAGAAATGGTTTTTAGTCCAAGCTCCACAGGATTCAAAATCTTGAGGTATTTGACCTGAGAGAAAGGCATTTCTTCCAAAGACCCTGGGCCTGTTAGTAGATGCAATAGTTGATGATACTTTGAAATACCATACTTGAAGGAGGGGCGAGTATTTGTGATTACATGTGGATTCACTACTTTACATGAGCAGCAGTTGGGATTTTATATAGTGAAAAAAGAGTGTGTGTGGATATATATACACTAGGGAGTCATAGGGAGGACTGTGCCATCTGCAGGGTCAGTAATGAAACCTTACTCCCAGCCATAGAAATCAATTCATGATGGAACCCAAGCCAGATCCGTCAAAGTTATTGTCTGGGTTCTTTCTCCTTGGAGCTTAAGAGGAAGATTTCACTTTCTTCTTTGGATTTTATGAGGAAGAGCATAATCTCAGAGCTGCTGGAAGACAAGGTCTCCAGTACCCACAAAGGCACCCTTGTGCAAATAGAAAAATGTACCGCCCTCAAATCATTTTACTGATTTTTGTTAGAAAAGACACTTGAGTGCCATCTGCTGGAAATCTGCCATAATGAACATATGAGTGTTAGACGTCTACAGTCTACAGCAGGATCACAACTCTTGGATGGAGCACAAGTATACACTGCATACAATACGTGAGAATACTAGGGCATGTAATACGCCCTCATGACACTCATGTCCCCTACTACATGGAGGCATTTGGCTCTGTCATACCAGTACCCCAAAAGAAGTAGCTATGAGAAAGACTAAGAAGTTCCTGCAGGCTTCACGTTTCTTTCCACTTCTGAAAGTCTCTAGAGTTAACCTGGCCCTCTATCTCTTCCAGTCTGTAAAGCACTCCACACCCTTTGTAATATATTCTTTTTTTCTTATGCTAGTAGCTATATACTGAGTTTTTTTCTTACAACCAGTAAAGTCCTGGAAAATATATCCAGTTTCACTCATTATCTGGTCATATGAGCTATTAGCTAAGACATTTGACCTCTGTGAACCCATGATTTTTCAGCTATAAATTGGGCAATGATTGGGAAAGAAGCATTTGAAATAAACATAAAGTACAATATGCTAAAAACAAAAAGTACAATATGCCAAAATGGTATTGAAAATGAATGTGATGATGATGATAATTCAGACAGAGCAAGAGAAGATGCAAAATCTATTCCATTTTTAGCTTCCCTCTTTCTTCACAGCAAAGGGGAGATTTTTTTTCAATGTATAAGGGAAGAGGGAGGAAAGAGTAGAACTTCCCTAATTCAAGTCAGAATCAATAGGCATAGGAGAATTTATTTGTGACCCTCTGAACAAGAGGCAGGACAGAATCCAAGAGGAAGAATTAAAGATGGATAACTGTGGAGATAGTAAGTATGGTCTGAGCATTAAAAACCAGCTCCTATCCAAAACCAATAAATTAGAAGACAAAAACCTGAGACATCTGGTTTCCATCATCACAATGTATCTGATCAGCTACCTATTACAGGTACTACTCAGCATCTCAACAAGTTGATGAAAAATACCAATTACCCTCAGAAACAAAAGAGGAAAGACAATTAGCAGCTGTTACTAACCCATGTCAAAGACCTTTACCCATGCTAACCAAACACTTAGTGGAGACAAAAATCATCAGTTAAACAAGCAGTCAGGTTGAAAATAGAAGGCTCAATATAGGGCATAATCTACTAGATTGTTGATATTGGACATAAGCAGGGACCAATATATCACTGTTCTTTGAAACACCAGACTGCACTCTGTCATTAGAATGACCCAATATATTTCATCCTGACCTTTTCCTTATTTTTCTACACCTTAACTAATTCATCTGAGCTTGACAGGTCAATTAATTAACAGCAATTCTTTATTGAGCTTCACTATTTGCAAAACCCTGTGCTAGGCAATTTAGACCCTATAAAAATGAGTAAAGATATGGCCCCTGCTGTCAGGCAATTTGAGGTCTAAGTGCAGAAAGAAAACAGTCACATATGCAAGTTAAATCTGGTTAGTTTTTTCATTGAAAAGCTATATATTCAACACTTATTGGGTGCCAGAAGGAAAAAAAAAATTAGGCAAACATAGCCCCTACCTAATAGAGGTTACAGCCTCCCCAGGAAAAGAGACATTAAATAAATTTAATTTTAACCTATAATAAGTATTACAAAGCAAAACTACATGGTGCCTTGAGTACAAAAAACCATTTTTTTCTGAGAAAATCACATTTAGGTTGAAGATCTAAAGGATGAATAGCAGTTGGCCAGGTAAAGAGAAAGGAGTAGAATATTTTGAGTAAATGGAAGAGCACAAATGAAGAAGCTATAGTGAGGGAGATTTTAGGCCATTAAAACTAACTAAAAGGAGACCAATATGGTTAAAGCATGGGGACAGAGGAGAACAGATCAAGATGCAGCTGAAGAGCTGGACAGTGGCCAGATCATTTCATAGGCCACGTTAAGGATCTTATCCTAATAGCAATTAGAAGCCATTCAAGGATTTTAAGAAGAGGAGTGTCATAATCACACTTGCATTTTTAAAGCTCCGTCTGGCTGCCTATGTCAAGAATGATGTGAAGAATGGCAAGAGTGGATTTGGGAAGCCATTTGGAAGAGGTGAACCAAGCTGTGAATACCCAGCTGCAGATGGCCAAGTCTCATAAACAGCTACCACCTCATTGTCAGCACCAGTTGCTTTACATTCCCAAGTCCTTAGGTTAGAGGGGAAAGCTCTCCAGGCATCCAAAAATGAAACTCAGAACACACTTTCCCATAGAAACAATGCTATAAAAGGCAGTTGGTTTCCATAGTTTAATTAATACTTTACTTTAACTTTTATGGTGACTTTGCTTTTCATTCTTGAGCAGCTTTATAATTGGTGGACTTAGAGTACTTCAAAAGAGTTCCAGAAAAAGGCTATGAAGATATGAAAGGGTTTACATATTAGTTCTGTGGTAGAGGCAAAAGAACCTATCACTGCCTTGAAGTATATCTAAAGGCTTTTATACAGATGATGAATAGATATTAGGAAGTACAGTTTCATGTCATTATCAAGTGAAACGCTTCACCATGCTTAGGATATCATTGAAGCCACAAGGTTTTGGAAGAGATGGAAAGGGGTAGGATCTAGTGTGTAGATGGAGGAGTGGACCTCAAAGCGAGTTGTTGTTTTCCTCAACAGCACCTTAGTCCAAATCAGACTCTGAGTGGGTGCAGCACACCAGAACACACAGACTGGTGAACAGAGGATGAGGCTAGACTTTATTCCCTGGGCCCCCCTGATGGGGACCCCTCAGGGAGTGAACAATCCATACAAAACGCAGCATCCCATATCTTGTGGAGAAGACAAGATGGCACATTCTCTGAGATGAAGAAGGGAAAGGTGAGCCGTCTGTGGCACAGTAGTTCAGAGCAGAAACTCTGGAGCTACTACATGGTTTTGAATCCTAGTTTACCAGCTATGTGACCACAGGTAAGTTCCTTAATCTCTCTGTTCCTGGGTTTTTCCATCTATAAAAATGGGGGAAATAATAGCACCTACCTGCAAAGTTCATTATAAGAACTGAGTTATTATTTAATGCACGCTAATGATATTTTATTTACATTTACTTGAGTGTTAAAGAATCAAGTGAATAGAGGGAAAATATAGAAAGAGTGGGGATGTTCTCTCTGAGTGAGGTAAGGTCATCTGCTGTAAGGCAACCAAATATTTAAGAAGTAATTTCTACAGAATACTAAAAATGGTTTCGGGGCCATCTTGGAAAAAGAAAATGATACCTTTAGTGTAAAAACAGATGCACCTATGACTATCTCTTGTCTGAAAGACCTGAGAGGAATCCCCCACTTTCTATGATGTTCTGCCTTTAAGCTATTGTTTGATCAGGAGTATCTTTAGCTGCAGCTACTACAAGGAAAGCTGAATTCAGTAGGCAGCCAAAATGTAGAGCAACATCACTGCACCCCTCTCCTGAATTCACCTAAATTCATGCTGAACACGGAAGAATAATTCCTGCCTCCCCAGATGGCAAACAGATTCATGCTCTTTTAAAAATGCTCATCTCATTCAAATGTTTCTCAGCAGGAAGTGTCTACCTGCTGCTGGAATACTCAGAGGATTAAGGAAGATTGTATGCATACACTAATGGCTACATTTACTCAACAGTTATGGGAGAAATGAATATTTCAACACAAAACAACACTTCCACCTTCCCATTACAAATTCAATTATTCCCACACCAAGCTACATTCCCCACTAGGAAAGATGACTACATCATCCTCAGTGATCTATCTCAACGATTAAGGAAGACCCAGGCAATGAGCAAAGACACATACCCCTCACCCAGTAAAGCTACCCTCATTGCCATCTAGCACCAAGAAAGCCAAAGGGAAAAGGGAAGAAAAGCAAAGTGCTGGCTGTCACTACAATCTGTAGTGACCTAAGTCCCCTCTATGACATTGGTGACATTCACAGCAGGGGACACTGGGTCTAGTGAAAACTCAAGTCAATGCCATAGACGTGGCACCCAGTTCCCACAGGTGCATGGTCTTTTCTTTGAAAGGGACCCAATTTCCATCCTCATTTTCAAGTCAAACTTAAGATTTAGATTCTAGGAACAGGACTCGGTTTGGGAGTCAGTTTAATATAAACCACTTGAAAGATCTAACAGAGTTCCATACCTCAAGTATAAAGCACTCTGGGTGTTTTGATCAGGGAGGGCTTTAATGCAGGAAATTCAGAGTTTACAGATTTGATGGAAGGGCTAAAGGAGCAGGTTCTAAGATGGGCCTCCAGGAATGACTCCCAGAACCACATAAAACTGATCTACCTCTGAGGCTGCCACCGGCAATATAAATACAAAATCAATCATATCCATGTGGCTGGAGCCCAAGAATCAAGGAGTGGGATCAAGGAGACATCGCTGCCATAACTGCCCCTCAGTACTCAGGAAGCCTGAGGTTAGACATTGAACACTGATGCAGAAACAACTCACATTTCCCCTTCCTTGCTTGCTGGCAGAAACAGACAAAAGAGGCAGGGGGAAAAAATGGCCTCTGCTTTCCTCCCACTGTCTGTATCTCAGCATAAATGCATCTATTTGGAAGAATCTATTTCACATTCAGAGCCACGGTGTAAAAGAGCTAGTGGAAATAAAGTTTTTAGCTTCCTAACCTCTCCAGAAAGGAGGGTTAAGTAAAAATGGAGGCTGGGTAATCAGCAGACTATACCACCTGACTTCTCCAAACTTCCAAAAAAACATATTCACTGCCCTAGTGCTAAAATATATGAGAATCTGTGATCAGAGAGTATTATTTAGCATTAAGCCTTAACCTTTCCATGAGGCATAAGAACAACTTCTGAAACCAGCAGTTTTAAGCCTTTAGCACCTTAGTGTAGATTAGCATATTTAATTACTTACTAGTGTCCAGAAGATACCAAGGCAACAGTCTACACAGGGGAAGAGGAGAGACTTAGATCCAGAGGAGAATAAATGTAGATGTGGGGAGGGGACAGGGTTCATCTTTACAATTGAAGATTGATTAGGCCAGTGTGGCAAGAAATGCACTCTCTCACATACACTCTAGGGATTTATCAGGATCAGGACTGAGACAGAGAATCTCTGCACCTTCATCATGGGAGACTCCCTACCCAGATCTGAACCACAGACACCACACCCACATCCTCACCCTAGACCCGGTAGGCCCAGAGGACATGCCCACAAAAACATGGGGTGGATTCCAAAAGCAGCAGTCAATGTCAGCAGTTCTAAATGACAGACCCACAGGACAAACCTACTTTCAAGTATGTTCTATTTGTCCAGGCCAGGGTTTGTTTAGAAACAGTAATTTGGGGGATCCCTGGGTGGCGCAGTGGTTTAGCGCTTGCCTGTGGCCCAGGGCGCAATCCTGGAGACCTGGGATCGAATCCCACGTCGGGCTCCCGGTGCATGGAGCCTGCTTCTCCCTCTGCCTATGTCTCTGCCATTCTCTCTCTCTCTCTCTGTGTATGTGTGTGACTATCATAAATAAAAATAAAAAAAAGAAACAGTAATTTGATTGTATTTAGGTAGGACATGCACCCTCATTTCAAAGCATCTCCTCACCTTTCTCTTACTTTTTATCTAGGAGCTTCCCACATTGACATTATCTTCCAGCCACCCTTGGCCTATTCTTTTTTCCCTTGAAGGGAGAATTGAAGAGTCAAGATCCAAATAAAATGAAACCACCAAGCCCAATGGATAAGTGCAAGACCGCAAATGAGAGACAGAGCCAAGAGTGAGGAAAAAAAGGGATGGCTGTGTTCTTTTTCGGGGCGGGGCGGGGGGGGGGGGGTGGCTGTGTTTTAACTGCCCACAAACACCACTCACTCTTTGCTAGTGGGACTGCTCTTTGCGTGGTGCCTGAGCATGCCACTGTGATCTAGAGACACAGAGTCCCTAGGAGCACCTAGAATCTGGGAAAGAACATTCTACACTTCAGGAAGAGCTCCTGGGCCATTTCCAGGGAAGACAACTCCGCTTTGCTCTTGCTTCCTAGAAAAGAAGGGAGGAGCCTACTTTGGCAACCGACCAGGAGCCTGGGAATTTGTCCTGCCACGTGGGTAGAGCAGCCCAGGCCTGTTCACCTGGCTGCCAGATATTAAGTTGTCTATGAGGCTGGGGCAAATCCCAAGGCAAACCACGGTAATTATCCAGCCTGGCGGCTCTCTGCCTGGGCTCCTCTTAGAGGCTCATCCTAGTCCCAGGGAACTATAAACCAGTTAACAACTCAACTCTAATTAATAAGCTCCTTAATGAAGATATAAATGCCCACATTTTTATCCTTTACGATGTACTTTGGGCTCTTTTTTCCCTTAAATAGCTTAACTGATGTCTCTGCTTCCTCCTTTTTCAATTCCCACTTTCACACTGGTTTCTGATCTCTAAATAAGAGCCTCTGTCTGTCTTGACTCTTCTAATCCATCTCATTCTCTGCCCCCTGCTCTCTGCTCCTTGTTTTTCATGGTGTTCTGTGCACCCCGTGGCAGCTCCGTCGCCAAACTGTGAGAAACAGGGAAGTCGGCCGACGTTTTCAGATAGAAAGGGCAGAAGCTGTGTCACTATCTACATGTATGGGAGCCAGAAGAAATGCCATGATATTTGAAGAGGCAAATACAGTCCCTGTCTTGAGAAGAAAATACAAGGGCTATGACTGGGAATACCATGGTGCCTTGCTGCTCTCCGCTGAGGGCAAAATTCTAGCTAGAGCAGCAAGACGAAGTGCATGGGTGTCAGAAAGGACAAACATGAATATCTGAAGTTCTTCTTTGTCAAGGCTTTAAAGTTAATTTTAATTTAAAATATGTAACTATTTAAAAAATAGAATATATAACTATATAGATGTATACACCCATCACCAATCTTTCTGAAATTATATAAAATTTCAAACACATACAGAAGTAAAGAGAATAATACCATGGCCTCTTGGTACCTTTTCCCAGCTTCACTTAGACTCAATATGTGACCATGTTTATGTTATTCATGTATCCACACATTTCTTCCCCACCACCCAGATTAACATGAAGCACATCTCGAACATACTATTATTGTATGACTTCTTAATAAGAATGTTTACAAGGTCAGGGACCTTGTACTGACAACTTCTAAGCATTGGCCTTAGCTGTGTAAGATCTATAGAGAGACACATCCAGGTCTGTATTTGCCCAGAGCAGTAGCCATGTAACTTTGGAGCAGTCCTTAACCGCTCTAAGTCCTCAGTCTTCAGTGTGAAGTAAAGCTAATAGTGTCTACCTCTTCAGGTTATTGTGAGGAAAAAAGGAGATAATGCAGGGGAACTGTCTGGCCCAGAGTAAGCATTCAATAAATATTTTTTATCATTATTGTTATATGCGAAGTTTATTTTTTTAGTTTTTTATTTACATTTGTTATATGGGATTTTTTTTTCAAAGATTTTGTTTATTCATGAGAGAAACAGAGAGAGAGGCAGAGACATAGGCAGAGGGAGAAGCAGGCTCCCTGTGGGGAGCCTGTTGCAGGACTTGATCTCAGGACCCCAGGATCATGCCCTGAGCCGAAGGCAGACACTCAACCACTGAGCCACCCAGGCGTCCCTGTTATACAGGAATTTTAAAAGAAAGAACTACTTATTTCTCTAAGAAAGCCCCAAGTTTAATCAGATGACTTTTAATCAACATATATCAATCATCCTTTTCTTTATTGTTCCAAAGCCAACTAGACAAAGAAGAGCATTCTCCTTTCCTTGCCTGACTAATCTCTGGGTACTTTCTTCTCAGCCTCTGGCTACAGCTCAAACTCACATTGTTAATTTCTCATTGCATCGAATATCAAGCAAAGGCAGAAATCAGATTTGATTGAAATCTATGTTTTATTAGCTTCATTTTGGTTTCTTCCCACTGAGAAAATGAGTACACTGATACCAACAGTTTACAGATACCTAGGGAGGCCTTGGTGTTTTCCAGAAGGTTATACAAACTTGAGGAGTACAAAAGGGAAAGCCAGTATAAAAAGTCCTATCATTAGAGAATTTGCAATATTCTGAAAGCAGAATTTTACTCACAAGCAAATGCTTCTAGTCCAACAGCTTAAATCATCACTAATAAGTGATGAGTACAATCCATCTCTTTGGGTAAAGCTGGATTCTGTAGGCTTAGCATCAGAGGAGACTTGTAATGACCGTGCAGGTCCACCCTGGTGGCCTCACAGTTCTAGATAGTGTCAGGACATTCACATTCTCTAAGGCAGTCATTGGGAGCAAGATAAGCCTGACACCTAGAGAGTATCCTGCTGCTCTTACTATGAAGGGAAGCTTTGTGAGTGGATTCTGTAGCTGGAAACCCAC
Organism: Vulpes vulpes; assembly: GCF_048418805.1. Classification (NCBI taxonomy): domain Eukaryota; kingdom Metazoa; phylum Chordata; class Mammalia; order Carnivora; family Canidae; genus Vulpes; species Vulpes vulpes. The sequence continues at coordinate 75,262,668 of NC_132783.1, read as the reverse complement.
GTGGAAGTCTTTGAAGGACACAGGTAAAGCCCTAAGAGAATTTTAACCACTTTGACTATCAAACTACCTCATAACATTATGTCTTTTCTTTTTTTTAAGAGAGAGAGAAAGAAAGACAGTGCCCCCTGTCCCTTTGTGAGTGGATTCTGTAGGTAGAAACCCACATGAAGTCTTTGAAGGACACAGGCAAAGCAGAGGGGAAGAGTGAGAGAGGGGGGGAGCAGATTCCCTGCTGAGCATGGAGCCCAATGTGTGGTTCGACATGGGGCTCGATCCCAGAACCCTGAGACCATGACCTGAGCCAAAACCAAGAGTTGGATGCTCAACGTACTGAACTACCCAGGCACCTCAACATTATCTTTTTGAGTACTCATTTCTTTCAATCTCCTCCACAAAGATCCATTACTAAAATGCATCCATTGTTTTCATATCAGAGAATGAGTAGCAAAAAGAAAATGGGTTGTAGACATGGACAGGGATAGAAAATGGGGTTCTGTTAGTTGTGATAGGGATCAGGGAGCTATAACCAGTGGGTTCACTCCAGAGAGCGAGACAAATCATGGATTGGCCAGACCTTAAGGTCAAAGTCAGAGTTAAGAAAGTCATGGTATTAAAGGACACAGAACTGATGGTGTCCTGGAATCATGACACAGTAATGGTTGTCAAAAGAAGAGCCAGAGACACACAGGAAATTCTCACTTCTCATTGAGACAAAATCAGATGTTAAATTATATAAACTCTTTGTGGTAGACAGAATGTATAATCTCCTTCCCCTTGAGTGTGGATGCAAATATAATGGGATTTTACTCCCATGATTATGTTATATTATATAGCAAATGTTTCTCACACTAATATAGCTATCGAATGAGATTTTTCCGTATTTCACTTTCATCCCTACACCTCTGATAGCAAGCATTATGCCACTCTGGGGGTTTCAATATTGACTGAATTGCACAATAGTTGATGCATGTGTATCCTACAAGCATCTTCCTGTAGGAAGCCTTCTCTGACTGTTTTTCCCTGAGGCTGAGTGAAGCACTTGACTATACAAAATGCACAGAATGCATTCATTCATTTACTTTGACCTCACCCTATTCTAAAAGGGCATGGTATAACTTTTGAAAGTATAACAGAATTTTTTTTAATGAATAAATGAGAAATTTGAATGAGGGAAAAATAAAGTGAGAAAAAGTAAAATGAACTCAAGGTACAGATTAAGATTCAAATGCCTGCCACACAATCTTACTAGATGTGAGCCACAAAATTTGACTCTCATCTTTCCAGCTACCAAAGCAAGAGAGAGGCACAATCAGTTGAGTAATCCATAGTAGCCCTACATTTGTTTGTGTGTTTGTTTTTATCAACTATTTCTGAAGCTGTCGTCTGAGGAATTTCTTTCTCTGGTCTTCATTGAAAGAAGTCATGCAGAATTTAGTAAGCAGCTTAGAATTTAATAAGGAAGGATCTGGTTTGAACATCTGCAAAATACCCTATTTACTTCATTTACTAGCACAACAGGTGCATTGTTTAGGGTCATTTAATTCCCAAAATAGATAAACACTATGGCAGTGTTTAGGGAGGAAGACATAGGAAGCAGGGAGCAGAGGACATCAAACAGAAAAAGAATCACTCATACTAAAATGGTCAGTGAATCCCAATTAACAGAACCCTAAAAGGTGGGAAACCCAACATCTGGCAAGGAAGTCCTCAACGTAGAGAAAGAGCAGACTGGAAAGAGGAGAGAAGTTCTTCAATCATAGGCAGACATTAAGAGGAAAAGGCACAGTACCAGAAAATAGAACATAGAACCATACAGAAATAGTCCCACTAGGACCTTCAGGATGTCAAATTCCCTATGATCCCACCCTTCCTTTAAAGGTAAAGGAACTGAGATCCAGAGAACACAAGCATCTTGTCCCAATGTCACACAGCTGTTGCACAGTGGACACCCTGTGACTCTATTTAACACTTCAGGTGATAGAGAAAGAGCAGACCAGCAGGGCTTCCTGAATGGTGGACTTGGGTCTAGAGCCAGAAACACAAGGTAGATGACCAATAAAGCAATCACTTGGATAGAATAATGCTTCTTTTCCCCATTTATTAAAATCCCAACTAGTGCTGTGATATATAGATATGTTCACGAGTAATCTAGGAGAATTATGGGGACCATTGGAATGCTTACTACATATCAGGCAGTCTACTGACCATCCTCCTGGCAGGATCTCAGTGAATCCCTGCAGCATCCCAGGAAGTAAAGTGAGTAGTTTTTTTGTTTGTTTGTTTGTTTTGTTTTGTTTTTTTTTAATGAAAGTGAAAGACTTTATTCACAACTATTGCAACAGGGGAGAGAGAATCCAGCAGAGACAGCCAGACGCTGCCAGGGAGCAGAGTGGAGTCGTGGACAGGAAGTCACTAGGGGCAGATACCGAGGAGGGGGGATCCTTGCTAACACTGGGCGAGGCCCCGTGGAGCAGCCTGGCTGCCACTGGGTCAAGAGGGCACCCTGTGTCTGGATTTGGAGATGAGGGGCTCCATCGGGGTCAGGGCAGAGCACGCAGACCAGGCCGGGGTGGGCAGATGCAGCAGGGACCTGACATTCTCTGAGGAGGGAAGGAGGCTGACTGGGAGCAGAACCAGTCCTTGTGGTGTGTCTGGAAGACGGTGGGGAACAGGGGTGGGGAGGTGGGGAGTGGGGGAGGTGGAGGGGTGGTCCTCTACATTTCACACACAAGAAAACAGGCGCGGCAAGGTTAAAGGATTTCCCCAGCATCACAGAGTGGGTGGGGAAAACCAGATTTGAACACAGGTCCATTTGATTCCAAGATGTGTGTTCATTCTCCAGCCCAAGAAAGTATTTAACCTTCAATTCCAGGAAGCAAGAACAAAGGAGATGAGCATTCATCCAGCACCAGAACCGATTCATCCAGCTTTACGAGCTCTCCACAAAACGGAAAAGGCAGAAGCAGGCTGTGTGATGCAAATGACCCAGCAGCAAGTGCACTCCAGGTCGGGCCTATAATTCAAGTTCACGGTGCTCAGTGCTCCCCCCCTGGTATGACAGGGAATATCCAGCCCTGTATGTATGAACAATAAAGACAGCACTGGCAGGGAACCTGGTCCCTTCCTGGTCAGCCCACAGCAGGAGGTGGCTTGTGAAGCTGCCCGGAGCTCTGACCCGGGACTCCGCGCCCTGAGTGCAAGCTGCCCGAGTGGTAAATGTACTTGCCTTGAGCCACTTCCCCGCTGCAGTTTCTCTGCTGGAAGCTTCGGCTCTGCCCTGAGGGCAGTTCTTATTGGACTTTGGTGCAGTTCCTATTTCACAAATCAGAGCTTAAACCTTCATAAGAGAGTATTGATTTGTGCTATCAAAGCAGCAAGATTCTAGAGCTGGGCACTGAGGGAGTCTGGTCCTTTTCATCAATATTTTCTTACTCATTAAAGCAGATGTCTGATTCAAATTTTGATTTTCAGCCAGACTCAGAGACTGAGAATCAGTGTGCTGATTATGCTGCCTTTACTGGGCAACAAAAATCTGTCCGTCTCTCGCTCTCTCCTTTACCCTCTCTTTCTTCTTGTGTCTTGTCCAGTCTTGATGTTCAAATTCAAGCCCTGCAAATTTTCTGCCACCGTTCCCTTGGGGAGATCCAAAGGGTAACCTCCAACCCAGAGCAGAAGTTAGCCAATCGCCAGTTTTCCCTGGCTCTGGGGATAGATGGCTCATCATCATCCCAGCAGGTGATTTCTGCCCTAATGGGCTGCTTCAGTCATCCTTTTCATCCCAGAGCCCCGAAGATTTAGGGGTCTGAACAGATAAAGAGCAGTGAAGAAGATCCACAAACTCATCAAAGGATAATTCATGAGTCATAGCCCAAATGCCCTCCTGGGAGTGATCTCAGTCCACCATTCCTCTCAGACCTCCTGCCCACTTAGGCAGCACTGCACAGTGCAAAAAGCACAGGATTTACAGCCATTCAGTCCTCATTTGCATCTTCAGCTCAGCCTACTTGCTAGAAGTGTGACTTCGGGTGAATAACTGAACTCCAGGTCCATTTTCCTCAGCTGTTAGACACGGAGAGTAATCGCTACCTCATGCAGTTGGCATAGAAGTGACATTAGACAGCATAACTAAATAAACTAAGTGTTTCTCATAATCACATCATCATAGTCCAATGGTCACCCACAGTATCATCAGCACTGGCACACAATAGGTTCTCATCGGCACTGACACATAGTGGGTTCTCAAAAATTGTGAGTTCTCCCATCTTTCTCTCTATTTTAGTTCCTTCTCCCAGCACCTCCACTCACCTTCTCTCTTCCTCTGGGCCCATTTTCTGGCCCCTTTCCACTGATCTACTTCACACTTTTCTCCTTCTCACCATCCTCCCCCTGCCCCAACTAGACTTCACATCAGAAGCTGTCAGCACCCGAAGGACCTAAGGGAATTATCACTTCAATCTGAAGGACAGGCCCCAGATCCCAGCTACTCCCCCGCACAACCACGGGTGGCACTCAGGGCTCTGACTCCCACCCTCTAGCATCCTCATCTTGTTCTCTTTTCAGAGTTGAAATTCTTGAAAGTGGCAGCTTCCCAGCAGTTTCAGTAAATTTTCCAGAGAAAAACCCCAAAGGGCAGCACAAAAGGCCTTAGTGGGATGTGTCTGAAAAGAATTTGTTTCGCTGATATTAAAAACAAAAATAACTAAAACACTTCTCACTTAAAACTCTGATATGATGGTTCATCTCAGTTAAACTGTTTCAAATCTAACATATATTTTTTTAATAAATGTGAACTTTGGAGTGCCTTCCGTCCCCCATCTCACATGACTAGCGTGCTAAAGCCAGCTCACATTGGCCTGTGAGAACCAGTTATTAGCATCTCTTTCCAACTCTGCATTCAGTGATACCACATTGGTAGCTGGAAATTAAAATGGTGGGGATATTTACACCCCAGAAATTGGCAACAACTACTAAAAGGCTGGGCTTTTCATTTTGTTTTTTGTTTTGTTATTTTTTTCAGAGAACCAGTTTTCAAACATTTACCAGCTCACAGTTGGATAGGTTCTCATGACTTTTGCACTGATTCTCAGACAGCCCCACCTTTGGTTGAAGAAACTTTTAAGTTTATTTTTGCAATTTCATACAGTAATTCTACAAGCTCTGTGTGCACATGGTCATGAGTTTAGGTCTTTAGAAATCTGTATTTCTCTAAAACACCAATATTTCTTCAGTTTATCTATCTATCATCAGCTGGTCATGCCAGAGGCTTTATTAACAATCAATCATATAAATTTGTTCTGCCCTAGTTCTGTAAAGATGAAGGTGCCTGCTGGGCCACTGGCACATCAGCATTAGTTTTGTCCTATTGATTCAAATAGAGAGTATAAGATTGTGAGGATTTTAATCCCTGAGAATCTCTGTGAGCTGCTATTGGCATCATGGAGCACTTCATTGTTCATACCCACATTCAGATAGAGCTCATTTTCTCCAAATATTATACTACATGAGCAGCCAAGAGGCCATATATACACTGGGCTCTTAAGCCAGACTATCTGGGATTGAATTCCAGCTCCCCCACTTACTCAGAGTTTCCTTAATCTATCAGTGCTTCAGTTGTAAAATGGGGGTAATAATAGTACCACCTCCCTGAGTGTTGCAAGGGATTAAATGAGTAAGTGATAGCAGATGCTCAGAAAAGTGACTGGCATACAGTAAGTGCTAAATAAGTGTTCACTATGAGGAAAGAATGGAAATAGAATGTTTATTGCAAGGTGAGAGATTCAAGCACCAGATTTTAGCTGGGTGATAGGGGATGAGGTTGGGAAGCACTATTAGAGGAAAGATTTAGACTTTTGCTGCCAGAAGCCTCAGTCGGTTATGGAGAGGCTCCCCGAAGCTCTGTGCTAGGAGGTCCTCCTGTCCTTACTCCTCTTTCCCATGGACAAATCAGGGATCTTCTAACTGCCACAGTTGGAGAGAATGGAACTTCCCTTCCCCACCGGGGACAAGAGTTCACAGCCTTAGTCCTTATGATGAATTTGAAGGGTGATGTCCACCTGCAGATACCACCGTGGGCCATGCAACAGTAGATGACCTATGGGTTAGGTACAATTCCTGCCTGAGAGCCCCACTTTCCTACTCTTATGACCCTCACAGAAGGCAAGGTGGGAGATTCACAGCAGTTAAAGTTCACCTCTATTGTAGTCATCAGGCTATTCCCCAATATTCTAATTCTTCTTCTTCTAAGACATGGTGGGATCACACTTCCCCTCCTTCTTCTATTTAGGTCAGTGTCTACATCTTATTTTGGACAATGAAATGTGAACAGAAGTGGCATGTCTCCTCCAAACTTCAAGAGCCAATGAGGAATTTGCCTACCTCCTTCCACCTGCCATACTGACTAGAAACATTCCAGATTATAAGGTTCCATCAATTTTTATGCCCAAATGAGAATAATCCAGAGCAGAACTCCCAAATTACCCACAATCGATATAGAGTAAAAACAAGATAAAACTTCATTATTTGAAGCAACTAAGATTTTGGAGGTTGTCTGTTGCTGCAAAAAGCCTATCCTATCCTGACTGATACAACCTGACTTCTACTCTAATTTATACTTTAAAATATTAATAAGGTCTTCTTTCACTTGTTATTGGAAACAAATTACTTGTGAAAACAGATCTCAAAAAAAATAATAAAGTTTAAAATCACTAATTTACAGAAATAAAATTTATTATCTACAAGATTCATGTTAATTCTTTCCTATAAATTCCATTTATTTAGCAAGTTAATTAATCTTTGTTTTCTTTGTCCTTTACTGGACAAGGTGTTCCATTTAACCTTAAAATTTCTATGCTTTAATTCTGTTCAAGATGCACGCCTGAAAGAATTCAAACAAAAATCCTGCAAAGGCTGAACAAAGGAGAACTCTGTAGAAGAAATTCAGTGGTGGCAGAAGTAGAACAGCTGCTTCAGCACTTGCTGCCACCTTCCCCCTGAAATATCACTTCCCTTGCACCACCCTCATTTTTATCCCAATATTATGACTCTAGTCCCCAAGGATTCAAGTACCCCTCACAATTGGATTTTTTTTTCTTGAACCTAAACCTTTTCTTCTCAATAGAATTGATACAAATTTGATATTTTCAAAATAATTTTTATTGAAGAAAGATTTTTCAAAAGTAAGTGAAAATAGGGGCACCCGGGTGGCTCAGTTGGTTAAGCATCCAACTCTTGGTTTCAGCTCAAATCATGATCTCAGGATTGTGACATGGAGCCCTGCACTGGGCTCCACGCTAGGCATGGAACCTGCTTAAGATTCTCTCTCTCCCTCTCCCCTCACCTCTCTCCCTCTATCCTCACCTCCCTCTCAAATAAACAAAAGCAAAAAGTGAAAATAAGCAGTATAATGTAAAATACAAACAGAATATAACTATTTTTAAAAATATATATATAACTAGCATTGAAAAAAAAAAAAACTGCTCAGAGCATCAGCAATGCAAGTCATTAGCCTTTGGCTCTAGTTTGGCTAGCAGTGATCACAGGCCCCTGGCCGAATTTATCCTAGTTCTAGCTTCCACACAGGGAAAAACCATCTCATCTCTTATTGCGTGACCACAACCTAATAAACATCTTGCTACAATCAAGGACAAATGCCAGAACCACTTTCCTTGAATCATATGTCTTTGGTCCTCTAACATTCTCCCCTTCAGACTTGATTTTTCTGATTCAGGGACACCACACTTACAATCCATTCACAGGATAGTGGGGACAGGCGTCCTTAACCTCCTTGATGGATCTTGCCTTCCCAAGCTCAGGTTAATAGCATTGTCCATCTCTATAACTTACTACGTCACTGGCGCAGTGCAGTAAAAATACATACACATGCACACCATGTATGCTCATCATACTGAAGAAAATTATTTCATCTGATCAATATAATTTTCCAATATTGAATCAACATATATATTTTACAGTGACTGTATTCTGATAGAACATCTCAGTTAAGAATATAAGCTATGAGCAAATATACAGGGTTAAATTCTCTGCTCTGGCACTTCATGGCTTGGGAACCTCAGGCAAATTAGTTAATCTCTCTAAGCATCGGCTTCCTCAAGTGTAGACTAAGGATAATAGTAGTACCTACCTCATAAGACTGATGTGAGCTAATGAACACAAACTGGGGGAATGCACATCAAGCAGTTTAGCACAGTGCCTAGAATACAGGAAGTACCCAGCAACTTTTAGCTAGTGGTGGCAGTGATGGCAGTAACAGTAACAACATTACATCTTAAATAAAATGAAGAGGATCATTGTCTCATATTCCATTATCCCCATATTCCTATTGTAGCTTCCGTAAATCTACAGCTTTTGTCTAATAAGTGCCTGACAGAGTGGTTTTTAAGTTCTTTAGAAATTCAAAGCATTTGAGTAATTATCACCGATTCTGCAATATTACCCACATCATAGACAAGACATTACCTATGCCCCAGTGCTCCAGAATTATTCAAATATGCTGATCCAACAGTGATCCTACCCTGGCATCTTCACGGAGTAAAAGGCTTCCCTTATTTTCTGCCAAGCCACATCATCCACTTGCTTGAAACTCATCCAGATTTGGTCCTGCATTAGGAAACACATAAGTGCCCCCAAGAGAATTCAAGCACTTAAGCAAGGCACTGAGCAATTAAACTTTGTGGACTACTTTAGAAACAGAAAAAGGGAAAGAAAGAAGAGGAGTCATAGATAGGGAAAGGAAGAAAGGAGAAGCAAATTTAAGTGGTTCAGCTGGGCTTGGGGGAGATAGGAATGTGTCTACTCATTATGTGCTTCCGTTGGAAGGAAGTCAAATGTTTTCACTGAAAAGCAAGCAGAAAGCTTTCATAATTTAGTACACAGGAAAACTCACAAATTAAGGCAAAGAAGTTTCCAATGTAAACAGGTGCAATCGCATCCTATATATCTCAGCTGTCATAAATCTGGTCTGGTCTGACTGCAAGAGGCAGGCTGATCGACAACTTTTGGGTCTTCCTGGCCAAAAAGCTCCACTTAGAAGATCACATCTCCTATTTGGCTTTTTCTATTCTGACCTAACCTGGAAGCCTCTGAACAGGAACTGGACTGAACTTCCTCTTTGATGATTGGCTCATCCTCCAAAGATTCCTATCTCTGTCCCAGAAGCAGAGCTCCAAGGAAAGGTCCCTGCTCTTAGATCTGCTGCATCTGATACATGGGCAAGAGGTCAGATATGCAGACCAACCAAACTCTTCAAGAACACATTATCTGAGCATTTACATATACCCGTGTTAAGCGCTGTGGGAAATACATAGCCCCTGCCTTCCAGAGGCCCACAGTCCAGCCACTGGTGGGGAGGAAATTCCCCACTCCATGCTCTCAGGGTGGTCCCACAACTCCAAGCCCAGTCCATTCTAGCCTATACCGATTTGCATCTCTTTCTTGGGAACAAGAAAGGAATTTTCCTATTTCATTAGATACTAGGGTGAAAGGGAACAAATTTAGTCATACCCTAGAAATAAACCAACCAACTAAATCAGACTTCGAAAGAGGTAGATCCAGTAACAAGACACAGAGCCACAAGTTCAACAGCTCAAAACAGCAAAAATATATTTACCTAGAAGAAATGAGTACCAATGACGGTTGTCCCTTTTCTCAAAGTATCTTGTGCTTAAAAGAATAAAAAGCAAAAAAAAGAAGAAAAGAATAAAAAGCATACCTAAAGCCCAGCTGGAAGCCAGTGGGGTCCAGAAAAGAAAGATGTGCTACACCATAGGACTCTCACTGCCATCCTCCAGAAAGATCCATGTGTTTCCCCATTGCCTAAACAAGAGAAGAATGGCCAACAGAAAGCCTTCAGATTAAAGAACACAAGTCACTTTGGAAATTTTGTCCTAATAGTTCATTCTGATGGTCATCTATAACTCTCTAAGAAATGTTTATATCTCATGTGCCTGAGACTTTGGGGCACCATTTGAAGATGATTTCCATTATATTTTGGAACATTTTCCCTTTTGTCCAGTGGCATCCTTCTGATGTACTGAGATAGTCTCTATAATTCTGATGAGAGGTGTCTGGGTGGCTCAGTGATTAAGTGTCTGCCTTTGGTTCAGGTTGTGATCCCAGGGTCCTGGAATCTAGTCTCACATCAGGCTCCTCACAGGGAGCCTGCTTCTTCCTCTGCCTATGTCTCTGCCTCTCTCTGTGTGTCTCTCACAAATAAATAAATAAAATCTTTTTTAAAAAAATTCTGATGAAAACAGACCTCCAGGAAAATCCACAGATGGGGTTTGGAACTGTCTTCTGAACCAATTAGGTCTTTCCTAGTCAATCATCATGTACCATGAACCTAACTAACTAGAAAACTAATCAGAAGTGACCCAAATAACATCTTTATCTCTGGGTTTGCAGTGAAATTCTTCAGGATCACTAACGATAAGAGCTAACATCAATGGAATATTTACCATATCCCAAGGGGAAATTAAGGCATAGTGTGGTTAAGTCATTTACAACTGGTCAGTCACGAGCTTAGTATATTTGGACGAGGGTTTAAACATGGCTGGAAAATAGACCAAGCAGGCCGACCTAGCTGCAGAGCTTTTATACTAGCCATGTGCTCCAGGCTACACCCCCATAAACTGAATGACCATCATCAACTGTCACCTTATGCTTCTATCAACCATTTTCTTTTATTCTGAGAGTCCACTACAATCTAGTTAAAGATTAAAAGCTTGTCAAGCCTGCAATGATGATGTTTTTTTCCCTTTTAAATGTTTATAAAGATAGGGCAATAACACATAAGAATCTGGCTCAGTTTTTCCATAGCATTGGTTCCCATCTCTTTCTACATATCAAAATCATTTAGAAGTATTTAAAAAAAGAAAAAAAGGCTTATATCCAGGAAATAAACTCACAGATCCTAACTAAATGAGCCTGAGGTGGGTCCTTAGAATGAGTAAATTTTTAAACATTTTCCAGGGGAGTCTAATGTGCAGCCAGGATGAGAACAGCTTCACATTACAGGATGGGAAACCCACGTTCCTCTGAACACAAAGGGATATATATAATCTCTTTCACCTCTCCCCCACCCCAGTCAGTTCAATACCCTACTGCCAGATGGATCTGCTCAGACTATATCATTACTCTGAAACCATCTGTAATCCCCACAGCATCAAAAGTTACATTCCACATCCTTGCCCATGTCAAAGGCTCTCTACACTGTGACCTGAGCCCATCTTTCAGCTTCATATCCATATCCCTGAGTGATCTTTCCACTCCTGCTAAGTTGGTCTGCCCTCAAACCCCAGCTTCTTATACTGTGATGCAAAGCAATTCAGTTCTTGCTTGCCCCACCCCTCAACTCACCATCAGTTCCACCTTGTACATCAAGGAATTTTGATTTCTCACTCCTCCTTTCTTTCTTTGCCTAGGATCCCTTCTCCTTAAGAGTCCCTGAACTGCCCAGAAGGCTGGCAGTCACTTTTTCCTCTGGCTCAGGAACTTCTTCAGATCCTTCCCTCTTTAGAGAGCCTTAGACCTCTCACTCATTGTCTATCCTTTGTTCTTGAATCCCTTGGTTTTGCACCCCGCTCCATCTTCGAGGACAGTGCCTGCTTGATTCAGAGTGGGCCTCAGACTGCTTACAGCAGTTCTCATTCCCCTTTGTTTCTAAACACAGCCAACTCGGCCAAGAAGGGCCAGAGCCCTGCCCTTCACAAGAGAGGGCATATCAGAAAAAGCTCCATGAGGGTAGGGGTCTTTGTCTGTTGTGTTCATTTAGGTGTCCCTAAAACAGTGCCTAGAACACAGGAGGCATAGCAGTAAATATTTGGTGAATGAATGAATGAATGAATGAATGAGGACATCCATCATGACCTAACCTGATGATGATGAATCATTTCCACTTTGTAAAGCAAATCCACTTGTGTTGGGGGAAGATCCCTTATTTCCACTTAAAACTATCTATCATGTGATTAATTATTTAACACAGTCATAATAACCAGAATCCTGATTAATACTATACAGCATTTGTATTACCCTTTGTGCTTTTCAATGCATTGTCCCATTTATTATCTCAGTCCATCTTCATAATAATCTCGTTTCCCTCTCACAAATGAGAAATGAGGCGGAAAGGTAGCAGGACTTGATCAAAGTCACAGAGCTAGTTGAGAGCAGTCAGGATGGAAATCGGGACCCCATCTGCCAGCCCCAGGCTCACCTCATGCTGCTGCTACAATGGTGCTGGTGTCACAATTTATCGAACCCACAGTGACATACATCACCACTAACCTCCTCACAAACATACTGTATTGGCCAGGGTTCTCCAGAGAAACAGAACTAATGGGGTATAGAGAGGGATAGACAGATAGGAAGAGATTTATTCTGAAGAACTGGCCCATGTGATTATGGAAGTTGAGAAGTCCCATGATCTGCCTGCCGTCGCTAAGGTAGAAACCCAGAACAACAGGTGATATCATTTCAGTCCAAACCCAAAGGCCTGAGAACTAGGGGAGCCAATGGTGTCAACTCTCAGTCCAAGTCAGAAAACCTGACAACCAGGAGATTCCTTGTGAGGGTAGGAGAAGATGGATATCCAGCTGAAACACGAAGCAAATTTTCCCTCTGTCCACCTTCTTGTTCCATTCAGGCCCTCAATGGATTGACAATGCTCATCATATTGGGGAGGGCATCTTCCTTCTCATTCAGTCTACTAATTCAAATGTTAATCTTTTTTAGAAATATCCTCACACACAGCCTCACAAGCAATGTTTTGCTATCTGGGCACCCTGTGACCCAGTCAGTTTGACACAGAAAATGAACCATCACATCTGAAGGGATTGGACAGATGTTGATGAGTTTCATTCAGAGAACAAAGGTAAAACTTAGGTAACAGGTACTTTGAATCTCTATACATTTGGGGTGTTCACAAGCAAATTCCTATCAAATAAAATAAGGGAGAAAAGCTATTATTATTGAAAACCACAACAGCCCTTCAAGGAGAGAGGACCTGGTTAAAGAAAGGAGTGAAGAGTCAAAGCCCTCTGGTGAACCAAGGCAGATCGGATGGTGGGTTAGAAAGGGCTAGCAAGCCCTGAGCTGCTCTGTCAGGAATCTGAAAGCAGCTTAACTAAGAACTTCTGGCTCAAGGAGTCTCCGGAGATGTGGTAAACTAGCAGGAGGAGCTGCAGTCATCTCAAAGCCTAATCGGAGCTGAGAAATCCACTTCTAAGCTCATTCATACAGTTTTTGCCAGGCCTCAGCTCCCCATGGGCTGTCGACCAGAGGCCCCAGTTCCGAGCCACAGAATCCTGTTGATCAGGATGTTCACAACTTGGCAAACGACTGTGCCCAGATCAGAGAGAGGAGGGAGAGGGAGGAGGGAGAGGGTGAGGCAGGCGAAGTGGGAGGCTCAATCTGAAGGAGGCCGTCATGAGACCTCCCCCAGTTCCAGGCAGCAGACAGCGCCCAGTCAGAAGCCATAGTCCTTTCTTTATAACCTCTTCTTGAAAAGGACATATGTCTTCTTAGTCTGTCCTCACAAAATACCATCGCTTCCGCCACATGCTGCTGCTCACAGGCCGCCTGGTGCTACGGTGAGGGGTCCCTACAAGGTATGAATGAATTCAAGGTATGAATTCCAGAAGGTAGGAGTCACTGGGACTACCTCGGAGACTGGCTACCCCAGAAGTTATTCAGTCTTCAGATCACTCTGCGCAGGTTCATTTCCAAAATCCCACCTGGATTAGATCAGACTGGAGGCGGTTACCAGGAATTCAGCTAAAGGGGCTCCATCTTTACAATAGCCTGATCTATTTAACAAAATCCTTTTTAACAAATGACTGTGAGGCAGGCACCTCCTTAATTAACTGATTTCAGAGGAAGATAATGTGGCAGTTCGTCCAGGAGCTAAGGGCTTTGAAGTCAAACATTTGCATTTGAATCCTGATTCTGCAGATCCGGGGCTGTGGGATCTAGGACTAGCCACTTCCCCTCTCTGAGCTTTGCTCTTCACCTCTGGAAAAATACTACCTCTTAAGGCACTCTGAGAATTCCATGATAGAACTCATCCCTTTGACAAGCATTTTCGAGTACCTGGCTCATCATCAGTGCTGAATTAAATTCTTGTTAAATTTAATCTAATTTAATCTAACTGTCAGCGGTTTTCCTTAAATAAAACAGGAGGACATTAGGAATTATAACTGAGGGACACCTAAGGGGCTCAGTGGCCGAACATCTGCCTTCAGCTCAGGTCATGATCCCGGGGTCCCAGGATCGAGTCCCACGTCGGGCTCCCTGCAAGGAGCCTGCTTCTCCCTCTGCCTGTGTCTCTGCCTCTCATGAATAAGTAAATAAAATCTTAAAAAAAAAAAAAAAAAAGAAAAAGGAATAATAACTAAAAAGCTTTTGCACACTTTATAAAATGTTTTCTCCTTATTGCACCACTTCCTTTTAGTCCATTCATTTAATTGTCCTAGGAATCAGTTTCCTTCTCTATGAACTATAAATAAACTGTAAGGAAAATTAAATGTGGGGCTCACTGAGGAGCAAGGAAAGCACCAGGAGTGCATAGAGAAAGGGGGAATTTTTAAATAATTAATACTGCAAGACATTTTATGTTCTATTGTCTCTCCTTTTTTGTTCTGTAATTTTTTTTATTTTATCCTAAGTTCAGTGTAGTTAATTGTCCTGCAAAGTTATGATATCATCATTGTTCCATCTACCACCTAAGATTATCAGAAATGAGCAGGAATGTTTAAAGAGCAGCTTTCCCCCTACCTCTGCCGGAATATCTGAGAGTGTGATAGGAAAATAACGGAATAATGGCTTTTTGACGTGAAGAAAGGCTTTCTCTATTGTTCTCTTCCCACTAACCATCAACGGGGTCTGTAGAACTCCTTAACCTCTCTGCCTTGCAGTCCTGCAGCTGTGGCTAAACTGCATCACTGAGAACCACTTGGCAGGTGCACATTTCCGAGCCCCGCCTCCTGCAGTCCCCGAAGCTCCATGCTGGCTCCCATGGTGGGAGAAATCCAGAAAGGAGAAACAGCTAGAGCAAGAGAAACACAGGGAATGAAGACACGTATTTTAGCATCTGATATTGGGCAATCAAAGACAGAACAAGCCATTACTGTCTACAGTTAGAATATGAGCTCTGATACAAAGAAAGAAACCAGTCCAGAGTGCTCGAGTAGACCAGCAGGAGGCAGGAACTGACACAGGACGTTCAGGATGTCAGATTTGGAGCTGGCAGGTAGAGGGGAAAGGAGAAGGATGAAAAAAGAAAGGCTGGTAACGTGACAGGACACCCAGGACTGAGGACAAAGGAACCAGTGAGAAATGCCAAACACATGTCCTAGAGATACTAAAAATCAGTGATGATGGACATTCAGTCTTTGTTTCATTTTGTTTTGGGGATTTTTTGGTTTTTTGATTTTGGGGGGTTTGGGGGTTTTTAACATTTAGCCTTGTTTCCTAATCTTCTGCAGGCAATGTTTTCCATTATCCCCAAACACTTAAAAACAAACAACAGTCTACCATTCATAACCCAAACAGCATTCTATTGATTTTGCTTTTAGAAATTACAAAGAGGAATGGGGGGCAGTGTCCACGAAAGCAGAGAGGACAGTGACCACAGGATTCAGAAGCACCGATTGGAGTAGGTGACCACACAGAAGCAGGTTACACCAGGGATGACTCGAAAGATATAATCCCTGCCTCTGGAATCCTCAGAGGTATCGAGGAGAGCACTAGCAGACCCCCACAATACTAGAGATGGGGCTTATTTAAGCACTTAATTTCTATCACAAGAAAGGGTGTTTTCATAAGGCCAGAGAATTCCAGAACATCTGGTTTACAGATGCATGTATGCATAATGCACATAGTAAAAAATATATGTGTACATACGTGTGTATATGTATACACATATATATGTTTGAAATGACTTTCGATAACTACATAGAGTTAAATGATATAACGTATATATAAAATGCCTACCACAGTGCCTGGCACACAGTGTTCATCAATAAGTATTACTTAAGCAGGAGGATGAAAAAAGGTATCTTAATAACTGATCCTAGGAAGAGCTTTTGTTAAGAACAAGGCATTGAGGTGAAGCTGAAACTATGCACTGTGGTTTTAGATGGGGTAGATTTCCTCTCTGGGACATGTAGCAAGGCCTGGAGACATTTTTGGTTGTTGAGCTGGGTGAGGGGGTGGGGAGGCAGGGGGCATCTTACTGGCATCTGGTGAGTAGAGGTCAGGAATTCTACTAAACATCCTACAATGCATAAACACACACACACACACACACCAAAGATTTATCTAGCCCAAAATACCAACAGTTCCAGGGTCAGCCAAGGAGACAAAGCAATAAGTGTGGCCAATAAAGTGTTATGCATTAGAGGCAAACAAAACTCATCAACAGAGAAGAGGTAAAGAAGCAAGATAGGACACGAGGAGGATGGCTGAATAATATACCAAAGATGCTAGAGGACTTTTAAGAGCTAAATGTCTAACCATTTAAAGGTGTTTTCACTGTTGTCATCCATATCTCTTCTTGTCTCCCCAGACCTGCAGTAAAGGCTGCCACCCACAAAAACCCAGGGACAGCAGATTGCATAGGTGATGGTGTGATGTGTGTGAGTACTTGTGTGTGTGTGAAGTAAGGAAACCATCTGAGTCTCACATCTAGGTCAGAGTAAAAAGGCCAGTGTCAAACCCAAAGAAGGGACTAGGAATTATGTGGAGATGGAAAGCCAGAACCAAAGGGACCTGTGATCAAGTAAAGAACCTAAGAATTGAAAAAAAAAAAAAAAAAAAAAAAAAAGAACCTAAGAATTGGAAAGAGCATAATTCTGAACCAAACTTTATCTGATCTTAAGGGATGTGATTTCTTAGCTCCCATATAGATTATAGTTCTTCTAATTATATTTTTTAATGTCAGTTCATTCCAAAAAGTCATTCTCAACCACCTCTCATAGCTATTGTCTGAAGTCCCAGGCTACAAGCACCATTTGCTTGATCTGAGAGATCCCAACTTGCGCACAGTAAACCTCTGAGCAAGCCCACAGAAGGATGATCAAAAAGGCAGCACTCCTTCCAGACTGGGGTTTGAACTTCCCTGAGCCCCCAATGGGAATGTCCCACATTAAAGGGTCACCTAAGATGATGCAAATACAGACATGAAGCAAACTTTGAAAGAGAAGAGCATTAAAAAGAAATGTGCAGTTCTTATTAACAGGAAAAGAGATAAAGTACTATTTCCTTTGGCACGGTGCCATAAAATCAAATCTGGTCCCTGGGTAGAGAAGGTGACAAATGTTGCTATACATTAAAAACATCAACCAAAAAAAAAAAAAAAGTGCAGAAGCAGCACCTAGAAAGCCCCTTTGGACAATTGCAGAACCACTCCTAGGAAATGACAAACACTAGCTTGTGAGGCACGAGAAGGTTTGGGGCCAAAGATCAGTTGGCTAACAACTAGGGGAACACAATAAAACCTCGAAATGATCTGCCCTGAGAGTTGTGACCACTATGTAATGGAATTTAGCAATAAGAAATAAGGAAA
The DNA here is from genome assembly GCF_048418805.1 of Vulpes vulpes. Lineage (NCBI taxonomy): Eukaryota > Metazoa > Chordata > Mammalia > Carnivora > Canidae > Vulpes > Vulpes vulpes. The sequence goes on along the minus strand of NC_132783.1, from coordinate 75,245,093 downwards.
ACAATAAGAGCTTTCCATTTGTGGTGGTATGAAATTCCTGACAGCTCATCTAACCCCTTGGTGTCCAGATCTCCACAGTCACTTAATGAAACAGTGGTCGCCCAAGACCAGAAACACTCTGTAATAATAGCTTCTCTGTGAACCACGAGTCAAAAGAAATAGATACAGCCTGACACCCAGCCTCTCCTCCAAAGAGGTTTTAAAAAAATATAGTGAAGGCTAATGCTTCCTCCATCCAGGCCATGCACATTTTCCAGACAAGATCACAAGGCATATTCTGCTTATTGAGTGAACTGAGCGCCAATCAGCAGAGAAGCCTCATCATTTAATCTAGCTTAACAGTTATATCTGTAATTTGATCATGCCACCTCTCCATCTTGATGGCCAATAAAGGTGATGCTTCCTCTGACATATGGAAACTTAACATGATTAAGGGAAAGAGAAAAAGAACGAGTTCAAATTCTCTGATTCAGCCCATCAGTTATCCATCCCAATCGCCATTCCTCTTTGTTGTGACAGACTCACTGCTTCTCGATCATATGGACAATCCAGAGAGAAGGTGGTCAAGTTCTCTCTGAGGTCATCTGTAGGGCAGTGGAGGGAGGGTCACCCAAGCTCCTGGTTCTATGGTACTATCATAGGAACTGAGACAGTTTGGGACAGCCATGAATGGCGGCCCCCAGGAACAATGACTGGGCAGTTGGAGAAAGCCACTAGGAAGCAACAACAAAAACAGACTTCCCAGGGCACCTGGGTGGCTCAGTCGCTGGGGCGTCTCCCTTGGATTTGGACCATGATCTGGGGATCAAGCCCCACTTCAGGTTCCCTGCTCAGCAAGAGCCTGCTTCTCCCTCTGCCTCTCCCCCTGCTCGTGCTCTCGCTCTCAAATAAATAAACAAAATCTTTAAATAAACAACAAGCAAACAAACAGATTTTCCTGGAGCACTATTCCAGGGCCGTATGTGTTCTCTATTACTGCTGTAGCAAATGAACACAAATTAAGTGGCTTAAAGAAAAATACTTACTGATTACTTCTGGTTTCGTGGGTCAGAAACTCAAGGAACTCATAAATTCTGCCTCCAACAGGTGCCTGGCATCACCAGCTCTGGTGGAGCTTCCTTCCTCAAGGCCAGAGAAGGGCTTCCTTTTGCTATGTATCTCTTAATCTCCAGTCAAGCACTTGCACACCCAAAACCCCAAATTAGAGCCAGCCTCAGACTGCAGAAATCACACTCTTATAGGAGTTCTGTGTCTGTGTTCTGTGGATCAAGCCAGCTGGAAAACGGGCGCACCATCCTGTTTGCCTCTTCACATTCTCTTTGACCATCCTGACTCCTCTTAGCAAATATTCATTTGTTGACTAAGTGAATCTCCCTAAACTCTTGCCCCAAAAGCAGATTGTTCAGTTGCTATTATAGGAGTACCATCTCTCAGCACACATGTACTGAACACTGAATAAGTAAATATATAATACAAGCATAAAATGAATGTGCCGGTCATCAGGCTATTGTCTTAGCTCCAAACCTGTCTTTCTGTGCTCTGCCTTTTGATGTTGATGCTGGGATTTCTGAGAACTACACAAAGTTTCCTTTGGCAGTGGACAGAGGCCGCTGGGTTCTGCTAATAAGGCACAGGAGGAAGCCTAGAGGACAGGAGGAGAGCATTACTTGCTCTTCCCAGCACTGTCACCCCATCAGTGACCCCTCACCCCCCAGGAGCAGCAGCTAATCCCACCTTCCATCTACTTTTGGCACTTCCAGAACACCCTCATTGTGCCCTGTCAGAGGTGCTAGGGGCTCCTCAGAAATCTGAGTCCCAGCATGAGAGACTCATCCTCCATGTTTCTACGTTCTGATAAAGCCAACATTTTTCCTTTGTTACTAAGCAGCAGTGACTCCTTGCAGTTATCAACTCTGGATTACCTCTGAGTTCCCTGCTTACTGTTTCAGCCCCCCAAACCTGTGTGACCAACTCTCTGTATTAAACTCCCTCCATTGAAGCAGCTAGTGTGGTTTCCGTTCTCTGATTAGATCCTGACTGATAAAGCCTACATTAGATATACAGAATTCAGACTAATAAAAAAAAAAAAAAGGATCCAAAATTATAGAGTTATTCAGAAAGGGTGACTCACTCAAGGTCACAGCTGGTAGTGCCTGGCCCAGGACTGGAGTCTAGGCCACTCGAAATCCAGTGGCCTTTTTGACACATCTACAAAGTACCACACGTGTGCTCCTGAACTCAGAGGCAACAGGAGATGATGTTCTAGGCAAATTCTTGGTTTCATACCATTGATCTGTTCGGTTCAACACACCTCTCTTACCAAACTATTTATCTACCTACAAAGAAAGAATGCTTTAGTGATAAGAAACCCAATGTGCTATCCTATATCATGTTTATTAGAGGATTCAAAAGAACTAGCCAACTAAAGCCAAAGTTGGCAAAGGGAAAAGCTATTAGTTCCAGGTGCCTGTCCTAGAGAAAGAGAATCTATCTAGCATTTATCCCTAATATCTTTTACCCTCTGTTGGGAAAGTCACCTAGCTCTGAAAATGGAGGAGGAGAGGAACAGGGATCAGGAAAGAAAGTAGAAAGATAAATTCTCCTGTCTTTCAGAACATCCAACTTGCCTCGAGTCATTTTGTTCATTCATCTACTATGTGTCTAACTCTATGCCCAGGTATTGTGGCAAAATCTAAAGAAATACAAGATTCCTTACGCTCAAGAACTTAACTAGTTGTAGAGACAAATATATATATACAAATATATCTGTACTATATACAAAAATAACAGAAAATCCTAGAAGATAGCATGTAAGCACATAGGAAACAGGGAGGGGAGAGGAAGGGCCACCAACAGAAAATACACACTTTGGAGACAAAGAGAAAGAGCAAAGTACACAGAGTTCAGCTTGAGCTCAGACAGAAGAACAGCTTGGATTTGCCTTGGTTGAAGTTCTCCTGAGCCAGGAGGGAAAGGCCTGGAGGAATCTCAGGGAGATGAAAAGAGGAGACTGGATCTATAAAGAGGAACTTGATTTTCTGAATGAAAAATTGATCTTGAATACACAAATCGGCAGAGGAAATGTTATGTGGAGTGCTGCCACCAAAGCAGTTTTAGGAAGTGTAATGTTTCCCTGGCGTATTAATTTCGTAAGGCTACCATAAACGTGGTGGCATAGAACAATAGAAATTTATTCCCTCACAGTGTGGAGAGCAGAAGTCCTAAAGCACGGTGCCAGCAGGGCCACACTCCCCCCGAAGGCTCTAGAGGAGACTCCTTCCTTGTCTCTTCCAGCTTCTGGAGGTTCCAGGAGCTCCTCTGCTTGAGGCAACAAAACTCCAGTCTCTGCCTCCCTCTTCCAGTGGTCTTCTCTCATGTCTAATGTCTGCTTTTTCTCTTTTCAGAACACTTGACACTGGAACTAGGACCCAACAGGATTTTCCAAGATGACCCCATCTCAAGATCTTTAACTTTGGGTTAACCCAAAGGCAAATTTGGGTTTCTACAGAAGGTCACATTCAAGGTTAGTGGTGGAGACGGGAGGGGGTGTGTGGCTCGAGGCAGGACATGGACATATCTTTTGGCGAGCACTATTCAACTGGTGTTCCCTGTAACCCATTAGTGGTGTAACTGGTATTCCCTGAAATTGGTTATATTTTCACTTTCCCAGACCAGGATTAAATAGTAGAAAACCAAACCTCAGCCAATCCTTTCCCTCTGTCCTCCACTACTAGAGAAAAGTTTTCCTCGCTAACATATATGATAGTAGCTAACATTTATTGCCTTATTTTCATGTGTATGGCACGCTGAAAACATTTTGATACACTCTTATGTGAGGATTATATTAATTCTTCATAAAAGTCCCACAGGGCAAGTACCAGCTTTATCCTTATTTTACAGATGAGGAAATAAGCACAGAAATGTTAAGAAAATTTGCCCCAGGTCCCATAACTGATAAGAAAATTGAGCCAGGATTTGAACTCCGTCAGCCTGCACTTTTTTTTTTTTTTGACAGATTTACTGAAATAGGATTCACACAACCTAAGATTCACTCATTTAAAATATACAAGTCTATGGTGTTAGTGTATTCACAGAGTACCACAATTATCACCACAATCAATTTTGGGATGTTTTTATCACTCCAAAAGAAACCTCACATCCCCTTAGCTGTGACCTTCCCAACCCCCACTCTCCAGCCCTGGGCAACCACTAATCTACTCTCTATAGATTTGCCATTGCTGGGCATTTCATTTCCATCAATGGAATCACACAAGGTGATCTTACATGACCAGCTTCTTTCACCAAGTGCAATGTTCTCAAGGTTCATCCATGTTACAGCATGTATTGTACTTCACTACTTCATATGGCCAAGTGTATCCCACTGTGTGTATACACTACATTTTATGTATCAACTCATCAGTCAATGGGCTATTTCTACTTTCTGTTTCAGCTTCTGTACTATAGTTCCTTCTGTAATCAGAAATAATTCTCTCCCCAGAAGGATCCATCATCATGAGCCAAGAAGCTCAAATTACTCTAGAGAAAAAGCTTCTGGGAGAGTCACTCAGAGGCTGTCATCTAGAATACATGGAAATCAGTCATGAAGGACAAATTCTCTCATTTGGTATTCCTTCTTTAATATGTTCCCACAATCCCACCTATAATTTAGCTCATCCTTGTACTCACCCAATAGCCATGAATACCACAATCCTTTATTAACTACAAGCTATGTTTTAGGAACAGCAAGACCCAAAGGCCCTATCTGACTTCCTCAGGTCCCACATTTCATTGAGAGCAGAGCCGGTCAAGGAATTCATGTCCTTGTGACCACTGCTCTTTCCTTTGCACCATAGGGTCTCTGTTACCTGTCTGATTCCCTCATCCTGCAACCCCCACATCTCCAAGGGTGGAGAGAATAATTAATGAGCCCCCACTTCCCTTTCACTCCATTTTAAGGCAATTAACTCGTGAGGAGTCTTGTTTCACCCAAACCCTTCTACTTCTCCAGTGGGGTGGTAGTAGACACATAACAACTAACTCTCCCCAAAGAAATTCTGGATTTGTAGTATTTGGGGATTTCTCTAATTTCAAGTTACCAACATACTGATACTGAATGGGGATTGAGAAGGAATGCATAGGAGCACACAGTTATATCGCATTCCCACCATATAGGAATATTAGATGCAATCATTTCAAGAGCATAGATAATAACAATTGTCATAAAATACCCAGGAAGTGAAACATTGTATTTATTACCTCTATAAGAATATATTTTACTTAAATGGGGCTTACAGAATTTAATTTTTAATGACTCTTTACCAAGTAGCTCACAAAGTGCCTAAAAATCTAACAGTCAGCTCTTGCCAGTGAGTACAGCTGGATATAGCCCACATTGGACTCTTCCCTTCCCAAATTACTTTCTTAAAAATCCCAGACATTATGTCATCTTCTCCATAAACACCACGACATGCATCTCTAAAAGATAAAGACTCTTTTAAAAACAGAACCACAAAATCATTATCACGTAAAACAACTATAATAATAATTCCTTACTAATCCCTAATATTCTCTAATTGGCATGTAAATTTATAATAGTTTGTTTAATTCGGGATCTAGATAAGGTCCATGAACATTTCATTGACCGATATGGCTTGGAAGACTTTTCATTCATAATCTTTCTCTGTTTCTCTCTTCCTCCCTCTTTCCATGCAACTTATTTGGTTATTTGGTGAAGAAATGGGAGGGTGGTTTGCCCTTTTTGTTTTATTCACTGGAAAAAGATCTAATCTAAGCTGAGCTCAGGACATCTATACTATAAAGTACAGAACTGCTCTGGGAATTCCTCTCCTATGAGCCCTTTTGGCCTAGCTCCTCAGAGTGGGTGTCTGATAGTTCATGCCCAACGGAGCCCTGGCCTTGAAAATCCTAGCCCTATATTATCAAGATAGGGAGGGTTTTTTTAATACTAAAAATATGTTGAAAAAAAAAAAAACAAGAAAAGAAGAAAAACAAATATGTGTTTGGAAGGTTAAAATAAAGGTAGCATCATCTAGCTCCCACCACCTGCTAGGGAAGAAAATGCCCACCCCCACTACCTGTTCCGCCACTACCAAGCCCCCGTCACTGTCTGGCACATTCAAAGAACAGGCAGCAGCAGCATGGTTGTGAGGCAAAAGAGGGGCTGACTAGTTTGAGAAAGAACTGGCAGGTGATGATAGAAAGTTCTGTCTCACTGAGATCTCGTTAGAAGACACCAACCTTGAAACTTCAGCTCTCTCCTTTCCCAAGGAGTTGTGTGTGGGCTGCTGGGCTCTCAGCACTAGTTGTCACCGCAAATGCTGCCTGGCAGGAGCAAGAAGCTCAGGAATCCCTGATGTGTTTCTGAAGGTTTTCAAAGAAGAGCCAACTCTTCTGCATTTTTTCTTCCTTTTTTTCTTCCCAAATATAGTGCCAGGAATGAAAACTTTGCTCATCCTATTTCCTAAACTTGGCAGTTATGACAGTTTTATTGCAGTGCCTTATTAAAGCCTAGTCATAGATTTACATAATTAAACCTAGGTCTGCTTTTCTCTCCCCTGCATCTACATCTGTCACTCACGACAGTGTGGCATGGTAATTCCATCCCCTCTGTGTGAGAACCTGAAGGCTCAGGGTGGCATCACCCCCCAGTCCCACTGAATATTCTCTGATGGAAACAGAGATGATAAGTTTCAATGATGAGTGGAGATAAATGGCTTCCCACCTTTCAGCAAGAAGCTACTGGCTTTTTGCATCTAGAGCTGAATCCTTGAAAATTCATCTGATATAGGAGTGGCCAGCTGCCAGCTTGGGTCTGATTTAACCCATACGCTTTTTAATGCGATCCTTGCAATTTGTTTGCTTTTAATTTGAATTAGCTATCCATACTTAAAATGGCGAGAGTCACATAAAAAGCCACATTTGGGGCTTTTCTTTTAAAAAATCATAAATGGTGGGATGCCTGGGTGGCTCAGCAGTTGAGCATCTGCCTTTGGCTCAGGGTGTGATCCCGGGGTCCAGGGATTGTCCTGCTTCTCCCTCTGCCTGTGCCTCTGCCTCTCTCTCTCTCTGTATGTTTCTCATGAATTAATAATTTTTTTAAAAAATCTTTAAAAAAAAACATAAATGGTGACTATACTTAGTGAGCACTGAGTAATATACAGAATTGTTGAATCAATATATTATATACCTAAAACTAATACAACATGCATGTTAATTCTATTTCAATAAAAATAAAAAAAATTTTTGGCCACTTTGGACCTCTATCTCCTTGCTGCCAATCATCAGCTAGAACTGGTGAGCAAATGCCCCCTTCAGGTGGAACCTGGATCTCAATCACTCACTTTTCTCTCCCCACCCCCCTTCTCTGCATCAGCCTGCTATGCACAAGCATGCATTCTTCTGCAACCCTGGGAAAATCACTTTGTAATCTCCTTCATGTTACAGGTGAAGGAGACAAACTCCAGAGAAGTTAATGATCAGTGAATCACAGATCTCAGGTTTCCTAACACCAAAGCAGTATGGAAAACAATTTCTTTGTTGGAGGTGTCTGAAGACCTGGATTCTCACTCGAGCTTTCTCACAGTGGCACAGGCCTGAATCTCTAAGCCACATATTTCCTCATCAGTAAAATGGGCCATTTGTAGCATGTTGTCCACCTCACAGAGTTTATGAGAATTCATATATTTAAGAAAGGGTTGAGACAGGTCAAAAATACTATACAAACTTATGTTTACTATTATTATTGGCATTTTCATGGTAATACTTTCATTTGAAATTTCAAGCTCACTAATTTCTTCATTGTCTCAAAATATTCAGTGCATCTTTCAATAGAAGTCACTGAGGATTTATTGAAACTCTACTATGTTAGATATTTCATCCAGGCTACATGTGATGCAAAGCAATCTACACAGGGAGAAGAAACAATAAAAACATGATATAAAATAGAATGTCAGGCACTGGGGCGCCTCAGTGGGCTCAATGTCTGCCTTTGGCTCAGGTTGTGATCTCAGAGTCATGGGATAGAGCCCTGCTCCACAGAGAATCTGCTTCACCCTCTCACTTTGCCCCTCCCCCTGCTCATGCACACACACTCTTTCTCTCTCTCTCAAATAAATAAATAAATAAAATAATAAAATATTTTTTAAATGAAGTGTCAACTGAAATATAGCATGCAATACATAATAGAGACAATAAACTCTATGTTGCTTAAATAACATAACATGGCTCCCACAATGACATTCCCGCTTTCAAAAGGCAGTGCAATCCCCTGAGAAGCCTGAGAATCTTTGCCTTCTCTGTCTTAGGGCCTACCAGCAGCATAAGCACTACCAGTTATACTCCCACAGGGCACCAAGCACTGACCCAAGCACTTTATGACTTTACCATGATATCCCTCAACAACACTATGTAATAGGTACTGTGAGGTTTTTTTTTTTTATTTTTTTCAAGATTTATTTATTTTATTTGAGAGAGAGAGCCAGCACAAGTGGGAAAGGCAGAGGGAGAGGGAGAGAGAATCCCAAGCAGATTCCACACTGAGCTTGATCTCACAACCCTGAGACAGAACCAAGCATAAATCAATAATAGGATGCTTAACCGACTGGGCCACCCTGAAGCCCCCGGAGTAGGTACTTTTTGATCATGCTTTTCCAGATCAGGAACTGAGACACACAGGGGTCAAGTGACTTGCCCAAGGTCACACAGTCAGGGCGCAACAGAGCTGGTCTGAGTCGAGCACCTATCCTCTTCCACACTCCAGTGTGTTGCCTCCCTCACTCCTCACTCTGAGCCCAGCTCTCACCATAACGAGTCAATCCTACACACACATTCCCACCCTCACCACACTCCATGTTTCTTAAGCTCATGTCTTCAATAATTTCTAACCCCATCAACCCTTTCATTGCCTCAACCAGCTTCTGACTTCCCATCTCCAGTCACAGTCAAGCGAGCTCAGCCAGGAATATTTTCCCTCCTGCCTGGATCAAATTGTTATCATTATGAAGATGATTGTTTGCTGATTGTCATCATTACATTAATGCTTCCTAAGCTCATATTACTGCTGAAAGGCCATGTGACTCGATCTGCAGTGAGTCGTTAAGTGCAACCAACACTCATCAAAGGGATTTGTGAATTGATGGTTGTGATAATCCTCCTAATTATCAGTTTCTTTTTGGTGACCTCTTTGTTATCAGCCAGTATGCTGAGTGGTTACGGAAACTTAATGGTCCCTATGCTGGCGAGCCAGCTCTGGCCTCCTGGAGAACCCAAACTGCACTATGTATACAAATGTGCACATGCCACAGGGTCAACATGCAGGCATATAGTTTACTTAAACTCTGCCTAGTTTCTGAGTATAGTAACGTAAATTGCAACAAGATGCCATAAGGTAAAAGCAGGCAAAAAAAAAAAAAAAGTTAACAGAGGATCATAAAGTGGGAGCAAGAATAAAGCTAAAACAAATGCATAGCACTCATGCTGCCCATTGGCCACAGATTTGGCTCTTAAACTTTCAAGCTAAAAAGAAGCACTTGATCATTTGCTTTGTTAAAGCCTCTATGAAAAACTAAAGTGTTTGCTTTAAAGATTATAATTAATATTAACAAGAACACAAGAGAATTTTACCTGAGAAGTCCTCAGAAAAGGGACATTATAGACTGCAAATAAGCAATGACTTCAACAGTATCCAAATAGTACTCACAAGGGTAAGTTTCATCCATCTTCACCTACTCTCATTGAGAAAAGTAGCCAAGTTTGTAGCCAAAAACAATTCAGAAAAAGTTAATTCTTGGGTGAGGGGAGAGGAGATAAGGTACACAAAAGATGGAATTTGTATACATTAATATGAGTGCATTAAATATATGTGTGTGAATACACACAGTTATGTGTGTTCATATGTAATTTTTAAAATTTTTACCAAAATGCACTGATCAAAAATAAATTTAGCAAAATGTAGTAAAAAAAAAAAACTAATCATCAACACAGATTCCTACAACTGGTAAAGATAACTGACAAGTCTGTTTCCTGACTCCGCCTCTCTTATAATTATGGTTAACTTGAAATCATTACTAGTTCCAAGGTGTGTACTGCTGACTGGCATTTCCCCAGAGCTCAGTTTTCCCTGTGAATAAATAGTTTGCGATTCAATTCTTAGGCTCTGGATTCCTTCACCTTTATGACTCTGAGTGGGATGTTTAATCTCTGTATTGCCTTATTTTTATTATCTGTAAAATGGAGGCCTCCAAATCACCCCCACTTCACACGACTGCTGTGAATATTAAATGTCAATACCGAGGTGCCTGGATGGCTCAGGCACCCTGGTATTGCATCTGCCTTCGGCTCAGGTCATGATCCTGGGATTCTGGGATGGAGCCCCATGTCAGGCTCCCTGCTCAGTGGGGAGTCTGCTTCTAACCTCTCCCTTTGCCCTTCCCCCACCTCATGCTCACCTGCTCTTTCTCCTTCTCTCTTTCTCTCATAAATAAGCAACATCTTTTAAAAAAAAAAATGATAATACCCGTGAAGCCCATAGAGTCATACCTAGCACAGTAAGCACTCAATGGATGCTGGTCATTGTTATTACAATTATTATTATAATTCCATGAAACTGTGCCTTAGACATTTTTCTGTACCTTCTCACTAAACAATAGTCATTAATTAGGAAGAATATGGGTCTCTAGAGGCTCTTGTCCATTTGGCTCTTGAAAATACAATCATTAATCTCTGCTTATTTCATGGTTTATCTCCCAATTAGACTGCAAGTCCTATAGCATCATAGATACCACCTAGTCCAACCTCCTTATTTGCTGAGAAAACAGAATCTTAACATAGTGAAGTATTGTCTCCAAGGTTAAACAGTAAGCCAAAGCATGAAGTGAGATCACTTGGCTTCCAATTTAGTCCTTTTGCCATTAAAGCATCTTGTCTTCCCATCGAACCCATGTCCCATCAACCTCTTTGACTCTTAACTATTCCCCTGCGCACTGGTGATTCTTAAAGGCTCCTCTCCTGCACAGACCCTGCTCCAGTGCCTCCCAGCCAAACTCCTATTTCACACTATCCTGTGGCCATACCACAGGCATTTCAAATTTCACTTGTCCTAATGGATTCATAATCCTTTTCACTAATCTGGGAACTCCTCCTACAACACCTCTGTCATGGTGCCACCACCCACACAATAACCCAAACAAAACACTTGAGCTTACCCCCAGTCCACCACCCCCGACCCCATACATCTAAATCCTGCTAGTTTTACTTACAAACTATTTTTCCAAATTTGTCCTTTCCTAATAATCCCTAAACTACGACTCTAATTTGGTTTAAGCTTTTTTGTAGCCTCTGGCTCATCTCCCTTAAGAGACCATAAACTCTTAAGAAAAGCAGAAGATAAATAGTATTTGCTGAGCCCCTACTGCATGCCCAGACACTGTGTAGGAGCTTATATATTTTGTGATCACAACAACTCATGTGATATCCTAATTTTACAGATGAAGAAGCTAAAGCTCACTTGAACTATTTATAAATGCTTGGGTAATGTTTAAGAACCAATGAGGGCTATTGCAACAGCCTGAAGCTATTGACATTAGCACCTATTACAACCCAAAGCCCAAGGGAAAGAGGGAAGAGTAGTTAGCAGTACCCAGCAGAAAGAGTAGCTATATGCAAATGGCCTTCCAATGGGAGCCATGCAGCCAAACACGGCCAACTGGCAAGGAGAGTAGGAGAATAAACATCTTGACTCCCTTAGCTCCTACCATCTGATTTCTTGCTCGAACCTCCCATTGGCCAAAACCACCTGGAAGCTGAATGGCAAGGGAGTTCACTGGTAAAATCCATGGATCACCTTCCCCAGCCACAGATCAGAGCAGCAAAGAGAAGAAAAGCAAAAAGAAGATAACCAGCAGAACACACAACTAATAAAGTGATGGAGCCAGGATTTGAAACTAAATCTAGATGATTCCACAGCTCTGCCCATAATTCCATTACCTTATAATATTGTGATGTTTCCAAGGGCAGAGAGTAATTCTTTGTACCCAGGGCAATGTCTTTCATATTGGGAGCCTTCAGTGAGTATTCACTAAACTGAATCGAAACAGGACAAAATCTAATTTCTTGGCCCAAGTCAGCAGGGCCTCCCTTTGGCAGCTTTGTGAACTGAGTGAAGTATGTTTGAATTTTCCTTCACCTTCCTCTCTTAAATCACCCTGCCATAGACCGAGGCAAACTTTTACTATGAAAGGCCCTTAGGTAGAAATATTTTCAGCCTGGGGAGCCATACCATCTCTGGTATTACTACTCAACTCTGCGGTCACAGAGTGAAAGCAACCACTGACCATGCATAAACAAGTGGGCAGGGCTGTGTGCCAACAAAACTTTATTTATGGGCCCTAAAATTTGAATTAATACAATTTTCACGTATTTTACAAAACATCTTTCTTCTTTAGATTTTTTTCAACCATTTGAAGTTGTTAAAGAACATTCTTTTCAGGTTAGACAGAGACAAGAAGAGCTGGATTTGGCCCATGGGTCTTAATTTGCTGAACTTTGCCTTAGTCCTTCAGATGCTCAGTTGATGAGCATCGGTTTTTTGTTTTGTTTTGTTGTTTGTTTGTTTTTTTAGAGATGACAAGTTTTAATGACACAGCCAACACTCACAATCACAGTTGGCTTTTCAGACAACTTGATCTTTGGGGCAAGATTTTGTGCAGAGTCAAGCGATACACAAAAACACATGAGCAAGAGAGGCAGCATTCCGGCTTCTAGTGAGGGAGCGAGATATCTAGGTCTCATGATCAAAGTCCTTTTTATTCATAAATAAAAATCTTAATTTGCTCTGGCCTCCTAAGGGGCTCTGATCCCAGGCCCCCGTTTCTTTATGAGGGATGTTCTTCTTGTAGGGGGCCAGCTTGAACAGAGGCCACCTCACCAGAGCAGCGTTCTAGTCCTCCATAGTCTCTTTCCGTGATACACACAGCGAGGCTTGTGCAGGCAGGGAACACACATGACAGAGGGCCGCTTTGGTGGTGCTGGTTCAGGTGGTATTTCTTCACTGGATCTTGGTGACAGCCTCATGGATGGAGGTGGCCACGTACTCTAGATTTTTAGTGGTCAAGCCACACATGTTGATCCGACCGCTTGGCAGCAGATAGATGTGCTTTTCGTTGACCAGATATTCAACCTGCTTGGGGTTCAACCCGGTGAGGCTGAACATTCCAATTTGCTCCGTGATGTGGTTCCAGGTTCCAGGAGTCTTGAGGGCTTCTAAGCATTCCCTAAGTTTAGATCTCATGGTCAGAATCTGGTCAGCCATTGTCTTCATGTTACCTGTCCATTCCTTAAAGAGCTCAGGGTTAGAGAGGGTAGAGGCCACAATCTGCGCTCCCTGAGCACGGGGGTTGGACCAAGTAATTCGAACAGTCTTCTCCAGCTGGGAAAGGACCCGCAGGATGCTATCGGGATCTTTGGCAACCACGGTCAGATTGCCCACACGCTCATTGTAGAGTCCAAAGTTCTTGGAGAAGGACTGAGAACAGAAGAGCTCAAATCCTTCAGACACAAAATAGCGAACAGCCCAGGCGTCCTTCTCTAGGTCTCCAGATGCAAAGCCCTGATAGGCTGAGTCAAAGAAGGGGAACAGAACCCGGTGCTTCATGACAGAGGCGATCTGCTTCCACTGCTCCGACTGGGTACACATTCATATACGTATATCAGGCCCTTCTCCACTCCCTTCTCTGTTTGAAAACTTCTCTGACCTGGACCCCAGCTCCCCACTCTTGCCAGGTGATACTCATCTGAATAACTAATGTGGATTGAGGGCCTATTTTGTGATTATAGGATATTCCCAATTCAATGAGAATCATTATGGTAGTGACGATTTATTGAGCTCCTAAAATGTATCCATCACTGCACTAAGCATCCTATATGCACTATTTTATTTTAAATCTCATGACAAGGGATCCCTGGGTGGCGCAGCGGTTTGGCGCCTGCCTTTGGCCCAGGGCGCGATCCTGGAGACCCGGGATCGAATCCCACGTCAGGCTCCCGGTGCATGGAGCCTGCTTCTCCCTCTGCCTGTGTCTCTGCCTCTCTCTCTCTCTGTATGACTATCATAAATAAATAATAAAAAAAAAAATTTTTTTTAAATAAATAAATAAATAAATCTCATGACAATTCAAATTCCAAACAGTAACGGCATAGATGATTGAAGTACACTAGGGCTAATAGTGAGGATACTGGCAAGTAAGAGTGGGATACCCTCTCTAAAAGGACCTTCAGGGATCCCTGGGTGGCGCAGCGGTTTGGCGCCTGCCTTTGGCCCAGGGCGCGATCCTGGAGACCCGGGATCGAATCCCACATCAGGCTCCCGGTGCATGGAGCCTGCTTCTGTCTCTGCCTCTCTCTCTCTCTCTGTGACTATCATAAATAAATAAAAAATTTAAAAAAAATTAAAAAAAAAAAATAAAAGGACCTTCAATGTCTAAAACCAAAAAAGGCACTGAAGTTAATGCAGAGATTTATGACTGGGGAGCTCGAGACTTTTGCTATCGTCACTCAGTCATGAAATACCAGCACTTCTGCTGGAGAAGGGCATCCCTGTCCCTCAAGGCACATGAACATTCAACCATCTTCATTAACAAATAGAAATACCATTGGGGCTTAGAGGTTTAAAAGTCCCCTTCCCAAGGTGGCAGATGAAGCCCACGGATGATCCTTGTTCTGCCCACACTCCCAAAAAGTATTAGCTCCAGCAGGGCAAAGCCATAAAGTGGAAAGAGTCAAGATTCTGGTAGCCCTACAAACCTGCCTCTAAGATTGACCCACTGAGTAATCGTGGCTCTCAGTTCGTAGTAGGTAGGAATGATTTCTCCTGGCCTAAGCCCAGGCACTTGGGAGCCAAACTTGGTCTTAAAGAACAGCTCAGAGAAAAGTCCTCAGTCACTCCCCACAGAGCTTCTCTTGTGAAGCCAGTCAGGCCCAGGACAGCCAGATGCCCACTGAGAGTTGAGGGTAACATTCTGAGGAAGGTAGTAAGATATGTGACAGTAGGTCTCAAACACATTGGCACTGCCCCATTTGAATCTTACTCAGGGCACCGAAACTTTGGAAAGCCTTTGCATCCTGGATTTGCAGGTCAGAAAATATAACAAGTTT
This sequence comes from Vulpes vulpes, assembly GCF_048418805.1. Lineage (NCBI taxonomy): Eukaryota > Metazoa > Chordata > Mammalia > Carnivora > Canidae > Vulpes > Vulpes vulpes. The sequence continues at coordinate 75,229,925 of NC_132783.1, read as the reverse complement.
CATCTTCAGGTTGACAAGCCTCCCTCATCCTTCCCAGGTTCAACCACCCAGAATCAGGGGCCTGCACCCAGGAATCCATTGCTCTTGGCTCACCAAGAGAAGTCAGATTGAAAGTGACTTGACTCCTTGACTGTCCAATCCTATTAATGACACCAACCTGCCCCACCCCACACCCCATCATCACCTGTTTCCCACATTTGCTTTTTCTACATAATAGTCATGACACATATCTCTTCCACACTTTCACTGCCCATTTTAAGCTACCTAAGAACAGAGGAGACTATAGCTGGTCCTTCTGTGACACCATATTCCTTGATGCAGTGCTATGGGTGTAAACCAGAAGGCCCCACATGCCCAGCTAGGGAGTGTGAATATTATCCTAGAAAGGAGAGAAAAGCCATTAACAGTTTTGGAGTTGAAGGTAATAGTGTGATAAAAGCAGTATTTTTAGGGAACAATCTCTAGCAGTACATACTGGAAACATTGGAAAGCAAAAATAAAAGAGGAACGAAATTAAAATTCAGTTTGAGTTACCGGTTAAGAGGTAATTGTAGTCGATGGAGCCTGAGACCGTGAGGGTCTAAATTACAGTTGTGGCATAGACAGAGGAAAGGATGTTTCTGAAATGCATTCTGAAGTAGTGAACTCCAGTTTCCTCTAGGATAGGAACCAGGGCAGAGTCCTCTTTGCGACCCCATCCACCCAGGGCTGATATGCGCCAGCATCCACCAGTGCAGGTGCATCAGCTGTGAAAAATATTGAAACACTTCTCCACTTGTGAGTAAGCAGCCCCTTACTGGAAACCACACTCACTCACCCCTGTGCCCATCCCTCTCCCAGAACTCCCCAAAACCACCCTCTTCCCCAACTCAGCAAATAGAGTTTGTGTCTTCATGCATGGCACAGAAGGCTTTGAGAACACTGCTCCGGTGCCAAAGCTGATATTCCTTCTGGTTGGCCGGTCCCCTTGCCAACCAGTACATATATTTAACATCATGTCTTCATCTGCGTAGTCAGCTTCTGGTACATGGTGAGAGATGAAGGAAAGAAGGGAAGGAGAGAGGGAGGGAGGGAGGGAAGGAGGTCAGGAGAGAGGGAGGAGGGAGAGGAGGAGAGGAGTAGAATTGAAGAAAGCAGATTTTAACAGCTGGTTGGATATGAGAAGAAATAAGCAAAGGAGTCCTGGGCAGCTCAAATCATGCAGACTTACATGGCTGCATGATTTTAGCTTTCTGTCAGAAAAAGAGAAGCAGAAGGGAGAGTTCATTTGGGAGCAAGATGGATATGTTCTCTTAAAAATAAACTGCATTTGAACAAAAGCTCAGCTGAGACCAATAAAATATATGAAGGACTGGTTGAAAGCTGTGCAGTCCATCTATGCCTCTCTGTACTCAAATATCTATCCCTTGGGGAGCCCAGGCCAGCAGAGAGCTGTGAGTCTCATGGGTAGCCTTTAGGAAATCCCTTTAGGCTCTTAGGATCCAGTGGTGTGCTCCTCCTGAGAAGCTGGCTTGCTTTATTTAGCACATGGACAATGGACTGTGTAACCCTTTGGTTTCCTATCAGCTAAAGCTGCATCTGCAGTTCACCTGTAGCCTCCATGCCTCATGGGGGCCCCACTTTATGGCCCTACCCTTTCTTCATTTTTCCCTACTTTTCTCTAATTTATGTTATCTTAACATGTGACATCCATGTAAGCTGACTTAAATCTATTTTATTTTCTTTATTTAAATTCAATTAACATACAGTATATTACTAGTTTCAGCAGTAGGGTTCAGTGATTCATCAGTTGCATACAACACCCAGTGCTCATCCCATCATGTGCCCTCCTAAATGCCGATCACCCAGCTACCCCATCCCCCTATCCACCTCCCCTCCAGCAATTCTGTTTCCCATAGCCAAGAGTCTCCTATGGTTTGTCTTAAATTTATTTTAAAACAAAGAGGAGACTAACTTAACTCATACAGAATTTTAACTGAAGGTGGAATATTCATATGGAAATACACAGGAACACCTTGGAGATATTGTGGGTTCAGTTCCAGACCACTGCAATAAAACAAATATCACAATAAAGTGAGTCAAATGAAATCTTTGGTTTCCCAGTGCATATAAAAGTTATGTTTACACCATGCTGTAGTCTACTAAGTACACAATAGCATTATATCTAAAAAAAAAAAAACCACATACACAGAACAATGTACATACCTTAATAAAAAAAAAAAAAAACAACACTCAATGGCTAAAAAATGCTAACCATCATCTGAGCTTTCAGCAAGTCATCATCACTGACCCCAGATCACCATAACAAATATAATAATGATGGAAAACTTCAAATATTGTGAGAACTACCAAAATAGGACACAGAGACACAAAGTGAGCAAGTGCTGCTGGAAAAATTGCTCCAACAGACTTGCTCAATGGCAGACTAATCCCAAACCTGCCACTTGTGGGGAAAAAAAAAAAAGCAACAGCTACAAAGCACAATAAAGCAAAGTGCAATAAAATGGGGTACACCTGTAAATATTCAAAAGCAGCTCTTCCCTGGGGTTTACCCCAGGAGACACCGTGAAGTTGGTAGAGACCTAGAAGACATGACCTCATGAGGCTTACAGTCGCTAAGGACGCAGAAATAGAGCAGAAGAGATGGCACTACCCCCAAACCAGGTTTGCATTAATTGCGGGGTGAATGGTATCCCCAGTAAGCACTTATAAGAGAAGGAAAAATCCAATTAGTTATTTCTAGTGTCCCAGGCACGTGAAGGTCCCTCGTGCTGCCGTGGGATAGAATGACGGGGCTTCTGAGCCTTGGAATTCCATGTTATTCGGTCTGTTAGCACCCCTGTGGTTGGATTCTCTCAAAACCCATAGATAAACATCACCTTCGTTTATTTGGGGGTTTGGTTTGGCTTTTTTATAGAGATGCCTCACTGATTTGATTACCTGGCTGTTCATTCTCAAAGGCAGGCAAAGGAAATCCAAAGAGACAGCAAGACAGGAACAGATTTCTTACCAGAATATATGAACTATTTAAGCAGTCACGTATGGTCAACACATTATCAGCAATGTGATTGGAAATGAGTGGTATTGCGAAAAAAAGACTAAGAAAACCCACAAATGGCTCTAAATAGCCGTTGCCTCCATAACACTGGTTGCTTTATTTGTAAAAATGGAAAAGCAAATGTTACCACATCCCCGCTGAAGTTAGATGTAGCTGCATCGTCCAGGTAGGCAGTGTCCTGTCAGCACTTGGGATGACAGAAGGAGAAAACACAGCCTCAGCTCCATGAAAGAATTCTTTGAAAGCACTTGGGAAAGTATCAAATGCAACACATGGCCAGGGATTTATTATTTGGGCAGAAACAAGTAGGTCCACTAAGGTGATTTCAACAAGCTGAGGCAATTTCAGATCAGGAGAGGAAAATAATTTTGAAGCCACATGCCTTTTCTAAAAGTTCAGAGCTGGAACTCACCTGAGAAGCCCTATGCAAAGGCCTAGCAGCCCAAGTACAGACAGAGAGATACCATCCAACTAGAAGACCATTTAAACATAAAGGCTGTTTGGACAACCTCATAAGAACAGAAGTGTAAATGCCAGGATTGTGGGTGCCTGAGTGGCTCAGTCAGCTAAGCATCTGGCTTCGGCTCCAGTCATGATCTTGGGGGCCTGGGATGGAGCCCCACATCTGGGTCCCTGCTCAGTGGGGATCCTGTTTCTCCCTCTCCTCCCCAGCTCAGCTCATACTCTCTGTTGCTATCCTTGTCCTCTCTCTCAAATAAATAAATAAAATCTTTTTTGAAAAATTAAAAATTAAAAAAATTAAAAATAAATAAATTCCAGGATTGCCTCTCTCTAAGCCAAAGTGTACCGAGGCCTCCAGTCTCATTCCACACTCCCACCTACTTGTTTCCCACACCCAAAGAGCCTCCCCCTCTTTTATCTACACCCTCAGCAAGCCCTAAAGGGATGCCGGGAAGTGGCCCACTCCAAAACAATCCCTGAGAACCTACAGAGCACCCAGCAGTGTCGGCATGGAGCTGAAACAAAATCCTGATTGTCCAGGAACATGCAGACTAGTGAGTCTACAAGCCAGCAAATGAGCAGCCTCAAAATGGGAGGTGAGTGCTATGGGAGGGCACATAAGCATAAGAATAGCTGACCTAACAAGACATTCATTTATTTATCCTTCAACCATTACTTGGGGCAAAACTCAAGAGTCATCCTTAACTCCTTTCTTTCATACACACCCTGCTTACAGCCATGTTTAAACTCTGCTACCTCTACCTTCAAAATATACCCACAATCCAACTACTCCTCATGACCTCCACCGCAACAACCCTCATCCAAGCCACCATCATCTCATCATCAAAGCCTCCTAACTGGTCACCCTGCTCTACCATTGCCCCCTTCAGAGCATCTTCCATACAGCAGCCCAAAGAGCCTTTTATATCAAAGTTTGATCATGTCACTTCCCTATGCCAAACCCTCCAGGGTCTCCTATTGTTATAAGGACTGAGGAGGACACAGTGACCCAACAGCAAGGAGCAGCAGCCATGGCCATGACAGCTCAGAAGTCCTCCTGTCAGAGGACTCAGTCCAGTTGACATGACCTTTGTCACTTGGCTGCATCATCTTCAAAAGCCATGGTGAGGACACAAAGCCCTGAGCTACTAAAGAAAAATCTGGTCATTTCCTGTAAAAAATACAGAAGATGTCAGCTCGAGAAGAGCAGATGCTCAAGAGGAAGTCCAACTGTGTCATCAACAGCAACACTGTCGCCTGCCAGCCTCAAGAAGTCTCCCACTGGTCATAGCCCCACCCTTACATGATGTTTATTAGCCACCTATGCCAATGCTTCACTGAATGAACCTCCCCACAAGGAGCCCCATTAGGTGCTCCCCCTCCTTTAGAGCTCAGAAAAGAAAAAAATAAGAGAGACACAAAAAGATTGTTTAACATCATAAATATGAGGGGGGAAAAAACATCTGATTTTCTGAATCCCCCTGCTGCTTCCTTCTGGTTCACCATGAATGAACAAGGTTGACAGATTCCAGCCACCTTTGAGTAGGCCATGGCCAAAAAAGGACCCATGGACACTAGAGAAAAAGATGTGGAATTTTTAGGACAAATTCATTCCCTGAAATTCCTTTAAAGAGTAAGATACAGGGCGGGGGGTGGGTGGGTTAAATGGGTGATGGGTATTAAGGAGGGCAATTGTGATGAGCACTGGATATTGTGTTTCTGATATTAGTTTCTATATTTGAAACTAATATTACACTGAATGTTAATTTAACTAAATGTAATTAATTTAATTTAATTAATTTAAATAAAAACATAAATAAATAAATGAAGTACAATAGAAAAACCCATTGTCTCTAAAGGCCATAACTGGAAAGCCAGCAATTACTTAAGACGTAAAACTAGCTTAGAATTAGACACAGTCCTTGCTTTCACAGAGGTGACAGGTAGGATGACAAGGAAAACATCATACTAGACTGCAACAAAGTCTAATAATGGAAAGATGCACAAGATCCCGAGAGTGGAGAGAGCAATCCACTGTGGCAGGAAGAAGAGGGAAGAGAGAAGAAGGCCGATCATGGCAGACTTCCAGAGCCATTGTCTCTATAAGGTGACCAGCTAGGGCTCAAGCACACACACGGCCTACACATGAATATTTGCAGCAGCATCACTCCCAGCAGCCAAACACTAGAGACAACACAATTCTCCATCAACTAATGAATGGATTAAATAAACTGTGAGACATCCACACAGTGGAATATTATTCATTCATAGGAAGAATGAAGTATTGACACAGACTATGACATGAAGGGACCTGTAGACAGGGACTTTCAAAGCTTTAACTCACTGATCTGAGAAATGCAGCTACTTCCAGTGGGTGGGAGGAGTAAGCAAGTCATTCTGGTCACCACAGTCTCCTGCTTTGCCCATGCTGGGAGTCCTCCAGCACGTCCCTGAGCTACCTCTCTCCTCACCATCATCATCTTGTCCCTACCACAGTTGTTATTAGCCCGATTCTAAGGCCCCCAGAGACATCCCTTTGTGAGAAGTGCATTAGTCATGTGGAACAGCAGGCTGGAAATATTAAAATGCTCATTACTGCATGGAAAACTTATCTCAGACTAATTCTTAACTGAATGTTTGATTCAATACGAGGCTGATATCATCTCTCCTCTTTTTGACAATGATTCCAATATGCTGCCATCTGCAGAACACCCCTTTCTCTATGAAAACAAGTTCCTGCCTGGATAATATAGTCAATGAAAATCCAGGAGGAGAGCCATATGTCACAATAAATGCACAGTGTATTCCATGCTTTCTCCCCACTATTACTTTTCATGCCAGTCACTAGGCAATGAGTGTTTGTTGCTCCAGATGATTTCCTCTGAAGATATGCTGGATTCAAATTCAATTAAAAAGAGAAGGGGAAAACACAGCAAGCAGCCTTCTCTTTTATGTCCAGTTCAGTGGGGATCCAGATTTGGAATATGGCCCGGGAGATCCTTAGCCATCACCCCTCTCTTGTGGTTTCCCTCCCCTGCTAATTTTAAAGGATGGGGCGTAGACGGCTGTATGAGCTGTGCAAGGCCCCCAGGAGTCAAGTCTTCAGGTTGAATTTTCCAAGTTCATACAAGAGACACTCCAGTTAATTTTCTTATCTGACCTTCATTCTTTCCCAGAATATCTTTCCTACCATCTTTGTTAAATAGACAGGGACCCATGTGGGCCTGCCTCTGACACGCCTGATTGAACAGAGAAAATGCCCAGGCCAAGGAAATTCTCTTGGCTAAAAGCGTGGAATTCAAACAGAGGCCATGTATAGTGAGTTGAATGTGGAAGAGTTTAAAGTTCACATTTGGTGGGACAGAGGGAGGACACGTGGACCAATCATTTCCTAACTTGTACCAGACATGGCAAAGAAACCTATCATCTAGAGGAAGAGAATAAAGCCAAGAGAAGAAAGAGGCTGAGAAAAGAAAAAAAAAAGTGATTTCTCTAACACTGGGTTTCTCAGTCTCAGCATTATTGACATTTTGGGGGCAGATAATGCTTTATGGGGGGTGGGGTGCTTTCCTACGCATTGTGGGAGGTCTAGAGCATCCCTGGCTTCCACCTACACATCCTCCACCCCAATTGTGACACCAGGCTATCTGCCAAATGTCCCCCGGGGTGGGCAAAATTGCCCTGGACTGAGAACTCCTGCCCTAACAAAACATTCATCTGTTTATCCTTCAATCACCATTACTCAGGGCAAAGCCCAGAGTCAGCCTTAACTCTTTCCTTTCATACTCTGCTTCGAGCCATGGTTAAACTCTGCACCCCTGCCTTTAAAATACGCCCCAATCCACCTTCCTCATGACCTCCACTGTGACAACCCTCATCCAAGCCACCATCACTTCTCCCCAGATTATTCCCAAGGCCTCCTGTCACCTCCCACTCTACCCTTGCCCCCTTCAAAGCAGCTTTCACACAGCAATCAAAAGAGCCTTTTTAGGGGCACCTGGATGGCTCAGTCGGTTAAGCATCTGATTCTTGATTTCTGCTCAGGTCCTGATCTCAGGGTTATGATCTCAGGGTCATGAGATCGAGTCCCATGTCTCTGCACTCAATGCCCTATCTGCTCATCCCTCTCGCTGCACTCGCTCTCTCTCTCTAATAAAAAAAAAAAAAAAAAAAAAAAAAGCCTTTTAAGTCAAAGTCTGATCCTGTCACTCCTCTGCTCCAATCTCTCCAGGGTCTCCCATCACCAATCAGAACCCTTCCAAGGGCCTATAAGACTCTTCAAGATCTTGCCCCCAGTTCTGCTTCTGACTTCAGCTCTTACTACTGCTCCTGACTCATTCTCTGAGTCCCACTGACTTCCTTACTGTTCCCCAAGCACACCAAGCACATTCCTGCCTCCAGACCTTTGCACTTGCCATTCCCTCTGTCAGGCATGCCCTTCCCCCGGAGATCTGCCTGGCTTGCTCCCTTATATCATTCAGATCACCATATGAGAAGGGCTTTCTGTGATTGCCCTATTTAAACAGGCATTCCATTATCTATCTCCCTTCCCCTGCCTTACCCTTTTCATTCAATTGTTTCTTTATTGTCTCTCTCTCCCCAACTAGAATGTAAGTTCATGACAGTAGGGCTTTGCCTCATTTACTGCAGCATCCACGAGGACCTGACCTGAGCAGTGCCTAGCATTGTTGAACGATGTGCACACTACTCAAAGCGCCAGAGTGGTCACTCTAGCACTATTCATCAAAGAGCAAAACTGGAAACAATGTGGTTATCTAACAATGGGGCAATGGTTAAACAAATTATGACATAATGTGTATAGCCATTTAAAAACTTGTGCTTTCGAGGTTTTTAGGCTAAAATGAAGTCTTTCCAGTAATCCTTGACATAGCTTCTCCTAACTTTAAACAAAATATCTATGGAACCCAAACATAAACCAAAAGTTAATGCAACCTGAAAACTAAGAATATATATATACACACACACACACACACACACACACCCCAACCTATTACCAGAATCTGGAAGTAATATCTATAAATAACAAAGACAATAAAACCAGGCACTTCTGTTATCTTCCAAAAACATGGTGAGTCTACATACTTGAAAGGAGGAAAACAGTCTTGTCATCTCCCCACTTCCTGCTCTCTGACTTAATCGAGAATTTACTACGTAAATATCAAATATTGAAAACTCCAAAATGCCATAGGGTTATGAGATGTGTCAGACATTATTTGGAGTCACATAGCAGTAACTACGATGCCACTCCACATTAGAACACTTCCACTTCTGAAGCACACTCCCCAAATAGATCTCATGTTATCTGCATAACTACACCAAGGCAGACAGGGGAAGGTTTGCTTCCCCCACTTGATAACTTTTTTAAAAGTCCATCAGGCAGGACTCAAATTTAAAACAGTTTTCCTCAAAGGAGAGGAACTGAGTGAGAAAAATTAGAGAGGGAGACAAACCATGAGAGACTCTTAACTCTGGGAAACAAACAAAGGGTTGTAGAAGGGGAGGTGGGGGGGGATGGTAACCGGGTGACGGGTACTGAGGAAGGCACTTGATGGGATGAGCCTGGGTGTTACACTATATGTTGGCAAATCGGACTTAAATAAAAGCAAATGTAAAAAAATAAAATAAAATAAACAGATCCCTCAAAGTGTTGAACTGAAGAGACTCTCTTAAAGGTATTATTTACAGAGGTTCTCCAAGGTCAGGGAAATACCACCAGTGGATGAGGACATCACTGCCTCTGGGAAGGAAGGTGCAAAGGGAGTTCAGAGAAAGGCCCAGAGCTGGAGGTGAGGCTGGCAAGGAGGGCTCTTCCTAGGTCCAGGGCAACCCAAACAAGCAGGTAAGAAACATTCCTTCCCCTTACTGGCTGAACCCAGCAGGAAGTCAGCTGGCAAGGAAGTCCACATGATGTAGTTTATAGAAGTCTCCCAGGGCATAGGACAAGGTGGAAAATGGATCTAGAAAGGCAAAAGGGGAATAGAGAAGGGCTGGGAGGCTTGCCTAAAATCACATAGCTAGTCAGCCTGAACTCCACTGTCAGGAAAATGCATCCTGGGATCCTGGATACCCATCCCTGGCTAGGGAGAAAGTAATTGCATAGAGAGGCGAGGACTTAGCACCATTGGAAGGTGGGATGATAATCTCTAGGCCTTGAGGTAAGAATAGACAGAGGTCCAGTTTGGTGATGCTTCCCCATTAGAGCAAGACCTCTGAATTCACATTTGAAAAGATCTTCCCAGCAGGACAGGCAAAAAGTTGAAAACTGCTAGGCTAGTCAAGAAAGATTCGGATCTAGGAAGACTTGATCAGCATATCTTCTCAGAACACCTTTTCCCCTCTAGGCTCATACTGAGAGGGATTCTTATTTCTAAGAAGGTGGCTCTCACATTCTCAATCAATCCAGAAAAACAACAACCTAGAAGTGATCTCCATTTCCTCTCATCCTTAATGTCAAATTACACCCTACTTTTGCATGCTGGAGATCCCAGCTAATCATGCTGTGTTTTGCTCTGATTAACCTTTGAAATAAGCATTTTTTTCTTTCTTTCGTTTTTTTTTTTTTTTTTTTTTTTTTTGGTTGTTTGAAGCCAAGCCTTTCCTTAAAGGTCACTGAGCATCAAACCTAATTTGACTTCTAATTACTTTTGTAAACATTTCAGAATGAATAAATGCCAATATAATTAACCACCTAGCATATTACCTGCTCACTCCCTTTACCAACAGGGCAGATAGCCAGCAAAGCAACATGCCGAGCTCCTCTAACCCTCTCATTTGTGATGTGGGAATTATTTGATTGGACTCTATTTAAATCAGGGTTTTCCAAGCTTGATTGGCCACTACAGGGCATAAGAACTGCCTGAGGATCATAATAAAAATACAGACCCTAATCCTAGAGAATCCAATTTCTTCAGTCTGGAGTGGAGCCAAGGAATATATGCACTGTTTTCTTTTTTATACTTTTTCTAACTGATTCTGATGCAAAACCCAGTTAGGAAATCACTGACTTCAGTCATTTTTCCCTTGGCACAGAATCCATCCCTCTCCTCCCCCAGTCCCTAACACCCCTTTACCTGTGGGCTCTCCTGCAACTCTTCTCCCTGCATCTCACTGATGTAGACATCAACCTGACTCTGACTCGCTCTCTCCAATTGAGGGGGGCTCGACGATGTAAAGCCTTGACTACAACTGCCCAAGAATTCATGATTCACAGGCACAGAAACAGCAGAGCAAAAATTCAAGCACTGTGTAATTTGCCCCCAGTCCAGTCGGGTGGCCCCATTCAACTGCACTGATGGCTATCCCTGTTCTACTGGTGAACAGTCACCAGGCCAGCACCTCCACCCTTGTGACTGGAGGGCCCTGGGGCCAACAGGGCAGCATGGCAAACTGAAGTCAAGACCCAGGAGAACTTCCAGGACCACACTAGAGGCTGAGGACCAACCATTCAGCAGGTCGATCAGCTCTACAGACATCGCGCCATCTCTCTGGGAGTAAGCTGGCAGGTGCAGGGAGAGAGGGAAAGCCCTCACTGAGGTGACTCCGTCCCTGGCCCTTTCTCTAATTGTCCCCAAATCCTGCACCAGTCCTCAGAGTCCTGCTCAGCCATCCCTTTCCCCTCCCCCACCTCTGGGCTTCCAGCTTCAACTCTCCACATTTGCTACAGTTCCCACTCTGGACAATGGCATCCTACCAAAGGGAATTTAGACACAAGGAGGGGCAGGCATTTGGGGTTGTCACAATGGGAGCATATTGGAACTCGGGATGGGGCAGGGGGTGGAGGGTGGAGAGGTCCAGAGCAGAAATGCCAAAAATCATGCCAGGGGCAAGATAGTCCTGGAGCACAAAAAACTATCCTGCTCAAAATGCTATTAGCACCCATGCTGTGAAATAAGAATCACTTACAGTCTGAATACACAATTTAGCCCTTAATTATGGCTCTTTGTCAGGAAAATTTATTGCAGCATTGTTCAGGTAGCAAAAGCCTGGAAACAACCTAAAAGACCATTGATAAGGAGCCATTAAATAAAGTGCAGTACATTCATACAAAGGAATTCCATTAGATAGAATGAGAGAGATCAATATGTACTGATACAGCACAATATCTGAGATCTATTATGAATTTTAAAAAGCAAAATGTGGAACAGTATTATAGTACATCTCATTTGGTATTTTGATAAAGGGAAGGTGCTCTACATACCTATATATTTGCAGATCGGAAGAATTTCTCCAGAAAGTACAAAGAAATTGATTATAGGGTAAAGAGAACCAGGGCAGGAAAGGTACTTGGCATGGGCGGGGGGGGGGGGGGGGGGGGGGCAGCTAAATAACTTTCCACCATATACCCTTTATTAGTTTTGAATTTTCATGATGTATACTATATTTTTTTAAAAAAAGGGAATACCTCTTTCAGTGCTGCTCTTGTTTCACATATGTTTGCTTTGCCCTCCGCAACTGCACATTGAAATCCTGAAAGATGGAGCTGTTCCCCAGAGCACCTAGCAGAGAGCAGATGCTTCATCTATTCCTCTTAGTTTGTAGTCTAATGGTTTCCTGAAAGAACTCAAGCCAGGAAAATAATTCCTTTGAAAAGCAAAATACCTGCCCACACAGACAGAACCCACTTGAAGGCTTTCTAGCCTGGGCGTTCGTGCCTGACCCCTGGTGCAGACGGTTTTCACTCTAACATGAGGCTGGCGATTTTCCCAACATGCCTCACCTCTTCCACACAAGCTTCTGCACAGCTTAGAAACCCAAAGGCAAAGTGGCCAGTGTGACATTTGTAAAGTGCCACCTATATACAGTGCCAGGTAAGCTGTTGAGCACTTTCACCTGGCAACTCATCTGCCTCCTAACGATCCCGGGGGCCAAATGTTCTCACCCTCAATTATAGCTCAGGAAACTGGGACACCGGGGTTGTGACTTGCCTAAGACCACACAGAATTTGAAATTGGGTCTTCTAATGTTCAGCCCTCTCTCCCACACAAAGCTGTCAAATAGAAACAATCTAGCCTTTCTTCAGAATGACAAGTTGACAGAGTTAGAGGCAGAGTCAAGACCTCCACTTACAAGCTTGGGGCCTGGGGCAAAAACAGGTGGCCTCCCTGGCCTCATTTTCCCATATGCAAAAAAAAAAAAAAAAAAGAAAATGCTAACCTGAAAAGATGATTAGAGACAGAATAAAATGACATAGTAGGAGGCATTAAGCTTTATGTCTGACTCATAGTAGCTCAATAAATGGAAAATGTCCTTTATCTCTTTTTCCTCCTTTCATGCTACTAGAGCTGCCTTCCAAAATCCAATTTAATAGGATGACATTCTCTATTCTAATGTGTTTATTTTGAACGTTCCCAGCGTCATTTCTTGCACTGCAAAATTCAAGATATCAGCAACCCTCTTCATTCTTTAAAAGGTTATTGCAATTCAAACTAGTTCTGGTCAGCTTTCATAAGGATTTTGACAGGGACATTCGCTGATTACTATTCTTCAAAAAAATAACCTGGTTGGCCTAACAAGACATGGCTTACCTGCCCCGGCCAATGTGGACAAGAAAGAGACAATTAATTGCTCTTGATTATGGTATTGATAGTGATGACAGCACTAATGAAACAAAAGTTTCTTCCTAGACCTTAATCATTTTAATTTGTCTAAGTAGGAAGTACAATTTTGGCATGAAAACGTTCGTGTTATTACCCGTGTCATTACCTCTGTTTACTAAATTCAAATGAACAGAATGTTTCTAGTTGTACTAAAGCTCCAGACATTACTAGAGCAAATGCTTGTCTCTTTTTATCACATTTGCAATGGATGAATTTAATCACAAAATCCTAAATGGGAAAGATTCTAGTAAGGCCACAGAGTTCAGCCATTCCCCTGCCTTCAAGCAAAAGTAAACAGGAATTACCTCAGACACACAAATCGACAAAATCAACAACAAAACTGAATGTGCCCAATCTTTCCCCCTAGTAGGTCCTCTAGAGGCAGAAAAATCCAAATCTACTTCCTTGATCATCCAGGCCAGAAGCTGTCAAGGCCGACTTCACAAGGACCCAAAGCTTGGGTCACCTGGGTGACTCAGCGCTTGAGCGTCTGCCTTTGGCTCAGGGTGTGATCCCAGGGTCTAGGGATCAAATCCCACATCGGGCTCCCCGCAAGGAGCCTGCTTCTCCCTCTGCCTGTGTCTCTGCCTTTCTCTGTGTCTCTCATGAATAAATAAATAAATAAAATCTTTTAAAAAAAGCGGGGGGGGGGACCCAAAGCCTGTGTCATTCCTCGGATATTCTGATTTCACTGGTTGCAGCTGGGGCCCTGCGAACCAGTCCTTTTTTCAGCCTCCTCAAGTGACTGTAATGTGATACTCAGTAAAAAAGCCTCCCTGATATTTTTTAATATCTTTATTAAAGAGATCTGGTTCGCATAGCATATAATTCACCCACGTAAAGTGCATGCTTCGATGGTCTTTGGTATACTCAGAGTTGTGAAACCATTACCACAATCTAATTTTAGAATATGTTCATCGCCCCCAAAAGACACCCAAGCCCCTTAGCAGTCCCTCCCCAAGGCACAGCCCTAGGCACAGGGAGCAGCTACCCTGTTTTCTGTCCCTATGAATCTAACTATTTTAGGTTCTTCGTATAAATGGGATTATACAATATTTGTTATTTTGTGTCCGCCTTCTTTCACTCAGTATAAATGTTTATGAGGTTTAACCATGTCCCAGCATGGATCAACACTTCATTTCTTTTTATGCCTGGATAACATCCCATTATATGGCTATCCCATATTCCATTTGGTTCAGCCATTCATCAGTTGGTAGACATTAGGATCCTTACTACTTTTTACCTATTGTGAATATTCCTGATACTCAAAAGCACTTTTTTTTTAAGAGATTCTATTTATTTATTCATGAGAGACGGGGCGGGGGCGGGGGGGGGGGGTGCAGAGACACAGGCAGAGGGAGAAGCAGGCTCCATGTAGGGAGCCTGACATGGGATCCCAGGTCTCCAGGATCAGGCCCTGGGCTGAAGGCGGCGCTAAACCCCTGAGCCACCCGGGCTGCCCCAAAAGCACTTTTAAAAGAGCTGCTTTTAAACACACTACAGCTGGAAAGCACTTCTTGGGAAGAAGACACCAACTCTCACCCTGCGCCTGTAGCTTCCTTTAGCCGCACTTCCATCGAACACAGTCCTTTTTTACAACTGGCTTGTTGGCACTTAAATATCTGATTGCTTTGCTCACCCTTACATTCTTGACACTTCTATCGATGAGCCAATGACATTCCATTTTTAAACCAGGCTGTGGCTCCAGCCAGTCAGCTTATTATTTATTCTGACTCCCAGCAGTATTGTCCCATTCCACACTCTAGCTCAGAACATTTTAACGGTTCCAGGACTGCCAAGTAGCTCACTGCAGCAGCCACAACAGCAGCACCATTGCCTCCAACAGTTCTCTCTTCCTCCCTCTCACCAAAACTTTCTGACAAGCTCTCTTGTTAGTCATTTCATCTCCTTCCGAACTCAAATCCCTGTTGTTGCCCCCAGAAAATTGCATATGAAGCCTCCTCTATAAAAATGAAAGTAGCTATCGTATTTGAAGAGTTGCTCTGTTTCAAACACTGTGCTAAGCACTTTACATAGATTTTTCTCGTATATTTACGACCATCCTGCAAAATAGACATTATTTCCTCTATGTTCCACATGAGAAAACTGAAATTTGGAGAGCTTAAGCAGCACATCCAAGAACAGAGAGTGGGTAAGTGTCAGACACAGGACTTCCACCCAGATCAACCTGGCTCTCTGCCTTTATATTACACTCCCTCTTCTGTTTACATAATCATTGAATTACTCAGTCAATAATTGTGCCACAGTCATGCCAGGAGCCATGCCATGCCTGCAGAATAAAGAATCAGGCAAAACAAAACTCTCCTTCCCTTCGTGGGATGTACCATCTAGCAGGCGAGAGATGATACATGTGTTATTGCAGTCACATCATGACACACTGTGAAAAGCCCCACAGAGGAAGTGCGCCCTGAGCTAGGAGCAAGTGTATAACCTGGTTTAGTGGGAGAGGAGGGGGGTGGGTGTTAGGGGGGATGACGTCCCTGCAGAAGTAACAGCTGAACTCTCTGAGAGGCTCTGTCCTCCATGACAGGATTCTAGAAGTCAGGAGTAGTGGGGGAGGAGTATGTTCTGAGGAAGAGGCTTACCTGGCTGAGGTGTGCCTCAGCGACAGTGCTGGCCCGGTTGGAATCCAGTTCACCACCTTGCCCTCCAGACTTTCTTTTGTCCCTACTTGCCTGCCTCCAGGGTGTCGCCTGCATTTGTCCTTATTTCACTTCATGCCACGTGCTTGGCTATTTCTTCAGCTTACCAGAGCAAATCGGAACCATCTTCTCAATGATCCACAGCTGCAGAAAACATTCCCACTGAAACCAACACCCATTCAGGAGGGAGAATGTGGCCCAAATGATTAGGAAACATGTTACACTCTACTTGGCAGGTTTGGTTCCAAAAGACTTAGAGAATATTATTTCCAGGGTTGGGGGGGCTGTTAAAAGCAAGCCTGCTATTATGCAGACACCAAATTTCGATGTGCTCTGCAATAGGAGAGCTGCTTTAACATGAAGGGAGAGAACTGGGAGCCTTCCGCTGGACGAGCCTTGGTTTTGCTGCCACCTGGAGGTGTCTTCCCAGAAGTGCACTGCTACTCACCAAGACCTCCCCAAGCAAGAGGGAGAAAGAGGTTTCAATCCACATAGGTACAAATAACTAGGGTGCTGTGGGTCCTGCGCTGAAGGGGTCTCCCCACTGGGAGGTGACCGAGCCCCTGAGCCTGGCATGTGTTTCTTATAGGAAGCCAGACTCCCTCTTTTAGAGATAGGAACAAGGTGTCGATTGAATGACAAGAGAACCGAATGTGATGTTTTTGCTCATCCTGGAGACCCACGTAAATGTCCTCTGAAATGACTGTATCCACCCTACTGTTTGGATCAAAGCACACTTCCCTTGGCCTGACCCTGGCTTAAGACTTCTCTGCACCTCCGTCCCAGCCACTCTGAGAATCATAGAATTGTCCCACCCCCTTCTCTCTTGCCCTCCAGCCTTTGTTGGGAACATGGTGCCTATCCTCTTTTCCTCACTCAACTCTTAGCCAACAGGATCTCATTAAAAGGTTTTATCACCTGGGGGCACCTAGGTGGCTCAGTCCGCTAAGCATCTGCCTTCAGCTCAGGTCATGATCCCGGGGTCCTGAGATGTAGCCCCCATCCAGCTCCCTGCCTGTGTGCTCTCTCTCTCTCTTTCTCTCTCTCTCTCTCTCTCTCTCTCTCAAATAAAGTCTTTTAAAAAAATTTAAGGTTTTATGCCCTGAAAAATCTCCAGCCCTTCCTGCCCCTCCACATCATTCCTCTCCCACATGCTCCCCTCTCACTGTGTCTCTTAAGACTTACCACTCAAATAAATAAGTAAATAAATAAATAAAAATAAATAAATAAAATTTTTAAAGTAAAATAAAATTAAAAGAAAAAGACTTACCACACTCACTGGAGAAAAAGACAGATACAAAGATCAATAGAACAGAATAGAAACCCAGAAATAGACTCACATGAACATGGCCAGTTGGTTGTTAACAAAACAGTGAAAGCAATTTAATGAAGAGAGGATAATCTTTTCAACAAATGGTGTTGAAACAAAGCAAGAATCTACACATTTAACACAACCCCTATAAAACACCAGCAGCATTTTTCACAGAACTAAAACAAACAATCCTAAAATTTGCATGGAACCACAAAAAAATCCTGAATTGCTAAGGCAATCTTGAAAAAGAAAACAAAGCTGGAGTCATCACAATTCCAGACTCCAAGTTATATCACAAAGCTGTAATGATCAAAATAGTATGATACTGGCACAAAAATAGACATATATATCAATGAAACAGAATAGAGAACCCAGATATGGACCCTCAATTCTGTGGTCAACTAATCTTCAACAAAGCAGGAAGGAATATCCAATGGAAAAAAAGTCTCTTCAAGAAACGGTGCTGGGAAAACTGGACAGCCACACGCAGAAGAATGAAACTAGACCACTTTCTTACACCATACACAAAAATAAAATCAAAATGGATTAAAGATCTAAATGTAAGATCTGAAACCATAAAATCCTAGAAAAGAGCAGAGACAGAAATGTCCCTGACATGGGCTATAGAAACTTTTTCTGGATAGGTCTTCTGAAGCAAGGAAACAAAAGCAAAAATAAACTACTGGACTACATCAAAATAGAAAGCTTTTGCACAGCAAAGGAAACAAGGCAGCCTACAGAATGGGAGAAGATATTTGCAAATGACATAGCAGAATAAGGGTTGGTATCCAAAAAATATAAAGAACTTCTAAAACTCAACACCCAAAAAACAAATAATCCAATCAAGTAATGGGCAGAAGACATGAACAGACCTTTCTCCAAAGAAAATATACAGATGGCAAACAGACACATGAAAAGATGTGGGGCACTGGGGGGCTCAGTGGTTGAGCATCTGCCCTTGGCTTAGGTCATGATCCCAGGGTCCTGGGATCAAGTCCCCACAGGGAGCCCACTTCTCCCTCTGCCAGTCTCTGCTGTTCTGTGTCTCTCATGAATAAATAAATAAAATCTTTTAAAAAAAGAAAAAAGAAAGAAAGAAAAGATGCTCAACCTCACTCAGCATCAGGGAAATGCAGACCAAAACTGCAATGAAATATCATCTCATACCTGTCAGAATGGCTAAAATCAAAAACCTAAGAGACAACAGGTATATTGAGGATATGGAGAAAACAAACTCTCATACAGATTGATAGGAATGTAAATGGGTACAGCCACTATAAAACAGTTTGTTTTAATCCCAGTTTTATATTATTTTACTAGTTTCTTATGAAGTCAAATATACTGACCATACAAACCAGCAATCTCACTCCCAGATAATTACCCAATAATTACCCAAAGGAAATGAAACCTATGTTCACACAAAAACAAATATGAGGGGCACCTGAGTGGCTCAGTCAATTAAGCATCTGCTCAGATCATGATCCACAGATCCTGGGATTGAGCCCTGCATTGGGCTTTCCGCTCAGTGAGGAGTTTATTTCTCCCTTTCCCTCTGCCCCCCCTCCTTGTTCATGCTCTCTCACTCTCTCAAAAAATATATATAAAATCTTTAAAAAAAAAAAAAAAAAAAAGAATAACTGAAATGCAAATAATTACAAATCTTAAATGCTTTCTTATTTAAAAAATATGAAAATGTTTATAGTGGCTTTATGCATAATCACCAAAAACTGGAAATAACCAGAGTGCCCCTCAATTTGGGAACAGATAAACACACTGCGGTACAACCATTCACTGAAATACGATGCAGCAGTGAAAAGGAACAAGCAATACAGGCAATGACATGGACAAACCTCAAATGCATTATGCTGAGTGCAAGAAATCAAGCTCCAAACGTTACATTCCATATGATTCCATTTATATGACACTCTGGAAAAGACAAACTGTAGAGTCAGGGAACAGAACAGTGGTTTCCAGGGCCAAGAATGAGAAAGCTTGACCACAAAGAAGTGGGAAGAAATTTGAAGAAGGGAGGGGTAGGGAATTATGTAACTGTGCTGTACCATGATCATGATGGTGGTTAAACACTATGAATTTGCCAAAACTCATCAAAACTAGTGGATTTTATTGAATATGAATTAAAAAAATAAATTTAAAAATTAAAAAAAAATGATCGCCCTCAGGGCAGCCACTGGCGCTATAGAGCACCTTGGCAGGATTAGCAAAAGGGCATCCCTGCTAGTGACAAAGGGCTCTGGAGTACTCACATTTCCTGGCATCCCTCCAGGGGTGGCTAGAAGCTGGAATCTAGCCACACTCACCTCCATTTTCCTCCTTAGGCCACACTTAACACACAAACCACTCAGCCTTTCCCAGTCCCCCAGGTCTGGATTATAATTGGCTATTTATCTGTTTTCCTCCCTATATGGGAGTCCCTTGAAGAGCTATCTAATTTGTCACCAGAGCCCCAGCAAGCTGCTCAGCGGCTGGCACAACAAATGTTTGTTGAATGGGTAATAAATGATCCCTGCCTCCAGGATCCCCTCTCTGAACAGCCCACTCACGGAGCCCTTTCCTCCCTGTGAAGTTCTAGAGGACCTATCTGTGCTTTTCATCTGTCATAACTAACAATAGAAGCGATGACTATTGACATTACCATGGATAGGCAGGTTTCTTCCCAGCCAGCCTGTAGAGCTTTGTGGAGGGAAAATATACACAAATCTGTGCTCTCCCCCACCTTGAGAGCCCCAAATAATGCATATACACAGAGCTTAATAAATGTTAGTTCATAGGTTGAAGAAACACAAATTTTTCTTAAAAGTATATATGCAGGGAAAAATCAGGCTAACATGTAGAAAAAGACACTTAGATAAAACCATTTAGATAAAAACATTTAGACAATCAACTCATTTTTATGATTGACAAGGTTTTAATTTTCTTTCTTTGCTAACGTGGGTATGTGTTCCTAGTAAAGAATACAAATGAAACAAAGGATTAATGTTAAGTAGCAAAATGCAGTGCTGATAAAATGGATGTTCAAAATGTTTTCCTCTACATTTCCATTAATAAGGCTTCTGTCTTTCTATATTTTTGTTGTATCTCTAGGATATGAAAGAAGGCTGTTGTGTGGAAGCACAGCTCAGGTTCCAATTTGTTCTTAAGGTTATCCATCTCGTAAATGGGAATAAACTATAACACCAGGCTTCTATCTCTCAGTAGGAAGAGCACATGCAAAACATTTCAGGATGCTTGGGGAAAAAAAGGGAAAATAGCTATTGACAGCATTTTTAGGATGGATGTTGGTAACACAGCAAGAGCACTCTGAGCACTGGAAGGGGGTGTAAGGCAAATGTGGCTGCAAAGTCAGTCACCTCAGTGACCCCAGGATTGAGCTGTTCCATGCACGACAGCGCCCCCACCCACAATTAAGGTGTCATGAGTATGAATACTAGTATTAATTATATGCAGTTGAATAAGGTACCGATAGAGTTAACAGTAGCCATATAGCTGGGCAAAGGACTACAAGTAAGTGGCCAACCTCGGGATTCCATTCCAGAAGCCCAGGGCCTGCCTCCCAGCGCTCCCACACTTGTCTCTCACCTTCACAGCTCTGGGGTAGAAAGGCTGTCATTCTTTGCGGGGGGGGGGGGGGGGGGGTATTCAAAAACTCCCTTTACATTTCACTTACTTCTCTGCAGCCTGAATCCCTAGACACTCTGGAAAGACATAGGGAGCCTGTGACTTTAGAGTTCCAGCAAAGATCATGTTCCTGTCCCTACATCTCTGCCTCTGCCTCCAGGTATGGTCACACTAATGGTCAACACTCTGAGAAGAAGCTGCCTAAGAGAGTGGTTAAGAGCAGCCCTGACGTCAGAGAGACCAGGCCTCTGACACTCTCTGTGTGACCTTGGAGAGGTTACTTAACCTCTCTGAGACAGTGTCCTCATCTGTAGAAGAGGTAATAATACCTCATGGGGTTGCATGAGAACTAAATGAGACAAGGCACATAAATGGCCCATTACAGGACCAGACACACAGTAAGCACATAACCAATAAATGACCAATTTTTAACATTATTAATCATTCTAAAGGCAAGCTGGGGAAAGGTAATACGACCTCAGTTCTGTTGTCTGCATTCTCCAAAGCAAAATCTGAATATTCATTCCGGTGACTCCCTTGTAAGAAGTTCACAGCAGGGACATCTGCCTGGAGCCTGACCCCAAGCTCTCCTGGTTCATATGCCTCAGGTCACCTTTCTCTGACACTCACCCCAATAACCAATACTGCTCCCCTGAAAGACACAAGAGGCCAGTAACTGCCCATTCCTTTTCAGGATGGAGTCTGAGCTGCTGACTGCTTTGACCTGGTCATGTTGCTGATTGCTTTCCAAGAAAATCATTGACTCTCACACTAAAAATTCGGAATGCATCTGGCGGTGTCATATACCCACCGTTAACAGCCCACTCCCAAACCAGGGTACAGCTGGCTCCTGGCAGCAATGAGAAGGGAAAGCATCACATCTTTGGCTCCCACACACATCTTGATTCTTTTTGGAACTCTTCTACCCTCTCCAGGGCCCCATGTCCTGAGCCACTCTCCCTGGACACTGACCCCTGGCCCACCACGGACCTCCCTTCCCAGAGGCCTGAGGGTATTTTTTAGACATCATCCTTAAGGCAATATAGTGATTAAGAATTCAAGCTCTTCACTGGGTATTATGCTATGTGTTGGCAAATCGAACTCCAATTAAAAAAATATACAAAAAAAAAAAAAAAGGAGAAGAAGAATTCAAGCTCTAGAATCAAATCCCAGCTGTGACGCTAATCCCTGACTGACTTTGGCCAAGTGTTTCACTTATTTAAATAACAGGGCACTAATAGAACCTACCTGGCAAGGTCAAATGAGATTTCTAAAGCACTCAGCCCATTGACAGCATATGGCAGAGAAGTACAAAACACAAAAACAGAAAGGTTGGCTCAGGCTGGCATTAGCTACCTCTAAGGGAGATGATGCCATGCCCCTGTTAAGAAGGGTAAGAAGTGTGGGACACCTGGGTGGCTCAGGGGCTGAACAGCTGCCTTTGGCTCAGGTCATGATCCCGTGGTCCTGGGATTGAGCCCCCCATGGGGTTCCCCACAGGGAGCCTGCTTCTCCCTCTCCCTCTCCCTCTGCCTCTCTCTGTCCCTCATAATATATATAATGATATGAATATAATATAAATGAAATATTTTTTAAAAAGGAAGTGTGAGGCACCGAGCACCACGCAGAGGGGAGCTGCGGTTCCCCAGGAGCAGGGAAGCTGTCCTAAGAGCTCCTCTCACCCACACTCCCTCCCAACACCTCCCCGCTCCAGGCTACTCATAAATACAGCAGCGCCTTCCTCGCTTACATTTCAATATTCCGAACGCTGGACTCTCGCCAGTGTTTCAAAGGCCTTTCAAGAACTAAGAGGCAAGGAAGAGCTTTCTCAGCAGCTTCCAGTCAATTCTGAAGAAATGCCTCTGATTTCTCTCCACCAGAAAGCAATTTTCCCAGGGCCCTAGCACCAGGGAGGGGAGGCTCCTGAGATGGAGATTTACTGCCATCTAGAGGCCCCGGTGCCACAAGGCAAGACCAGGGGGACGGAGAAGATGCCCTAAAAGGAGTTCTCCCTCGCACCTACCCTGGGGTGGGGACGGGTTGCTGGGGGCTGCCGCCTGCGGAAGGCAGGTAATTTAGACATCCTCATTTTTTAAAAAATCAAAATTCAGACCCACTCCCTTGTGTCCAGTTTTGAAATGCTTCATATTTTTCTTATAAAGTCTTTTTTTTTTCCTTCTTAGTTTCTTGGAGATTTGTCCCTATTAGAGATTCTCATGGGTCCTTTCCCAGAGGGGACAGTCTCCCCGGCGCTGGGGATTGTACTAACCTCCGGGTTAGGTGCTCACAGTCACTTGTTCTCCCACGAGCTGGTTAGGATTTGGTGGGAGACAGGGGGTGACCTGGGAGCCACAGGAGAGTGACGGTGGACACTCCTGTGCCCCTCCAACTCCTCCCCTAACCTGCTGAGATCTGACATCCCCCCCCCCACAGGTTCCCTGAAGCCACCCCTACTGATGTCACCACCCAATGTGGTAACAACTCCCCACCCCCCCAGGCCTGTCTGCCTCCTCCAGACTTTCCAATGTTCCTTTCCAATGCTCCTTCTCACCATCACCCACAAACTCATCCTGCCCCACCTGCATCTGAAGTGTTGGTGCCTCCTCAGACTTCTGTCCCTGGGCTCTTTCTGTCCCACTTTTGAACAGAGGTTGTCAAACTTGATTGAGTATCAGTATCAGCTGGGGAATTTTGGAACCTATCATAGAGATTCTACTTTGAGTATACTTGAGGTTCTTCAAGTTGCTCAGGTGATTCTGATGTGCACCAAAGGTTGAGAACCACAGACCTTTCCTAGGAAATTTTACTCACTGTCATCATTCGTTGCCTCCACAGGCAACATACTCCCATGATAACAAATCTTGCTATAACCAGTGTTTCACTGGCTCTGACCCATTTCTGACAATACAGATTCCCAGCTCCCAGCAAAGTTGCTGCCAAATACTTCCAGAGTTCTCCATCAGTAACACGTGTGCTCATGGACACATCTGGCCCACAGTCTTGTTTCCCCCTTCACCTGCTCACCCCCCAAGGCTGAGTGTTGCTACATCCACTGGGCACCAGACTCTCCCCTCAGCCAAGGCCGGTGGGAGGCACCCAGATTGACAGTGTTTCGTTGAAGAGTGAACAAAGCTAGCTATCTTAGGGTAGACTCCCCCAAAAGCAGAGCCTGAGGCAAGGACTTAGGAGCAGGTGACTTGTGTGGGACATGCTCCAGCAATCTAGAGTTAAGAGAGTGAGAGAAGAAAGAAGAGGAAGTTTAAGGATGTGTTTATCCATGTCGCCATCATAGATAACAGGGTTCAACCAGGGCCCCTAGGAAGTACCCAGGGTGCCTCCAGCACTGTCCACCTCCAGGAAGGATGCTGCGGCATGTATTCATGGCTCCCAGTGCCCACTACATGAGGAGAGCACTGGGTCCCCAGCATTTCTGGGTTGCAAGCACACACAGGCCAAGAAAAGGACCCAAGGCAGACATCAGAAAATTGATGAGATAACTCTGAGCTCACCAGAACAGTCCACCACAACTACAAATGAAATCAGAAGTGATAGAAAGGTAACATGGATACAATGGCTTCTGCCACAATCTTCCATAGGCTTCCTTCTTAGGTTATACTCTGAGGGAGGAGTTCCAAAGCAATGACACTTATGCCCCAATGTTGTTTTCAAAGAATCAAGCTTTTTCAGTTTCTCTTTAGAGTTTCCAACACACACCAACCCCTAAATATCTAGTGATTTCAGACACGGACCCAATGTAGAGGACGTCACCCAGTGTAGAGGACATCACCCCACCCCCAACTTGGCAAGTCAAGGCCACATGCACCTGAGCATAGGACCACAGGGACACTTGTGGTGCACTGGAGCATCTGAGGAGCTTCCTGAAGACACGACTGGAGGGAAAGCCTCATTCTCTCTTACATCGGAATAGAAGTCTACAGAGATTCTCCAGCTGCAGCTCCATATGTGTCCACAAATGCCCAAATGCCTGTATGCTAATGGCTTTGCAAGGCAAGATTGCTGCCCTGAGCTCCATAAACCGACCTACCTGCCGGACTCATCTACTTGGAGTCTACCAAGCAACTCAGACTCAACACAAATAAACCTAAACTTATTATCTGCCCTTCATACCCCACCATGAATCCTCCTTCCATTCCTGGATTCACTTTGCCCATGAATGGCACCTCTGTCTACCTGCTAGACCATAAGAGAAATCTGAGGCCCAGTCCTAGTCTGACCTCTCCTTTTGCCATGTAGGTCCAATTCATCAAATTCCTTTCCATTAACCACGAAATCTGTCTAAAGTGAATTTGCCTAAACCTGTTTGCCTAATGATCAATTTCCTAATGATTTTTTTTTGCCTAAGATTCTGAATTAGGGATTATAAATTGAGATTTTTATAAACAATTTCCCCAAAGATACCTTGAAAGTAATTTTATATTTTACATAATCATTTATTAGTTTTGCAGCATTTTACCAGTAGTATGATTATTTTGTACATATTTGAGTACCTTTTTATAATTTAACATACTTTTCTATACTTCTAATATATCTTTTTACACTTCTAGTATTTTCTGAAATAATGCTCTTTCTAGCAGTAAATATCTGTAAGATAGGCAGAATTTCAAAAAGAATTTACTTACCAAATTCACCATTTGTATTTTTCCTTTCCTCTTTTTGTCTTTTGTTTTTCATGACACAGTTTATGTATGTATTATCCAAAAAGCATATCTGGTATCCAATGGCATCTGGCCCCAAGGATCAAGGACTAGGAAAAAATGTTTGGAAAGCTATTATCCGGGCAGCCCCGGTGGCGCAGCGGTTTAGCGCCACCTGCAGCCTGGGGTGTGGTCCTGGAAACCCGGAATCGAGTCCCACATCAGGCTCCCTGCATGGAGCCTGCTTCTCCCTCTGCCTGTGTCTCTGTCTCTCTCTCTCTCTCTCTCCCCCTCCGTGTGTGTCTCACATTAATAAATAAATAAAATCTAAAAAAAAAAAAGGAAAGCTATTATCCACACAAGGACTCATACACAAATGTTCATAACAATATTATGCATAATACTCTCTGGCCCCAAACTGTAAATAACCCCAACTGCCACAAATTGGTAAACGGAATACAATTAGCCAAAAATAAGGAAATGGAGTATTAATGTGTGCAACAACATGGATGGATCTCAAAAACATGGTGAGCAAAAGAAATCAGAACAAAAGTCTACAAAGTATACGATCCTTTTTAAATGAAATTCTACGACAGAAATGTAGTGACGTAACGCAGGTCAGTGGTCGCCTGAGGCCAACAGTTGATAGGATTGACTTCACAAGGGTCACTATTAAGAAATTGAGTTGCAGAAAAATTAGGTTACTTGTACGTTTATTTCCACACAACCAGAAGGTGGGCTGGATTCAAATTCTGCTTCTATTTTCCTAAATCACTCTTCATCTCTGATCACTAGTTTCATAAAATCTGTTTCATTTGGGGCCACATCTTCCTAAGATACATCAGTTTTCTTGGAGCTAGACCAGTGTTTCTCAACCTTACTTTGTACTGTTGTCCCCGCCTTCAGAGCCCTTTTATATTTTTTTTCCTATTTGCCCCCACAATGTTGATTTCTGTTTATGAACTGTAGACCTTGGGAAGACCACAAACCATTGTAATACCTTTTTGCCCCACCCCAACCAATCTTCATGCCCCTGGAGGCAATAACACTTTTACTGGGAAGGTATGAATATGTTGGAGGGAACTTTAGACGCTTTGTCGAAACTGATGTTTTAAAATAACTTACTGTTCCTTCTGAAAATGAGAAAATTCCAACTGCCTCACACACATGGTATTAATTTCCTGTGTATATAAGTGGCCAGGCTCTAAAAGAAATTGGAATGGACTGCATTGGACAGAAAGCCTTGTTATGCTTAACACCTGCCACCCACACATGCCTCCATACACACGTGTGCACTCACACACATACACACCCTGCTGTTGCCACGATGGACCAAGACTTACACACTGCCCCAGCTGACTGGCTGGGAACACATTCAGCTGGTTGGCTGAGGGAGCCCTGGGGACTAGTCCAAGCATGGCTCAGGTGGTAAGAGCCAGCGGGTAAAGGGCAGTGCTTGAAAGGGCCAATCACATACTATCAGAACATAATGGCAATTTCTAAGGATTCAGCTCCACAAGGCCGGATGAGGCTATTCTTCCAGGAACTATGAGTCTGTTTTGGTACCTGACCTTGACTGAACAAAGCTGTCTGTGCCTCCAGAGACAGGCCATCTGGAGCTCATAATAGGTGTATAGCTGAGTCTGGTAAGGACAATCAAATAGACAAAGCTCCTTGACAACAGAGCACTTGGCTTTATAGTACCACCTGAAATACATGCGTAGGCCATCCAGTAGCCTTCCAACAAGTGTTCGTGTTAATTGAGGTCCAATTAGTTTTTGCCTTTCAGCTTTAGAAGTGTAGCCAAGAAAACAAACTGACAAGTGGGTCTAATGTGAATGAAAGTAGAACCCTGAAAAAATGTTGATATAGTCTATCCTATTTTTAGCCAATTAAATGGCAAATGCTTATTCAGAGCCCACATCACATAAAGAAATATAAGCTACAGTTCCTGCACTTAAGAGAGCCTTGATCTAGCTACGGAAGTAAGATATATATACAATTAGAGGGGCTGCTTTTGGTTGACTATGAAATCAGTGGGCCAGGCACAGATAAGATGATGGTTACAATAATGGCTACTGCTTACTAAGCGTTTTTATGCCCAAAAAAGCATTAATTATTTCACATACATTATCCCACTTAATCTGCACTGCAACACTAAATGATTGGTACTACTATCTCCTTCTTATAAATGAGGAACTCATCTCCTCTCCTCCAAAAAAGTTTCTCCCTTATAGTTCTGAGAATTCTTTGAAGGCATCTTAATTGTGTTCTCTTAACTAGCCCTATTAACTATTTGTCAGGCTTACTGGGGATGCCTGTGTGGCTCAGCAGTTAAGCATCTGCCTTTGGCTCAGGGCGTGATCCTGGAGTACTGGGATCGAGTCCAATATAGGGCTCCTTGTGTGGAGCCTGCTTCTCCCTCTGCCTATGTCTCTGCCTCTGCCTCTCTTTCTCTGTCTCTCATGAATAAATAAATAAAATCGTTTAAAAAAAAAGGAAATTATCAGGTTTACTATTTTTCTCCTTTTCCATTCCAGCTCTTGGGCACTATATCTTGAACTGCAAATAGCTACTGCATGGTAACCTTTTGTTGTGCAAATATCCCAGATTTTCATCATTTATTTATTACTTCCATTGATTCCATGGGTTGACCAGTTGGTTATTCTGCTTCATGTGGCATCATCTGGAATGTTGGGATGACCTGGTGAGAATGACCTCAGTCGTGACCAATAACCGGTACTGTCTGTCCACGGGGAGCTTCAGACTTCCTCTCCATATGGATGCTTGGGCTTCTGCATACCATAGGGACCAGATTCTCAGGAGTGTTCCAAGCAGCAAAATTAGCTGTTGCAATCTCCTGAAGCCCCGCCTCTGAAGTCATACAGCATCGTTTCTGCTGTATTACATTGATTAAGGCAAGTCATAGGATCAAAACAGACCAATGCAGATTCAGGGAAAAAGGAAATAAATCCCACCTCTTGGTGGGATGAGTGGCAAAAAAAACTTGAGGTTATCTCACTTTTCCTGCAGTCACCAAAACCACCACCACCAAATCTTGTAAAAGGTCACAGAAGCCCCGTATCATTTGGTCCTAGGCACACAATACCATACGCTGGTGGAGCTAATGTGTGCACTGACACTGCCACCTCCCATTACTGCTGACACCGGCAGTGTTATTACCTGTCAGTGGAGAATCACTACGAAGTCACAGGCACCATTCCTTATTACCATTAACACTACTGAAACCAGTGCTAGCCAACATCTTGTGTCCTCATTGTCCAAACGAGATTTTAACATAATTACTCTGAGGATTTTATTCATAGCCCCAGTGACAGACAGGTCGGAGCTCAGGGACTGTGGGCCAGGGTCAAGGGGTGCTAAGTGGCACAGCTTTGGGCCTGAGGATCTAACATAGTACTCTACTCAGTGCTCCCCTCTGCTCCTAGGCACTGCCCTGAACCAAACCTGGTTACCTCATTTCCAACATTTTTGGGATGAGTTCTAAGAATCTCCTGCAGTTGACTCCCAAGGGGCCCCCACCTTGTCTTCTAGAAATGATGGAATTGTAAAACTGTACTTTATCTAAATCCAAGTGAGGCCTCCTGCTACATACAGACATAGAGAGAGGTCAGTGACTTGAAATTATACTGAAATGCAAATGACAATTTAAAATCCTTCCCTAGGAGAGCCTGAGTGGCTCAGTCAGTTAAGCATCTGTCTTCAACTCAGGTCATGATCTCAGGGTCCTTGAATCGAGCCCGATGTCGGGCTCCCTGCTCAGCATGGAGTCTGCTGTCTCTCTGTCCCTCCCCACTGCTCATGCTCTCTTTCTCTCAAATAAATAAAATTTTTTAAAAAATAAAATAAAATAAAATCCTTCCCTAGAACAATGAATACCAGAGCTTTTTAATTGTCATTTACAAATGGGACCAGAAAAGAAACGCCAAAAGGAGGGCTGCCTGCAAAAGGTGAGCACATGCTCCATGCCAGACCTTGATGTCACTGAATATTTGGAACATGTTATCTAATGTAATCCTTACAACATACCTACAAGGTAGATGATAATGCTCCCATTTTACAGATGAGCCCATTGAGACTTAAGAAGTTACCTCAATTGCCTGAAGTTGCACATAAATTGGGTGCTGCCCCCCTCTCCAGGCCAGTCTAACTCCCAAAACACAGCCCCTTCCCTGCCGTGCTATCCTGTCTTACTTACCTAGGATGTCCTCAGTATTTTGCATCCCCACCACCTGGCTGCATGACCTTCACCTAGTCCATGCTGACTCACTGCTGATGGTGGAAGACTTTCCACAGTACGCCTGAAGCCAGCCTGGATGACAGCTGAACACAGTCTCATCAAGTTCCTCCACAGAAACAGCCAGTGCCAACAGTGAACCTCTCTAGCTTTTAAAAGGCTTTTTTTCATTGAAAGAAATAGAATTTTGCTGGATTTTTTTTCTTTTTCAGATGGAAACCTTAGTAAGGAAAGCTAAAAAGACATCATGCTAACTGACAAAATTCTGGCTCCCTGTGGGGGTAAACATACACAGTATTCTTAGCTGGGAAGTCACTGTCAATTTACCTCTCCATTTGTCAGCCAAAATAATGAACGCACAGAGTAAAATGGCTTTCTGAAAAAGATTTTCCCCTTGCTCAAAGAAATTATCAAAGCCAAGGGCAAAACAACACTTATGTCTGACCCCCACAATGGAACTTGGTTCCCAGCTTACGCTGAACTCATGTTCCACACTGTTTCCAGTACCTAACCGGTCTAAGACTTCCTCACTTTTCTAACAGGCACAGGGAGTAAAGAATTTTCTAGGGAAAAAATTATGTGCCCGCCGAATGACTATAGTTTGGCAAAAAATATTTTTAATTGTTTCCTAATCCTTGAAATGTGAGATATTTGAGTGAGAACCACAATGAAATATGTGTGAGAGAAACACAGTGAATCACATTTTACAGGTAGTAAAAAAAGAACCAGAGAGAAATTGAGTGATTTATGTGCTATTATAGAGAGAGTCTGAAATTTGAACTCAAAGCTGTCAACATCCAGCTTCGTGATTACTTCCTTGAAAATTATGCTTCTCACAAACCAGCATCCTCCCAGGATCCTAAATTCAGTCATGCCAAGCTATCTGAATAGACTGCACCATCTATATCCATTCAGAGGTTTAAACGCCAATGTTTTGCTTGTCAGAATATTAACCCTAACATGATTCATCTACTCACTAACAAATGTCATACCAATTTTGGTCTTGTTTCCAGGTTTAATCCATCAGAACTGTCATCCAAAGCATTTTTTTAAAGCATAGTTACTTTAAATACAAGTTGAAGAGAGTTTCACTAACCAATATAAGCTTGTATCTAATATTTTAGCTAATCTTACAGATATAGACCAGAAAAAACATTCAATTCTAAGCAAAGCTGGAATCTAATCTTAATTCCTTTAAGACAAGGATGAATGAATGAATGAAGTGGCTATTTTGCCCAGTTGATCAGCTATTTTGCTTGAAAATTCTATAGGATTAAGTGGTCTTACTAGAAGTCCACAGCAGATGAATGGACTTCCTGAGTACTTTTTAGGTGATCCAGACTCTACTAAAATTTCACCATTATCAGCAAACTGCATGTAATAGAAAACCCATGCAACCATGTGAACATGTAATTTTTTTTCTCTTTTCCAGCAGTACACCAAATACAGAGAGAAGTGTCTTTATACCTTTGCAGACAGTGTAAAAGCGTCACTCCCAGATGATGGCCAGGCCTCCCTCATGTCCCACTGCCAGTTGAGTACCATGTGGTCACCAAGCAGCTGTTCAAGTGAGGTAACACTCCCTTGTTTCCACTTAAAACACTAGATCAATGTCCTGCCCAAGTTCAGTGCTGAAATAGGTCTAATTGGAAGCAGTGGGAATGTAGCCACTGAAAGGAAAAATAATAATACAGACGATCCCAAATGCCACATAATTCCAAATTCGAATCTCACATTTTCAGTGTAGGGGAAAGATGAGGGAGCAAGAGGGAGACCAACCTAACCGCGAGAGAAGATGTGGCGAATATTGCCCTGACTTCTGATTTAGCAACTCTATTTTCTCTCTGTGGTACTCTCAACAGTGCAATCAAAATGTGATAAAAATTTTATTTTTTATGTGTGAGCACTGACTATGCACCAGCTGTTGAAGCAATAAATTGCTTTCACAATTTACAGATTGCTACAAGTAAACCGCTTCGTGTAATCTTCATAGCTCAGTAAAGTAGCTTCTAGAATTATACCCCATTTTACTGATGAGGAAAACACAAGTTCAGAGAAGCTAAGTGACTTATCCAAAGTTACACAGGTAACAAGCTGCACGCTGCACTATTATGATAAAATAAATAAATATAAACTGTATTTTTTATCATGCAGGATAGTAGTTCCTGACCCTGGCCATACTTAGAACTACCAGAAACTTTTATTCTAAAATAATAATGCCTGTATCCCCCTTTAGAAATTCTGATTTAATTGATTAGGGTGGGGTCTAGGCAATTTTTCTTTTTTTTTAAGTTTCTCTACTCTAACGTGTAGGCAGAGTTGATAACCACTGGACTATGTCACTTAGAATACGTTGGTGGTTCTCAAGCTTTAGCATTCATCAAAATCACAAGAATCACCCAGAGTTTCTGATTCTGTAGGTCTGCTTGGGACCTGAAAATCTGAATTTCTAACAAGTTTTCAGGTGACACTGATGCTACTGGGATGACATTGTGAACATCGCTGTTCTAGGGAGAGACTAAGTTTAAAGGGACTGGCTAGAGGTTCACCAAGCCTGTTCTCTCTTCCTGGGTACACAGCTAAACTTTGTTTCCCAGCCTCCTTGCATCTATATGGGGCCACATGGCTAATTCTCACAGATGGCATATGAGTGGCAATGATATTTCACTTTAGGTCTGAAGCCCTTGAGAGCAAGTGTACCTTTTCCATATAGTCCCTGTCTTTCCTTGTCTGCTGGCCAGATGCAGAGACTCCAGTCTCTGAGACCTCATCAGAGAGACTGTAACCACTGAGTCTCTAAATGAAAGCACAGAACACACCAACCCCATTCCCAAGGACCCACATAGACCGTGATATGAGTAAATAATAAACCTTTATTGTTTCTTATAGGCCACTAGGATTTAAGGGTTGTTTTGTCAGCAGTTAGTCCTATCCAGAAAACACTACACTAATAAAATTGTAGGCAAGCCATGGGACATCCCTGAGCCTCGGTTTTTTTCATCTGTAAATGGGAAATTGACTAAAATAGGCTCTCAGATCACTTCCATTTGTAACATTTTATGATTCTATAATACTAATAATTCCTAAGTCAGGCGGAAACAATTCTAAGCACAAAGAGAAATAAGAATCTCTGTCTTATTCAGCATTGCCTTTAGGATATAGGTGGAATACAGAAGAGTGTAGTCTATTCTGCACACACCTAAAGGTCAAGCTAGCTGTCAGTCTTTGTTCTGCCTGAAGTAAAAATCTGGTAAGAACAGAAAGTCCAATAAATACTAATGACAATCCTAATAACAACGCAATCCCCCTGGAGATAGATAATTGAGACATAATATGATATGCAAAAAAAAAAAACCACCCTTTTGCTTGTGTAAGTATTCAAAGGTAGGATTAGTAAGATAAATGCCATTTTAGCACATTTTCTTACCAAATTCTTCTCTCTGCCATTTTAGCATCTATTTTGTCATTAAAACCAAAAAGAATGGCTGAATACGCAAATAAATTGTTTCTGGAAATACCTAACAAAGCAAACCTGAAACTCATGTTTAAGATGGAAAGTTACAGCTGACTTTTTCCTCTCAGAGCTGATACCAAACCAGTGTGGCTCCTACAAGAAAGTTAATCAGAATTGAAAAGAACAGTGACCACAGATAATTTACTAAAATGCCTGACCCCTTAGGCTGACAGCTCGGTACGAGAAGAGCAGTTGATTTTAGGCTAACATACAGGCATAAAAAGATAAAGTATGTTAAAAATGTTTTTTATGTAGAGAAAAAAATTAAATATTCTCAGCAAATATTTGTTGAGTAGTTACCATTGTACTAAGGCAGAAAGACAAGTAAAATTTGTAATCATAAGCCACAGGCAAAGCAGAGAGAGATGTGGGAACTACAGCCCTGCTTCTCATGTCCTTTCTCTCTTCTTTTTTTAAAGATGTATTTATTTATTCATGAGAGACACAGAATGAGAGAGGCAGAGACATAGGCAAAGGGAGAAGCAGGCTCCTCACTGGGAGCCCGATGTGGGACTCAATCCCAGACTCTGGGATTACGCCCTGAGCCGAAGGGAGATGCTCAGCCACGGAGCCACCCAGACGTCCTTCCCATGTCCTTTCTTAAACTGGAATGTGCTCTGGCCCAGATTTAACATATGAGGTCTTTAAACTGCAGATGCAATCACTTCATTTACAGGTCTACTGCTAATTCTTTCTCCCAAGCTATTCTATGTGCCTGACCTACACATCTCCTTCCTTATTCTAATTTTTTTAAGGATTTTATTTATTTATTCAGGAGAGACACAGAGAAAGGCAGAGACATAGGCAGAGGGAGAAGCAGGTTCACAGGGGGCCTGATGCGGGTTTAGGTCCAAGGACCCAGGGATCAGGCCCTGACTCTCAACCACTGAGCCACCCAGGTGTCCCACTCTTCTTATTCTAATTAGCACCTCCTTAATTCCTTGTTTTCAATGAAAATACCACTTCCTTTGATGACTCCTCAGACTAGGTTATTTTGTTGTTGTTCTGTGCTACAATAGCCATAACTATACTTTTTTGCTATGGAACGTATCATCTTTTATGATAATTTTTTTTGTTGTCTATCTGAGAGAAAGAGAGAAAAGGAGAGAAGGGAAAGGAAGGGAAGGGAGAGAGT
Source organism: Vulpes vulpes (assembly GCF_048418805.1). Taxonomy (NCBI): domain Eukaryota; kingdom Metazoa; phylum Chordata; class Mammalia; order Carnivora; family Canidae; genus Vulpes; species Vulpes vulpes. The sequence goes on along the minus strand of NC_132783.1, from coordinate 75,195,615 downwards.
GACAGTGAAGGAAAGACGAAGTGAGGGGAGGGAGAGGAGGGGAAGGAAGAGGAGAAAGAAGGAAAGAGACTGACTTTCTTGTTCAGCATGATATACCTGATGGCTATCACATTAGTAAATGTTGAGGGCCCTGGGTGGCTCAGTCAGTTAAGCATCTGCCTTCGGCTCAGGTCATGATCCCAGGGTCCTGGGATTGGAGCCCCAGCGTTGGGCTCCCTGCCCAGCTGGGAGTCTGCTTCTCCTTCTACTTCTGCCCTTTCCCAACATTCATTCACGCTCTGTCTCTCTCTCTCTCTCTCTCTCTCTCCTCAAATAAATAAATTAAATTAAAATCTAAAAAAAGAAAGAAAGAACTTAGTAAGTGTTTCCTAAATGAAGATGAACTAAGCTTGATGGGGAGCAGAGGAAGGAGCCATTGATTATGCCTGGAAGGGAAATGGGAAAACGTATTCACCAACACACATAAAGATTTGAACTGAGCTGTGGCTGGTGGGAGGCTCATTCATACAGCCGGTGATGGCCAGTACAGTCCTCCCATATCTGTTTGACAATGGCAGATACCAAGGTAGAATGATTAGAAAAGGAGGACACATCTACTTCCTTCTCTGAAGAGGTGGAAAATTTTAAAGCCTTAAATCCCAGGAAGTGAATTACGATCTTAGAGGTGATACATCTGTATTTTCAAGAACTCAAGTCAAAATAAGGGCTGAAGAAGCAAAGGGGAAAAACTACCGAAGAGAAGGTGAGGTGTGTCTAGAGTCAATCTGTTTGTCTCTCCTTTGCAGAAGCGCTCAGTAAATGAATGATTCTGGCCAGGGGGGTTATTATGTTTCCCATTTCCTCGCTGAGCGTTTTTTTCTTCTTCAAAATAACCATCAGCAATGAAATCATAATAGCCAGTGCCGAATCTTTTCAAAGTTAGATTTATGGATCCTATCATGATCGTTAGGGACAATACTTAACTAAGACAGGAAACAAATATGCTTCCTAGAGACATGTAATTCCGATAAGGTACAGCCTACAGTAGTATTATAGTTGAAATGCCATTACGAATGCCAAGTTGCTTCCTGATTCATCAGTGTATACATCATAGCAGGAATTCCCTCTGATTGCAGCCTTGCCTAGACTCTTAAAATTAATTGCTGTAGTCCCCATCTGCCTCCTTGTGAGAAAAAGAAATGCATTCACAGCAACTCCTGAGAGAAAGAGTTCTAGAAATAAATACAGAAATGAAGAAGGTCTTATAACTCCATCCCTCTGCTATCATCCCTAAGTCCCCCTCTCCCATTCCAGGCCTCCTCAGATGATGCTTGCCCTCCTGCCTTCCTGAAAATCAGACACATGAAAGGAGATCACCCCAGAAGCCCAAAACAAAGCAGCCTTAGGCATAAGTGAAATTGATGATCATCTGCCCTAGGAGCGACCCAGGAAGAGCCTCCAGCTTCCAAACTCTCTCAGTGGCATTGTACTAAGGCTGAAAATTCTATCCTCAAAATTTTCTTCTAAATGAAGAAGGCATTATCAGAAACCAAGATCTGGGGTGGCAGTAAGACACATTTACAGCCACTTTCCCTCACCTCCAAACAAACCTCCCGAGCAATACACTGCCCTCCTGAGAGATGATGTCTCTTAGCTTCAGATAGGGAACAGAGTTTATCTGTTTCACAAAGTTGGGAGAAGTTGGTCATTTCTAGATCAATCTCATTTGGACAGCATGGCTACCTGGTAGGTAGGTGTCATTATCCCCTTCACACAGGTAAAGAAACAGAGCCAACAACAAACCAGTGTAGAAATTTCCCCAGTTGTTAAATGCTTCACCCAAACACATCTCTGAGGGGTTGCATTTCATATCCATCTAGAAGGTGCAGTTGTACCACCTGGGCAGCTCATGCCTCCTCCTGTTGAGTAGCCAGCTCCTGCTCATCCTTCAGATCTCAGCAAAACTGTCAACCCCTCAGAGAAGCCTTCCCTGGTTACCCACTCTAAAGTCCATTGCCTCTGCTTTCTCTCACAGCACCCTATTCTTTGCATTCATCACATTTATCATAGTTTGTAAGTACATACTAACTCCTTTGTTTATATTCTTGGGTACTAGACTGTAAAGTACATGAGGGCAGAGGTCATCCCTCTCCTCAGCACCAGAAGAATAGCATACAACATAATAGATGTTCAATAAACTGCTTAAATGAATGATGAATGGAGTTGCATTTCTGATCAAAATCATGTAATCATTACCACTATGTATGGTATACAGCCTCCCCATAAATGTGAGGATAAATTCCACTTGAAGCCTAAAGTCTCTCATTCAGTAAGTGATTGAACAAAATTCTCTCTCAGCCATCAAGGAGAGGCTACTCATCCCCATCATGCTCCAGAGTCCCTGGGGCCAGCCTTGGCAACCTCCTTGGGGCTTTCCCTCCTGGTCATTCTCATTTGCACTTCAAAACCTCCCACTGTCACCCTTGAAGCTCAAACCATCTGATTCTAGCACCTGCTAAGTTTGCAGTATCTATATTTATTCATATTATCCTAAAAGAAGACATTAGTTTTCTGGTGCACAGTTATTACTATTTACAGCAATAACCACATCACTTCTCTGTCTCAATTCTTCCCTTCTAGGGCTACACAATGAGACCCAGGGGTCAAGATCTGTTTTATAGGCAAGAAACCCAAACAAATTAATCTGAGAGCTTATCTAGGATGAGGCCATCTGTGCCCCCTCTTCTCCTGAGAAAAACAAAACTTTTCTCCTTAAATTCTCCTTGGAAAGAGAAGGGGAGGATCCTAAGTTCTGCTCTTTTGGAATATAAATAAATGCCTCCATCTGCAAGTTCACAATCCCTGGAAGGTCTCTGTGGTCCTGAATTTCATTCTTCTTCTGAAATGAAACATTTACCTCAGAGGAGATAAATCTCTCTGGACGGTCTCTTACTATCTACTCATTCTTTAAACCCTAAGACTTGTCCTTTCACCCAGATCCCAGGTTTCTTTTGCTCAGAAAGCCCTAACCATATAGAAACATAAAAATACTTTCTCTACAGCCCCACACCACCCTCTGGTTCTCCCCAACCTACCATCTCTCAATTTCCTGTTCGTTCTTCCACTTTCATAAGCACCCATAGATCTTGGCCCTTGAATCTCTTCTGAATTCTTCCATCAGCCTAGAGACTTCCCCACCAAATGTGGGGAAGTGGAGAAGCCCAATATTCACACAAAATTGAGGTAACTAGAGGTGTATCAGTCAAGATCAAGTCGGGAAGCAGTAGTATCTGATGTGCTCCAAGTATGGAGGATTGAATACAAGGAACCAGAGGCACCTGGAAGAGCCAGAGGAGTGAAACTCAGAAAATTCAGGGATTAAAATCCTGAGCCTGGGATCCCTGGGTGGCGCAGCGGTTTGGCGCCTGCCTTTGGCCCAGGGCGTGATCCCGGAGCCCTGGGATCGAGTCCCATGTCGGGCTCCCGGTGCATGGAGCCTGCTTCTCCCTCTGCCTGTGTCTCTGCCTCTCTCTCTCTCTCTCTCTGTGTGTGACTATCATTAAAAAAAAATTAAATAAAATAAAATTTTTTAAAAAAAATAAAAATAAAAAATAAAATCCTGAGCCTATCGCACAGACTTAAAGATCTTGCAAAAAACCCTAAGAGATTTCTCCAAATTTCACATCTCCATCTCCCTTCAGCACCTCCTAAGAGAATAATGGCCTTTCTTCTTCCATTTTCCAGTCTCCCCTCATTGGCAGACCCCAATCCATCTTCAGGGTTTGAAGAGGGAAGAGGATTGTAGGAACCCCAGAAAAAGAAATCAGGTAAGGACCTTTCGATCTGATTCTAAGTTGATGACAATCCAGCACGAAGAGTCATGATTTTCTCTATTTATTCTATTTTAAAGTAATCATGATGGGGAACACCTCCAACAACAACTTTTGCTGTTCTCCATCTCCAGAGAGGGCCTCATGGAGCCATTTCCTAGAGGGAATTGCTTGCATTATATATTTGGTCTTTCCAACCAGGAAGTCCTCAGCTTTGTTTTCAGCAAAGATGAACATGAGTAGGTGACGATACCCCCTAAACAATTCTTTAAGTACTAAATTTAGATGTTGAGTCTAGATTCACAAACAGAATGTAACAACTGCTTGAATACATGCAGAGGAAGTTCCACTGCTACATTTTCAAGGAACTATTCTGGATCATTTTCATTAGGGAAGAATTTCCTCTAAAATCATGAAATTCAAACTATGAATATCAAATATCCTTTGATGTTTCAGGTTTTCATGATTGAAAAATTCTGTGCTTTTTCTGCCACATTAAATAAAAATGGAAAAGTAAAATGGTTGAATGAGCGGTGGCATGAAATTTCTTTTAACTCAGCATGAACCCACAGAAACCAAGAAACATAAAAAGTTCACCAGTTTCAAAAGGAATTGAACTCATCAATGAAAAACTGAAAAAAAAAAAAAAAAAAACCTATCCAACTTGAAATTAACCTCCTAAATCTTGCAAGATAGAAACACACTTATATGGTACACTCTAAAAACTTAATATTCACTACATGGGATATTTTTTTTTTAATCAATTTATTTATTTAGGATAGTCACAGAGAGAGAGAGAGAGACAGAGACAGAGACAAAGGCAGAGGGAGAAGCAGGCTCCATGCACCGGGAGCCCAATGTGGGATTCGATCCCGGGTCTCCAGGATCACGCCCCGGGCCAAAGGCAGGCGCCAAACCACTGCGCCACCCAGGGATCCACATGGGATGTTTTTAAAATCAAAGTATACCACAGAAATATCTTATTTTATTGTGCTTTGCAGATACTGTGTTTTTTTACAAATTGAAAGTTTCTGGCAACCCTGCATTGAGAAAGTCTGTGGGTGTCATTTTACCAAGAGCATTTGCTTACTTCACGTCTCTGTATCACATTTTGGTAATTCTTGCAATATTTCAAACTTTTTCGTTATTATTATATTTGTTATGGTGATCTGTGCTCAGTAACTATGACTTACTGACAGCTCAGATGGCAGCATTTCTTAGCAATAAAATATTTTTGAATTAAGGTGTGCACATTTTTTTAGACATGATGCTGTTGCATACTTACTAAACTATAGTTTAGTGTAAACATAACTTTACTACATACTGGGAAACCAAAAAATTCATTTGACTCACTGTATTGCAGTATTTGCTTTATTGTGGTGGTCTGCAAATGCAATATCTCCAAGGTATTCCTGCATAGCAGTTACTGAACAATCACTAAGTAAAATGCTAAGAATTAAGAATGTGTCCTGAAGAAGGGGATGCAAAGTAGAAGTACAGATGTTCCATGGAATACAAAAATAAACCAATAATCAACCATAAGATGACCTGAATATAATTGGAAACTGAAAACTGAAGCTAACGAGATCATCTGCCCTACAAAGAGCCTTCTGCATAAATATGGTTTCTCACAATACATATAGTTAGCCACAAAAAGAAACTGCAGAAGAAATAAACCTTAAATGAGCCTTATCTTCTCACTGCCCCCACACAGGCAATGGCTACTCCTGCATCAGAACAGTCACTGGAGCCTTTACCTTCACTGCTCTGTCCTTTTCTATTCCTCCTCAGAGCACTCCTCTCTGAATGAGAATGCTTATTAACAAAAGTACGCAGAAGATATATCACATACCAGGATTTGTATGTGATACAAACACATACCTATGCTGGGTTTGTGGGGGATACAAGTCAAATAAAGTAGTCTCATTTCACAGAGCAGAAGAAAATGCAGAGTCCAAATTATGGCCCATCCAGAATCCTGCCCTTCTGGGAACAGTAACCTCCCACCAACACTTGAATAATGCTCCCTACTCTACGATGTGATTCAAGTAGGCTCTGTAATGTTCCATTTGATCTCAGACCCCTTTAGTAGAGTATTGGTCCACAGTGGGCATGTGACCCAGCCCAAACCAACCAAAAATGCTGCCTCTGACTTCTCCGAGTGAAAGTAAGAAAGTCAATTCCTTTCTGAGAATAGAATAATAGAAGTTGTAAAGTGTAATATTCTTGAACTATCAGTGGATAGGTTTTCCACAACATGAAAGAAAGTTTGTGAGAGATAGTAAAAGTAACAGCAGTGAAACAGAAAAATTGTACCAAGAGACTAAGAAGGAAGCATGCTCTTATGACTCCTCAATATTTTTTTTTTTTTTTTTAATTTTTAAAATTTTAATACAGTTCAAATCAGTGGGCCAGGTTCATTTTAGCTCCTTCACTGCCAAACCTGGGGGCAGAGACTGCTTGAGTTTCTCTGCCTTCTCTTTGTCTGTGATGACCAAAGTATAAAGATATCGGCTGCATCGAACTTTAAACTTCACATTATCCTTATTCTTCTTGATCTTGACGGATTTGGCGTCCTTCCGCCGGGCCGTCAGCAAGAAGTCCTTGATTTCCTCGATTTTGCGAGGCATGGCAACGGGGGTCGCGGGGGTCAGCGCGCGCCGGCACCCGCAGAGACACTCACAGCAGGCGGCCGACTCCTCAATATTTTTTAGATGGCTCGTGTATGTGTGTGTGTGTGTCTGTGTGTGTCTGTGTGTTTCTGTGTAAGAATAAACCATTAAAATAGTCTAGAAGTAGGATATTAAAGTCCTTATAAACTAAGCTAAGGACTTGCTTTATCCTGATGAAAAATGAAGGGGCTCACTAAAAGACTTTAATCAAAGAATCCCAAATCTTTTAATTGAACAAAACCCAAACTCTCCAAGATTTAGCTCTAGAGGTAAATCTCATAAGGCTAACCAAGTGGTTTTTCATGCCCCTTTTTCCTTTTTCCCTTTACAGCCTGGCTCAGAAATACATACAAACTCTTTTCCTTATACTCAAAGAAAAGAAGTTTAGATGAGAGCGTGTGAAGAGAATTTATTTTATTCTAAGGTAGAATTAAAGGGAATTCAAAGCAAACAATAAAAAGAATAGAATCATGGCCATTCAGGTTTGTCACTTATAGGTTTCAGATGCTTCCGTAGGAAGCTTACCCCTGAGTTTCATAGGTACCGTTCAACCACACACATCATCTGAGATAGCTGCACTGGAGACCCAAGAATTGCCACAACTACCTCCAGCTTCAGTTTGGGCTTTTTAAAAAGAATTGTAACCCATCATTTCAACACCTCCATGAACGAAAGCAAGTAAACCAGATTTTCATGATGCTGCCCATTAAGACAGTCCATCTTTGTTGGTTTGTTTCTAATTTGGGATAAACATTTCTTCCTTGTGTGACACTAGTCTTCAGTATAAGGTGGAGTATTTTAACCCACGTGGCTGAATTGCTTAAGGAATATTCTATGTATTTAACAAAAACTACTCATATATAATAACAGGACCCTAGTTCTTGGAGAAGATAATATTGGAAATGGCAGGGAAAGCATTAGGTATGAAATAAGACCTAATCTTATGATGAGGAGGATAAAGAAGAAAGACACATGTAAGGCATATTTAAGGGATATAACTAGCAGACCTTGGTGATGAGTAAGAAGAAAATGAGAAAAAAAATCAAGAATTATTCCCAAGTTTTGGTTTAAAAAACTAGATAATTGACTCATTAGTTGAGAGAAGAGAAAGAACAAGCCTTTTCAAGGAAAAAAATTAGTTCAATTTTAGACATGTTTTTTTTCAAGTCACTGGCAAAACATGTTCAATAAACAGTTGGAATATAAATCAGGAATGAGACCTGCATGGGAACTATAGCAATAAAGCCAATGCAATAAAAATCACCAGGAATGCAAATGTAATCCAGTAAGTTAGGTTTACTCAGTGTGCTGCAACAAGGGAGAATGTACACCATGAGAAACATTGGGGTCTCTAAGAGAGAATGGAACGGGCTTTTGTGGGGTTAGGACTTACTCTTGATGAGTTTTGAGGCAGGAGTAGGAAAAATGGGGATCTGCCCTGGAATTGGAAGCTGTGATGAAGCAAGGACAGTAGTAGTAGTAATCTTTGTTCAGAAGGCAGAAGGACCAAGAATGGGTCTCGGGTGTCATTGGTAAGAAAGCAGTAATCACTCAAAAGGACTGTTAGAGCATTTTACTGCTGCAGTGTGACCTCGGGAACAATAATGTTTCCTATTGACTTCGCAGTTAGCTCTATATATATGTCTATCACCACAGTCTGATTGTTAGCAGGACTTATATTTACTCATTCAGCCCTAGGCATATATTTACATTTCTATTTCTGGGCTGATGTTTACCATTTCTATATACTTTATTATCATCAGCTTATAGTTGATAAACTATGGAAATAGAGTAGTTGTCCAATAATCATGCTAAGGGTGAGAATCTTTGGTCCCTTTACTCTCACTTAGACATAATCCCAGTCTTTGATATAACAACTGATGTTTTCTCAAGCACGTATAAAGTGCTATGCAAATCCAACTTCCACCTACCTACACACTCAGCCACCATCCTCCTTCTTCTACGTCAAGAAGCCATTCCCATTATAGAAATTCTGGGGAGGATTAAAAAAAATAGAACCTGAGAATGATCTAGAGATGAGTGAAGGAGTAAAAGACAAAAGTATATGATGTTGTGAATACAAAAGGAGAATGATTTAAAGAGGAAGTAGCCAGGGGCACCTGAGTATGCTCAGCGGTTGAGTGTTTGCCTTTGGCTCAGGTCGTGATCCCAGGGTCCTTGGATGGAGTCCTGCATCGGGTTCCCTGCAGGGCACCTGCTTCTCCCTCTACCTATGTCTCTGTCTCTTTCTGTGTGTCTCTCATGAATAAATAAACAAAATATTTTTTAAAAACAAAAACAAAAAAGAGGGAGTAGCCACCAGAATCAGGTACCGATGAAATAAAACCAAGACCATATCTGCTAAACGGGTGCCTTAGGAGATCATTGGAATGGTGGAGACCAAAGCTGGATTTCCATGCAACTGAGAAGAGATTGCAAATGTGGACCACACTCTCAAGTATGATGCTGTGGTGAGGATAGAGAGCAGTAGCTAGTAGTAGACATAAGGTCAGAGAAAGGGTTTTTTTGTTCATATCTTTAGTCAATGGAGTGTTGAACATTCTTACACATTGAGTGGAATAATAGCTATAGATGAACAGGTCAGGCCATCTGAATGAGGAACTAGGGTTTGAAATAATCACTCACGGAAATGAGATTATCAATGACATATTAATAATAGTTATAGTAGGGCAGCCCCGGTGGCGCAGTGGTTTAGTGCCACCTGCAGCCCGGGGTGTGATCCTGGGGACCTGGGATCGAGTCCCATGTCAGGCCTCCTGCATGGAGCCTGCTTCTCCCTCTACATGGAGCCTGCTTCTCCCTCTCCCTCTGCCTCTGTCTCTGCCTCTCTCTCGTTCTCTCTGAATAAATAAATAAATCTTTTAAAAAAAAAAAATAATAGTTATAGTACAGTCAATTTTCTTTCTTTTTTGTCACAATCTTTTTTAGATATCAAGATCTCTCTCAAAATGTTTATCAACTTATTTTCCCTGTGGAAAACATGCTTGTCAAGAATAATATTTTAAATTATTTTATATTTTTATTATGTATATACAAATGAAGGAAATTTTTTGAAAAATAGAAACCCCAGTTAACAGTAGAATTGGAGGGTAGAATTAGAGGATATTCCCACTTTTCATTTTGTACATTTTAGTTTTGTTTGAGTTTCTTCTTAAAACAAGTATTTGTTGTTTTTTTTGTAATCTGAAAAAAAAACAGAGAGTTTAAATCTGAAAGAAAAAAATTAACATTTTTCAGTTGGCCCTCTATTCAAGGTTAAATGCCTTCAAGATTTTATGGTTCAGAGTTGAAGGTTTCTCCTTCCTATGCGTAAGATGGCCAAAAAAGTAGAGAATCTCTTTTAATTAAAAATTATATTCATCTGTGACAGAGACCCAACAACTGTTCTCATATTAAAAAAAAATAGTAAAGTAAAAAGGAAAGCATTTCCCAGCTGATATGGTGGCTCCATGATGTCATCAGTGTCCTGGCCTCCTATCTTTTTTCCACAATCCCTAGCACATGTCTTCTAACCTTGAGGTCCCATCACATTTACAAAATGGTCACAACAACTCCACAAGCCACAATTCTATTTCAGATAGGAAGGGAGAATGCAAAAGAAGTTTGCAAGCTGAGTTAACCCCTTTTGAAGGTACTTTCATGAAGTCCCCATTCAGCAACTTCCAGTTCTATCCATTGGCCAGAATTAGTCACACACCCACTCCTAACTGCAAAGAAGGCTGGATACTGCAGTTTTTAGCTGGTGCATTGCCACCCTGATCAAAGAGAAGGTTCTGCTCACTGAAAGAAATTGAGGAAGACACAAAGAAATGGAGAAACATTCCATGCTTATGGATTGGAAGAACAAATATTATTAAAACGTCTATACCATCCAAAGAAATCTACACATTCAATGCAATCCCTATCAAAATAACACCAGCATTTTCAACAGAGCTGGAACAAATAATTCTGAAATTTGTATGGAACCAGAAAAGAATGTGAATAGCCAAAGAACACGAATAGCCAAAGTAATGTTGAAAAAAAAAAAAAAAACAAAGCTGGAGGCATCACAGTTCTGGACCTCAAACTGTGTCACAAAAGCTGTAATCACCAAGACAGTGTGGTACTGGTACAGAAACAGATACATAGGTCAGTGGAACAGAATAGAGAACCCAGATATGGACCCACCACTCTATGTTCAACTAATCTTCAATAAAGCAGGAAAGAATATCCAATGAACAAAAGGTAGTCTCTTCAAAAAATGGTGCTGGGAAAATTGAAGAGCCACATGCAGAAGAATGAAAGTGGACCACAAAAATAAATTCGAAATGGATGAAAGACAAAAATGTGAATCAGGAATCCATCAAAAACCTAGAGGAGAACATAGGCAGCAACCTCTTTGACCCCAGCCACAGCAACTTTTTGCTAGACACATCTCCATACACAAGGGAAACAAAAGCAAAACTGAACTATTGGGACTTCATCAGCATAAAATCTTTTGCACAGCAAAGGAAACAATCAATGAAACAAAAATGCAACCTACAGAATGAGAAAAGATATTTGCAAATGATATTTCAGATAAAGGGCTAGTATCTAAATCTATAATAAACTTAGCAAATTCAACAGCCAAAAAAAAAAAACAAAAAATCCAGTCAAGAAGTGGGCAGAAGACATGAACAGATATTTCTCCAAAAAGACATGCAAATGGCCAACATGCAGACGAAAAAATGTTCAACATCACTCATCGTCAGGGAAATACAAATCAAAAATGCAATAAGTTACCACCTCACACCAGTCACAATGTGCACAATGTCCACAATTGCCAAAATATAGAAAGAGCCCAGATGTCCACTGAGAGATGAATGGATAAAGATACACACACACACACACACACACACACACACACACACACACACACTGGAGTATTATTCAGCCATAAAAAAGAATGAAATCTTGCCATTTGCAATGATGTGGATAGAACTAGAGGGTATTATGCTAAGCAAATAAGTCAATCAGAGAAAGACAGATACGATATGATTTCACTCATATGTGAAATTTAAGAAACAAAACATGAACATAGAGGTAGGAAAGGAGAAATAAAATAAGATAAATACAGAGAGAGAGAGGCAAACCATAAGAGACTTTTAACTATAGGGAACAAACTGAAGGTTGCTGGTTGGGGGGAGGATGGGCTAGATGGGTGATGGGCATTAAGGAGGGCACTTGATATGATGAGCAGTGTGTGTTGTATGCAACTGATGAATCACCAAACTCTACCCCTGAAATTAAATGGTAACTAACTTGAATTTAAATTTAAAAAAATAAAAAAGAGAAAGTTCTGTTTACTAAGGATAAAAAGAGACTAGTAATGAGTAGATCAGTCCCATAGTTATCTGAACCTTAAATGAAAGCTCTTTTGAGCAAGTGTTCTATAAAATATTTAGCTTATCTGGCATTTCTCAGATTTCCCACCCATGCTGTGGGTTGTACAGCCTTAGTGTCCCCATGATACACCCAGGCCGGAAACATACCAGAAGGTCCCAGTACCATAGGACCTGCTCCAGCAGTTTCTGTCGTGTCTCCTGGCATCCTCCCACTCGCAAGAAGGAGTGCTGCCCTCTGGCTCTCGTGTACCTTGGCTCAACTTCCTAGCTCCTCCCTAGGGCTGCACAGTAAAAACTCCTGCTCCTGTTTTGCCCCATTTCCCTCCTTTTTCTTTTCCCAACTCCCAGGTACATCTTTTAAGAATTATCTCCATTGAGAATGACTGGAAATTCATATGAATGCAGACTGCATCTTAGATAAAATGTGAACTGAAAGTCTTATGGTTTCAGGACAAGTTTATGGAAATAAATCCACACTTACAAATGTTTCATAAGGGAAATATTACTGTAAATGCAAGACAGGGATTGAAACAAATGGAAACAAAATACAGAAAGAAATAGAGAAAGAAAGAGAATCTATCCTTTCCCTTAAGCATTCCTGAAAAATCCTTGTCTGCCACATATAATTTGGATAAACTTGTAGTGGGAGGGAATAGAAGCAAGATGCTCTCAGGGATATTTTTTTCCTGTTAGAATGTTGGTTTCCTAGGAAAAGCAATCATGCCACTTGTGTATTCTATCAAGAATCTTGAATTCTAGTATAAATTTGTTAAGTCTCAAGTCATGATCCTTCATGACATAGATGATATATGTTGAAACACTGACATAGGAGCCACACAGCATACTCGATAGCATAAATAAAGCCAACCCTTCCCACTGGGCAATCTATAGAAAGGAGAGAGGAATTTCTAGGAGGAAAAAAAAGCACTGAATACAGAGCCAAAAACAGACCCACATAAATATAGTCAACTGATCTTTGACCAAGGAGCAAAGATAATACGACAGAGCAAAGAGAGTCTTTCCAACAAATGGTGCTGGAACAACAGGATGTGCAAAAAAATGAATTTAGACAAAGGCCTTACATCCTTCACAAAAATTAACTCAAAACGTATCACAGACCTAAATGTAAAACACAAAACTGTAAAACTCTCAGAAGATAACACGGGAGGGACGCCTGGGTGGCTCAGCGGTTTAGCGCCTGCCTTCAGCCCAGGGCATGATCCTGGAGTCCCAGAATGGAGTCCCACATCGGGATCTCTGCGTGTAGCCTGCTTCTCCCTCCACCCGTGTCTCTGCCTCTCTCTATCTCTCTGTCTCTTATGAATAAATAAATAAAATCTTAAAAAAAAAAAAGAAGATAACACAGGAGAAAATCTAGATGGCTTATAATATGGCAACAACATTTTAGATACAACACCAAAGCCACAGACTGGAAGGATATATTTGCAATAGACACATCTGATAAAGGACTGTTACCCAAAATATACAAAGAACTCTTAAAACTCAACAATAAGAAACAAAACCCAATTCAAAAATGTGCCAAAGACTTTTTAACAGAAACCTCATCAAAGAAGATATACAGATGGCAAATAAGCATATGTAAAATGCTCCACATCATATGCCACCAGGGAAATGCAAATTTTTTTTTAAGATTTTATTTATTTATTCATGAGAGACACGGAAAGAGGCAGAGACACAGGCAGAGGGAGAAGCAGGCTCCACACAGGAAGCCCAATGTCAGACTCAATCCTGGGACTCCAGGATCATGCCCTGGACCGAAGGCAGAAGCTCAACCACTGAGCCACCCAGGCGTCCCAGGGAAATGCAAATTAAAACAACCATAAGATACCACTACACACATATCAGAATGGCCATAATCCACAACACTGAAAATACCAAATGCCGGTGAGGATATGGAGCAACAGGAATTCTCATTCACTGGTGTGGGAATGTAAACGGTATGGCTATTTTATGACAGTATGGCGGTTTCTTACAAAACTAAACATACAATACAACAACTTACATACAATACAATAATCACACTCCTTGGTATTTAGCCAAAGGCGTTGAAAACTTATATCTATGCAAAAAACCTGCACAGAAATATTTATATTTTTATAGGAGCTTTGTTCATAATTGCTAACACTTGGAAGCAGCCAAGATGACTTCAGTAGGGTAATGTAGTAGATTCAGAGAGCTGAATGCTATTCAGCAGTAGAAAGAAACGAGTTATTAAACTATGACAAGAAGTGGAAGAACCTTAATTGTATATTACAGAGTAAAAGAATCCAATCCAAAAGAGTTACGTCCATATGATCCAACTATATGGCATTCTGAAAAAGGGAAAATTATGGAGCAGTAAAAAAATCAGTGGTAGCTGAGGGTCAAGGTAGGGTTTGTGAAAAGTTGGAGCACAAGAATTTTAGAGCAGTGAAAATACTCTGAGTGATACCATAACAATAGATCCATGTTATCATATGTTGGTCCAAAGCCATAGAATGTATAGCCATGAGTGAGTCATCATGCAAACTACAGCCCTTGGGTGATTATGACGTGTCAATATAGGATCATCAACTGTTTCAAATGTACCAGCTGGATGGGCGATGTTGAAAATGGGAGAGGTTATATGGGTGCTGAGGCAGAAGAAATATGGGAAATCTATGTGCCTTCCCTTCAATTTTGCTGGGAACCTAAACTTGCTCTAAAAATTTTTTTCTGAATGAAAAAAAAAAAAAGAAAAAAGGACAACTAAACAGGTACTGTAGTACACTCAGAGCCACCATGTGCACCCTTTGACATATGGAGAAATTGAGTCTCAGGAATAACTTACCCAAGCGCACCCTCAATATATGTGACCTTAAGACTCTGTCATATGGCCAACTACGCTGGTGGAAAGCTCCAAATAAAGACTAACATGCTCTCCCTTCATGTAGGCATTTGCTCTATCCCAGGAAAGTTTTGCATTTAGTGAAAAATCTGAATCACAAACCCAACCCATGTAATTATCTTACATTAAGGAAACTGAAGCTGAACTTGGTACTAAACATGATTTCTAGAAACCTTATTTTTTTCTAATAATGGTATGTGAAATTGACCTTGAGACAAAAATTTTCTTTTTCCTCTCCTATATGCAGATTTTCCAAATGAGTTACAGGAAGGATAAGAAGTTTTATGGTGAATTAATACTACTTCAAATATAATCTCAATGAACATTAATTGGAGTAGGATTAAGACAAATGTCTTAAAATGCTCCAGAAAGAGAGGGCCGGTAAGGCTGTGATTCCTCACAGGCTTGTTGATGAGGCACTTTCATGCAGGGAAATCCACAGCCAAGTAAACTTCAAGTGGCCCAGTTTCAACACTGGAGGTTCGCTGAATACATGGTCTCTTCTCCCTAAATGCCCCTGGCCAGACTGCTCTTTAATCCCTTGGCCTTTGGGGTTTCTACTCTTATCTTTCAGTCTTCCTTCATCAGGAGCACTATCCAATTTTCAGTACTGATTCTCAATTAGAAAATAGTACCAAGGCCAGCTATGGCCTCTGCACTGGGATCCACCCCCACCCCCCCACCCCCCACCCCCGCAGCTCTCACCCAATCCCTTTGTGTGGGTCTGAATTCTCACAGGGCAGTGAATCATGGACCTACTCTTAACATAGCAGTGAGATTTCCACAGATTTTCTGACAACTTTTTATTTCACCATCTTCCTGATCACAGAGACCTCTGTGATGACTTACTGTACTCAATAGCAACTCAGCTATAATAAAAATCCAATGAGAAGTGCACTTAAGGGTTTTTTTTTTTAAATCCAGAGTAAGAAAGCCCAGGGCTGCAAAGTTAGTAGAAGAAAGGAAATAACAAAGATCAGAGCAGAAATAATGAAAGAAGAGACCAGAAAAGCAATAGAAAAGATGAAACAAAGGGCTGGTTGTTTGAAAAGACAAACAAAATTGACAAACCTTTAGACAGACTAAGTAAGAAAAAAAGAGAGAAGACTCAAAAAAATTAAATCCAAAAAGGAAAAGGAGACATGACATCTGCTATGACAAATATACATAGGATCATAAAAGACTACTATAAACAATTATATGTTCACAAATTGGATAACCTAAAAGAAATGAATAATTTCCTAGAAACATATACAGCCTACCCAGACTGAATTATGAAGAAATAGAAAATTTGACAGATTAATTACAAGTAAGGAGATTGATTCAGTAATCAGAAATCTCCCAACAAAAATAAGAATAAGACCAGATGGTTTCCCTGGTGAATTCTACCAAACATTTAAAGAAGAATTAATAACAATCCTTCTCAAACTCTTCCCAAAAGTCTGAAGAGAAGAGAACACTCCCAAACACATTTTATAAGGCCAGCATTACCTGATACCAAAGCTAGTTAAGGACACTACAAGGGAAGAGTAGAATGGTAGCAGCTGCCAGGGCCTCGAGGGTTGGGGGAAATGGGAAAATGTTGGTCAAAGGGTACAAAATTCCAATTATAAAATGAATGAATTTGGGGCACCTGGGTGACTCAGTGGTTGAACATCTGCCCTCAGCTCAGGGCATGATCCCAGAGTCCCAGGATCGAGTCCCACATCGGGCTCCCTGCATGGAGCCTGCTTCTGCCTCTGCCTATGTCTCGCCTCTCTCTCTCTCTCTCTCTCTCTCTCATTCTCTCTCTCTCTCGAATAAATAAATAAAATCTTTAAAAAAATAAAATTTAAATTAAATTAAATTAAATAAGTAAGTTCTGAGGACCTAACATACAGCATGGTATTATAGTTAATTCTACGATATCATATACTTGAAAGTTGTTAAGAGAGTAGATCTTATACGTCCTCACCACAAAAAGGAAAATGGCAATTATGAGAGGTCATGGTGGTGTTAGTTAACACTACTGTGGCAATCATTTCACAATATATGTGTCAATATGTTGTATGCCTTGAACTTACATAATGTTACATAGCAGTTATATCTCTCAATAAAGCTGGGAAAAGAGTAAAACCATTTGTGATAACAACAACAACAACAAAAATCCCAAAGCTGATATAGTATTATAGATAATAGTAACACAATAATAATAACAAATAGCATGTATTCAGCACATGCTATGTGCCAGGGACTATTTTAAACACTTTACTTACATATTTTATTTTAGTTAATCCTTTTATCACTCCTCTGAGGTAGGTATTATTATTATTATTATTATTCCCATTTACAGGCACAGAATTCCCATTAACTGAGGCATGGAAAGGTTTAAGACCTTAACAGCAAAAGATAATGGAAGAACACTTGGGTGGGAAGTCAGTTAAGCATCTGACTCTTGGTTTTGGCGCAGGTCATGGTCTCAGGGTCGGGCATCAGGTTCCATGCTCAGCCCAGAGTCTGCTTGGATTTCTCTCTCTCTCTCTCTTTCTCTCTCTTTCTCAAATAAATAAATAAATCTTAAAAAAAAAAGAAAAAGATAATGGAGTCAGGATTCAAACCTAGATCAAGTCCTTAACCTGCACACACTGCTTTGACAGCACTTTGCTCCCCTGAAGTGACTAGAAGTCTCTCCTTCCCATTGTCAATAACCGTCAATATTCTTTAGTGTTTAAATAGTTCCCCAGTGCTGGTCACAGGAGTTCTTTCAAGCTGACTTGAATATTCCTTTGACACACACCCATTAATCTTTGAGTATTTCCCTTACTTTTTGGCCCAAGAAAATGTCTGAGGTCATCTTGTATTTTTCTTGCCTGCAGACTCCCAGACTTTTCAGGGAGCCCTGAAGAATCAGTATTTCTTATATTTCTACCACCCCAAAAAAGTATTATAAGACATCCCCAAAGCAATCAATACTAACTAATACATTTAATAGGGTATAATCACATTCCAGTTCATTACTTAGGGTCCTGGTTGGATTTTTATTGCCAAGAATAAATGTTTAAAGTAATAGAATTTGTCTTCATTAAAGTCATGTTTCCCTAAGGAGTCAGAGAAATGACGGATGAGTGGAGCCAGGACTTTGGGATTTGATCCTCATCGCGGAGAGCCAGGCTCAGTTCAAGACTTCATAGGCAATCAAACACAGATTCTTACTTAATCTGACAAAGAGTCCTTCCCAAAAGACATATTAATGAAATTTAACTTATTAAGTTGCTAATTATTGTATGCTGTCATCACTGTTAAATCAAGACATATTAATCACATCATCATTCCCGAATCCTACAAGGACTTTGCTCTAATCCTACTCTGTGCCCAATTTATGAGTACTTTAAAAACAAAGTAGGTCACATGAACCAGAAATTTTCTCTTTTGCCCCAAAGGAAATAAAGTTTCTATAAATCCCAAGAAATTTCCCAGAAGACAAACTTTACCCATGCTCCTTTTAAAAAAAAATTACACTTGACACCTTAGAACACAGTTCTATTTTTGCTTGTACTTAGAAAGGTACAAATATGTGAATAAACCAAATGACTCTAGAGTATATGCAGGAAGTACATGAACCTTGGTATTAGATCAAATGTAGGTTTGAATCCCAGCTCTACATCTTATGAATTCTGTGACCCTAGGTGAGTTATTAAATTTCTCTATGTCTCAGTCTCCTCATCTGTTAAGTGGTTTATTATAGGGGTTGAATAAGATAATTCATTCCCACACATGGGACAAAGCCCAGAGAGTGAGTGCCCAATAAGGGTTAGCTACTGTTATTACCGACTTTCTTCTTTTAACTCTAATGACTGTAATTTCCAATGCCACTGTATAAATCAGATTAGGCCAAATAATTCTTCACTGACAGGTTAATCCAAAATATCACTGGCTTAACCAGATGAAAGTTACTTCACACTCAAGCAAAGGCTACTATAGGTCCTGGCAACTCTCTAGGGCTGCTGCCCCCTATTGAGACTCAACAATTCAGGTTGCTTTAGTTTCTCCACCATCCAGTAGCCGGGTGCCTGCCCTAACCCCAAACTTCCACCCCCAGACTCGAATGACAGTACAGCTTCCGCACCTTACACTGGTATTGGATGGGAAAGCCTATGCTTAAGAAATCAGGCCTCACTGGATACATTTAAGCAAAGGATGAACAGTTGCTTTTCCAGAGCAGAATGGAAACTCATGCATCAGAAAGGGTAACTAATAAATGTACCAAAAGAATATGGCTGCATGAATACCAGGATCTGATCAAAGAGTATAAGGAAAATCTTGGAACCTACAATAAATTTACAGAAACCTCCTTTTTGCCCTGTGTTGCAGACCACACAACCAACGAAGTAAAACCTGATGGGACCTACCTGTTCAGAAAGTAGCTTATAAAAATATTTTTAAATAAGGGACACCCAGGTGGCTCAGTTGGTTGAGCATCTGGCTTTGGGTTTTAACTCAGATCATGATCTCAGGGAACCCCACATCAGGCTCTATGCTCAGTGGGAGTATCTTGAGATTCTATATCCCTCTCCCTCTGCCCCTCCCCCCTAAATAAATAAATTATTAAATATATGTATATTATTTTTAATGATGCAAAGAATATCCATGAGAGTTCAGGAATATCATATTCAGCTGAATGAAGACCTGGCAGCCAAAGCAGGACTCTTGCCCAGCCATGATAAAGAAGTCCTGATGGGTGGGCTTCAAAGAAAAGATTGCCAACAATTATTGCTCTGGAAATGAAGATTCATCAGATAGAAACCCCTGAAAGTAAAAACCACCATGTTAAACTCTGTCACCTAAACCGCTTGGTAAATGGAAACCAGTGGAGAAATAAAATTGCTATTTACCAGAAATAATCAAAATAGGAACTCTTGTTGTTCAATGAAAATAGTAAGATGCAACATTTGTTGAGCCTCTAATATTCAGCAAGTTGGTCACTTGATTAGAAAAATAAACCACTGCTTATTCTACTGTGATTATTAATTCTAAAGCAAAATATGGATTCACTCACATATAAGAAAGAAAAAAAACTTTATTATTAAAATAAAATAAATGGAACAGTTATTTATATAATATGGTACCATAGTATTCTAACTGGACTCTGGCTATGTTGAAATGTTTTTCAATCAGGACCATCCTCCAGATATTCCTGTTCATTCATGTCTGCTTTAAGTTGCTGGCAAATACATAAAATAATTACTTGCCAAAAAAAAACAACAAACAAACAATTAAGGCTGCTTTAACACTGCCTTTCTGTCATTTCAGCACACTGTCTCCTCTATGATTGCTAAGGCAGGAGAAGAGAATGGAAGAAACATGGTGGCTTTTCCACTGTCACACATCACTTCTGTTCAAATTTTCTTGGCCAGAACCATCACATGGCTCTGCTTAGATCCAAACAGGCTGGGAATTATAGTCCTGTGTTCCCAAGAAGGAAAAGAGACCTGGATATTGGTTTGCACTACTTTTTGTTTGCTAAGTATTGTAGTTACTAATACAAAGAAACTAAAATAAATACATGAGATTTTATCTTGAGCCCTGATTTTATGCTTAATCAGTATCTTTTCTAGGTTACTTTTATAACAGAAAATAAAGACAAAAAGATCTTTAATGTTAATGAAGCTGACCATATGCACAATTCTCACTTCTTTTAAAAGAAATGTCCCACAGATTATATTGTTTTCATAAGAAAGAAGCTCATTATCTTTTTGTGGAAAAATTCGCTGGCATTTCCATAAAACCTTAGGTCTTAATTATACTGTGATTAAACTCCTTGTGTACTTTTAGTTTGTACATTAACCCTAACATATTTATACCCACAGGGAGAAATATTTATCCCAAAGCAATTCTTTATTTATTTAAAGAAATAAATAATGAATGATAATTTTAGAATCAGAGAACTAAAAGGAACTTCAAGAGATACAATTCTTTTTTTCCTCAATATTTTAGTATTAGAAATCACATCATAATTAATAACCTTGTACATATATCCATGAATTGTTACTGAAATGAAAAATTTAGCACTGTGCAAATGTACTTCCTTGTACTACATATATATTTTACATTAACCAGTTATAAAGAGATACAATTCTATTATAAAACATTTACTGAGCCCTTTCTATATGTAAGTTGTTACATACATATCAACCCATAAGGGATGATAGCTCAGAAAAATGCAAAAATGAGTAAGTTACAGTGTCCCTCCCTGAGAAGCTTACAATATATATGAGTAAAGATGTTAAATTATTCTTCGGGACCACAGAAGGAATAAATACTTCTGACTTGAGGAAGGCCTATTAGAGAAAGTTAAATGAAAAAAAATCTCAAATCTAAGCTCTAAAAGTATTTGGTAATCAGAGAAATGGTAGGGACAGAGAATGGACATTCCAGGGTGAAGAAACATGAATAAAGAAAGAAATGCAGATCTATTCTGAGTACCACAAGAAGCCTGTCTATGTCCTCTAAATAAAGAGTCCGTGTGTTGCTCTGAAAAATGCAAGGAAGAGGTAAGCTAGCTTTTCTCAACCAAGATAAATATGGCCTGGTGTTACAATTAGGAATGAGAAGATAGGGGCGCCTGGGTGGCTCATTTGGTTAAGCATCTGCTTTTGGCTCAGGTCATGATCCTGGGGTCCTGTGATTCAGCCCCTCATTGGACTCCCTTGTTCAGCTGAAAGCCTACTTCCCCCTCTCCCTCTGCTGCTCCCCCTGCTTATGCTCTCTCTCTCTCTCTCTTTCTCTCAAATAAATATAATATTTTTTAAAAAGTGTAAAAAAAATTTTTTTTTAAAGAATGAGAAGATATAGACCCTACCATCAAGAAGCTTAGGATGTATATGATATGAAATAATGAAAACCACTTTGATGTCACAGTTGGGCCTCCATCATGGGGGTATTGAATGCCAGAGTAAGGACTCTTATATAAGAAAAAAATAAGGTAGCAGAATGAATACTAGAGAGGAAAAATTTCAAAGCAGGTCATTTTGTTCAGGAGTGATTGTCAGATGGGGAGTGATGAAGTGATGAAGATCTGCAGTAGAAGCAATGGCAGTAGGAGTGATGGGTAAAGAGAAGATGGATTTGACATTAAATTCTTGGAAACTGATCAGTCGTAAATATGAGATGAGAGAAGGATTTAAGAGCTCTAGCCTACTGGATGGCATCTATCATTTCAGGGAAGCCAGCAAGATAAGCTGTGTAAGAAAGAAGCTAAGCAATCCATTAGGGACACATGGAATTTTGAACATTAACAGTTTTGCCTCCCAGATCTAATATAAACTAATCGTTTGATCTTGAACAAGTTGCTTAACCTCTGAGTACCTCTGATGGTTAAGTAAGCTAATAAAAATAAAGAGCCATGCACAATGCCTGGGTCATAGCAAGAGGAATAGTGTTAGCTATCTTCATTATTATTACTATTATCACCTCCATTATGATTGCCATCCATGTGAGGTGCCTAAAAGACTGCTGGAAATCGGTACTCATGAGAAAGATGAGGATTTGAGATGGAGATTTATGATAACGTAGACATGAGAACTGAGTGAAGTAAAAGAGAAAGAGATGGCCAAAAGATGGGTGTAGTTTGAGGAGCAGGCTGAAATCCGAGCTTTCTTTCATTTAAGGGTTGAGTGGAACAATAGGCACCAATAAGACTCGCTAGGAAATACAATGAGCCATTCATCCTTTGGCTCATGAGCACTACATGGCTGTACCAGATATGTCCAGGCACGGGGAGGCAACATCTTGGGACTCAGATCTTCTCTACACGGTTAAATGTCCACAAAGCCTAAGCCCAATGTCATCTATCTTACATTACCAGTGTTTAAGATTCAGAACTGCTCTCCATGAATCATAAATGTCACCAGAAACCTCTCAATCATCCCATCTATTTGTTTTCCAGGAAAAGAAACTGAGGCCCCATGTGGCTTGCACAGGTCAAGTTTCAGTTAATGACAAAGTCTAAACTTAAGTTGTCAAACAGAATGCCACAAAGCATGTGGGGAGTAGGTCATTGACCCTAATGGTCGGGGAATATGGTAATGCCTTAAAAAGCACTCTTTCGATCTTGAACTAAGTTTGAAATGAAACTGCTTCTTCTCAAGGAGCACTTGTATTCCTCAGGCTTCTCACCTCAGCACCACTATTAATATTTGGAGCTAGACAATTCTTTATTGTGAGGGGGCTGCCATTCCTACCATAATGAAAGTCCAGAGCTGTAATTACCTGTACGAATTAATAAAATTGGAACTTGTTTCCTTTTGTCTAGTGATCTTAGAAAGGATTTATCTATTTCCTTGAGGAAAGAAGGCATTCGTGTTTGGCCATCTGAAATCATAACAACCATTGTATTAAATACCCATTGCAATGATCCAAATAAGTAAAATATTCTAAATCATCATTTAAAAATTCAGATGATTGAAGATGAAATACTGAGTTAGGACATATGGCAATAAAGTAAAACTTCATCTGTCAGCAACCTACCAAATAGATGCTTAAATACCTAAACTCTAGTTTTTCTTTTCCTTTTTAGAGAGAGAGAACAGGGGTGGCGGGGGGCAGAGGGAGAGAGAGAATCTTAAGCAGGCTCCATGCCCAGCATGAAGCCCAATGTGGGACTCGATCTCACAACCCTGAGATCATGACCTGAGCCAAAATCAAGAGTCAGATGCTTAACTGATCCACCCAGGCACCCCTAAAACCCCAGTTTTTCTAATTGCTCTATACCTGTATAAAAGGTCTCACAAAATCCTTATTTCAAGAGATATTAATAGACATTCTGTGGGAAAAAGATTTTATACGCAAGCAAATCTGGAAAATGCTGGGTTAGACAAAGTTAAACAGTTTGCTTTCCCATTCAACTCAGCAGAGCCTCTACTATATTTGTGAGCAATGCAAATCTCTGTAAAGCAGGCACAAGGTGAGCTGTTTCTCCACCTTATTTGGCTATGCAATGTTGATTTGTTTGTTTAGAGTTTCTCAATGTTATGTAATGTTCCCCAGAACACCCTGGGAAGCAAGGCACTACCCCTGGCTATCTCACTAGCTTCTCTGGTCTTACTAGATAAACTCTGGTGGAGCTGTAAGGACCACACAACCTAGAAGCTGACGACAGTGGAATGCTGGCCTAGGTGTGCAGATTAGCTACTGACAATGTGTAGCCATAATACTATACAGACACTAAATTTAATTTTAATTTCTAATTCAGGAATTGCTGTTATACCTGAAAGTATCAATTGGGGTTTTTTTAATGGTAAACAATGGAAATCGACCCTGCTATATTAAGCTACAAAGAGGAGTTTATTGAAAATATTCTAAGCCAGGGTGCCTGGGTGGCTCAGTGGTTGAGTATTTGCCCTTGGCTCTGGTCATAATCCCAGGGTCCTGGGATCGAGTCCCACATTGGGCCCCCCAACAGGGAGCCTGCTTCTCCCTCTGCCTATGTCTCTGCCTCTCTCTGTGTGTCTCTCAGGAATAAATAAATAAAATCTTTTTTAACAAATATTTTTAAGCCTTGCTAATTCTTCACACATTGTGAATGAAGAACCAAACACCACAGATACCAGGGCAGGAAACAGGGTCACTCTGGGTACCTGAGGAATATTAATTCAGGGACAGCTACTTGGGCTCCAGCCAGCAGATGACCCATCTCCAAACCATCTAATATCATAAATATCATATGATATCTCCCCTAAAGTTTCAACTCCCAGGAGAAGATGGTGATTGGCTTAGCTTGCATCAGGTACCTACCACCTAGCCCCTGTGTGCCCCATCATGGTCATGGCTGAGGTGTCATGATCTACAGCTGCATGACATAGAATGACATAGAGCAGAGGAAGAGTAATTGCCCCAAAACATGGATGCAGAACAGAAAAATAAGAGATCTGCTTTACATTCACTGAGCAGGAAAAGGAGACGTGTACTTTACTTTGTCCCACTAATCCTATCCCTTCCACTCAGTTCTTCACATTTTTTACATAGAACATTGAAGCATTTCGAAAGGCTAGGCTTTCCTCTTCAATCACCTTCAACAGACTTAAGAGCCTGTCTTTCAGAGAATTCCAAAAAGTCCTTTTGAGTTGAGTCCTTCCTCTAAGAAACCTGGCATTGTTGATTAATGACTCCCAAAGAGTCATTTAGTCTAATTATCAACCAAGCTCATTCATTCTTAACAGCCACAGAAGATGCAAGGACAAAATTTAAGGCAATGTGAGAAGGAGGAAGAGGGAGAGTTTAAAGACAAATGTAACAAATCAATTCTTCCCAACCTCCAAATGACCCATGTAAAGGAATTTAGTTAAGCATCTGCCTTGTCTCCATCTTCAGTCTATTGGCCCAAAGTTTTTCTTAGTAATTCTAAAATTCTTTTGATAATCATCAATTTCTGTGAAAACAGAGGGGAGTCTGTTTTATGATAATGTTTTTTGATTCCAGACTAAGATTGCTTCCCTGCCTCTGGGAAAATTCCTTCTTCATGAAAAAGGTTTTCTTGAGGCCACTGTTTTTTAAGAATTTGCCATGAGTACACTTTATCTTGCTAAGCAGAAGGACAACACTAAAGTTAGCATGTTGGCTGATTTTTATTTTTATATTTGAGCCTGCTTCAAAATAATAAATAGACATTTTCTTGGGCGAGTTCTCATTTGGGTTTAATTATTTGCTTCTTGTCTTTCTTGGAGCAAAAGTCTCAATTTTGCTAAAAAGAAGAAAAGAAGAAAGCAAGAGTTCTAACCAAGATTTTAAACCACAGTCATTTTTTTGTGAAACAAGGCTCTTTGGTCATCTGTATTCTGGGTTGAAGGTTTCCAATGATCTTTATTTATCTGTGCATTTTATTATGTAGAAAACAGAAATGCAAGGAAGGTATCATAGTGCTTGAGAAAGGGTAAGATGGGGATGATGATATTCAACACACCTTATAAGCACTTCTTCCAAAGGAAACATCTCATTTAATATTCAAACTCTGCAGAAAACATCAAGTAGAAGAGAACAATCACTTATGGTGTCAGAAAGCCACACTCCTATGTTTCTGTTACTCACCTTTACTCCTACACACTCGACGCTTCTGACACCAGCTGTGTGGGTGTTCCACTCATCAAGCAATTCCACAACACCGGCAGGGTGTCCTATAATTCAATTCTATTCTGACATTAATCGGAGTTAGCCAAACCTCATGGCTTTCAGGGCTGAGTCTCACAGGATTGTTCCTTACTTCAGATGCCTATCCCAATTAGTAGGTCCCTGGGTTACTCACAATTTTTGTCTGACTTGATTTCAAAGCAGAGGTTCCACTGTGGATTCAGTCATTTGCTACAACAGTTCACAGAACTCAGGGTAATACATTTACCAGTTTGTTATGTGATAAAGTACATCATAAAGGATGCAAGTGAACGGCCTTATGAAGAGGTATGTAGGCTCTCTCCCAAGATGCCCAAAGGAAAGAAGGCAAAGGGTAAGAAGGTGGCCCCGGCCGCTGTTGTTGTGAAGAAGCAGGAGGCCAAGAAGATGATCAGTCTCCTGTTCGAGAAAAGGCCCAAGAATTTTGGTATCGGACAGGATGTCCAGCCCTAAAGGGACCTCACCTGCTTTGTCAAATAGCTCCACTACATCAGGCTGCAGGGGCAAAGGGCTATTCTCTATAAACATCTAAAAGTACTTCCCACAAGGGACGCCTGGGTGGCTCAATGGTTGAGCATCTGCCTTTGGCTCAGGTTGTGATCCTGGGGTCTTGGGATCAAGTCCCACATCCAGCTCCCCCTGGGAATCTGTGTGTCTCTCATGAATAAATAAATAATCTTTTTTTTTAATAAATAAAAGATAAAAGTGTCTCCCTTGTTTAACCAGTTCACCCATACCTTGGACTGCCAAACAGCTACTCAACTGCTTAAACTGGCCCACAAGTACAGACCAGAGACAAAGCAAGAGAAGTAGCAGAGATTGTTGGCCCAGGGCTAAGAAGAAAGCTGGGGGCAAAGAGGATGTCCCCACTAAGAGGCCATCTGTCCTTCGAGCTGGAGTTAATACTGTCATCACCTTGATGGAAAACAAGAAGTCTCAGCTGGTAGTGATGACACATGATGTGGATCCTATTGAGTTGGTTGTCCTCCTGCCTGCCCTGTGTCAGAATATGGGGGTTCCCTGCTGCATTATCAAGGGGGGAAGGTCAGGGTGGGGCATCTGGTCCACAGAAAGACCTATACCACTGTTGCCTTAACACAGGTTAACACAGA
The DNA here is from genome assembly GCF_048418805.1 of Vulpes vulpes. Taxonomy (NCBI): domain Eukaryota; kingdom Metazoa; phylum Chordata; class Mammalia; order Carnivora; family Canidae; genus Vulpes; species Vulpes vulpes. The sequence goes on along the minus strand of NC_132783.1, from coordinate 75,168,612 downwards.
AGACTGAGGAGCTCTGGCAAAACTGGCAGAAGCCATCAGGACCAATGACAATGACATGATGAGATCTGCTGCCACTGGGGAGGCAACATCCTGGGTCCCAAGTTGGTGGCTCCCATCGCTAAGCTGGAAAGGCAAAAGCTAAAGAACTGGCCACCAAACTGGGCTGAGTGACACTGTTGAATTTTCTGTACATAAAAGTAATAAAAAATCATCTTTCAGGGGCACCTGGGTGGTTCAGCAGTTCCTGCCTTTGGCTTGGGTGGTGATCCTGGGGTCCTGGAATCGAGTCCCACATTGGGCTCCCTGTGGGGAGCCTGCTTCTCCCTCTGCCTATGTCTCTGCCTCTCTCTCTATGTCTCTCATGAATAAATGAATGAAAACTTTAAAAAAAAATTCTCTTTCAAAAAAAAATAGATGTACAATGGGTGAGAACTGACAGGGTCCTAAGCACAGGAGCCTCTGTCCCTGTACAATTGGGGTGCACCATCTTCCCAATTCATGGGTGTGTTCACCCACCTGGAAGGTACTCAAACCCCACACTATTGGGATTCTTACAGAGGTTTAGTAGGTCAGCTTGAGCATCTAGCAACTCCATTTCCAGCTTTTCTTCCCTCTCTTATGAATGGAAGGTGGGGCTGAAAATCCCAAGCTTCTAATCATGTTTCGGTCTTTCTGGTGACCCATCCCCACATTAGAACAAAAGACACTGCACTCACCTAGGAAATTCCAAGGAATTTAGGAGCTCTGCATCAATAACTGGGATCCAAGACTAAGTGTTGGAAGAAAAGATTCTCATAGCACCCTAATCTACAAGGGTTTTAGGAGTTTTGTGTCAGGAACTTGGCATATAAATGAATATCCCTATTTCTTATTATCTTACATATATACACTGATAAATAATTATAAAGGATCTTGGCTATGTTCTGTTATTTCTTCCCTGTTTTCTCTGCCTGAAAAGAAGGGGCCATGCACTTTGTAAATAAGGGGATTCTGTAGAGAGAAAATTCACCTTCTCTGCATCCAGTCCTGGGGAAGTAGAGAGCGGCTGTCTGCAAACCCACCCACCACCATCTACTCAAACAGTTAGAGAGGGAAAAGAGAATAGAAAATAGAATATAGGGGGGTGGAAAGGCAACTACCAACCCCCACACATCACTGATAATGCCTCAGGCACACATGGATCTACTGAGTAGTATCTGATGAAAAGACTTGGACGCATTTATCTTTGAAATAAATTTGAAAAGATTTGTTTTTTAATCTACTTTAAAATCTGTACTGAGTAAATCTTAAATAGCAAAATCTCAAAGTAGGAAGAGAGGTTATTTACATTAAAGGAGACAAAATTGGTTAATTAGAACTAAAAAATTACAGCTCTGCTGGGTATGCATTTTCATTTGGTCGGCTGTCCAGGGCATTGTTATTCTGAGCAATTATGGAATGAACCTATATACTGGAAGTCATCATCTATGGAGGGTTTCCTGTAGGTTGTAGATATAATTACATTCTTCCTTTTCACCTTCTGGCCATCCGGACAGCATAACAAATTAAAGAAAGCGTTTTTTCAGGATTTAGCAAACATCATGTGATTTGGGCAATGGTAAAATCCACAGTAACTGGGGAAATTTTTTGGATCTGCCAGTAGGGGGAGTTCAAAGCAAATCGGCAATAGAGAGCTTCAGAAATGGGAGCTGGTGGGAGAATTCTGGAGGAATAGGCTCATTCACTACAGCCCGTAACAAAATGCAGAGTAAAGTCAAATTGTTCATGGTAGGGCATATGTTGATGTAACTGCACGGGCCCATGTGCTGTGAGAGAGCCACCAGTCGCCGGTTAGAGTGGCAGTTGGGTACAGGGCTGCCCTGAGCAGGCTGTGAAGGTGCACCTGCGAGCTGGATGTTTCCACAACGTCAGCTTTATTCAATCATAAAGCAAAGTTAAATCACAATTATGAAGCAGGTTCGGGATTCCAAACTGGGTGACATTTCACCATGTGATTAAAGTTGGCTTCTTACACAGCCCACAGAGCAGGACAGAAGACAAGCCACACAACAAGCAAGATCGCAGAAGGGGGCAGGAAGATAAGGAGCCAAAGTGAAGTCAGGGTGGGGGCACACAGCCGAGGTCAGGCCTGGGTCTGGTCCGGGGCAGCCCTTGGCACCCACTGCTTCTGTTCATGCAGGGAAGGATCTCGGTTCCGGTCGGAGATCCATCGGGAGAGCCTTCGGCAGCAGCTGCCTTTTTTAAGTGGTCAGACATAGAGGGTTCGGGTCTGAAGAGTGTGATAGTTTGCTGCCAAAATCCTCCCCTTTTTAAAGGGATTTAACAGGTCTCGGGCCCCCGCAGACTTCCTTGGGTTCTGCTCCTTATCAGTTCTGGGGTGTCTGCTGACCCTGATCCCAGCCATATCTCCTAGCTGCAGTACTTAGCTGTTTGCTTGACAAGAGAGACTCCGTTTTGCTCTCTACAGGGACACAACATTTAATCTGCCTTTTATTTGTACCTCCCACCCCTTTTTTATTTGGTTTTGTGTATGTGTGATTTTGTTTATTTGTTTTGCTAGCACACAGAATACTGAGATGTCTGTCCAAAATAAGAATTTCGACGGATAAGTTGGTTGCTCATTTTTCCCAAATCCTATGTTTTGAAAGAACTCCTTGGCCAGTATCCTACACATATTATAGTAGATGATTAATCCTTGCAGATCTGAATAAAGATTTTTGCTACCCAGAGTCTAAGTCTCACTTTTAAGTAACACTCAGGCACTAATTTACCCTACTTCATCGAATATGGTCCCCTTTCCCTGGGGATATACTCAAACTTCAGCCTCATTTTAAAAAAACAAACGAAACAAAAATTTGCCCATTTCTCTCCACAAGATTATAAAAATCCATCACTTGCAAGAGAGTCCTTCAAAATTCTATACCAGCTTTCTCCCAATAAACAAGCCTTGACTTCTTAAAATAGTATTGTACATGAGGGAAGATGAGAATTATGCCAAATGCTACTTTTGAAAATACTCTTTTGCATAATTGAGAAAACAGTTAAGAAAAAATTGAGCTTTCTGGAAATACTGTATTTATTCATCTTTCATCAAGCCACAGAGAGGGACACCTGGGTGGCTCAGGAGCTGAACATTTGCCTCGGCTCAGAGTGTGATCCCGGGTCTGGGGAGCCAGTCCCACCTCAGGCTCCCTGCAGGGATCCTGCTTCTCCCTCTGCCTATGTCTCTGCCTCTCTCTCCGTGTCTTTCATGAATAAATAAATAAAATCTTTGAGGAAAAAAAAGCCACAGAGAGAAGCCCTTCAGACACAATGGCTTGGAGCCTCCAGTAGTCATAGGTTCAAATCCTAATTTTGAATTTACTGACTAGGTGACTTTAGAGAAGTTATCTTAACTTGCTGAGCCTGTTTGTCTATAAAATATAGTAACTTCTTTTCAAAGTTGTTTGAAAGAAAGAGGTAATATATGCCCCTGGCATATAGGCAGTGCCTAATAAATAGTTGCTATTCTTAGTAAAATGGTGGTTAAATCATGTGATCTTCAAAGACACAGATACCCAGCTCCTTCTAAGGAAAGGAGTCTAGGCTAACATTTTTCCATTGTAAAACAGATAATAGGTTTCCTCTGTGAAGAGTTAGGCTGCCAGCAAGGTCAGAACTAAATGTGCCACTTCTCCTTGAATATACGGAGGGCTGGCTTCAGCAATGTCATCTTGCTAGAGATTTGAACAACTGTTTCCCAAATGCAATAAAAGCAAGGATACCTACAGACCAGAATGTAAATATTACTAACCTCCAAGAATTCTCTAAGGAATGACATAGCTGACAGAAGTCAGAAGTGAGGGGAAGTATAACTAAGTCTCTCACCTTAATATAGTGGAGTCCAGAGATAATGTTTATATGTGATGGATCAAAGACAGATGTTCAAGTACATGCCTTATACTACTAAGGCAACCAGTAGAAGGATTAAAAATAATTACATAACACCTTTGTAGAAGGGTAATGGAGGTGGGAGTTGTGTAAGTGATCACAATTGCTGACAATTTAAACATAGTTGTTCTAAAAAATAATAATAATTATTAAATGCTAGGAGAAAAAAACAAATAGCTACCAGTGATTATCTATGAGGACTGGACCTGGGAGTAGGACAATAGAAAGAATTTTGCTCTTCATTTAAATCTTTTGGCAGTGTTTGATTTTTACGTTTAATACATGCATATTTTACTTATACAAAAAATATTTCTTCAAAAGAAAGAAATGAATACTTGTGGTTTCATGCTCCAAGATGATCCGCAAGGATCCCCACTTCCCAGTAATCATACCCCTGTGTATTCCCCCTACCAGATTGTACCAAGGTTGTCCATGAGACCCACAGCACATAACAAAAGTGATGGTATATCATTTCTAAGCTGAATGAGGAACTACGGCTTCTGTCTTGGGTGTTCTCTCCTTCCCAATACATCTCTTTCTGAAGCACACTCGCTCTGTGGGAAGCCACGTTGTGAAGAACCCCATGGAGAGGCCCATGTAGTGATGAAATGAAGTCTCGGAGAACATGAAGTCTCTGAGAACAGCCACACGAGTTTAGCTGGAAGCAGACTCTCCCAGTCAACTTTGTATATACAGCAGCCCCAGCCAACAATTTGACTGTAATCTGATGAGTGACTCTGAACTAGCTATGCAAGTCCAAATTCCTGACTCTCACAAAATGTGTGAGATCCTAAGTGTTTGTTGTGTTAAGCTTCCAAGTGTTTGCATGACTTGTTCTGCAGTGATAGATAACTAATACATACTGCTACCCCTGGAGAAATAAAAGCAACCAAAGAATCATCATTGCATGTATCAGAAGCTAAAGTTAGTTCTAATCTCAGGAAAGCTCTGGTTAGCAATATCACTGAAATGCTAACTGGGTTTTCTGTGACCAGAGTCCCATTCCTATCCATGTTTTCCATTCCTCTTGACAAGCCCACCATCCTCTCATGTCCACAAGCCTAACCTTTCTTACCTAGGTTATCCCAAAAGCAGAGCTAGAGACAATGACTCATATTCAAGTGGTTTGTTTGGTAGTGAGATCCCAGGGGTCAGAAGTAAGGAGCAGAAAAAAAAAAAAAATTTAAAAAAAAAAAAAAAAAAGGGATCCCTGGGTGGCGCAGCGCCTTTGGCCCAGGGCGCGATCCTGGAGACCCGGGATCGAATCCCACGTCGGGCTCCCGGTGCATGGAGCCTGCTTCTCCCTCTGCCTGTGTCTCTGCCTTTCTCTCTCTCTCTCTGTGACTATCATAAATAAAAAAAATAAAAAAAAATTAAAAAAAAAAAAAAAGAAGTAAGGAGCAGGAGAGTAGAGCAAGAGAGGATGGAGGCAACTACAAGGATGTGATATGAAGTTGGCCAACACTACAGGCTACTGCGTGCTCAGTCACCTTATCAAATGTATCTCCAGTCTCCCTACCAGAAAAACAGAAAGAAAGCATGTGTCTGTTGGCTCCCAGTTTCGTTGGTCAGGGGAGCCTCACACAATATTAATTCCTATATTCTCCCATTAGGAATACTGAGTGCCAAGCAAGTCCTGGTGGGCATAAAAGCCCCAGGGCAGGAAGCTAGAAACACAGAGTTCTAGCTCAAGATTGTTGTCAGGTTGAAAATGCATGAAGCTGCTCAAAACCAAAGAGGAGCTTATAGCCAAGGCTCTGGCTGGAATCAGGAGAGGGCAATAGGATTTGGAGCACTATACAAGACATGTTCCATACAACCCACAACCAAATATTGCCAAATCCTTCCTATTTTACAAGCATATATCTCTCCCATCTCCTTCCCTTTTTTTTTTTTTTTTTTCCATTTCTCAGCCACTGACTTAATTTGAGCTCTCATTGCCTCCTGTAACTAGGGTTTTTCTAAGGACAGACACCTCAATGGAATAACTCCCAATGTTACTTCTCATTCATCAAACCACCCCAGTCACAGACCAGGAAGAGCTCTGAGTCAGAAAGTAATGATTGCTTTGCCTCCCAGCTCACACTCGTAAAACAACTCAGGGACAGGCTGGGCTGGTCACCCAGGGGCCACGGCAGGGGGAATGAGTCCCTGCTGGACCAGCCTGTCAGACAACTGCACAGAATTCCATCCTGGAATCAAGAGATGTTTTCCACATCCTCTGTGGCAAATGGGGTGAAGCTGTCATATACTCTGGAGTCAGAAAAGGAGGCTCTGGTGCATTCAGGTAAATGGGAACATATCTTTCACTAGTATTCACCATGACTCTCAAAAGCATTTCAACACTTCCAAAAAATAATCTATTCCATAACTTCACAGCTAATTGGCTCCTCTGTATGTTGTACCTTGCCTGGGGAAATGCATCCCCTTACACACTTTATGAATTAAAATATTAGGCAACACTCTATGATATAACTTTTAAAAAGTTGGTGATGGATTATTTTTTAAAAGTTATTCCTTGGCAGATCTCTTGACTTAATTCCTGCTTATATTACAAACATAGTTATTGAATCGGAGTAAACTAGATTCTGGTTTCAAAATAATTGCCCAATGCATAGTATGAGTCTAGTGTACCTAAATTACTTGTAATTAGTTGTATTGTAAACTCGAATCTGTTTAATTCGTTTTAATTAGCTTCATCATAAACGAAACAGTCGATTGTTACAGGTTGTCTTGTTACCCTGATGGAGAACACCTGGAGTGGATAATTAGTTCCTCCAACAACAAATTAACTTGGATTACAAGGTGTCATTAATAATTCTTTCACCCCTTCCTGGAAGAAGCCTGCAATTAAAATCATAATATAAAGTCAAAATAAAGTCAAGCTGATTCTTCAAAATCGTAAAATATTAGTAGCGTGGTACTCTTTGTCCTCCGGCCACTCCTTCCCTAAAGGGATGTGTCTCTGTGAGTGTGTGTAAAATGTAAACATCTAATCACACATACACACACAGCTAAATGCATAGATAAGCACACACATGTTACAATATTTTCCCCAGTTATTATCTTTAGAGAAACCAAACTAGGACAGAAAATAGAAGTCTATTTGCACATTTCATAAACAGTTACTCAGGGACAGCCTAAACCGCCAGACACGCATTTTTCCCATAACCTTGCAAGGAACAGAATTTTTTCCTTTCTGAGAATGAGCTTCCTTGGAGACACAGACTTCCTTTCTGGGCGAATTTTGGCCACTAAAAGTCCACAGAGGGAAAGCTTATATTATAATGTTAAGTGGAAAATACAGGGTACGAAGCCAGGGCATGAGCACAGCCCAACTATACAAACAAGTGGGGAAACATTGAAAAAAATGTGCCAAAATGTGCCAACAATGATTTGTTTCTGAGTGACTTTTTCTTCTTTGAGCATTTATCAATTCCAAGTCCTTATATTAAAATCTTATACTAATTTTACAGGTGAAAAAATTCAACTTTAAAAAATACACAGAGGGGCACCTGGGTGGGTCGGTGCTTGAGCATCTGCCTTTGGTTCAGGGCATGATCCCCGGGGTCCTGGGAGCCTGCTTCTCCCTCTGCCTGTGTCTCTGCCTCTCTCTCTCTCTCTGTATGTGTCTCTCATGAATAAATAAATAAAATTTTAAGAAAAAAAAATCCACGGAAATCCTGACTCTAGAGATATTCACTACAAAACCACAATGACCAGGCAACAAATAACAAGGTTATTGCAACGAACTATTTTTTTTACCTCAGGATGAAAAACCGAACATCGAATTTGTTTTGCAAAACTTTGGTTTGGGAAACTTCAGCTGTGGCATCTGAAATCTTATTTGAAAGATAAGCAGAAGGTACTTTTATCAATGTAACAATGATGCTATTTCAGATCAGTGAAAGTCTTTAGAGTTTACAAGGAGCTTTCAAAGGACAAGGGGCTATAATGAGCCTGGGTTTGGGACCCAGAAAACCCCAGTGTGAGTCTGGTCTCCATCTGTGGGAAATTGTAATCCACTTAAAGGGACTGTGTAAGCTGCAAAGTGCTCTTTAAAAATGTTGTAAGAGACATGTGACATAGGCAGAGAAGATGTTTTTATTTTATTTCACAAATGAGAGAAACAGAGGAACACAGAAACTACTGTAATTGTAGCATTAATTGCAGTAGAAAAAAAACTTCACACAACCTAAATATCCATCATCAAGGGAATAAATTATGAAAATGAAACAAACCAGAGCTCTGCAAATCAACAAGTATGAACCTCACAGATATAATTTTGAAGCAAAAAATAAAGTTAGAGAATAAAATACAGAGACTGTGTTATCAGGTTTAAAAGCATCCAAACAGTATTTTCTCTATCATTTTTAGTAAAAAGACGAAGATACTCATAGGATTGTGGTTATCTACAAAGTGTGGTGGGAAGACAGAGAAATGCAGTCAGGGTTCCATGTTTCATTAATTATACTAAGAGGTGAGTACCCTGGTGTTCACTATATTAATCTATATACTGTTCCTGTATGTGTAGTATTTCATACTATAATTATTGATCACTTACTCTGTAACTAGCATTATGCACTTTTCCTTTTTTTTTTTTTTTTTTAAGATTTTGTTTATTTATTCATGAGAGACACAGAAAGAGAGAGAGGCAGAGATATTGGTAGAGGGAGAAGCAGGCTCCTCGTAGGGAACCTGATCTGGGATTCAATCCCAGGATCCCGGGATCATGACCTGAGCCAAAGGCAGATCTCAACCACTGAGCCACCAGATGCCCGTAGATTATGCATTTTTCTATACTTCATTCCACTGAGTCCTCACAAGACCCCTACAAGGAAAGCCCTACTATCCCACTGTAACAGGTGAGGACCCCTTCAATCAGGTGCCCCACATCACTCTGCTAGCATGTGGCAGAGAAAGGCCTAGGATTTGTCTCCCTCCCATGGCACAGCCCCCAAAGATCCCCCAAAGATCCTGCCTCCCAGCATTCAGTAACCCAGGGAGTACATTTGAGAAGCGGCATTAGAACTACAGTTCTTACAAGGAGGCACCTGACTCTGGCTTTCCCTCCTCATGCACAGGCATTCTCTTCGTTGGAAATATCACATTAGAAGGAGTTGTGGCTGCTTCTTCCAGTTAATAAATTTGTGTCTTCTCAATGGAGACAAATGCCACAGCTACCCTTTCACACCCAAGTTCCCATCATCTCAAGCAGGGCCTCTCCCCCAGAGAACACACAATACAGCTGCAACTCTCTTCAGAAAGTGAATACTTGTGCATGATGGTCATGGGCTTCTCATTTCTCAGTCAAGACTTTTTCCACATTGTCTCCTGTCTGTGGTTTTATTTTTTTTGTTGTTTGAACAAGAGGAATGAATAACTGGCATTGAGTAGGGGATATGCAGACAGTGTGACACAAATCTTGAGTTCCAGATCCAGTGCATAGTCTCAGCCTGGACTTTGTTGTACTTCCAAGGACAACAGAGTTAGTAGGCTATCATCACAAAGCCCCACTTTCTGGAGCTTTGGAAAATTCTTATTTTCCCTATCAACAGGCTCATTGCTTTATACCAACAATGGGCTGCCACTTACAAGACACAGAAAGTGGAGTCTGCATTTTACTGTTCCTATAATGCTCTAGCCTAGAAATGTGATGTAGAAAAAATGACTCTGTCCTGAGAACTAGGATATCTGAGTTGTAGTTCTAGACATATATTCTAATCACGTCTGCCCCAATTACATGGACTAATATACAGAAAACACATGCAGAAAAATATATACCCCTAAAAATATTTAAGGTAAAAGATTCTATAGATAACTAAGTTTGATATCATTTAACATTAGTATGATTCTTTTACAATTAGGAACTTCTTTTCAGTTAGTACATATTCTGGGGCACCTGGGTGGCTCAGTCAGTTAAGCATCTGCCTTTGGCAAAGGTCATGATCCCAGGGTCCTGGGATCAAGCCCCCCATCCAGCTCCCTGCTCAGCGGAGGGCCTGCTTCTCCTTCTCCCTCTGCCCCTACCTGACCCCCTCCTCTGGTTGTGCTCTCTCTCTTTCTCTCAAATAAATAAATAAATCCTTTTTTAAAAAAATAAAATAATTAAATTAGTATGTATTCAGATAATTACATAATCAAGTTAAACAATAAAATGTTTAATATTATTTATTATTTGGTGAACGCAATGAAATTATAAATGCTTCATTATTGGAACTCTCAGTAAAACTATTAGTGGTAGAGCAAGTAGACACTCTGGTTCCAGATTCAATTAATTTCAATATTTGTTTTTAATATCTGCCCTAGCTGGGAAAAATACCTCACAAAAATTCATTAAGTCAAATGGAAGAAGTTGTCACTAGCTGGACTTACTGAATGAGTATACTCAGTTTTCAATTCCATACATCAAACTTGAAAAACACCTTTTTGAAAACATTCTCCTAATAAATTTTCATCCTCTTGAAGTCTCTTCATCACCTCCAAACTAATTAAGAAATGGTATAATATGTATTTTTAACAAATGAGTCAACACTTCCTGAAATTCTTCATCTGAAACATTAGTATACAGGTTAGAAAATTTCCTTTCCAATTTGCAGTGTACAGATGTGAGAATTTCTAATAAGTAAACATCACTACATTAGTTTTAACTGCAGCATTAATGATGGATACAAATTCAAGGATCTTTTCAAAATGCTCTTTCTGTGCATGTTCCTTTTGCAAAGTAGTTATGTTCTCATTATTTTAAAACAGCTGTAAGCTTGAAGGGACAGATTTAAACATATTTAATTTTTTTTAATTTCCTGAATAGAGTATACCTGATAGCCACTTGTCTTCACAAAAAAAGGGGGAGGGGGAGGGGAAAATAAAGTTTGAGCACTTGTCCATTTTACAAAAGAAAAATGCCTAATGCATTCAAGAGTAGCTTTGAATCTTAAGTTTTTATTTCATTGCATTTAAGGGTGTTGTTCTTAAAATATTAAGCTTGTTGGGACACCTGGGTGGCTCAGTCAGTTGAACATCTGCCTTCAGCTCAGGCCATTATCCCAGCATCTTAGAATCAAGTCCCGTGTGGGCTCCTTGTTCAGTGGGGAGTCTGCTTCTCCCTCTGCCTCAGCTCCTCATCCCACTCATGCTTACTCTCTCTGTATCTCAAGTAAATAAATAAAATCTTTTTAAAAAATATTAACCTTGTTGAAGATATATAGCATCACAAAACACTTGTAACAAAGTACAATATGCCAAAGGCAAACAGAAGTGAAAACACCATGCTCCACGTCTCTGTGTTGGGGAGTTCTCACTCACCCATCAGAATTGTTCTCTGTGCTACAGATCATTATCAAGATATACATCAAACTTATCTCTTATATTTTATATAGATTTTTTTCTTCCCAGAACCTAAAGATCTCTTTAGAGACCACAGCACTAGACTGTGATTGGCTTAAGAGCAGAAACCTGGTTCTGCTCTCCTTTGTACTGTCTCTGCTGCCAACTCCTAAGGAAGGGTTTGGGACAGAGTAGGTACTTTAGGAAGACTTACCGAGTGAAGATTGTTAACCGTTTGTTTCAAAGGCTCTAACCTTCTTGTAAGACGTTGCTTTAGGTGGTGTGGCCGCTAATGTCTCAGTGACAACAACAAAAATTTGCTCCAGGTGTTTCTAAATAAAGAAGAATGAATGAAAGAAGCTGTGATAGAGGTGAAGGCAGGATTTAGGAAACCAGGGTGGTTGAGGCAGCCAGAGACCAGCAATAGTGAGAAATTGTTGTCTCCCACCGAACTTGGGAGAGCTAAACCAGCTAAGGAGGAAGAACCCAGTAGGAGTTGTCACTGTGGGGGAACCCAGCTGCTACCAGGGATACAATGTAAAAATAGAGAAGAAACAGGAAAAGAATACCCCCAACCTCTTTTCTCTGTCCTGCTGCTGCCTTCCGTTGGCCAACCCACCTGGAAGGCAGCCAGTGGGAGAACGAGGGAGATGTAGTCTAAAAAGTCAGCCTCCTGGGCACAGATAGAGAAGAGAGTAGGGGGAGGGGAGGCAGAGCAGTGGCAGGTGCAAATGGAAAACAATCCACTCAGATGAGAGGGCCAATCCTTTAACATTGGCTTGGATCCTTAAAACCAGCTAGCCCTTGTCCATACTGTGGATAACATCCTTCTCCTCTTGTGGAAAAGGAACAACATCCTTTTTCTGCTAACTCAGAGAATTTCCTTCAAACCATATATTTCCTATGCCCACTATGAATTATTCATGCTATGTCATCTGTGGAGCCTGAAAATATAAGTACTATAAGCTTTGGACTTTTCTTTTACCTCTATTTTTTCCTATATTTGAATTTCACCTATCATAGTGAAAGTAACTCTTTCAGATTGGTTTGCAAAGGTGAATATTTGTTTAACTATGAGCCACTGGTAGTGACAATGAAGTCCTATCAAGTGTTCTAATGTTTCCAGCTCAATACCACAAACATTTATTGAGCAGTCTACTACCTGCAAAACATCATGGGGAATTCAAGATGAATTACAGATGATCCCCACCCCTCCTTCCTAGGGAGGTTACACCAGCCTCTGAAGATGGACAGTGACAAATATTCTCATAAGGATTAATTCTGGAAGGACTCAGAGATGGTCACAAGGAAGTGGAACATATTAGAATCTAAAAAAAATAAGTAGAACTTTGACCAGGGCATTTGGCAGGACCCTTCAAGTGGAGGAGAAATTATTTCAATTGAGTTACTTTCTCAGACCTAAGACTAGTACGGTCATTGACTTTAGCTAGTAAAGACTCTGGTAAGAAAAGAAGAAATGATGGCCTCTAACAAATTTGAAAGGCAATATCTGAATTAAATTAATAAATAAACATCTCCACCATCAGAACCACAACCACATCCCAGATTCAGAGCCTCCCATCTAAAACATTCCCAGTGCCAAAGGCCTGTATTGGAGAAATAGTTCTGAATGAGTTTGAAAGTCCAAAAACTCTTCAGACAAGCCTTTTGCAACTTGAGCAAAAAGTGGAAACTAGGCAATTTCATTTCAGTTTCAACTCCAGCTCAGCACTGCTCCGGAGGGCAAAATTGGAAAAATGGAAAGTGAGAATTGAATTTTCCTTGATGGTTGTCATTCCCATCAGAAGAATTTATGGGAGAGTAAAAATCATTAAAGCTAAAGGTAGCTATTATGAGGATGTAGTCTCCTTTGATTTCATTTTGAGGTTGCATTTTAAAGACAATACCAAATGGAATTCTAAATACAATGGCAGTCAACATGCAATTTTTCGAATGTCTCTTGAATCCTCAATATTATGGCCCTATCACCACCAAGCTGGCCTTAGCCAGATATAATCTCTATCTGAATGTTAACAATTATTATAATTTATAGAGCACTTACTATGAGCCAGTCACTGTTCTAAGTGCTTTACATGTAAAAACCCACTTAATCCCACATTTAACAGTCAAGGAAACAGAGACACAGTGTGCCTAAGGTCACATAGCTACTAGGCTACTATGGTTGTCAGATAAAATATAGGCTGCACAACTGCATTTGAATTTCAGATAAACACCAAATAATGTTTAATATAATTATGTCCCTGCAATATTGGGAACATACTTATACAAAAATTATTCATTGTTTTTCTGAAATTCAAATGCAGGACACTGGGTGTCCTGTAGTTTTATAGAGTGCCCTGTATTTTGCTAAATCAAGCAACCCTGGTAGCCAGTAATGGAGGAGCTCAAAGATTAGTTGGATAATAGTGCATGAAGGACTTTCCAAGCCCAAAACTACCAGTAGACTTGTGGCATTTGTTCCTTCTTGACTATAATAATGACATTAAACTTATTGAGTGCTTTCTTAAGGCTCTATTATAAGCACTTAACATAGATGATCTCATTTAATCTTCAAAAGGATTCTACCAATATTAGGTCCATTTTACAAATGCAACACCTCAAAGAGACATGAATAGTTTCATGAAATTAGTAAGCAATGGAGCCTGACTCAAACTGGAGTGTGTGAGGGCGCAGAGCCCAGACCATGCCAACCTCGCTAATGCAAACTCATCTGCTCTCTGCTATGTTGCTGGAATCATAGTATGTCCAATGATGTCTTTCAGAGCTCTCAAAAGAGAAGTAAATGTTTAATCTTAGCCCTCTTTGATTCTTAACTGGAAGCTTCTACTAAAAGGACTCCTTGAAACCAGTTAAGTCATGTTCATTGTCCCCATTCCCTACAGCACTGCTATCAGAATACAAGATGAGTGCAATGCTTGTTTGTAGAGTACAACTCAGTATTACCTTACTCAGCATGCATAATGCATCAGAGTGTCTGGTTTTATTTTTGGTCCATAACCATCAAGCTCTTGACTTTCAAGGCCCAAATGACCTTCTCTGTGAGGTTTTTAAGGAAAGAGAATTGAAATAGCATCAAAAAATGGCCTAGAGAATCCTTTCAACAATCCTCATTTGGTTTCCACATTGCTGAGTCTACTAGACCTGAAAAGCAGCCTAGGTCTTCTGAGAGTGCATCTGATAAACATTACACAAGTTCAACTCTGAAGCCTTTTAGATTATAGCTCATTTCCAATGATTAACTATACTTTTGTTGTGGACTAAATGTATCCTCCTCCCAAAATTCATATGAAGCCCTACCCCGCAATGTGATGTGAACCTCTGGGAGGTAATTAAGTTTAGATAAGGTCATGAGGGTGGCACCTCTGTGATTAGATTTGTGCCCTTAAAAGAAAAAGAAAAGATGGGCTCTCTTACTCTTTTCCCAACATGAGGATGCAGAGAGAAGGCAGTCACCCGCAAGCCAGGAAGAGGGCCCTCACCAAGACCAAATCTGAGAGCACCTTGATCTTAGATTTTCTAGCCTCTGGAACTGTGAAAATAAAGATGTGTTATTGAAAGCACCCTCTCTAAGGCATTTTGTTAAAGCAGCCCAAAGCTAACTAAAATACCTTCCACGGTAAGATCATCGGGTGTTCATTCTAACTCAGAGGAGAGGGTATAACCCATTTTCGTCTATTTTTAATTTTGACACTTAGAAAAACTTCTGCTATTATCTTGCTTCCATTATCTAGCTCTTCAGAGAGAAACTGGAGAAGTAGCTTGTTAAGGAAAGAGAAAAAATTGGAGGAGCTGATGCAGGAGTGAGGGTGGAGATTGTCAGAGAGGGGAGACAAAACAGGAAACCAGACCCTGGCTGTGCCCCACTGCCCACACTACACCGCCTGTGTACTTGCTGGAGCAACAGCTGCTAGAGGTCAGGTAGTGCCCAGCATTAGGCTTTCATCTGATTCTAGTCCCAGACATAAGTCTTCAGGGACGAGATGCAAAGGATACACCCACCTCATCATCCAGCAGAGCAGAGCTTGGGCACAGACCTCAGAGCCAGACGTCATGTGTTCAAGTCCAGGCACCGATGTTACTCTGCATAGTAGGCAAATCACTTAACCTTCCCATGCCTTAGTCTTCTCAGGAGTCAATAGGACAAATAACAGCACCTCCTATTTTAGGGAGTTATTGAAAGTACAGAATGAAATAATTTATGTAAAGTACTTACAACAGTGCCTGGCATATAGTGAACCTTAGGAAGTTTCAGCACTGTCTGAAGATGCTTGATGGCATAAAGAGTGCCAGGAGATAGGACTGGAAATTCTGACAGGGAATCCAGAGTTCATGGGGAGGCTTTGAAGACTCTGAACATCTGAGACAGGCCATCTGAGAGGAATTCCAGCGCCCTGAGGACAAGGACCAGACCCCACATGCTAACACAGCACTGAGTACATCAAAGGGACCTAATGCTCATGCACCAACTGATATGATACCTGTCCACCAGGAAAGTGATCCACAGGCCAAGAGCTAAGATGGGGGTAAGGGAGCACGCCTTGGTGGCTCAGGGGTTGAGCATCTGCCTTCAGCTCAGGTGGTGATCCCAGGGTCCTAGGATCAAGTCCCACATTGGGCTTCCCACAGGGAGCCTGCTTCTCCCTCTGCCTATGTCTCTGCCTCTCTCCCTGTGTCTCTCATGAATAAATAAATAAAATCTTTTTTTAAAAACGATAGGGATAAGGAGGATCGTGATGGAAACAGAAGGCTGTGTAGGAAATGCAGCCAATGGAAAAGAGCTGTTCTGGGCCACATTCCTCCTGATGTTACTCACAACCATTCTTCAGGCAGGGCAACAGTGAGAGCAAATGCTTGTAAGCAGAAATATGTACTGCCACCATCATCATCCTCATCGTGTTTATAATTATTAAATAATAACAAGAACTGTAACTACACTTATTGACTCTTCCTGTGTGCCAGACACTGTGCTAAATACTTTCCTCCAGGCTGAAATGCTAGCTATTAAAATATGGAAAAAATGGGAATTCATGGGTGGCTCAGTGACTGAGCATCTGCCTTTGGCTCTGGTCATGATCCCGGGGTCCTGGGATGAAGTCTCGCATCAGGCTGCCCACAGGGAGCCTGCTTCCCCCTCTGCCTATGTCTCTGTGTCTCTCATGAATAAATAAATAAAATCTTTTAAAAATGTATATGGAAAAAAACGTTATCATATACATTACCAAACAGCTTTTACACGGAGCACCCTCAGGGAGCCCCCACTTCCCTGTTTATCTGAGCTTCCCTTAGGAACCCTTGGGTCCTCTGCTCTCAGAACCTAAAGGCACAATAGGAGGAGGATCACTCTCCAACGTTACAATCTGAGCCTCTTCAGATTGATCGATGCCCCTATTAAATATTTTGGAAATCCCTCCTGTATTCCATGTATTAACCAAGTTAACTCTTACATTATTCTTTCATTCTAGGAAATGATACTAAAGTTCAAAAGGCAAGAAACATGACCAGGGCCACAGCTCAGAGGTGACTGAGCACAGATTCTATCTGACTATATTCTGAGCTCCTGGCCCCCCAAGAAGGGTAAGTTTTGTGCTGGAGACTGTGGAACGTAAGGCTGAACAGAGTGGTCACGCTAAGTAAATCAACAGGCGAAATAGGATTTCCAGAAACTTCCTGTTTTAATAGGTCAGAGAGAAATCACCAAACTCTGTTAAAAACATCAGGCCCCTGAGCCACAATCCACACTAAATATTAAGCCTGCTGGGTGAGCCCGCAGAGCTAAGTTTATGCAGCAGGGAACATTTCCTTTGGTGGTGACATTTATAGTGGACTATTACATCTTCATCTAGCAGAAAAACCCAAATTCTTTTCTTCCACCTTTAAACCAAACTGATCTCATCCCAGATGCTATGGTTATTTGCCTCTAGCTTCCAAAACAAAAGTCAATGGCAAGACCATCTGTTTACAGCCAGTGACGTGGAAAGGTCACCAGTCTCTCCCATTGTCTCTCTACTTCACGTTAAGAGTTAACAACGCAGAAAGATGCTTATTTAGTATGAACTCTGGAGTTTCTTCTGGTGGTAAAAGGGGAATCCAAAAATAGGACTCAATTTAGGTTGCCATAATAGATGCTGGAGAATTTAACCAAGAAGTCAGAAAAAGAACAAAAGTCTAACGAAAATAAGAAGGACTTAATATAGAGGGAAAAAAAGCAAATTAAGGAATTTGAAAACCAGATTAATAAGTAAATCCAGCAGTAGCTTCTCTAGGGAAAAACTTCAAGAGGAACAAAAATGTAGACTAATGCTCTTTTTCATTGTTTCAATCAGGCAATATAGAACAACACACTATTGGTCCAATCAGCATTTCCAAGAGTTCCAAAAGTCACTTGAGAAAATGTAGGCTTCATTTTTGCCTGTTTTAGACAGATAATAATATATATGCATAGGGAAATATCTAGAAGCATATTCATCAAAATGTTAACAGTATTTATCTCTGGGTGACAGAATTTGGAGCAATTTTTCTTTCTTCTTTATACTTCTCTATACTTCTTGAATTGTTTACAGTGCACATTTATCATTTTTATAGTCAGAATAAAAATTCTAAAGCCATTTTCATTTTTTAACTGTTGCAAATATGATTCAGGGTGAAATATAATACATGAAAATAAGCTACATAAAAGGTGAAACAAATCATAGTCACATTTGCTTTGTGACAAAATAAGCATCACACATTTTGTATCACAATAAGTAGTAAAAACAGAGATCTCACAAAACTACCTATTGCTCTCCTGTGGCATTATGCTCCCCAGTACCTGGAATGCAGTGGGATCCCAACAAATGAATGAGCCCAGTGGAATGAGAAAGTCCATCTGGAGGCTAATATCACCTCCAAGGCAGGGCTACTAGGGCTCATGGTGGTCCTTCACTTTCATGTCACTGTGCTAGCACCTAAAACAATGCCTAATGATCACTTTTACTTTCATATAAAATAGTCCAACAGAATTGAAGACCAGTGGATAAACTTAAGATCATGTAAACTACTTTTCTAAAAAAGATTTATTTGTTTAGTTGAGAGAAAAGGAAACAGAGCATGAGTGGGGAGAGGAGACAGAGGGAGAGGCAGAGACAGAGAGAAAGGCTCCCCAGTGGGGAGCTTAATGTGGGGCTGGATCCCAGGATTCTGGGATCAAGTCCTGAGCGGACCTGAGCCCAAGGCAGAGGCTTAGTCAAGTGAGTGAGCCACCCAGGTGCCCCTAAACTACTTATAAATCAAGAAGCAGATTTAGTAAAAAAAAAAAATACTCTATATCAAATTTGTAAATGTATCTTTCTGGTCATTAATGGAAAGTATTTGAGGCAGACATTTGTAAATTTGTATGTGTACGTTCCTTCTTTATGTGGGGTCATGGCAACCGGCGTGTGACCCAGATCTAGCAAGTTATTACACTTAACACAGGGATTGGTCTAAAAGGTAAGCACATAACAGGACCAAGCAGTATTCAATTAGATGAGAAATATGGAGACTGGGAGACTCTGGGATCACAAGCTGCTGGGGCCTGGATCGCCGTTGCTGGGAAAGCATGTGCCAAAGAATAAAGCCAAAGGAAAGTAAGCAGAGTTGGGAAAAATGAAGAGACAGGATCCTGATGAACTCGGTGATACTATTTTAATCCCTAAATCTAGTGCTACCAGTTTGAGTTGTGTTTCCCTCATTTGTAACTGGTAGTACTCAATAAATATTAGCTATTAACCCCCAGATGTTCCCTTGAATTCAGACTGAGACAGTATCTACATAATACTAGATTCTTCTTCATTGGGAGGTAGGAACCATACCTCTTCACCTTTATATTCTTGGTCCCAATCACAATATATGTGTTTCAAATTAAAGAATAAATTAATAACACAAATATGCTTTTAAAAAACTGTATTTGATCAAACATGACAATGTGCCCTTTATTTAAGAGATTAAACTTATAAAAACCATAATGATGATTCCTTCAAGGTACAGCATTGGTAAAGAAATGAAACATTTTTGTAAACTAATGAGCAGAAGCAATGGATTTCCAGAATCTTGGTTTTCTAGAGTTTTCATTTTGGGCCTCCATTTTTTTTCCTGGGCCTATTAAGACATGTCTATGCTTATATTCAAAACACCAGGCATCTGGAAGAATGATCACAGCATTTGGAGCAGCTGGGTCTATGGAAATGGACCCTGTTTGTTAGGACAGCCTGTGGTCAGACCAGGCCTGAGAGGTATGATGAAGTCAGTGGACAATGTGGACAGAGCCACATCTGCTGGACCCACAAATCTTGAAGAGAAAATCAGAATAAGGTCTGGGGTGACAGGCCAAAGTGAAGGGAACAAAAGGTAAAAGGACCTCACTTTAAAGGGGCTAGAACACAGCTTTTGTGTTCAGGTAGAGATGCAGCCTGGGTGAGGGGGTGGGAAAAGGAACCCAGGTTCCAATACAGCTGGGGGAAGCACACTTGGAAGCCAATTCTGACCAGGAGGCTTGACAAAGTTCCCTGGCATCAGCACAGACGTTGCAAGCTGGCAGTCCTCAGGCTGAATTTTGCCCACAGAAAGATGTTGTTTGCTCTGTACTCTCTTTCTTGAAGACGTTTTTAGACCTTTGCATTTGAATGTCATGAGCTGGGAATAATACTGGCTGCAGCAGGTACCGTTCTCAGTGCTTTGCATATTTGAATCCATCTAATCCTCATAAGAACATTTGCTGAGTGCTTACGATATGCCAAGCACTATTCCAAGCACTCTCTGTGTATGAACTCATGGATGCTTTTAGCAATCCTATCCCCACATTACCTAGGAGAAAACAGAGGCACAGAGAACTGAGTCACTTGCCTGAGGTTACACTGCTCCAACAGCGGAGCCAGCATTGAGATGCAAGTACTGGCCTTCCCAGCCCCGTCTTCTACTCAGCTAAAGCCTGGCTGATACCTCCTGTTTGGTCCTTGTCGGCATTGCATAGGGGACCCCAGGTCTGCACATTGTGCAACTAGGTCATCGATCTGAGATAGCCTCTCTTCTGCTAGACCTTAAGCAGCCTTCTAGAGGGGCAGGTAAGAGGCACTGCCAGTGTGAGGCAGAGCCCAGAACATCCTCAGCCAATGCTGCAGCTGTGACGGCAGAAGCACCACCATCACCGGATATCTGACCCTCCCAAGGCTAACACTGTCCCCAGCCTCCATGTGTTCCAAACACAGGAAGCCTCACACAGGCAACAAAAGAAAAAAATAACTGGGCTTGGAGCACCTGGGTGGCTCAGTCAGTTGAGCTGTGGTCTCTTGGTTTCTAGTTGTATCATGATATCAGGGTGGTGAGATTGATCCCCACATTAGGCTCTGCGCTCAGTGGGGAGTCTACCAGAGATTCTCTCTCCTGCCCTCTGCCCTTGCCCCATTCCAAAATAAATAAATAAATCTTTAAAAAGATTCTCAGGTGTCCGGGTGGCATCTGCCTTCCACTTGGGTCATGATCTCAGGGTCCTGAGATCGAGCCCCAAGTTGGGTTCTCAGCTCAGCTGCAATTCTGCTTCTCCCTCTCCCTCTCCCCTCTTCTCTCTCCCTCTCTCATTCTCTCTCAAATAAATAAATCTTAAAAAAAAAAAAAAGATTCTCTCTCCCTCTGCCCCTCCCCCACCCCCATGCACATGTACTCTCTAAGAAAAAGAGAGAGAGAGATAGAGAAAGGAAAAAGTAACTGGGTTTCATCAAAATTAAAAACTTTTATAGGGGTGCCTGAGCGGCTCAGTGGTTGAACATCTGCCTTTGGTTCGGGTAGGGATTGAGTCCTGGGATAGAGTCCCACATCAGACTCCCCACAGAGAGCCTGCTTCTCTCTCTGCCTATGTCTCTGCCTTTCTCTGTGTGTCTCTCATGAATACATAAATAAAATCTTAAAAAAAAAAAAAACCTTTTATAGAGCAAAGTACACTATCAAGAGAATGAAAAAAAAAACACAGAATGAGAGAAAATGTTTGTAAATCATTATATCTAAAGAAGGGATTAACATCCAAAATACATAAAGAGCTCCTATAAATCAACAACAAAAAACAAACACTGATCAAAAAAAAAAAAAATGGGCAAAAGATATGAATGGACATTTTCCCAAAGAAGATATATAAATGGCCAACAAGCACATAAAAAGATATTCAAATCCCCAGTCATTCGAGAAATGCAATTAAGACCACAGTGAGGGCAGCCCGGGTGACTCAGTGGTTTAGCGCTGCCTTCAGCCCAGGGCGTGATCCTGGAGACCCAGAATCAAGTCCCACGTCGGGCTCCCTGCATGGAACCTGCTTCTCCCTCTGCCTGTGTCTCTGACTCTCTCTCTTTCCCTCTGTGTCTCTCGTGAATAAATAAATAATCTTTAAAAAAAAAAAAAAAAGACCACAATGAGATGCCCATTAGTATGGCTTGTATTGAAACACTAAAAAACAAGTGCAGGTGAAGATGTGGAGAAATTGAGCCCTGTGCACTGGCTTTGGGAATGTAAAATGGCGCTGTGGTGGAAAATTCATTGCCAATTCCTCAAAGAGATCAAACAGAATTATCACATGACCCAGCAATTTCACTTCTGGGTATGTACCAAAAGAAGTGAAAGCGGAGACTCAGACACCTATAGTCAGTGTTCCTCACAGTATTCTTCACAGCAGCCAAAAGGTGGAAACAAGCCAGATGTCTCTCAACATAGGAACAGATAAAGAAAATATGGCATATCCATATAATTATTACTCAGCCTTAAAAAGTACTACAATTCAGACACATGTTACAACACGGATGAACCTTAAAAACATCATGCTAAGTGAAATAAGCCAGACACAAGAGGACAAACACTGTAGGATCCCAGTCACAATGAGGTACCTAGAGTAATCTGATTCATAGAGACAGAAAACAGAATAAAGGTTCCCACAGCCAATTGTTATTCAATGGGTACAGAGTTTCTGTTTGGAATAATGAGAAAGTTCTGGAAATGATTAGTGGTGATGGTTGCACAACATTGTATGAATTGTGAATATACTTTAATACCACCAAACTGTACACTTGAAAATAGTAAAAATGAAAAAAATAGTAAAAATGGTAAATTTTATGTTATATGTATTTTGCCATGATAAAGAAGAATGGTGTTAGGCCTCAAAGAGGTGATAAAGTTATACAAAAATACCCTGCCCATTTGAAATCAAATAGTGAAGTCTGAGAAGAGTCAGGGGAACAGGTGGCAGAGAATCTGTCCAATTAGCCAAAAGGATAGGAAAAAAAGAAAAGATGTGTACTAATAAATGGTCATCAAAAATTGGCAAATTTTCAGAAGACAGGAACAAAGCATTAAAAAAAAAGGAAGCAAAAAGCTTTTTGAAAAAAAAACTTTCAGAAAGAATCAAATGCAAGAATGCTTACCAATAGATATATGTTCCAGAGACATGTGCCAAGATAATAAAATAACTGTTCAAATTCTCAGCTACAGTAATGCAGCAGAGTAGTAAAGCTGAAATGTCCTTGTTTCACATGGATCTGAATGCAGACTAGAGTCCAAAAATTTTGGTTACAGCAAAAGCCTATGGTACATGCAAGGTCCTTGGGAACTTTCAATTCATTCCAAAGGACTAACACAAAAATTTTAAATACAGTAGCCCCTCTCCCCTTATCTGCAAGGGATATATTTGAAGGCCACCAGCAGATACCTGAAACTTCAGATAGTACCAAAAGCAATATATACTATATTTCATTATATGTAAAGAAACATAGACAAAGTTTAATTTATCAGTTAGGCACAGTAAGGGGTTAACAATAATAACTAATAATAAAATAGAACAATTATAATATACTGTAATAAAAATTATGTGGTTTCTCTCTCAGAATACCTTATTGTACTGTACTCACCCTTCTGGTGATGACGGGAGATGATAAAATGCCTGTGTGACGAGAGAAGTGAGGTGAATAACGTCAGCACCGTGACTAGCGTTGACTACCATTGATCATCTGACCATACGTCAGGAGGGTCATCTGCTTCCAGACCACTGTAACTGAAAACTACAGACAGTGAAACCTCAGATAAGGGGGGAATACTGCATAAATCTGCCATAAAATCATCCATTAGAGATTGACAGATTTTAAATAAAATGAGTATGAACTCCACAACTGCAAAGCAAGGTCATGGGGTCATAGATCATTCTGCAGTTCTCAGTCTCTTCAGCTGGAGCCTTTTGGAGTCTCCCAAACCTTTCGCTTGACCCACATGAAGTTAAGAGGTGCTGGGGACTCCTAACACTACAGGAATATTGGTTTATTTAAGAGAACACTAGGTTCAACCCCAGGACATGCCACTAAGTCTCTAGGGGATGTTGGGCAAGTCACTCATCCTCTCCAAGCACCAATTTCTTTTGTGTGAAGTAGAGACTGGACAAAATCATTTCGAAAGTCTCTTTAACATACTATGAATCACATTTTGTTCCTTTCCTTTTGGGGTGGGGGGGAAGGTGACACCTTTTTGCTTTTCTTTTCCAAATGCATCACTGTCCAAATTGAAAGCTGTAGAGTTTTATAAACCTTTCATTAAAATGTTATTTATTCAGTCCCTCCAAACATATTTTCTTCTTATCTCCTAGCCGCCCACACGCAAAGATGATTAGAGGGCCCACTCTCCATTATATTTATTTATGTATATATCACTTCAGTCCATAAAGGATTTGAGCCTATCTCATTTCATTAGCATCTTAAAATTTCAAAATTCTCTTGTACAAATACTGTGCATAATCTTATTTTAAGACTAAATCTTTTTCCCAAAAAAACCATGCTTAAAAAAATGTTTACTTGGACTTTTTCTCCATTAAAACAGGAAAGTGACATATGTATAAAGAAGGATGCTAAATGAATATAGATTTGATACTGATGACTTCCAGCCAACTACCGCCCTTTCTCTCCTGGCTTGATGGCTAATCACCAAAATACATTCCAGAGCTGTTCTCTCTCCTCATATACTTCATTTGAGAATGAATTAATTTCTGCTTCAAGTTGTCCCATCTGGGAAAACCTAGATCCCATCAACAACAGCTTGAGAATAGAATTGAGAGGAGTAGAGAGGCAAAAAAGAAGTCTTAAAAATTAAAATAATCTGTCTTCAATCTAAGTCCAGAAAGGAAGCTTTGGCTCTCAGTGTGTCTAAGCAAGGAAGATTCTATCCTGTTTTTTGTATTAAGTTAGCCAAACAGTTCAACAACATTAATCAGTCTTTAGTGAGGAGTACCACATCAAAACTCCACAGTTGACCTCTTCCCACTGGCACAACAAATCCTAGCTGAATTGTTAGGCCAGTTCTGGTCTGACATGCCCCTAATAGACCTGCCATGTTTTCGCTGGAATTTTCTCAAAAATCTATGGGAATTGTATTTTGTAAGGTTTAAAAAACAAGAAGTCCCCAAGTTTTAATTATATGGGCATCTCTATTTATACTGGTATCTATACTCTATATGAAATTTCTTAAATGTATTCTACAATAACATTTTAAATAATGAAGACTGCAGAGTTAAATCTATGAAAATGTTATCTGTGAGTCAGGTCCCAAACCAAAGTGGAACCAAAGTGGAACCCAAAGTGGAACCCATGAATACCACTAATTTGATTCATTTATTTATTCATCAAACACAGCTTACGCCATATCTCTTTTCAGCTATTCTAGGCACTGGGGGGGATCTTACATCATCAGACCCCATGGCAGAAAAATGCTACTGGAAAGGCATAAAACAGTGCCCTGTAGGGGCATCTGGGTGGCTCAGTGGTTGAGCATCTGCCTTTGGCTCAGGTCGTGGTCCCAGGGTCCTGAGATCGAGCCCCACATCGGGCTCCCCACAGGGAACCTGCTTCTCCCTCCACCTATGTCTCTGCCTCTTTCTGTGTATCTCTCATGAATAAATAAATAAAATACTTTAAAAATATATTGCCCTACAAAGCCCATTACAAAGATTCTCATGGCCTGAAAAACCAGAAGTGGGGGTCATAGCTTCTTTACCCTCTAACCAGGCTGGGCCAGAGCAGGCCTTATGACACTTCTGACGCAAAGACAGACAGGTTTAAGAACTCAGGCATCCTCCCAGAGAGATGGCAACATGGATATATAGCTGGGTGGGAGGAAGCTGAGTTTACCTTAGGACAGATAGGACCTCTGGAGATAAAGCCTCCATCAATGTTTGACCCTGACCTACCATGGAATCCAGAAATTGGAAGAAATGAGACACCTCAGGGAAGCCGTTACCAGAATGGAGAAAAACAGAAAGGCAGGAAAGAAGCCCTACAAATGAAAGCACTCCTTCCTCAGCCTGAATCAGGACAAGAGCTCAGGAGCACATGGAGAAGGTGAAACACAAATTCTAATCTAAAGGAAAGAGGAATAGGCTCTAGCCCACATCCCAGAAAAGTCTGTTTGGAACCATGGGAAGGAATGCACATAGGAGGGAAAAATAGAACAGCTCAAGTTGCTGATGCGTGACCAAGAAGTTAAACAGCCTGAGGAACGGATGACAGGAGTGGGTTTCCAAGTGTGGCAGTGATATACTGGAGCACACGGGCTCGCTCAGCTTCAAAGACAAGAAAAGACTCAACTCATTCTGAAGCCAAGTTTTTTTAATTTAGAATTCACAAGTTGCTCTTGTAAAAAAAACCCTGCCCCAGAGTTTCTTCTCTGGCCAGGTCAGACACGTACCCCACGGGCAGCCAGCAGAAGAGAGGAGTTTCAGCAGGTACCAAGGAGTGGCTCAAAAAGTCCAGCCCCTGGAACCTCCAAGGGTAGATGTCTACACTCAAGAGAGGAAAGTAAAAAGCTGGGAGTGAAGGGACTCACCGGTCTGCTGTTTGGGTTGCAAACAAGAAAGATGCTAAAGAGGTAGAAGAGCACAGAGAAGCCAGAAGCAGAAGTCCTAGAGGTACTAGACGCTGGGCAGAGTTAACAGTGGTAGTGAAAGGCAAGGCTTCAAAATATCCCAAAGTCACAGACTCCATGTTAGAGGAGGCGAATGCCCCCCAAAATCTGCAGTGCCCGGCCAGAGCCAGCAAATGAATCTAAGGAAGCATTTGATGACGGTCCCCATAGAACATAATTCTCTAACTAGCTTTGACCCAATTCCTTCCTTCCCTGGGTTTCCAGTAAAGTCATCTGAAACCCTTATAAAGTATAAATTTTAGGGGATCCCTGGGTGGCGCAGCGGTTTGGCGCCTGCCTTTGGCCCAGGGCGCGATCCTGGAGACCCGGGATCGAATCCCACATTGGGCTCCCGGTGCATGGAGCCTGCTTCTCCCTCTGCCTATGTCTCTGCCTCTCTCTCTCTCTCTCTCTCTCTCTCTGTGACTATCATAAATAAATAAAAATTAAAAAAAAAAAAAAAGATGTCATTCAATTTGTTAATTGCTGAGGAGGACAAAAAGGTGGTAGAGCTCACCCAAAGAGCATTTTCAGGATCCAGATTCTCATAAGTATTTGGGACACTGTTAGAACTGGATCACTATGTTAAATATAAAACAGGCTAATGACCAAAAGAGCAATAAGCCTTACTTACCTTTGGGGTTATCTTTTCCATCGAACAGAAATTATTTGCCAAATCTACATGTTAATATGTTACCTCACTAAGTTTGGAAAGGTTAATTAATAGTAATAAGTCGTTTGAACAAAGTATATTCTCCTGCCTCAATGCTCCTTGGGTGGGCTTGCTAAACTATGCCTCCACGTGATGTTAAAAGGACATATCACCCAACTTCTTGTCCTATTTCCAAATTCTAAGTGATCCTTTCCTAACGCCTTGATGCTTAATTTTGTAATAGAGGATGGGCAAATCTCATCAATCACAGAAGCTGGAGAACCTCCCCCTCCTCAAGTTTTTTAAAACGAGAACGTCTGTATAAAATATTGACCTTGGCCTTGACAGATTAGCAAAAAGAATGGTTGTGTGAAGAAAGAAAAGAAATTCAGATAGCAATGGGAAACAGCCAAGCCCTGCTAACCTTGGCCATCTGCCGGCCTGCCAGACCTTAGTATGTCACACTGAAGTCTGGAGTTCAGAAGGGGAAGTCATGCCAGGTGAACAACCCAAGTGCAGATCCCTGGGGATGGAATCTCCAGTTAGAAATCCAAATGCATGCTCTGCAGAAGCAGCCGCTCCTCAGGAAGATGGAGATAAAGACTACTCTTTGAGTGTCACACCAAAGAGAGCTTCAAGGTCCTCCTGGAGAGAGAGTGAGTGACTGAAAGAATTGACACGGCCCTCCAGGAAAGGCCTTCCAGGAAGATGTTGTTGTGCAACTAGGTCTGCACAGAGCCAGGAGTAGTTACCTTGCCTAGAACTCTTCCCTGGGAGAAGAGCCCAGTATCTTAGAGTGAATGTCCACCAAAATCACAACACTGCCCTCCTTTACCCTTTGGCTTTCACACCCTCTACTTGCATGTGATTTTTTTTTTAACTATTTTCTGTAAAAGATGAGCAGAAGATCAGCAAAACACACCTACCCACAAAGGCAGTGTTGTACCCTAGGAACGGGGTTGACAGGGGTATGAAAGTAAGCGGCCGGGTATATAAAACTGGAGAATAAAATCAGATTGGTGTTTC
This sequence comes from Vulpes vulpes, assembly GCF_048418805.1. NCBI lineage: Eukaryota > Metazoa > Chordata > Mammalia > Carnivora > Canidae > Vulpes > Vulpes vulpes. Next base: position 75,140,729 of record NC_132783.1, on the reverse strand, counting down.
AAATTAATTTTACCGAAGTTTTTGCCTAATATCTGTCAGTTCTTGTGTGAAGTTGGGATGGTGGGGGTATGAAAGGTACTTTGAGATCTCCTAAAAGTAAGAAGTGAAACTATAATGAGATACCATTTCACATCCACTCAGGTGCCTATAATCAAAAAAGGAGGGCAGGAGGGGCGACAGTAACAAGTGTGAGGAGGATGTGGAGAAACTGGAACACTTCCACATTGCCAGGGGGGATATAAAATGGTGCAGCCACTCTGTGGCTTCTCGAAAAGTTAAACATAAAATTACCATAGCAATTCCACACCTAGGCATATATCCAAAAGAGCTCTAAACAGGTACTAAAATACATTCCTGTACAGATGTGCTCACAGCAGCACTATTCACAATAGCCGAAAGGTGGAACAGACCAAAGATCCATCAACAGACGAAGAGATCAGCAAATTGTGGCATACATACAGTGGAATGGGATTTTATTCAACCCTAAAAAGGAAGGAAATCTCGATACATGCCACAATGTGGACAAACCTTGAAAACATTATGCTAAGTAGAAAAAGCCATACATGAAAGGTCACAGATTGCACGATTTCATTTATAGGAAATCTCAGGGAAAGGTAAATGCATAGAGATGCAGCACGGACTGGTATTTGTCAGGGGCTGAGGGGAGCAGGGGTGAATAACTAGATAGTAGGCTGGGGTTTTATCTGGAGGCGATGAAAATGATTTGGAAGGAGATAAAGGTGGTGTTTTTATGACATTGTATATGTACTGAATTCCGCTGTATCACCCACTCGAACATAGGGTTTTGTTTTTTTTTTAAGATTTTATTTATTTATTCATGAGACACAGAGAGAGGCAGAGACATAGGCAGAGGGAGAAGGAGGCTCCCTGGGGAGAGCCTGATGCGGGACTCGATCCCAAGACCTCGGGATCACAACCTGAGCCAAAGGCTCAACCACTCAGCCACCCAGGTGTCCCTCAAACATAGGTGATTTTATGTGGAGTTTCATCTCAATAAATGAAAAGAAACAAAATAGCAACAATTATAATAACAGTATTAGGTGTCAAACAGCAAGACCCAAGTTAATACAACAACCTTCAGAATGTGAAAATATTCAGAGTAAACTAGAGTTTGGACAGAAGAGGGAGCAAGAAACACACAGACTTATAGAATTTTATGTGATTAAAAAAAGATTCAGAAAATCCCAGGTTTTTCTCCCCCAGGATCATGTCACACACTTGACACCTCCTTGAATGAATGATCATCTCCTCTAAATATAGAAGAGAATAAAAAACATGTAAAGTCTTCGATACCAAGAAAGAACTATTGAAGACTCACAGAATTTGCAGCACACAGGCTGACCTGAGAGATCATGCAGTCCAACCACCCTTACTGTGCAGATGGGAGAAGCTGCCCTCCCTCCCCCACCCTCCGCACCCCCAGCACCCCCACCACTCCCCATCCCTGCGCTGGGGCCCCTTGGGTCCTGGGCTTCCCACCCCCCAAGCTCCAACTGTGTCCTCTGGGGCCTTACTTGTTTTCTCTTGAATCACATATCTATGGTGTTTCCAGGCCTGCAGCGAATCAGTGTCAGCCACCCCCTCCTCAGCTTTTCAGCATTCACAGCCAACGAAAATCAGGTTAAAAATAACATCTCTGGAGCAGCCTTCAATGGAAAAGCCCCCACCATGCAACCTCGCGTGTGTGAGACGTCAGCACGGGGAGCAGGTGTGCTGCCCGGGTCCGGGGAGGGCCTCGTGCAGGTGCAGCCCCCTGGTCGGCTGGGGTCAGCTCAGCCTTAAGAGGCAGGCCACAGAGGCTGAACTCCTCTCCAGGTGCTCCCTTCCAGATTGTTCCTGCCTGCCCGCACCTCCATACTAGAGGGCTGATTGAGCAATTTTCCCAGAGACCATCCTCTCCTAAGAACAGCTGTCTAAATAACTTTTTTTTTCTTTTTTTTTTTTACCCAACTTCATCTATGTCTTGGAACCTCTTTTTGAACTTGCCGGTGCCTTCCCTCCTTCCCTCCTTCCTACACCAGTTACCGGTATGGCTTACTTCCTTGTGGGGCCTTGGCAGAAAGTGGAGTGTGCAGTAGACACCCTATGGGTATTTCAGCTCAAGGTGATAATGCAGATAAGTAGCAGCAGCAGCCAGAACTAAACCCCAAAGTTTCATACTCCCAACAGGGCTACCACAAACGGCAGGCCAGCGTCCAATACATTGCTCTTTAACTTTGCTACAAGGGGACATTTGTCTTCATTACATTTTCAAATTTTTAGTCCCTCTAATACAACATTCTTATTAAGGATGGATTTATGTTCATGTTTTTGGAGCACCTAATACAGCACAATGTCATGCCAGAAAGGCCTCTCTCTGCTAATTATTTAATTTCAAATAAAATTGGGATTAAGAAGCAGGCTCAGGGTGCCTGGGTGGCTCAGTAGGTTAAGAGTCCTAGGATCGAGCCCCTGCTCAGCAGGGAGTCTGCTTCTCCCTCTCCCCATCCCCCTCCCCCCTGCTCATGCTCTCTCTCTCTCTCTCTCTCTCTCTCTCATTCTCTCTCAAATAAATAAATAATATCTTTTAAAAATATATATATAGGCTCTAGAGTTAGAATATTCATGTTCAGATTTTGGCATCAGTTGTTATCTGTGTGGTCTTAGGCATGATGTTTAACCTCCCTTGCCCTCAGTTTGCTCATCTATAAAATGAACATAACAATAAGCACCTTCCTCTTAAAGCCATTATGACAAAAAAAATGAACTAAAACATTTGAAGTACATATATGAGTTCCTGGCACATTCTAGGAGCTCAGTAAATGTTATATATTGTTATCCTTCTCCAAACGGGGCCCATCAATCACTCTTTAATCATGGAGAAGAACCTGTCCCCAGGCAACAGATCTTCATGTCCTGACCTATCTGCTCTGAACTTTCACAGGGCTAAGAAGGATTCATGTGTTGGAAAGGTCTGATCGATAGCCCTTTCCAGACCTTAGTCCCTCTTCAACAACCCAGAAACCCTCTGCTTGAATATCTCCAGCAACAGGAAACTCACCCCTTCCCCAGGCTGACCATGTCATTTTTGGATGACCCATGGCTTCCAGACCCACTGATCCTACCTCTGTCCCATGGGGTCACCCAGCAGACGATCCCCACCCCCACCCCCGCCTTCTGCATGCTTAGCCTCTCAGACACATAAAGACACAATCATGTTTCCAGACTGAATATCCCTATATTCCTGAACTGTTATTCCAGGGACCTGATTTAACGTCCCCTGGACAAGAAATCCTGCTTGTTATAACCCTTCGGAACCACCCCATACTTACAAGGGAATCTGCCCAACTCCGGGGGTCCAAGCTGGAGGGAAGAATGTAAAGGAGACAAGGGGACCAGGCCTTTTCTTCATTCTTCCACCTGCTAACCCCCATCCCTATCCCTCTACACTTTTGAGGATCTTCAAAGACATGACATTAGTTTCTTTTCGAATAGTTCCTGAGTTGGATGAACTGTCAGTGATCTTTCAGTGGTGCCTTAATTGAGTAATTTATGCTTTCCATGTAATTTTAGGAAAAAAGGAGAGAGAGGAAACAGTGTCCAGTGAGGATTGTGTCAAGCTTCATGCTATTTTCCATGCATTACTTCATTTAAATAAACAACAATCATCAGAGACATTCTAATTATATTCTCTATTTTAAAGATTAGGTAACTGAGACTCAGAAAGGTCTGGCAACTTGCCCTCCATCCCAGAGTGGCTGAGCCCGGATATGAGCTCAGGCAATCCCATGTAAAATTCCTCTTGCTAGACATGTCTTCCAGAGTCATGTGCTCAAGGACTCAGCTGGCGCACAAACCACTCACTCACACTGAGCCTGCCAACCACCAAGCTACCATAGTAATAAAGTACCCCCTAGACTAGGGCTCAGCAAAATATGGTCTATGAGCCAAATCTCCCCACTGACTGTTTTCGTAAATCAAGTTTTATTGGAACACAGCCACACCCACTGTTTCTCATATTGTCTATGGCTGTTTACACACTGCGATGGCACAGTTGAGCAGCTGCTCAGAGACTGTATGGTCTGAAAAAACTAAAATATTTACTAGGTAGCCCTTTACCAAAAAAGCTTATTACTGCTGCCCTCAATCTACATTGTGCTGATAAATACCACATTGCGCCATGGACAATCTTAAAACTAGCATGTGAGAAGAATAGTAGAGTCACAATCCTTTGAAATATTTCTCTCAACAGATATTTCTAAAATACATGTCTACATATTTCCACATTAACCATAATACACTTTTCTAGGATAGGCCATACCACCTCAGAATTATTGTGACATGTGTTTCAAACTCCAAGTTCATTTAGAAATTCCTTGGCACCACAGGACCTGGTGCATGGACAGTGGTTCCCACTTTTCCAGCTTCCGGGGACACTACCTCTCCCATCATGTGCAGTTCTGGCAGGACCTTCAGCCAAGGTGCCCCATCCTCCTCCAAACAAAGACAGGTTTGAGACCCAACAGCCCACCAGGACCCCTGATTCCATAATTTTGCAACTTGAATATAATGACTCATGGACAGAAATTCAGTGAGACCTTCTTTGTACACAGCAGAGCCCTTCTGAGACTATTGATTCCTGTTGCTCTACAAATTGTCCTTTCCAAACCTAGTACTTCACCTTTTCCTTCAGTCTTGTAAATTCCTTTTTACAGGAAATTTTTTTTTTACAGAACTGGCCAGATCAGTTTCTAATAAGCAGATGCAACTGATACAGTGATCCATAAAACCTAAGGAATTTTATTCCTTCAGAACAAAATAGGATTAGGGAAGGATTCTGGATTGGGTCTATAAAACCCTAGTTGTTTTTTTTAATTCAATGTTTTAATCCAAAAGATATTTAAAAATTGCAATATCATCTCTCAGATTTTTTAACTAGTCCTGGTGGTTAAGGTACAGTGAGTTCCTATTACTAATGTAATTTTACTTCTCTAGGACAAGTAGCTGATTTCTTTGCAACAACATGGAAACTCTAGTATTGGGCATCATTAGATTACATCCCCATGACTTCCAGCTTGAAGACTTTTGTCAGTTTGTGAGAGCAAAGGTACAGGTGAGGTTTTTTAATACCTTCAATTGCCAAGAGAGCAAAGCACAGCTCACCATTTTGATCCCTGACACTCAGCACGGTGGGTGATCAATCCAAACAAGCATGAAGACTCAGAGCTTCAGCAGGTGCCCCCACAGCCACTGGTCTCAACACCAAAAGGTCTGCCAGGTAGTGAGAAGGCAATGGGCACCCAGAGGACAAAGAAAATGAAAAATATTCCCACGGGAAAAGAACCATAGGATAGGACTCTCAAGGTCATTTAGTCCAGCAACTATGTGATAAAGGAATCCCCTTCAGAAAACACCCTCGGGGCAACTGGGTGGCTCAGTCTGTTGAGCCTCAGACTCTTGATTTCAGCCCAGGTCACCATCTCAGGGTCATGGGATCGAACCCTGCGGTGGGCTCCCCACTTAGCACGGAATCTGCTTGCCCCTCTTTTTCCCCCTCTGCCCCTCCCCTGTCCCCTGAGCTTGCGCGCTCTCTCTCTCTCTCTCCCTCTCTCTCTCAAATAAATAAATAAATAAATAAATAAATCTTTTTTAAAAATTAGGAAACACCCTGAAAAATGGATGCCATTAGAGATATCTAGTTGAATACCATCAGTGATGGTGAACTCATTACCTTTCAGGCAGCCTGTTACATTTTCAGGCCGCTCTAATTGTTAGAAACCTCTAACAACTCTGACTTAGATGAAACCACACAAAACCAGGCTGCCCCCTCTTCCCGTGGCTATCCTTCACATCTATCTTGATCACTGTTAACACGTCCCACTTAAATCTTTTCAACTCCTAACCTAACATCGCAGATACTTCAAGTCATTTTTCATGTGGCATGGATTTGACCTTTACTTCCCTGACTGCAGGGGTCAATCAGGTCCTAGCAGGAAAAAGCTGACACACTCAAAGTTAAAAACTTGAGGACACTTGAATAAGGGTCGTTTACAAAAATATGAACAGAGTGTAGGGAACTAAAAGAGATTCGGTAATACCCCAGGGGTGTTACCCACTTTAGGTTTGAAGAAAGAAGCAAAGCAGTCAGCGGAGTCTGGAGACAGTGCAAACTAGACAAAGAGGTTGGCTGGCAGGAGCTGTGACCTTCGGTTAGAGATGGTGCCCTCAGGAAAATGAGCCAGTGGAATAAATAACCCTTTCTCACACTTCTTCACTCTCATCTCCTGCCAGAGCTTTCCATTGGCCAAATGCAATGGGAAGCTTGAGGGAAAGGTTGCCAATCAATGCAATTTATACAAGTTAGACTCCTGGGGCACAGAACAGAGTGGTGGGTGGATCAGAGGGACAAACAAAATACTTAGCACAGAGGACACGTCATGTCTTGCCTGCCTAGTGTGCATTCACTTTTATTCTGGTAACAGTACCTCAGGGTTTTTTCTGAGGAACCACTCCCCTGCCCCCACCCTCCCACCATGTGATTTAAGCCCGTTTGATTGCACCTGTGACACCACAACCCTCTGATCACAGCGATTGGCTCCAAGATAAACACATAATCCAACCAGAGACAGTAAGAAACAACCTCTCTACCAAGGAAGAGGCACGTTCTCCTTACTCGTCACTGGAGGATATTAGCCTGGAGCTACTGGCAGCCACACTGCCCCCCAAGCGAAGGCCCTGAAGGTCAATTCACTGGAAAGCAGAGCCAAGGGAAAGACTCCACCCTGATAACACTGTTTGAGTTCCTGGGTCCCATTGTGCCTGAAATCTAAATGCTCCACTCCAGCCTGAAATTTAGATGGCATTGAAAAGATACAAGACTGAAGTATAAAGAGCAATGGTGGGGCATCACCTTCTAGCTGGACAACTTAGGAAAAACACTTAATTTGATGACCCTTATACCCCTTGACTTTAAAACAGGAAATTCTAATGCCCTCCCAGGCTTACTGGGAGCACCAAACAAGATCACATAGCTAAAGGTCCCTTGTAAACTGTTAGGCGTTGTACAAATGTCACAGATGCTTCTTCAGGTCATCCCCACCTTCAGATGTACCACCCTCGGGACCTCGGTAACACACTGTTCCATAGTCAGGGGCACACAACATTCTAAAATTACTTCCAAAGCTGAGTAATGACATACTGCATAGCAGCTGTCAAGAGCAGTAGCAATTTCAACATTGCCAGATAGGGAAAAAAAAAAAAAGAAGAAGAAGAAGAAGAAGAAAGAAAAGAAAAGAAAAAAGAAATTGACAAAATTGGCTTTATTTTAGAGACAGACTGGAATCAGCAACTAAGAAACAGAATGAGAAAAATTCTGCTGAATTAAAAACTATGTCTAAGACAACGTCAGGACAGAGGAAGATCAGAATCAGGGAAAACTAAGGAGAAATGGCCCACGCTTCGGGGCATCATGATTCAAGCTGTGGTGGTCACAGCTGGGTAGCAAAGGAGTCAAAATCAGAAACCACGGAGCAGATGAGATGGAGTGCTTCCCTGAGGACAGAAAACCATTGAAAGGAAAAGCCCATACGTTACACCCATGAAATACTGGGAAAGAATAAAGGCAAAAAAGGCCAGCAAATGGGGCAGTGAACCTAGGCCAGAAAAGCAGAAAGATATCAAGGATCTCACAGCTGAAGCCACCCCCAGTGGTAAGCAGGGAATCTGAGAGCACTTTGCCGAGTGGCTAAACCCCATGTGGAAATTTCAAAACTGGAATGGGAAAAATCCAAAGCACAGCTAGGAAAATGTCTTACCACAGAGGCAGAAGAGAAAACCATATGTGCAAATGCTTCAATATGCTCGTCAGTATTTCTTGCCTCACAGATACGAATACCAGGCTTGGATGAAGTGCTTGGCTCTTTGCTAGTCCAGTAACCCGGTTGTACTATAGACCAAAATCAAAGAGCAAAGGAAAAATTGGCTTGAATTTATAGCCAATATGACAAGTGCACTATAGACTTCCAAGGGGCTAAAAACTGAAAGAAGGGTTTGGTAAAGTATAAAGGAAAATAAAATTTTTCTTGTCCAACTGAAGAAAAAATACATTTCTTACAAAGTGCTCAAAAAGAAATGATTTCAAAAAAATGATTTTCAGCATCTGCTATAGCAAAGGACTGTGCTGAGTGCTACGTAGCACAGGAGATGAAAGCCATACAGTCTTTCCCCCCGCACAGATAATAGCCCAGTTGGGAAGGAAAATCCCAGCAGAAGAGAATGTAGAATGGATTACTGCAGGTGGCACAGACCAGCTTCGGTGGCTGTAGAGCTGGTGTCTGCCCAATGAAAATCACAAAAGACAGCTCATGTGAGTTTTCCTGCCTTATTTCAGTGGAGAAGTGGAGGAAGTGACTAAACACAGCATCACCATGTCCAGCCACTTGAGTCCTCCTTCTTCCCACAATCCCCATGAGCTGCTGTCATCTCTTGCTTGGACTACCCAGATGACCTGCTTATCCCCATTCTCTCTTCCTATAATCCGTCCTCCACCCAGTAGCCAGAGCAATGTTTTTATTTTTTTAAGATTGTATTTATTTATTCATGAGAGACACACAGAGAGAGGCAGAGACACAGGCAGAGGGAGAAGCAGGCTCCCTGCAGGGAGCCTAATGCAGGACTCCATCCTGGGATTCCGGGATCATGACCTGAGCCAAAGGCAGATGCTCAACCACTGAGCCACCCAGGTGCCCCAGAGCAATGTTTTTAAATGCAAACTAAATCAAAGCCCTTCCAAAGCTGCCAAGACTAAAATGCAATATCGACTCCTCCAAGACCCTGTACCTGCCAGCCTCTGAGCACTCCTCCAGGTCCATTTCATGCCACTCTCCACCTCACTCAGCATACTCTAACCTCACCAACCCTCATTCAGGTCTGTAAATGCCCCACACTCCCTACCACCCAAAGATTTCAGCATATGCTGTTCTCTGTCTGCAACACTCTTCCCTCTGACTCTTCACGTTAACTCATATTTAGCTTTCAAGTCTTAGTGTAAAAGTCACTTCCAAAGAAAACAAGTCTTTCTGAACCCCCAATAAAAATTAGGTCCCAGAGCATCCTATACTTTTCTTTATGGTAGTAGGTAATTATATATTTATTCTATGTTCATTTCATATCTGACTCCCCATAATGCTAAGCAAGCACAACACATCTGCTTGGTCCCCACAGCACCCCCATCTCCTAGTCTAGCAGGAGATAGGAAGATATTCAATGAATGAAGGAAGACACATGTTATACAAAAATAGAAATTATGTCCCCTTTCTTCAAACTGTTTTCAATCCAATAGACACAAAACAACAGGAAGCAGAATAAAACAGATGAAAATCACAGAGGAACACATTATTTGGTAAATCCATAAGCAGTAATGGGCAGTCAGTGTGATTTACAAAATAGAAATACTAAATAAAGAAAAGGTATTCTTTTATCTTCCAGGGAATCACCATGGAGTCAATGGTAATCACAATTCTCTAAAAAGAGAGGCAAGAATCAGGAAAAATGAAAAGAAACAAACAAAACCCACCCACCTGTCCATAGAAGGGGACAGAAGAATCTCCCCTTACTAACCCAAGATCAGCATCGAAGCCCACAGAGCCCCCTGCTCCAGGGGCACTGCCACTGTGCTGGCTGCCAATTCAAGTTTCAAATCTGTACCACCTGAGCAGTGCAGAAATCTGGGAGAAGAAACTAACCCCCCAGCGGGTCCCACTCGGAGATTAAAAAAAAAAAAAGTGGGAAGGCATCACTCCTCCACTTACAAAAAGAAACAAGCTGGACAAACTGCACACTAACTTTCACAAATCCTTCAGAAAACCGAGGTCACAGAGTCAACAACTAACCGCAAATCTGAGAAAGACAGGCACCCACAGGGAGAAACAGGATCCAGGCCTTCACTGAGAGGGGACAGATTTCTCAGACATCTTATAAGGCATCAGGAAGAATTTTGCTAGGAATTTTTAACAAATTGCTAAAGGCTAAATGTAGGCCCGCCACAGGCTGCAGTAATAGGGGAAGCTGGGTGAAGGGTACACGGGAGCTTCTTGTACTATCTTTACAACTCTTCTGTAAGTCTAAAATTATTTAAAACAAAAACCAGGGGATCCCTGGGTGGCTCAGCGGTTTAGCACCCGCCTTTGGCTCAGGGTGTGATCCTGGAGTCCCGGGATCAAGTCCCACATCGGGCTCCCTGCGTGGAGCCTGCTTCTCCCTCTGCCTCTCTCTCTCTCTTTCTCTCTCATGAATGAATAAATAAAATCTTAAAAAAAAAAAAAAAAAAAAAAAGTTCAGGGCTCATAAGCACCTTTGAATGAGGATAGAGGCAAACAAAAACATCCCATGGGAGACTTCTCATTCCCAGGCCTGCATGGGACTCTCAAAAGAGACAATGCCCTGGGGTCTGAGTGGCTCCATCATATAAGCATCTAACTCTTGATTTGGGCTCAGGTCTGGGTCTCAAGGTTATGAGATCGAGCCTCATGTCAGACTCCATGCTGAGCACAGAGTCTGCTTAGGATTCTCTCTCTCCTTCTCCCCTATTCCAATTCCCCCTCTCTTAAAAAGAAAAAAAAAAAAAAAGACAATGCCCACAAATATGAGCTTGCTCACAAAAAATATGAAAATTCTAGTGACTAAATCTGTCCACAGACCCAAGTAGAAGTTTTCATACCTGAGAAACTATAAATTTGTTTTGAATTTCTAGAAATCAAAACAGGTTCAGTTCATATGAATAAAAATAAATCCAGATGGAAGGTAGAGGATGCATGGAGTAGGAGGAAAGAAAACGCCAGAACGTGAGATGGTAAATTTAAGTAAGAATTGACTGTAAAAATAATAAGGCTGCGGCAAGGGGTACATGGGTACTCTTGGTAGTTTCCACTCAATTTTACTGTGAAACTAAAACCACTCTAAAAACCAAAGTTTTTATTTTTATTTTTTATTTTTTTTAATTTTTTTTAAAGACTTTATTCATCTATTCATGGAGAGGCACAGAGAGAGAGAGGCAGAGACACAGGCAGAGGGAGAAGCAGGCTCCATGCAGGAAGCCCCATGTGGGACTCGATCCCAGGACCCTAGGATCATGACCCAAGCCAAAGGCAGACGCTCAACCACTGAGCCACCCAGGTGCCCCAGTTTATTATTTTTTTAAATAAGTAAATAATGATGATAACTTTTTTGCACTGGAAAACAAAATGGAAGTAAAACGCTATAAAAATAGCACAGAAGATGTAAAAGCTGCTCAAAGGCAGACAATGGGAGGGATATTTGAAGGAAGTTAAAGCATTCTAAAAATACTTTCTTCCCCTTGTTCAAGAGGAAGAAAGGCTTGCTGATTTACTTTCGACTTTGTTTAAAAATATATGATTAAGTAATAACATTTTCAAAATCTGGTTGCAGTTGAAGATGGCAACAGAAGAGGATCCTGAACTCACCTCCTCCCACAAACACACCAAATCTACAGCTGCTTAAGGATGAACTTCCTGGGGGGGGCGGGGGGGGGGGGCAGGACACAAAACCTCAACACTGCTTGAGGCAACCGCTCTGCATCCAAGCCCTAGCAGAGGCTGGGACACAGCATCACCCCGGACCCCATCCCAGGCCCAGACAACGACAGTGGGGGGCGGGGGTGCTCACGATCAGAGCTTCTCCCTGGAGGAACCAACAGCTTGAACCCCATACGAGTCTCCCCCAACTTTTAAGACCTGCGCCTGAGAGAGGAGCCCCTAAGACACATAGCTTCGAAAAGCAGCCGGGCTGGTGTCCACAGACCCACAAGCCAGGAGGAGCAGAGGGCTCGGCCCGGCCTTGCCTGCCGGCACCGCAGCCCCCGGACGCCCGCCCTGGCCTTGCGGGCTGAGCGCCTTTGCAGCCCAGGACAGGCACCTGCCGCGACGCCCTGGGCCGGCGCCCTCCGGGAGCTGCAGAGACCAGCGCCCCCGCGCCCCGGGCAACCTTCACAGGTATCGGGGCCCCCTTTCGCTCCTGCTGTCCTGGTGCCTGCGGCTGCTGCGCAGAGGGGGCCGATCCCCTGACTTTGCTGCGGTTCCCCGATGGCTGGTAAACCGGGGAGAGGGCAGCCCGGGTGGCTCAGCGGTTTAGCGCCGCCTGCAGCCCAGGGCCTGATCCTGGAGACCCGGGATCGAGTCCCACGTCGGGCTCCCTGCATGGAGCCTGCTTCTCCCTCTGCCTGTGTCTCTGCCTCTCTCTGTGTCTCTCATGAATAAATAAATAAAATATCTAAAATAAATAAATAAATAAATAAATAAATAAATAAATAAATAAATAAAATTTAAAACAACAAATAAACAAACCGGGGTTACCCACTGGGGCCGGGACCTCGCTCAGCCACGGGCAGCCGCCCTGGAGGCTCCAGCCACCTCCCCCAGAGCGCAGACCCCCAAACAGAGGAACAGTCTTTCTGTATTTGTTAACATCAGGGACAGGCTGGAGAATGGGAGTTTTGTGGGGTTGTGTTGTGTGTGTGTTTTTTTAATTTGTAATTCTTATCTTGGAGTTAGTCCTAAATTTACTTCAAGGAAGTAAACACGAGCATTTTCAAGATTTTAGCTATAAAATATTCATGACATCTTAGAAGTAGAATTAAACATGAATTTTTTTTCTCTTCTCGCTTATCTACATGTTCTATAAAAACATGAATTACTTTGGAATTTTAATGAGAGGTTTTTAATATTGAAAATGGACTTGGGTGTTTTTTTTTATTTAAATGTAATTAATGAACATATAGTGTATTATTAGTGTCAGAGGTACAATTTAGTGAGTCATCAATTGTACATAACACCCATTAAGCTCATTCCATCAAGGGCCCTTCTTAATGCCCCTCACCCACTACTGCATCCCCCACCTTTCTCTCCTCTAGCAACACTCAGTTTGTTTCCTTTTTTTTTTTTTTCAGTTTGTTTCCTATACTTAAGAGTCTTATGGTTTGCCTCCCTCTCTGTTTTCATCTTATTTTATTTTTCCTTCTCTCCCCCTATGCTCATCTGTTTTGTTCCTCAAATTCCACATGAGTAAAATCATATGATAATTGTCTTCTTCTGATTGAGTTATTTTGTTCAGCATAATATCCTCCTCTTTCCATGTCATTGCAAATGGTAAGATTTCATTTTTTTTAAGATTTAATTTTTTGATGGCTAGTATTCCATTATATATATACATATATATCACATCTTCTTTTTCCATTCATTTTTTGATGACTGAGCAATATTCCATTGTGTGTGTGTGTGTGCATATCTCATATCATCTTCATCCATTCATCTGTCGATGAACATCTGGGCTCTTTCCATATTTTGACGATTGTGGGCATTGCTACTGTAAACATTGGGGTGCAGATGCCCCTTTGGATTACTATGTTTATATCATTTAGGTAAATACTAATAGTGCAATTGCTGGGTCATAGGGTAGTTCTATTTTTAACTTTTTGAAGGACTTCCATACTGATTTCCAGAGTGGCTGCACCAGCTTGCATTCCCACCAGGGATGTAGGAGAGTTCCCCTGTCAGAAATGGTTAATAAGTATCATTAACCATCCTTTCATTCTACCATTCTACCATAGAATGTTCTACCATTCTATGATGCTACAAAAAGCAAAGATTAGATTTTAGGTTATATTAAGTCTCAAGCTAACGAAAGCAAGCTTGTTGAAAATATTGGAGATTGACATTTTGAAAGCTATTGGATACTATCGTCATTATTATCTTATTATCCTGTGTTGCCTACAATAAAGATAAGTCACTAACGATATCCCACCCTCCCCTGGCTGCTTTTTGATCCTCATCTCTCAAGTTTCACCCCCTTCAAAAAATGTTCCCTCCCCCAGGAGTATGATTTTCATGCCCGTCTTCTGGACCTCCTAGAAGGCCCTTAACCACATTGGATGTGCTGTCTTACCTGCTTCCAAATTAGACTAAAAGATCTCTGAGAATTAGAGGCTAATTATTAATAGACTTTTTATTCTCAGGTCCTGGCACAGTATGTTTGTGAATGAAACACTCCTCAAGAATCAGCAGAAGGTTAACTATTTCTTAATAAAATTCTGCACGATTCTAGCATATGGGATTTTTTCCCCCCCACCAAGCAGTTCTTCAAACACCAGCTGAGTGTTCTACAATTCAATTCAGTTCTGACACTACCTACTTGGAAATAGCATCAAATCCTACAGGTTAGGAGCTCAGTCATGCAAGCCTGCCCTCCTCCCCTACTTCAGATCCAGTGGAAAGTCCAGGTTGTTACCTGTGCTTCAGATTAACTAGCTATAGATTGGAGATTCTGACCCCCTCCTTGGGCTTACTTTGCTAGAGCAGCTCACAGAACTCAAAGAAACACTTACTAGATTACCTATTTATTATCAAAGGATATAATTTAGGAATAGTCAGATGGAAGAGATACATAGGGCAAAGTATGTGAAAAGAGCCCATTTTCCATGCTCTCTCCAAGCATGCCACTGTCTGCAAATCTCTACGTGTTCACCAACCTGAAAGCTCTCCAAACCCCATCCTTATAGGTTTTTATGGAGACTTCATTGTATAGGAATAATTGATTAAATCATTGGCTATTGGTGATTGAACTCAATCTCCAGCTCCACCCTTGGCCAGGAAGGGCTCAAGGCTGAAGGTTCTAACCCTCTCATCACCCAGTTGGCTCCTCTGGCAACCGGATTCTGTCCTTAGAAGCTTTCCAAAGTTGGCCTGTTGACATAACAAAGGACACCTTTATTCCTCACATCACTGGAAATTCAAACGGTTTTAGAAGGCCTGTGCAGGAACAGAGGAAGACCAAAAATATTTCATATTATAATTACCATTACCATAAACAACATAAATTGAATGTTTTTAAGTCTTCATGATCAAGTTTTTAAAGCTCTTCTAAATTTCAGATCCTTTCTAAATGAATTTTGCCCAAATTAAGAGAAAGTTTATTGACATTTTCTGAGCACTCTGCAAATTCTAAGAAGGTGTGCAGTCACTATGGTTTTTTACCTGACCATAATATGGCTTAATATTGTTTTGAAAGATTTATCCGTATCTGCCCTAGTTGCATTCATTGTGCTAAGAAAAATACCCTCCATGAATTCTCTGTTTCCAAAGTTAATTTGGCAAACATCTGTTACAAGAAAATGGTCCAGATGGTTTTTGACATGTAGTGATAATAAATAAGTGGTCCTTTTCACATATTGCATGGTGTTAGCCATAGCTTTCTATTAAAGGGATGTGTTTCTTAACGGGGGGGAAGTCACTTAAACTCACGGCCACCCAAGGCACATGGAAACATATGTAACTCGTGTGTCTGAATGCCAGTCCACTCTTTATAGATTCAAATGGGGTCACATTACCAGAAATATCTCATATGTTGCTGACCCATGACTCTTTCTGGTATTTCAGTATCACTTAGCAGGTGCTTTACTCATATTATCTTAATCTTTTTTTTTTGAGATTTTATTTATTTATTCACAAGAGACACAGAGAGAGGCAGAGACATAGGCAGAGGGAGAAGAAGCAGGCTCCATGCATGGACCCTGATGTGGGACTTGATCCCGGGACTCCAGGATCACACTGTGAGCCCAAGGCAGACGCTCAACCGCTGAGCCACCCAGGCGTCCCACATTATCTTAATCTTGTCAACAATCCTAAGTGGCCGGTATTATCATCTCTATTTCTAAATCAATAGCCCAAGGTTATCAGTAAGTAGTAGAGCACCTGACACCAAACCTGTGTTCCTAACAGCCACACACTCTACATGCCAGCAGTTTCTGGGCATCCCCTACTGGTTGCATTCCCAGGGACATGCTCCTGGGTGACATTTATCTTCCAGAGCTTCTTCACCTTCAGAGTAGCACAAGAGCATCTGGCCTTACCTCTGAAGCCCAGTGGCAGTGCCCTCCCCTCAGGCGGAGCAGCATATTTATGCCCACCCCCGAGCTCTCCAGCTTAGAGCAGGAGTGCAGAGAACTCATCTCTCACCCAGGCCAGCATCCCTCTTTCCATCCAAATGGCAGCTTAGTCCAGTATCTCACAGAGAACCTTCGGAAACCCCATCTCTGCCTGAGATCCCTCTCTCAACACTGGACCAGACAACTAAATCTGAGACAGATACTCTGCATTGCCCTCCTCGGGGTGGTTTTTAATCCTCCTTTTGCCAAGACCCATTAATAACCTGATTACTACACACCAAGCTGGGTTAAAAGGCAGACAGGATATCACAGGAAATGTAACCAGATAGAGAATTCTGTATTTACCAAAACTCCTTCTGTGAAGTGTGGCATGGGGCTGGAGGGAATACCTTACTATGTAACTTAGAGACCGTAAGATCCCACAGGGGCATGTAAAGGTGGTCGCTAAGCTGGTGTTAGGAAGAGGGACCTAGATAGCCTCTGAGTGGGATTTATGGAAGAGGAGTGAGTCTCAGGCTAGCACAGAAGTGCTCTTGAGAACAGTGAAGAGGCTGAGGGGCCTGTCTCCCTCCCACAGAGTATTTAACCTTTTCCCAGATGAAGAGATTTTTTTTAAGATTTTATTTATTCATGAGAGACAGAGAGGCAGAGACATAGGCAGAGGGAGAAGCAAGCTCCATGCAGGGAGCCTGATGTGAGACTCGATCCCAGGACCCCGGGATCATGACCTGAGCCAAAGGCAGACGCTCAACCGCTGAGCCTACCCCCAAAATAAAGAGATCCTGAATAAATACTCAAGGAACATGAGTTTGAAAAGGCACCAAACTGAGAGCCTGGGAATGCCATACGAGCCTGCCCTATAGTTTCTAGCAGTAGGTATGGCCAGGGCTGCTGCCATAATTCCTACCTTCCATATACCTTTCTTGAAATTTTAAATTTTTCTAAATTTGACTATTTTTTTTCTTTCAATATTTATAGCACCTGCTTTTTTTTTTTTAAAGATTTTATTTATTTATTCATGAGAGACACAGAGTGAGAGGCAGAGAGACACAGGCAGAGGGAGAAGCAGGCTCCATGCAGGGAGCCTGAGGTGGGACTCGATCCCGGGTCCCCAGGATCAGGCCCTGGGCCAAAGGTGGTGCTAAACCGCTGAGCCACCGGGCTGCCCTAGCACCTGCTTTAAACAGAGCCTTAGGCTATTGTTGTGAGAACACAAGAAAAACATCAGAGTCCAGGAAGCTTTAAGTGAAGAAATGAAACTATTACAAAAACACTGAAGTGACCTAAGTGCTTAACTTAAATAACATTAAATAACACTAGTGAGCACTTAGTCTGTCTGACATTGTGCGGAGTGCTTGATATGCACTATCTCATTTAATACACACACACACGCACAATACTTTGTGCATAGGTATGAGTATGATCTCCATCTTCAGGCATAAAGATATTAAATAATTCGCCTGACATCCTCCAGCTAAGAAATGGCAGAGCCACCGTAAATGAGCATGTGAAGGAGATCTACCAGGAATGTTTGGGCAGATCTCAGCTTGGGACTGAGAATACCAGAGAGCTGCTGAACAAGAAGGGGCAGGAGAGGGATGGGGCCCCTGGATGGCTCAGTGGGTTTAGTGTCTGCCTTTGGCTCAGGCCATGGTCTTAGGGATCCAGCCCCATCAGTAGGTTTAGTGTCTGCCTTTGTCTCAGGCCATGATCTTAGGGATCCAGCTCCCTGCTTCAGTGGGGAATCTGCTTCTCCTT
The DNA here is from genome assembly GCF_048418805.1 of Vulpes vulpes. Lineage (NCBI taxonomy): Eukaryota > Metazoa > Chordata > Mammalia > Carnivora > Canidae > Vulpes > Vulpes vulpes. Next base: position 75,123,016 of record NC_132783.1, on the reverse strand, counting down.
CTCCCTCTGCCCCTCCCCCTGCTTTCTCTCTCTCTCTCTCTAATAAATAAATAAAATCTTTATCTAAAAAAAAAAAAAAAAAAAAAAAAAGGAGTGAAACGCGGCCAGGAGGGCAAGGCATGCAGCAGAAACAGCTTGCATAAAGGTGGAGGTGTCCTGATAAAGCCCCAGAGTCCAACTCTGGTGGGCCTGACAATCTAGCCTACCACCTGTTTTAGTATAGCTTAGTTTTGCAAACTGAGAATGGCTTTTGCCTTTTTTAATGGTTGAGGTGGAGGGAAAAGATCAAAACAAGAATCATATTTTGTGTTGAAGAAGTCTCACGAAATTCAAATTTTAGTGTCCAAAACTTTCAACATCTGAAAGCTTTATGGCACACGGATACCCCCATTCATTTACATATCATCCAAAGGACAATGGCAGAGTGGAGTGTTGGCAACAGAGAATGTGGCCCCAAAACCTAAGATATGTATTTCTCACCCATTATGGAAAAAAACTGGCCAACCCCTGGGTCAGAGCAGAGACCCTTCTCAAACAGGAGACAGAGAGGAAATTTTACAAGAGAATATAAAAAAGTAGATTTTTCATAAAGTTAAACGTATTCAATTTAAAGAAAAACCCTTTATCCTAAGATGACATCCTTCCTGCTTTTTCGTCAGAGCAAAAAGATGTCCTTTCTTTTACCCAGTGATAGTGAGTGACAGTTTGGTTCTGTTTAATCTCTTCATCTACACTGGTTGATGTGGATGGAAGGAGCAATATCTTCTCTCCTGTCTCTCGCCTTTTCCTCAGCTTCTTTTTTTGGCATCCATCATTCCACTCACCCTTTCTCGTTCTCCCCAGCTCCAACACAGCCCATCTTCTGCAAAGTTAGTGACCTCAAAAAAAATTCACACTCCACAGAAATAGCAAAGGGGAGATATTACTGGTTATCTGCCATCTGTGTTGAAAGGTAAATGTCTAGTTTCATGTGATTAAGTCCCAAGCAGTTCCATTGCTTTATAGCCAGTTTTTCTCCACAAAAGAAGCCACTTCTGTATCTTATCATCAGAGCACAGAGCTCAGTACCTCTCCCATGAGGCAGGTGCTTAATGAATGTCTGTGCTTAGTTTTTAGGAGTTGATTCTAAAAGTATCAGTTTCAGACTGTTGAGGGATCCTGCTGAAAGTCTCTGCCAAAGCAGACAGAATGATTGCCTCCCAAAATCAAGCCAGATACACATTCCTGGGTAAAATGAGAATTCTTAAAGTGTATGTATTTTTTAAAAATGTAGCTTGGGCAGCTCCGGTGGCACAGTGGTTTAGTGCCGCCTGCAGCCCAGGGCATGATCCTGGAGACCCAGGATCGAGTCCCACGTTGGGCTCCCTGCATGGAGCCTGCTTCTCCCTCTGCCTGTGTCTCTGCCTCTCTCTCTCTCTCTCTCTCTCTCTCTGTGCCTCTATGAATGAATAATTTTTTTTAAATCTTTAAAAAAATATATAAATAAATAAATGATGTAACTTTTTTTTTTTTTAAGATTTTCCTTATTTATTCATGAGAGACACAGAGAGAGAGAGACAGAGACATAGGCCGACAGAGAAGCAGGCTCCCTGCAGGGAGCCCAATGCATAACTTGATCCCAGGACCCCAGAATCACATCCTGAGCCAAAGGCAGACACTTAACAACTGAGCTACCCAGGTGCCCATGTCGTAGCTTTTTTAAAAAACTTTCTGTTTTTTAAACAGAAAAGTAATATATGGAGTAATATATGGAGAAGAGCACAGGCCATAGGCTACAACTCAATGAAACTTCACAGATGAAACATGCCCTGTAACCAACATCCAGGACATTTCCAGCCCCTAGAATCCCTTTCTGCTCCATTCCAGGCACTACCCGACAAAGGGTTAAAAAGCTATCCTGACTGCCAACAGCATAGATAAGTTTTGCCTTTTTGTACTTTCTGTACAGAAAGTTTTTGTATTTTCTGTAAATGGAATCATGTAGCCTATACTCTTTTGTGTCAGGCTTCTTTCACTCCAGTGACGGGGGAGGCAGATGTGGGAATAGATGGTCTGTCCTCACAGGAAGGAGTATTTTATCACCTATACTGCTTCAAATGATAGCACATGGTGGCAGTGAAAAAATGAAACTGAGGGACATCTGAGTGGCTCAGTCAGTTAAGCATCTGACTCTTGATTTCAACTCAGGTCATGATCTCAGGGTCATGAGATGGAACCCCATGCCCCCATGCAGCTCTGCACTCAGCAGGGAGCCTACTTGAGATTTTCTCTCTCCCTCTACCCCTACCCCCCACACTTAAAAAAAAAATTTTTTTTAAAAACTGATTTTTGTCCAGTTGTATTTTTGTTTTTAAATTCTCTACAGCCACTGCACATTCTTATTGTCTACACCTGGGGTGAACTCCTTCTGCCACCCACTTGTACAAGTACACCACCGTTTAACTTACATTACTTTTAGAAGATGTATTTATATGGTTGTGTGTAGCTGTCAATCATTCATTTTCATTGCTGCATACAATTTCATTGAGCGACTATACTACCAAAGTCTTTATTCATCTTTTTTCCCAGGAGCACGTCGGGCTCCTTGGACTTCTAGAGCTGTGTGACTGGGGCACACTCCAGCCCAGCAGGCCATCTTTCTGGAGTTAGAAGTTGTTAGCCCTGCACTACTCCTGCCTAGAGGGAAAGGTCATCTAAGATAGACCCCCTTGGGATCCCTGGGTGGCGCAGTGGTTTGGCGCCTGCCTTTGGCCCAGGGCGCGATCCTGGAGACCCGGGATCGAATCCCACATCAGGCTCCCAGTGCATGGAGCCTGCTTCTCCCTCTGCCTGTGTCTCTGCCTCTCTCTCTCTCTCTCTCTCTCTCTCTCTCTGTGACTATCATAAATAAATAAAAATTAAAAAAAAATAAGATAGACCCCCTTGTTGCCCTATGCTCATGGGATACCCAGGGTCTCTGTGAGTGTCATGTCTCCCAAGTGAGCTTCCTTACTCATTTATTTATGATAGGCATTTAGGTAACTTCTACTGTGAAACTATTATGAATAGTGTGGCTTTGAATATTTTTGTGTGTCCTTTGGTGAAAATATGAGTGTATTTCTGCTGGATAAACACCTAGGAGCAGACCTTCTGGGTCAGAGGGTATACATATGGTTAGCTTTGATATGCTGCCAAAGAGCTCGCCAAATGTTTGTACCAATTTACCCTCCTGCCAGTAGGTGTGAGCACTCCTGCTGCCCCTCATCCTTGCCACCACTCGGCATTTCTGTCTTTTCATTTTGATCATCCCAGAAAGTGTGTTGTGTATATCCAAACTTATGAAATATCAAGGAATACTTAGAAGACTGGGGATACTGATCTATTCAGAAGAGATCCACAAGAGAAAGGAAAATATCAAATTCATACAGACATAAGAAAGTCTAAAAGATCAACTCTATGTTAAGAGAAAATGGCCATCAGAAATAGGGAGACCTTTGGAAATAAGTGATGCTAATTTAACAAATATTTAACAAATATAACAAATATTGAAGACATGTTGTTATGTACTGAATTGTTCTCCACTGCCCCCCCCCCCCATATTTCATATGCTTAACATTCTGGCCCAAATATGGTTACACATGACTTCCATGGGCATCAACAAGCTTGAACCACAAAAGAAAACTAATGATGAAAAGGGAAACTCATTATAATAATAATTAATTTAAAATAATAATTAATAATTAGCTTATAAAATAAACCTTCCTCTCTATAAATTGTAGACCCTCATCCCATCCTCATGAAAGTAGAGGGGGAGTAGATATTTTACTCAGAAATGTACACGTGCCTCAAAAACGTACCTACAAACAAAATCCCAGAACCATGAAAAGTAATATCTAATGCTAAGAAAGCCAAAAATTCTACATTCCAAATGTAAAATTCTACACTCTAAAGCATATTAAGACTTTGAAAAAAATCTGGCAAAATTTGAAAATAAGTAGACTTATTAAGTTCAGTGAAGAATGTTTCAGCTTTGTAAAGCAAGAATTTGTGAAGCAAAAACAAAAAATAAGAAAAAAGGTAATATGAGAAAGAATAAATTTTAATCTTTGAAACTAAAATAGAGTGACTGAAATTAAAAATTCAATAATCAGGAAAACTCTAGCCCAGATACACTAAACAAGAAAATTAGTGAAATGGGAGGTAACAGTAAAAAACCTACCCAGAACACAGCACAGAGAGACAGTCATAAAAATGTGAGTGATGAGAAAGCAGTTAAGAAAAATGAGGAATTGTGGTGCCTGGCTGGTTCATTCAGTAGAGCACCTGACTCTTGATCTCAGGATTGTGAGTTCAAATCCCACATTAGGTGTAGAGATTATTTTAGAAAAAAAAGAGAGAAATGAGTGATAAACTTTTTGTGGTAAAATTATAAAATGTCAAGGATAAAAAAAATATTAAAAAGATCCTTATAGGGGTGCCTGAGTGGCTCAGATCATTTAGCATCTGCCTTTGGCTCAGGTCATGATCCTGGAGTCCAGAGACCGAGCCCCATGTGGGGCTCCCAGCTCATCAGGGGAGCCTACTTCTCCCTCTGTTCCTCACCCCACTCATGCTTGCTCACTATAGCTCTCTATCTCTCAAATAAATAAAGTCTTTAAAAAAAATCCTGAATAGCAGACACATTTTCCATAAAGAAATGATAATCGGGGATCCCTGGGTGGCGCAGCGGTTTGGTGCCTGCCTTTGGCCCAGGGCACGATCCTGGAGACCCGGGATCCGGTCCTGCGTCAGGCTCCCGGTGCATGGAGCCTGCTTCTCCCTCTGCCTGTGTCTCTGCCTCTCTCTCTCTCTCTCTGTATGACTATCATAAATAAATAAATAAATAAATAAATAAATAAATAAATAAATAAATAAAATTAATTAATTAAAAAAATTTAAAAAAAAAGAAATGATAATCAGACTGATAGATTTCTCATCAGCAGTAAGTATTGCTCTAGAAATGTATACCCAGCTAATATATCACACAAGAAGAAGAGCAAAAGAAAAACATTTTTAGAAGAACACTAAGTTGCTTGAGGAAGATACAAACCAGCTTCCAAGGACTTCCATTTGCTCAGACGCTCCTCCTGCTGCTCCTGACGCCCCAGTGTTGGCTCTCACAGGGGAACGGGTGGTCAGGAAGCCATGCCACAGCCATGGCTTTTAAAGATAGTGGAAGGTCACCCATGGACCTGGATTAGAATTACTCTAACCAGCCTCAATGTACAATCTTTGAAGAAGGTATGTGCTAAAAAAATAAAAATAAAAATAAAATAAAAGAAGGTGTGTGCTGACTTGATCAGAGGCATAGAGGAAAAGAATCTCAAAGTGAAAGGACCAGTCCAGCCCACCAAGACTCTGAGAATCACAAGAAAAACTCCTCTCAGTGAAGGTTCTAAGATTTGGGATTATCTTCAAGTGAGAATCTGCAAGTGTCTCATTAATTTGCACCATCTTCCTGAGATTGGTAAGCAGATTACTTCAGTACATCAGTATTGAGCCAGGAGTGGATGTTGAAGTCACCACTGATGATGACTGAATCAACCTTTTCATTAAATTGATTATCAGTTATTAAAAAGAAAAAAGAACACCTACAGTTTAATATCCACAGAATCTATCTCACTCAAACAATAACCAAAGAATGCATTCCAGTAAGAATAAAAGTAAAAAGAAGTAAAGTATAGAATTAAGAGAAAGTAATATGCAGAAAAAATGTCAAAATGTGTTGGTAATTTTAATTAATAAGTATGATATAAGTAAGTAATATGTCATTTATATGTCAAAAAAAGAACAAAACACTTGCAACCATAGTAAGATGGGAATGGGGTTGAATAATGTACTAAAATATGGCTAACTATTCAGGAGGGGAACACAAATAGTGAATGGCTGTATCTATTTAGAGAAGGAAATAATTAAATATATGTTTTTAAATTAAGTATTTTTTAAAGATTTTATTTATTTATTCATGATAGTCACACACAGAGAGAGAGAGAGAGGCAGAGACACAGACAGAGGGAGAAGCAGGCTCCATGCAGGAAGCCCGACGTGGGACTCGATCCCGGGTCTCCAGGATCGTGCCCTGGGCCAAAGGCAGGCGCCAAACTGCTGCGCCACCCAGGGATCCCCAGAGCATGGGAATTTCAAATTAACATAAGGGCTTCATCACAAAGCATAGGAGTTTTTCAACTTAAGGGCTTTCTTAGTGCCTTGTGATGATCTATCCCAAAAGATATAAAAGAAGACCAGAATAAAGAACATACGAAAAGGTGTTCAATCATACTAACAATCAAAAAAGTACAATATACAATTTAAAACAAGATAATTGGTAAAAATTATTTAATCCAACAATACCAAATGTTGCTGAGGATTTGGATTTGCTGGTGGTAGTAGTAAAGAACATGAATGAGTAATGTGACATCTAGTAAAGATGTAAATTAGCATATCTTTCAAGCTGGCAATTCCTCTATACTTCTTTTAGGTATATATTCTACAAGATATAATGAGACATGTCCCAGGGGCAGATGGGTGGCTCAGTGTGTTAAACATCTGCCTTCAGCTCAGGTCATGGTATCTGGATCCTGGGATGGCTCCATGCTCGGCATGCTCAGCAGAGAGTCTACTTCCCTTCTCCCTCTTCCTCTGCCACTCCCCTCACTCCTGTGCACTCTTTCTTTCTCTCTCTCTCTCTCTCAAATAAATAAATAAAGTCTTAAAAAAGAAAAAAAAAAAGGAGACAAGAACCAGGATGGTGATTGTTATCTCATCTGCAATAGCAAAAAAGAAAAAGAAAGAAAACTTTTAAAATTATTTATTTTTTTAAAGATCTTATGTATTTATTCATGAGAGACACACAGAGAGAGGCAGAGACACAGGCAGAGGGAGAAGCAGACTCCTCCAAGGAGCCCAATGAGGGACTCAATCCCTGGACCGGGATCACGCCCTCATCCCAAAGCAGATGCTCACCCACTGAGCCACCCAGGCATCCCTAAAAATCATTTAAGTAACCAATACAGACAATTCTTAAATAAAAGATATCTCATATTAACAAATGAAATACTATAAAATCATTAAAAGGAAGAATTAGAATTTCAAGTATCAACATAGATATATCCTAAAAACATGTTGAGCAGTGTAAGCAAGTTGCAGGATGAAATGGATGCTAAAATACCATTTCTATAAGTGTGAAAAATACCTACAATATATTCTTCATGGATATGTATGCATATGTAGCGGTATTGCTATGGCCGGAATATTTGTGTCTGCTTCCCCCTCCCCCCTCCCCCTCACCCCCCACCCCCCTGCCCCAGTTTCAAGTTGAAATCCCAGGGCCCTATGTGATGGTATTAGAAGGTGGAAGGTAATTAGTTCATGAGGGCAGAGCCTTCATGAATGAGATTAATGCCTTTATACAAGAGGCTCAAGAGAGCTCCTTTGTCCCATCCACCATGTGTGGATACAATGAGAAGTCTGTGACCTGGAACAGGGCCCTCACTTGACCGTGCTGGCACTCTGATCTCAGATTTCCAGCCTCCAGAACTGTAAGTACGAAATTTCTGTCTGTGGTACCCTGTCACAGCAGTCCAAATGGACCAGGACAAGTATTAGATACATAGGTGCTGGAAAACATCCTCTAGGTGGCAAGGAGGGGAGGGGAATTCAGGACAAGGACACAGGGGATTTCAACTAAATTTGTAAATTTTTGCATGCTTTAAGCTGAGCAGAATTTAATATGTTAAAAGGGGTTTTCTCATTATCTTTGGAATTCAGCTAAGGCCCTGCAGCCAAAGAGACTTACTCGACCCACTTCTGCAGAATTTTATAAAAAATGACCAGGCTGGTCCTTTAAATATCAATCCGTGTCAGTTCTCTCTGGCCATTTTAAGAGAAGGCCATACGTTCATTTGAATGGGATTTGGGGTGAGGGGGGGGTGCCCCCTCCTGTAATCGAGTGCTTCCCACCCACTGCCAAGCAGAGAGAGAGGCTCCAGGCAAATCCGTCACAGGGACAGGTGTGCCCACAAGAGAGCAAATTGGCATCTAGCCTTCTGGTTGGATGCTTCCAGAGCCCTGACACTGCAGGCTCTGGCGCTACTTGGAGACCAAAGACCAAAGACAAGGGCAAAGAGAGTTCTAAGGAAAGCCGACGAGCATCCGCAAGCATTTGTTGGCATCTACACCTGGGATCCGTGCCCATCTGGAGAATTCCAATCGCAGAAGACTGGCTGGAGCAGCACAGATAGAAGGAGCTGAGAAAGGACTCTATACTATATCAGCTAGTACAGACTTTTTTTTTTTTTTTTTTTTTTGCTCTTCTTTAATCCACATACTGGACCCCATGCTAGAGCAATTAGAACGCATGAAAGAAGAAGAAAAAAACAGGAAAAAATTCTTGAAATACCCCTGCTCTCCTTCCTCGGAGTCAGCAGAAAGAATAAGTAAAGGGAGACTTGAGCTGCATCTGAGATGGCACTAAGCTTCTCGGTGTCTCGCCCGCCCAGTGTGAGCTATGGGATCTAGCAGGGAGGCCAGTCACCCAGGGAGGAAGATTGAGCAGCATGCTTGAAAGCCCTTGGGAAGAAAAAGTTTTTTCCCATTTATATCTCTCAGCCTTTAGCCCTGGGCAAAACTCACTTATGAGGTACACAAATGGGGCCAAATGTTTCGATTTAGTGAAGCTTGAAAGGCCGGTGTTGCAGTCCGCCTTCAGGGATGGCCCCAGTGATGGCTGCCCCCCCTTGTGCACACCAGGTAAAGCCTCCTGCCCCATGGTACCAGGCCCAGGCACACCAGTTTGAGTGACCAACAGCACATGGTAGAAGTCAAACATTACTTCTGAACTTAGATTCTAAAAAAAGACTATGGCTTCCCCCTCTCCCCCTCCCTTCCTCCCTGCCTTCCTCCCTTCCACCCTCTCTCTCCCTCAGGCTCCCTTCTCTCTCACTCTGGGGAAAGCAAGTCCTTATGAAGAGACCCGCGTGTCAGGAAACTGAGCCTCTGGCAGCCAGTAAGAAACCAAAACCTGCCCACAAACAAGGTAAGCTTGGGAGCTGCCCCTGTGGCCCCAGTTAGGCTCTAAGAGGACGCCCCAGCCTCCAGCCGGCCTAGAACCTGGCGGGAGACCCTGAGCCACAACCACCCTGCGAAGCCACCCCCTGATTCCCGACCCTCAGAAACTGTGTGAAATAATCAACATTTTGCTGTTTTAGGCTGCTGCACTGGGGCAATTTGTTATGCAGCAGTAGGTAACAAATACAGCAAGTACATCAAAGTTGGATGTATTATCTTGGTGTTCTTCTGAACGTCTAAGCGATCTCATAATAATTTAAATACATAGCATGAACATTTTGCTCACGTTTAGCATCTTGAAGCTGCGGGAGAGGGTCTTCTAGGGGTGAGCACATTGCCTCCACCTTGGATGAGCATCGTGGTCCCCTGAGCGCACCCTCGTACAATAAACTATGCTTTGGAAGCGAGAACTCAGTTCCTCAGAAATCTGACTGTAAGAAGAGTCTCCAGAATCCGTGGTGGGTGATAAAGGAATCCAGCAGTAGCCCCTGGGAGCCCTCCTTAATACTGCCACACAGGAAGCTCCTGAAGAAGAGGGACAGGCCCGCAGCATTCCTGCAGTGCTCCTTCCTGACACTAGATGGTGATAGAGTCTTACTGTGCAATTACACTTCAATTACACCGCCGGGCTGGGGTGCAAGTCCTTCAAAGAGCACACCTCCAAGTAGGCTGAGGCAACTTGTACTTCATTATTACTTGGTGAATGCTGCTTCTGAATTCTTATTTCTGAGTGGAAATTGAAACTGAGTTGCTTGCCTCGATTCCTGATTGATGGATTTACATCTGTGAAAGGAGGTCGTTTGGGCGGGGTTTTTTAAAGATTTTTCTTTTTTTTTATTTGACAGAGACAGAAAAAGAGAGCATGAGCAGGGGGAGCTTGAGCAGGGGGAGGGGGAGAGGGAGAAGCAGACTCTCTGCTGAGCAGGGACCCTGACATGGGGCTCCATGCCAGGACCCCGGGATCATGACCTGAGCCAATGGCAGGAGCTCAACCGACTGAGCCACCCAGGCACCCCTGAAAAAGGTAGTTTAAATAAAGTAAATGTACTTATTACCCACTTTATAAAAAATTAATAACAATTTTAATAAGTGTACTATTAGCATGCGTTCGGTTACTTCTCAGCATACCTGAACTTTGGGAGACTCTAGGCAAGAGCTGAGTCATAGTTTGCTTTTGCAAGATCAGTACTTCTAAATCAAACCAGGACAGCACTCCAGTAACTACAATACATTTTCATTCCTTTCTTTCAAAATATTTCCTGTTATAAGAGGTTGTCTAGCTTCATCATTAAGAGACCCTGGAATCAGATTCTATAGATTGAAATCCTAGCTCTCCTTTGGATTGTATCTCGGTACCCATCTCATAGATGAGTCACAAAAGAAATAGATGGGAGGCACTAAGAATAATACTTACAATTCAGAATTGCTGTTTAACCATGAACTATTATTATTATTCCACAGAAGTTCCCCGTGTCTGAGGTACAAAGTGCTATGGAAATATATAGCAAAACTGAAGTTTGAAACCTAGGTCAGTTTTCCAACGTTACACAATCAACAGAGTCAAAGTCCACAGATAAAAGAGACAAACATTTGGAATTGCACTTTGCTATTGACAGAGAAGGGATGCTTCCAGAGAAGAAGCATAAACTAGGACTGGAACACAAACCTTGTAAATCTTGAGCCAATGAACCTTCCATTGCACCACAACAAATAATTCTTATTTACTGACTGAAGGAACCCATACAAGACGCATCTTTGGCAACATTGGCTGCTAGTTAACTGACAGATGAGATTTTGAAATATTAACAAGCACTTCCATCCATCTGCATTATTTTAGTTATCACCGCCCTCTGCCTCATGGGATGCTCTGCCTTAGTTGCCTCACAGAAGGAATGATACAGCAGAATCCAGAAAAAGAAAGTATTTTTCTTGTCTTGTCTTTTCATTTTTTCTTTTTTAAATTTTTACCTTAATTCCAGCTAATTCCACGCAGGGTTACATTAGTTCTGGGAATACAGTATAGTGACTCAGCCCTTGCCCTTGATGCCACGTGCTCCTCACCACAAGCAAACCCCTAACTCCCATTACCTATTTCACCCATCCCCCACCCCATCCACTCTGGTAACCAACGGTAAAAACAAAATATTTTTAAAGCTTAGGCCCCGATAGTAAAGCAAAAAGACCTAAAAGGAAACCTGACATGTTAGAACCGAGCTTCCCATACTGTTAATACTCAGAAAGATTTGTCTGATAAGGAGGAACAGGGAGACTGGAAAGAAAAGCAAAGACACCAGTGGGCTCCGAAGAAGGGACCCTAGTTTCATCTCACTCCCATCCTAAGCTGAGCCCGCTGATTTGATAAAATGCCCAGATATGTTTGGGGATTCTAGAGCAAAATACTCTGACCCCTCCCTAGGTGGAATCTGGAAGCTGTAGGATTCTATATTCCTGGGTCCAGCGTGTACAGGAAAGGATGGAAAATATGTCTGCTATCTCTAGGCAGATGGTCCTCTGAGTCCCAGAGAGTTCTCAGAGCCACACAGACTGGGTGGTGGCAGCAGAACGGTGCCAGAAATGCAAGACAAGCACAGAAGCAGTGTCTCATCGTGCAGCTGGTAAGGAAGCATTAGAACATTACTAACACGGAGAGAGCTACAGCACTGAGAAGCAACAGACAAGAGGCTTGGCCATCCGAAACCAGGGGGAAGCACAGCAGGAGCCACCCCAGAAAATGGGCAAATCCTTTATGATATTGGCTCAGCTGCCTTTACAGAGACCCAAATACAGAGCCTTAGCAAGAGAGAACACTCATTTCTATCACATACAAGTTCAAGGCAGGAGTAGGAGCTCCCCCGGGGAGCTGGGGTTGCTCTGCTCCGCCAGGTCACCAGGAGCCCGGGTTCCTTTTCTCATTGCTCTGCCACCCCCCAGAATATTGTCCCTGTGCCATCACAGAAAGAAAACTGGCTCATCATCACCCTAGCTTCATTCCAGCCTTGGAGAGAAAGCCAAAGGACCATGGTAAACTGAGGGCCAGTGGATGCCATTTAAGGGCGTGACCCAGAAGTTGACACATCATTCCACCCATCAGCCAGCCCTTGGGCACATGTCCGTGCCTAGCTTTAGAAGAGCTGGGGCATGCAGTCACGAGCTGGGCAGCCAAGTCCCCAGAGAAAATTAAGGTGGTTTTTAAAGAAAGAGAAATTGGGTATCTGTAGATAAGTGGTCATCTCTGCCACCGTCAATATCTCATAAAAACCAGGGGGCAGGGCAGCCCTGGTGGTGCAGCGGTTTGGCGCCGCCTGCAGCCTGGGGTGTGATCCTGGAGACCGGGGATCAAGTCCCACATCGGGCTCCCCGCATGGAGCCTGCTTCTCCCTCTCCCTGTGTCTCTGCCTCTCTGTGTGTCTATGAATAAACAAATAAAATCTTTAAAAAACAAAAACAAAAACAAAAACCAGGGGACATATATACAGAGAACAAAATTGGACACTTTCAATGCCTCAATTCTATATAAATCTATAAGTACTTTGGTTTTTTTTTGTTTTTTTTTAATTTTTTTTTTAAATTTTTATTTATTTATGATAGTCACAGAGATAGAGAGAGAGGCAGAGACACAGGCAGAGGGAGAAGCAGGCTCCATGCACCGGGAGCCCGACGTGGGATTCGATCCCGGGTCTCCAGGATCGCACCCTGGGCCAAAGGCAGGCGCCAAACCGCTGCACCACCCAGGGATCCCAATCTATAAGTACTTTGAATCTTAGATGCAACCCTGGGTAGGCAGGAGAGTCCTGAAATTTAATAAAATTATGTTTCTTGCACTCGACGGAATGAAAACATAAAATGGAAATTAAAATCAACTATTGAAAAAATGAGAGATACATTTTTGTACATCTTAGTTTGCGGCCTGACATGTATAGCAGCTACTCTTAATTCATACTGCTTACATATGTTTGAAAAAATAAAGCTGTACAAAACCTTGACAGATTCTGATTTTGCAGTTATTGTGATATAGTAACAATTTAATAACAATGAAGACCTTGTGAGACATGTTTTTTAAATCTTCACTGTTCAAAACAGTCTTGCCGAATTTATTTATTCATTTTTTTATCTCCAAATTTCTATGCTGTTTATTCCCCAACTTTTTTCCACAGATGGCTAAAACAGGTGTGGGCACATAATCAGGAGCAGTCCGTCTGTTGACTGGCCAGTGCAATTCAGATGGCTTTAAACAAAGGCTCTGCCCAAACAGATTATGATGATAAACAAGACAATAAGACTGTCCCTCTTGGACATCTGATCCAGAAGTAGATTGGAGAGAGTATGATAGAACTAATTAGAGAAGTAAAGAAGTCACAGAATCAGGCCATGAGTCAGCAGCAAAGGTTGCAAGGCACCATCAGTTAAATGAACGCGTGACGTGAGATAGAAATCACCATCGGTGCTTGGGCTGCTAACTCCAAAGCAACTGATAGGCTTCCCTGCTTTTTCTCCTTTTGCTTGCAGGTGGGTTAGAGACACGTATCTAGTTCCGACACATGAAAGGTGAGAAGAAGTTTCGTGTATCACTTCTGATCCAGGTCCTGAGACCCAGGAGAAGCTCTCCAGTTCTCCCATTCCTTGTGTCCTGGCTCTGGAAGCCTCGTGCTAAAATGGCAACGTCAGGAGATGGAGGGGCCTCTGGTCTGTGAGTGGAAGAAAATCCCTACTGACTACTTCATTTTGTGTGGGCAAAGAAATAAATGCTTGTTGTGTAAAGCCCCTGAGATCTTAGAGCTGGTCTATTGTGGCAGCTGGTAGGTAGTTATCCAGACTAACAGGGTAACCGAATGTCTCAGTGTTTCCCATACTATAATTATTCTAGTGTTAATAATTGCACAGTTGCAACTTGTTAAAAAAAAAAAACAAAAAAACACCAGTAAGTCTGGAGCAGTTGTTTATAGCCAGTCTTTGTCCTGTGTCCTTTCTGATTATGCCTTTGCTGTCTCATTTTGCAAATATGTCACATATTGCCCTGCTTATGGGGAAATCCTATTTCCTTGTGTCCTTTAAATATATACTACAGGGCACCTGGGTGGTTCAGTGGTTGACCGTCTGCCTTTGGCTCAGGTCGTGATCCTGGAGACCCGGGATCAAGTCCCACATGGGGCTCCCTGCAGGTAGCCTGCCTCTCCCTCTGCCTATGTCTCTGCCACTCTCTCTGTGTCTCTCATGAATAAATAAAAAATAGGGATCCCTGGGTGGCGCAGCGGTTTGGCGCCTGCCTTTGGCCCAGGGCGCGATCCTGGAGACCCGGGATCGAATCCCACGTTGGGCTCCCGGTGCATGGAGCCTGCTTCTCCCTCTGCCTGTGTCTCTGCCTCTCTCTCTTTCTCTCTGTATGACTATCATAAATAAATAAAAAAAAAATTTTTTTTAAATAAAAAATAAAATAAAATCTGAAAAAAAATTAATTTAAATATATGAGAGCTTAAAAATATAAAATGTATTTTTAAGTTACAAGTCAGAAACTTTAATGGATTTAATCTGAGAGACTTAATACATACAGGAGACAAAAAGATAAAAAGCCTACATACAGGGGAAGAAAATGAGACCAACTTAGAAGAAAGAAGAATAAAGTCTTTATGTCTTGAGTTAGTAAGATCAAGAGGAAAAAACAGAAAAGAGAAAATGGTTATCCATCCATGTAAGAGGAAATGCTTTTATATTTAGATACCCTTCAGTTGTTTTAGTCTGTAAAATTATGGCATTCCAAGAAGAGAAATCATTTTCTCTTGCTTCCTAATAATTTACCTGTGTCTATTTGTTATTTGCACATCACTTGAATACATTTAGAACAATTGTATTTCATATGTATTCCTGAAATCAAAATTTATGTTTCCTATAGAAATAAAACAGGAAAAGAGGCAATCTAACCAGTAACATGAATGTTTTAAAGGATCAAATCCCATTTTCAGGCCACCTGGGTGGCTCGGTCAAAAGACAGGGTCAGGGCAGACCCAAGTGGCGCAGCAGTTTAGTGCTGCCTGCAGCCCAGGGTGTGATCCTGGAGACCCGGGATCAAGTCCCACGTCAGGCTTCCTGCATAGAGCCTGCTTCTCCCTCTGCCTGTGTTTCTGCCTCTCTCTCTCTCTCTCTCTCTCTCTCTCTGAATAAATAAATAAATCTTAAAAAAAAAAAAAAAAAAAAAAAAAAGACAGGGTCAAAAGCCTGTGCCCTGTGTTGGGCTCCACGCTTGGCAAAAAGTTTGCTTGGGATCCCTCTCCCCTCCCCTCCCCTTTGCACTTGTGTGCTGTCTCTCTTTCAGATAAATAAATGTTGTCAATAACAGTATTTTCTTCAAAACTTGTCACAATGGGGCACCTGGGTGGTTCAGTGGTTGAGCATCTGTCTTTGGCTCTGGTGGCTGATCCTGGGGTCCCACATCAGGCTCCTCGCAGGGAGCCTACTTCTGTCTCTGCCTCTCTGTGTCTCTCATGAATAAATAAATAAAATCTTAAAAAAATAATCATATTTTCATGTGATTCTCTCTCAAGATAAAAAGATTGCCTAATACTTGAGTATATACGGAACAAAACCTCTCTCAAGTTGTTTTTGTCTTTTGTGAACTTACTGTTGCAATCATTATAGTATTAAAGAACACATATGTATCCAGATAATAGAAATATTGACCAAAATGCATATTACCTTGTATAAATCTTTAATATGTAATTATATATTAAAATGATATTTCACTTAATATGCTAACGTTAACGCTAATAATATGCATTGTTACAGGATGCAAAATAGAATTCTGAAGTTTAAAGATATATTCCATTTTTAACCTGCCTTCCTTACAAGGCTAATAACATGAAATCAATTTTTTTAATGTGGACTTAGGTAATAAAATTATTTTTAAACAATAAAAGAAGAATTCTGTTAAGTCCTAGGCCAAGAGTTGATCGGGAACCTGAAAATGAGTCAAGTTGTTTTCCTGAAACTTACCCTCCTGGGGGATGTTCAACCATCGGAGCCACCCAGGCGCCCCTCCCATAGGGCATTTCTATATTCAAATAGCTTTCGGGTCTGCAGTCCAGCGACCCAGGGCAGCCCCGTGGGTGAGGGTGGGGGTGGGGGTGGGGGTGGGGGTGGCTCAGCGGTTTAGCGCCGCCTTCAGCCCAGGGCCTGATCCTGGAGTCCCACGTCGGGCTCCCTGCATGGGGCCTGCTTCTCCCTCTGCCTGTGTCTCTCTCTGTCTCTCATAAATAAATAATAAAATCCTTAAAAACTAATAATAATAATAATAAATAAATAAATAAATAAATAAATAAATAAATAAATACAGCGACCCTCCGGACGCCTCTGCCCGATAGAGCAGACCAGGTCTCCTACTCCGAAGGTCCACGAACCCAGCACACTGCCCCTCATCAAGCTGAATTCAGGCCCTGGCCCTGCAGGTCTATTTTATGAGACTCATAAGCTTCTTTTTGTAATTAGTTGCCAATGCTTAAACGTTTCGGATTTTGACATCTAAAAAAATAAATAAATAAACCTTGGGGCTCCTGGCTGGCTCCGTGACTCTTGCTCTCCGGGTTCTAGGTCCGAGCCCCGCGTTGGGTGCAGCGCTTACTTAAAGTATAGTCCTCGAAACAAAAAGAGCCTTGGGGACCCCCGGGGGGCGCAGCGGTTTGGCGCCTGCCTTAGGCCCTGGGCGCGATCCTGGAGACCCGGGATCGAGTCCCGCGTCGGGCTCCCGGTGCATGGAGCCCGCTTCTCCCTCTGCCTGGGTCTCTGCCTCTCTCTCTCTGTGTCTGTCATGAATAAATAAATAAAATCTTTTAAAAACAAACAAACATAAAGAGCCTGGCTGTCCCCCCACGTTCCCAAGTGGCAACAAGTGGCTTCAGCGGAGGTGGGTAGCGGCTGCCCCTTTTTTTGAGGAATCTTTCTCTCCGATTCACGTCAACCCCCACGGCTCTATCTTACCCCCCACCCCCCGGACTGATAACAGAATCCGAGGCCGTTTATCTCGTTCTGCGGGGCCTCCCTCTGGCAGCACGTGGCGGCGGCTCCGGGCCCGGGGGTCGGCGGGGAGGGGGGTCAGCCCGGGCCGAGGCTGGCGGCGCGCGTGGGAAATGCAATCAGCGGGATCGGGAGAGAACTTAGGAGGTTAAATATGGAAAAGGCCTTCACACATCATCTCAAACTCCTCATTGCACAGAGCGGAGGAAACTGAGGGCCCGGGGGACCCCGTGACTTGCGCTGCATCACACGGTGAGTGTACAGCAAGGCCCAGCCCAGGGCCCAGGTCTCTTAACTGCAGGCTGAGTCCCTGGAAGACCAGAAACTGGAAAAAGAAACAACTGCGGAGAAAGGAAGGAGAGTGGGGACGAGCTCTCCTTCCCCCTCCCCCAGGCGGTGGCAGGCAGCCAAAGGCAGCTCACTGCATATTTAATTTAAACCTTTGTCTGCCCTGGCAAGGACAAAGTACAATCTGTTTTATGTAAAAAGTCTTCCCTGAGGAAAGCCTCGGCCTCCAGCTGCGAAACTGATTGATGTTCCTAAAGCCCCCAGGAACCTCTGCTGGGATCCGAGGTTGTGGTTTCCAAAAAAAGAGTTTGTGAAAAGGGAAGCACTGAAAACAAATTTTTCCCCCTTTATTGTGTTTCTCTCAATCTCGGTGAATTAGACTGCAACGTGAGGGGGGAACATGCAAATAAAGACTATATATATATATATATATATATATATATATATATATATATATTTTAAGACTATATTTTAAAAGCAGATTTCGGAGTTCCACATGGGAGGGGCTCTGGAGGCAATCTGCTGGGGGAGGAAGCCTGGAGACGTGTCTGGAAGCTTTATTTGCATTGCAAGCACTCTGCTTTACTTAGATTGCCCCTTCCAATCAATAAAGATACCAAAATGTTCTAAAGATGCTTTAGCCACACTTGGCGGGACACCCGAAAGCACTGATGTTTGTATTTGAAATGTGTGCGAAAGGTTCTAATAGAGATCAAAATCCAGCTTATCTTGAGAGTTGTGTGGTGTTCCTGATGTGCGGTGAGGGAGTCCCTGGCTTGGGGTGACACTTGTGAGGAAACCAAGGCCAGTTTTGAAATGCGGTCCTTGTGTTGCCTCAGAGTGGGGTCCAGGGAATCTCCTGCCAGGTTTTTGTCCCATCCCTTGTAATCTCCACACCAACCCGGGCCCCAGTGGGCAGACAGCACTGTGCTGAGCCCCATAGCCCGCAGAACCACTACAGAAGCTCAGAGGCTGACCCAGGTTAACCCCAAAGGACGGCCCTTCGTCTCACCCAGAGCAGAGGGCATGGCAGTCTGGGAGGAAGACGTGGGTCACAGTTCGAGGGCCTGCCTTCACCTTGTGGCTCAGGGGGGCTGAACGTTAGCTCAGAGCCAGAACAAAGCCACTGCCAGGTCAGGGCTAAGGAGCTTGGGCCGGCCTTGGGATAGTGCCAAGACCCAGAAACCATTGCCATGAGCCACCAGCTGGCTCTGGTCCCAGGAACATGTGCAGCTGCCGTGCAGGCCAGACTGGGCCTGCAGACTGTCGCCGTGCCAACCGCTCCATTAGGCCTCCAGGGCTCCACTCCCGACAGGCTCACACCCAATGGCCCGTGTACTTTGGCATCAGTGTGCCTGTAGGTATATTCTGAGGTGGCTGAAAAGACCTTCAGAAAAGCCACGTGACCTGCTGGTCCTGATGGTTCTGCAAGTTACTCTGTTGTTCTAAAAATCCACAGATGTCAATGTGTATGGTTGCAAATCTCTGAAGTTTGTTGGCCTAAAGAAAATGAAAGATTCAACTACTTCCCGTAACTCTGTGTGGTCTACTTTAGGTGCCTGTCACTAGTACTCTAACAAGAACAACCCAGGAGCCAAGGCTGTGGAAATAGAAATCCCACCTCTCCCACCACAACGGTAGGGGCAAAACAATGAATGGCCACAGCTGTTTCTGGATGTGCTTCCTGGTATCTTAAGCGTGATGCTTTAGTAAGAAAGCTAACAGCACGACGACCATATTGAGAAAAGGGCAAAAAGGGGGAAATTTTTATTTTAAAAAATATACTGGTTCCCTTCTGTATCAGTGGCTGTTCTCCAAAGCAACTGGTCCCATTAACCCTCGGGGAGCTCATTCCAAAAGATCAAACTTCTTCTTTTCCTAATTTTGTTCCCTTCTAACCTCGTTAGGCCCTGTCCTGCTTGCGTATAAATTCTAGCATTCTAAACAGGCCATACCTAGTCCACCTTTAGATTCTCTTATCATCAGAGAGAACCCTGTACAATTGTTTGGTCAACTTTGGCGTTCTGGCATGCTCCCTAATGAGAATAAAGGTCAGGAGCTTCCAGTGGGGCCAGCAGGATCAGTCCCATGGAGAGCAGCCCAGTAGGGCTTAAACTATAAAGACAAATAAGACAAGATCTCTATGCTGGGGAAACTCATAATCTAGGGGAGGCCACGGATATGTTGCTTAACAAGGTGCTAAGTGGAAGCTAGCAGTGTGAAGCAAGTGCTATGGGAACTCTGAGGCAGCAGTGATTAATTATGCTGGGTGTGGGGATTAAAGATCTGGGACTGTTTCCCAGAGAGAGTAACAGTTGAGCTGAAAACTTAAAGGCTAAGCAGGCTTTGATCATGAGGAAATTTAGTGGGCAGAGCACTCCACAAGATGCATTCCAGGAAGAGCCATGGTGCAGAAGTCTTCCAGACACTGAGAAGTGATGATATACGAAATGTCGGGAGTGTAGAAGATCCTCTGGTACAGCTGAAGTTTATGGTATAATGGAAATGTCGGGAGTGTAGAAGATCCTCTGGTACAGCTGAAGTTTATGGTATAATGTCAGGATGATACAAGAAAGACTGAAGAGCTGGGTTAGGCCAGGTGATGATGATCTTGGAAAACAAACTCCGTGGACTTTATTCTGAAGGCAGTGGTGAAGCATGTGAAGCATTTTAAGTGGCAGGCTGCGAAAATAGTTTAGTGTAGTATGGGTGCCCAGCAGAAGTTTCTAGAAATGACTCTAGGAGGCCACTTTAGGCAGCCAACTAGAACAGGGCCTTCCCCCTTCTCCTAGTGGGATGGACTCCAACTCAACTCAGCTTCCTATGTAGGACTGGAGACTTTCTCCCCACCCCAGCCAGATAAACTACACACTTCCCCTCAAGCCTCAAATCTCCAAAACTGAAAAACTGGCTTTCCTGGACATCCTGCAAACATTTAACACTATTTAATGGCTGATGCCCCGGTATCTGTTTGTACCCCCACTGATGAGTTGTTCTTTCACTATCCTTGTGTGGAAAGCAACAAGGAGATGAGGTCCTTTGCCTAGAACATAGACCTTCCGTATTCCAGTACATGCTTTTCCTTAGATCGATGAGAGGCTAAGATCACAGACTTCTGCTCTTCCTGCAGACACTTTCTTAGTACGCTTTGTCAATAAAGTCTGTTTCTAAATCCGTATCATAGAGTGCTGTGGGATCATTTCTGACCATGGTACTCTCTGACCACGGTGACTCATGAAGGTACCACCACATTGCACCATGATGTGATGTCCTAGGAATGGAATAAGACATTTCCCATTGTCGGTTAAGACTCTTTATGTTGTAACAGGAGCACCTGGGTGGCTTCATCGGTTGGCTGTCCGACTCTTAATTTCAGCTCAAGTCATGGTCTCAGGGTCATGAGATTGAGCTCCAAGTTGGGCTCTATGCTGAACACTGAGTCTGCTTGAGATGCTCTCTTTCCCTCTCCTTCTGCCCCATCCCTTGTGTGCACACACACATGCTCTCTTTCTCTAAAATAAATAAAATATTTTTTAAAAAGACTATGTTGAAACAGAAGATCCAACTAAAACTAGCTATAAAATTGAAGGGGATGCTTGGTTCTCACAGCTGTTGGGTGAACATTGTTCATCCAGTGTTTCAATGATGTTATCAGTGGCCCATTTCTTTCTGGCTCTCTGCTCTGCCTTTTCTAGTATCAGCCTCATTCTAAGGCTGACTCCCTATGAGTGAGGCTGCCAGTCATTATCAAGTCTCAAACATTCACATCCAAAGAGGGCTTCCACACCAGCATTCCAAGCCAGTGCCCTGAAATCCATCTTAATTGGATAAACTCATATCACCTATCTATGCTCACATCAATCCATGCATTCATTTAACAAATATCTATTGATGTGTACTACCTGCTAGCCACTGTTCTATATCCTGGGCCGTTGAAATAATATTGAACGACTGATTGTGCTAAGCCAATTGGTACCCACCACTAGAGCTGAGAGCGTGTTCAGTTTCCTCCAAAGCACATAGGCTGTTATAGGGGTGGAAATAAATGCTTAGACAAAGACCTCTGTGTTATTAGGAGAGGGGGTGGAAAGAATAGATATTAGTGAGGTGACAAAAAAACTCTTTATAGTCTTGCTACTGAAAGTGTGGTCCATGAACTGGCATTATTGGCATCACTTGGAAGCTCACTATAAATGCAGAATCTCAGGTAGTTCCTAGAGTCTTACTAGGTGAGAATTTGCATTTTAAGATCCCCACGTGAGCCATTTGAACATAACACTTTGAGAACACTCATCTATAGGACAGATAAAAATATTATGATTGGGGCTGTAGGGGAAAGAAGTTGGAGAACAAACCAAATGGTCTATGTAGCAGACACAAGCTGGGATGACTACCAGCTCATAGCAGTTCTCCCAGTGAGAACTGCACAGCTAGCTCCTCTGTCAGACATGATTCATCCAAAGGGAGATATACCTCCCAAGGTGGGCCAATGAGTGGATCATTCTTCTAGGTCTCTGAGACATGAATAAAGAGAAACAGTTACAGAAAGCTTTTAGAGCAGAGTTGCAAGTTGATAGAACCCTAGCAGGTCTGAAATTACCTCATCTGGGGACACTCAAAGTGCTCTGAGGCTTGGTTACTGGGCAACTACTGTGATTCATCAATACCCTAAAATATCGCCCTTTTCACTTCAATTAGCCAAAAGGGGCTTTTATTGCTTGTCATTGAAACAACCTTAACTTGAATTGCTTTGACTTTCTCAGTATAGTCATCCACTGATGATGAGAGTGTTTGGTCTGCCTAAGGGGAAGACCAAAGTTAATCCATTTCCCCACATAGTATCTGAGATGCATATACTGCTTTTTCTCCTTAGCTTCCAAACCTGACCCCCAAACACAAGCCATGAACACTGAATTTCATTCACAAATGACATAAGCATAAAAAGCCATTTTTATAGTATTTTTTAAAAATTCTACATATTCTGAAATGCTCATAGGGTTCATAACAAATGTTCCATTTTGGGTTTACTTTCTGTATATAAATTAGTGTATTTTTCTAGAAAGATCAACCCATGTGTCCTCTTCAATCTCGTCATCTATTGTTGATTTTTTTTCAGATGCAGCTGCCTTTTATAAATATATCTACCAAATGATTGAATTGTTGTTCTACCAATTTTTCTCCTTTTACATGCAAAATGTTTTCAATCAAATGTTGGCTAATAGCTAGGCTGTTTGGAAATTAACAATCCTAATACATGGGAACAACAATATAGGCATTTAAAGCTTAATTACTCCTTCAGGCTCACTGTGAGAAAATCAAGCCTTTTTTTTTTTATTAGTCTGATGCTGTATTCCTTGGAGTATTCCATCTTATTCTACAATATTCTCATTTTCTTCTCCTTCAAAAAAAAAAAAAGAAAGAAAGAAAACAACCCTAATACAACAAAACAACGAGGAGGTCACATCTTACAAGGAACAAACATGACATCACATGGGGAAGTGAGTCATTGTGCATCAGACTGGGAACTGAGTCAAGACTACACTGACTCACATCTTTCTGGGCCAAGAACCAATTCTAGTTATATCATGCTGGAAAATGACTCACTGACTATCTTTATTAGGTCCCCTCAACATCAAATCAACTGCAAATTGGAGTAGGGCTTATGAAACTCAGGTGGCGCTGCCTGAGCCATTAGTCTCTGCTGGTGCAAGAGGATTTGTGTCTATGAAACTCACTGGTTGGTTGGCCACAAGAACTCGGAAGCATACTTTTGTCAACAGTGTGTTGCATTATCTGAGGTGACCACATCTAAGCATAAGATATGCATAGACTTTGTGGTCTCTCTGCAATAAGCACATTTGTTGATAATCTATTGGTTAACTGAAAATCTATTATCTTTCATGTGTTTGTAAAAAATTATATATGTTGTTGAAAATAATCTGCAAAGGCAACTATTCAGCACTTTTGTCAATAGAGGGTCAAAGTTCAGCATTGGTTATTAGCACTCTTTTCTGCCTTATAGTTACCTCTGCCCCTAAACTGAGTAAAACAGAAAGTTGCACAGATAAAGGATTCCAGTTAAAACTGGAAAGGGAGGGGTACCTGGGTGGCTCAGTTGGTTAAGCAGCTGCCTTGGGCCCTGGTCACAATCTCAGGGTTCTGGGATTGAACCTCATGTCAGGCTTCCTGCTCAGCAGGGTGTCTGCTTCTCCCTCTGCCTCTCCCCTCCACTATGGTCTCTCTCAAATGAATAAATAAAATCTTAAAAATAAGACAAAATAAAATTGGAAAGGGAGACAGGGAAAATTAGAACCCCAAAATCATAAGATAGTTCCCAAAGCATCTTCAGTAAACACGGTATTAGGAACTATAAGGAATATTAACACTTAGAAGTCTAAAATGGGTGTTGTTTTTAGCAGAGTCCCCTAACTGGCTAATCTAGCCTTAAAGATATAGAAATTTCACATACATATCCAGAAATTCTGACAACACTGCTGCTACTCTCTAGTAGGCCAGTTGGCTAGGACAGAATATCAGCTGCTCCGTATGGAGAGGACTCTCCAGTAATCCCCAGTTCCCCCACGGCCCCCACTAGTCTCTTTCATTACAACCAGGTTCATTTCTCCTTACTTGCTTGAACCCTGGTAAGCGTTTGAGTTTGCAACACCTGATAAGTAGGTTCCAAAATTGTTCTTACTGCTGAATAATAAAAAGAAATAGAAAATTTTAAAAGAACATAAATAAAGATATCTTAACAGTTTATATTGCAGCTTGGTCAATCTTGTTTTCAATTTTTCTATCAGATTTTTTTCTTGATTAAACATGTACTGAAGATCTTGTTTGTGCAAGACAGTGTGCTGGATGATGCTGTACATAAAAATGTAGGCTAGTGTCCTTGCCCTCAAATTGCTTGTGATGTAATTGGACAGGTCATAAAAGCATGTTCTTTATTTAAAATTCTACCTTAAAAAGCATTTAAAAAAAAAAAGGCTCTGAGACTTTATATAATTCAACCAAACCCACAAGCACTAGGGCTTATCTTTGTCTACTTTGGGATCTTCACCTTCCCTTTAAAAACATTTCAGTGCCTAGTATTTGAGTAGCACTATGCCATGGGATGTCAGCCTCCTGTAGGGCACAGTCTTTATGTACAAGAAATCTATATCTTATTAGGATTGCAAAGAAATTAACCAAATAATTCCAATATCTGGCAACATGTGATGATAGGTAGGTCAGGAGAACCCACCATTGCACTCAGAGGTCACTTTCTGTGTGGATGTGTGGAGAAGGTCCCATTCCACCTCTGAAGCTTGACCAACTCTTCTGCAGACATCATCCTTGACTTAATTATTCTAACGCTAAACCAAGGCTGTATGCCAGCTGAAGAAGAGCTGAGGTTTTTCCCCAGAAAACCTACATAATTCTGACTAGTAACCACAGGGAAAGTTTAAGCAAGGAAGTAGTGGTGAGAGTGGGAGGGAGGAGAAAGAAAAATAGAAAGTCCCAAAGAGAAGCTCAATCTGGTCCTCCAAGAGTCACAGGCTCTGGGTAACCTTCAGATTCTGTAGACCCTCCCCACTTGGATTCATAAGCTGCCATGAAGATTTTGCCAGTAATGGGAGTCAGGAGGGTTCAGTTAGGGTCGGGTGGTGACCTTCATGTGGGTGCTCTGAGCCTATTCACTATATGATCCATTCTTCTCTTTCTTCCTCCAGGGTCCCTCCTCCACCATCCTGCTCTGACCTGTATTGCTGGCAAAGGGGAACTGATCTCCACAGTTTATTTTTCCTGAGCTTCCAGTGTCACTGGCTGCCCTCTGTGATGGGCCAACAAGAGGCACTGGCATGAGATTGTGAAGTTGATGGGAAGTAGGGAGAAACATGAGGCTGCAACTTCCTCCACCTCGGATAGCTTTTCAGATGACTGAATGGTCTCCCCTCTGGCTTTAGCTCCTGTGGAAGCTGTCATATTTTCAGCCAAAGCCAGGTGACCCCGGCTCCTGTGGCCTTGCTTGCATGCAATTCTGCCTCCTTCACTTTTCTCTCTGTTGATAAACCTGTTTATCCCAGCTTCTTTATCACCTGTGTCAACAGTTCCTATGTTGAATTTCTTCTCTTGTAAATACTTAAAGTGGTTTCTGATTTTCCTGATATTTATATAGATGTATATGTGTATATATATATATTCTCTGATATATTAAAATATATATTAAATATACATGAAAAAAATATATTTGATACATTAAAATGGTGACTTGCCAAGTAGTACAGTTACAATATTCAAGAGTAGAGCACAATTATCATCTTTTCTACCCCCATCCCTTATCTTCCAATATGTAGGAATCACATAAATGACTATTCAAAGAGAAGATCTGTCTCCCTGAGCTTCAAGAAAAACTGGGCCTGTAGCTGAGTGGGAGCAATTGTAACATGAATCCATTGTCTGGAAAGTGTGTAATAAGGAACCAAGTGCCCCACGGTCACCATATCTGGCTCATTACCTATGAGAAACTACGAGTATTGTAATAGGCATGCAGCTCAGCCCACAAACTTGGGTGTGCCAAGAGCTCTTGCAATACTCAGGTTTATTTAAATAAAGAAGATTTAAAGAGGTAGTGAGAGGAGATAAAAGCAGAAATGTTTCTACTTTTTTAAAAAAAGAGGAAGGCAGAGATGAAAATCAGAAAGAGAAGGGGTGAAGGGAGCTACCTTGTGGGATCTTGTGGTCTGAACAGCAAGGCACTCAATGCCCATCATGGGACAAGGGCCAGAAAGAGAATGGACAAGTGGCCAAATGAGGAAGCAGGAAAAATGCTAGTTCCTCCTTAATTAAGTCACCCTCATGGCTTCATGAGTGAGTCAAAATGCCTGCACTTCGAAAAACAGATATTTCCAGACAAATTAAAATTCAAAACTGCATTTCATAGTAAACAAAGAATGATTTGCAAATTGACTTCCTTCTTACAAATCAAAATATAAAGTTTCTCTCCTTTAATATAGAAATGTATATGTAACACATAGTAAAGGATGGTTTACGTACTAAATTTCTTTCTTTTAGACTACAATTTATGAACAATCATATAAATTATACGCACATGCAAAATATGCACATATATAAAATGTTCCACATATTTAAAAATGATACCAGTTAAACAATTACACAATCTCTAAGTCACTAAACCGAATCTTCTATGTCCTGCCTTCCAAAGCCCGGCTTTGTTTTTTAGAATACATGCACAAAATCCCCCCACACACTTCTCGAGATACTTTTAAACAAATTCACTTTATTAATAGAAACCAGGCTCAGATTTTTTATATTCTATATTCACCTGCATTGTTCCATTAAAAATGTAATAAAAATGCAGGCACATGCTGTAAATACTAAATTAGAAAAACAGCTGTGCTTTTTACATTGTCCTGCCCTAGAAAAAAGGCACCCAAGACAATCCCAGCAGCTGGCATTCTCTACATGGTGTGCTCATTACCACAAGTAAATAAAGTCAGTAAATTACTGGCAGAGCACAGGGGGGCCATGATGAGTCTAGGAAATCACCCTTTCATCAAACTCTCTGCACATTGTATATTGCCAAGGCAAAAAGCAAATAATGATGATCAATGGAGGATTAATATTTTAGTCAAAGAGGAATGGAGATGAATGCACACTATAAATTATTAACCAGCACTTGTACTCTATCCCCTTGGCACAGCGCGACCTGGGCTTCTAAAGAAACAGGATACTATCTTCTACTTACCTAGCAATATTTTCTTCAACCATGAATAATATTCATGAAGATGCACATTTCCGAGACATCCAACAGGGAAATTTATACCTGAGTTTCTCTTTCTGGAACAGAATGTAAGCAAAACATAAATATTTGTTTGTTTGTATTTTATAAACATACATGTGTGTTGTGTTTTATGTCTATGAATATTACTGTGCTGTAGCAGGGAAACAATCACTGGGCTGTGAAGCAAGATGCATCAGTTCTAAGTCTCCCTTAGCTGTGACCAGCAGAGATACATTAACCCCTCTGGGCCTCAGTTTTCTGAACTGTAAAATAAGAGGTTGCATCAGAGATGAACTTAAAGGAACTTTCCAGCTGTAAAGTTCATCTAAGGCCTTCATAATAAGCAAAGAGTAGGAAGGACTAGAAGATAGTTATCCCCAGAAGTATAACACAAAAAGTAAAAACAAATATAAAACCCGTTCAGTTATTTAAGCCAATAAAATATGTACTGGCCCAGGAGAAAATGTATATAGAAAATCATATGTACATGCAATCAAATGCACAGGTAAGTTGCTCCCCCGTTACTGAGAAAAAATTAATTCTCAACCAACAACTGTACACCAAAATAAAAGAGTTCTATATCCGCGTTTCACTAGCATGCCACAAAAGTTGCACAAGAAATTATTAAATACTTAGCATTCAAAATCTAAGAAATTGTAACACTTGAAAGACGGAGCAATTGTAGACTTGCAAGTTCCTGGATATGCAATTCTAGCAAGCAAAAGGCAGAGTGCTGGAGGGACCCGGAAGTGAATGACTTGGAACCTGTTTGCCAAGAACCCAGCACAGAAGAGAGGGGAATCACCTTCAATAGTACAAATCAGGCTGTGCTGAGGGGACTCATAGGAAGGTGTTCATAAGCTAAAAAGAACACAAAGCCAGGGCAGAAGACAAAAGGGGAGAGATCTTTCTGGTTCCTTTAGGATTTGTTTTGAAAATTAAGAAGCCTCCAAATCATGGCTCTAACACAGAGGTGGACGTCAGAGCTTAGAGAAGTTTAGAGACCATTTAGTCTTACCCTCTCATTCTACAGACTGAAAAAGTTAAGGTCAGAAAGGGTGTGTGCTTTGTCCCGTGGTAAGTGTTTGGCAGAGTTAGACCAGGAGCAAATGAAGTCTTCTGACTTCCGGTCAGATTCGCTTTTCCTCACTTCTTCCCTTCTCTCTGTGTGGAAACAAATTCCTCCCTGACTGACTTATGGCAAATGGTCCTCCTGGGATGAATAGAATGTACTGTTACCTCTCCCTCCCTGAGAAGTTCCTCCCAAGCCATAAAGTTTTTCCCAAGCTGACTAATGCTTTGCTTGGTCAGAATTGTTTTTAAGCCATCATTCTAAATATCATCTCCCAGCTGAGGGATCTGGGAACCAAGCTGTTCATACCCACGGACTTTACCATGTTACTCCCAGAGTGGAAGAGCCAGCATGGCCTGTGTGATGTAGGTCAGTGACTCACAGACAAAGTATCACACAAGGGAACAGAAGCTCTCTGAAGGACTCAGGGTTTGATGTTAGATGAGCTATAAATGTCTCTGTGTCTCAGTTCTCTTATCTGTTTGTTACACAGGGACAAATATTCATTTACATTTCCAAGGCTGTGCAGATAGAAAACAATTGTTAATATTTTCTTTATTCTGACTTCAGAGATACAGCTATGAGTCTTCAAGTAGGACCACATCTTAAAAATGTATCTAGTTTATTTCCTCATTTCGCACGAGAAAAAAAGGATCAGAAAAATTTCTCTTTGTTAAGTATGAGCAAGCTGGATAGTTCTAGAGTTAAGGCTAAAAACTGGGCCTTTCCACATCAATGCAGTGCTTTGGGGCTCATGCCACATTGTTCACCCTCTTTAAAGGGCTTTATAAATGTCATGATATAGAACATGTAAAATAATATATTCATACTGAGTCTTGGTAGACACAAGATGGCAGTCTCCCACACTATCAAGACAGAGGTTCTCTCCCCCCACCCCCCCACCACAGGCCAAATTAATTGTGTTTCTCGTAAATTATGTGGTAGGCCTTACCATATAATTTCAGATACGGAGACGGATTGGGAGTCATCTCCTACAACCTAACAATTTGGGATGATCAAGCTGGGTCATGATGAAGGAGAAAGCCAGAGGAGGAGGAGCTGACTGTACCAAAACAGTGCTTCATCAGACCACAGGGCCACAGATTATAGAGGCAGCTTCGTCCCTGCCTCTCCCAGCCCCGCTGCAACAAGGGGAGTTAGTTGACCTCTCTCTCACCCACTTCCACACATATCACTCAAACTTGAGATTACTTTCTGGGGATTTAATTCTGGCTCCTAATCATGTGACAATACCTGGATGAAAATGACAGGTATGGAGAAAGAGACCCAAAGCTTCAAGGCTCTAGCTCTCCACTGGGACTGGTCATCATATGGTACTTGCCCTGGTATAGCTGAATGTACTCTAAAGCATTCAACTATACTATTCTTTGGAGGAGTAAATTTTACTCTACTAGTCCCCACTATGCTCTGCAGAAAAATGGTTGAAAACGATATAACTGGAAAGTATTCTAGAGGAAATATTATTCAGAGTTCCATATTGGGAGAGGGGGTTCATACAGGAAGAAGATGGGAAGAGGGCAGGACGGTGGCGAGCTGTTGGTCCAGTTTCTGAGAGGACTAGGCTAGTGAGGGGTGGAAACACCTTGTCAGAGTTCAGCCATCTGCCGGTGCTAGATTGGGCTCAGTGGCCAGAAATGCCTCTCAGACTACTCTTCTCTGGATAAAACAATAGCAGCATTTCAAAATAAGAAAAGAAGGATTCTTCTCAAAGACAGGACTCATTCCACAGACTTGAAATCAGACCACACTGAAGCTCTGTCTGCAAAAATAATGGTTTTTCCTGACATTTTAAACAGCACAATTTAACGGCTCAATGTTGCATTTGACATTTAAAAAGTCATCCATCTCCAAGAAGCTTATTGGCAGATCATTTCAGTTCCCAGAATTAGCAAATGTAGTATGCATGTGAACTCATCCTACAAGAGCCCAAAAGACTTTGAAAAGGAAGCCCAGAACTGTTTCCTATCCTGAGCTGGATCTATCCCTTGTCTCAGACCCTACCAGGCCACCTTCTTTATACTCATCCTTCTTGTCCATCAATCTCCCCATGACAAGAAGGAAGAAAAATAATAGTCTCAGCCTAGTGAACTGTTGTGGTTAAGAAGATGGTGGTTCCAGAGGGGCACCTGGGTGACTCTGCTGGTTGAGTGTCCAACTTTTGGTTTTGGCTCAGGCTGTGATCACAGGCTCATGAGATCGAGGCCCAAGTAGGGCTCTACCCTGAGCTGAGTGTGGAGCCTGCTTAGGATTCTCTCTCTCCTCTCCCTCTGCCCCTCCCACATGCTCACACTCACTTTCTCTCTCTCAAATCAATCAATCAATCAATTAATTAATTAATTAATATTTTTAAAAAGAAGATAGCTGTATTAGATAAAGTGCACACAATGGGAAAGCAGATATTCAAAAGCAAGATTGCCTCAGATGGAATTGGGGCTACTCTGTAGATTACAGATTGTGTAATCTTGGGCATATTACTTAATCCCTCTGTGACTTGGTTTTTTTATTTCTGAAATAGAGGTAGTAACAGTACCTATCTCACTGGGTTGTTAAGATGGTTAAATGGGTTAATATTTGTAAAGTTCTTAGAATAAGCTGGCAGAGAGGGGCTATATAATTGTTAGAAAATAACAAGTAAAAAAAAAGTAAAAAAAAAAAAAGAAAATAACAGGTAACATGTATCTATTAACTTTTTCAGATAATTTGTGTACTGATTCTCACTGTATGTGACACAAGCCTAAGCCAATCAATGTATCATGTTTCTCCTGGTCTCTGTGGTTTCTATGGAAATGCCACATAGTCCCCATTAGAGCCAATAGGATGATATGAGTCTACTTCTGGAGCTCCTGGCTCTTTCCTACCGAACTTGAGAAGATAGAATCTGAGAGGATATTGAGTTGGGAGCTGTTGCCACCATCTTTCACATATGGAAGGGGAATACGTCAGAGAATAAGAGAGTGAAGCAGATAGAGGAAATGGGTTCTGTTGACATTATTTGAGCTGCTGGATCGGAGGATGCTGGAAGCCAAACTTCCCCCTAGACCCTTTATTACATGAGCCAATAATTTTTCCTCTTTTCTTTAAATTATTTAGACTAGGTTTATGGATGTCTTGGTTTTTTTTTATTTTTTTTTAATCATTTGCAACTGAGGTAAACCCAGCTGATACAATTTACAATAAATCTCAGAGCCCACAGTAGATATCATGGCCAAAAAAATTACTGCTTTACCAGCATTTAAAACATCAAGTTCTGACATTGTAATTTTTGTCAGGTCATTCAACTTTTCCTGGTCTCAGTTTCCTCATCTGAAAAATCCAGAAATTGAGCTAAGTAGCCTTTATGGATCCTTCTAACTCAAAAATTTTATGACCATGACTTAAATTAAGGTCTTCTTGGCAGCCTTCAAGATTGCTCTTAAATTCGTTCTTTCCATTAACTACAAAGCCAAGAAGAATAATTCCAAAAGAATTATTTGTTTGTCTTTTGGCTGTTGGGCATTTTAAGGTGGAGAGTGGAAGGAAGTGGAGAGTCAACCTAGTGATGACTTAAAAGAGTTCTCAACAGCTTTGCCTTGTTTCATACATCGTAAGTGGAATTATGCGCCTATGTTCATGTTGGGAAGACACAGGTTAGGTTAAAAAAAATAAAAGCTTTTAAGAAAACCCTGTTAGTCCAGAAGCTCACAGAGAGTTATGGCAGTTCTCTGCAGTTAAGCAATAAAAAGCTGAGCACAGGAGAGATTGTGTAACTATCACCTTCCATGATAATCATTCTTCTTCCCAGAGCCCAACACATTCTTTGCTATCCCAGAATGATTGCTGGGCTATAGAAGCATTTGTATAAATGGGGAGGAAAGAGTAAAGAACTGTGATACTCAATGCAGAATATATTTTACCAAACAAAAGGTAGCATGATAAGCCCTGCTAAGTATAGAACAGTTAGCAGCTGAACTCAATTATCCAGAACATAAGTGGTGGGACACCTGGGTGGCTCAGTGATTGAGCATCTGCCTTATGCTCAGGTCGTGATTCCCGGGTCCTGGGATCGAGTCCCACATCAGGGTCCCTGCAGGGAGCCTACTTCTCTCTCTACCTATGTCTCTGCCTTTCTCTCTGTGTATCTCTCATGAATAAATAAATAAAATCTTTTTTTTTTTAAGAGCATAATTGGTGTTTGGAAGAGGAGGAAAGAAGACCATCTCTGAGCAAATTAGGTTGAAGTCTCCTCATACAAGAACTAAAGAGCATATGCATGATTCATAAGAAAGTTCTTTAAACTATTCAACTTGATTTTTTTAAATTTTTAAAAAGATTTTATTTATCTATTCATGAGAGACACAGAGACACAGAGAGAGAGAGAGGCAGAGACACAGGCAGAGGGAGAAGCAGGCTCCATGCAGGGAGCCTGACATGGGACTCGATGCAGGGTCTCCAGGATCACGCCCTGGGCTGAAGGTGGTGCTAAACCGCTGAGCCACCTGGGCGTCCCTCAACTTAATTTTAGACAAAATTCTAGTAAGTTGCTGTCTTCATTTCCCAGGCCATCACAAATTAGCAACATTCACTTAATAAGAGAATAAGAGTTGTGGTCACAGAAAAAGTTGTGGGTGCAAGCTCTACCACGTAAGGGAATTCA
Source organism: Vulpes vulpes (assembly GCF_048418805.1). Lineage (NCBI taxonomy): Eukaryota > Metazoa > Chordata > Mammalia > Carnivora > Canidae > Vulpes > Vulpes vulpes. The sequence continues at coordinate 75,090,130 of NC_132783.1, read as the reverse complement.
TGATCATCAAAAGTTTTTCCTTAGGTAAAATACTAAACCTATCATGTATACTAATATGATTTATTTTTGGAAGATTTGATTTATTTATTCACAAGAGACAAAGAGAGAGAGTCAGAGTCATAGGCAGAGGGAGAAGCAGGCTCACTGTGGGACCCGATCCTAGGATCCTGGGATCATGACCTGAGCCAAAGGCAGACAATAAACCACTGAGCCACCCAGGTGCCCCAGTAATATAATTTAAATACTTAGATTTGGGCTATGGGAATGGCGTATATAATAAAGTAATAAATTTTGGTCCCTGGTTATCTCTTTCCCTGTGGAACAAATAGTTTCTTGGAATTCTCTGGAACATTTTTCTTCCATATTATCATATTTATACCACCCCTTTCACCCTGGTATTAAATATCACTCTTAAGCCACTAATTGTAGAGTTGGCTCTATTAAATGTCTTAAGAGTAGTTGTGTGGTGTGATGTGTGTGCATGTGTGTGTGTGTGTGACAGAGATGGGGGACAAGGGGAAAGGGAGAGAATTTACACTGTGTGTGGCCAAAGCAAGAACTATTTACTTCTTTAAAAGAAATATCCATAATATTCATGCCAAGACAGCAACCAAAGGAAGAGGAAGCACAGGACTGCCCATAGAAGCAAGCCAGAGAAAGTAGAGCCAAAAATAATCTGGCTGAAAAAAGCAAAAATGACAGAAACAATGAAGTTGGTGAGTGTCCAATGCTGAGAATATGTAACCTTTCATTATTATCACATGTGGATTTCTTCTAAATTTTTTAAGACCCAAATTTGACCCGTATTCACATATGTGAATTGAGGACATGAGTCTAATATATAAGTTCTGACTGTTTCCTTAAGTTTACCTTTCCTAATTTTATCAGTAATTTTGAATTTACATGAGAAGATTTATGCTGCCTATGTTTGTTGGTTGAAATTTACATTTCATACTGTTCTGAGTCAATATTTTTGGTGTTGAGTCTTATAAGTCCCTGGTCTTTTTTGAGCAAATGACTATTACTGAATAGTGTGTGTGCACACTATTGAGTTAACCAGGCCTTTTGTTCCATAGCACCCTAGAGTCTCTGGTCCATGCAAGGCTCTTCTTTCTACTGTCATACCCCTTCCTTCTTCATCACCATGCCCGATATCAGCCCTAACAGTGACACCTGATGTATTTAACATATGTATTTGAATATCCACTTACCTTTGCAAAACACATACTGTCATTTTGTATTAAAAATACATGTTTATAATTTATGTAACTGGTATTATTCTGTAAAAGTGATCATTCCTATATATATTTTTTTACTATATTTTTTAATATCTAGTCACACTGCCATATGTACATCTAGTTAAGTGCTTGTAATAGTTGAGTGATATCCCTTGGTAATCATGCTATCCAAATTACTTATCCATTCGCCACATGTGGTTCCCTAGGTAACCTCCACAACCCTCCCATTATGAATAACGCTGGCATCAACATTTTCATAGATCAGTCTTCTGAAAAAAAAATTTTTTATCATAAACTATTTCAGAGTTCTAACACTTTTATTTCATTACCAAGGAATGCAATTGAAAGAGGTACATTGAAAGAGGCTAAAGAATTTTGCACCCAAAGGAAAGAAATCATCAAGCTGCAGAAAAGTAGTTAGTAGCAAGGACAGGAGCGAGACTAGTTCTCCCAACTCTCATACTGCACGCTCGGCACACTAAACCTATACACCAGGTATATAAGATACAACGTCTTAAAATTAAGTATTTTTCATCACACACGTATTGAAAGTGGGTACTGAAATGGCTTGTTCAGATAAATTCAATATGGTATATCCTTGAAATTGTCAGTTCTGAATATATGACTATATTCCACTAAGTGACAAAAAGGATAAAATCACAAGCCATGAGGAGATGCATGGGCATTGCTGGTCTGCTGCAGGCTGCAGTTATGTAATGTATTTAAAACTAAAATGTTGGGAAATAACCCAAACTCTACCTCCGACCAGCTGTGTGGTTTGTTATTTTTGTTAAGAAAGCTTCCAAAGGGATGTGAGTCTGGTATCTTTGGGGGAAATATTCTGTGCTTCTGAGCTCCACTGCCAGGGAATGGCCTCATTTATCATTCTGCATCTCCTGCAGTAGGCCCTCTACAGAGCACTTGAACAGAGTCATTTTGGAATCATTGGTGGGAGGCTGGAGTGATAGAATACAAATAGCTCTAGCTCCTTGGACAGCTTGCTCTACTTCTATGAGCTTCTGTTTCCTCATCTAAAAACAAGGGAGAGTCTGGACTGTAACAGACAATGAATAAAAGGTATCATTTTTCCTTATCGTTATTTTTTTAGCTAAAGCCCATGTGTTCCACTACACTTTATAACAAATCTGCTTTTTTTCTTTTATTATGACATAAAAATGAGATATACATGCCTGTATTTTCTGTATTACGCTGTGTCTTACCATCAGTGAAATAGTGTGCGGAATGTATATAATTGCAGATTTACCACGAAGCTGATGAAGCCACAAAAGCTGGTTGCTGCTAGGGGTTGTGGACTCTCCTCCATGGGGAAGGGAAGGCAGACTGCGCTTAGAAACATTACTGTATGTGTTTCTGGTAAGTCACCTAAAAATATCTCTGAAGAAAGGTACTAGAGTCTCTAAATCTTCAGCAATTCGTTTGATCGGTTTTCTATTCTAAATAAATATTCCCTTTTATATTTAATTTTATATTTATAATTTTGTGTCCTTTAAAAAAAAGTCCCCTCCTCCAATTAAGTTACTTTGATGCCACAAAACCTGGATTTGCCCTTGAATGTATGAATAACATTGTAATTAAACAATTTGAGAAAAGCACGTAAACATCAATTCCTCTAGAAGAGTTTTCTAGAGCAGAAGAGATCCCCTAAGTTGAATCTTTGGGCAAGTCATTCTTGTTTTGCCTGAACTTACCTTTCATAACTTAAAACATGCACATTTGACTGGCTCCGTAAGATGCCTTCCAATGCAGATAATCCTGATTTGATACCTGTCTCGCCATACTTCCAATATTATTTTCCGGTAAATAATATTTTAAAGAAAGTCCATAGTGAATATTTATTTTAAAAATTTTGTCGTCAGTAGCAAGAATAATTACATCTACCCTCCAACAAGTATTTATTTTGTAAATGTGAATGAATGAATATAAATCTTAAAATAAAGAACACTCATTACAGCATGTCACTATAGAACTTATTTGCTTTATAAGGGCAGGAACATTTCTTCTGGTGGTTCTAGTTCAAAATAACCAAGATAAAACTACATGCTGATTTTCGTTTATATCATTACTCAAAATAATCCATTCTGAAAGAGGAAGAGGTATTTTTACAGTCCCAATGAGACCAACTAAACTTGTAAACCAAGTTGTTTTAGACAAAATGAAATAGATGAGACATTTATGAGAAATCAATGGTGGCTGTTCTCTTCTGAGCTTAGATAGTTGACAAGATCTGAGAAGATATTAAAAGGAAAAAAAATCTAGTTTAATCTTTGAAAATGAGAACAAAAAATTGGAGGTTAAAGTCATCCTTTTCCAGTGATAAATTCCACAGCATATTGCTTTTCATTTGGGCACAGGGGATTGGTTCTTGGAGAACTGGAAAAACAGATCTAATGGAGTCAGGACTTTCTGAGTGAGAAGAAACCTCATGGAGTCAGTCGAATTTACATGTTTTTAATGAAAAAGCTGAGGCCCAGACAGAAGTGTGACCTGCCCAAAATCAAAAATGCAGATAAGGCGAAACTGAGGCCAGACCCTTGTGCCCTCAAGCCTTGTTTCTTCTCACCACCCTGGGTTTGCAGGATCCCTTCTGTGCTTTTATACTTCAGTCCCCAGCTGGGAGCATATGGTACGAAACATGGAGCAATTTTTGCTCTCCTCAGTATTAAATCTTATGATAGAGTAATTAAGATAATGAGTATTGGTGCAAAGCAAGACAGAGACCTGTGGACACAGTGGGGTACCTCAAAATTAGGTTCTCACATGTATGGAATCTCGATGCACAAAAATGGTGGATTTGTAAGATTAGAGAGTAGCAATGACTAGTCAATCAATACTGCTTGAACAAATGATTATCTATATGGAAACAAACAAACAAACCTAGATCTCTACATCGAAGTATACACACACACATATACACACATATTTCAGGTCCATGAAATGTAAACAATAAAACTAAAATGTTTAGAAGAAAAATAAGAGAATGTATTTATGACATTGTGATAGGGAAAGATTTCTTAAATCACAAAATACAAACCATAAAGGAAAATATTCGTTAATTTAACCACATTCTAACAATGCATCCAGATATATAATATGGATATTTATATATTTGCATATATATTTATATGCATATTTATATGGTATATTTATTTGTGAAATTTTATTGAGCTATATCTTTAAGATTTGTGTACTCTATATATCTCTTACACTTTAATTTTTTTAAGTTTACCAAAAACAAGATACCATAATAATAGTGAAGAGGTAGACCACACTCTGGGTAAACATATTTAGAATACCTATAATCAACAAAGGATTATCCAGAATATATAAATAACTTCCTCAAATCCAGGGGAAAAGATGAATATTTAAATAGAAAAATGTGCAAAAGGGGTGAATAGACAAGCCTAAGAATAGGAATCCCAAATGGCCAATGAACTCAAAAAGTTGTTTAACCTCACTGGTCACATGAAAATGGAAACCATAATGAGAAAACATTTTATACACATTTAATTAGCAAACTTCAATAAGTCTGCTAAGACCAAGTATTAGTGACAACGTAGAGCACTAGAAACTTTTATACATTGCTGGTGGGAGTAAAACTTGGTGAAAAATTATCTAAGATGTTTTGGAAATATCTATTAGGTTACACACAAATGCCATAATCCAGCAATTCCTCTCTAAGCACATACCAAAGAAAAACTCTTTTACATATTAACTGGAAGACATGTACAAAAATATTCATACAAGCATTGTTTGTAATAACAAAATAGTAAACAACTTAAAAGTCCAAACAACAAAAGAACAGATTAATAAATTATAGTATAGTCAAGCAATAGAATGCAAGCTGTGAAAAGAAATGAATTAGAGCCAAATGCATCAACATGGGTAAGTTTCATTAAAATAACGTTAAATGGAAAAGAGGAATTTACAGAAGGATATTTACAGGGTGATTCTGGATCTTGGTCTGGCTTTATTTTTATTGATAGTTTACCCAAGTCCTTTGGGGAGACAGCAGGCTAGGCCATGAGTAAGCTCTAAGAAACACTGGACTAGAGACGCCTGGCTGGCTCAGTGGTTGGGCATCTGACTTCAGCTCAGGGCATGATCCTGGTCCCGGGATTGGGTCCTGAATTGGGCTCCCTGCATGGGGCCTGCTTCTCCCTCTACCTATTTCTCTGCCTCTCTCTGTGTGTCTCTATGAATAAATAAATAAAAGAAAATCTTTTTTAGAAAAGGGAACACTGGACTCACATAATTGGGACATTGGCAGGGCATCATATGGGCCAGGTACTGGACATCAGGCAGAAATATGGTCTGTATTGGCTGCTTCTGATCTCACCTTGGTTAACCTTTAGCTGTCAGGAACAGGTCCAAATAGAACATATATACAGGGGGAACCAGTGTCCTCACCTGACATGAAGGAAGAGAAGAAATGAAACTTTATCTGCACATGACCCAAGAAAGCCAATTACAGATAAGCAGGCTCACCTAGCCATTTTTAGGTCAAAAAGATAATGTCATATATGCCTCTGAGTCACACTGCTCCAATCTGAACTTTAAGCATGATGTACAGTTGTCACCTGGGGAACTCCCTTAACTATCATCCTGGGGAGTCCCTTGATCTCTTCCCTGAGTTGTACATCTTGTTTTTTGTATCCTATGTCTTCCTCTTTCTTCATTTATTCATTTATCTTGGTGGAACATAACACCCCACAACTTTCTAATAAATTATTTTTGGGAGAGAAATGTTTTGAGTGTGAAAATGTCTTGCCTTAAAAAAAAAGAAAAGAAAAGAAAAGAAAATGTCTTGCCTTGACACTTCATTAATAGTTTGGCTGGATATAAAATTCTAGTTTAGAAATCATTTCCTTCAGAATTTTGAAGGAATTTTTCAATGGTCTTTTAGCTTCCAATGTTGTTGTTCCTTAGTATGAATCTTGTTCAATCCTGTGCTGAGAATTCACTGGGCTCTTTCATTTTGGAAAATCCATGCCTTTTGATTCTGAAAAGCATTCTAGAACTACTTTGACGATTCTCTCCTCTCCATTTCCTCTCCTACTGCTACTTTTTTTAATTCAGATTTTGGAAGCTCTAGCCCTTGTTCTTTTCTTGTCTCATGTTCTCTGCTGGGTTGGCAATGGGAGGACCTTAGGATCTGAATGCTTCTTACCAGTCAGTCTTTAGCTAATCCTCTGCTTCCCCTCTCTCAACCCTCCCCTCCCACTCCTGCCACCCCTGCCGCCCCTCCCCCAACACTGGTGCCATTAATGTTGAGATTTTTCAAGATTGTGTGGTATAAACTTAATTGGTTCTCATCTTTTCCCAATATCAGTTTAGGATTTGGCTTTCTCAGGTTTACTGTCAATTCCCACTCATGCATCTATTTTTAAGCTTCCCAAATGCTGTTGCTATGGATTCCCCTTGGCTGTGAAACAAAATACAAACTAAGCCTGGTCATAAAAAGAAGAGACCAACTAGGAAGTGTCTATTATGTGTGATTTGCAGGTAGGCTCTCACTGTTAAGTTTATGGAGACAGTCATACTCTCCTTGTCATTGTAAGTTTATGCCCTCAAATAAAAATGAGTCTATGTGTAGCTTAAGTGGGAGTTCATGAGGGATTGAAGTGATATGTGTGTACTGAAGCTATCATCTTTACCCAGCAGTTTATATAATGATGTGACTACCATTTAATTCCTTATATTTTCATACATGTTAAGTATCACATTATTAATTAGTGAAAACTTTGAGATACTACACTAAAGTCATGAAGTTTAAAGGTACCTCTCTGTACATAGATATCTTGAAAATTCCATCTATGTTTGGACAGGACAGAATCACAGAGCTTACGACTGATGGCCCAACCCTCTCCCCCTTACTTTCAAGAAGAACAAACAATGCAAGGAGTTACTGTGATTTGTTCATGAACATTAGCAGCAGAACTAATATTCAGTAAAATTTTCTGATAGCAGGTCAAAGTTATTTTGCTAAGTATCCAGAGACCTCAGTCTGGTGTTTTTTCACAGTAAACTAAACTGTTTTCCCAAACATTTAGTTATTATGTTTAGTGTTTTTCCTCCTGATAACATTCAAATGATTCAAACTTCTTAGAGGATCACACCATAATCAAGAAGAACTAAACTTACATATATTGCTTGAAATAGTCAACCAATAGGATATTTTTATGTGAAAAATCTATTCTTAAATAAAGGATAAAATGGGACAATCTTAATCAGTTTCTCATGGGGTAATCTGGACTAGCTCAGGCCTTCTTCACATTATCACTTAACTAATGACATATAGTTTGCCAAGACCTGGGTGTTTCACTTGGTTTGGGACATTAGATGTTAAGTCACACATTTTCATTGTTCCTACAGATGTCTTTAATTTTATATTCAGACTACATTTGCATTCTCATGGGTGATGTGTTGCAACACCCCCTCTGCTTTTCCACATCGCCTTGGGAACATAGCCATCTTGGGGATTCAGGAAGCACACACCCCAAAAAGGATTTACTTGTGAAAGTTCATTCCATTTAAGCAAAGTTGGTTCCCTGGCTTTTCTCCTTTGCAAACTAATGTGCACAATGGCTTATAAGGTAATTATGCACTCATCTTAAGATTTCAAGAATTGAGGACTCAGTCAGATTTTTCAAAGCAAAGAAAATAATCAGATAGTTTTCATACCCCAGAGTTTTAAAATTCTGCCAAATAACTCCATAAAAATGTCTAACACACAAACACACACACACACACATACATACACACACTGAGCTACTGGGAAAGTATTCTGAATAAATGAATCTTCCAGAATGTTTTCATTTATTATTTTTTTCCACAGAAAAATTTAAAAATACACTTACTCACTTTTACTCCAAGAATCTGAACAGAATTTGTAAATGCCTGAACAAAAAGCAGATAAGACAAGCAGGAGAAGATTGCATTCCTCAGACACAATTTTAAACTTAACAGCCATAACACTATCTTCAAATACACCCCATTCTTTATTGATTATATTAATGGATCTTAAGTATTAGGTAGTTTGAGGTTGAATAGAATGCCAGAACCTGAAATCAGAATGCAAGATGATTCACAGATCCTTGATTTGTGATTTTAAGTGTGGGCATGAAGTATTATTTGGTGGGGCTTTATTATCACCTGTGCCTAATGTGGTCCAGAATCACTTGCTGTGGTGGAGCAGGGTACATGGCTGAAGAGCAGCCACCTGCCATTTAATTCATCTGTTGCTCAAAACCATCAAACAGAATGCTGATGCTGCGAAACTCAGCCTCATGCTTTCTGTGAGTTCAATATTAGTTTCAACCCACTGTCCGTAGTCTCCATCCTTTTCCTGGGAATGAGCAATATTCCTTTCATGAGAGCCTTAAGTACATTACAAAGGAAAAACAAAACCCAGGGAGAAAACAGATTTGTATCTCCACAGACTGTGTTCTCCCCTCTCCGGATCTTCATGTTCCTGTAAAGAGTGAAACCAGAAATAATAACTAATAGTTACGAAGCATTTCCCGTCTCCTAGACTCTTTATATAAACTGTCTTATTCAATCTCTGCATACATTAAAACGTGGAGACCATTGTTCTTCCCATCTTATACATAAGAGAATTGATGCTTCAAGAAATTAAGTAACTGTCCCAAGGTGACTTAGCTAGCAGATGGTGAGCTAGGTTCAAATCCTGACAGCCTGAATCTAGAGAAATAATACTTAACCCATGCTTGACTGAAAAAGAATCACCTCATAGCAGTTTCTAGAACAGCTTCCCCAATATCAGCACCCTACTTTTCACTAAAATAAAAATGTTCCCTATCTCACTGCTTGGGCACCATGTTGAGACTAATTTGGATCCTCTGTAAAAGAATCATCTTGTAAAAAATAATTTTAGTGCTAAATCATAATAAAGATATGAGTATTTTTCTTTTTAAATCAACTTGATTGAAGTATACTTTTTATAAAATGTATACCATTTTCTGTGTATAGGCTGATGATTTTTGACAAGTGTATATAACCATATACCCTCACTCCAGTCAAGATATACAATTTCCATCATCTCAAGAAACTACCTTGTGCTCTTTTGCAGTCAATTCCCCCAAGCCCCTCACAGCCAATCTCAAGGAACCATTGATATACTTGTAACCATTATATATTAATTTTGACTGCACTTGTTTCTTCAGAGAAATGGAATCATATAGTATGTACTCTTTTGTGTCTAACTTGGTTAGTTTTTGAGATCCGTCCATTTCTGGCTTGCATCAATAGTTAATTTCTATCGCTGAATTGTATTCTTTTGAACGAAGATATACCAAAATATTTCATACATTTACCTGTTGATCAACATTTGGGTTTACAGCTTGGACTGTCATGAGTAAAGCTAGTAGGAAAATTCACATGTAAGCCTTGGAGTGGAATTTTTGGGGTCATTATGGGTGAATGCTCCAATTGTTCCACATCCTTACAAATACTTGGCATTATCAGTCTTTTAATTTTTTTTAATTTTTTATTATTTTTTTAAAGTAGGCTCATGCCAAGTGTGGAGCGCAATGCAGAGCTTGAACCCATGACTGAGAGATCAATGACTGAGAGATCAAGACCTGAGCTGAGGTCAAGAGATGAACCCTTAACTGACTGAGTGCCTCTGCCCCCAGTGTCCCTTAGTATTTTTTTTTTTAAGATTTTTATTTATTTATTTACTTATTCATAGAGACACAGAGACAGAGGCAGAGAGAGGCAGAGACACAGGCAGAGAGAGAAGCAGGCTCCATGCAGGGAGCCCGACCCGGGACTCGATCCCGCATCTCCAGGATCACACCCCAGGCTGCAGGTGGCACTAAACTGCTGCACCACCGGGGCTGCCCTCCCTTAGTCTTTTTAATTTTAGCCATCTTATCATTTGAGTAGTGAGATATTGTTATTTAAATTTACATTTTTCTGATGAATAATAATAATAATGTTGAGCATCTTTTTTCATGTTGAGTAGTCAAACATACATTTTTCTTTTTTTTTTCCCTTTCAATGTATACTGCAAAAGTAGGAAAGATTGATAATTTTTTCTTTACAAATGAAAGAAAACCAAAGGAATGTTCCTCTTGCACTTTGCATCTCTCTCTGGCAAAGGTTGCCCATGATCTTTCCAGTTATAATCTGCTTTCTGAGACACTGGGATTTGCCTCTGAGTTTGAGCAGCAGCCGTGGCTTCCTGTGTCTGAAGCCCTGGTGCTCCAGCACAAAGTGGACACCCCCAAATATTTGAATTAAAATGAATTGATATATTCTTTAGATGGAGCAGAAGTTGCATTGGGGGTTTGACAGAAGGGGCCTCTATTTTACCAAGGTTTATTTTAAAATATCCATTCTGGTCAAAGCATTGTTTTTCATGTATTATATTATCTCATATTTCATAATTAACTATTTAATGTCCTTGCATACCATGATGACACAGACTAATAGATTATATCTACTTCAAAATAAAAAATCAGTTACAATTTATCAGCTTCTGTTAGGTTAAAAAAAATTCTGATTTAACTCTTCATGGTAGCTTTTATCAGACACATGTCCCATTTCACAAATTGTTTGACCTTCTGTGAATAATGCAGGATGGACCAACAGGGAATGATTTATAGCTTACTCCACATCTAGCTTTCCTTTGGCCTTCTAGCCTCCCAGATGCCCAGTGAGTTCACTAGGCTTCTGACCTCTCAAATGTAGATCCTCTTCCTATCCAGACTCCTCAACCTCAAAGCCCATGCAGAAGATGAAATTTAAGGTGACAAATTAACACAAAAATCTTAACTATTATCTATCGATAATCTTTACCAGAATAGCATTTATTTTCAATGGTAGCAATAGATCTCTTATCCCAAAGGAGTGAAGATAGAAATGCACAGGCCCTGTGATAGGACAGGATGATGAGTAGGAAAGTTTGGGACCACCTTGTTTCATGCTTCCAATGTAATGCGAATGCTCTATGACAGGCCATGTTCAAACTTTCCACATAATCCCTTGTTTTGAAAAGATAGGAATCAACCCACTGGGAAGCTACAACCAAGCTTTGGCTTACTCCATGTGAATATTTCAAGAATCTATAAAGAAGTGTGAAGGACAAAACCCCAGAGGTATCTGGCACATCTACCAAGGTTGGCAAATCGTCATGCCATACCCCAACACTGCATAGAATTTCATGCCATTTGCAATTTTGTAAACTGACTTAAAGATAAAGCCAGAGTCCATTTGAAACTGTTAAAACTTATATAGCGCTTCTGCCAAAATAAAACCTAATCCATAACTAATGTTTTTTTTAAAATGCCTATTATTATGTCGTAAAAGCATATTCTTACACTAACAACGACAAAGTCTACAGTAAAGAATGCTAGGATGAGAATCAAGAAACCTGGAGACTCTCTGCCACTCACTAACTTTGAAACTCTGGACAAACCACTTATTCTCTATGTCTGAAATTGGGATTGTAATAAATATTTCTTCCTCCTGAGAATAATAGGAAGATAAATGTCTGCAACAGTGCCTTGAGTTGCAACATAAATCTGAGGCATTATTATTTTTAGTACAGAAAGCTCAGAAATAAATACCATATTGTCCTAACATTTTTGTTATTTTAATTGGTCCAAATTATATGTTTTTTGTGGGGTTTTTATTTGGCTCTTTGTGCAAGAGATAGACAAAAAAGAACAAAGTCATGTGAAAACAGAGAAATAAGAAGAGGAAACAAATAAGACAACTTTGATTAACATATTATGCTAAAATTACTGTGAGAAATGAAAGGCGATTCTAAATTAGATAGTTACAAGACATGAAATCCCCTTCCTGAGTTATTTCAAACCAAAGCCCTGTGAGAGAAAATGAAGCTAAACAAAGAACACATGTCATTGTAAAAATGAAGTAACGTTAAGCTCAAATAGCTATCTGGTCTCCATGATTAGAAATAAGGAAGGCATACTGGTGAAGAAGTGGATCCATAGGCAGGAAAGTATACAGATCTCCTTAAGGGTCAGCATGGTCTCTCTTGATTCTCTTTCAGAGCAAAAGGCTAAGCACCACAAGTTTCTGGTCCTTGATCTAAATCTGAAATCTCGTGGGGCTGGGCCTGCAGGTATTTAGCCTGGGGCTAACCACTGAACCTCAACAGCCAGTTTCGTCTTCTATCACCGAGGGTAACAGCCTCGAAAAGCAAACAACATCAATTTTCAGATTTATATCTAGCTGGTGAAAACCCATGTAGCACACTATGGGATTATCAACAGCAGCTGTTGTTTATTTTCATGCTTAAAAATATAAAAAGCTTCCATACTCTTGGTCTGAAAAAGGTAAACACTAAAAAGATACAAAAGTTAATGACTTATATGGATTAAAAAAAAAATGACCCTGTCCTTAACTTGCCAGGATAAGAGAGTCTCTCTCTTGAAACTTGAGCCCATGCACTTAGGACAAACAAAAGGAAGTTCTACTTTGAACCATGGAATTCATAGGCAGAAGGTCTCATCCCGCTTACCACAGAAGTAGTATAATTTTCTGATCACTTGTCTGAATTTTCAGTTTCTTGAAGCCTGAATCTTAGTCAACAATCTATCCCCCACCACTTAGCACAGTGCCAGGCACATGGAAGGTGCTTCAGAAATCTTTGTTCTCTTCTATGGCCCTTGCTAGGTCAACCTCTCTCTTAGAGAGTCTGTGGTCTGTGACCCAAATACTGAGATGGCTTCTAGCATGGCAAGATTATGCAATCACTTGAAGTTCCAAGAGCCGTTGATAGAAAAGAGAGGAACAAATAAGTAGCCCATATTTCAGTTTCTTCTGCTTTATTTGTTTTCTGTTTCCATAACAATAATAGTTCACCTCTCATTCCAAATGATATAGAAAATCTGGTAAACAGCATTCCTGAGAGGACAAAACATGCAACTTGGAGTGGGCACTTCGTTCTTTTCTTAATTTTTTTGTTAAAGATTTATTTATTTATGATAGACATAGAGAGAAAGAGAGGCAGAGATACAGGAGGAGGGAGAAGCAGGCTCCATGCCGGGAGCCCGACGCGGGACTTGATCCCGGGACTCCAGGATCGCGCCCTGGGCCAAAGGCAGGCGCCAAACCGCTGAGCCACCCAGGGATCCCCTTTTTCTTAATTTCTGAAGACAATCAAAGTTGATCTTTAGCTTATGTTTATTTGACAATACTATACTACTCTTACTCAAAATAATTACCTCAAATAATTTTTTTAAAAGATTTTATTATTTATTTATTTTTGAGAGAGCATGCACAAGCAGCGGGGAGGGGGTGAGGGAGGGGGAGAAGCAGATTCCATGCTGGGCAAGGAGCCCCAAGCGGGCTGATCCCAGGATCCTAAGATTGTGACCCAAGCTGAAGGCAGACGCTTAGCCAACTGAGCCACCCAGGTGCCCTCAAATAATTTTCATAGTAGAGATATTATTCATAATTCTAACACAAGACTTAAATAGTTTGGGGAGGGGCAGCCCAGGTGGCTCAGCTGTTTAGCGCCGCCTTCAGCCCAGGGCCCAGGATCGAGTCCATCAGGCTCCCTGCCTGGAGCCTGCTTCTCCCTCTGCCTGAGTCTCTGCCTCTCTGTGTGTGTGTGTGTCTCTCATGAATAAATAAATAAAATATTAAATAAATAAATAAATAAATAAATAAATAAATAAATAAAGGAAAATCTGAGTCAGTTAAAAAACAAAAAACAAACCTATATCTATATAGCTCAAAATAGGTCAAATATATATTAAGTATGTATACATATATGATCTGGGAAACAAAGGCAGAAAGAAACAGATTAAAATTAAATCTCCTTACAACCTGCAGCCCATTGACAAGTACTTGAGATAGGAAGATCCTAACATTCTTTCAGGATCTTGAGTCTTCTTTAACACACAAAAATCCTTTTGGAACTTCCCTTATCTTTTCTTCCCCCAACCCCAGAGAATAACATCAGTGCTCCTCACCATCCCAGGCAGCTGCTCTTTCTGCCCTCATGTCCTGTCCCTCTGCTTTAATAAAACCACCATTTTGCACCAAAGAAATCTCAAGAATTCTTTCTTGGCTATTGGCTCTGGACCCCACCAAAACATTAAAAACCTGTATCATACACATATGTATATATCTGTGTGTGTGCCACACACACACACACACACACACACGCACACAATTTATAATCTACATTGTGATTATAATGCCATGGACAGATAAAACCAATTCTTAGTAGGAGAAACAGTTAAAAGATCCTAAGCCAGGGATCCCTGGGTGGTGCAGTGGTTTAGCGCCTGCCTTTGGCCCAGGGCGTGATCCTGGAGACCCAGGATCGAATCCCACGTCGAGCTCCCTGCATGGAGCCTGCTTCTCCCTCTGCCTATGTCTCTGCCTCTCTCTCTCTCTCTCTCTCTCTCTCTCTCTCTGTGACTATCATGAATAAATAAATAAAATCTTTAAAAAAAATAAAATAAAATAAAACAAAAAAAGACTCAGCTTTAAAAAAAAAAAAAAAAAAAAAAAAAGATCCTAAGCCAGTGGTTCTCAAAGAGGGGTCTCTGGACCACCAGCAGCAGCATCACCAGAGAACTTGTTAGAAATGCACATTCTCAAACCCCACCCCAAACCTACTGATTCATAAACTTTGGGATGAGGACTCAGAGTTTGTGCTTTAACAAGCACTAGAATTACCAAATCAACAAGCTGTACAGTTTAAGTGTGCACAATGTTATATGTCAGTTATACCTCAATTAAAGCAAAAAGCAATTCCTCCAAGTGATTGTCATGTACACTACAGTTTGGAAACAAGTGCTCTGATCTATACATATGACTCTCCTTATTTTACCAATGAGGGAATGTGAGTTCATCCATCACCCAGCTAATAGAGTCTGGGATAGGAGCCAGACCTTGTCACTGAATCTTGTGTAGCATTGGAAGAAAAAGAATCAACTTAAGAACCAGAAAACCTCTGTATCCTAAAATGGATGCTTTTTTAACTGAGGTAGAAAAAAATTAGTTAAAGCTTCTCAGGCTTCAGGGGCTTCATTCTGTGATACGGGATAATAATATTGTACTAACCTCAAAGAGGTTTTGATGAGAAAAATAAATCAGATAATGTATGTAATGATGATTTTAGGCCACAAAGAGTCATAACCTTTTGTTCATCATTATTTCTACAGCTTTTTCGTCTTATGAGAAAACACACTTTTTTTTTTTTTTTTTTTTTTTTGAGAAAACACACTCTTGATTGCTATTCCACATTTCTAGCCACAGGATATACATAAACTTTTAAACATGATCTACTTGTAATTTTGGGTTTTGCTATAATAAGTTTTTCCTCCAAGTTGCAAAATTACTTGAGCTATAACTCCACTCAAGTCAAAATTACTATGACCGATATTTTTGTATAAAGAGAAGAGATAGTGCTATGTGATGTTCTTCTAGGAAAAAAAAATCAAGTGATTTTAATTTAAAAAAAAATTTCTCAAAGATTAGATTCGTGCATATCTTATGCTTTTTAGGTCATAGAAGTAGCTTTCACAGCAAATTACCACTCTACATTGATTTTATACAACTGGCAATTTTTTTTTTTAAGATTTTGTTTATTTAGTCATAGAGACACACAGAGAGAGAGGCAGAGACACAGGCAGAGGGAGAAGCAGGCTCCATACAGGAAGCCCAACGTGGTTCTTCAGGATCACACCCCAGGCTGCAGGCGTCACTAAACCGCTGCGCCACCGGGGCTGCCCACAACTGGCAATTTTAACGTGTCATTTTTGCATGCTAAGTGGCCTTTATGTAATAATCTCATAAACTATATGTTCTTTTTTAAAAAGTAACTTTAACTTTGTTATTAGATATTATAATACTATTATAAGTAACTGGAAAATGATAAAAATACATTCAATTTTTTGAATCTGTATTCCTACCAATCAGCAATAGCTGCATTTTGGTTTTCATCTTTCCAGAATTTTTTACGTGCATACAACACATTCATACATGTGTTAACAAAGAGCATTGATTTGAACATTTGTCAGTATATTGTGAAAATATTTCCAGGTTAACCATTTCTGTTTTATCCGTTCAAATGACTCCATTATATTCCACTGGATGAATGGATTGGATGGATCGTTTCCTTAATTAATTACTTATTATCGGACATTTGGATTTTTCTGATTATTTCACTTTTATAACCAATGGTTCAATGAACACCACATACTGATTTAATTATCTTCTCAGAATACATTCTTAGAAGCAGAGTTTCTGGATCAAAGAGAAGCATATTTTTAAGGCTTTTGATTTATATCCCAAATGACCCTTCCAGAAAGATTGTACTTTTAGCCTCACCAGTAGTATATATTTTCCAACATTCTCCCTTCTGGAAAAAAAAAAAAAAATCTTTTCTACCCTAATATATGAAAATTATGTCAAAATACACCAAAAATAATATTTCATTGTTTTAATTTACATGTATTTGATTGTTAATGAGATAGGTTTTCCTAAGAGTAGCAGACACTGTCAGGTCCTCTCATATCCTTCATCTTTATGGCTTCTGGTTGCTGACTCCAATGCTGAGGGTGTTTCTGGTTGCCTAGCAAGGGAAAGCTGTGCAGAGCACCTGGGAAGCACCAGAGAATTAATACCTTCAGAAGCAGCTACAACCAAGCTGAGCAATAAATACCCCAGTTGTACCCCTGAGATGGGATAAACTCTAGAGAATGTTTCACACTCCTCCACAGTTGGGAGGAGACCCTAGGTTGAGTCCTAGCTGCCCAGAGGAAATAGCTTGATGATTCACTCTTTGTTGGCTTCCTTGCCTCTTTTGTGTCCCTTCTCCACTTCCTAATTAGTGTTTTCTAGGATCATCTCCCAAGTAAACTACTTGAATTTCCATCTTTATCTCAGAGTCTTCTTCTGGGCTGGAAAATTCAAACCAAGACAGTATGAGCTTTTTCTACCTCCCTTCTTTACTCAATTACTTACTATTCACACATTTCCCCACTTTCAAAATGGGGAACTCCTATATCATAGAAGAGTTAGAATTATCCATTTTAAAATATTAGGAAGGAAGAGATATTTATGAAGGGCAAACTTGAGAGAACACAAATCAGGACATGAATAAATAATTATAGTTACCACCAAATTGTTTTAGTAAACAAGATTTAAAATATTACAAAATGTTATTACTAGTAGTAATGACTATTATATTAAAAGTTGATTACCTCTTTATTTCAAAGACCCCATATTGAGCTAAGATTTTCCTGGAGATATAAATTAACCTAAAATGTAGGAAAAGGGGGGAAAACTAGCAAACTATGGTGAAGAGAATAGTGTAGCCAAGGTGTACTAAGTGTGTTGAGTACTATCAGAAAAACTACATTCAACAATGTAAACTGCTGTTCAATATAGATGTTCAAAATAAAATGCCATCATCTTTAGGGAGAGATTAGGGTTCCGTGAGAAGTCTGTTGAGAAGGTTTAGAACTGAGAGACATTTTGGGTGAAAAGACATTTGCTAGTATCTAAAATCAACATGTTCTTAATTAAAATACCAATCTCCCAAGATGGCTCTGAAACAGTAAACAATGTTAAAGTAAACTGGCTCCAGGCCCAGAAAGCCAGCCAGACTTAGGAGTGCATACAACTAGGCAAACAAAACAAAACAAAAAACTTTCAAAAGCAGACCTAATCATTTGTAATTGGGGCAAAGGGGTAAGGGAGGGGGCACACAAAACAAAAGAAAATTGTTAGTTTTTATCTTGCTCTGGGCCAGTATTCAGACAGAATTCGCTCCAGCAAAACCTGTTTGGAGGCCGTTCTTCCAGCTGCATAATTTATACTAAGGCTTTGCAAAGGTAAAACAAGGACAATCTAGTCAACCTAACTTGCCTTGTATGGACAATGAAAGTTTTTAAAGAGGACACATGAAATACACATCCACAAGAATCGCATTTATAAGCTTCGTAAGGGTTATGACTGCCCTGAACTTTCTTGTTACCTCCAGAGGTGTTAAATGGAAAAAAACAAACAAACAAACAAACAAACAAAAAACCATGATTCGGTCATTTTAACATTTTATCAGGACAATTTATCATCTTTTTTTTTTTTGAGCTTACAAGATACATTAAGACTTTGAGTCTATAGAATAGAAAACACTCAGAAGAAATTTAGAAAATTCTGTCCAGATTAAATTCAGTGCAAGTGATGGCTGGATCTCCAATCTGGATGTTTGAATTATTCTAAAATATAAATGCTCAATCAGCTCTGTGCTAGTAAGATTCAAAGAGCTCTCGGTGTAATCAGTAAGGAGGAGAATCCCCTGAACATTTCTGTTTCAAACTAAATGTTTATTTACTTAAATACATTTCTTAGGTGCTCATCTAAACATCATTACTAAATAAAGACAACGTATTACATTGCCAATGGACTGAAGTCTCTAAGACGGTCAGCAGCCATCAACTAAATGAGCAAGAATAGACGTGGCCTTGGGCAAACTCCATTAAAGCACAATACCACTTCATATTAGTCAAAATAGACTTGGTTTTCTGTGATAACAAGTCACCCCCAAGTTTTGGTGGATTAACCCAATACAGTGTTAGTTCTTGCTCACACTACTTGCTCCATGAAAATCGGAAAGAACTCTTACACGCAGTCACTAAAGGATTAAAGGCAGATTAAGTTTCCACCTGTTTATAGCTGCACCTTTTGGAACACAAGACCCAAAAGAGGTGGTGGAGGGAAAGGGAGAGTCTAGAGACTAGTGACATTTGTCACTGATGCTCATGTTTCACTAGCCAGAATTAATGCCATCGCCTAACACAAGAGGGTGGAGGAGTTCTGTGTCAGTCATCCAGAGAATTGGATATTAGAGTGATTTCCACCACACACTCAATGACCAGGACCTTTGGATGATTTCCTAATGTAACGTAAGGACAGAAACAAACATGGAGAGGCAAAGCTGAGGACACATAACAAAAGGCTGAGTCATGGCTCAAAGGAGATTTGGAGAGCTGTGAGCAAAGAAGGAATGAAGCATTGAAATCCTGAGAATGCTTCAAATGGCAAAGGCCAATCTGTCTTTTAATTGACTTTATTTTGACACAAAGTAGCATTTTTCTCAGGGCATCTTAGGATGTCACTTGATATCTGATATTACGCCATCTGCATTTTCAAAGCAGGACTTTGAATCATCAGGAAGAGATATGTCTGAAGGGCTTCACAGATTCCTAGGACCCACCTCAAATTTTATGGATTAAAATCTCCGAAGATTTTAGGTCCAGCAATCTGCTTTTGAACAAATATCTCCTTGGTAATTCTAATACCAGATTGAGAATCTGTTTTAGACTTCTGCCAAGATCCAGAGCTGGCCTGAGATCTGGGCTGCATTTGGGCTCTGGGAAAATACCTCCACTCGTCCTAGTCACCAGGTTGAGTCTGCTCTCATACCAGAGGCATTTGGTAAGGTCAAGGCTATTCATTTAGGCTAAATGGGGACTTTCCTAGGTGAGGAAAATTTGAGAGCATGGAAAGTAAGTTGGTTTTTGAGATTATGCAGAACTTGGTTTGGGATAAATGGGTTAAACACAGTAGCTTCAAGGATAACAGAATTTGTAGGCAGGTTTGCCAATGGATTGACAATGATGGGAATGCAGAACAGCCCAGAGGTTCTGTTGAGGTTTTGGAAACGGTCAGATGAAGGAGATGAGGGCCTTGGGATTTTCTAAGCACATGTTGCAAATGCTGCTCCTTAAATAGGCTGTGCTGTGCTAAGCAGGGAGGGGACAGATACCCTGTGAATACTGTGCCCTTTTTGCTGACACTGGGGATAGGGGTGCAAAATACTGTCATAGTTATTAGAAACTGTGAGGTAATAGAAAAAATATACATTGATCTCTGTCCCCAGTTTAATGCAGAATTCCTAAATCCCTTGGAATTTCCTGGGTGATAACAGTGTCGTTTGTTCTAATAAGGGGACTCTTGGTGAGCTCCTGGATGAAGCCAACTGGTCACCAGAAAGACTAAGTCATGATTAGAGGCTTATAATTTTCCACTTCACCCCCCATTCTCCAGAGAGGGAAGGGGGGCTGAAAATGGAGTTAATGATCTATCATGCCTACATAATGAAGCCTTCATAAAAATTCTAAAAATGTGGGTTTTGGAGAGCTTCCAGGTTGGTGAAAATGTAGATGTGTTGGGAGAGTAGCATAGCCAATGAGGCATGGGAAGCCTGCACCCCTTCCCACATACCTTGCTCTAAACCATCTCTTCCATTGGGATGTCCATCTATCCTTTATTATGTCCCTTTATAATAAACTGGTAAACTGTTTTCATGGGTTCTGTGAGCTGCTCTTGCATATTAATTGAATCTGAGGAGGGGGTCATGGGAAGCTCCAACCTATAGCCAATTGGTCAGAGGCACAGATGACAATCCAGACTTGGCAACTGCCATCGAAGAGGAGGACAATCTATTGGGACTGAACCCTTCACTTGTAGGATCTGATGCTGTCTCCAGGTCAGCAGTGTCATGATCGAGTTCAAGTGTAGGCTCCCAGCTGGTATTGCAGAACTGTGTGGTGTGGGAAAAAAAAAACCTGTACATCTGTTGCCAGAAATGTGGTTAAGTGTGGTAGTAGCATGAAGTAAAGAAGAAGCACAGGATGAGGACTGGGTTTTTTCCAACTCAGAAAACTTTTTTTTAAATGAAGAGGAAAATACACAGCAGCTGATTGTAAAATAGAGCTATTTACACTTAATAGGAGGGAGTAGTGAAAACAAAATGGACATACCAGAAAGTTTTAAAGCTTCCACAAACCATGACTAATGGTGACCCATGGGTTAAAATTCCCTGCTGTGAAATTTGTGAAGAAATTTTGATATCCAAATAGAATGTAACTAGGAATCTTGGGTTGAAAAAGAAAAATATGAAAAAAAGGGTATCTCCAAAATGTAAAATGTCTTATCATAAAAAAATTGTTTACTATCCCAGAAGAAATTATTTTGCTCAAATGGAAGTATCTATCACCTGAAGAACGGACAAGCCCTCTGAAACTCTGGGAACTGATGGTCAGGAAGAGAGCTCTCTTTGGAAGCATAACATCATGGCCTACATGATACAGGGCCTGGAGTCAATATCAGAGGTCTGAGAGTGGAGAAGTTCAGACCATTTTGTAAGAAATAAAGGCAGGGTACTGAGCACAGTGACTCTTGGCAAATAAAAGGAAAGAATGGCATACCAAATACCTACAAAAATACTAGTTTCAGGGTAATTAATATTAGCAGCTATTAATATGCACCTCCAATGCTTAACAAAAAAAATTCTTTCTTTCTTCTTCCCAGGCACTCATAATTGTAAGATATATAAAGTGTACATCATGGTGATTTGAAATAGTGAAAGAATTGTGAAAGAATTCCCATCATCTAATTAAAAGATTTTTCTTTCTCACTTCCCTGCTCAATACCGATTGGGCAGCTCTCCTTAGAGGCTGTCTTCCAGACAGTGACTGAGAGATCTGGGTTATTTCTGTTTTATGGCTCTGCTGTCCATTAGTGCCTCCATGGACTGCTCAGCTTGATCATCACTCAGCCATCAGGTAAAGAGAGAGAGAGCAAGGAAGATCATTCGGGACTATAAAACATTCAAATGTTTTACAAAGAAGTCTGAAGTAGGGTACATTATTCGCCTCCACACCCAACTGGCCAGACCTAGTCCAACAACACCAACCTAAGTGCAGACAGGATTGGAACATGAGTCTCCCTGTGTATCTAGGAGTAGTAGAAGGGAATCAGTGAGCATCTAGCCAATCTCTGCCACACAGTGCCTACTAATAGCAGTCCATAATCTGCAACCCATCAACTGCCTCTGTTTTAGTTAAAAATTATACAACTTCCTAGAGTTGTTTAAGCACATTTTACAGTGTAGCTCCCAAAATATTATCATTAAAAGCTACAAAAAAAAATTTGAATGTCATTATTGGAATAGCTGATTCTCATGAAAACTTTTAGAAATGCAGGACTCTCTGGTAGTGTGTGAATATTTTTTAAAAAGTATCCAGAATTGAGAATGCTTAAGTTTAACAATTCCATCCTGGACTTTGGTGGGTAGCTAAGCCCTCATTCTTATAATATGCCTGGTGAGCCCATTTTTGAAAAGGCTATTTGATAGAGAACAATGTGAAGAATGTTTGGACTATAAATACTAAAACTTATTGATGAACTTCTAACACATCATCTATAATCCAAGATCCATTCTAATATCGTATCTCTCTGCACACTTACAGCAGACCCAGAAGAAAAATCTATTGTCTAATGACAGCTTGTTTTGAGAATTTCTAAGGTACTTCCTCCACATACAAACAAATCCTCATTGCACTTTTTATTTTCATATTCTTACTTTCCAACCCAAGATTCATAGCTTGTATTTTGCTTAACATTAACACTTTTTTTCTCAGTATTCTAGAGCAAGGAATATCAACCTGTGATTCCCCATTAATTTTTGTGAGCTGTGGAAGTTTCAAAACTTTCTGGTATGTCTATTTGGCATTCAACTTTCCCTCCCTGTTTCTTTTCCCTCCTATAGAATATGTAATAGCTCTGCTTTCTAAGTACCCTTCATGTACTTTTCTCTTTATTGAAAAAAATTTTCCAATAGCCTGACAGCATTTTAAAGCTTACACCAAGGAAACCTATCTAAATATGAAACAGATGAATAAGTATATCTTGGGCATAATAACTTACAGATATGAGGAAAAAAATTAGGCATATGTTTGTGGTTCAGAAAGCATATCTGTCCAAATGTATGGGAGAGGATCAGTATGTATAAAAAAACCACTTTACAGAAGTGTATTGTCTAGTTGTGACATAAGCAATTGAGAATTCTGGGATGACCCCAACCTCTTTGGCTGACAAAGTATCTTCAACTAGATGCCTGGAATTGGAAATAAATGATGTCAGCTAGGTAAAAGAGAAAGTTGATTCCATCTACTTTACCACGTCATTTATTTCTGGGGCAAGACAGACAAAATATATATGCATCAGCATCAGATGATCATCATGTTTCATTTGTTTGCAAAGTTGTCTATGTATACTGGCATTGAAAACATCTCAAAATCTATGCAAGGGCAGCTCTTTATGAAAGAAATTAATGTAAACCATAGGTTAAAACCAATGTAGAAAGCATTATTACCATATTTCAAATAACTAATGGTAAGGAAAACTATGAAAAAAAAAGAAGTTATAGAGGACCCTAACCATGAGATTCTAATATTAAAATAAAAAGCAGTCCTACTATTGTGAGTCAGTTATAAAATTTTGGTCAATAGCAGCTTTTCATATAATACATCTTTTTTTTTCCTCTATGAAGATTTTAAAATTTTTATATTTGTCATGTAATTCATTGTATTAATAGTTATTTAAAAGCTGATTAAAATAGAATCACTTTATGCACCATCTTCATACAAATGCTGGAGCCCTCCTCAGCTGAAACTGCTGCTGCTATGTCCTAGTGTAGATCTTGATCTCTGACCACTTTTGGAGAGTAACCAAATCAAGGCAGAAAAATCTAATTTTGCCAAAGACCACATAGGAAGTTCTTGGCAAAGTCAGATGAGAAAACAGAGTTCATGAACTCTAAGGGTGGACATTTTTAACCACTGCTTTTGTTCCTTGTTTTGGGAACCCCTTTCCAAAAAAAGTAGAAAATTCTGGAATTTTGCTTGCTTTTTTTCCATGATTGGTTTAACAGAGTGGTGCAAAGAGCTCTGCACTGAGAGTCAGAGACTTAGATTCTTTAAAAACAAAACAAAACAACCTTTGTATTCTGGAACGCTTAAATGAATCCTTTGACCCATCACTTAGTTTTGAGAATCTTAAACTCATAGTCTGTATCATTTCAACTAAATCCCACTGAAATCTTTCCTCTCATATAATTTGCAGCAAACCCAAGACATAGCATTTCTTCCATAAATATTTCAGTATGTATCTCTAAAAGATGTCTTTTAAAAAAGAACCCCACAATATTGTTATCACACCTAAAATACTTGATAATATTAATTTAATGCCATCAAATATACAGTGTTCAAAATTCCAACTGTCTCAAAAAACAGTAATTTTTAACAGTTGTTTGAATCAAGATCCAAATAAAGTCCATTCACTGTGATTAGCTACAGGTTACTTAGGTCTTTTAAAAAATTCCTAGGCTTTCCCCCATCTTTTTTCAGATGTTGTACCTTATTTGTTGAAGAAAGAAATCAGTTCATTTTTCCTATAGGCAAAGATTGGGTTTTGCTGACCAATGGTAACGCAAAGGTATGGTTAACATGTTCTTCAATTTTCTGTTTTTAGATCAGTGGTTAACTCCAACAGATTTGGAAAGATGCAGATATGATTGGCTTTGGTAAGAGTATTCAATAAATGGGGCATGTTTCCACCAGGAGGCACTAATGCCTGTTTATTTCTTGTTTTACCATGTTACCAGATGTCTAATGTGGGACCCAGGAAATTTAACAAAAATCCCCTACCCCTGGACAAGCAGAGCAGGACTAACTCCATTTTGTGCTGCACCTGCCACCTCCTGTGTGACCCCCACATAACCTGCTTATTGCTTAAGGCGCTGCCCCACCCTAGTCAAGCCGCCGGGCACACCCTAATGGGAAATAGGCTCATAACAATGTAACCCTGCTTTGTGCCCGCCAAAACTGCGCGCCCATTCTGACCAAAGTAATAGGCCAGCTCAAGTGGATACTATAGGGTAAGGTGCAATTCAATCGGCCACCTGCGTGTGGACCGACATGACTGTGCAACTTTCTGTGTATCCCATGGGCCACTGGCCCCTATAAAGCTGCTCCGCCTCTTAGCCTCGGGGTCCGAGTCCCTGCTCCGCTGTGTCGGGTATACTTGGACCCAGGCTCTAGCCTGTAAATAAACCCTCATGTGTTTGCATCGGTGTCGGCTCCTTGGTGGTTTCTCGGATTCGCAATCTTGGGCACAACTAATGCCTGTTTATTTCTTGTTTTATCATGTTACCAGATGTCTGTGCTCAATATGGAGGTTGCATAATGATGATGTTATAATTCTATTAGTCCTTCATTTCTTAGCCAGAATACAAAGAAAGTTTCCCTAATTTACTATATAGCTCCCCAAAGTACAATTCATAAAGCAGGATATATTCTTAATTCATACAAGCAGGATACATTCTTAATTATTTTTATTATCAGTTTTCAAAATAGTAAATTGGGTTACTAGGGTCCTACAATGAGGAATAACTGGTTGTTCTTATTTTTTTGGTGTCATTGTGAACTCCCTGGAGTTCATAGTCCAGTGGAGGGAACAGAGGCACACAGACAATTACAATACAACATAATTTTGTACTATAGTAAAAATAAATGCATCTATGGGCATCTAGAGGTGACAGTATCTAACTACTTTATTGGATATGACAAAGGCCTCAGAAAGGAGGCAGAAGCAGACTCTCTACTGAGCGGGGAGCCTGACATGAGGCTCAGTCCTAGGACCCTGGGATCATGACCTGAGCCAAAGGCAGATGCCCAACTGACTAAGCCATCCAGTCACCCAGAGAATTCAGTTTTTATATGTTGAATTTGTGAGGCCTTTGGGATAGCCAGGTAGAAATGTTTGGCAGACACCTGGAAATAATGGTCTAAATCTCAGGTAAACCTTGCCTGTCTGAACAGGTCAATTTAAGATTCTCCAGCATGTAATACTAAAGTTCACAAGTGGGACGAGATCCCTTAAGGAGGGTAGAATGAGAAGAGAAGGCACAGATGAATCTATCATGATATTGAAGGGATCTGCAAAGGAAAGAGAAATCTACAAGGCATACTGACTGAGAAGAAGTAGAGAAGTAGGTAATGGTATGAAAGCCAAAGGAGAGGAGAATTTCAGAATTTACAACAGAAGTCTTGGAAAATACCAACTGTAAGGTAACCATTAGTGACTTCATCAAAGGCTGTTTCAGTGGATTAGTGAGGATAGGAGCTATGTTTCCATGGACACAGAATGAATGAAAGGCGTCAAAATAGAGACAGAAGCAAAATTACTTTTTTTCAAAAAGTTTGGTAGGGCCTGGCAGCATGAAAACTCATATTATAGATTGTGTCCCATTAACATAAAATCAACCAACCAATAAATATTAATTGTGAGCTGATCTTATGTAAGCCATTGTACTAAAGTACTCCTAGTGTAAAAAAGGTATTCTTGACATAGCCAATTCTGAAGGAGAAAGTATGCAAATTTATAAATGCATGTTTAAAAAGAAAGCTCCTCAGAAAACCTAAGAAATCAGATAGATAGGTATTTTTAAAATACGTTGACCTTTATTATCTCTAAAATAGTACAAAGGATCGCACACGATTCTAAAAAAAAAAGCAAACAAACAAAATGTATGCTGTTAGAAAAGGAAATATAGGACAGCCCGGGTGGCTCAGTGGTTTAGCGCCGCCTTCGGCCCAGGTTGTAATCCTGGAGACCCGGAATCGAGTCCCATGTCAGACTCCCTGCATGGAGCCTGCTTCTCCTTCTGCCTGTGTCTCTGCCTCTCTCTTTCTCACTCTGTGTCTCTCATGAATAAATAAATAAAATCTTTAAAAAAAAAAGGAAATATAAATCTGATGCATAAAACAAAAATTATTCTGTGAATCTGTATAAATAAGAGTCTTTTGATTAGGAATACAGCACAGGATTCTTGTATTTATCCATTCAAGGGCTCAGTTTCTCTGAATATCTAAGGGATAATCACATTATCTTACCTGCCACCGGTAGGCTAATACACGCATATGGATTCAGTACAGTGTCTGTGAAGTATTACAATGAATACATTACATTCGTTACTAACAGTTGGACAAAGTCAGCAGGGGGTATTAAAACCCGACATTCAATGTGGAGGTCCCCGCCTCAGCCTTTTCTTCCCCGTCTGTTGACTTTCATTGAAGACTTTTCATATTTCACAAAAGTATTCTCATAGTTCTGCAAGTGGTTTTTCACCACCGTGCTTTTGATCAGCCTTCTAATTATAGCCTATTTCAGATTTAAGTGGAGAATAAAACTGACCGTGAAAGTGAACTTATGGTTACATGAGGGCTCCCTCCCAGTAGCATCCTGAAATATGAGGAGTCTTTTCTTTTGCTGCCTCTTATGGCAGCACTTTGAAATCTAGGAACCAGATCGCAACACAGGCATACCTCTGGGCAAGAAAGAGCCAAAAAAAACATATAGAAGGAGTTGACAAAAAAGGAGTCATAGTTGGATGGCACCACCTTCTTCTCTAAGAAGGAGATGTTTCCATTTACCTTTATTTTTTTTTAAATATTATTTATTTATTTATTCACGAGAGACACAGAGAGGCAGAGACACAGGCAGAGGGAGAAGCAGGCTCCATGCAGGGAGCCAGATGTGGGACTTGATCCCGGTTCTCCAGGATCACACCCTGGGCTGAAGGTGGCGCTAAACCGCTGAGCCACCCAGGCTGCCCTCCATTTACCTTTAATTCTATTATCCACAGTAGGGTTACAAATAAGAGGTCAAGGATGACAAACAAACAGAAAGATCTTCCATAACACTGGATCCATCTGTCTTTTCCTCTCCTTCCTAAGACTCAATCCTGGCCTTGAGTTTTGTAGGGTAGACATAATGGACACTGTCCATACTTGAGTATATAGGTCCCCCTGAAAGGGTTCTCCAGGTGTTCTGGCAGGTGGTTCACATGGGGAGGAAGGTTATGGAAAAGTTTTCCCTGCTCCCTGTTTCCTAGAGAAAAAAAAACCCCATTGGACAGTTCTGAGATTGGGCTCTTACAGTTTTGCAGTCTGACCAGAGTGGGCCTTGAATAAGCCTTTCGAATCTCTCTGGTGCAATGAACTGCAGGTACATCTGTGTATTATATAATAACCTTTTTTCCTCTAGTGCCTGAGACCAGATGGCTAAGTAAATAAATAAATTACAACCAAGTCTGTTTCAATGTTATGCCTGTGGAATTTGAGATAATTCCTTTAATCAGCCATCCAACAAGTTGAGTCTTTGTGTCCTGACCTAGAAGTGGATATCTTTCACCATGACTTTCAGAGTCCTTTGGTGATAAGAGATTTTTTCAGTATCAGTGAATGTAAATTCAAGTTTTATTACTGAATTTTCTGGGGATCAGTTAATGAAAACCTCTGGGTCCTGTTTTCACTGTGAAAATAGCTGCCGACCTTTAAGAACTGTTGAAGAATTTGGCAGCAAAAAATAAAATTATATCATTGCTTTAGTTTTAAAACAGAGATTTCAAGAATAAGCCAACTTATTAGTGTTCAAAAGGGAACTTCATAAGTCAAATTCCCAATCCACAACTTTTTTTTCAGACAGCCAGATGCTCATCTTCACTTCTCATTAAGAAATATCAAGTACTTAGATAGGGAGCTGTTCTATTCCTACCAAAGGTTCTTTTTTTTTTTTTCCTACCAAAGGTTCAAAAATGACATAGTCATAAAACAAACTATAATGGCTGACTTGAAATTGTTGATGAAAAAAAAGATCCTATGAGCCCAAATTATGCTATTAGAATAAAGAAATATTGTTTTCATATTAACAATTGATGGTCCATTAAACCCCTGGATTACTGAATTAATTAGCTTTTGGGAAAGCAGTTGAGCAATAATCAGAAACTTCAGTGCAATACAAAGTGATTTATTATATATCAGTAGTTGTAAACTCCAGCTCTATTAAAATCACAGGAGAGGCGGCATTTCAAAAATATTGACACCCAGGCTTCACTCCAGAGATTCTGATATAATTGGTCTATGAGGGCTCTAAGATCATATTTTTGCAAAACTACTCTCTACCCCACATCCCTATCCAGGTGTTTCTAATGTGCAATCAGGTTAAAAACTCCTGATCTAGGGGTGCCTGGGTGGTTCAGTCACTGAGCATCTGCCTTTGGCTCAGGCTGTGATCCCAGGGTCCTGGGATTGAGTCCCACATCAGGCTCCCTGTGGGAAGCCTGCTTCTCCCACTGCCTATGTCTGTGTCTCTCATGAATAAATAAATAAAATCTTTTAAAACGAAACAAAACCTCCTGATCTAGATTATTTGTCTAGCTTTTAAAATACTGAACATTTATTTATTTATTTATTTGACAGAAAGAGTAGGCAAGAGAGCACAAGCAGTGGGAGTTGCAGAAGGAGAGGAGAAGCAGGCTCCTGCTGAGCAGGGAGCCCAACACCGGACTGGATTCCATGGGATCATGACCTGAGCCAAGGACAGGTGCTTAACCTACTGAGCTACCCAGATGCCCCTGAACTTTTATTTATAACTGATACAAGTAATAAAGAGTAACAGTGTACTCTTATCCTAATTTATCCTAAATCACCATTCTCTGAACTTAATGGTTTAGAAAATTACAATCACTAAGGAAACATAAAATAGCATCTATATAGTGTTTATAGCAAGTAAAAAAATATGTGAATAGATGAGCCACAAAATGACCTTCTTATTCTTTGCTAAAATTGTTAAGAGTCTTGGAATGAAATAATAGAATTTTCTATTCCTCTACTTCACTGAGGATAGAAGTTAAGTAACTTCTAAGGTTCATCACATTTAAGATAGATGCTATACATAGAACCCATAGCCCTTGATTCTATTCCTAATGTGTTTTCAAATATTTCCCTGATTTTATTTTTTAGAAGGTAAAGGTTACTTTTTGGGAGTGATAAGAGACACCATAACCAATTACTAGAAGCTTATATAAACATTCGAGGCAGTTGATAGGATATCTGTCAAGTCTGTGGACTCTGGAACCAAATAAACCACAATCTAAGCCTGCCTTTAACATATGCCTCTCATGAGATCTAAATCTACCTTCACTTCCTCATCGGGAAAATAAGGATATTATAAATAATAGAATGAGATAGAGAAATGGATGAAGGCAAATTTCTCTTCTGTTCACATGACATTGTTCCCACCCCTAAGATCTAAAGAAAAGGGAAGTGAACCCAGACTTCTCTGGTAAATTTGTTAATAAATAAACAATTAAGGTAAAACATATCTGATAAGAGGTTAGTATCCAAAATATATAAGCAATTCATACAACTCAATACCAAGAAAAAAATCTGATTAAAAAATGAGCAGAGAAAAAAAAAAAAAAAAGAGCAGAGGAACTAAACAGACATTTCTCCAAATAAGACATACAAATGGCCATCAAATACATGAACACATACTCAATATAACCAAGCAACAGGGAAATGAAAATCAAAACCACAATGAGATATCACCTCACACATGTTAGAATGGCTGCCATCAAAAAGAGAAGGGATAAGTATTGGTGAGGATGTGGAGAAAAGGGAACTTTCGTGTACTGTTGGTGGGAACAAACAGTATAGCCATTATACTGGCTATAACGGTATAGCCATTATAGAAAATAGTATAGAGATTCCTCAAAACATTAAAATGGAACTACCCTATGATCCAACAGTCCCACTTCTGGGAATATATTTTTAAAAAGATGAAATCAGGGCAGCCCCGGTGGTGCAGCGCTTTAGGGCCGCCTGCAGCCCAGGGCATGATCCTGGAGACCCGGGATCGAGTCCCATGTCAGGTTCTTTGCATGGTGGTTGCTTCCCCCTCTGCCTGTGTCTCTGCCTCTCTCTCTCTGCGTCTCTATGAATAAATAAATAAAATCTTAAAAAAAAAATAAGATGAAATCATTATCTCAAAGAGATAACTGCATTCCCATGTTCATTGCAGCATTATTCACAATAGCCAAGACACGAAAACAACCGAATTATCCACTGATGGATGAACGCATAAAGAAAACGTGGTGTGTATATACAATAGACTATTATTCAGTCATAAAAAATAAATAAGGAAATATTGGCATTAAGAATAACACGGATGGCCCTTGACAGCAGTATGCAAAGGGAAAGAAGTCAGAGAAACAAATACTATATGGTGGCACTCAAATGTAAAATTTAAAAAAAAAAGCATCTCAGACAAAGCAGAATGGTGGTTGCCAGGGGCTAAAGGGGTTGAGGAGAGGCAGGAAATGGGGAGATGTGGGTCAAAAGCTTCAACCTTCCAGTTATAAGATGAATAATTTTCTGGGATCTAATGCATAGCATGGGACTGTAGTTATCAATACCATATTGTATACTTGAAAGCTGTTTTGGAAGTAGAGTTTTAATGTCTTCACCATAACAACAACAAAATGATAATTATGTGAGGTAAAGAATTTGTTAACTAACCTTATTGTGGTAAACATTTCCCAATATATACATGTATTAACTTATCACATGTACACTTTAAACTTACATGATTATATCTCAATAAAACTGGAAAACTAACATTAAACAATGAAGTTCTTTGCATTGGTTCTTCATTAGACCATTCTGTACATTAGTCTTTCACATACATTTCAATAGCTGGCATGTTATAACAGGGTACTAAATCAGATAATGAGTGTGAATCATCTAAGGCAATGCCTAGAATATAGCACGCACTCAACAATATCATCTTAAGTTGTAACTATTATGTGTTACATAATGTTGCTCAATGAGGCAGATGGGAGTTTTTTGGTTTTTTTGGTAAGTAAATGTGTTTCCATCCCGAATAGTTTGTACTACGTGGAACATTCTTCCATGGAGTCCAAAAAGACTTTATGGTACATAATTAGTGGCATTGTGAATCAATCAGTCAGCTTATGTGTGTGCAAAATTGCAAAGGAAAAGGACACCGTCTTTATCCTCAAAAAATCTACAACTTAGTGAAGAGGGGGGAGAAGAAGATGAACTTTGCCACCCAAGGGAAGTGTCAGCTGGCCAACTCGCTGAGCTTATATTTGATAGTAGTGTCTCTCATGTTGCCTACTCTATTCCTCAGACATTAGCTATGGTAGCATTTGGAGAATTAGGAGAAATAGTATCTGTGGGTTTATTTAACACATATACTGTATTTTGGGGGAAGGAGAATTAATTTAGCCAAGAAAAGAAACGTTTTGATGCCCTTACCCATCAAATAAACTGACTTTCTGCCAAATGAATGTGATCACAGGTCAAGGGTGAGCTTTCCAATCAGAAAACCAGCAAAGGACAAGATGACACCAGGCTCGTTTTATAGGTTTTGTGTTTGATTAATAGCACTGTAGGAGATTTAAAAAGAAAAGAGATTGTACTGAAATGATGTCATCTACTTATAGAAAAACTACATTTCAACATCCTTATAGTAATACCAAGGTTACAGTTGACAAAATATATTCCAGCCTTAGCAAAGAAAATTCATCATCTTCATTCTTTAATTACGTTACTTTTGCAATCAAATATGGAAGCTAGTCTATTTCATGTTTGTGAAAAATTTCTGTAAATGGTTATAATTACCTATCATTTCATTTGATGCAAAGGAAATTTTCAAATAAAAAAGTGACTTCACTATATTCATTAATTCTTTAACTTTTGTCTATGAATTCATTGCAAGGCTACTATGAGCTAGGCACTATGCTATGGAAAATAAGACAGTGTCTCTACCCTTACAGACATTACAAAAGAAGAGAAGGGACAATAAATGAGTCAAAAATCTAATAAAAACACAGAGGTTATTATTTTTATTTTTTAAAAAGATTTTATCTACTTATTTGAGAGAGAGAGAGTGTGTGTATAAGCTGCGGGAGAAGCAGAGGGAGAGGGACAAAGCAGACTCCACATTGAGCATAGAGGTGACATGGAGCTCCATCCTACAACCCTGAGATTATGACATGAGCCAAAACCAAGAGTCAGACACTCAACTAAGTTGAGCTAGCCAGGCACCCCAAAACAGAGATTATTAA
This sequence comes from Vulpes vulpes, assembly GCF_048418805.1. Taxonomy (NCBI): domain Eukaryota; kingdom Metazoa; phylum Chordata; class Mammalia; order Carnivora; family Canidae; genus Vulpes; species Vulpes vulpes. The sequence continues at coordinate 75,057,073 of NC_132783.1, read as the reverse complement.
TGAAGTACAATGAAGAAAGTAAACATGGATTGTAGAAGAGAATAATGGTAAGGTCTTCTTACATGGTGGGATCAGGGAAGTCCTTGCTGAAAATGTGACACCTGAGCCAAGACCTAAGTGATGAGAAGACAGTGCTATTGAAAGTCAAGGCAAGAGTTATTTATGCTGAAAGAACTACACGGGCAAAGGTCCCAAAGCAGAAAAAAGCTTTAGTAACTGACAGAAGGGCAGATGACTTGCCCTCTCTAGAAGCAAGAGAGACAGTGGCATGTGGCTTGAGGAATCACAGGGGAATATCATTTTTAGAGCCTTTGGGCCATGCATGATAAGGGGTTTGAATTTTTATCCTGATGTCAAACATTAGAGGTATTTAAGCAGATGCTGACACATTCTGATATAGGCTCAGAGTATGTGTGTGTATGTGTGTATTTGATTTTATCTTTTACTGAGAAAAATTCAAGTTTCCTACAATAAGTGTGAAATATCATAGAGATATCAACATCGGTATGACTCAACTGTAAATAAGATTTTCTTTTGTGCTTGATTTAATCCTTAACTATTTGTGGAATTCTTAAGTCAGGCTGATGCAACACTAGTGAAGGAGAACAGAGATGTAGCACAGAGGCTACCAAGAGAATAATCTAGGAAAAGGGCATCTGGACTTTTCTGGACTGGTTTGGAGACTTAGGTCTAGACTGAAGTGACATCCTGAAAGTTTGGTCCCATATTGCAAAGCCATTCCAGGGCTCTCAGCCTTTTCAAGTCACTTAATTTTCAGGATATCTTTTGTTATTAGCATGGAGAGATGTAGAGTCATAGAAACATATCATCTCAAGGTTAGAAAGAAACCTAAAACAGTGTTTTTCAAACACAGGATCACCCTGAGATCTTGTTAAAAAGTGGTTTGATTAAAGCAGGGCATGAAATTCTACACTACTAAGATGGCTTCCAGGTGGACCAGTACACTCTGAGTAGAAAAGCAGGCTATTTTGTTCAGCTCCTTCTTGGCTTCAAACCTGAGTCCTCTAGACTAAGCTCCGTGATCTCTTATAGCTCTCACCACATGATCCTCTGTTGTATCAAATACATATTGAGCATGTGGTTGATGCTCAATACATTTTCAATAACTATGTCAGTGAATGGATGAGGGGATGAATGAACATCTCCAACCCATGTTTACCAGCCTCTGATGAAAACCTCACAATCTCAGGATTATCAACTGAGGAAGCTTTTTTTTTTTTTTTGATCAGTTCTGATCATTGAAAATTCCTTATTTCAACTGAGCCAATGTCTGTTTCTCTGTGGTTGAAATCATTGATCCTAGATTTGTCCTTTGAGGAAACACGTGGCAGCCTTCTTTTTTGACACAATCTGGTCTGGGAGTTGCTTAGTGAACAAGAAAAAAAAAAACATTTAAAATAAAAATCATATTCTAAAAAGATTCATCAAACATTTGATTTTAACTTACACGTATGAAAGTATATTCATTCACTCATCTTCTGTGTAGATGCAAGGCTGGCAAAATGGGACCTTTGATGATCTTTATCAGCTTATGCTATCTGTCAGCATAAACCACACCTATAATAACACATCAAGCACATGTGGAACAATGGTAGAAAGAGAGGAATGTGCATTGAGGGGGAGAAACACAAACCTGCCTGGGAGCAATCTGCAATGATGAGGCTCATTCCTAGCAAAGGCATTGTGTTGGATGAGGTAGAGCCAAAGAAGTCTGGAAGCAGTAGCTGTACAGCCACGGAGCAGAGATCTCCTTTTACTTATACCAAGCCAAGGTGATGTATTACCTGTATCAAGTGAAGATAGCACTTGTGGTGTTTTCAGATGGTCTTACCTATATCATAAATACTAATCAAAATATAAAAATAATTTTGAAGCTCCTAAAAAAGCAGGCTAGTATAAAGTATATGGTTGTCAGTTTTCCTTTCATTTAATAAGACACTTCAAGATTTACCAATTAATGGAATTCTCAGACACTTCTTTGATCTCCATTTTGTGAACCAATTTATCTCTCTCCAATAAGTTGATTTTCTTTTCTTTTTTTTTAAGATTTTAAATTTTTATTTATTTGAGAGAGAGGGAGAGAATGCACACATGGGTAGAAGGAAAGGGGGGGCGGCGAGAAGCAGGCTCCCTGTTGAGCAGGGCACCCGACATGGGGCTTCATCCCAGGACCCAAAGACCATGACCCAAGCCCAAGGCACTCCTGTTAAATGGATTTTCATTTATTGTATGAGTTTCATTATATTTTCTAATAAATTAAGTGGTTTTACCATGTCTCTTTTCCTTGAATTTTTGGACCATGTTTTCCTTCAGTGATTCTTCAAAGAAGCCTTCTGTTAACACTTAATTTAAAATTTAAAGACTGAGAATAGTATGTATTTGTTCTTAAAATACAAAGACATATTTTATTTAATAGGCAGCACCTAGCCTGAAATACTCATCCTCACATTAAGAATTGAACAAGGTCTTATATTTTTTCAGTAAGTGTGGCTTCACATTCATTATCTTGCTTAAGTCTCAAGGCAACTGTGGGAGGTCAGTGGTATCGCTTCTGTTTTGAAAAGACAAAGTGAAGCTCAGAAGTGGTGAGGGTCTTGTAATGTATACAGGCCACCCAGTGGGATAGCATATAGGGTGGGAAGGATCCAGCCTTGTGATTCTTTGGGTCTTCTTTTAAATCTTACAATTGTATAAACTGAGGCCAAAGGGCAATAAATGGGGCTTCTGCCATTTTACTGTATGGTTCTGCGATGCTCAAATGTATTGGCAGGTTCAAATAATGTTATTCAGTTGAGCTAAAGACTCTCTTCCTCTTCCTCTTTTGAAAGAGTGCAAGAGTTCCAAGATGAAAGTGAAATCAAATTATTTGGAAAGTCTTTTGCTTATCAGTTAGTTTGTTTTAGAACTTTATAATATATCTGAAGGTAGTTCTAGATAATAGTTCACAGAGTTTTGAAGTTTTGAAACTAGAATTGAAAATCTCTAGCTGATGTTGATTTAGCTGTGGGGAATGGCATCACTGAAGCATGGCATCATTAGCGGTTTATGTAAATAATCATCTCCTTATTGCGTTAGAGCAGAGTATACATTAAAAGTTTAAGAGGCTATTTAAAAAGTAAACTACATTACACATTTTTGCCTAAACCTGTGAATAAATACAGAGACCACAAACAGGGGGGAAAAAAGTATTTTCAGCAACTCTGAATCATACTCTGATTCGGATCAGTCCTTGGTAAAAACTTTAATGACCTTTCTTAACATTCAAGCTAGGAAATTTAAAATCCAAAGGGAAAAATGTAAGAGCAATCCTCTGAATCATTTAGTATAAATTTGGTTTAAATTTATTCTACCCAAGGGAAGTTTCATTATTAATATGGTCAAAAGAACTGGTCCTAGTTTCAGACCTTTTCTATTTATGAAGAACATTTCTCATATTTTTGTTATAAGAAAAATATAATTTCTAATTGGATACATAATGTCCAGAGAGATAATTCAGCCATCAATGTCTTTTTTTTAAATTCCAAATAAAGAGTAGAAGAAGAAAAGCCTAAAAGATTAGTGTTTTACCAGAAGCTTTTAGGTTCCTCTCTCAGCTACCTTGCATGTTATTGTCTCTGTAAGGCTGTCATACTTGGGGAGTTTTTCATGACTCAGATGACTTTCTTCTTGGTCAAGATGACCTTCTGGCCCTACGCTCCTCAAAACAATAAGCATAAATGTATATGCCTCTAAATATTTTTAAAAGAAGTCACTGTTTATGCTTGACTGAAGACCTACATTTATCATCATTTTCATTTGGTTTCTTTGTCATACACACTCAGAACTCGTCTTTTTGACTCACAATGCTATATATTGATTCCCACCCTTATTCCTCACTGCATCAGTGGTTTCTATCACCTGGGAGGTTTAGGATTGGCTTGTTTAAAAGGTTGACATTGGAAATGATATCTATGCATGTATTCTCATCATACACTGTTAACTGTAAGGTAAAAATAAATTAAAATGGCTATGGTAATGTGTAAACTATAATTAAATCTACTTCCATTTTCTAAGATCACATATTTGTACTGGAGTGATTCTAACCAAGCAGAATGAGTCTACAGTGCCCATGTTCAAGTCAAAATGAGAGTAAAAGAAAAAGGACGATGTAAATATTGGTGGCACTTTGTTTAGGGCTCTTTGGCTAAACTGGGAAGGAGGTGGACTCTTCTCTGATACCCACACCTCAGGTGCTCACTGATGTGGACCTGTCTCCTGGCTTCCTGGGACACCTACCACACTGCTTGTTGGAGAGAGAATGCAAAGGAGAAAACTCCAAAAATGGAAATTAAGCTCACAGTGAGAAGACTCTTGCTTCATTCAAGTAGAGGTAACTTAGTTGAGAGTTGTGGTAATGGTGGTGATAAAGGTGGTAGAGATGGGAAAGAGTGAAGAATTTGGGATAGATTTTGGAGAATTAATAAAATTTAAGGGTTGAGGAAAAGGAGGAATCAAGGCTATTCTTTAGGTATTTGCCTGAGCCGCTGAGTGGGTAGTGGTAGTGGGTAACATTTATTAAGATTGAAAGGAACAGGTTTGAATATTAAAGGGGTGAAAATGGGCAGCCCGGGTGGCTCTGTGGTTTAGTGCCACCTTCGGCCCAGGGCGTGATCCTGGAGACCTGGGATCTTGAACTAGTCCCACGTCAGGCTCCCTATATGGAGCCTGCTTCTCCCTCTGCCTGTTTCTCTGCTTCTCTGTGTGTGTGTGTGTGTGTGTGTGTGTGTGTCTCTCATGAATAAATAAATAAAATGTTAAAAATAAATAAATAAAGGGGTGAAAATTAAGAGTTCTGTTTCAGACATGACCTACTTCAGATACGTATTAGCCATCCAACTAGAGGTGAGAGTTGGCATTTGGGGCTGGGAAGTCTGATATTTTGAGCATTTAGCCCTCTAAGCATCAACTCAAATATTTTGATATAAGATGTTCCCATGGCATGATGGCTCTGGGAGAGTTGAGATATCAGGTAGGGGAGAAGAGTTTCTCACACATGAGTGCTGGAAATAGAGACATCACAGCTGATATTTCCCACTGCTGGCTGTGCCTACTTGCCTTTAAATCACACGACACTTTATCACTTTGGCTTGGAATTTTGAGGGTTGATCAGCCTGGTTTCAGAGGGTGGAGCACACCCAGATGGATCACTCAGCCCTTTCTGATTGAGGTTCTGAGTTCTGTGTAAATATTCTTGGAGGGTTTGGATTTTCCATATTTAATCTCTCTTAGGTATCATGGCATTTCCCCTTGTCTGGAGGAAGATAAGAAGAGATGTCAGACCTCTCTCACTACACATGTTTGGTACTTACTTACTTATATTTTAGTAGGCTCTATACCCAAGTGGAACTCAAACTCACAATAAGAGCAAGAGTCACATGCTCTACCTACTGAGTCAGTCAGATCCATGATAATCTAAATGGCTGGAATTCACACATCAGCCAACTACTACTCCTCCAGGATGGACTGCAATGATCTTCACCTCCCTGTATTTGTGTCTTTGTGTAATATCATTCTATATTTAATCAGGGCTGAGCACTACTCTGAGCTATTAATAGGCAAAGATGAGTAATTTCTAAGACTGGGTCACAGTGCCATTGCAGCTTCCACCTTGTTCTCTTAGAGTGTTCACTCTGGGAGAAGCCAGTTGCCATCTTCTAAGGACACTCAAGTGGCCCTGGAGATTCAAGTGGGAAGTAACTGAGGTCTTCCCTCAGTAGGCAGCATCACTTTGCCAGCCATCTGAGCCAGCCCCCTTCTATTGGAAGTGGGTCCTCCAGCCTCAGTCAAGCCTTCACAAGGCTTCAGCTGACATCCAACCTCAACCTCTTGAGGGACCCCCAAGTCAGAACCAGTCCAAGATGCTCTAGAATTCCTGACCCAGGGAAAATGAAAGATAATATTATTACTATTTTAAGTTTTGGGGTGACTCAGTAATAGATGACATCCATCTTGTCCTTAAAAAGATAGCACTGTTGTTACAAACAACCTTATGAATAGAACTTTCTACTTTGTGATGTTACAAACATTGAAATAAAATTCACCTGTGAGTTTTCCAGGAGAGAAACAAGGACAGGACACAATCAACTCACAGACTTTCTGTGAGTTTTTTCCAAGCTCCACACTAAGAAGTCAATAAAGCAGAAGTTGTGATCATTTGTGGATAAAGAAGCCAAATAACCTAAATATAAATTGTGGTGTTTTAGGAACTCAGCCTACATGACAAAGCACAAAAATATTTTGGATCTTTTGTTTTTATGTCACAAACAGTTCCAAAGTTCAGAGGAAGGAACTCTGGTGTTTCCTTTATACAAAGCAGACTGAGCTGTGCTATTTAATTTATCTAAGAATGGGAAGTTATGTGATTTTGAATTCTGGGTATCATTTAGAACTCTTTATAGCAAATACCTCCTAGGATCTAACTTCTAATCAAAAGCTGCCAGAAAGTAAGTTTGGCTTTTTTTTTTCCTTGTTTTTGTTTTCTGGAAACTTTTCCACCTTTTTTTGGGGGGGGGGGGGGTATGTGGAAGATTACAGATTTTTATTCTTTGTATTTCTTTCAAGTTATTACATTCAACATGTTTTGCTTTTGTGATCATTAAATCATTAAAAAAAATAAACCCCTGAAATAATTCCTTAAACTAAGCAACATGCTAAACAGCTAAATGAAATGTTACCCCCAGCCCAAAAATACATTATTCCAATGAGATATTACACTTTTCTTAAATTTTGACTTGAACTTTTGACTTAAATTTCTCATTTTGACTTGAACATGGGCACTGTAGACTCATTCTGCTTGGTTGAACTTTCCCACCTTTTTTTTTTTTTTTTTGAACTTTCCCACCTTTAACAAGAAACTGAACTAGTAGATTTTGTTAAATCATAAGTTCACTTTCTGTGCAACTACCCCGAACTTAAAATGTTACACTCTGCTGTTTTTAACAGGTGGAAGCACTTTCTTATCTCCAACATAGTGTCTAAGTGGCTAAACACAGATAATCCTGTACCATTTTAATCAGTTTCAAGTTTATTTGGCATTTATCAACTCATTTGAATCTTAAAACCACCCTGTAGGGGGGCAGCTCATCCCATTTAAGAGATAAGAAAACTGAGGTGCAGAGAGGTTATTCACCAGCCTCATCTCCTTGAACAATTCCTTAAGTTACTTTATCTCTGAGAAGCGAGTGGGTTGGACTGTTTTCTGAAGTGCCTTCCAGTCTTAAATTTCCTTTATTTCACGCAATTTGGCAGGATCAAGTCAGTGTGTGAGCTACGAAAGCACAGACGTGGAGTTAGGTGGCCTGGATCTTTGTTCTACAGTTTGCTGGCCTTGCACACTTGGAGGAATCACTGAAACTCCCCAAATCTCAGTAGCCTTGTTCATAAAAGGGAGCTAACAAGATATACCAAATAGGATTATTTTGCATGCCAAATGAAATGAAACATGTAAGTCATTTATTTGCTCTGGCAACTTGATCTAGTTACTCTCCCTGGACCCCAGGTTCCCAGACATAAAATACAGATAACAGGCAGGAAGCAAGTGCACTTCTGGTAAAATACAGGGGATGCTGTGATGTGCTAGCTGGTTTCCCTTCAGGACTGCAGCTGCCTGGGGTTTGTGGGCTCATGGTGCTCATCTAAGTCCCTCTGGAGAATTGCTTGCTGCTGAAAGCAGCTGCCTCATCTGAGGTCATGTCCCCTTCCCAGGAAGCAGCTCGTATCCAATGACTGTCAATTCAAGGCTCCAAAGGACATGCCCTCTTGCCTTGATTGGGGAAAATATGAAGGACTATCCCAACTGCAGAGCAACTTGTGAGGTCGGCCAAGCCCCCTGTTACAGTGCAGAGTGGTCCAATCTCTCTGTGGGCCCAGGGCCGTTTCCTTCCACGCCCTCACAGAGGCTGTTTCTGAGAGCACCCGCCCCCAGAAGATTCTTGCTTGTAAATTTCCATCTTAGACTCTGTTTTCTGGGAACCCAACCATCATGTAGTAACATGACGATAGTGAGATAACAGATAAGAAAGTGCTTTGAAAACTGTAAAGTTATCAGCAACAGTGGATACCACTTACCATAGCATAAGAAGGTTTATCTAGAAAATATTGCACTGGTGTGTTTTTTCATTCCTCCCATAAATTGTGTTCCTCTGCAGCCATCCTGTCATTGTGACCCCAGAGAAGAGAAAGGGCAAATATCTTCTTGCACACAAGTAGGACATGACATTAGGGTAGCACCTTTCTGCCCAGAAGGGAGAGTTTAGGGCAAGTTTCAGTCTGTGGAGGGGAGAGGAGAGAGAAAAGGAGGGATTAGGGAGGGGAGGTTGAATGCTGGTATCCACAATTTACCCCTCTTAGGGTAAAGTCTGCGTAGGGAGGTGAAAGAAACAAAAAAGACTTTCAGGTAAGGCTGAGAACCTTGCAGCTACTGGCTTTCTCTTCCGGGAACAGGCAGAGGGAAGGTGCACAAAAAGAGGTACTGCATTAGCACTGGGTGGCCTAGAAGCCATGGATGGCTTTGCACTGGCAGAAAGAGCCTAGTTCCTCATGCTCCACATGTAGATGGTGGAAAACGGGCAATGCAGAAACTTAAGCATGTCCTCCTTTAGCCCCTAGCCAGGGAGAGGACAGGACATTGAGGATTTGGGCAGGCTAGCAGAAGCCTAGGGTTAGGAAGAGGAGAAATGAGCTCTGTAAGACTACCAAAGCATGAAGGCCTGCTGAACATACGACGAGCCGACTTCAGGGAGAAATCTTGATGAGATAATGCCAGTCTGCAAGATGGTTTGAAGATTGCACAGTAGTCAGGGAGGTAGAAAAAAATTGCTGCCCTTTGCATTACATAAATGTTTTCCTTTAAATAGTAATTATTAAAAACATAAATTTATAAATAAGAGTAAGTGACATATGGTTTGGTTTGTGGTCAGCTTGTGTTCTATGTTTTGCAGATGTCACTTCACATCCTATTCATTTTTTAAAAAGATTTTAAAAATTTGTTATTAATTCGAGAGACACAGAGTGCAAGAGAGAGAGCCGGGGGCACGGTGGCGCCGAGGGGCAGAGGGAGAGGGAAAAGAAGACTCCCCACTGAGCAGGGAGCCCAAGGCACGGCTTAGTCCTAGAACCCCTGGGATCATGACACCAGCTGAAGGCAGATGCTTAACCAACTGAGCCACCCAGGCGCCCCTTTTTAAACATATTTTATTTATTTGAGAGAGAGACAGGGAGAACACACAAGTGGCGGTTGGGGCAGAGGGAGAGAGACAAGCAGACTTCCAGTGAGTGAGGAGCCTGAATTGGGGCCTGATCCCAGGACCCTGAGATCATGACCTGAGCTGAAGTCAGAAACTTAAGCAACTGAGTCACCCAGGTGCCCCACATCCTATTCATTTTTGAACAACATTAAAGCTTTGGACTTGCTATGTTCTAGTATCTAATGTAGTCTTTATTTGTAGCTCTGATAGCTTTCACTTTCTGGAACTATCAAATTTTGCGGTCTGTTGTATCCTGTGGGAAGTTTAGTAGAACACATCATAAGTGATGTAGAAGTTACGACTTGTCATTTTTTTTTAAAATTTTTTATTTATTTATGATAGTCACAGAGAGAGAGAGAGAGAGAGGCAGAGACACAGGCGGAGGGAGAAGCAGGCTCCATGCACCGGGAGCCTGATGTGGGATTCGATCCCGGGTCTCCAGGATCGCGCCCTGGGCCAAAGGCAGGCGCCAAACCGCTGCGCCACCCAGGGATCCCCTCGACTTGTCATTTTTATTGTAAACTCTAGTTTTTTTTTCTTTTTAAAGATTTTATTTATTTATTCATGAGACACACACACAGAGAGAGAGAGAGAGAGAGAGAGAGAGAGAGAAGCAGAGACACAGGCAGAGGGAGAAGCAGGCTCCACACAGGGAGCCCGACATGGGGACTCGATCCCAGGTCTCCAGGATCACGCCCTGGGCTGAAGGCGGCGCTAAACCGCTGAGCCACCCAGGCTGCCCAAAGCTCTAGTTTTGAATTGTTTATGCATAGCTGTGGTTTTGCCTCACATTGGGCTGAAAGTTGATAGAATTTCAGGTAGCCTTGGTGAATGCTGACTTACATTCATTATGTACATCAGAAACTTGGTTTCTATAAAAGCATGTGGCAAAATTTGTAATCTTTTATATCTAAAAAATGTAGTTTCTTTAGTATAAATTAAGCTGGTCTATATGCATCTGCCTACTAGATTATGTTTTTTGAAAACTTAGATTTCAAAAATAATTACTTATGTGCACTTTGAATCATTTAGATATAATTGGAACATGAGCTGAGAATGTGATGCTTTGCTTTCTATGACTTATACCCTCTAATTGAAAGCCTAAGAGAATAATGCAGTGTGTAAAATGAAAGATGGCCAACATGCAGATTTTTCCTAATTGTATTAAGTAAAATAATTTGAGTGCTTATCTAATGAACTCTAAGTGATTCTCTAATAAATCAATAGACAAGAGATGTCTTTCATTTATAAATGTGTTAATATTTTCTCAAGGAATGAGGACTTCCAGTCATTAAAAAAGTTAATTTCCCCAGCATCCAGAATGATAACTATGTCTTTCTAAGATCATTTTTGTGTAATGATATGTGTACCCAAAAAGTTTTATCTAACAGAAGTGGTTCAAAATAATTTGGGGGGGGGGGGATCCCTGGGTGGCGCAGCGGTTTAGCGCCTGCCTTTGGCCCCGGGCGTGATCCTAGAGACCCGGGATCGAATCCCACATCAGGCTCCCGGTGCATGGAGCCTCCTTCTCCCTCTGCCTATGTCTCTGTCTCTCTCTGTGTGTGTGTGACTATCATAAATAAATTTTTAAAAAAATAAAAAAAGAAAAGAAAATAATTTGGGGGAAAGTGAGGATGGTGTTGATTCTGTTCCTCTAACAAAACCTTAAACATATCATAATACTAATATAGATTTAATCTGATTTCATTGATTTTTGAGTGTTAGGCTTTTAGAACTTAAATGATTAAATACATGATCACTAATGTCTCCATTATCTTGTTTAGATATGCTGATGCAGTTTTAATAAGGCTTAATGATTTTAAAAGATCAACTTTCTTTGCTATTGTTTTCAAAATCTAGTCTTGACATGTGATTTTTTTTTAACACACAGCAATTTTTATGAACTACTATGAAAAGTCCATACTTGACAGATTGGGAAAAAACAGTAATTTGTGATGCTAAAATGTCAGTGTATTGATAATAAAAAGCAAAAATATTATACTGGTATTTATAGAATCATAAAATAATTTCTTAACAAGCCTTTAATGTAGGGCAAATTTTGTATCTGGTTTTAGGCCATGATGTAGAAAGCAGCTAATTATAATTGCCTTAAATTATCTCTCCCAATGTAAGAGAACAAAAGTTAATAGTTGCATTTATGATTTTTAGATGAAGTTATCTATTAAGTTCATTATTAAGCTATTTTATTTAAAACAAAGCAGGGACATACATTGAAAAGGGGTTATGTCTACAGAGGACTTTTTAAAATGTGTTATATTTCTGAAAGGTAAGCACACATTTTCAATCCACACTTAAATAACAGTTAAGGAAATAAAACAAACAAGTGAAAAATTGTAATAAAGTGCACGCTATCAAACTGAAACACTTGGGTGGTCTTGACACATACTTTTAGTTGAATATAAACTTCAATGTAGTAATTCTTGAAGTATAATTTTTATTTAATATATGCATCTGAGAATTAAAAGAATGCATATATATACATAAACTAAATATGGCCAGAATGTACTCCAAATGTTAATAGGAGTTTTTGCCTCAAGGCAATTGATTTTTATTTCCTTTTCTATATTTCATATTTTCCAAATTTCTTACATTGAGTGTATTACTTTTTGGTTCAGAAAATGAACCAGTAAAGGCTAACAAAGAATTTGAGAATGACTCTCTGGTTCTACTGGTAGAAATTATCTTTCTACGGAGACTACAGAGACTACAGAGCCTGACATGCTATGGTGTGAGTCTGGAATCTAGTAATAGAATTTAAGGAGAGCTAGTGAAGGATTTGTGTCTGGCAAAGATCACTCTGGGTACAGTGTGAAGCATGGATTAGAAGGGAGAAAATGAGAGGCACCAAATCCACTTAGTAGGCAGATGTGAGGATCTGAAGGAAAAATTATGAAACCTTTTTTTTTTTTAAATAAAGATTTTATTTATTTACTCATGAAAGACACACACACACAGAGAGGCAGAGACACAGGCAGAGGGAGAAGCAGGCTTTATGCAGGGAGCCCGACGTGGGACTCGATCCTGGGACTCTAGGATCACGCCCTGAGCCGAAGGCCCATGCTTAACTGCTGAGCCACCAAGGAGTCCCTGAAATCTTGTTTTTTATATTGAAACACAAACCTGGTACTTTCTCAGATCTCTGCCTTCTTCCTCTCTCTCTCTCTCTCTAGGTCAGAGCTTCACCTGTGCCAAGGTGCTGCTCTACTTTTGAAATCCGATGAAATAGCACGTGTTGGGCATGAGAGCCCACCACCTGGGAGTCACCAAGTGGCCAGATGATATGACCTGGGGGAAGTTTAGGGGTGTTCAGCTCTCTAGGGATAAACTTTCACCACTGACAAATGGAGCCAGGAGAGAGGTCAGCAGATACCTTCTCCTCTCTTGTAGACGAGTCTGAGATGTAGTTTCTCCTTGTAGCTCTTCTAGAAAAATCTAAGTCTCATGCCTGTTGGGAGATTGTTGTGTCGTTACACAACAGTAATCAGTGTGGTAACACAGTGCATTGCACTGGGTCACATCTTTCCTTGCCTCATTGCCTCTCTCACTGTCACCATTCTGGGCCGGTGCCTCCTCAACAGAGCGCCTCACACTCTGCTCTCTACAGTAGCTGGGCTTCACCTGCCTTTACCAGCACAGTGGTGGGGGAGTGAGCAGAGCAGAGGACAAAAATATGAGAGATATTTGAAGGTAGTATTGACACCAGTACTGTCCCTTACCTCATTTTGGGAGCAAGGGACAAAAGTGTATTTGAGATGACTCCCAGGTTTTCAACTTGGACAATCAGGTAGCTAATACTAGGACAATTCCTAGTAGTAATTCCTACTATTCCTAGTATTCCTAGTATTATCCATACTAAACCCTCGGTCAATATTGAAAGAAGGATGGTACCATAACTAAGGCAAAGACTACAGAGGTATGTTTATTAATGTATCACATGTAGAGTAAACTGAAGGAGATTTTACCAGACATGAGTAAGGGGTGTTTCCAATCCTTTCTTAAGAGACCCTGTAGGGCTCCCTGGGTGGCTCAGTGGTTTAGTGCCTGCCTTCGTCCCAGGGCGTGACCCTGGAGTCCTGGGATCAAATCCCATGTTGGGCTCCCTCTCTCTCTCTCTCTCTCTCTCTGTGTGTGTGTTTCTCTCTCTCTCTGTTTCTCTCTCTTTGTCTCTCATGAATAAATAAATTTTAAAAATCTTTAAAAAAAAGAAAAAAGAGACCCTGATGCAGGACATACAAAAGAGTGGCCAAGGCCCTGGGCAGAGGGGTGAAATGTTGAGCCCAGAGGAGTGCTGACAGACTGTCCACAGTTCAAATGGACTTTATTCTTGTCGAATCTGATGTGAGCCTAGTCTGTTCCAGATAATACAGCAGAGTTTAAACCATCTCAATTGTCCCTGATTCACAGAGCAAACAGGCACAATTAATATAGTGCTAAGTCCTAAAACTCTCAATTACAAGCTATTTCCATTTTCATGAAAACCACAGAAAAACAGAGCTAAAGAGACTTCCAGAGATTATTCCCCTGGTTCAGGGATGATTTGGCACACACGTTTAGGAAAAGCACTGATTCTTATTTTCCTGCAGGACTAACACTCAACTACCAAATAACAATATCATGTTATAGAAAAGCTGGCCAAGAAAAGCTTAAAGAACTGAAGAGTAAGGAACATCTTTTGTTCAAGTAAAATAGAGAGGATGACCCCCTGAAGGTACAGTTTCTTTTTTGTGAAGTTAGGAAAATTCTGGCCCAAATGGAATTTATGGCCAAGCTAAATGCTAGAGTAGAAAGTGGCAGTAAAATAACTATTGTGCCTGCTGCTAAAACTAAAATTACTAGTATAAAAGTATAATGAAAACTCCAGTGCCATTCACAATAGAGCAATATCTTATATGAAAGTCACTGAGAAGGGGAAAATCAAGTGCAGGCAAACATTTTAAATACACTCTCGTGAGAAATACTCATACATAGTTTACATTGTTCCAGGCACTGCTCTAAGAACTTTTCAAATATTATTTATGTAATCATTATAACAATCTTATTAAAGAGGTGTTGTTGTTGGCCCTTTCCCAGATGAGGAAGCCGAGGCACTGAAAAGGTAAGTTGCCCAAGGTCCCACGCTAGCGTGGTGGGTCGAGGGTTCAAACTCATTTCCCACCAGCTCTGCAGGGGCCCCACTGTGCAGACAGCATGTTTAAACTCCCAGCTCGGCACACTGATCGCACTATGAAAAGCACAGAGGAACTGAGAAGAGAGCAGGTTTGTCTCCCATCTCCTGTTTATTTCAGTACATACACTTGCTGAGTAAAATGGTAAACTAATCACCCACACTATTTACATTGTTTTTCTCTCTTTTCCCCTCCTCCCTTGACTGAAGTTTGATTCACATATTTATACACAGGTAGGATTAAACTCTATTCCTATGGTCCAGATAGATCCATCTTGGAGCGGGAGCCAATCAGGAGCAAGCTCATGAGATTGGGGAAGCGTGACAAAATCTGGAGTTTATACTAACTAACTGAGGGATACCTTGTTTTCCAGGTCTGGAGACTCTTTATATTCATCCAGTCAGCAATTGTTTTTTTAGGTGCCTTTTATAAGACGGGCACTGTTTGAGCCTGGAGATGCTTTGTGGAACAAGATTGGCTGAGCCTCTCCCCTCACGGACCTGCGTTCTAGAGGTGAGACAAACACGAATCAAGTAAACAGGTAGACATTTAAGAGATTTGCTACGAAATATGAAAGGAGATAAACCAGGGTAATTGGCGAGTGAGTGGCTATGGCTATGCTGCATCTATACTAAAAGAGGTCCTCTCTTGGGTGACACTTGCCCAGAGACCTGAAGGGATTCAGGGGAAGCCAGGTGGAAATCTGGGGTTAAAAACCAGGGAAAACAGCAAATGCAAAGACCCTGAGGTAGGAGTCTGCTTGACATTTTTTGAGGAACAGTGAGAAGGCTGGTATGACTTAGAGAGGAATGAACACACAGAAGAGAGTGACAGAGTCAAATCCTACGGGCTGTCATCGGGAGTGTGGGTTTTATTCCAAATGTGATGTGATAGGAGACTGCTGGAGGACTTTGAACATTTCATTTTTATTTTAAAAGGACTGCTGTGGCTGCTGCACAGAGAATGAAATATAGGCTAAAGGAGTGGCCACAGGGATGACAATGAGGAGGCTACTGCAGTAGGTTTGCCAAGGAGCAGTGATGCTTGCACTAGTTGGTAGAACAGGAAGTGGTAAGAAGGGGTGGTGGGGCTTCCCATTTATCCACCTCCACAGCCACAGGCACAGGTATAAACTGGAGCATCTGACAGGAACGGCGGATACACTGGATTCGGAGTGTGAGGGAGAAGAATCTAGGGTGATGGCAAGTGGGGGGAGCTGTGTTATTATGTGGAAACTATCTCAGGGAAGATGATGACAGAAAATTGTATGGGAGACATTTTGAGGTAAAATGGGATTAGAGCTGTGAACACAAGGGCCACTGTCCTCCTTTCTCTGGGGGACTTTCTTTAACAAAAGGGCATACTTTTCTCATCCAGTCAGAATCATGGACACCCTCTGTTTCAGCCCATTCTGCGGGAAAGTCAGAGCAGTCATAGCCAGAGGAAGAAATTTCTACCTTTTTTGCAGGCGGTAGAAAAACTTACTAAAGGATGGATCTGTGTATATAGGATGTATGCTGTGGATATACTATAATTACATATATTCGCAAAGGATGTACTATAAATACACATATATGCTGAGGATATACTATAAATACATATAGATGCCGAGGATATACTATAAATACATATGTATGCTGAGGATATACTATAAATACATATATAGGCTGTGGATGTACTACAAAAACATATATATGTGCCTCCTACATTTAAAATAGATATGCCAGCTCAGTTGGAAGAACACGTATGTGACTCTTGGACTTGGGGTTGTGAGTTTGAGCTCCATGTTGGGTGTAGAGATGACATAAAAATAAAATTTTTATACAAATAAAATAGATATGCCAGTGTATATGATGTAAATACACCCACTGTGTGCATAGAAATATGTTAGCATTTACCTGATGATAGGTACTTTACCTTGCTTCACAGTTCAGTACTGATTTGAGTTTCTGCCTCACCGGCTCTCATCACCCAGGGATGATCATTCTCAAGCCCAAAGCCTCTCGAAATCCTTTCCTTCCCCCTGCAGGCCCTGGCACGCACAGGAAATATCACCTGGACACGGCAACCTTTAGAAACTAGAGGATGTTAGTGCAGGAAGGAAAAGGAAATCCACCTCCTTTACAGTGGAGGAAACTGAGCCTGAAGAATTTAAGACTCTCATGAATTCCAACAGCTGCCCTGTGTTCACAATAGCCTTGACTTTTTCAGACTTAGGTATTATGTGCATCTAAGATATCTCTAAGTAGCCACATTTCATGTGATACGGAGGATGCCCTAATCCGACTCCTCTCTAGCAAAGGGAGAAGGGAGATGTGCAGAAAAGGAAAAAAGGAGTAAAGAAAGATGGATTTTGCACACGTTACCATCACCCTAGTGAAATTTTCTCAAAGAAGAGTGATCCTCTCTGGGAAGTGGTTTTAACGAGAGAAACCCAGAAGTCAAATTCATGTTATAAAAAAGTCACATTATAAAGAAAGCTTATGTATCATTATCACCCTTTCACCTAATTTCCTCTAATTAGACTGAAAATTCTACCAGGGCCAGGATTTGGAGCTGTGACCATAGGGGTTGCGGGTTTGGTTCCGCAGGTGTAAAGACTCATACCCTTCCTTACAGGAATGGCAACTGCCATTGCCCACAACTCTTATTTTCGGGATACACGGAGGCTGCTCTCATGGGCAGGGGTAATAAGAATACCGAGTTCTCCCTAAGCGTTGGGCTTTGTGTTAGAGCATTTGATTTGCACCCTCATTAGTCCTCTACCCTGACACCATCCGTGCGCTACAGGCACAGTTACACCGCAGAATGGTGAGGCCGAGGCAGCAGGCATTGGGGGGAGAGGAAGGTGCCACTGTTCACAGAGGTAAGCAACGGAAGAGCTGGTATTTGGACACCGTACCCTGAGCACCTAAACGCCTGTATTCTTTTGATGGGTCTCAGTGAAGCCTGGCAATCTGCGGGGAGGGGCAGCTCTAAAGCTTGCCCAGTTCCAGCTGGTGACCCAAGGTGGGATCAGAGCTCATTCGCGCGCTTTGCCCCCCTGAGGGAGCCGTGCCAGGCACTGAAGGCGGTCAACAGAGTTACTTACTTTGTTTCGGTGGAGAACAGGTGATGGATGACTGGGGCTCTCAGAGGAACCAGGACCAACATCTTTTAACATTTTCCTGCCGGTTGTGATTTTTATTTTAGGGCATCTTTTCCCTGTTTTCCTAGATTGTCACAAAACATCTGCACAATGACCGGAGGCGTTGTGACGCCCTGAGTCGAAAAATCTAAGGCCAACTTGGATGAAGGAAAGCTTTGAAGTAGGAACACGGTCTGCCCTCGCCTTGGTTAAAGAAATCGAATGGAAGCGATTTGTCCAGATGGGAGCATCTTCCAACAGCCCCGGCCGCTTGGCAAACACTGCGGCTTGGCTAGACGGCTGGGCTCGAGCGCGCACATCCGAGGGCCGAGCTCCGGGGTCTGGAGCAGGTCCGGGGGCTCGTGCGGCTCCTTCCCCGGGTTAGGGCCCGGGGGTGGGGTGGGGGGGGAGGGGCGGGCAGACGCGCGTCTGGGTTGACGCCCCTCGCGGTCCCCACGCCGGGCAGGCCGCGCTGGAGGGAAGCCGGCGTCTCGGGGCTACGGCACTGGGCCAAGGAGGGGGAACCCCGCCCTCAGGGCCCGCCCGATCCGCGGGCCCCCCCCCCCGCCCCGCCCCGCCCCCGGGAGACCGGCCTATCTGCCCCTCCCCCACCTCCTGGGGCCTTAGGTCCTAAAGTCCCACGCAGTGGGGCCGACGCGGGAGCCTAGCACCCCCAGCCCCAACAGCCCCGACCCCATCCCGGCGCGTCCCTGCCTCCATCCACCATCCCCACGCCCTCCCCTGACCCCCCCCGGGGCTCCCACTGCCCCCGCCGCGGCCCCAGCACCCGCCCCCCTGGACCTCCTTCCCCAACCTGCCGGCCCTCCCCGCGCCCGGGGTGGGGGCGGGGGGCGTCTCCCGGGCCTGGCCCCCGCGGTCCGGGCTGCGAGGAGGAGCTCCCGGCCGTCCCCCGCCGCTGCCACGTCTGGGGCTGGGGGTTCGCGTTCCAGAGGTGGCTCCTGGGCGGCCAGATGTGCGCCCCCCCCCCCCCCCCCGGGCCCGGCGGCCGGCGAGTCTGGGCGACGCGTGGCCGGGCCGGGAGCTTTCCCTCGGGCGGACCTCGGCCCCGCTCCCCGCCTCGCAAGTTTCCAGCCCGTCCCCGCTGCCCCGCAGCCCTCGGAGCTGCTCAGGTCCGCCGGGAAAATAGAGCGGCTTTAGGCTTCCCCCCCAAAAACCCCCGTGTTTTGACCAAGCAGGCCCAGCTCTGCCGTGGGACTCCAGGTGCGCAGCCAGCGAACCAAACCGCAGGTGTGGGACAGAAGCTGCAATAGGATCGCCTGTGGGGCCTGCCCTAACGCGCGCTTTGACCGGGCACGGATTCCGCTTTTGAAGCTGGAGGTCGTCTTCCGCCTGGTACAAGCAGTTCAGGACGGGAGAGAAGCCAAGTGAACCCTGTGACTCAAACCCCTTGGAATGTGCCTGGAATAATAATGGGGACTTGAAAGGTTTTTACGGCCGAGGTAGCCGGTGGAGCCGGGGCTCCCGCGGTTGGCGGCCGGCCGAGGGGGGCAGCATTGCCTTTTGCAGCGCTGCTGCATCTGCTAACTGGACAAAAATAGTCGGAGCATCTGGTTTAAATCAACCAAAAAGCATTTCCATCAGCTTAACCCACCCTTTTATGGAACCGACAGAGCAGGACAAGCCAAATATATTCCCGGTGCTCTTTTAACACTCCAGTAATGGCTAAACCCAATCACGTTTCACCGCTGGTGTTGGAGCGCCCTAACGCACAGTTGTCGTTATTTTAATGTTGCAAATCAAACTTCCTTTTCTGAGGTTGTGTGTGGCCATGTGCTCAAGTATTTACATTTGCAAGCAACGCTCTGAATATGTTGCCTTTTATTTCTCTCTCTTTCTCTTTCGATTTATGTTGTTGAACGGTGAGGCCCTGGAATAGTAAAAAGTATCTGAGGCCAACAGATGGGTTGTTTACGCTGCTAGAGATACAGCCGCGTTTCTCTCCCCGAACGCCCCGCTCAGAATTCCAAAGGCAAGTTGGAACAAAAGGAAAATGTGTCTGAGTGTAAAGCGAGAATTTGTGCCAAGAATTACAGTCACAGGGTAAATAACCTTGTTTTCTCCTTCATCAGTGGCCGCTACCAAATCCCCGTTCTTGGAAGGTGGCCAACAGTCTGTCTGGTGGAGGGTGCTGCTAATTAGAGAGAGCCCATAAACCTCCCTGTCAAAGAGGGCATATGACCTTCCCTTCAAGTCTAAACAATAAAGCTGGCGAACTGCAGACGGCACTCCACGCTGGCTGCCCTGCGGGTTCCCTAAATAGGAACAGGATGAAGGCCAGGCTTAAGAGGTTACCATAGCTCTGCTCTCACACTTTGAGGAATCGGTCACTCCACTTCCCAGTATAACTTGTTTCAATTACTCTCTACAATCTATTTAGAGGAGAGCAGCTTGCGAGAGTGCTCATTGTCTAATCTAAATGAGGAAGCAATTATTACTTGCTGCAGTCTAATGGGCTCTGAGACTGTCGGGTCAAATATCAACCAGATCTCCTATAACTGTGCTTTGCACTTGGGACGATACATCCTTTTAATGACAATTACTTATCCTTGCTTTTCCGAACCCTCTCCCATTGAGATTACAATATTAAGGAGCTCGACACCCCCCCCCCCCCCCCTTCATGCTCCAGTGTCTTATTTTAGAATGTAAGTTATCGTCAGGTAAATACCACAACCTCTCCTGTATATTGGTTAATGTAAAATATTTTAAAAATTATTTTTTGCTTTCTTATAGGCATCTTCTCAAAATATAGCAAAATAGAATATCTCAAGTCTTCCCACCTTTGTCTCATTTACCTCCCTGGGAGACCCCTGCAAGCTTTCATTTTATACAACATGTTGTGAACTATAAATAATACAGTCCCACTTTCCTAGAACATATGGAAACTGTCCTCTGCTATATATACTCTCTGTACTTGCTTTCAACTTAAAAAGATTGAATAAAGTTCATCTCCTATGTAAAAAGGCATTTGGCCTTTTTGGTGTGTTTTATTAGTTAAAACCCAATATGGAACAATGCATGAAAATTCTTGTGAACAGAGCACATAAAAGGTTTTATAAGGTGTGGTGTGAAGGGAGGAAGCCACAGAGCAAGTGCTGGTGGGAAAAGAGAGGAAGGAAGGAAAACACTTCCTGAGAGGATACTCCTCCCGCTTAAGCTACATCCTCTCTTCAGATCTCTTCCTGTTTGTCTTAGCCAATAATTGACAGTGAATTATATGTCTTAATTTTTCCTCTCCATTTGAAAAGCACCCTTTTTCTCTTCTTACTGAAGCTACTCTGAGTAAAAGCTCTTATTAACAACAAGGACTCAAAAACTTCATTCCATTTAGTCTTCTCAGAAATAATCTGAAATTTTTGTGTAATACATATATGCTAAGAGTAATTTCTAAGTGAGCCGTTTAAATATTTTGTGATTGCCAAGATAACTGAGCATAATGGAATTAACAAGAGTCTGAAGTCACAAATATTGTGGTTGGGCCCTCGGCTGGTCAATATTGAGTCTTGGGGGACTCTGGGGGGCTCAGTTGGTTGAGCATCGAACTCTGGAGTTCAGCTCAGGTCATGATCTCAGTCAGGGTCCTGAGATTGAGCCCTGCCTCAGGCTCCCCACTCAGTGGAGAGTCTGCTTGAGATTCTCTCCCTTTGCCTACCCCCCACTGGCATGTGCTTTCTCTCTTCCTCTCTCTAAAATAAATAAAATCTTAAAAAACATAGAGTCCTGGGTTCCCTATCTGCAAACCAGGGTGATACCTCTTCCTAAGGTATGAAAACAAACCAATGTACAAATGTTATCATGACTGAATTCAAGAGGCATTATAAGCCATGTAGACTAAGAGTTCCTCTTCCAAATAAACCCTGGCCTGCAACATTCCCTTTCTTTGTCAGATAAACTCATCAAACCCAAGACTTGTAATTTTTACATTTAATTTTATATTTCAAGGTAAATATTTTCTTTTAGAACTTAAGAATACTGTGGCAGTTAATTTTATGTGTCAACTAAGTAGGGCACAGCATTCAGACATTTGGTCAATAGTTGTTCTAGATGTTGCTGTGAAGGTATTTTTTAGATGAGATTAACAGTCAGACTTTGAATAGCATATCACCCTTCATAATGTAGGTGATACATTGAAGGCCTTGAGAGGGAATTTACCTACAGTATATTTTGGAACAGCAACATCAACTCTTCCCCTGAACTCCAGTAAGCCATCCTGGCCTGCAGATTTGGGACTTGACAACCTCCACAATTGCATCAGCCAATTCTCTAAAGTAAGTCAATCTCTTTTCCTCCCTCCCTTTCGTTCTTTATTAAAGACTTTATTTGAGACACAGAGAGAACACTAGAAGGAGAGAGAAAGCAGGAGTTGGGGGCAAAGGCAGAGGGAGAGGGAGAAGCAGGCTTTTTGTTGAGCAGGGAGCCTGATGTGGGGCTGGATCCCAGGACCCTGGGATCACAACTCAAGTCAAAGGCAGATACCTAACTGACTGAGCCACCCAGGCACCCCCTCCCTCTCTTTCTTTCTACATATGTGCACACACACATATATCTATGGGTTCCATTTCCCTTGAGAACTCTAATACAGATGCCTAGTGTTGATTCTTGCCACTACCATGGTCTGTTGTTAACACTCAAATTTAGAGGAACTTAAACTAGGCATAAAATTCTAAAGGGGAAAATCTCCACCTATTATCCCAAATTCTTTCTCAATACGTTGAAATAGCATCAGGTCAAAACACATGATAATTCTCTGCCTGGCTTCATCAACCATTCTCACTCACTTTTTCCAAATTTAGCATTAAACAACGCTGGGAAGAGAAAAAATTCTCTTCCAAGGGTGATGTGCAAGACTATCTGGGCCCTGTTCTTCCCCTCCCTGCTCTGTTCACAACTTTCTCTTTCTATATTTCCTGAAGATACCAGGTGAAAAGATAAGAAGCTGTGACAGTTCTTTGGGACTCAAGGTTGAGTCACCTTGAAATATTTTAAGGCTATAAAAAAATATAGTAAGGTCTCAAGAAATTCTGCTTTCAATAAAAATTATGCTCTGAGTATTCCAGGTGAGAGATGATGATAGCTTAAACTAGGAAATTTGGAGGGGAGGGCAGTTTAATAGTCAAATTCAGGATTCGGGCATACCTCATTTTATTGTGCTTCACTTTATTGAGCTTTGTAGATTATAAATATATATATATATTTTTTTCAGATTAATTAAAGGTTGTGGTAACCCTGCATTGAGTAAGTCTATCAGCACCATTTGTCCAACAATATTTGCTCACTTTGTGTTTTTGTGTCACATTTTGGTAATTCTTGCAAAACTTCAAACTCTTTCACTACAATTTATTTGTTATGGAGATCTGTGATCAGTGACTAATGAATAGCCTTTTTTAAGCAGTATTTTTTTATTTTTTTAAATTTATTTTTAAAGATTTTATTTATTCATGAGAGACACACACAGAGAGAGAGAGAGAGGCAGAGACACAGGAAGATCTGTGATCAGTGACTAATGACTAGTCTTTTTTAAGCAGTATTTTTTTAAATTTATTTTTATTTATTTTTAAAGATTTTATTTATTTATTCATGAGAGACACAGAGAGGGAGAGAGAGGCAGAGACACAGGAAGAGGGAGCCTGATGTGGGACTTGATCCCGGGACTTCAGAATCACGCCCTGGGCCAAAGGCAGGCGCTAAACCACTGAGCTACCCAAGGATCCCCTTAAGCAGTATTTTTAAATTAAAGTATGTATAGTGGTTTTTAGACATACTGCTGTTGCACATTTAATGGACTACAGTATAATGTAAATATAATGTTCAAAACATTCATTTGCCTTGCTTTATTGAGATATTTGCTTTATTGCAGTGGTCTGAAACCAAACTGGCAATCTCTCCATGGCCAGCCTGTATATTCTGGACAGAGTCAAAAGGGCTTACTAATGTTTTGGATTAAGAAGTAAGGAAAAGAAGGGAACCAAGGATTAAAAACAAAACAAATAAGCAAACAAAAACCTGCTCTGAGAGAAACCAAATAAATTACTCAATAATCTGGAAGAAATTCCAGCATAAGTGATCCTCAAATAATTTAAACATGTGTTTTTTTTTTTTTTTAAAAGCAAGAATTATTTCCCTTGAACTGCTATCCTATCCCACGTGGATACAGGCATTGTACAGAAACATGATAGTACTGCTCTATACAGCAGGCACTCAAGGAGTATTTCTTTTTTTTTTTTTTAAGATTATTTATTTATTTATTTATTTATTGAGACACAGCGAGAGAGAGAGAGAGAGAGAGAGAGAGAGAGAGAGAGAGAGAGAGACAGGCAGAGGGAGAAGCAGGCACCATGCAGGGAACCTGATGATTCCATCCCGGGTCTCCAGGATCACACCCTGGGCTGCAGGCGGCGCTAAACCGCTGCGCCACCGGGACTGCCCTCAAGGAGTATTTCTAAATGAAAAAATTGATGATACTCTGATTTGCACGTAATGCCAAAATCCCATACTCTCCTTCTCCCCCTCCCCCCTTCTCTTTGCCTTTAATCTGGGATTGCCAAATAAACTAAGGATATACTTGGAGAATTTCCTGTTTTTGCTGAGCAGTCTTTTTAGTATCCTACATGTATAGACAATTGCCATTTTTGTGCTTCAAAATTTCAGTTTCAAAGCATTATCTTATAAAAAGCAATTTAAAAAACACCACCAAAACCAGACCCTAAGGAGAGTGTTTCAAGGCCAGAATATTGATGGGTAGGTAAAAGGGAGGGACTTTCTTCCAGGGAACAAATGGATCGGTCTCTGACCTGATTTTTGTTCATGAATCTCTTTCTCAAGGCAGTGAACCACTTAAAGGGAGAATAAAACATTGGGAAAAATGCTGTAATTCATATATTCATTGAGTTTGTTTTGAATTTTTATTTACATGTCTAACTTCTTTGGATCATCACAAGGATATACCTCCTAATAAAGATGAAAACATAACTCCATTTGGAAATACTTTAACACATTATATAGCATAATGAAGTAACACACAAAAAAAACTTTTTTTAAACATAGGATTTCTCTTTAAAGCTTAAATGTGAGGCAGACAGACGTCTTACTTTAAAACAGATGGAACCCTAGAACATTTCCAGGATACATAAAACTGAATCTTGTGTTATATTTTATGTCTGAGACAGCTAACCAATACAAAATTGATGGCTGGGTTTCTGTACTAATTGTTTTTTTATACCTTGCCATTCCAAAATCCAAATTTAACATTCCAGTGTTTCTTTTTGTAATCCTATGACCATTCCAGAATGTATATGATTTTTTTATAATTTGCTCTGTGATTTGGAATCTTAAGTGTATGCATATGCTATTTATTATATAAATATATACACCTATATTATATACATGATAAGTGATATACATTTATGGAACCCAACATAGGTATCCTGACACACACAAAGAAATACAAGTTGTCGCTAATAAAATGAGTTTATTTTGTATTAAAGTTTTCAAAAAACACATTTGTAAAGTTAGCCCCACACTAGGCCTAAAAAAGCCTTTACAAAGAGATTAAAAAATTACAAAACTGCTTTCTCTTAACTATGAAACTACAGAGATTTAAGAGGTGTTAGAGGAGAAAAATGTTAATTCATGGTCAATTTTTAAAAGGTTAATATACAATAAATCTGTAGGATACTATTAGAAGATTAAATCTTAACCATTTAGAGGAAAAAGCTGTATTTTTCTTTCAGAAAGTTTTACTCTTAAATGATGTTTACTAAGAAATATACATTGCATACCACAGTAACAATGATCTCAAAATTACCTAATTGCTTTGCAAATGAATCAGCCTATACAGGAGAACACGTAGGAAAATGCTTGCCGATACATATTAACTCCTTAATTTTCCTGATAAAAGAAAATCAAAACAAAAATTTAGTCCATTCCAACTAAACATACAAATTACTGATATTTAATAGAAGATAGCACTGGATTATTTTTAACAACACAAAAATTCAAGTATTACAGAAGCTCAAACTACGTTATTTCAAAAAAGGAAACGAAAGAAGACGTATTTATCTAACCAGTGTTTTACAGAAATTTGGAATATTTACATATTTTGTAACACTGTAGAAATCTTTGGTGGTGACATATGGATTCAGTTCCCTGAAAACACTTTAATAATTTTGTTCCATCAATCTGTGTAGTCAAGTATTGATGATCAGTAATGCTGGCAGTTACCATTTTCTAGCCAAATCCACATACACAATAGTGACTCGTGTGGAGGGGATCTTGTGCAGGACCTACATGGGTTTACATACTAAATCACTTAGCAAGAAGACTTACTTCTGGCTCGTTTTTTATCCTAGGAAAAACATGGTAAACTAAAGAACAGATCAACTGTCACTTCCAAACAAACTTGGGAAATGGTTAATATTAATGCATAAATTGAATGAATATATAATAAAACAAAACGCCGGCTACAATTTCTGCATAAATATTAACAGCTACCATTATGGTGCCTTAAGTGAAGTTGTGCAGCATCTGATGCCCATTCACCAAATGGTGGTGGTGGGAAAGCAAGGCACTGTGGTCAAGAGATAAATTTACCTCCTTTAAAAGCACTGAACTCAAAAGCAGAGAAACAACAAATGACCTGCTCCACCTTAAGAGAGACAAAGATTTATAAGTGTATCATACAAAGTTCAAAGGAAAGAGCATGCTAAACCACACACAAGAGAAAAACAGCAAGATCTCAGAAATATAAAAAAAGGAGAGAAAGGAAATGATAGAAGAGCAAAATGACACCCACTGCTTATAAGGATGTAACAGTAGAAACAGATCAGAGGAGGCACTGCATGGAGAGATACAATTAAAAAGGACATACATCACCCCTTTGTGACCTGTGTTGTCTTTGATTCAACATTTTGTTTGCAGAAGTACAGAGGGATAAATAATGCCTCCAATTTAGGATAGTATTTATGAGTTTACTACAATTAAGGAACAGATTTAACAGATCGGCCTTGGAAAAGATAAAATGGAACAGAGCAGCCTGCACAGGTAATATTTTTATACAGAGTCACTTACATGACCTTGTCAGGCAACTGATGACACTGCTTTTGGGCAGGAAAGACAAACATAGTGTAGCACTTGTATTAGAAAGCCTGGTACTAGGCAATACAAATAAAACTCTCTTCCAAGAGTTTATCGTAAGAGTTCCTAGGAATTTTGAACACTAGGAGCTTTTCTAGATACTTAGGCTACAAATTAGTCAAGGTAGTAAAAATATCTTCACCTAAGCTATTCAGAAAATTAAACTCTTGGAGGAAAGAAGTTGAGTGAATTTTTTCTTGATGTATCAAGAATGTGAGATAGTCTAGAAAATGTTTTAAGACTTGTACCAAGAGAAATGTATGAATTAAACTAAGTACTCCTAAGTAAATATTCTGTTCTCTGCCAACACTCTGAGGGGGTCCTGAATATACACTGCCAGCTGGTTTCACTTCTTAAAAAGATAGAAAGGTCAAAGATTTCACAAATCTCGCCCACTGTGTTTTTCCTCTGGACAAACATAAGTCAAGTAAATTATCTGAATGGTTATAACTGTACAACTTGGACTACTGATCACTAAAACCACCACCAGAAGAAATACAGACTTCATAATGCATAGTTATCAGTGCCACCTAAAAACACTTCCACATTCCATAATTCAAAATTTCTCGTATTAAAAACTATTTTTCTAATATCTATTCTAATCACTTCTAGTACATAAGATTAACATCTGTATTTTGCATTGGCACCTCTCTTCAGGAAACCATCTCAGCCAGAAGATGAGAGATTTAAGTGATTCTAGCCAATATAGATTCATAAATCAGCAGCACACATCAGTGCCAAGCTTATGAATGGGCCGACTGTTGGATAACTTCATGACTCTGTTTCACAAAAGCAACTCTTTTTAAATGCTGAAAATGTAACCAGTGTTAACAAGAACATGCTAAATTCAACCACAATATAGGGCTTAAATGTGGAAAATTGGTTGATGTTTAGAATACCTTCTTACTTACAGAGGAGATAATTAATTAATTAATTAAAATAGTTAAATTTGAACAATTAGCTATATTTTCATATAATTAGAATCTAACAAATTTAATGAATGAAACCCACAGGAAAAGAGATGATGAAATTCAAGGCATAAATGTGACATGTTGGGATACGACAAATAACAATAAAAACAGTGTCAATAAAACTTAAATGTACAGTCGTAAATAAGTAAACAATTTTCAAGTGTGCAAAACTAGTCAGGAATAAAAGTGCTATGTGGATACCTGGCTTTCAAATATTTGTTTTGAAAACTTTCAGTTGATGGTGGCAAAACCAGGAAGTATTAAAAAAGTAAAAATTTAAAGAATATATAAAACACGCTGTATCTTACATTATGCCCTTGTCCTATCACTGCTGGATCAGAGGCTTATTAATTTCTATCCTCATGTGATAGAATATACACGGAGGTAAACACAATACAAGAGCACAAAGGCTGATGTATCTTAAACCGTAAAAAGACTCTTTTCAAGTATACTGTGGGTCTGTGTTTCATCGCAATATCCCAGGCACTCAGTGTTGTTGAGGAATTTGAAAATAGGTAACACAATTTTCTATTATTTCTGAAATATTATATGTATAAATAAACTTTGCATAACTACCTTTAGTAGTCAGGACATGGAAGTACTGGTGAATGAAAATAAAAGCTATTTAAATTTAGATGAAAATAAACCCTATCACTGCCACAATGGAAAGTATTATTTTAATATGTAAATCCTGAATGAATAATGTTAGCAAAAATGTCGATGGATTAGCATAATTTGTCTTGGGATTCTTGAAGTGCAGATGGCTAAAAATACACTTGTGGTCTCTTCTTCACTTTATATTTTAGTGACCCGTATCGCACCTGAAGAGAGAAATGTGTCATTATTACAAATTCGATGATTACTTTTGAACTTAGATGGAAATGAATAGTTCCTAGTCACGGTGATAAGTTTCTAACTTTTCTCATATAAAGAATCAATTATCCTAGAAGTATGCTTACGTATTCAAAAGTGGAGTTGGTACTAGTTCGAAATATGCTCAGACTATTATCACTAATAACAAATAAAAACATTAACTGTTGCTAATTGTGCTTTGCCTGGTCTATCAATTGTTCACAATGACCTGAGGCCATACACTGGAATCCTCCACTGCTTTCTGGACACAAAGACAATATATTATTGTGGATAAACTTCTGTTTCATCCTCACATAGGGTTGGCTCAAAGCCGTATCATGTAGTTATTTTTATTAGTTGCCCTCTGCTCATCTGTTGTAGGGCCAGCACTGGGTGCTCGTGACAACCCTATGACTAGCTCTATGAGAACACCATTTTTGACCTACAGAGGATGACTAGGGATTTGCCACTTTGTAAATTTCCAGCCCTCCTAAGGTATCCAATCTGAATAAAGAATTTAAAATGTAACTGCCGATCTACCCCTCTGTTCTTCACCTATGGATCATTAGCATCCTGAGTGGTAATGCAGTAAGGAAACCCTACGATAGGAATCTGTTGGGAAAACAACTCTGCACCTGACTAACCTCTTTGCGGCCTTTCACGGTTTTCACAGATTTCATGCTTTGCGATCTTCGAAGCCCTCGGTGTGTTAACATCTCATCATCTGAATACGGCCCCTCCGCTTCTTCATCTGTTTTCTCATCTCTGTCTTTCAGTGGAATTCCATAACCTAAACAAGTAGTCAAACCAGCATGTTTTGGTGAAAGGACAGCACTCCGTCTGATGCGCTTCTCTGCATGGTTTGCATTTGCCCCCGACTCCTCTCCTTTTTCTCATCTGGAACGTGCTCTCTGCCCTTTATCATTAATCTCAGCCCTGCGTACTATTCTGCATGAAGCTCATAATTCATTTCTTCCAGGAAGTTTCTCCCAACCATTCCTACTTTTTACTACACGTTTTTCAGAATAATTTAAGGTAATTGACTCCTGAGGAGGTAACACCTTGTTCGAAACTCAAAAGAATATAAGCAGGTGTATACTGAGCCAGATGTCTTCATGCACTCTAAACAATCTACGCAATTTTGTGTTTTATTTGTCATTTGTGCCTTTGACTTTAATTAGAAATGAAGGGTTTCCTCCAACCACTTGTGTCAAAACTTTCATCAAGATTGTGAATGGGAGGGTGAATTTAAAGGAGTCAAGTAATACCCAAAGGGGCTAGGACTTTGGGCACAATGGGCAGGTGATGGGGATGTTAAACCAACACTGTTGCAGCTACTGGGATAAAAACCAGCCAGACTGGCTACAGTATTAGAAACACCACAGGCTATGATGACAGATGTTAAGGAAACAGCCAGCATCAGGAAGGTCAGTAAGAGACTGTGTGGAGGTGTGCTAACAGGCTGCTTATTATGTGTAGCTACAAAAGATTTAACACTGGCCAATATGCAAACATCCAGGTAGTCAGGCTGGTTATTGTCAGGGAGTCTGACAGCATTCTGACACTGGGATTCAGAGACCTGAACACTCCTGTTCCTAAGGCAGAGGTTCTCAAGCTTAATAGAGCTAATTAGCAAAGACTTATTAGCACATATTAAGAGTCACTGGGAGAACTTGCTGCTAGGAAGACTGCTGGGCCTGGGGGGGGGGGGAGGGGGGCAAGAATCTACATTTCTAACAAGTTTCTAGGTGATGTTTAAGCTAGGAGCAGGGTCTGCACTTTTGAGCCACTGTTTGGGTGGAGCAAGACAGGGGCCCAAATCCAGCAAAAATGGAGAGCCAAAAAGATAAGCAGTTAGGTATAAAGACAAGGGTGAAGTTACAAGGCTCCACTAGGTTTCAAATTCTCCTTTAATAAAGATAAGAAGGATACATATCTAAATCTGCAGGTAAGAAAAAAGCAGCTTTCTCAGGTTCAGGAGGGGGCAAGGGCTGGACTTCTTGCACATAAAGAGAAATATACTAAATATACGTTTCCTAATCTACTCTCCCAGGCCATGAATAACTTGCGACTCACTAAACGAACCATGGAAGATTTGTTAATAAGCTTCTTAATCTCCTAATAAGATACAAGCCTTTAATTGTATATCATGCAAGTACAATTTTATGCTGCCAGACTTCTAGGGTAAAAATTAAGAAGGATTTGGAAGTAGACTCAGTCATAATTGAGGCCAGGATCCTTTGTTTCCCTGCATCAGTCCAAATAACTGTGTCCTAGGTAGAAAAGCAAGCACTTGCCAGGTGCTAGGGCTCGGGGAGCAGCAGCTTGGGGGAGGCACGAAGGCCAGTGTGGTGGCTCCAGGATGGGTTGGGTCACCGGTCCTGGGAGGAAGCTCCTCATACAGTATTAAGTGGGGAAAAAAACATACATTAAAAAAAAAAAAAAAAAAGTACATATAGAAATAAAGGAAAAAGAACAATGAAACCACTAGATCTCTTGAAAGTGGGCTTTTAGGTGATTTTAAGTTTTGTTTTTTCTTTTTAAATTTGCCCAATTTTATTTAAAAATTGTATTGTTTTTAATAATTGGGGAGAATAAACCAGAAAAAAGTTGTTTTTAGGTTGTCATTTCTAGATTTTTCTCCATCGCTGTTGCCTACACAATATTCCTAATGCCAATAAAACTAAGGTAAAACGTAGAATGGAGAATCAAGGCAAGAGTTAGAAAGGACGCAACTGTGACCAAGAAAGTTCTCTAAGGTCACATATGAAGCATAAGATTACAGGTCAACAACCATGGCCTTTGCTATTTTAATCACTTCTCACTGTATGAATATGATTAGGAATTGGAATTTCATTCAAAAGAGGATTAGGTACACACCTTCTTCTATCTTTGTTTCCAATTTCAGGTAACAAATCTTATTAGCTTTCTAATTATGGTTTCAGAGAAAATGAGGGGTTGATTCATTATTCCATTAATACTCGAAAAATTCTATGTGTTTGGCAGTGTGCTAAATTATGGGGATAGAATGATGAAGAAGACACAACTTTCATTTTTCACCCGAAGAAACTCTGGGTCCACCAGGGGGAAACAGACTTTAGCAGGCATTACAATACTGTACTAGATGCTATAAATCAAAGATGATGAGGTACTATGGGAGCCCACTGTGAGATAATTAACTCAGCCTGGGGGTGGGGGAAAATAGGTTGCGAGAGAGGACTTCTCTTAAGAGGAGATGGCTACCATCTGAAAAGGCTCATGATTCTGTATAACTAGCACATGATGGAGTGGGAGAACAAGTCAGAGGAGTTAATATACCTCATGCTACTGAGTTTGGAATTCATCAGAGAGCGATGTGGGGCCACTGAAGCATTTTAGGCAGAAGGGTGACATGATTACACTTGGAGTCTTTCAAAGATTCTTTTTACACTTCGGGGAATGAATCAGAAGTGGATGAAGACTGGAAGCAAGGAGGTTACTGCAGTATGGCAGGTCAGAAATGATGAAGTCCAAGGAGCAAAGACAGAGACAGTAGCCAAATTTGGGATCTATTAGAAGATGAAATTGAAAAGTTTAACTTAGCAATTTACTAAACCAAACTGTGCATAAAAAAAGAGAGGAGTCAAGTCAAATATCTTCACTAAAATATGCATTTTCTATTCCACTTAAAACCTGGAATTGAATATGTATGAACATTCTGCTGTGAGTGGTGGAAGTGTTAATCGAAGTTGTCTGAGGATTTAGAAGTTTGGAGGAGGAGGGAGACCTGAGACTACCAGAGAAGCCCATATCTGGGTGCCATCCCACAGTAGGCACTCAGCAAGTAGGCAGAGTGGCTTATGGGTCTGCTGAGCCCGGGCAAAGTGAAGCTTCTGGGGGCTACTGATGCCATACAAAAGTGAGGCTAAGGCTGGTTGCTTTACGTCACTGATGTACACTGGACAGAGCCCTTGCATGTATATTCCTGAGGAGCAGTGACTGGGGACCTAAGGCTGAGGAGCCTGTATGACCCTGGGGCTTTGGGGCCTAATGCTGTAACTGTTTGGCCAGCTTCAGCCCAGACCTCTGTGGACATTTTAGGAAACTGGCAGATGCTTTTGCAAACTGACCTGGTGTTCACACAGCTCCTACATCTTAGAGTTGGTATATTTTAAATTTTCCCACCATATGATAATAATAGCCAATATTAATCCAGTATTTAGCAACCCACTGCTTTAAGCAGTTTCTGCATATTAATACAAGTGTGGAATCACAGAAAGTCTGCCCTGGAAAGAGCCCTGGACCTATGGTTGGGGGATGTGATGTGAGTACTTCACCACCTCTTAGTGGTGAGACCCAGAGCGAGTCTTGCCTCTCTCCAGGCCTGTGTTTTATACGGTAAGGTGGTGGGATGGATGAGAGATGACCAATAGATTTCTTTCTTTCTTTCTTTCTTTCTTTCTTTCTTCTTTCTTTTTTTTTTTTTTTGATCAATAGATTTCAATGTGAATCCCAACTCTGACCCAATTGGACTGTCTGGGGCACCATGTTGAGGGCCTGTGAGCAGCGTGGGAAGGTGCCACAGTCCTGAAGCGATGTCTGCTGCTGTGGACAGGGAGCAGGGAGTACGCAGGACACCTATTTGCCATCTTTGACCAACACATCTCTAAGGCTGCTACCTGCTCAAATTATTTGAATTCGTAGTTCCAGCTCAACTGTCTAAGCGTAGACTTTTTATAAATGAAAAAGAGAACCTTGGATACCTCCTTCCTGTCACTGACTATGTAGCCCCTGACAGGTATTTTAATCTCCTTATGTCTGTTTTATTATCTAAAAAATAAGGATGAAGGGCAGCCCAGGTAGCTCAGTGATTTAGCACCGCCTTTGGCCCAGGGCATGATCCTGGAGTCCCGGGATCGAGTCCCACTCCAGGCTCCCTGCATGGAGCTTGCTTCTCCCTCTGCCTGTGTCTCTGCCTCTCTCTCTCTCATGAATAAATAAATAAAACCTTTAAAAAAATAAAAATAAAAAATAAGGATGAAATACTTAACCCATGGAGTCATCTTAAGGATTAAATAAATACACAAAAAGCACCTACAACAACAAAAAATGTGTGCTTTATTTCTTTATGTACTGCTATTGAAACTGAATATTGGGCCACTTTTAACTCATAAGGGAGCAGCAACGTCTTTGCAGAAAAAATATTCCCACTTATCACAATGTGGTGTTCTTTCC
Source organism: Vulpes vulpes (assembly GCF_048418805.1). Taxonomy (NCBI): domain Eukaryota; kingdom Metazoa; phylum Chordata; class Mammalia; order Carnivora; family Canidae; genus Vulpes; species Vulpes vulpes. The sequence continues at coordinate 75,023,268 of NC_132783.1, read as the reverse complement.
AAGGAGGTGAACATCATGTTCAAGGCATCCATTTTCTAACAATGAAGCATTTGGAGGGAGCTCTTTTTGCCACAGTGACAACAGGCAGATTTAATAACTTCATCAAGGGGTGCCTGGGTGGCTCAGTTAGTTAAGTATCTATCTTTGGCTCAGGTCATGATCTCAGGGTCCTGGGATGCAGCCTGGGTGGGGTTCCCTGCTCAGAGGTGAGTCTGTTTCTCCCTCTCCTTCTGCCCCTCCCCCCACTCGCGTGCAGGCTCTCTCAAATAAAGAAAATCTTTAAAAAATAAGTAACTTCATCAAAGCAGGACTTCTCTTGACTACTTAACCTCAAACCATTCAGAGCAGGCCATGATGAGTTTTCAAATTAGATTCAAATTTCCAGATATTTGAGCTGCTTGTGAACAAGCAGAGCATCTAAGGTAAATGTATTGATCACATGAACCAATAAACAGATTTTGCAATGTGGATGCAATTACCTCACTGAAAAACTTACTATTTTTTCTTGAGGAATTTTGAAAGTAGATAGTATAAATTTTCATGGCTAATACACCACGCTCCTGGTTAACCATTTCTCTTAGGCATTTGGTTTGTTCCAGTATTTTGTAACTATCAACGAGATGAACGTTTTTGTACATATATCTTTGAATATTTGTCTGATTATTTCTTTATGACATAGACCTGGAAGTTTCTTACTGAATTAAAAGGCATAAATTTTGATAATTACTGCCAGATTGTCATCAAAAAGAATTATTCCACCGAAATCTCATAAATAGAATACGAGAATGTTTGTTTCCCAACAAGCTTGCTGTGGTGATTTAAAAACATAGTCACAAATTCTGACACTTTTCTCCTTTTCCCTTAAATACATTTTTTATTTTTAAAGATTTATTTATTTATGAGAGAGAGAGAGAGAGAGAGAGAGAGAGGCAGAGACACAGGAGGAGGGAGAAGCAGGCTCCATGCCGGGAGCCCGACATGGGACTCGATCCCGGGACTCCAGGATCATGCCCTGGGCCAAAGGCAGGCGCCAAACCGCTGAGCCACCCAGGGATCCCCTTTTTACATTTTTTAAAAAGGTAATCTCTACCCCCATATGGGGCCTGAACTCATGATCCTGAGACCAAAAGCTGCATGCTCCACCAATTAAGCTAGCCAGGTGCCCCTCCTCTTCCCTTAAATCTTAAGGATGTTTGTAGATATGTGTCTCAACAAATTGCCTTAAGACAGAAGGGATGTTGCATGATTTCTGCCACTTTTCTTGGAACACTGGCTCGAAGAGCTTTTAGCCACCAGGTAAGGCCAGAGAAGCCCCAACTGTTTGAACCGTCAGCTGTGTGACTCTTTAGAGTGAATGCATCAGACATGTGAGTGAGGAAGAAGCCTTTGACAATATGACTCCAGCCCTATGTGCTGTTTCCCTGTGGCTGAATTAAGGCCCTGAGCAAGAACTACCTTCCTGAGCCCGTTCACTCCCAGATTCATGGGCAAAATAAATGAACTGTGACTTTTTTAAGGCCACTGTTTGTAGTCTGTTACACAGAAACAGGTAGCTGGAAAAGTTACCACCAGAATACTGCTAATTAAAAAAAACTTTTTGCCAATCTGGTGAGCAAAAATTACTATTACTATCATTTCAATTTACTGTTTCTTTGTGAGGCTGAGTATCTTTTTCATGTATTAATTGATCAGCTGTATTCTTTGGTAGAATTAACAATAATTGGCTTGTAAGAATCCTTTGGTTAAAATCCAAACCCTTTGCCTATATTGGATGAGAATATTTCTTCTAGTTTGTTTTTTATGGTGTGGAATATTTTTCCCTTATATGTTATACATTTTTTTTATACCAAACCTTTTGCCTATATCGGATGAGAATATTTCTTCTAGTTTGTTTTTTATGGTGTGGAATATTTTTCCCTTATATGTTATACATTTTTTTTATATAGAAACATCTCTCAAGTTTTTCCCTTATGTCTTCTGATTTTGATGTCATGCTTAAGAAGTCTGGCATATCCTAAGGATATAAATATATACTCAGGAATGTCCCACTATATTATAGTTTAGGTCTTAATCTTTTAAGTATTTTGATGAAAGGCTTAAGGTAGAGGTATAACTTCATTCCCTACCCCATATTCTAAGTCTAGCAATTATTCTGACACTGCTTATTTATCTGCCTTTCTCCCACCCACCTGAAAGGCCACCATCTTCATTTGATAAATTTCCATGTATGTCTGGACTTGTGTTTATATAGACTATTATTATCTTCTCTTCATCTATTCCTGTCCTGGGCTCTCATTACTTTTAAAAAATATTTTCAAGAGATAATATTTTTGTTAAATTTCTTCCTTAGGGAAAAAGAGCTCAGAATATATACCATTCTGTTGGAAATTTGGAACTTGGGCAAAGTAATGCATATTAAAATTTTAATTTCATAACTGAACAAGTCCCTTTCTTATACTGCTGCTACTTATTTCGTATCTCTAATCTTAAATTATTTTAATTTCATGCCCTAAAATTCTTTCTCTTTTTTAAAAAAGATTTTTATTTATTTATTCATGAGAGACATGCAGAGAGAGAGGCAGAGACATAGGCAGAGGGAGAAGCAGGCTCCATGCAGGGAGCCCAATGTGGGACTTGATCCCGGGTCTCCAGGGTAATAGTTCAAAGTTCAATGGTTCTCATTCTTACAGATATTACTACCTTAATCCATGGCCAATTCTTATTATCTCTTAGGTAACAGCCATCCACTTTGTAAAGTTATTCATTCTAGAGAGAACTCAGAAGAAAGTTCACGATTTTTTCTCTACAGGAAGGACTGTTATTTTATTTCCCAAATTGCTTTCAATATAAAGGATGATTTTTAACCTCCCTCAAAAGAAAACTACTTAAAAAAAAAAAAAAACCCAAATAGCCTTGTACCTTATGGACTTCAAAATATACTAATATATTAGTATATATATATACTATACATACTATATATATATATTGTCATGACTATATATATTGTGAAGATCATAGTTTTCAGCTGAACTTTGAACTAAAACTTTCTTACATGTGATAAAATGACTAAGGAGCTGTGTCTTTTTATTTATGTGTATATTTCTAAAATCAGCATAATTTATTAAAGTTTTAGTACATATCAACTATGCCATGTTCCTTATTTATATTAGAAATACCGACAAGTTAGTTCTTGAACTAGAATATTTCATTTCAACATATTTCCCATTGTAGTAATCCTATTTACAAACTGAGTCATCCCTTGTCACCTCCTTAGAACTTTTTATCTTGTGAGTCAATATCCTTATTTGTATGGCATTTATAGTAAAGAGTGTTTAACTATAAAAATTCTTAGATGTCACTACACAGTTTGAATATAAAGAGTACTGATCACAGGTCAGAACTGGCGCTGGTGGCGAGGAGGTTGGTAGTAACCACACCTAAGGCTTCTAAAAATTTATGGCAGCACAAGAGGCTACTGTTACTGTCTTAGTTGGATTATCTCTAGAGTCAACAAAGGCAAGCACCAACTTTATTAAGAGAAAATTTAGAGAACGAGAACTCCAGTTAAGTGTAAATTCACAAACATAAGCTTAAAAGTAAATTTTGTCTACTCAAATTCAGAGAGTTACCAAGTATTATTTAATATCCGCCTGGACCCACAAGTTCTAATTGTGAAAGAAAAATATATTAAAACAAACAAGCACACCTGCTGATTCACCGGAGACTGATTTACTTTTCTTTTTTGTTTCTTGTAGAGCTTGGTATGGTCTTTGGCCCACAGGCTCATCGCCTTGGATAGCTGTTAGATCATGCATACTAAAACTTCGTAAACGTTCAGTTATTGCTCCTTGGCTCTATTTAACAGAGAAGTGATAGATCCAAGAAAAAAAAAACACACTTTAAAATATTTCATATGCTTACATTTATATTTCTCCCAACATTTTATCATAAGGGTTACTGATTTTATTATGAAACTTTCAGAAAAGTTGAAAGAACTGCAGAGTGAACAGCCCTAGATTGTTTATAGTTTGCTATATTTTCTTTACCACATATCTACCATTTATCCACCCATCAACCCATTTTAAAAATGCATTTCAAAGAAAGCTGTAGACATCAGTACATTGCACTGCCAAACATTTCAGCTTCGTAATTTGTTTTAAATGTAAAAAAAAATATGTATGATGAGCTTACCCCCTCTGAGTAGACAGCATCCATTACTTTGCTCTCTCCTAAAACTGGCACTTTGGAGCTTATAATTTAGGAGAACTTTTTTTTTTTTTTTTTTTTTTAAAGATTTTACCTATTTGACAGAGAGAGAGAGAGAGAGAGAGAGAGAGAGCACAAGCAGGAGGAGTGGCAGGCAGAGGGAGAGGGAGAAGAAGCCTCTCTGCTGAGCAGAAAGCACATGTGGGGCTGGATCCAAGAACTCTGAGATCATGACCAAAGGCAGACGCCTAACCAACTAAGCCACCCAGATGCCCCCCGAAAAACTATTTAAAGTTAAAAGATACAGGGATCCCTGGGTGGCACAGTGGTTTGGTGCCTGCCTTTGACCCAGAAATCGAATCCCACGTCGGGCTCCCGGTGCATGGAGCCTGCTTCTCCCTCTGCCTGTGTCTCTGCCTCTCTCTCTCTCTGTGTGACTATCATAAATAAATAAAAATTAAAAAAAAAATAAAAGATACATTTTTTTTTTTTAGATTTTATTTTGAGAGAGAGAGAGAGAGAGAGAGAGAGAGAGAGAGAGAGAAAACGTGCATGCATGGGGGGAGGAGTAGAGGGATGGGGGAAGAATCTCAAGTAGACTCCCTGCTGAGCTCAGAGCCAGATGTGGGGCTTAATCTCACAACCTGGAGATCATCACCTGAGCCAAAACCAAGAGCCCATAGCTTAACTGACTGAACCATTCAGGCACCCTAAAGGTATACTGTTTTAAAGATAAGCTAAGTCAGGCATGGTATGACTCTACTTAGTACGAGGTTAAAAAAAAAAAAAAAAAAAATATATATATATATATATATATATATAAAGAATTTTGGACACAAAATGATATTGGGTTAATTAGGGTTAATTATTTCACTATCTGGCAAGGCATATCTACTACTATGAAATCTGACTTTAAAAGTCATCTTATTTATTTATTTTTAAGACTTTATTTATTTATTTGAGAGAAAGAAACAGAATGATCAGAGGAAAGGGAAGAGGAAGAAGGTGAAGCAGGCTCCCTGCTAAGCAGGGAGCTCAATGCTAGCTGATCCCAGGACCCAGACATCATGACCTGAGCTGAAGGTAGGCAGACACTTAACTGGCTGAGCAACCCAGGTGCCCCTGACTTTAAGTCATTTTAAAGCCTTAACAATATGATAGACATTGGGCACGTGTGGGTATTTAAATTTAAATTAACAAAAATTACCTAAAATTAAAAATTTATTTCCTCAATTGCATATTTCAAATGCTCAAAGGCCACATGTGGCTAGTGGCTACTGTACTAGATGGCACAGATACAGAACATTTCCATCACTGCAGAAAGTTCAAGAATTTTCATCACTGACCAGCTCTGAAAGAGACATTTCTGAACTTTACAGATCTAACTACATTTCCCCCCAAATATAAAAGGAAAAAATAATTTCTAAATTTAACCACTTTGAAAATTTCCATAGCATACAGATGATTCATTTCTTATTTATAGCTATTTTAAAAATGTTCTTTTAAAGGTTTTTTACTCTTATTATTTCTTCACACATATATGAATTTATGATTGCCTCCTGTTAGAATTTTACTGTAGAAACTCATCCCTAATGGTGCATCTCTAAATTTCTAGATTTCAAAGCCTGAGGCACTGTAAACATTTGGATACTATTATATTTTACACTGAAAAAAGATCTTGATTCTGCCACTCTGGGTCAGTGATATCATATTATGTCAAAACCAAATGCCATTTCTATGCCCCACTTAGGGTCTCTACAACATTTTTTAAATTGTGGAAAGAAATTGTTAAATTAAAGGGTCTATATTCACAATAAAAAATAATTGGGTTCCGCACATCTTTAAACATTCTTGCCATGGTTTAATCCATTATACTTTCTTCCTCTTTATCAGGTATCATTTTAAAGATATTGGGGACAGAAGACATCAGACATGCACTAGAAGGAAGTGACCAGTGCACATCTGAAACAGACTCTTTGTTTTCTCAGAATTCTCTTTATCCCAACTTGGTATTTCTTGACTTTTTACCTACTGCCAAACAGATGATAACTGACATACACACATGTGTATACCCGATACCTGACTCAGGTGCAATTTCTGAGGCGGTCTGTAACTGCCAAACCCTCCCACTCAAGAAAGAACATCTCAAAATGCAAATTAGTCAAAGTGCCACTGAATCAATCTAGCATTATATCATCTACAAACTTTGGTATCTTTAATGAGCATAATTCACAAATTACTTAGAGCATACCTCACAAATAAACTCATACATTATTGTTAGTTCTATTGTTGTGCTGTGTATATCTTGTCTCCAGGGGAGGATTTTCAGAAACTAAAGGAGATTGACTAATTTTAGGCTTCTTCTATTCTCCTAGTGTATTGGTATGATACGGATAGTGAGCATGTAATAAGTAGGCAAAATATTCTCTTTTTGCCTCTTCTTTTTCATTGCTCTTGACTGCTAGAGAGTTCTCCATAGACAGCAGTGTGTTTTACTGTAACTATATAAGCAGAGGTTTGGCAGGTATGGTCATGGGCTGACACAGGTAGATGATACCATCCACTAGGGGTTTGCTTCAGGTTGACTTTATTTTTTTATTTTATTATATATTTTTAAGATTTACTTATTCATGAGAGACATAGAGAGAGAGAGGCAAAGACATAGGCAGAGGGAGAAGCAGGCTCCTCACAGGGAGCCCAATGCGGGACTCGATCCTGAATCCTGGGATCATGCCCAGAGCCAAAGGCAGATGCTCAACCGCTGAGCCACCCAGGCATCCCTCAGGTTGACTTTAATAGAGGTGTCTGGACTTTAATGGAGCTCTTGGGTAACCAACCTTATAGCCCCAAGTATTATCAATATCCTCAAGGCTTAAAGGAAGGTGAAGTACTGCAGGCAGAAGCAAAAGGGGGCTGTGGCCACTCTGAGGACTCCCAACACTTCAACAGCCATTACTGCCTCAAATAATTGGGTTTTCCACTGTATGTTTTCTTATGGGCCCAGAACAGAACTAATGTGGGAAGAGAGAATTAATTCAGTATTGTGAACTTCAAAAACATTACATAAATTATAAGTCTGTAACCACTTTAAAGTGGCCAATGTGACCACTTTAAAGAAATGTAATTATAAAATAATCACTTAAAGGCAGACCTATTCCTTCTAATTTTTATAACTTCAGCATAAAAAGTCCATTAACAAAGAAATTATGTTTAAAATAAAATGTTAAGTGAAAACCTTCCCCTTCCAACCTCAGAATTCTAAATCATATCCATAACATGGTTGCAGGTATGTAGTATGGTTTAAGCAGATAGGGGATTATATGCAAAACTGAAAACAATATGATGTTGAGGCAGATGGGATGGGTGATTTTATTCCTTTTTTCAACAATTTCTTCAATATTACAAAATTAGATAAGTCATAGATAGATGGTATAGTGAAGTTTTTGTTTTTTTTAGATTTGAATACTGTTTATTATAAACTGGATGGGATCCTGATTTCCTTTTGTTTCCTCCAATGCCTGGCTACAACTCTCCAAATGAACATTTTTCTATTTTTACAATGAAGTTTTAATTGTAATGTGTTCACTGTAAGAATTTCTGATCTATTTTCTGCTCATTTTCCCTGTATCCAATTCCTTACTCCCATCACCAAAAGAAACACTGTTTCTCTATTTTGAGGGCACAAATAGGGCATTATAGTCACTTGTCAGTAACAATGCTAGAAAGCATTGAAGTTTTGTTTAAATTAATAATGCTTTATTGATTTTCTCCTATTTGGTTTATATAATATTAAGCCAAAATTATATGAAAAAATGCAGAAAGGTTCTAGTTAGAGGGGGAAAAGACATATGGAAATAGCACTTTTGGTCATTAGTCAATAAAGAAGAAGTTCCTGTTTAAATTTTTTTTTTTTTTTTATTATTATTTATTTACGAGAGTCACAGAGAGAGAGAGAGGCAGAGACACAGGCAGAGGGAGAAGCAGGCTCCATGCACCGGGAGCCCGATGTGGGATTCGATCCCGGGTCTCCAGGATCGCGCCCTGAGCCAAAGGCAGGCGTCAAACCGCTGCGCCACCCAGGGATCCCGAAGTTCCTGTTTATAAGGCAAATCAATATCCCAGATTTTAGATCCCATTCTCTACAGAATTGTATGTATACTGCTTATGTTCAAATTGATCCTAAAAATCAAAGAGAAAGAGAGAGATGATGAGAACACAAAATCAAAGTAATTAAGAAGAATTTTGCAGAATATTTTACATTAAAACTGATCCTAGGGCAGGCCTGATGGCTCAGCGGTTTAGTGCCGACTTCAGCCCAGGGTGTGATCCTGGAGACCCAAGATTGAGTCCCCCGTCGGCTCCCTGCATGGGGCCTGCTTCTCCCTCTGCCTGTGTCTTGGTCTCTCTCTCTCTCTCTCTGTCTCTCATGAATAAATAAATAAAATCTTAAGAAAACAAAACAAAACTGATCCTCTCTAGCAGGAGTGTTCTAACCCTTTAGGTAACTCAAGTTCTCAGGGTTTGACTTTGGAGAGACCCAGAACATCCATTTAAAATGGGAGTACTTGTAGGGTTGGGGCCTTGGGTTCAAATGTAACACATTCATGCTTTGGGAAAGATTCTTCAGCTGAGAAGGGGCACCTTGCATGTATGACTAATTCTAACTCTGTTACTCCCAAATAATTCTGTCCTTTTAAACTAATTAATTAGAATTCTGCCTTTGTTTAAATACTGTGTTTCCTGGTTAAACATTATGTTAAAATTATATTTTGTTGTTAACACAAAATAAGGGGACTTTACTATGCTTATCAGCACCTTAGTATAAAACTTTCAATTGGGTTGCCTGGGTGGCTCAGTTGGTTAAGCGTCTGCCTTCAGCTCAGGTCCCAATCCTGGGGTCCTGGTATTGAGCCCCGCCTTGGGCTCCCTGCTCAGCGGGGAGCCTACTTCCTCCTCCCCCTGCTTGCGTGCTCATCTCTTAAATAAAATCTTAAGAAAAGAAACAACCCAAAACTTTAAGCCTATTCTCTTCATATTTTTAATTAAGAATTTTAAAACAGGGGCATTTAGGTGGCTCAGTCCATTAAGCCTCTGACTGTTGATTTTGGCTCAGATCATGATCTCAGGATTCTGGGACTGAGCGCCAAGTCACAGCTCTGTGCTCAGTGGGGAGTCTACTTGAGATTCTCTCTCTCCCTCTGTCCTCCCACCCTGCCCCCCTTCAACTAGCATCTCTCTCTCTTAAATAAAAATAAATCATAAAAAAGGAATTTAAAAACAGAATCTTACAATCTACAGAATAGTTCTTACCATGCTGTTTAATAATGAATAGCCATTAAGCTCTGTTTCTTGTTGATCTTTGACATATTACATTAAAATGCAGTTAAGGTTAGTTCCAAGTTGTTAGGGAAATCTCCCTTTCCCCTAAGGACATTTGAGCGTTAATCTAATTAGGCCTACAATGGATTGAGTGCATCTGTATTAAGTGAATAATATATTTTAGTGGTTTTAAGATTAAAGTAATACATATTTATCAAAGGGCATTTGTAACAGAAGGAAGTAAAATTACTTGTAACCCACCACCAAAACTATCTATATACACATTCATATATCATTTTAGCTTTTTTTTTGACTCATACTTTTAGAGCAGGCTTTCTTGGTCTCAGCACTATTGCTGTTTTGGGCTGGATAATTGTTTGTTGTGGCTCATACGATATTACCCAGCAGTCCTGACTTCTAACCCTGGACACAAATAGCAGCACCCCTCACTGTCAGCTCTTACGACCGGAAAGTCTCCAGATGTTGCCAAATGTTCCTTTGGGGGCAAAAGCCCCTCCCAGTGAGGACCAACCACTGTTTTAGAGCTATAAGAGGTATCAGAAGTCAGGTTTCATCTCTTTGATTTATAGGTAAGAAAATTAATACTTAGATCAGTGCAGATGGTCCACTCAAAATCTCATGACTAATTAGGGCAGTATCAGACTAGAAAATGCAGATAACTCAACTATTAGTAAATTAAATATTCATTATAATATTCTGCTTCCTGAGATTGTAGGGAAAATAGTATGACCCTTCTTTCCATTGTCTGGACAAATGTTCTCTTTTTAAATGGTTGCTACAAAGCAGCTGAATATCCTTAAATCCTTTCACAAACAGAAAGCCATTAAAGCAGACAGCAAGATGTCAGGATTTCGACCAAATCATCGTCATTTAAAGTCTATTCAATTTTAGCAATTTTACCTATAAGGTTCTAATTTCTGTGATAATTGATTTTTTAAAAAATAGTATCTACTAAGGAGTTCACCAAGAAAAGGCTGCCAGAGAAAATTCAGAGACGGTTAATATGACAAACAGTACTTTTCTTCTGTCCTTTATCTGGCAGTAGTGGTGGTCATCTGTACAAATGCCACCTGCATTTCTCATGTGAAAGCTATGGGATGTTGAACATCCTCAGCAAAATCCTTGAAGGTCCTTCATATGTTTATGCTTTGCTCAGCCAAAATAAACTTGTACACTGACCTTGTGAACAGATGCCTGGTAATGAGGTCATAGAACTCAGTAACATTTTCAGAAAATTGCTTTACGGTGTAATAAATGTTCTGATTAGATTCCTATTTTCATCTTTAACATGCTCAGGTGGTTCAACCTGGGAACCCTAGCCCGGGGTATTACCAATCTTTAGAGGTCACGCCAAGAGTCCAATCATTTTTAGCCTGAAAGATATTTTTAACAAACTATAGGTTGTAAAAATCTTAAATTAATTCTCAAGCCCTACTATTGGCTTTCCTGAAGTTTCTCCTTAAACTTGACCTATTTTCTATTTCAGTTTCAATTTACTCCATAGTATGAAGTGTCTGGTTCAGTGATTTCTTCCATCATAGTGCCTTTCTTTGACATCTCCAGAGATGAAACTAATTTCACTTACACGAAAATAGGCACAGTACAACTTGATAGTGTTAACAGAATACCATATTCAGCATATTTAATGACTATTTCTAATGAATAAAATCCAGGATGGCTGAAGCCAACATTCACTGTGTTCATGCTGAGAATGGCGAGGGCCACCTCACACACAGTGATCTTGATAACAAAAGGACTTCCACATCACAAACGAGAAGGCAAAGTTCCAAACTGCATTCAAATTATGGGACATAATGGGACATGTGTCTGATGTGCAGTGGTAACTCAGATGATTCTTATGTCCTCTATTTCCTGCCTTTGAAGTGGGGAGGTGGTTTTATGATGCTAAATATATAGATAAAAACAAACAATGAATCACAAGGAAGAAATGCTTTCATAGCCTTTCTGAAGGAAAGCATTTCTGTGAGTTAATGGTTATTTTAATAATGGAAGGCTGGAGGAAAGCGCTTGGCAACCAGAGATAGGATACAATTTTCAGTTAGTGAACAGACACTCAGCTAGACAGGAGCCTAAAGAGTAGGGACTGTGTCTTGTTCACGGCTGCATGCCCGGCATCTGCCAAATAGCAGGCACTAAACAAACAGATGTTGAACAAATACGCAGGGTACTAAACACTGATCACAGCAAAGGATAAAATAAATATAAACGAGGAGAGAATGAAGATAAGATAATACAGTGGGGATTTCTGATTCCCCACATGGAAGGTTTGGAAGTAGTAAACATAAGTCCGAGTATAATAAATATCTCATGAAATAGTCACAGTATGGAAAGTGTCTCACAGAGTAGTGGGACTAGAAATATATTTAAGTGTTAAAAGTGAGGATGAAAAATGGGATTTGTATGCTTCTATGTCTCCCAAAACAATGTTCTAAAATGTCCATATTTTCTAAGCAATTTTTCAATTTAATTTTTAGGTGTTTTTTTTTTTTGGCATAGAATCATGTTGAAGGGTCTCTTAAATATGTAAAATTCAGGAAGCATCTTCTTGGGAGGGATATAAGACCTATACAACTGTTTAGGGGCACCAACTCACCAGGCAGTAGAAAATCTGTGTGACTCCCTTGAAATTTAACCAATAGTCTACTGGTGACTGGGAATCTCACCGATAATAGCTAATTAACATGTATTTTGTAAAAAACAAAACAACAACAACAAAAAACATGTATTTTGTATATTATATGTATTACATGCTGTACTCTTATAATAAAGTAAGCCTAGAGAGTACTGTATTTATTGAAAAAAATTGGTATATAATTGGACCTAACAAGCTGAAACCCTTGTTGTTCAGGGGCCAACTGTACTTCATCTGTGGAGTCAAATAAAGCTACCTTTTATAACAAAAGAATGCAATAATCTTTCTTGTTTTTTTCCCTGGTTCCATTCTCCTGCCCATCCTCCTGCAGGCACCACTTTCAACCCTCCATTTTCCTATCTGGCAGGTGGGGATTTTCTTTCTCTTCCACTTCCTTCTCTCTTTCCTTCACCTTCCTGATAGAGCAAAACCAGTTGTTCAATCTGTGGTTCTGTATTCTCACAATTATGTAAATGTTGTTTGCGGCTGGGTCGAGTCATGCTCTGTTATTATATTTCCTTTTCTTTCCTTTTTATTTTCCAGAGCTAACAATTATCCTTTTTTTTTTTTTAATACTCATCTGATTAGTCATTCTATGCTGTTCTTAACATTGCCTCAAGTATATTTTTCATGACATACAATGTGTCTTGACTGGTCATAGTATGGGTTGACCTGTTTGAGTATCATCCCTGCATAGGATTAAATCTCTTAGAAACTCCTATCCCCCCTACTATCCCCTATGACACCTGGCCTGGCACTTGCACCCATCACATCCAATTCTGGTCAGTTGCACTCTGCACTTGTGCATTATACACATTCATTCTGGGAAGTCCTGTCACTTTCCTGCTGTGTTGGATACCCTGTCTCCTAGATCCTGTGGGTTTCCTTTTTCATGGATTATCTCCTAATTTTGGCAGAGCATTTCTACCCTGACAAAGAATACACAGGAAGTCAATTTCATGATTTTGCATGCCTTAAGGAAAAAACAAAAAGATTTATTCTAAGCTCACATGTGACTGAGAACTTGACTGCTACAGAGTCTCAGGGTGAAAATCATTATGGCATCAATGGATAGCACAACTCTTTGGTCTTCAAGCTTCTATTGTTACTATTTAGAAATTTAATTGCCACTCTGATTCTTGATCATCTGAATGTAACATACTTTTTATCTCTGGAATCCTTAACATTTTTTTCCTTCTCTTCCGTGTCCTGGAATATTCCATTGACCTTGCTTACAATCAGTCGTTCTTTCATTCATTGTGCTGGGTACTTTGTGGGTCCACTCAATCAAGAGATTCGTGTCCTTCAGTTCTGGGAAATAGAACTGCATCTGCGGTCCCCTGGTAGAATTCCTAGTTGTTGAACATTACATCTCTTGGATGTTCTTTTTTAGCCATGTGGAAATCAGGCATGTATTTTCATTAAGCAACAAATAAAAAGCAAGTGAACTTCTTTTAAAATGGAAAACACTCCTTCAATATGATGAAAATTCTGCTATTTTAGTATTTGCTTATATCTGTAGTAATAAAAGAGCCTTTAAAAGCCAAGTTAACCGGCAAACTATACTTCACTACAGTGTTGATAGTTAATAATCATTAATAATATAGTTATCTTACAAGGCCAGGGCTACATAGTTAATAAGTTTCCACTTAATGCAACACTTCTGGGTATATAATTTGAATATAATTTTGATTTTTAATTTTGTTGATCATATTAATTGTATTTGAGCCAAAGATCACTCTGAAAAATTAAGGCTCATTCTGGAAACCCCATTTGATATCCCTTCAGCATTGCTATTATAGAGAATTGCCACTTAATTAGAATATTTATTCCCATAGCATTGTTATTTTGGTTCAAGATAACCAAGCTGAGGGCAGCCAGGGTGGCTCAGCGGTTTAGCGCTGCCTTCGGCCCAGGGCGTGATCCTAGAGACCCAGGATCGAGTCTCACATTGGGCTCCCTATATGGAGCCTGATTCTCCCTCTGCCTGTGTCTCTGCCTCTCTCCCTCTGTGTGTCTCTCATGAATAAATACACAAAAATCTTAAAAAAAAAAAAAAAAAGATAGTCAAGCTGAAAAAGCCTAACTTAAAAGCTGGAATACTGTTTAATCTCAATTTAACTTAATAGCAACAAACACAAATTTTTACTTGAGAGAGACATGTGATATTAATATTCATTGGACTCTTACTATATTTTGGCAAGCACTGCGCTTTTGTATATGCTCTCACAGACAGGTATATTACTTCCATTTTATGCATGAAGCAACCAGTGAACACAGAGGTTAAGTAAATCACCAACAGTTATTTAGAAAATCACACTCAGCGTTTTCTGGATCTGAAGCCTGTTTTCTTTCCATATACTACACACCCAAATTGATTATGCTATGGTATTTAAAATAAACCGCATTAAATACTACATGCAAAAAAAATCCAAAAGCCATAATGCGAATTTTCACAGAAGGCATACATTTGATAACTTCACTTGCAAAACACAACACATGACATTAGTAATTGGCTAAGTAAAATCTCAAGTTTTAAGAACAGAATTTTTTCATGCCTTATTTTGAATAATGTTACCTCAAATTGGTTGAAGTAGGGGTGCAGGAGTAAGCCAGAAATCCTACCAAGATATTGCCATCGAGAGAGAGAGAGAGAAACACCAGAGACAGGGAAAGAAAGAATGGTCATCTTTACTAGAGGTGACTTACTCAACCTTATTTAAGGTTATAAAGTAGGAAGATTATGACAAAATGACATTGTCAGGTGTGCCTTTATATATTAACTAGCTCTCATTTTGTGATCAATTAAGGCTTTCAAAATGCTGAGTAGTTATAACAAACATGCATTAAAATGTTTTTTAAATTATCCACTTGCTTTTTCCAGCATTACAGAAATAACCAGAAAGCAAAATTCTCCCAAAATTTTATAATGATCTGGAATAAGAAGCCACCCTGCTGATTAGTTCATTGGTTTAATGTGACATTGGATAAAAAAACAAAAACATAGTTACCTTCACTGCTGCAGTGACAGCAGCAGTGGCTGCGAAAGCTAAACCTTGCCGCCCGAAGTTTACTACCGTCTCATAGCCCCGCTCCTTTGCTTGTACAATATAGTCATCGATCTCCTGAGGAAAAACAAACTCACAGATATAAACTTTATTTGACTGTAGGGACAAGAAGGCAAAAACCAGGACATTTACCTCATGATATGACAGTTTCACTTGTTTTATAGCACAAACCATGTGACCATGTACATTTCTAACAAACGATTTGTAGAAATAATTTACATGTCTTACCCTTTCCTTGGAAGAAAGAAGTGGATGAAGGAATTTCCTATATATTAAACTTGCTCCTTTGGTATAGGGAGAGAGCAGCCATACGACAAAAGCAATCTTTAGCTCATAGTACAGGGGGAACCTAACAAGAAAAAGTTTGAGAAAATTGCTGGTGAAAATCAACTCCAACGAGGAATTCACACACACACACACACACACACACACACACACACACACACACACACACATGCTTATTAGAAAGTTCAATCACTGTTAAGTTTTCACATGTAAAAGTCAGTGATTAAGGAAAAAACTATGTTTGAATTGTCTTACTTTCATTAAATATAGATTAGTTAACCAAAGAATGACCTGATCCCCGCAGAGATTCAGCAACTTCTAGTACAAGATTCTTCCATTAAAGAGATCACAGGCAAGCTGCCAACAGACGGGAGGAGTCCCAAGAGAACATTAACAGCATCTATGCAGGGTGGCAAGGTACACCCTTCTGCAGAGCCCAACTGTTATGTCAGTATCTGACATCTCTCCATGTATCAAGACTCTGCTTTATGTGCTCCAAGGGCACCAACTTACCCCACGGACACATCTGCTCTTTCTCAGAACCCCCCAAACACTTCCCTTCCAATCTCATTTGGCCAGAACTGTGACACCAGGCAGACCGTTGTTCACTTGTAAGGGGAATGGAATTACCATTGTGTTAGGCTGGGAATGAGTGTTATCTCCCCCTGCCCTTTCCCGGTGACTCTGCAGTGCTCTCCCTGCAGGTGCACTTCCCTAGACAATGACTGTGGGTTCGGCCACGTGACTTGCTTTGGCCAACATCACGTGAGTCTGACATGTCACATGCAAGCAGAAACTTTATTTTTTTTTAATTAATTTTTATTGGTGTTCAATTTACCAACATACAGAAAAACACCCAGTGCTCATCCCGTCAAGTGTCCACCTCAGTGCCCGTCACCCATTCCCCTCCAACACCCGCCCTCCTCCCCTTCCACCACCCCTAGTTCGTTTCCCCGAGTTAGGAGTCTTTATGTTCTGTCTCCCTTCCTGATATTTCCCAACATTTCTTTTCCCTTCCTTTATATTCCCTTTCATTATTATTTATATTCCCCAAATGAATGAGAACATACACTGTTTGTCCTTCTCCGATTGACTTATTTCACTCAGCATAATACCCTTCAGTTCCATCCACGTTGAAGCAAATGGTGGGTATTTGTCGTTTCTAATCGCTGAGTAATATTCCATTGTATACATAAACCACATCTTCTTTATCCATTCATCTTTCGATGGACACCGAGGCTCCTTCCACAGTTTGGCTATTGTGGACATTGCTGATAGAAACATCGGGGTGCAGGTGTCCCGGCGTTTCATTGCATCTGAATCTTTGGGGTAAATCCCCAACAGTGCAATTGCTGGGTCGTAGGGCAGGTCTATTTTTAACTCTTTGAGGAACCTCCACACAGTTTTCCAGAGTGGCTGCACCAGTTCACATTCCCACCAACAGTGTAAGAGGGTTCCCTTTTCTCCCCATCCTCTCCAACATTTGTTGTTTCCTGCCTTGTTAATTTTCCCCATTCTCACTGGTGTGAGGTGGTATCTCATTGTGGTTTTGACTTGTATTTCCCTGATGGCAAGTGATGCAGAGCATTTTCTCATGTGCATGTTGGCCATGTCCATGTCTTCCTCTGTGAGATTTCTCTTCATGTCTTTTGCCCATTTCATGATTGGATTGTTTGTTTCTTTGGGTGTTGAGTTTAATAAGTTCTTTATAGATTTTGGAAACTAGCCCTTTATCTGATATGTCATTTGCAAATATCTTCTCCCATTCTGTAGGTTGTCTTTTAGTTTTGTTGACTGTATCCTTTGCTGTGCAAAAGCTTCTTATCTTGACGAAGTCCCAACAGTTCATTTTTGCTTTTGTTTCTTTTGCCTTTGTGGATGTATCTTGCAAGAAGTTACTGTGGCCGAGTTCAAAAAGGGTGTTGCCTGTGTTCTCTTCTATGATTTTGATGGACTCTTGTCTCACATTTAGATCTCTCATCCATTTTGAGTTTATCTTTGTGTATGGTGAAAGAGAGTGGTCCAGTTTCATTCTTCTGCATGTGGATGTCCAATTTTCCCAGCACCATTTATTGAAGAGACTGTCTTTCTTCCAATGGATAGTCTTTCCTCCTTTATCGAATATTAGATGACCATACATTTCAGGGTCCACTTCTGGGTTCTCTATTCTGTTCCATTGATCTATGTGTCTGTTTTTGTGCCAGTACCACACTGTCTTGATGACCACAGCTTTGTAGTACAACCTGAAATCTGGCATTGTGATGCCCCCAGCTATGGTTTTCTTTTTTAAAATTCCCCTGGCTATTCGGGGTCTTTTCTGATTCCACACAAATCTTAAAATAATTTGTTCTAACTCTCTGAAGAAAGCCCATGGTATTTTGATAGGGATTGCATTAAACGTGTAAATTGCCCTGGGTAACATTGACATTTTTACAATATTAATTCGCAAGCAGAAACTTTAAATGCCCTTTGACTTTCTCACCTTAACACCTCCAACCTCTTGCTTTAAATTTTTGCTTTCTGCCATGAGAACAGCTGCTTCTTCAGTCTTGGTCCTGAAACGTGACACTGCCAAGCTGCAGCCAACCTTGTGCTCTTAAATAACTTGAGCAAGAAATAAATGTTTGTTTTCCTAACCCACTGTTGGTGAAAGGGGTTGTTTGTTGCCACAGCAAAAGTGAACTAATATACCAGAGGGGACTAGCATCCTGTGGGCCAGGAATTAAGATTCATAATAACTGAGCAAATCTGGGCTCTCCTGATGAAGCAAGCAGGTACCGGGCAGTGAGGAATGACTGCTGTGTAGGCAACAAAGGGTCGTTGCCTCGGTGTGATTACAGAGGATTCTGGACTGGATAAACTTTTTCAACATCATTTGCTTTTTAATAATGTATATATGGTATATATGCAATCAGGAAAAAATGAGGTCTTTAGAAAGAGAACTTTGAAACATTAGGAGACCTAGCATGGTTTGAAATATGTTGTTCTACCACGTAAAACCAAACATGAAACTCTCTCCCCCAACTCTACACTAAACACTTCACAGGTAAATGAATGAGCTTTGGGACAGAGGAAAGACAGTGCATACAGAAGTACATAAATAAGAGCAAGTTGTTAAGAACATTTAAGTCTGATGACTCTTTTTTTTTTTTTTTTAAGATTTTTATTTATTTATTTGTGAGAAACAGAGAGGCAGAGACATAGGCAGAGGGAGAAGCAGGCTCCCTGTGGGGAGCCTGATGTGGGACTCCATCCCAGGACTCTGGGATCATGACCTGAGCCAAAGGCAGATGCTCAACCACTGAGCCACCCAGGGCCCCTCTATTTTTTCTAGCAATACAACGTGACCTAATGTGCTGTGAGAGTACGATGAGAAGAGCAAAGCCAGAAAGACAGTTTAAGGAGAGAAGAGCAAATATTTGAAACAGATGCAGGAGGGCACAGAAGTAGCAAGTAAAGGGAATGGGGGAGGTTCAGACTGAGACCTCTATGAGCAGCTGGCTGATGTTCTGGGGGGCTGCATTTGGGAACCCAGGCAAAGCAGCAAAGAAGGGCTAATTTAGGCTGAAGGTTTCTGCAGTGAGGGCAGTTTAGGATACCAGCAAGGTATGAAGTTTAAACATTTTAAAAGGAGGACTTCTCCAAGTAATGGTAAGGTTTAGGTGGAAATGCACTAGTGAAATATGGCACAAGGAGATTCAGGTTGTTCCATTTGGTATTACTTCTTGGTAAAATGTTAAATCCTTGAGGATATAAACATGCTTTAATTTTGTCTCAGCTATTTGGAACAGAGCAGCCAAGGAGCTGGTGGTGAGTGGGCGTCCACGTGGATGCTGACGTCATCCGGTCTGAATGTTTGTAGTTGAGTTTCAAGGATGGGGAGGGAGAGCTAGAACCAGATGCTGTGGGCTTCAAAGGGGGAGTCATTTAGGAAGTGATAAAGAAAAATAGCCTGAAGTCATCGAGTGGAAAATGGATAATGACAACCAAATTTTTCTATTCTAAGATACTGGGACCTGTGTGGGAGGTAGGCAGGGTGTGACACATGGGGAGAAGAAAGAGCTGCCTTTGTCTGAGGGGGGCCAGTGAAGAAAGGAATGTTCTTATGGGGAAACCAGATGAAGAAAACGAAACACTGGATAATTATGTAACTTGATCAAATTCACCTGGTTAGCAGCAAGAGCAGGATAAAAACTCAGGACACCTGATAAGGAGTCTATAGTCTGGCCCTTTCTCAGGGCTAGGACTTACCAAGCAACTGTTTGATCTGTTATTGTTTCGATCACAGTATAGAGAGCAAAAACAATCCAGTACATCATCCATCGGACCTGGAAATAATAAAAATATTTCTGAAATAACAGACTAAGATTATTTGCAACTCTGAATGATTATGTATATATTTTTATATACATATATAAAACACTATACATACAGTGTGTTGGATCAAATGAAGAAGGTGATGGTTTAATTCTCAACAGGTTTACGTCTCAGTTCCTCACATCACTACATCAATAGTCTTGGGATACAAGACGAGAATCAAAGAATAACAAATCTTTAGTCCTGACACAATATAGTCTAGGAATCTGAATCAAAGAATCAGAACAAGTGGATAGATTTTTCTTAACTGGAGGAAAGTTCTTTAAAAAGATCTTATTCTTAAAAAAAAAATCTTATTCTTATCTACACACTTCTTTATGATGACAATTAGCTATTTATTATATAATAACAGCAAAATATGATATGACCATATTTAATCTTTATTAGTCTTTTAAATATTTCATTCCTTAATTCTCAATATATAGAAACTGTTCAGGAACCAAAGAAAGATCCTGGGTTTGTTATATCCATAAGTCTGGTCACCCAGTTTGAAAGTTGGTTAGTGTATTTTTTTTTAAAGATTTTATCTATTTATTCACAAGAGACACACACACAGAGGCAGAGACATAAACAGAGGGAGAAGCAGGCTCCTCCAGGGAACCTGATGGGGTACTCGATCCCAGGACTCCAGGATCATGACCTGAGCCAAAGGCAGACACTCAAACACTGAGCCACTCACGTGCCCCAGTGTATTCTTTCCCCCCTGAAGCTCCATGTCCTCCTACCGACACCACAGTGGCCACTGCAGTAGAGTGAATGTTTATGTCCTCCTCCCTCCCTCTCAAATTTGTATGTTGAAATCCTAACCCCAAATGTGTATTAGGAGGTGAGGCCTTTGGGAGGTGATGAGGTGATGAAGGTGGAGCTTATAACTCATTAATGGAGTTAGTGTTCTTCTCAAAGAGAGATCTCTCATCCCTTCCACTACATGGAACACAGTGAGAAAATGGCTGTCTACGAACCAAGAGGTGGGTCACACCAGACACCAGAGCTGCTTTGATCTTGGACTTCCAGCCTCCAAAACAGTGAGAAATAAATTTCTGTTGTTTATAAGCCACCTGGTCTATGGTACTTTTGTTTTTTTTGTTTTTTTTTTTTTTTAATTTTTATTTACTTATGATAGTCACAGAGAGAGAGAGAGAGAGAGAGAGAGAGAGGCAGAGACACAGGCAGAGGGAGAAGCAGGCTCCGTGCACCGGGAGCCCGACGTGGGATTCGATCCTGGGTCTCCAGGATCGCGCCCTGGGCCAAAGGCAGGCGCCAAACCGCTGCGCCACCCAGGGATCCCGGTCTATGGTACTTTTGTTACAGAAGTCTGAATGGACTGAGACAGTAGTACAGGACATTTTTACCTTGTGCCTGGAAATACAGCATCTCTAACCAATTCCTGAGACTCCAGTGTCCCTTTGTATCAATCCTTTTCATAGAATGCTGCCTGATTAATTCCTTGGACTCACTTTCCCAACTATACCTTTCTGTTTCACCTGAGTACACAGACTCTCTTATCACTCAAGAAGGTTGGATTTGCATTGAGGATAAACATCACTAATCCTCTCCTCAATATTATAATAATAGCTAATACATGAAACCATACCAACTATGTATGGGCTAGGGACTGTACTCAGTGCATCACATATATTAAATCATATATTCTCCACAACAATACTACAAGGTAGGAAACATAATTATTTCTACTATTGATAAGTAAACAGCAACACAGAGAGGTAAAATGCCTTGCTCAAGGTCATAGCCAGAATTTGAATCCAGGCTGCCTGACTCTGGATTTGGTGCTATTAATCAATTATACTATGCAGAGAACAAATTTGTGAGGATTTGTTAAATGTGAGATCCAAGAATAACCACTACTTCCCTTGTTCTCATTTCAATGAGATGACAAAAAATTCAGGTCTCTATAAATAACCAGAAAATTGACCTAACTATTTAGTTTTAATATAGAAGCTTGTTTGGGTATTCCATAGATAATAGAAACTATAATTCAAGTGGTTTTTATGGTTTTCTCTTTACATGTATAAATCAATTAAAAATACCCATAAATAATTTTTGAAGAAATGTATCATAAAATAGAAATAATACCAATTCACTCTAACTTATAGGCTCCTGAAAACTTAAAAAATTTGCCCAAAGCAAATAATAGGGCATATTATCTACATTTGAAATACAAGGCAATTGATATACAATGATTATCTCAAATTAAAAAAGAACAAAATGGCCCAAATGTAGTCTTTAGTTTTCTACTTTTCATGAGTTCTCTTAAATTGCTCACTGCTGCCAATTCCAAACTTTTGTCCAAATATGGGGATTTTCTTCCAGGGCTAACATCCTATGTACATTTTCTCCCACCCCTCCCTTTTTCAGGGAAAGTGATACACTTCCATGAGTTGATTCACCCGGGCCCTTCCAGAGCCAAACCCTAACTCAGCATTTTTACCTCTCACTGTATTCAGGGGGTTAGCTTTTACCCTGATTGACTAAAAGCCTCTCCCAAAAAAGAAATGAAGAAAAGGCTGCAAACAGAATAATGAGCTTTTCCACAGCTTGGAGGCATCTTAGAGGTGATCACACTTTTGAAAACCATACAATCCCTTACTGAGAAAAACCGTGAAACAATCACAAGAGAAAGTGCTCCCACTGGGTTTCCCATTCCACCCACAGTGGGATTCTGGAGGAGATTCCAAGAAACCCAAGTGCTCCCTGGGCAGCGTTTGAAAACAAATAATACAGTAAACTCCTACTTTCCCAAGGGCCAAAATAAATAAGGAACATAAGGCCAGTGAGCTAAGAAATGGCAGGAGGAGGCACAGTCTCTCTAAAGCCAACGAGGCAGCTTCTCTATGAACACACCCGTCCTGTCAAGTCCCCTGTCCCTCTCCTGGTACTCAACACAGGGATCTGAGTGTCAACTGTCATCTTTCCCAGGAAAGCAGGGGCTTAAACTGTCTGTTTCACAGAAAGTTCAGGAAACTTTCAAGAAAGGTAAAATAATTTAAGTCAGTGCTTGCTACTTTTCATTATTTCACTATTTCCCACCATTATTATGGCTGTGAGTTCCCAAAGGGATGACAGCTCCACAAGGAGTCATAATTTACTGGTGAACAGAGCGGAGGGGAGGTGGTGCACATGTGGTGACTGGTGATACTCCCTGAATGACTCGTTCTCCAGTGAATGAAAGCGACTACACATCCCATAGATGTCAAGAGCAACTTTTGCTTCTGTAATGTGCTTATTTTCTTTTTTTAAAGATTTTATTTATTTATTCATGACAGAGAGAGAGGCAGAGACACAGGCAGGAGAAGCAGGCTCCACACAAAGAGCCTGATGAGGGACTTGATCCTGGGACCCTGGGATCACGCCCTGAGCCGAAGGCAGTTGCTCAACCACTGAGCCACTCAGGTGTCCTGCTTATTCACTTTCCAAATGCAGTCATTAAATTAATTTTAAAGCCCAAAGAATAAAAGTATTTTATAGTATGTAATATTTACTTCTTTAAAAACCCCTATATATTTATTTATTTAGGTTGTGAGAAAATTTAGTAATGTCAAAAATTTAAAAAGGAGAAAAAGAAGAAAAAGAAGGCTATGCCATTTTAGTTAAAACACAACGAACTATTCAATTACGAGGGTATTCCTGGACATTCTCCTCGAGTATTGACAACAACTTTATATAAGCAAAACTCCATGCTATATGAATTTGTCTTTAATGAATAAATTCCTTGATAATCTCTTAAGATTTTTGTTTGTTCTTATCAGAAATAGGAACATTAAATTATAGTAGGCAGGCAGTAATAATTAAATGAATGTAATGAGTGTGTGCCATTCGTGGGAGCAACCACAAAGAGTGTTAACCTTGAAAAGATACTGCTTTCTTCTTTCTATTAATGGATTCGGTTGGGATTTTATACCAAATGATTACTCAGCAAAGCTTTTATTAAAACTGTACCTCAAGGCTACACAGCCTCATGTTTAAGGTTTTGCTCCAAGGAGATAGAGATAGCAAGAAGTCAAGGTTAAAAAGGGGGAAAAAAAGTCACAAAATTATAATTAAACATATGAAGATTATAGATAAAATATTCTTTAGATCAACAGAAAATATCAGTAAACAAAATGCAAAAATAAAACTGAAAATTGGTAGAAAAACAATCACACTGATAATCTTGCGAATATATATTACCATATATTATCACTCTTAAAATGTTATACAAATATAAGTTAGTAATTAACTGGTAACCTTAATAAATTACAACCACCTTCTAAGTTGCTGGGGAAAGTTACTGGTATCACTATTCTTTGTTAAAAATTTATGTTCTTGGGAAAGTGGAAACAAATAGTATAGTATCTTTTTAGTTCAGAAACAATTGGCAGAGTCAGCAAACCATTGTCTAGATATCTCCTGGAGAACAGGAAGTAATAAGAAAGCTGTATCCAACTTTTTCTCAAAGGCTCTTTGGTCCCAGGAAACTGAATTATCCAAAGTGAAGCTTACACCTATAAGCACTAAGATGGTTACACCTACTTTTGATAAATCTTTTATATCAAACATAATTTAGACAATTCTTAAGGATTCAGGTGGCATCATTACATCTGACATGCACTGATACAAGTGTAGCAAACCCTACTTACTTTATGTTATGAGAATAGAAACATGAATCTGATAGCTTCTGTCCTCAAAGATATAACATTTTACTGGGGAAAAAAATGAGTAAAAAATTGTGACTTAAAAAAAGTGTTCTGCTGTTTTTACTACATTACATGTCCTAGCTTCCACTGTGAGTCAAGAACACAAGAATCTGAGGAAAGCTTACTAAAAGGACTATTTATAAAGTTGTGGGCAAGGTTCAGGAAGCTCAATAAAAGGATACTGGTGCACCCTGGAGCTAGCAACAGTAGGAGCTTGCATTACCCCTAGATGTGAAGGAAGGAGGGAGGGCAGGGCAAAGTTTCCTGGAATCCGGAGAGGGCAACAGCAGGGGAGAGCTGTAGCCTCAGGCAGACAGTCTAGTCAATCCGTGGTGGCAGAGGAAGAAGGGAAAATGCTGGGAGGACAATACTCTGATCTCATGCTCATCCTGCCTTCTGATCTTCTGCAGAAGCTTCTCACGGGCCAAACCCAAGGGAAGCCAGAGGTGATGCAGTCTGTGTGAATCAGACTCCTGGGCCATAAGCAAGGTGGAGAAATCCCACTGGAAGGGTGAATGACAAGTCCCAACACCACCTAGCCTGCCATGTCTTTGATCTGCCCAGAAAGGAAGCCTTTTCTCACCACTTCCACAGATACTTCCCCAGCCCAGATGACCACCATCTCCCATCTGCCTTATTCCGACAGCATCCTAACTGGTCACTCTGCTTTTTTGGGTCTATTCTGCATAGGGCAGCCAAAGTCTCTCCTTAAAACAGAAGCCAAATCATGTCATTCCTCTGCTCAAACCCCTCTCATGGCTCCCATCAGAGTTCTTACTAGGGCCTAGAAGACCCTGTGGATCTGGCACCTGCTACCTCTCTGGCCTCATCTCCTCCTCCTTGGTGCCTCATTCTGCTCCAGTCACATTGGCCCTTTTACTTTCCCTTGTATATGCATATATGCTCCTGCCTCAGGGCCTCAGTACATGCATTTTTTTTTTTTTTGGCCTGTCCCTTCTAGAATGTAAATTCTAAGAAGGCAAAGACTTTTATGTGGTTTGCTGCTGAATTACCTGTGCTTGGCTTAGATAGAGCTCTATAAATACATATTGATGAATTGCTGAATGAATATGAGCTGTGCACACCTCAGTGTGCTTCCTTCTGTAAGGATTGCAAGAGGCTAGACACTTGATACGAGATACAGCAGGAGGAGTGAGCATAAACTAGCCTTTCAGGGGATCTGGTTTTAAAGGAAAAAAAATAGAGGGGGAATAAAAAAAATAGCATGAAGCAAAAATAAACCACGTTTACATTCTCAAGGGCTGAAAATTTTACTAGCAAGATAAGAAGATTCAAATGAAGAGAAAGAAGAGATACTTAATGGAACAAGATCCCACACAAGGCAAGAATTACATTAGGAAGAAGAGTGGGCTCAAGAAAGCAGCAGAGATGCATGCTCTTCTGGGATGAAATGAAAGAAAAGACTGGCTGTGTTGGGAAGAGGAACAGAGCCAGGGACCTCTATCTGTACCTTAGAGGAGCAGGGAGGGCATCCTTTCAGGGTGGGTCCGAGTGGGAAGGAGGGTGGATTTGAGCACAGTAGTGAAGTTTTAGACAAGCTGTTCATCTGGATGGAAAAGGAGCAGCCCAGGGTAGAGAGGTTACAGATTATGTGATGAAGGATGGCCTCATCTGTTCTGAAGGCTAGACTTACGAGGCTGCCAAGGGGTAGGTTGAGGACAGTGAAGCAAAAGAGAAATGGGAGGTGACAGCTTGCTATCTGCAAGGAGGCCTAACAGCAGAATTGTGGCTGTGAAGTGGCTCAGCCAGGGCTGGTGCCTCTCAGCCCCCCTTTGCAGGCAGGTGGGACCATGGATCCAGTTCTCCCCAGCAGAACATGAGCTTAGGCTTTGGAGAAGTGAGTGTATCTTCCCCAGGCTCTTCCCCCTTCCTGTGGCCTGGGAGCACAAGGAGTAGGGCAACCTTAGAAGCCATGTGTTGAAGATGGGTAGAGCCCATTCTTGAAGGATGGCATGAGAATTTGTTGCCAAAATGAACACCTAATCTGGACTGTTATATGAGAAATACATTTCTATATTCCTTCAGCAGTTGCATTTTTGCTACATACTATAATTATAGTACTTAGCCTACCCTAACATGAAAGGTCACACTCTAATCTCCACAGAGATTGAGAAAGCAAGGCTGTAGTGGCAAAGGTTCCAGGATGAGGAAAGTATCAGTGTCAGTGCCATTGGCTGCCCTGTGTGGTATGGTTAATGCCCTGGTTGGTGGTGATGGTAAACCCACCACAGGGATCTGAAAATGGAGAAGAGGACTACCATGGTAAGAAATTCTGGTGGAGACACCAGGTGTCTGGTGGAGACACCTGAGTGCTCTCAGAAGGATTTGGAGGACAGGAAGGATCGATGTTCTCAGGTAGCAGACTGGGCAGGGCCAGAGAAATACTACTTGAAATTATTTTTCTGATCCCTTGGCAAATATGGTTCTATCCGTGTGAATTTGTTCATTATCGTCTGCACCGTTGATCTGTATGGCTTCAGTGGCAATCTGCTTCTATTTTCAATAGGCCAATAAATCAGATAAATAGGCTGGTTAGAAATATATATAAAGCTTAAAGTGGGTATACTCTGAGTGGGAGACCAGGATATCCAAAGCATAAAGTACATAAAAATCAGTGGGAATACTGCTTGAAAAACGTTAGATGCTCATTTTGCATTGTTTTGTTTCCCAGGCATCTATATGATGCCTACTATAGTACCAGGAACAAAAGAGATGCTCAAATAACTTATTAAAAGAATAAACAAAAGAATAGGCTAACTTATACATAAGACTGGAATTTCCATTCTTCTTGATTATTTGGTCATAAACCTTTTTTGAAAGTGGTCACAATGAAATGGCAGTCATACTTAAATCTTGGAAGACTTTATGTACTCTATTTTTTGTGACTAGAGAAATGTGGTGAATATTTTAATGTAAAATACAGTATTTGTAAGTAAAAGATTCCTCAAATGGAATCTTAAAATCATTTAAATATCAAAAGGAATTTATATCCCCAAGAAAATATACTCTTATAATTAGGCAAGTTCTTTTGGAGATTATGGAATCATCTGTGATATAAAACCATAGTATCTAAAATTATATTCTAGTTTATATAGTACATGGATCAGATTAGCTTATTTAACAAGCCAGCACTTGCTTTATTATTACTCAAAATCCATAAGGCTTTTACAAAGCCTTAGCATTTCAGAAACCCAGACAGTCATGTGATGATGTTCTTAGCTTTACTCTCTCAAAGGAATTAGAGGATATTTTAAGCTTGAGTGAATATTGTAAAATGAATATACCCATAGGCTAAATTTACTATCAAAAGACCATGCTCCATTTAATAGGTATGCATTTACCTACTCTTGATGCCAAAGAAAAGTAGGCCTCATTTCATGATGTTTTAAGATTTTTTAAGAAAATAAGTTCTTACGATTTACATCCTTACACAATGATATTGATTGAAATCCCCAAACAAATAAGGCAAACAAAAAGTGAACAGTAACTGTAAAACAATCCTTATGATTTCCATCACAGAACTTGATGCAATGCACGGGCCCCAAAATATGGGGGAATATCATGTTTGGTGGAAGAAGGCATGTTGCTATAGATTTATAATTCATGGTAATAGCAGTAATGGCATATTAATTAAAAAATACTGGGGTGTCTGGATGTCTCAGTTGAGTGTCAGGCTCTTGATCTCAGCTCAGGTCTTGATGTCAGGGTCATGAGTTGAAGCCCCACATTGTGTGGAGCCCAACTGGATGTGGAGCCCATTAAAAGAAAAAAAAATTTTTTTTCTTAAATTATATCTTTATATAACTTATTCTCTCTATGGTAGGACCAGTGTGATATTATAACAATAGTGATATTAACAATAATACATGTTAAATGATATAAGTGTATAATTACACTTGCATGATGAAGAAAAATTATGTGATATATTAATTTGATAAATATTACTCAGGGCCTTTAATAAACAAAGCCTTTGGATATGAAATAGGCATAAACTCTGATGTTAAGGTGTTCCTACTGCCAAGAAGCTTTCATGGGAGGGATTAGTAAAAGAAGACATAAAAGGATAAGAATTAGTGATTACCAGCATAATGTTTGCTCCATTATGTAACTAATATTTTATTATATATTATTTATTTGTCTTGTACAAATAAAATTTCTTCACTTCCAAAGGAAAGCCTTCCCTAACTCCTCACCCTCTGAAGGTCGTATATAATCTTTGTGCACCTACTCTTTCTTTGTAGAATATCTGAGCAATGATTCGTATAACATCTACCCCCGCCATTTAGACAGGGACAGAAACCATTGTGTTCACCATCATGTTGCCAGCCCCTAGCACCTTGTTCCTGGTAAAGCAAGCACAGAGGAAGGCTTTCACTTAATAGTTTCATAAGTCTGGGGGCGCCTGGGTGGCTCAGTGGTTAAGCGCTGCCTTTGGCTCAGGTCATGATCCCAGGGTCCTGGGATCAAGCCCCATATCAGGCTCCCTGCTCAGTGGGGAACCTGCTTCTACCTCTCCCCTCACTCATGTGTGTGTGTGTGTGTGTGTGTGTGTGAGCATGCGCCCATGCCCACATGAGCTCACATGAGCTCTCTTTCTCTCAAATAAATAAATGAAATCTTTATTTAGTTTCTTAATTCTAAGGTCTGGATTGATGCAAGACTCAAACAAGTAACTCTGGATTGCACAAACAGCAGTTTGTAACATATAGTCTATTTTGTCAAAGTTGTTCTCAGAGTTATCAGAGATTAAACAATTTTACAACATTTAACTTCAGATTATTTGAATCAGAAAGCAATGAATGTTAGGCTTTAAGAAAAAAATGACAAATTACATATGCCTAATGATTTCAATTATAACCACACTAAGTAAATCCAGATCATAAAATACTAAAATATGCCTTGCAGGAAAAAAAAAATCTTTGCGGAGTCTGAAAAGAAAAAAACACTGCTGAATTATAGACCACCCAAAAAGAATGTTATTTTCTGACCATTATTATTCACTCAAGTCAATTCACCCAAAACATTCATTCTATACCACATTTCAGAGACAACAGGGAGACCTTCTAATATAGAATGCTTTAGAAATAGCATAGAGTTGAAAAGATTTCTCCTGTTTCATTAACATTATGCAATAATTTGGTTACTTCATAATGATTTTTCCCCACTAAAAACAAAAAGGAACAAAATGTGAGAAATCAATACAAAAACTCCCTCTTTTATCCAACCCAGATGGCTCAGTTATGGGATTTTTCCCACAGCTGTGCCAAGTTAGAAGCATGCTTGAAAATAAGCTAGTTGAAGTTCAATCCAAAGTGAACAGAAACCGTGGATGAAAAGAGTTCTTTTTTTAAAAAAGGGGCATGTGTTTGGGGTGATTACATGAAACTAGAAATGACTTGGGCTTCCTTGACTTTGGTGTACTTTGTCCCTCACTGCCCTATTTAAGACTGTCTTAACTGTGTACAGCTCCCCTGAATTCAGATGTCTGGGGGTTTTACTTTCAGATGATGAAGCTGCTGCCACACGGTTTACCTGCAGATCCCACGCCTCACTCCCAAAGACCTCACGGCTTAGTCTGCAGGTCTCAAGGACTTAACTAGAAATAGAAGCCCATCACCCTACTCCCTCCGGTCCCTCAGTAATTGTGAGTCACAGAAGCCCGTGCATCTCATACCAAACCTCAGTAGTCTGAGGAACTTGAGAGAAGCCAAAAGTGCAAAAATGTTTAAAAAGTAGGTGGTAATTAATTTAAAAGGAGTGCTGGAAAGACGATGTGAAAAGCAGGATCTGCTGATGGGAATTGTTCCCGGAAGCAGAATTTAGAAAGGAATGAACTCTCATTCCAAAATAATACTCTCCATCTACACTGGCTGAGAATTCAGTTTGTTTTTTTATACTGTTAAAAGTACTATTGATTTATTTGGGACAATAAATATTTGTGAGAAAGACAGTTCCCTTATAACAGAACCACAAAGAATTTCTTGGGAAGAGCAGAGGGCAAGGGTGAGGGAGAGAATTTCAAGCATACTCCTCAGAGTACAAGGCCAGGTGTGGGGCTCCATCCCATGACCCTGAGATCATGACCTGAGCTGAAACCAGGAGTCAGATCCTCAACCGACTGAGTTACTCAGATGCCTCTGAAATATGCTACTTTTAACACTAAGTTGTCACTCTACCTAAAAATAAAAAAATAAGTATGTGTCACTTTACCTTCTTCTTTCCCTAAGTGTTCCCCAAGTCTTGGCCCATCATGTTTCTCACATGAAGTATTCTGAGGACTGGCACCATTTCTTAGGGACTTAGGTACCCTCATTCCATCTTTTTTCACATAGACAATTCCATCTTGGTTTCCACAAGTGAATTAACCTTGCTACTAGGTGATATGCTCCTTTGTCTAGGTGACAGGCCAGACTGACACAGAATATGAAAAATTTCATTCTTTGGGTAAGATACACTCTTTTATATACAACAATAGTATTATAGTCTGGGCTCAACAGCAACTTTAAATGTCCAATAGTCATTCAAACAGTAAGAACCAGCCTTTAAAAAAAAAAAAAAAAAAGAACCAGCCTTTATGCTACATGGGATAACATGCTATTCTTGAGAAGCAAAGACTGGTAGGAAAAAACTGCAGAAAGAATAAATCTCTGTCATGACTGAAAAATGAACCTGGGATATCAAATTACTTTCTTCTTTTTTTTTTCTTCAAATTACTTTCTTTCAAAAGCATGTGCAATCAATCTCACCTGGAGAGCTGAGGTTCACATTTGGGTGAGTGGACAGAGACAAGTGATGGGTCACAGGATTGTTGGGGGAAGGAAGGGCTGGTTGAGTACCAGGGTGCAGGACAGCATGAGGTCCTGGGTAAACACAGCCGAAGGAACAAAGAGGCTGAAGTGAAGTGAAGAAAGGTGGATGATTCTACAGGGAAACTTCCCTGAGGCAGAAAATTTTGTGTATGACCAGCTCTACAACACAGAAACTAGGAGAAAGTCTAACTCAATATCCTTACCCCTATAATTGTATTGTATGGTTCATTCTGTGAAAGTATTATTTTTCTACATCATGTTCCAAGTTGTTAATTAGTCCATTCACATACAGATGTTTCTAAAACAATTTGCTATTTGGTGTCCATCTGCATACATAAACTTATATTAAAAAAGTACAATGTGGTAAAAACTATTCACTTTTCACAATAAGATACCTTTCAATTATTTTCACCTTGGCTGTAGATAAAAATAACTTGGGGATTAAAAAGACATATTTAGGGGCACCTGGGTGGCTCAGTCGGTTAAGTATCTGACTCCTGGTTTCAGCTCAGGTCATGATAATTGGGACCTACACCGGGCTTTGTGCTTAGTGGGGAATCGGCTTGAGAGTCTGTCCCTCAATCCCTATCCCCACTCCTGCACTTTCTCTCTCAAGTAAATAAATAAATCTTAGAAAAAACCCTCATCTTTAGATGTTTAGGTCCCATCATCACCATGTGTAGAGAGAGGGCAGATACAAGTTTAAAAGAGAAGAAGCTCTATGAGTGTTTCTGATGTGTAACCAGAGTTGAGAATGTGCCCAAATTTCTTGCTACTTTAACTGTGGTCTACAGACCTGTGGCGTTGGGATCACCTGGAAGCCTGATGGAAAGCACAATTTCAAGCCCAGGCCAGACCTACTAAATCAGACTCTGTATTTCAACAAAACCCCAGGGCGATTCCTACACACCCTGAAGTTTGAGAAGCACTGCAGCAGGATGTTCTGACAATGGCACCTAGAGGAAGGTGGGTATCATGCATGAAGAGAAAGTAAGAGGAGCCTTGGGTTTGGAGAAAAGATAACTTTTTTGTGTGATAACTTATTAAATGTGAAGAGTTAAAATGTACCCTTATTTTCATAACACTGTTTGGACACATCATCATCAAAAAAAGAAAAAAAAAAGTTCAAAAAAGTGAAGAAGCTGGGCCTAAATTAGCTCACCTCTCAGAGGCACTATTCATAAGGCTTTCAGCAAACTGCCCAGGAAGAGCAGCTTATAGCCTCTTCTACCTCAAAGAGGTTCCATGAGAAACATCCTTGTTGTCTACCCATCCCCAGAGCCTAGAGTTATCTGGACACTGACCACTTGGTAGACCCCTCTTTTCCCAAGGAGGAAGTGCCCTTAGACTTTCTTCCCTAAGAGCACATCTAAGTCTTCCTCTTACAGAGAAAAGGTAAGAATGTTATCTTAGTAGGCTGAAATTATGTTCAAACATTCATGTGAATGGCAGAAACTTCTCCAGGTGGCTCCAATAATTTATTTTGACAATCATCTTAAGGGTAGAACATCATGGGGTGCCTGGGTGGCTCAGTCATTTGAGTGTCTTTTTTTTAAAAAAAGATTTTATTTATTTGACTGAGAGAGAGAGTGAGTGAGCACATGACAAGCACAGGGATCAGCAGAGGGAGAGGGAGGAGCAGACTCTCCACTGAGCAGGGAGCATGATATAGGGCTTGATCTCAGGATCATGGGATTATGACCTGAGCTGAAGGCAGGATGCTTAAACGACTGAGCCACCCAGGTACCCAAGTGTCCAACTCTTGATCTCAGCTCAGGTCTTGATATCAGGGTCATGAGTCATGGGTTCAAGCCCTACACTGGGTTCCATGCTAGGCATGGAGCCTACTTAGAATAATAATTATAAAAAGATATAATAAAACTGAAGTGCTAGATCTTAATTTAAAAGATGCCTTTTAGCAACCTTTGAAAATTAATATAATATTTTAAAATAAAACTATTCAACTCCATCTACTTTTTTTTTTTTTTAAAGATTTTATTTATTTATTCATAGAGTCAGAGAGAGAGAGAGAGAGAGGCAGAGACACAGGCAGAGGGAGAAGCAGGCATCATACAGAGAGCCTGATGTGGGACTCGATCCAGGGTCTCCAGAATCACACCCTGGGTTGCAGGGGGCGCTAAACCGCTGCCCCACCGGGGCTGCCCTCCATCTACTTTTCTGACTTTTCAAGACCTTTTGAAGATGTCCCCCCTCACTTTACCTACAGAATTTGGAGCTGTGGCTTAAAAAAAAAAAGGAATCAGTCTATATTTAATCTTATCAGATTAGCTATCGCCAAGACACACCTATCAGAATGACTAATATCAACAACACAAGAAACAACAGGTGTTGGAAGGATGTGGAGAAAGAGGAACCCTCATGCACTGTTGGTAGAAATGCAAACTGGTACAGCCACTCTGGAAAACAGTATGGAGGCTCCTCAAAAAGCTAAAATAGAACTACCCTATGATTCAGTACTTGCAATTGCACTACTAGGTATTTACCCAAAGAAGACAAAAACGCTAACTCCAAGAGATCATGCACCCCAATGTTTATAGAGGTATTATCTACGATAGCCAAATTCTGGAAACAGTCCAAATGTTTACCAATTGACGTATAGATAAAGGAGTAGTGGTATACATATACAAAGGAATATTACTCAGCCATCAAAATGAGTGACATCTTGCCATTTGCAATGACATAGATAGAGCTAGAGGGTATTATGTTAAGCAAAATTAGTCAAAAACAAATACCATATGATTTCATTCATATGTAGAATTTAAGAAACAAAATAAATGAGCAAAGGGGGAAAAAGGAGAGAGGCAAACCTCTTTGAAACTGACTCTGAACTATAGAGAACAAATTGGCGGTTACTAGAGGGGAGGTAAGTGGGGGATGGGGGAAATGGGTGATGGGGATTAAAGAGTGCACTTGTGATGAGCATTGGGTGTTGTATGGAAGTGTTGAATCACTATATTGTACACCTGAAACTAATATTACACTGCATGTTAACTGGGATTTAAATAAAAATTTAAAAAGATGCCTTTGTAATACAATAATTTAAAATAAAACCAATCATCTCAATCTATTTCTGTGACTTTTCAAGACCTCTTGAAGATTGTTTTTGCATTTTACCTATAGAGTTTGGATCTGTGGTTTAAAGAAAAATTCAGTCTATATTCTGATAGCCAAGAGATAGACAAAATTTCATATATTTGTATAATTAAATATAGTTTAATTTTTTGTAATTTTTCAAAAGAATTTTTTTCTACACTTCTATTATATTTCTAAAGTAACATCGCTCATGAATTTTTATTTTCATTTATTAGTTTTTAAAGATTTATTTGTTTGAGAGAGAGACGGAGACAGAGACAGAAAGTGAGCTATTTCCCCACAGCAAAGATGGTGGCGGTCAAGTGTTTTGGATGCTGTAGCCTCTTTGATTTTCAGCTGTTCCATCACTGGGGACTGGGATGGAGGTGGCTAGGCCTCCCTCCAATTTACTACTTAACATTTCCTTTAATGGAAACAACCATTTCTGTCTCTGCTTTTAAAAATCTATTTCCATTGGCACTACAGTTGGTAAAATTCTTCTTAGATATTAGCAAAAGCCCAAGTTAGCCTATTAGGTTTAAATGTTACTGTGAGAATTTTTATTTTTGTGTATGTTTTCCAAAGCATTTGCATTGGAAGCTAGAAAAGGACAAGATATCTGTGGTTGGCTCACTATATCTTGGTGTGAAAACTGTAGTAATGCTTTTGTTGACTTCATAAAGGTCAAGGGGTATTGTAATTCAAGTTCTAACTTTTTAATTTTTTTTTAAAGATTTATTTATTTATTTATTTATTTATTTATTTATTTATTTATGATAGACACAGGGAGAAAGAGAGAGAGGCAGAGACACAGGCAGAGGGAGAAGCAGGCTCCATGCCGGGAGCCCGATGCGGAACTCGATCCCGGGACTCCACGATTGTGCCCTGGGCCAAAGGCAGGCGCCAAACTGCCGAGCCACCCAGGGATCCCCCAGTTCTAACTTTTTAAAAAAAGATTTATTTATTCATGAGAGACACAGACAGGCAGAGGAAGAAGAAGGCTCAAGGAGAGCCCAATGTGTGACTCGATCGCGGGACTCCAGGATGATGCCCTGAGCTGAAGGCAGACACTCAACTGCTGAGCTACCCAGGAATCCCTCATGTTCTAAAATTTTAGAAGAAACTGTGCTAGACATTCATATAACACCCCCTCCCCTAATTATATCACCTTATTTAAATTTAACACTTGTTTCCTAAAGTGGATTCATTGCAATGGTCATGAGATGATCATGAAGAAATTGTTTTTAGAAAACATAAGGAGTATAAGTCATTTAATTATAACAGCATCAATTACTTCTGCAGTGAAATTATATCCTTTTATGTATTATATACATTTGAAGTAAACTTGGCACATCAAAAATTAGGTTTATAAAAGAATATTCATCACTTACTTCACTAAAGCAAATGTAGGTAGATTTATTTCATTAAAAGATAATGAACTGTCCCAAGTGATTTTATCTAACTGTCCTAAGTGATAATTGTGATTTTGATTTATCAAAACTTGATTTACAAACCAAATAACTCAAGACAAGATAGATACACATGTATTCATTATATGTCAGTTAAAATGAACTTCTAAAATAATTGTCAAAATCTAAAAAATGGTATCTAATACTACTTTAAAGCTATCTTCTGGGATACCTGGGTGGCTCAGCAGTTGAGCATCTGCCTTTGGCTCAGGGTGTGATCCCTGGATCCAGGACTGAGTCCCACACATCAGGGTCCCTGCATGGAGCCTGCTTTTCCCTCTGCTTGTGTCTTTGCCTCTTTCTCTCTCTCTCTGGTCTCTCATGAATAAATAAATAAAATATTAAAAAAAAAAAAGCTATCTTCTATGAGATTTTAAAAACCAATGTTAATGGTATCAGTCTTATTTAATAGCACAGTATATTTCAACCAGAAGTATTCCACTCACAAAGTCGATCTGGGAATCTGGGTAAAAGATAATAAACTGAATATACACATTTAATTGTATCCTTAACCACAAATATGATTAAAACAACAATAAAAGTGATTTTTAAAAAAGATATTAAGTCCGGAAGAATGTAGAAGAGAAGACAGCATCAAAATTTTTGGAGGTAGGAAGGAAGTGGATGAGCAGCAAGTGACTTAGGAGGCCTGATAGTTATTAAGCTGACAGTGGGAGAAATTGAGAAGCAATCCCAAGTTGACACTACAGGGCTCCTGAAAAGCTCAAGAACTGGTGACATAATTCTTGGCCACTAGGGCAAAAGACAGGTAGAATGGAGGTAGGTCTGCCTAAGGAGCAGGCAGGTGCCCAGATGCCCTCCCACTTAGTGGTCTGGCCATTCACCTCCTTCCTCCCAGAAGAACTCTGTGGCTGACTCTCTGCGAAGAGTGAGTCAGAGGTGCTCTGGATTTGGAAATCCTGGCACAGTTGAGAATAGGAATTAGGTTCCAGTTTATAAGTTAAATATTGAAAGCCCCCACCCTTATTCTCTTACCGGAATACGAGCAACCAAGCATCCTTTCAGAATGGAAGAATCTTCTCTCAAGAATCTGACTTGCATGAGAGAAAATACCTAAAGATCTAGGCATTGTCAATTTTCCAAGAAACAGTCATTATGGTTTGAACTGTATCTCCCTCAGATATGTTGAAGTCTGTTATGGTCTGAACTGTGATCACCCCGAATTCATATGTTGAAGCCATAAGCCCCAAAGTGACTGTATTTGGAGACAGGAGGTAATTAAGATCAAATGAGGTCATAAGGGGGCCCTAATTTAACAGAACTTGGACCCTCATAAGCAAGAGACACTCATGAGAGCTTTCTTCATGCATGCACATAGAAAAGGCTATCTATAAGCCAGGAAGAGGCTTCACCGAAACCCAACCCCTATGGCACCTTTGGCTCAGACTTTCAGCCTCCACAGCTGTAAGAAAATAAACTTGTGCTGTTTAAGTTCCTCCCTGTATGATGGCAGCCTGAGCTGACTAATACGAAGTTCTAACCCCAGCTACCTAAGACTGTGACATCACTTGGAAACAGGGTCGCTGAAGGTGTAATTCATTAAGATGAGGCCGTACTTGGGTATAGCTGGGCCCTGAATCCAATGCTTCCTTGTAAGGAGGACAGAAGCAACTCTAAGAACACTGTATGACGACAGGGACAGTGTGAAGTGCTGCAGCTGGAAGGCAAGGGCCCCTAGATTGCAGGAAATCACACAGGCAAGAAAGGATTCTCCTAGGGACACTTGGGTGGCTTAACGGTTGAGCCTTTGGCTCAGGGCATGATCCTGGGGTCCTGGGATTGAGTCCCACATCGGGCCCCCTGCAGGGAGCCTGCTTCTTCCTGTCTGTGTCAGAGAGAGGCAGAGACACAGGATCCCAGGACCCCGGATCATGACCTGAGCTGAAGGCAGACATTCAACCACTGAGGCACCCAGGCGTCCCTAAAATAAAATCTTAAAAAAAAAAAAAAAAAAAGGATTCTCCTTGACAGGTTCCAGAGGGAGGTGTGACCCTGTGCACATCTTCATGATGTCCTTCTTGCCTCCAGAACCGTGAGATATAAATTTCTGATTTTTTTCTTAAGCTATTTGGATTGTGGTACTTCCTCTCAGGAACAAATATAGTTACCTCATTGGATCACCCTACAGTGAAAAGGACATTCAGCAAGTCTCCTCACAGACATAAGGCTTCCAGCCAGCTTGTAATTATCATGCTCCAACACGAGCAGAGGACCAAGGACTACCCAACATTTGAGAAAACCATCTGTGAGAGACAGATACTAAGACAAACAGAACTCAAAGGGGAGACTGTACAGAAAGAACACGTCTAAAACACCATCATTCATAGACTGAGGCAAGAGGGAACCTATTGTAGACAACTCAAGAGTTCCTATAAGGAAGAGGAACATTCAGAAAATGAAAAGCACTCTTAGAAATTCAACACATGGGAGCAGAAATTAAAAGATTAACTAAAGGGTTGGAAGATGAAATTGAGAAACCCATCACAAAATAGTGCAAAAAGAAAAAGTGACAGGAAAGAGAAGAAAAACTATCAGAATATTAGATAATCAGTCCAAGTGGTTTATAACTGAATAAAAGGAATCCCAGACAGAACAAATGGTGAAAATGGAGAGGAGAAAATCATTTTGAGAAGTCAATTTAACTAACCAGAACTGAAGGACAAAGAATTCCTAAGTTAAAAGGGACTATTGAGGATTTGGTAAAATCTATCACAGTCAACTCACACACATACATCATCATGAAATTGTAAGCAATGGGGACATGAGAAAGATGCCACAAACAGGTAAGAATCAGAATGGCTTCAGACTTCTCCACAGCAACATTAAAAGCTGAAAGGCAATGGAGAAATGCCTTCAAAATTCTGAAGGAAAATTATTTACAATCTAGCATCTCAAAAAATTTGCCTCTCACACAGCCTTCTTGGGAAGGATGTATTTCCTTTAAATGAGGAAGTAAAATAAAAAGGAGGAAAACAGGGATGCCTGGCTGGCTCAGTGGTTGAACATCTGCCTTTGGCTCAGGTCATGATCCCGGGGTCCTGGGATTGCGTCCCCCATCAGGCTCCCTGTGATGAGCCTGCTTCTCCCTCTGCCTATGTCTCTGCTTCTCTCTCTGTGTCTCTCATGAATAAATAAATAAAACCTTAAAAAAAGAAAAAAGAAGGAAAACAGGAGATTAAGGAATCTGAGGATTTAAAACAAGAGCCAGTATGGAATATCTAATGGATGTTGACACACTGAGAAGAAATCTATACAACTATGCAGAGTCTGGGTCTAAATGCGCAATACAGAATATCATATAAGTGAAAACTCAAACAAACGAAAAACAAGACAATGAATAACACCTGGGAAAAGAAACTACTGTGTAGGAAAAAAAATGATAATGTAGACACTGAAGAGACCAAATCCAAATAACGTTTTCATAATAAAAAAAACCCTATATAACAGGTACTCTTATATGTCAGGTACTGATTTAAATGCTTTATGTTCATTAACTCATAATTCTTACAACCACCTGAGGAGGTAAGTACTATAACAGTTCTCATTTTTCAGTGAAGGAAACTGAGGCACAGGAAGGTCAAAAACTTGTACAATGACACAACCAGTAATGGACAGGGCTGTGATGATAACCCAGGCAGCCTGGTTCTAGGTGTTGTGTTTTTTATCTCTTCAGTCTATTGTGTCTTTCTAACTTAGCCTAAATAATGCAAATATTGAGTAAGACCCTGGGAGGCAATCCGGAACAGGGAAATATGCACATGTATAGTGACACTGCGTAGCTACTATTAATCATCTTTAATAGAAAGAAGTCAACTGATAATATCCATCTGAAAAATTAAGAAATAGCAATATAAGCATATTATTTAGATATGGAAATAAATACTAAAGGATTTGGATAAAAGGGCTGAAAGTAGCATCAAGAGAGAAATAGGGAAGGGAAGGTGGGGGAACTGTTGTTTTCCATTATAAACTTTAGAAAACTGATTTTAAAATTATAAGTACAGCTTTGATAAAAATAAAAACTAAATTAAAATTAGATCAGAATGGAAAGTAAACAGATAAGCATGTGGCTTGACAAAACTAATTTTCAGAAAATTCCACCTTAATCAGTGGGTTAAACTTTACACCTTCCAAATTAAAACCCTTGAATCAAATGAGTATTTTTAATCCAAAACATGAGAAGATGGGGCATCTGAGTGGCTCAGTTGGTTAAGCATCTGCCTTCAGCTCAGGTCATAATCCCAGGGTCCTGGGATGGAGCCCTGCCTTGGGCTCCCTGCTTAGCGGGAGTCTGCTTCTCTCTCCCTTGGGCCCTGTCCCTGCTTGTGCTCTCTCTCAAATAAATATATAAAATCTTTAAACAAAAATACGAAAAGATGCCTGGGGAACAAACACTTCTTGACAATAAAGAAATATATATTTTCTTTATTGTATTGTATTTTTTCCTCTTCTATATTCACCCTGAAACTAGCAGACAACTTCAGATTTTACTAGTTGAAAAGAACTATAAAGCTAGTAGGGGTGTATTTGTTCATTTTCCTATCACCCAAGTATTCAAGAAAAATTAGGTCACTTTCAAAACCAAGTCAATAGGATTTTAGAGGGCTATTTCTAAGCTTTTAAAAGTGTAATCTCCCAGAATTTTCACTGTTCTTTGTTCTTGCTCACAGTAAATCTCAGGACCAAATGTCTGATTTTGATTTTTTAAGTGCTGTCAGCCAATCTTTTCATTGCCACGTTCTCCAACATTCTTAGAATAAGAACATGGTTTCCTAGAAAAGCTACAGCAATTACACACGACTTGGAAGTAAACACTCTATTTTCAAGTCACGAGATGGTATAAGCCTAAAAAAATTTGCAAAACCATACTAATTCTTCAGTAAGTTTACATTTCAATTACTGCAAGGCTGAAAGACTTTAAGTAGGCCATATCAGCCACACTATACAGGAAATTATATCCTAGGAAAGCTCTGTTTTAAAAATAGGCAAAGGAAGAAAGGAAGGTTGCCAAAATACACAGCACTTTCCATTTGTTTTGATTTGAGTACAGCATCTGTTTTATCAGGTGCAATCTACTATTTGCAGGCTTAAGGGGAATGGTAGTAGTTAGGGTGGAAAGAAGTAAATTAATCTAAAATGTTTGCTTTCTGAAAACAATTTTGAAGTAGATATCAGTGGAATTTAGGTAATAACCAAATACCACTAAGAAAATGAGCTTGGGGATAAGTCAGACTGGACTGTATAATCCTTAACCTAGCAGAATCAAAGCTGAGAAACTAGACCAATCTACTTAAGAAATGTACTCTCAACTCTTCTTCCTGTTCTTAGTCTGAACATTCATTCACTCATTCATTGAAATAATGAGTACCTACGATACACACCATGTACTGTTTTAGGAAGGGGAACATAGCAGTTAACAAAACAACAAAACTCCACGGAGCTGTTGCACGTGGAGAGGACAGACACACATACAGGCAGATAATATAATATATGATAATATAAAAGGCTATTAAAAATATAACCAGGAAATCTGAAGAAGGTGAACTACCATATGCAAAAGAAAGCAAAAGTGGATGGGATCACTCTGCAGGAAAAATTTTTTTTTTTTTAAGATTTATTTATTTATTCATGAGAAACACAGACTGAGAGAGAGAGAGGCAGAGACACAGGCAGAGGGAGAAGCAGGCTCCTCAAAGGGAGCCCGATGTGAGACTTGATCCTGGATCTGGGAATCACGACCTGAGCTGAAGGCAGGCACCCAACTGGTGAGCCACCCGGGCATCCCTCTATACAGGAAAACTTAATGAGAACAGAGTTCTAGTAAAACTGTTATGATAAGAGTTTAAGTGAGACTCAGCAATAAAATAATATTCAAGCATTTTGTCAAAAGTAAACTTACACTGGAAATAATTAAAGAACTGCCAACACTTCCAAAATCTCACTTCATCTTTAACTATTCTGGTCATAGTTGACTTAGATGCTTCTGAGTCCTGCCCCAGTACAGGCTAAGTAAGCAGCCTCCGTGGCCTTCTTGGAAAATATCCTATTTTTGTGGCCCTGGAAAGTGTGCTCTGGAAGTCTGTCTCTTGGCTGGTTGTTTCTTCTTTTAAACTGTTTCTACTTTTTCCTGAAGCTAGAATCCTTACCTACTTTTCTAAAGGTAGCATGGTACAAGAGAAGGAATAAAACATTAGAAACAAGATATCCAATCATTCCTGCCTTAATGTGACCCTGGGCAATAATATACTTCTCTGAGAGTGTAATATTGAAATATTTTTCTTATTTATTTATTGATTTAAAGTTGTAGTGAGGACCAATGAGATGTTATGGTACACAGAATAATGTCTCCCACTCCCAAAGAGGTCCATGTCCTAATTCCTAAAACGTGTGCAAATGTTAGGTCACACGGTAAAGGAGAAATCGAGCTGCACATGGAATTCAGGTTGCTAACCAGCTCCTTATGGTGGAGAGAGGACCCTGGGTTACTTAGGTGGACCTGACATAACCATAAGCATCCTTATAAGTGGAAGAGGGAGGCAGAAGAGAGAAAGAACCAGAGACATAGAAATGTAAGAAGTCTCAGCTCAATATTTCTTGCTTTGAAGATGATGAATAGAACCCTAAGCCAAGGATGTATGCAACCTGTAGAAGCTAGGAAAGGTAAGGGAACAGATTTTTCCTTACAACCTCCAGAAAGAAAAAAAAAAAAAACAAAAAAACAAACAAAAAAAAACAACCTCCAGAAAGAGTACAGCCCTGTAGATGCATTTCAGATGTCTGATCTCTAAGAGAATAGTTGTAAGAGAATAGTAAGAGAATAGTTGGGGTTGGTTTAAGCCGGTAGGTGCTTGGCAATTTGTTACAGTAGCAATTGGAAACAGTAATATGTAAAAGTATTTTGAAACTCATAGGAAATCATATAAATGCAAATGTTCTAATGTGATATCTCAGCTTGATCTATCCAGCAGCCTTGATGGCAGACAACCTGGTCACAAAGTCTTCTGAGTTGTTATTTCCTTGTTACAGGCTAATGCGCTGCTTTTTCTGTTTTAAAGCCTGACCATTTCTGCTTTTAGCTTTCCTTTCCCTTGTGGAGAGTTGATTACCATGTAACTATCAAACCAATTCCCTTTCTACTTCCTTGGTTTCTCTTCAACTACTCCTTATGCTGATGTTCCCAAAACAATGTTAAGAGAACTTTCCAAAATTACAATATTATAGCAAAATTATGTACAAATAATTCCTACTTTGTTGATAATGAGTTATTCTCTAAACACTACAAGGCAATCTGTTTAGTATATACCTAACTACACATCGTATGCAAACATATGTGTATATATATATCCACATATATAGAGTCTTATGGTTTTTCCATCAGTGTGAATAAGAATGTTACTGGATTCTCTTCCACAGGTTATCTTCAACTTATGAAGTAGAATTAAAATTTTGGGGTTAGATCTTTCTTATTAATCCCAAATTTATAGAATAAATTACAGTTATAAAAATTTGAGTGTTTTATTAAAGGATTAAAACACACAAACCCATGTTTCTAAGTCTTTAAAAATTAACATTAATAAAGTTAACTGATGCATAGTAAGAAACAAATATTTTATAATGGTTCTTAGATCAACTCCTAAATAACAATATCTTTTCTGCTCTTTTAACATTAATTCATACATGATAGGCCCATTTATTTATTTTTTTATAGTATTATACTTTCATATTTCTTCCTGTTATTCCCTTTTTATTTTAGGGCATGGTATTTGTGTACCCACTGATAATATCTTTGTATTATTAGACCTTCTCATATAGACTTCATTTTCAATTTGTACTTAATTTTTTTTCCAAAAAAATCACCCAGATTTAGAGGGAAGATAGGGGAATACCACAAATACAAATATATACACAAAGACACACAGGGGAACACCAGTTATTGCATATCCTGGGTTTATAATATTTTTATAGGTGAAATGGGTACAAAGTTGAGAAACTTCACCCTGTATTTGAACTGTGGTTAGATTCAGAAAAAAAGATCTCCTTTAATAACAGTACAACAAACATTCCAAATAAGAAGGAATGTATTGGCTACTTAAAAAAATATATATATTTTATTTATTCATGAGAGATACACGAGAGAGGCAGTGACACAGGCAAAGGAAGAAGCAGGCTCCTCACAGGGAACCTGATGTGGAACTTGATCCTGGGACTGGGATCACACCTGAGCCAAAGGCAGATGCTCAACCGCTGTGTGAGCCAGGAGTGCCTGGCTAGTACAGCTGATCCTTGAACAACATAGGTTTGAGCTGTGCAGGTCCACTTATACCTAAGTTCTTTTTCAATAAATATAGTAAAGTCCTATAAACATATTCTTCTCTTCCCTATGATTTTCCTTAACATCTTTTCTCTAGCCTTTAATTTTTTTTGAAAGAGAGGTAGAGAGAGAGAAAGAGGAAGGGCAGAGGGAGAGCAAGAGAATCCTTGCTCTGGAATCTGGCAGGTTCCATAGCCAGTGCAGAGCCCAACATAGGGCTTGATCTCACAACACTGAAATCATAACCTGAGCCAAAAATCAAGAGTCTGATGTGGAACAGTCACCTAGGTGATCCATTCTAGCTTACTTTTAATACAGTATTTAACATACATGGGGAGGAGGGTGTGTGTGTGTGTGTGTGCGTGTCCATGCCTGAGCGGCCCTAACCCCTATGTTGTTCAAGGATCAACTGTAGAGTCTGACTTAAGAAGGAAAAGACTGTAATTGTCAGTAGTGATAGGTATCTGTATATTTAACTCAGTTAAAAAGTTATAAAACTCCCATGAGAAAAGGAAAAAAGTTTGGGGTGGGAATTATGTTCTTAGTGTATCTATAAATTCACAGGCTAAAAAATACAGTCGTCCCCCCACCCCCAATTCTTATACTGGAACTTAGACAAAATGGATAG
Source organism: Vulpes vulpes (assembly GCF_048418805.1). NCBI lineage: Eukaryota > Metazoa > Chordata > Mammalia > Carnivora > Canidae > Vulpes > Vulpes vulpes. Next base: position 74,978,293 of record NC_132783.1, on the reverse strand, counting down.
CAGTAGATCCAATTACCCATTTAGGTAATTGGAAATCATGCACTTATTTAAATGCCAACTGACAGTGAACTTTTTTTTTGAAATTTCACTTTGGAATTGTATTCAAAATTAGTTTATGAAGTTAATGAAGTTAGTCTTTTTATTTATATAAACTTTTTAACCAAAAACATTATCCCAGCTATTTCTAAAATAATTATTTTCTAGTCTTGTATATCACAGATACATTAAGCTAGAATTAATCACTCATAAAGCTATACTTACATATTCCTTCACGTTTTTTGTTTTCACAGCTTTGTAGGAGTAATATGCAGGATAAAGCATCCCAAACACCAACCTAAAAGTAAAAAGTATGAGAAGACCAATCAAATACAACAATGCTTTTAAGAGCTTATAAAAATTTCACCTAATAGAAAAGTAGAAACTACATGGGAAACATACAACGGTGTAAATTTGTATGAATGCAAATTTGTGCACAGACTAAATCCACTCAGAAAAGCAAAGTAAAAATACTCTTTTTTTTAAAAGAGTTTCATGGGAAAAAATTTATATTTTAAAAATCAGGGTATAGTTTCATGGGAAAAATTTATATTTTAAAAATCATCATAAAAAACTTTCTCATTTAACACCTGAAACTAATATTAACACTGTTAATTATACTTGAATTTAAAAATAAAGCCTTTGTCATCACAAAGAATATTCTACAGTTCCTTAACATTTGGAAAATGAACAAAATCACCAAAAATAAAAATTGTCCCAACCGTACCAGAGATAACTGCAGGCAACATTTTATTGTATACAAATCCTACTTTTTATCCACATGTAGTATTCCCATAATCTAAATTTGTACTTGAAAATACATAATAGGCTTATGGTTGATTTCCAGGTTATTGCCATTGCACATAACAAAAACATTTATGTCCATTGATATGCACTTGGGATGCACTTGGGATGTTGCTGCTTCAAAGAGTACAAGATACATATATTTTTACCTATTATCAAAATATATGTACAAGAGTACATATATTTTTACCTATTATCAAAACGCCCTCCAGAGTAGTGGTTCTACTTTACATTCCTATACATTGCTGATCATTGGCATCATTATTTAAAAAAGAAAAAAGTTTGCCAGTTAAGTAGGAGAATCTCATAGATGTTGTAATATACATTCCTGAATACTAGCAAACCTGACTTTCTTCTTAAGTGTTTACTGGCTTTTTGATACATATGGTATATGATATCCTGTTGTCTACTTTTCTGGTCTATTTAAAAATCTTTTGGAATAGTTTTAAATTTACAGAAAAGTTGGAAATACACTATAGTTACCATAAACCCTACACCATCTTTCCTCCATTATCTACATCTTGCAGTAGTATGGTACATGTTACCACAATTCACAAACCAATATTGATATATTACTAACTGAAGTACATACTCTATTCTGATTTCTTTCGTTTTTACTTACCATCCTTTCTGTCCCAAGATCCCATCTAGGACAACACATTATATTTATTTATCATGTCTCCTTAGGTCCTCTTGGGTTAAAAAAAAAAAAAAAAGGTTCTCAGACTTTCCTTGGGAAATTACTGCAACAGTTTTGAGTATTGGTGAAGAATATTGGAGGAGATCCCTGTACTGGAATTTGCTGCTTTTCTTATGATTAAACTGAGGTATGGGTTTTCAGGAGGAGGAGCACAGGAGGTAAAGTATCATTTCATCTTATTATATCAAGGACATACTATCATTATGATTTATCACTGTTGATGTTAACCTTGACCACCAGGCTGAGTAGTGTTTGTCAGACTTCACTGTAAGGTTACCCCTTACTGCATACCTGTTCATGCTGTGTTCTTGGGAAGGAAGCTGCTATGCACAAGCCATACCTGAATAGGGAATTAGTTCCACTTTCTTGAGTGGAGTATCTACATGAATCATTTGAAATTTTTCTGCCTTGGACATTATCTATTCTCCATTTATTTCTTCAATGATTTACTTATATCAATACTACACTTTGGGTTCTAATACAGTAATACTTCATTTTGTCGCTAAGGCTTTGAACACAGATCTTTCAGTTCTTTCCTGTGTCCCTTTGACAGATGTAAAATTGTGAGGGTTTTGGTTTTTTTTTTTTAAACAATTTGCTACTTTCTGGCACTATATGATGCCCCAGGCTCATCTAATGTATATCCTGCCTCAATCCTAGAATCAGTCATTTCTCCAAGGAGTCTTGGTTCCTTTCACTGGAGAATGGTATTTAAGATCAAGTTCTGGGTGCTACATATGTTCACTGTTACTGGAGTGTTGTAGATTCTAGGTCCTTCTCTATTTTGCAGATTAAACAATATTTGTCTATGTTCTTATTATCTTTTGATATTGTTTATAGGTCGTTTTTTTTTAAAGATTTTATTTATTTATTCATGAGAGAGAGAGAGGCAGAGACACAGGCAGAGGGAGAAGCAGGCTCCAGGCTCCATGCAGGGAGCCGGATGTGGGACTCGATCCTAGGTCTCCAGGATCACGCCCTGCCCCAAAGGCAGGCACTAAACCACTGAGCCACCCAGGGATCCCTAGGTCATTTTGATATTATTGTTGTGTGATGCTGTTTCAGTATTATTTACATATTGATAAAATGTGTTGAACAAAGTTTGTTGGGCTGTTAAATAAATACCACAGATTGGATGACTTATGCAATAGGTATTTATTTTCTCACAGGAGGCTAGAAGGCCAAGATCAAGGTGCTGGTGGGTTTCGTTTCTTTTGAGACCTTTCTTCTTGGATTGAAATGGCCACTTTCTCACTGTGTCCTCACATAGTCATCCCTTGGTCTGTGTAACCTCCTTATCTTAGAAGAATACCGGTCACATTGTATTAAGATACCTCAAAGATCTCATTTTAACTTAATCACTTTCTTTAATCTTTTATCTCCAAATACAGTTACATTCTTAGGACCTCAACATATGAATTTGGGAGGGGGACACAATTCAGCCTATAATACCGATATTTATGAAGTTTTATATTAAATAGGTGTTTGCATTTATATTAAGCTTTTCTTACACTGCAAGTGATTATCTACACTTCTATATTTTTAGTCCATTTATAATTTATTTTTTGGTGGGAGAGGTATAGTAAATACCTGTTGACTTTGTTATTCCTCACAAAGATGAACTCTGAGTTTGGTGCTGTTGTCACCAGCTCAAAGGAGTACCAAGTCTTCTGCTGGGGATTTTATCTTTACCAGGTAGAAGCCACATCATTGACAATCTCTGCCTTATTTACAACACTACCCTGGGAAGGCTACTTCAGCAGAAGCCAATCCAGACTCTGGATACAGGATTTTTAGCCTGTCACAGAACCTAGGGCTTAACGATTCAACACAGGACAACCCCTAAAAGGCAGAGGGGTTATCCAGCCTAGTGAGTTCTGAGGAAGCAACAAACCTTATGAACTGGGGTGTCAACCAAAACACAATTTCTAGGTCTGCTGTGTTCATTCCCACTGCTGACACAAGGTACAAGTCCCACAGTTAGCCTTCAGAGTTCTAGTTTAAATATTCAATTTAATTTCAGTCCAGTTTGTTTTTCCTTTAGAATTTGGATACAATTGATTATCTTCCATAGTCCCATGTCATCTTGTACCACTAGATTTAAATTTAACACAAGACTCTTCATTTCTGTCACTGTATGGATCTTTGACTCCGCCTTTTTTCTGCTCTAATATCCATCCAAACTCCAAACCAGTTTTATTGGTTTTTCCTTTGTGAGAGTCCAGGCATCTACCTTCCTATTTTATTTTCAAACCCATGGCCAATGATACATTTAGGCTCATGCCACTTCATTTGACTTAGCTGAATTATTTTCCCAACACATGCTTCTGGCTCCAATGTCAAATCAGTCTTCCTAATATATCTTACTGGATTGCCTTTGCTTAAACACTTCAGTAGCTGGCCTCCTTACCTAGCCTTGTTGACCAGCCCCTGTGGTGGTGGCTCATCAAGAACATAATTTGAAAATCTCTTCCTCATATAAACCATCTGCTCCAACAGGGTTTCCTCAATATGCTTCTTTTTATTATTTATTTATTTTTTGCTCAATTAATGCCTTTTTTTCCCTTCGAGACTGCTACTCCGCCATAGACTTCTAAATTGTTTTGAATTTTAGAATTTGTCAGGATTAATCATTTGCCTTTAGTATATTCTAGATTATATTTTATAATGTAACTGACTTCTAAAACATAATTCTCTCAGATACTGTAAGGATTTGGTACTAGTTGATATTTTGTATATAGGTGCTTTGCTTTATTTTTTTTAACCTCTGTATTGAATACAATCACTCAAATGAATAAACACAATATCCCCTAGCACCTAACTCTTGTAAGAGTAGGAAAAAAAATGCATTTCATTTGGAACATGGGAAGGATTAAATGTCTTAGTAAACAGTGAGACAATTTTTAAGGGTCACCACTATCATAATTTATTACTGCTCTAATGTGAATATTACTGAGTAATTTATTACTAACATCTGTAATATTTTCTAGGTGTTGTTTTTCTTCTGGTTTCTTTAATATTGGGTCCTACTCTGGATGTTTGCAACCTGGGAGGTCAGGCATAAAGCCAAAGCATGATGCACAGTGTATAAAATCAAATAGTTTATTTTAAAAGGCCACCTACAAGATAAACTCATGGTTGGTAAAGAAAGTGTTTGCTACAAATAAAATTCACTTATAAATTTGAACACTGTTTCAGTTATAGAGGCAAAAACAAATAGTTACTCATTTCCTCTTAATCTTTTTTTCTGCTTAAAGAGGTAAAACTGCCAAAATACTCATGATACTTTTTCCTTCCATGGGGGTAAAGTTTTCTCTATGTATACTGGCTATATTGAAAAGTTTGTAGTATTTAAAAAATTTTTATGCAAGTATATAATAGAGATGGCCATTGTATCATATTTCATATATGGAAAATAATTGAAATAGCTATTTTCTGGACAGATGTTCAGACATAAATCCATCTTTCACCAAAACTGTCTTAGAGAAGAACAGCATTGTTCAAAAATAAGTCTCAGAAGCAACTAGTAAGAGTGCTCTTAGTACTAATGTCCTTAACACATAAGTTATCAATATTTCATTAAAAATTGATTAAAGCTTTTCCTAATTAAGATCTTAAACAAAGCTTACTCTATAATTTTTAGAAGATATAAAATAGTAAAAAAATAAAAAAAAAGAAAGAAAGAAAGAAAGAAAGAAAGAAAGAAAGAAAGAAAGAAAGAAAGAAAATCACTGGTAATTCCATTAACTGAATGATCTTTTTTGTTAAATGCCATTCAAACATTTATATTTGTCATAATTTTTAGCAAACATTCTGAAGTCTGACCTGTCATTCTCTAAAATGCCTTAAAAATCTTAAAGCACCAATAGAAGTTTAATAATCAAATTGACCAAGGGTTAATTTATATCTAAACAAGTTATAAAACACTAATTATAAGGATTTAAACTTTTATTATGTCATTCTTTTAATAAATGATTATGAAAAATGAAAGCCTACAGTATAGAAACAATGGTACTAATAATAATCCCCCTATACCTATCACCCAGTTCTAAGAATTACTAACACTGATCTTTAACATTTTGGTATTTTCCAGTTTTTTCTACAATATCTTAAAAAAAAACCATTTTATAACAGAGTTAACATACTTAAAGACAATATTTTAGGGACATATATTTCAAAACCTATTTAAAACATAATTAACTGATATCTTAGAGCATATAGACTTTTATCCTGCCTTTTCACTAAATGTGGTATTATGAGCATTTCCTTACATCTTTATATGTATCCTTAAAGAACGTCATTTTAAAAACTACATGGTATAATATTCCCTCATATGGATGAAAATCATTCAAATCCTTTCCTGTCTTTACTATTTTAATGAATGCTATGATGAATAATCCTTCTATGATTACTAAAAACAGCAATTTCTACTGACATTTATAGTAGGCAGGATATTAAGCACTTTCCATATATTGCTGCATCTAACTGTCACAATCATACCCAGAGATAGGTACTATTTTCATACCTATTTTACAGATGTGAAGACTGAGGCTGATAGAAGTTAAACTAATGTCAGACACCTTGTAAGTTTATTGTCTGGATTCAAAGCATGCACTCTGATTCCAAAATCCACATTTAAAAATCAGTGTTTGTTTCCTAATGACGTTCTGCAAGCAGAATAACTAGGTCAAAGGATTTGAAATTTCAAGCGTTTTGTTATATATTACCTATGCTGCTCTTTAGAAAAGTAGCATCAATTTATATTCTTATAGGGAAATATTCACTTCAGAACTATAGAATTAGAAACATCAGATAGTAGGCATTTTTTTTCAACAGATGAACGGTTTCTAAGATATGGATTAGAACAGTCATGTAGTGTATCATTACTAAAAAAAAAAAAATCCCAAAACATTATAGCTAACGATATTAACATTTCTAAACTATTTTAATTTCCCTTAAGATTGTCTTTAGATAAATAAATTTCCTTTAAAATATAAAAGGACTTAAATTGTAGTTCATTAAAAAGTACATGCAACAAATAGCTCATTGCTGATAATCTGAACTATCTGATACTAATGCATAATGAGACAATAGGAATTACCTGGCAAATTCTCCTCATTCTATTGATTTTAGAATCCTACTCCCAAACAAAAAAAAATAGTAATGACAGTGTTCTATTAGACTAAAAAACTGAAAACAACTCAAGGAGACTAGAGATGAGCTAAAATGGGATACCAAATAGTAAATCAACAAAGAAACTATAGAATCAAATTTCAGAATGATGAAAGACAGATGGATCAGGCTGTTAGGATTAGTCAGTCACAATTAACATAGATACTGTATACACTCTTAAAGAGCAATACAAAATAACAACACTCTAGGCCCTTATCAAAGACTCTAGGGGCACCTAGCTGGCTCCGTCAGTACAGTGTGCCACTTTTGATCTCAGGGTTGTTAAGTTCAAGATTCACGTTGGATTTGGAGATTACTTAAATACATAATCTTAAAAAAAAAAAAAAGACTATAAGCCTCATTTGTCTGTAATCCACCTTACACTAGAGACTAAAACCAGTGAAATTTATTTTTATTTATCTATTTATTTATTTTTATTAAGATTTTATTTATTTATTCATGAGAGACACAGAGAGAGAGAGTGAGAGAGAGGGAGAGAGAGGCAGAGACACAGGCAGAGGGAGAAGTAGGCTCCATGCAGGGAGCCTGATGTGGGACTCAATCCCGGGACTTCAGATCACGCCTTGGGCTGAAGGCAGACGCTCAACCACTGAGCCACCCAGGTGTCCCGACCAGTGAAATTTATATAAAACAGTGTAAGGATGGCAAATGTGCGAAGTTTCTCTGCTATTCTCCATTTCTGTGACCCAGACAGATTGCTGGTCAATCGCTGTACTCCTTTCTGCTGACCCTGGTCTCAGAATCCTCTTCAACACAGGACAGAAGCTGAGTAGATTTATTTGCCATCTTTTGTCATCCTCATTCTCCATCTTTATTCCTTTAGATGGTGTCATTCCAAATTTGAATCAAGACCACCTGGTTTTATTTTAGGAACAGGAAGATGACAGTTTAGACTGTTATACCTATCTCCCTTTGAGGAAAAGCCATTTCAACTGAGATGCTTTTTAATATCACCTTCTTATTTTTTCTTGAAGTACAGGAAACAGCCATATGAAACCCAGGGCTATAAATACTAGAGGAATAGTGTTAAGGGCATCGTCTATTAGGATCCCTACATATGAATTTTCACGTATGAGATTTACACTGGAACTCAGTACAATGTAGCGTTTGGCATTCTTTGAGAAAATGATGACCTTCCATCTGATAAAAATATTATTCCTGGGCAGCCCAAGTGGCTCAGTGGTTTAGCGTTGCCTTCAGCCCAGAGTGTGATCCTGGAGACCCAGGATCGAGTCCCATGTCAGGCTCCCAGCATGGAGCCTGCTTCTCCCTCTGCCTGTGTCTCTGCTTCTCTCTCTTTCTGTTTCTCTCATGAATAAATAAATAAAATCTTTTAAAAAATATATTATTCCCTTCCCCCCACCCTCCTGCTGATTGCGGGGAAACTCAGAAGCAGAATCTGTTGTTCAACTTTATCAACTATGCTTAACTTTAAGACTGGCAAATTTGTAACATCAAAATCACCCAGAGAGGTGCTGCTTTAACACTGTTTTGTCGTTGTTGCTCATAAATTTAACAGAGGTAACTAATTTAAAGAACAGAAGAATGCAAATGCAAAGAAAAACTCTTCTCCCATTTTGAAACACTCTAGTTTCCCAAAGATAAGCATGGAAATAGTTTCTTAGGTATTCTATGGCAAAATAATTTCAATATATAAAACATTAAAAAGCCAACAGTAAATACTCAAACGTCTCATTTTCTCGTTATCTTACTACATTTAAAAAAATTTTTTTTTTAAATTTTTTATTTATTTATGATAGTCACAGAGAGAGAGAGAGAGGCAGAGACACAGGCGGAGGGAGAAGCAGGCTCCATGCACCGGGAGCCCGACGTGGGACTCGATCCCGGGTCTCCAGGATCGCGCCCTGGGCCAAAGGCAGGCGCCAAACCGCTGCGCCACCCAGGGATCACCCAGGGATCCCTATCTTACTACATTTTATAAGGTCTTGAAGTTATTTACATCTATTCTGTGTATCTCTTCCAGCTCCACATTCAGTGACCTCATATGGGTAGCTTGAAATAGGCCATTATCATAGGGAGAATTTGTATCAGGGAAATTAGCAAATGAGAGGAATCAGTCATCTTTCCCCCAGTAGCTAAGCCTTACCAGCACACCAGTGCATGTGTGTTTTAGCCAGGGGAAACTATAGTATCAGAAAAACCAGGAAACATGTATATACAGGGTATTCACAGAATTTACTGAAATAATAAAAAGGCAGGTTATTATGGCAATCAAGTTTATAAAGGGCTGCATGTGAGATAGAGTAAAAGGGCAAACGTCTTCTGCCCTTTACAATTCCCTTCAACTCTGTTTGAATATTAGGTCTCTAATATGGACAAAAACTCTTGTGAATTTTCAAAATAGGATCAGAACCTTAAATGATAAGGTATCCTAGAAACAGTCTAGCTGACAATAATAGTTTCATGACTTTTTCCAAAGCAGTATTTTTCTTCCAGAGGAAATCTTTCTTAGGAACTTCAAATAAAACAGATGTGAATAAAAGACAAGTATAATTAAGTTGCCCTTAGAGAACTTAATTCCAATGATTGCAGAATCTTCTGAGGAATCCTCAAGACCTTCTGAACTTTTTTATTTTTTATTTTTTTGAGAGAGAACGTGAGAGTGTGTGTGCATAGGTTGGGAGGGTACAGAGGGAGAGAATCTTAGGCAGGCTCCACACTCAGCCTCGAGCCCTACTCAATACCAGAACCCTGAGTTCATGATCTGAACTGAGCCAAAAATCAAGAGTTGGACCCTTAACTGTCTGAACCACCCAGGCGGCCCCCCTTCCATTCATTCATTCATTCATTCATTCATTCATTCATTCATGATAGTCACAGAGAGAGAGAGAGAGAGAGAGAGAGAGAGGCAGAGACATAGGCCGAGGGAGAAGCAGGCTCCATGCACCGGGAGCCCGACGTGGGACTCGATCCCGGGTCTCCAGGATCGCGCCCTGGGCCAAAGGCAGGCACCAAACCGCTGCGCCACCCAGGGATCCCCTTTCCAATTATTTAAAAAGCATCATCTACAAATGGCTTAGCTCCAAAATGTGTCTAGTAGAAGAATCAATTGGGAATGAGAATCTTTTGGAAGTGAGGCCCAAGAATTTGAATTTTTGAGTTCTGCATCTTCAGCAAACCTAAGGTGTGACAATATTCTTAGGTTGGTTTTGGATTAAAACTGATTATGATTAAGCAATATGTTGTCAGTATGGTAAGCTGGTTTTGGTCTAACTGAATTTTTTAAAGTAAAATGAAAATAACTATAGGTTATCTTGACTTTTGCCAAACTCTATCCTTACTCAGACACTAAAATATAAAAATATAAGGGAAAAGAGGAAGAGTTACAACATACTAAAGCTTAAAATCTAATAATTAAATAAAATTAATATTTAAATTTAATCTTTGGGGCAGCCCCGGTGGCTCAGTGGTTTAGTGCCGCCTTCAGCCCAGGGCATGATCCTGGAGACCCGGGATCGAGTACCACGTCAGGCTCCCTGCATGGAGCTTGCTTCTCCCTCTGCCTGTGTCTCTGTCTCTCTATTTCTCCTCTCTGTGTATTCTAATGAATAAATAAATAAAATCTTAAAAAAAAAAAATTTAATCTTTGAAGAGCCTGTTTAAGGCCAAATGGTTACAAACAGTGCAAGGCCCAATAATAACTGCTGTATCTAGTATATTCTTCCTACTTGAGTCATTATGCCACTGTTTAAGCAGCCATTGTGGAGCAAAATTTTGTGTATGATCACTGCCAAAATAAGACGTAACTTCTGTCCTACAAAAATTTCGAGAAAGATTTGTTGCTAAGAATCTCTGCTAGTAGAGAATTCTCATTCAGTAAAACAACAGTTAAGTGGCCATCAGGTAGCTACAGTCTTAAAGAAAATTATGAAAATTACATACAGAAAGAAAAAGCCAAACCCATGAGAAAACCCCAAATTCTGAATTCTGTAACCAATGATACAAGTTTAAAACTGCCAAGGAGAGCTAAAGACAGTAAAAATTCCTTTGAAAGACCTTATACATGTTTTAATTATAGTCATCAAGCACTAGGAAGCTTGGAATTTTCATGTTGTCAGAGCTGAACTTCTAATTTTACTTCAGAGTTTCTCATTTCTTCTCTAAGAGGAAAGCTAAAGATAACACTAGGGGAAAGAAATTGGTCCACAGCAAATCAGACTTGTACTTCATCCTCTCACTCTCTTCCCTAAGCCACCCCCACCTCTTCTCACCACTAGGGCCTACTATGTGGTAGACCCAAACCAAAGAACAATGTTTAAAAAGTATGCTGAACACAACAGAGTACACTACAGAAACGAGGGCTGGAAACCCGTGAAGCACTGAAGTTACTTTGCATCCTGTGGGCAGAGAGTTGCACAGAATGTGGGGGCCATCATTTTTTAGCTACATGAACCAATCTACAGTGTTCTCCAGTGTACCAGGTGTAATTTTACTGTCACTACAAATAAACTCCTAGATGATAAACATAAGGCTCAGAGGCAATAAGGAACTTCTGAATTAAGCATCCAACAAGTATCAAACCCAAAACATAATAAACACAAAACTTCTAATTTTAAGAATTGTGCTCTTCCCTCTACAGCAAAAAAACTTTGTCCTTTCTATAACGTATGACCCATAGCAAGCGGATTCCCAATATGAGTTGAATGAAGTCAATGTTCAGAAGTTACCTAAGTAACCTTGACCCTCCAGTATACTACTACTGTCGTGTGTAAAAAGATATCTGAGAGCCATTTTTTGATTGTGTACCAAGTCTACATGGAGGAATACCTGCATCTTTAGTTGACATTTATACGTGCTCCAATTCCTACGAAACTGGTTAGAAGCCTCTACAAGGTGGGCTTAAGAATTTCTCCTATCATCTGACCAACCCCAGATTCTGGAGTTAACTCTGAACTCGGAGGAGCTCCTTTCTTCACTTAGTCCCTTCAGCACAGGATATGTTGGAACCCAAACTTAGCATTAGCTCCATGGACATTAAAGATAACAAGAGTTCAGTTATAATCTAAGGTTTAAAAAAAGCTTCTGGTGAAGAAAAAGAACACACAAACCACTTTTGAAAATGCTGGGAAAGTTTTCTCTTTTAAAATACATGCCTCTACACAAATAAATGAGTAAGGAAAGCCATAAATCTGGATTCTGTCTTGTTCTGTGCAGCTCATTTGGTACCACATGACTATGAAGTGAACCTCCCTGAAGTGAACTCAGGTCTAGAATTGTTGCCAAGTCCTCCCATTGGACACTTCTGTGTAGCTTGGGTTAGCGCAGCAGTCAACTACAGTCACATCATAGATACACGAGTCAACTCTTCCAGGCCCCACCCACCCTAGAGTGAACTTAATACTCTGCTTTAAAATGATCTTTTAATTCCTCTCCATTACACAAAACCAGGTATCATTTATGGCATACCATGTGCTAGGCACCAAGTCTTCTAGCACTGATACATCTGTGAACTCCTCATAACTTTTTTTTTTTTAAATTTTATTTATTTATGATAGGCACACAGTGAGAGAGAGAGAGACATAGGCAGAGAGAGAAGCAGGCTCCATGCACCGGGAGCCCGATGTGGGATTCGATCCCGGGTCTCCAGGATCGGGCCCTGGGCCAAAGGCAGGTGCTAAACCGCTGCGCCACCCAGGGATCCCTCCTCATAACTTTTTAACTAAAAGTAAATTTGTAGTGATTTGATGATCAAAACATTTTGTTTTTATATTTCTTAAATCACTTCATTTCATTCATTCAAATCTTTCTAGTATTTCCAGTATCTCCAACTCTGTGATTTTTTTTCTTATCATGCCTTACCTGAAGAGTTAGAATAATCTCCCTCTTTTCAGGCACCCAGCATGTTATGGCCTCTCTTCATTAATGAGGTTGAAAGGTTTGGTCTTCTTATTTTGAATAGCAAACAAATAACAGAAATTTTAATGTTCTGGTTATTTTTGTAATTTAAATGTAAAAGAATGAAAAATTATTCTTCATGTTCTCTTCTCTTGAGGTGGTCAACTGATAAGAGAATGTCTAAGGATGTTTTTGTATAGGAAAATTGGAGAACTTTATACTATCATCTTGGGCAACTCACCAACAGAAAAAGAAAGCAAACATGTGCCACAAGAACTACATCACCACCTAATTTAATTCTGACACCAGTAATTACAGCACAAAACCAGCATAGTTGGTACTACCAATGCCTCTGCCTCTTATGAAACATCATACATGGTTTCATGAATAGCAGTTTTGGATGGCCCTACTTCCATTTCTGAGAGATGGTATCAGTCTCCACCAACTGTGACTCTGCTGCTTTTTGCTCCTTAAATATATACAAGTGATTAAACAAAAGGCAGTTGATTTATACATTCTAAAGAAAGGGGTGTTAAAATTCCTCATCAGGGATGCCTGGGTGGCTCAGCGGTTGAGCATCTGCCTTTGGCTTGGGCCTGATCCAGGAGTCCTGGGATCAAGTCCCACGTTGGGCTTCCTGCATGTAGCCTGCTTTTCCCTCTGCCTATGTCTCTGCCTCTCTCTCTCTGTGTCTCTCATGAATAAATAAATGGAATCTTAAAAAAAAACACAACAAACTCCTCATCAGGGAATGTTGTATACTAAGGACACCAAAGAAAAATGCCAATTATATGCAACGTATTGTCTTTGCTTTTGCATTAAGAATGACAGTGCAGCTACATGAGGCATCATTAGGACAATTTGAGCAATCTGAATATGAGCTATGAGCTATACTTTAGGTGTTAACATCTCACCAATGTTATATTTTTTAGGTGATATCATTCTTGTGGTTATATAAAAGAATGTCCCTATTTAGGAGACCTAGTAATTAGGACTAAATCTCACAAAGTCTTTAACTTTCTAAAAAAATTTAATTTTAATACAGATTTAGATTTGCAGAAAAATTGTGACAATAGTACAGATAGTTCCCATCTACCACACACGCAGTTTCCTCTATTAAAATCTTACATTAGAATGGAACATTTGCACAATTGATGAACCATTAACAATATATTAGTATTAATTAAAGTCTATGCTTCATTCAGATTTGCTTAGTTTCTACATCCATCTCTTCTAGGATACCATCTGGGATCCCACCCTATTTACCACAATACATTTAATCATCCTGTCTCCCTAGGCTCCTCACAAAGTTTAAGTCTTTCTTATTTTTGATGACTTGATAGTTTTGAGGAGTGCTGGTCAAGTATTTTTCAGAATGACTCTCAACAGGGATTTTTCCTTTGTTTTTGTCAGGATTAGATTGAGGATAAGGGTTTTTGGTGAGTTTATCACAAACATGATATGCCATCTTCATCATACCTCAAGAGTATGTCCAATTAGTATGACTTCATCACTTATGATGGTAACCTTGATCACTTGACTGCAGCAGTTTGTCAGGAAAGTTACTAAACACCTCCTGAAACCCTGTCCCACTTTCCATACCATACTTCTTGGAAGGAAGTCACTATATACAACCTATGTTTATGGAATGGCAAGTTATATTCCACCACCTTGAGAGCAGAGTATCTATATACATTATTTAGAATTCTCCTGCATGGGAGATGTTTCTATTTTCCCCATTCACTTACTCAATCATTATTTATATCAGTATGAACTCATGGATATTTATTATATACTTTGGGTTCTATTATAATAGTGCTTGGGCACCTGGGTGCCTCAGTGGTTGAGCATCTGCCTTTGGCTCAGGTCATGATCCTGGGGTCCTGGGATCGAGTCCCATATCAGACTCCCTAGGGGGAGCCTGCTTCTTGCTCGGCCTAGGTCTCTGCCTCTCATGAATAAATAAATAAATAATAAATAAAATCTTTTTAAAAAATAGTGCTTTATTTTGCTGCTCAAATTGTTCTAGATTTGGGCACTGGGATCTCTTTTAGCTGGCTCCTATGTTACTTTGACATACCACCATCATTGTTCTTATTTTTACCTTTTTTTGAGTACTTTGTTACTTTCTGGCACTACAAGATTGTCCAGGCTCATCTTGTATACTTATTGCCCCATTCCTAGAATCAGCTATTCTGCCAAGGAGCCCTGGTTCCTTTTATTGGAAGATGTATTTGAAACTAAGATCTGGATAGTGGGCATACTATTACTGAAGTATTCTTTAAAGATTTTATTTATTTGAAAGAGAGAGTGGGTGTGCACAAGAGGGAGAGATGCAGAGGGAGAGGGAGAAGCAAGCTCACCACTGAGCAGGGAGCCCACGGCAGGGCTCAATCTCAGGACGAGGAGATCATGACCTGAGCTGAAGGCAAACACTTAACCAACTGAGCCACCCAGGCCCCTCCTAGAGTATTCTTGATTCTAGGCACCTCTGTTGTCTATTTTATATCTTAACCAATATTTTTCCTAGTATAATATCTTTTGATTTTGTTTATCTTACTAATACGAACATGTTATACACTTGTGAACCTTTATATTAAATAAATTTGCATTTATGTTTTTGTTTTTCTTCCTCTTTAGCTTTTCTTACACTGAGAGCAAGTAAATAACTATATTTTTAGTTCATTTAGTTTATTTAATTTCTGATGGTGAGGGAATGGACAGTAAATCCCTGGTGACTTTGTTACCACTCACAAAGATGAACCTGGGTTTCAGGCTGATGTCACCACCTCAAAGGAATACTGAATCTAATCTTCACAAACTAGAAGCCACATCATTAACAATCTCTGCCTTACCTAACAACACTACCCTGTGAAGGCTATTTCAGCGGAAGCCAATCCCCAGACTCTGAATATGGGATTTTTAGCCTAGTCACAGAACCTAAGGCTTTACGATTCAACACAGGACAACCCCTAAAAGGCAGAGGCTATCCAGCCTAGTGAGTTCTGAGAAAGCAACTAACCTTAAGAAATAGAACTTAAAAATACTATTTCCAGGTCTGGTGTGTTCATCCCCACTGCTGACACAAGGTACAAATCCTACAGTTAGCCATCACAGTTCTAGTTTATATGTTCAAGTTAATTTCAATCCACTTTGTGTTTCCCTTTAGAGCATGGATACAATCTATGTATTATCTTCCATATGTCTTACAACCCAGTACCACTGGATTTAAATTCAACATAAAATTCTTAAAAAAAAAAAACTTTAAAAAATACTTCCTTTATTCCATAAATTAAATTATGATGATGTTCTTTTGTAAAGCTGAAGACCTTAAAAGACATTTTGTATGAAGTTGCTATGAAAAAGTCCCTTTATATTATCATTTGAGTGGTTCAGCTCACTTGGTCTGTCCAGATTTGGTAGCAAGATAGTGTTTTTCTTATTAATGCTTAATTATTTCCCCGTTTTTAAAAAAAATGAGGTATAATTTACTTATAATAGCTTCAGATATACACCATAACAATTTGATACTTGCATATATTGCAAAATGATCACAGGAAGTCTAACACCATATATAGGTATAAAATTTTCTTCACATGATGAAAACTTTTAAGATCTACACTCAGCAACTTTCAAATATGCAATACAGTGTTATCATCTATAGTCAACATGCTGTATGTTATATGCTCATGACTTACTTTGTAACTGGAAGACTGTACCTTTTGACCCCCTTTATCCTTTTTTTTTTTTTTTTTTTTTAAGATTTATTTATTTTAGAGAGGTGGGAGGGAAGAGAGACAGAAACTCAAGTGACTCTGTGCTCAGCACAGAGGCCAACACTGGGCTTGATCTCATGACCCTGAGATCATGACCTGAGCTGAAACCAGGAGATGGATGCTTAACTGACTGAGCCATTCAGGTGCTCCCCTCTTTACCCATTTCTATTATGGATCTTTGACGCCCCCTCTAGCCAATCTGTAACCCAGTCCTGTTGGTTTTTCCTTAGTGAAAAGTCTAAGCAATCATCTTTCTCATCTATTTTCAAACCAGTATACCTTTAGGCTCATGCATCTCATCTGACTTACAGAATAATTTCCTAACACAAGCCTCTGGCTTCACTGTCAGATCAATCTTCCTAATACACCTACTGCACTGCCTTGCTTAAAGACTTCAATAGTTGGCCTCCTTACCTGCTTGCCTATCAGCCTCTGAAGAGGCTCATAACATAATTTGAAACCCACTGCCTTACATGAACCACATGTTCCAACATGGTTTCCTCAATATGCCTCTTGTATTTCTGCTTCAGTCTGGGGAGTGTGTGCATCCAGCCCACATGCCTCCCTCTCTCATCTTTCTTCTTCTCCATATGGTCCTCCCTGTGCTTATCTGTCATCATCCATTCCAACAGGGAGAAAGATTTAGTTAATTGTTTAATTCCAGTATACATGCATAATGGTCTCGAAATTGCTAACCCATACTTTCATAGGATGCAACTTTACCAACTAGAGTACGGTGCCATTTATAGTTCTTTTTTACTTGGTTTATTTCCCAAGTTACTTAGATCAGCACCTTTTCCCTCTACTCTCTTCAACAAAGTTGTTTGATATATGTATACAGATTCTTTAGTTACATTTAGCATCCCATCCTGATTCCTGTCTCCTAAAATGATATTTTAAAGTTTGCATATATTAGGGTTTACGCTTAGTCCTGTAAAGTTGTATGACTTTTGACATGTATAATGTCATTTATACACCGTTACAGTGTCATATGCAACAGCTTTACTGCCCTACTAAAACCCTTGGGAGCCACCTATTTAACACACCCCTCAATGCCTGACAATCAGTGTCTAACATCTCTCCAGTTTTACGTTTTCCAGAATGTCATACAATTGAAATCATACAGTATTTAGCCTTTTCAGACCTGCCTCTTTCACTTAGCAATATTCATTTAAGATTCATCCATGTCTTTGTGTGGCCTGATAACCTCACTTCTTGTTATTCTTGTACTGTTCTGTTGTATGGATATACCAGTTTCTTCATCCTAGCAAAGGGCAGTTTGGTTGCTTCCAGCATTTTATCTACTCTCAGCATTCTTATAGGAACGTTCACATTATAGGTTTTTGCATGGACCTAATTTTTCAATTCAGTTGGGTAAATATGTATGAGCATTATTGCTAGATTCTATGGTAAGATTATGTTCCGCTTTTTCATAGCCAAATTGTCTTCCAAAGTGGCTGTGGCTGTACCATTTGCATTCTCGCTAGAAATGGATGGGAGTTTTTGTTTTGCATCCTTGCCAGCAATTGGTTGTCAACTTCTATGATTTTAGATATTCTAATAGGTGTGTAGTGGTATCTCACTGTTTTAATTTCCATTTCCCTAATGACATATGGAATGCAGAGTGTGTCTTTTCACATGTGCATTTGCCATCTGTATATCTTCTTTTGGTGATGTGTCTGTTCAGCTCTTTTGCCCATTTTTAATTTGGGTTATTTATTTCCTTGTTAAGTTTTAAGTGTTCCTCACATACATTTTCTCAGTCTGTAGTTTGTCTTTTTATTCTTTTAACAGTGTCCTTAACAGAGCAGGGTTTTAGTCCAATTTATTTTTTTCTTTCATGGACCATGCTTTTGGTGTCGTATCTAAAAATTCATCAAACCCAAGGGCACCCAGATTTTCTCTTATATTTTCTTTTAAAAGCTGTACAAAAGTTTTGCATTTTTCCATTCAGGTCTGTGATCCATTTTTAAAGTCATTTTTGTGGAAGGTATAAGTTCTTTCTTTAGCCTTTTTTTTTTTTTGTACAAGGACATCTAATTGTTACAGCAACTT
This sequence comes from Vulpes vulpes, assembly GCF_048418805.1. Lineage (NCBI taxonomy): Eukaryota > Metazoa > Chordata > Mammalia > Carnivora > Canidae > Vulpes > Vulpes vulpes. Next base: position 74,959,873 of record NC_132783.1, on the reverse strand, counting down.
TTACAGTTTCAGTAAAACCAAGAGTAACAAAAACCTGTTGCTATTACAGAATTACAATGAGAAGATGGGAAAAGGTTAGGGAGGGAGGAGGAAGAAAGATAAAGCAACTGTGACAAATTGTTAACAATAAGTGATTCTAGGGGCCTCTGGGTGTCTCAGTCCATTAGGTAGGAGACTTGATTTTAGCTCAGGTCATGATCTCAGGGTCCTGGGATCGAGCCCCACATTGGGCTCCATGTTCAAGAGGGAGTCCACGTGAGACATTTTCTCTCTTTCTTCCTCTACCCTTCCCCAAAAATCATATGCATGCACTCTCTCTCTCTCTCAAATATATCTTTAAAAAACCCCACAAAACAATAAGTGAATCTAGGTGAAGGGTAAATAGGTATTCCTTATACTCTTTCAGATTTTCTGTAGCTTTAACATTTTTCTATAAAAACAATGAAATAATTTTATAAAGAAGGTAGGGAAGAATGAAATACATTTTAGAAGTATTTTCATTAAGTTCTTTGTTTCTCAAAGGGTTAAGTTTCAGTTAAAAGACTGTAATTATGTACAAAACTGGATTACCTAAAACTGAATTAACAAACTCAACTTTTCTAGAGAAAAACGTATAACAGAACAGTAACAACTAAAGACAGAAATATTTAAAGTATTTTATATTAAAAAGTTCCTACCATAATTGTTGATTCATATCCTCTTATCGTTCAGTCTATTTTTGCCTAAATACATACTCTTATAAATATGTAACCAAATATGCTATGCTGTCCAAAATCTTTTAATTAGAATAATTAGTTTATGTATATTTATTGTAATTCTGATACATTTATGCTTAAATATAATGTCTTATCCTGTACTATTTGTCCTACTTGTTTTCCCTCTCTCTTTCTTCTTCTTATGGAATGATTGAGACCTACTTCTCTAGTTCTTGGTTTCCAGCTATATGGTATTAGACTACCTACACTGGGTCTTAGTTCTGGTCCCAATATGCCTCATAAGAACAGGAAAACCAAAAACTTAAGGTCAACAGGTTTCAGGAAATGACCTCAGATAAAGACTAGCTTTAGTGCTTTCTTTGTCTTGGTGAGCTTTTGGCCTAGTCATCTCAGTGGTTTATTTATTTTTTTTAAAGATTTTTAAAATTTGAGGGAGAGTGTGGGGGTAGGGGCAGAGGGAGAAGGAGAAGCAGACTTACTGCTGAGAATGGAGCTCAACACAGGGCTCAATCCCAGGACCCTGAGGTCATGACCTGAGCCAAAGGCAGACACTTAACTGAATGAGCCATCCAGGTACCCCTCAGTGGTATATTTTGTTTTCTTTTAAATAACTCCAAAGGCATTTGTTTCGACTGTTAGAGGAGATCAACATCAGACATTTCTAATCTCCAGCCGCTATAAAATACTATTTTCTTTACATAAATAATATTGATTGGTTATAAAGTTTTTGATTGATCATATTGCTAGCTAGCATTTTCATTTAATTGTAAGAATACTCATAACTTTAATAGCTTTCATCACTAGTACATTTAAAAATATGTCATAAAACATTTTATCTAGACTCTTTTCATGTTTTCAATATGAAAGCCATCACAGTTACATTTTTGCCCACCAGACTGCTCAAAATGAAACTCTAAACTGTTTATTTTTTTTAAAGATTTTTTAAAAAGTTAATTCATGAGACACACACACACACACACAGGCAGAGACAGGCAGAGGGAGAAGCAGAATCCCTGCAGGGAGTCTGATGGAGGCTCAATCCCAGGACCCCGGGATCAGAAACTGAGCCAAAGGCAGATGCTCAACCACTGAGCCACCCAGGTGCCCCTAAACTGCTGTTTATATTTAAAATTTCTGAGGCTTTGTTCTGAAAAGAACAATCAGAACAATCCATAAGAAGAAAGGAAATCAGTCTCTATCTAGCACTCCTGGGGCTGGAAGATTTAGCTGAGATGGGAGTTTCTTGTATCTGATGTGAATTATGTAAATTAATCACCTAAACTGCTTATACGTGAGAGTACCTAACATTATTTGATGCTACGGTAAAAGAGCTTAAAATAGTAATCTCATGTTCAGGGATAGATTTTTTTTTTTTTCTTGAAAGGTACAGCCATTCAAATTTTAGGCCAAATTTGAACGATCTCAATTTCTATTCAATCCTAAAAATTTAATAGTATAAAAAAAACACTTGGAAGCTGTAATTCTTTCCCCAAAGATATATAAGGAGGATAGAAATGTGGTTCAGCATTACATAATGTTGCCACCCACTCCAGAAACAGAAATGAGCGCCTAGCAACAGTAAAGGGTCATCTCAGGAGAGTGCTGATTGCTCATTGGAGCATTCTAAACACAGATGCTTTTCTATCCTTATCACTTCCAGTCCCCACTAATCACATGCTGGTTACCTTGGATCCCTGGGCCATCTCATGAAGACCTTCCTTCTATGACCATCAATAACTGCCAATTTGGGCAGCCTCTACTTTTGGTTACATTCTTGAAAAAAAGACAAAATAAATTTTGAAACATTACAAGAAAATATGCACTTTGTGTATAGAATAGTCTCTGCATTCTCCTTCCCCAGTGATAATTCCTTTAAGATGGGAAATGTTAGTTTTCGTGTTGTTATTTTTCTTACCTGGCCCCTCAAACCCACAGGTCTGAAGAAAGAGCAAGGCCAAAGAATCTAATTCATAATGAAGAGGTTAGGCTGATACTGCTGATGCTTATGATTGGAGAACTCTTCCTAAAACAGTAATCTCACGTTCAATAATTGGTTTTAAAATGGCCTAAATGGCCACTTAAATTTTAACATAATTTGAATAGTCTCAATTCCTATTCAATCCTAAAGATTTAACAATACAAATAAAGACCCAGGAAACTGGATTTTTTTTTTTCCTCAAGATATATGAGGATGATGGTTCAGCATTACGTAATATTGCTACTACTCCAGAAAGACAAGTGAGGGCATCTTTACTTATCTTTATTGGCTATTGGCATATGTCCTCCTCTTCCTTCTTGGTGTGAAGTCCCTTGCTCATTTTCCTTTCTATAGTCTGAGCATGAGCCTTCATATATTATAAATATTTTATCTCACTCTGCCCTTTATTTCCACTCTTAATGATGCCTTTTGATGAAAAGTATTTAATTTTAGTCTGTTTCAATTTATTATTCTCAGTCTTCTCCTTTATGACTAATGTATTTTGTGCCCTGTTTGATTACTTTTCTTTATTTCCAAGTCATATTTTCCTGTATTATCTTCTAGAAACTTTGTTTTTTTTTTTCACTTGTAACGAAACTAGAAATCTTGTGTATGGTCTGAGTTTGGGGCTATGATTATACGGACATATGATAAAAAAATATGGACATATGATAACTAATTGGCACAGGATCATTACTGTAAATAAGAACCCTTCCCCACTGCTCTGTGCTGCCATACTTGTCATAAGACACGCATTCACCTATGTATGGCACTCTATCTAGATCCTATGTTCTTTCACTGGCCTATTTGTCTATCTTTGCCACAGTATCACTTGTCTTAATTACTGTAGCTTTGCAATCTTGATATGATTAACTCAACCCACTATTAATATCTGATCATGTATGTCATCCCACAATTTTTGCTCTGTGGTCTTTTAGTTCAAGATTGTCTTGGCTACTCTTGCTCCTCTGCATTTCCATTTATGTTTTAGAGATAACTTGTCAATTTTCTTCTCCTTTATATATATCCATATTCACTCCTTAAATGAATTCAGTTTCATCACTTTGAACATCCACAGCCAATCTGTGAGGCAATCCTCTGGGTTCTACCTTTAAATCTAGAATCTGACAACTCCTACCAACCTCGTCCAAATAACCGCCCATCACTCATTGGTTTATTAACACAGCCTCCTAATGATCAAACTTCCATCCTAGTCCCTTTGCAGTCTATTTGCCATGGTAGAGAAATTTTAAAAAATAAGATCTGGGATGCCTGAGTGGCTCAGTTGGTTAAGTCTGCCTTCAGCTCAGGTCATGATCTCAGGGTCCTGGGATTGAGCCCTGTGCGGAGCTCCCTGCTCAGTGAGAAGTCTGCTTTTTCGTCTGCCTCTCCTCTCCCCTCACTCTGGTTTTTTTTTTTTTTTCCTCTCTCTCTCTCAAATATACAAAGTCTTTAAAATAAGATCTGATAATGTCACTCGTATGCTCATATGGCTTCCCACCTCCCTCAGAGTAAATTCCAATGTCCTTAACAATGGCCTACATCTCTGGCTGCAGTATTGCTCTGCCCTGCCACACTGACCTCCTTTTGCTGAGTACCAGCTTGGGGCTGGTACTGAGTCAACTCCCTTCCTGAGAAGCTCTTCCCAGGATGTTCACGGCTAATGTCCTCACCTCCTTCAAGTCTTTCCTAAAATAAATATCAACTACTCACTGAGGCTTTCCCTAACTATCCTGTTACAAATTCCAAGTCACCCTGAGACTATTCCAAACAAGATGCTTTATCTTTTAACAGAAATACAATATAAAGTAGGTCCCCTAATAAATGTAAGCGATTTTAAAAGGAAAGTGCTATTTTTTTTTTTTCAAGCAGCTCTTTCAATCCTCCTTGTATTTGTTAAAAATAAGACAGTTATCAGGGTGTGTGGGTGGCAAGTTGGTTGAATGTCCCTCCCTTGATCTCGGGGTTCTAAGATCGAGTGTGGAGTCTGAACGGTTTCTCTCCCTTTCTCTCTGCCCCTCTCCCTCCTCAAATAAATAAAATCTTAAAAATAAAAAAGAGACAGTTATGGAGATTGACCTGACAATGATAATTGCCATGAAGCTGCAGAGGATAGTCCCTTTTGCTGCCCATCAATCCCTGGCTCTTTTGTTTCTTAGTTTTAAATTTTAACCTTTGGAGAAAGGAGTAGGTAAGTCAAATGGTCTTCGCTTTGGTGGCATTTGACTAAACTCTGAGGCATATAAGGAGTATTGGGGAGTTTTCCCCAAATCTTAATGTATTAGAGTATTTTTTTTCTAGAACCATTTTCCCAAATGCTACTTTTTAAGATTACCTATGTAATATTCGATCTGTACTAGAGTATCTATAGCATATATGCAGGTATGACGTCCAACAATGCCTGTGGACCCAAACCCCAAGTTAAAATGAGAGCACTGGGCAGCCTGGGTGGCTCAGTGGTTTAAACTCCTGCCTTCAGCCCAGGGGGTGATCCTGGAGTCCCGGGATCAAGTCCCACGTCAGGCTCCCTGCATGGAGCCTGCTTCTCCCTCTGCCTGTGTCTCTGCCTCCCACCGCCCCCCAACCCTCTCTTTCTGTGTCTATCATGAATAAATAAAATCTTTAAAAATAAAAAAATAAAAATGAGAGCACTGCCAATAGCATCCCATCTACGTCTGTGACATCTGTGCTGCTTCCCTGTCCAGGAGCTCTACTGGTAGTAGTGCTGCTACTGTTGTCAAGCCTATTGTTCCTTTCCTTCTCTGAACCTGTTCTTCCTCATGTTTCCCATCTCACTCAATGCCCAACACCTCCCACTCCAGTAATCCAAGCTAGACATCTGAAATTCCTTTTTCCTCCTTTTGTTAAATTCCATCCCCACAGGTCTCATATCTATTCCCATGTCTCAAACACTGACTTCAACCTTAATCCTGACCCATTTTCATGGGACTCCCTGTCCTGTCACTTTCTCCATGCTCCCCATTAATATCACTACTCAAAATTTTTTACTGCTTTTCCTTGCTTTCTCAGTAAAGAAGCAACTCCTCATTCTCTAATCTCATCTTTGTCAACTCTATGCTCCAATGATAGTGGACTACCTGCTTGCTGTTCCCCAAGACAGTCATGTCATTTTGTTTCCCTTTTTATTTTTATTTCTTTAAAGTTTTTTTTTTTTAAATTTATTTATTAATGAGAGACACACAGAGAGAGACAGGCAGAGACACAGGCAGAGGGAGAAGTAGGCTTCACGCAGGGAGCCTGACGTGAGACTCGATCCTGGGTCTCTAGGATCACACTCTGGGCTGAAGGCGGCGCTAAACCACTGAGCCACTCAGGCTGCCCTTGTTTCCCCCCCCCCACCCCACTTTTTTTTTTTTAAGATTATTTATTGAGACAGCGAGCATGAGTAGAAGGGGCAGGGCAGAGGCAGAGGGAGAAGCAGCCTCCTCACTGAGCAGGGAGCCCGATACAGGGCTCGACCCCAGGACCCTGAGATCATGACCTGAGCTGAAGGCAGACACTAAACTACTGAGCCACCCAGGAGCTTCTGGTGTTCTGTTTCCATGCCTTGTCATACTTTTCCCCTCTGACTGGTGCTTCTCAAGCAGGATCAGTTCAAAGTGGGAAACAAAGACTATTTCCTCCTAGAGGATTTCCTTGCCATCCTTAGGAGGAGACCCCCTTGCCATTCTCGCAGCATCTTGTGCACGCTTGATTGGATGCTACTAGCGCTGCGACTTTTGTGAAATTATTAACTTTCCTGTGCCTGTTTACTTTTCTCTGAGCTATAATAGTGACTATCTTGTGTTAAATAAGTTACATCAGGTAACAATGCCAGGCATGTGGTACATAGTCTACAAATATCAGTTACTGTTCCACAATGGCATGTTCACTGACTTTCCTGTTTGCTGTATGTTCAGCAGTTCTTTAGGACAAAAACTGTCATGTTTAATTCCACATCTCCAAGACCTAGAACACTATGATACATGGTAGGTACTCAGTAAATATTTTCAGAAAGAATAATAATAATAAAAAACCTCGTTCCTTTACACAAAAAGGCAGAATGGAATCTTTCGTATGCGCAGTCTAAAATACCGAGGTCAAGAAAATGAAAAAGTGACAAAAGAAAACGATACATTGCTACTCAATCTGATAACTGTACCATTTTCTTTTAAGGCCTTTGAAAAAATAAAATATTTAAATTAAAAAAAAAGAGCAATGGCTATTTCCTTTTTTAAAGATTTTTTTTATTTATTCATGACAGACACAGAGAGAAGCAGAGACACAGGCAGAGGGAGAAGTAGGCTCCATGCAGGCAGCCGATGTGGGACTCAATCCTGGGACTCCAGGATCATGCCCTGGTTCGAAGGCAGGTGCTAAATGACAGAATCACCCACATGTCCCAACAATGGCCATATCCTATTAAAAAATTATTACAGGAGCACCTGGATGGCTCAGTTGGTTAAGTGTTTGACTTCAGCTCCAGTAATGATCTCAAGGTCCTGGGATCAGGCCCCCCAGCCTGGCTCTGGCTCAGCAGGGAGTCTGGTTTTCCCTCTCTCTCTCTCTCTCTCTCTCTGCCCCTCTCTATGCTCTCTCTCTCTTTCTCTCTCAAATAAATAAAATCTTAAAAAAAAAAATTATGACAGCAGTAGCACTTTTTTTCTGATTGGTTAAGTATAACCATCACTTAAACATAATGTATCAGCAATTTTAATTCTCAATTTGACACACATTATTTATCATAATTTATTAAACCATGAAGCCAAAAAAAAGCAGTGAGAGAAGTCTAATATCCTTCAGTAGCAGAAGTCTCAATGTCAACATACATATATAAATGGTCTTATTTCCCAATGTCATTATATTCATTTGGACTGGTGGCTTTTCTTATTTCTGATTCATCCCTATTTTGTGGAAAGCATTTACATTCAACTTGTTTAAAATGTATTTGCTTCATTAAAATTTTTTTTTATTTTCACAGAATGTTTTTGTTATGATTGATGGCCAAAGATTTAGTATCTATCTATCGATTGCCCTTATTTTTTAAATGTGTTTATTTTAGTTTCCATAGCAGCACATTGAACTGTACTTTAAATATCACATAGCTTTCCTGAGAGAAGGGATATAAAAGAGAAGATGGATAAATTCCAACAATTTCTTTTTAAAGCGCACACACACACATACCAGCTACAGAGAGACAAGATTCACAAAATGAATCTTCCCAAGTATTGTTTGGTAGAAACAGTGTCATAAATTGTGTGTTCATATTTGTCACTCAGGAAAAAAAAATCACTTCTAGAAAATTATATTGTTTTCCATCCAAATGTTTAAACCTGTTAAATAAAGTTGTTTCATAAGAGATTTCTTCTTTAAAAATCAAAGTAACCTGTTCAGTAAGCGAAGTTAGCTACTTACATTACTAGTATGAGTCAGGATCACTGAAGAATTGACAGATTACCTATTTTCTTCTTCATTTGAATCAGTTTTACTTTCTTATTGACCAAATCATCCTAGAACTTGAGTCAGTTTATGAGGAAGAGAAAAAGTATGGCTTGCATACTGGGACAAAAATCAACTAAATACTTAAAAATGACACCTGTAAATTTTCTCATCCTAACACTAAATTTAAGACATTAGGTCTACCAGTGCTAGGAAAAAGTTCTAATGCACCAGAATCCTTCCGATCGATGAAACAGCTTTAAAAAATAATTCTAAACAATAGCAACTGCCATGGGATCGTAACATTAGAAAAGATTAAAGAAGGACGATTTCCCTTTTCATGTGGAACAGAATCATGATAACACTTTTATCTCAAGCCATTAAGTTTTGGGGTGGTTTGTTATGCAGCAAGTGAGCCCAGACTCCTGAGGGCATGGAAATCTGGGGGGTGGGGGAGGGGAGGATCAAGATCGCCTGATGAATGGTTGGGGGGCACTGGTGCACATCATAAACCATGGAGCAAGAAGACTGGTGAGCTGCAGGCAGCGGCTGATATACATAGGGTGGCATCCTATATTCTTGAATGTACCCAGAGAGACAGAAGTGAAGACATGAGGGCTTATCTAAGTAACTAAGTACTAGGGTTAGTACTCTATTAGAGTTAGGGTCAACTGTTAAAGTGACTTTACTCTAGGCCCACACGTTGGTGGGGAGAGAATATTAAAATATAAAACAAAACTAAAAATAAAGTCTGTTTTTCTTCATCTTTCATTTCTTTATAATTCTAATGACATTGTTATGGAAGGGTTACAACTCTGTAATACTCATTAGTGCCTGGATGTAACGCAAACAGACTGTTTTAAGGAGCAGGGACTAATAATATATTTCTCTATAATAGGCCCATGTCAGTATAAAGGACATTCACACAGTTTATCACACTGGTGCCTCAAAAGCAACCTGAGTTAATCAAGAACAGAATCACCTCCATTTTAGGGATGAAGTAAAGGCATACTACTACAGTTGACCCTTGAACGATACAGGTTTGAACTGGATGCGTCAACTTACAAAGATTTTTTTTTCAATAAATACAGTACAGTAGTGTAAATGTATTTTCTTATGATTTTCTTAATTTTTCCCTCTAGCTTACTTGGTTATAAGAATATAGTATATAATACACACAGCATACAAAATATGTGTTTACTGAATGTTATTGGTAAGGCTCCCAGTCAATAATGGTAGGTTATTAGTATTTAAGTTTTGAGGGAGTCAAATGTTATACACAGATTTTCAACTATACAGTAGTCAATGCTCTTAACCCCTGGATTGTTTAAGGGTCAACTGTACTAAGAAGTAGTGATGTCACTTGCAGTTACTCAAAGGATAATGTGTGAAGTTGCATTTTATGAAACTCCAAATTCTGTAAATTAGAAAAGGAACATGAAAATATTGATATTTTTACCTTGTACTGTTTTTATACTGCTGCCACAAAACAGTGCCAGTTTAGCAGGCAAAAAGAAATATCTATCCTGTAGAAACCTTGTCATTATGAAATTCTGAAGAACTTACACTTCAAAGAAATTTAAAACTCACCCCAGAAATAATCAGTAATAACATTTGATGATTTAAACATCTCTTTCAGTATTATTGATGGAGAAAGATTAAAAAAATATACAAAATGGGATCTTAAAATACATGTCATTTAAAAAATAACCCTAATTTTCCTTAATTTAAATGATAAATATAACTGATGGGATAAATAAAATTTTATTTAAACAGGAAAAATGTCAGAGCCTCAAGTAAGCCTTTGATTTAAGAAAAGGGTTAGGAACGGCTGGTGCTTTAGCTCTACATAGCATCTGTCCTTCTCTTATGATGAAATTTGCCTTGAGCTTCCTCTCATCTTCCCCCGGCCTCCAGATTTTACCTATTATATTTTTAGCCAATTATAACACATTCTGATATACAATATTAATACTATGGATACTGTTAAAGGCATGGAATGATTTTGATGAATTTAAAAATAAACATAAATCCCTGCACCAACAAATTTTAAAGTGATCTTTTTAAGGCAGTCTAAATTGTATGCTGCTGTAAACGTGCTATTTAGCCAATCTGACAAATGTGATATTTTGCTGTTGGCTAGACTTTGTTTCACATGCTAGCTGGGAATATGAAATTCATTTCCAAGGTGAATTTCATGAAGCACTACTATAGAGAATGTTATAATAAAATCCAGACATTCCATCCACTACATTCCTTTCCTCTAATACTTCTGTAATTCAATCTAAAAAGACCAAGCAAGTCTGTCTGGGAAGATTACTGCTTTATAGACCACTAATGTTGCTAAGCTTCGAATATTTTCTGGGTACTCAAATATCCTGAAATCACTGAACACCAAAGTACGGACATTTTATAATTTTTGTCTCTTTGTTTTAAAATGGTAACAGTTCAGCAACTCAATTCTGTATAGTTTCCTGACACTACTATTTCTCAAAATCCTCACTTGGTTTTCTCTCTCACAATCTCTAGCGTAAAGATTTTCAAACCTGTTTGTATATTCTAATCACCTGGAGAGCTTTTAAAACAAAGGATGTCCAGGCCTTATTCCAGATCAATTAAGTCAGAATCTTTGAGGATGGGGTCCGGGAAAGGTGTTTTTAAAAGCTTTTAAATACCATATAGTGCTGTGTGAGTTCTTATTCTAAATAAAGAATCCAAAGCATCTCTATGTAAATAGATACTCTTAACCCATGTTCAGGAACAGTGAAAATAATTTAATTAAGATTTTTAAAAGGTGAAAAGTTATCATTCTATCAACCATATTTCTCATAAATAGCACCCATTTTCAACATTTGTAAAGCTGGAGAACTGCTTTCTGGTTTAAAGCCGTAGTTTTAAAGTATCCCATCATACAAAACTTCTTTTTAAAGGGTAAATAAGGTTAGGAAATCTTGTCTGTTTATCGGGAAGTTTTAGGATTAGTTTGAGGGATTGTTAGCAAAACATAAGACTAACTGACAAAACCTTAATAAAACAAGAATTTGGCAAAGAGTAAAAGGAATAAATAATAAATGGTCACTGATTTCAGAGCTCATTTTCAAGGTAACTTCTTTTTCTTGTTTTTTTTTTTTTTTTTTTTCCCAGTTTATACCAGCTTTCCAATCTTTTATTGTTTATATTAGGAGTTCATTTTATTTCATGAATTTCCCATCATGTTTCATAAGAAACGTTCCATAATAACCCACTTCATTTATCCCCCTAGTACATGTTTGGGCTTTGGGAAATACTCCATTACATGTTATAGAAGCCGACTGATTCCTTTCCTGATTTCCTTCTTCCTAAAGCACTCTCACAAAATCCTCCAGGATTCCTCAACTCAACTTGGCTAAAATTCTTCACGTTAAAAAAAAAAAAAAAACTGTTATTCAAACGAAGTTGGCCACCCTGTTGTTATTTCTGGGAGGCTGCTAGGGTAGTACAGAACTATGGATAACTTTTAAAGTTAAAGCTAGTAAATTTACTTATTTTGCATTCCCAAACTAGAAATCTCTGCTGATGAATCTGCAAATCTACTAGCTAATCATCTTCTAATCAGGTTCCTGAACGTCCGCCTCTACTAACCAAGTGAGCACAGAACATGGAATGACAAGGGAGCAAGGGGACAGCCTAACAGGCCAAATAAATCCTGGCCATTAGTGGGTGACAGATGTCTTAGCCAGATCACCCCCACAGCAATGCTGACCACACAGAAAACACAAAACTCTCTATTATTATTTTCCTTTTTCCTCCTTTTCTATAAATGAGGCTCAGCATGTATAAGAAACCAGAGCTACACATTGGTATAAAATGTTACTATTAGACATCATTTCCCACTGATAGGTTCTGGGCCCATCCCAGATTCTAGAATTAACCTCATCTCCTTTGTAATAGTGGGGGAATTGCTCTGAAACACATAACCTAAAAGTTAAATCATTCTTATGGAGCCGTTAGGGAGTTTCAAGTAATGTAACATTTCTGACCAACTGAACTCTCAAAATGGACAAGCAACATCAGTAGGAATACAAAGCGGATTACAGAGGTAAGGCTATTATTTCTGCATTTCAACATTTACACTCTCTTAGGTCTGTTTTAGTCTGGAAGTAGCTATAGTGAAGGCACATGAATTTATACATTTTTTAGGCACTGAGTTGCTTTTTTTAGCAAATATCCCACATATCAAACAGATAGGCAAGAAAACTACTGTCATCTGAAAATAAGTGAGGGGAAAAAAAAAACTCTTAAGTGTTTATGTACCTACTTCTAGAACCTCAAAAATCCTTTGGATATATACGAAATTGGACATTCTTCACTGGACTCATACCAGCTTTGAGAAAAAGAAGGGACTAGAGACAGACTGCCTAGTGATTTCACAGGGGTTCTGGCCTTCTGTTCACAAACTCTTCATGACAGGTGCAGCGCCTTCCCTCCCTCCATCTGGGGCCTGGCTGAGCACTAAAACTGGCCTCTACACCAGCAAGAAGCATATGGGCTGGGACAGGGGCAGCATCTCCTTTCTGATGGTATCTGCTCCCCCATTGTCTAAGCTTGTCCCTTTAATTACCGTATCTTTGTCCTAACTTATTTTGTCACGCACTTCTTTAAAAAAAAAAAAAAAAGATTTATTTGAGATAGAGAATGTGAGCATGTGTGCAAGCTGGGGGAGGGGCAGTGGGAGAGGGAGAGGGAGAGGAGAATGCTGAGGCGGACACCCTGCCGAGTGCAGTGCCCAACCTGGGGCTCGATCCCAGGACCCTGAGATCATGACCTGAGCTGAAATCGAGAGCTGGATACTTAATCAAATGAGCCACCCTGGCACCCCAAGCATTTCTTAAATATAAGAGTTGATATGAAGAAAATATGACACATACTTCTAAGTTATGAAGCACAATGAAGTGAACCAGCCATCCAAAATCAAGGCAGAATAGCACCATTATCATTGTTTCTGAGATTTTTCTTCTGCTAGGGTATTCCCCGAGAAGTGACGCCCAATCCTAAAATCTGTGTTTATCGTTCTTTTCTTTTTGGAAGAATAGATTTGCCATATAGGCAGATATTTCCTACATTGTTTGGTCTTACCTTTGTTGGAGTCTTTAAAATGGTAACCTACTAAATGTAATCCCATCTGGCTTTTTTTAAAACCAAACCAAACCAAACCAAACTTCACTATAATTTCCCCGTCATCCATGTTGATGCTATTTTTTTTTAAATTAAAGATTTTATTTATTTATTCATGAGAAGGGGGAGGCAGAGGGAGAAGCAGGCTCCATGCAGGGAGCCCGACCTGGGACTCGATCCTGGGTCTCCAGGACCATGCCTGAGCTGAAGGCAGATGCTTAACTGCTGAGCCACCAGGGCTGCCCCATGTTGATACTTTTTAAGTGGTATCTCATTCAGCTTTAGTGCTACATAATATTCCATTATGTAAATACACTAACATTCATTTACCCAGTCTCCTCTGTAAACTAGTATTCTTGGTAGATTCTTGCTTTAAGAACTTTCCTATTAATATCCTTGCAAACGTCTCCTGCCACAGGTATCTAGGTCTACCAGGTAGTGGAATTGCTAGGTCGCCAGGTATGGGGATGATGAACACTGTAAGTTTCCAGAGCTGTTACATCTTCCTTTTCTGCCATTCCCAAAAAAATGTTGCTCTGCCCATCCTTGCCAACACTTGGCATTTTCAGACTTCTTAATTTTTGCAATGTAGAATGTGTGAAATGGAATTTCAATGTGGTCTTAATTTACATTTTCTTGAAAACTAATGAGTTTTGTGATTCTTTTTATATGTCTAGTTGCCATTGGTTTCATCTTCTAGGAGATGCCTTTTACTTTCGTCCCATTTTTTTTTTTTTAGATTGCTAATTTTCTTATTGATTTTAAGCAATTCTTTACATCTACTATCATACCTTGTCATATATTTTATAAAACTGTCTGCATTCTTCACCCTCACTGGGCCACAATTCTAGTGCTGGCTTCCATTACACCTTCCTTTCCAGCCCCCAAACTACTGAGGAATTGAGAAAACCGCAATATGGGTTTCCAAATAGAGCTTTAAAACTCATTTCCTGAAAAGGATATTTAAAACAATTGGGTATTTTTTCACAGAGATTAGCAAAGATAAAATTGTCAGGGATGGCACAGGTGGTAGAAATACACATTCAACACCACCGTTGAGAATGTAAAGTGAATCTTGATCTTGTTAAGGGTGGTGATACAGGAGTATTTGACAAAACTCACTGAAATTATTGCATGCAAATTCCAGTACACAGGTAGGTGGGGTTGCACACTGGATCAGGTCTAGTTCTAGAGCTAGACTGCCACTAGCTCTGTCACTTAGAGTAAGTTGTGTGACTACCCTGGGCAGGTTATTTTGCTTCTCTAAAGCCTTGGCTTTCTCAATGGCAAAATGGGGTAATAATACAGATATTATTATATTATACAGCAGTATCTGTATCTGTATTATTAGGGCCGTTGTGAGATATAAATGAAATTGTGTGAAAGTGCTTAGAATAATTCCTAATGCAGAAACAGCATCAGATGTAGGGTAGGCTGCATTTATCATTTACAGTTTGTTGTAGGGTCTGAAAAGTTCTCTACCAAATTATAATGACATTTTCCTACATTTTCTTCTAAAAGTTTAAATATTTTAGTTCTGACATATAAGCAGGTAGTCCACTTATAATTTATTTCTGAGTTTGCTGTGAAATAAGGATGTAATTTCATTCTTTTTTTTCTAAGAGATGACCTAGTTGTCACAACAGTATTAGGTTACCCATCCTTTCCCACTGATTTGGAATACTACTCTGTTGTATCAGATTTCCACACGTGCTGGGTTAGTTTCTGGATTCTTGATTATGTTCCAGTAAGTTTATTGTCAATCACTGCACCAATTCTACATGGTCTCAGTTACTATAACATTATAATCAAACTTTATATATAATTGGGGCAAGTCTTCCTTCCTTGTTCTTTACAGCTGTCTTATCACTGCTGGGGGGGTTTTGCTCTCTCCTGTGAACTTTAGATAATTAGGTTCCACGAAAACACAAACAGTAAGAATCCTGTTGGAATCCCACTGAATTTATAGTTAGTTGGGAGGAACTGATCAACATTAGCCAATACTGATCCATCAACACGGACTATCCATTTACTCAGATCATCTTTTAACGTTCATGTTTACAACTTTTTTTATAGTTTTGTCCCCATTGTTACAGATCCTTTTAACAGGCGAAGGCAATCTGTGTACAGTTACTGTCATTACTGCCATATTTGAACCCATTTCCTGCATCATTTTTGGTCCACGTGTCCTCCATCACCTGTCCCTTTATTTTGGTCTTCTCTATCCCAGTAGCCTCCTGTCTCCTCCCCCTCTGTTGGTTTGGAAACTATAGATAATAACCTTTTAAGTTGTTATATCTCTGCATGTGACAGAGGCCATACTGTTCTCTCCTCGCCTTTACTGAGAGTGAAAGGAAAAAGAACTAGAGGAAAAGGTGAGAAAAATGTAAAGCGGAGGGCAAGAGCCTGTGAAAACGTACTCTGAAGTGGGAAGTGGGGAGCAGAACTGAACATTTCACGGGACGGGGATGCGTGCTTTCCTTCCTCCTCTCTCTCTAGGCACTTAGGCAGTGCACTTGTAGGTTACATGTTACATCATCTTCAGCATTTCCTTCACCTCTCTTAGTCATTCCAGGTAACCATGGGTTCTTTTTATCATAACTATTACTGTTAAGATGGCTTACCATTTTTGTTTTTCTGATTAGTTTAGTTGAGCCATTTCAGTTAAAGCACTACAAGAACTTGTCACTAGCAAAACTTTAAGGAAATGGGGTATAGATTTACAGGAAGAAGGTACATTTTATTTTTAAAGATTTTATTTATTCATTCATGAGAGACACAGAGAGAGAAGCAGGCTCCCTGCGGGAAGCCGGATGCGGTGACTCCATCCCAGGACCCCAGAATCACGACCTGAGCCAAAGGCAGACCCTCCACCACTGAGCCACCCAGGTGCTCCGAAGGTACATTTTATTTCTTAAGCTTAGGAGACCATTTGAAACAAAGCAGTATTTGCATCATGTTTACCACAGGAAATAACACAACATTTAGGATTTAAAAATTCCTAAGAAAGTATTTAACCATGATAAAAAAGCATAAACTGTCTGTGTGTGTATGGGGGGGGGGGGGGAGGGAAGTTCATTTCCATTTCCATTTTGTATTTCTGCCATTTACCTGTCAAGGAAAAGACCAGATATCCTTTTGGAATATTTTTACGCAAAGCTTTCAGGCCACTTTTCTCATGTAATTTTATTTAACGCTTTAATGCTTTCAAATTCTTTAAGATTTATACACTTCTAAGGCCCTTTTATATGGAGCTAGCAGTGTATCTTTAAAGTGTAGTCTTCCCTATCCATTAATGATCCATTAAATACCTTAAAACCACCATCATTTCTATTTGCAAGATTAACTAAGGTATGTAAAGTGAAAATCGGAAAGCCTTATATTTCAGAAAACCAGAATTAAAAAACTAAGGTTGATGAAAATTAATGATTTAAAACAGTGCAAATAAACAAATATTGACCAAACAACAACTAGGAAGTTTGTTCAGCAATACTGAGATTAGTTGGTGTCCCCAAAAGAAAACAAAAATCACAGGCACAAAGCAGCAAAGAACTAATCATGGCAATTATGTTCCCCATTAGGCAAATATCACCAAGTTCTCTTTTGTTCTTATATCTGCCCTTTCTTTAAATCCACACTCAAGAAGAGTGACTACTGCTCACTGTTTCAGTGGGCCCCTGGAAATTTAAACACAGAGAAGCCAGTTTATCCATTTATAGTTTTGGTGAAAGTGTATTCTAAATTTTGGAAGTCCTAAAGATTGATAATTAAAGTTTGGTGATGAAAAAGTGTCACATTAGCAGAATCTTTAGCATACAATTTATTCAGTGCTGTATACATTCATGCTATTTTAAAATACCATTTATTAATCATTGCTAATATTCATGTAATACAAGGGTAATGTATTTACTTAGCTCAATATTCAAGTAGTTTTTTCCCAAACCTTCGATTTTTATTTTATTAAACTTTTGAATATAGTTGACAAAGGATGTTACATTACTTTCAGGTGTACAAGACAGTGATTCAATTTCTCTACAGGTTATCCTATGCTCACCACAAGTGTAGCTACTATCTATCACCATACAACCCTGTTACAATACCACTGACTCTATTCCCTGTGCTGGGCCTTTTATTACCATGACTTATTCATTCCATAACTGGAAGCCTGTCTCCCATTCCCCTTCACCCATTTTGCCCATGCCTCCCACCTCCCTTCCTTCTGTCAACCATCAGTTTGTTCTTTGTAAATATCTAAGCAGTTTTATTATATACAAAATACTTCACAGTTTCTCACAGAAAACTAATTTATTTATGGTTCTGCATAGGAAGCGTCCAAGTAATAGAGACGAGATCTTCAGTGAGGGTTGTACTCTCCCTTTCCTGCCCCCAAGTGATGGAGAACTCATTGCTCTCACAAGGTTGTCAGTCTCAATGGTGAACAATTCTGGGTATTGGAAAGCTTTCCTTTATTTACTGAATAAAACTGTTTTCCCTATAACATCCACCTATTGCCCTAACGTTACATTCACAATAAGGGAAAAATCAGTCTTCTCTTCCCCATGTGACAACTTTTAAATCAAGACAATTTTGTTAGACATTAAATGTTCTCCTTACCTAACCCCTAAAACTCCTTGGTATTTTAGTTTTTCTCAGGATATGTAAAAGAGATTGTTATAAGCTGAACTATGCCCCTACAAAAAAGACATGAAGTCCTAATCCCCACTCCCTCAGAATGTGACCTGATTTGGAGATAGGGTCCTTACAGAGGTAATCATGTTAAAATGAGGTAATTAGCGTGGGCCCTAACCCAATGAGACTTACATATCTAATACAAAGGGGAAATTTGGACACAGAGACCTTCACAAAAATGAAGGCAGAGATGGGGGTGATGTATCTATCAGCCGAGGAATGACAAAGACTGCCAGCAAAGCACCAGAAGCTGAGAGAGAGTCTTGGAACAGATTCTCCCTCAAAGCCCTCAGAAGGAACCAGGGAACCCATCGATACCCTCGCCTTGACTTTTACCTTCCAGAACTGTGAGACAGTAGATTTCTGTTGTTCAGGCCACCCGGTTTCTGGTATTACAGCAAACTAATACATTTCTCAGAAATGTGACATGATAAAAGGTTTAAGAAATTTTCCACAGCAGGATGCTTTGTTTATGGGTGAGAATAATTCTTTCCTAAAATAGACTTACCATTACTTGGAAACATAAATGCTCTCAGCAATAATACATTTGAATACTTCCTGAAATTATGTTTTGAACTACTGGTTAGGACAAACCTATTATGTTTAGTTTTTTCCTATGACTTTTGCTTTCACAATTTTCTCAGCAGCTCTGCCTTTGCAGAGCTGATGTAACTGTTAATAGTAAGAACAGTAAGAACCCTTGGCTCTGTACTCAAATCCTAATATCCAAACAACTCATAGGACCAAGAAAACTATAACCTGTAAATTACACTTTATTCACAAATTTAGAGAATAAGGAATATAAAAGTTGAGGGTAGAATGTATGATTACATAAATCATTTTCTAAGAATATTTATGTCAGTATACTATATCAGATTTTCATCAATTTTGGGAACTTCTCTGTAAATACTGAAATAGAAATTAATTTTGAAACAGTAAAAAAAATTAAGATCAGCAACATTATTTTATATAGAAGATTCTTAAGCAAAAGATATCCTGAGATGCTTAGGAATTCCTGAATATCATTATTTATAGCCTGTAATTTCTCCCACAAAGTACATAGGAGCAGCACACAAAGCCATTTTCAGATGGAAATGCTGAGCAGACTGTGCCTTGTAAGGAATCACTCCAGTTGACCTTGCTGTAATAATAGAAATGTTTTATTTCTGTGCTGTCCAATAGGTAGTTACTAAGCTTGAATGCCTATTGAGCACTCAAAATGTGGCTAGTGTGACTGAGGAACTTAATGTTTAACTACCTAAAAAGCCACGAGGGACTAGTGGCTACCATATATATTTTTTAGATTTTATTTTTTATTTTATTCATTTCAGAGAGAGAGAGAGAGAGAGAGAGAGAGAGAGAGAGACTGAGAGGATGAGCAGAGGAAAGGGTGGAGGGAGAGGGGAAGTCGACTCCCCGCTTACCAGGGAGCCCAACATAATGACATGACATGATGCAGGGCTGGATCTCAGGACCCTGAGACTATAACCTAAGCCAAAGTCAGATGCTTAGCCAACAGAGCCACCCAGGTACCCACTGCTACCACATTGAACAGCACAGCTTCTGGGTTCATTCCCTCCCATACATATTTTCCTTCTTTTTCCCTTTAATGCAGGAGTTCTCAGGGAGTGGCAATTCTGCCCACTAGGTGACGTGCGGCAAAAAGACATTTTTGGCTGCCATAACTGGGAGGTGCCAATGGTATCTAGTGGGGCGCGGCCAGGAATGCTGTTAAACATCCTACGGTGAACAAGACAGGCGTCCGGAGGAAAGGATTATTCAGTCCAAAATGTCAAAAGTTTTAGTTTCAGAAACCTAGACATATTCAAAAGCCATATAATATTCTAACATTAGCAAGTCTGCTCTTGAAATCTTTTGTCATTGTTCAATATTCCATCCCAACTGCTGTTTCCTCTGTCCATAGTCTCTTAGCAAGTACACCACCTCATCTGATTTTCAATCATAGTGACCTATGTCAGTTTGACATGACTGAAGCTGGTAACTGTACTTTTTTTTTTTTTTTTTTGGTAACTGTACTTTGTAATAGGGATAAATATACATAAACCCTAAACCGTTTTTCAAACATGAAGACATTTATAACAGAAAAACTTTTACTTCTAACTTTTCATTTAACTTCATTTAATTACATGAAAGGGCTAGTTTAGTGCCAATGCGTGATCAGTGACATCAAAAGCTCATGTTCTGCTAGCAGAGATTCAGCAGAAATCTTTTTCCACCTGACAAAACAGTAATATATTTAAGATCTTTAAATTACCCATTTATGCCATTATTATAAGACACTCTTTTATTTGAACATTATAATCTATACCAAAAGCAGAGAGTATTAAAAAAAAATCTCCGTCCTTAAACAGTTCAAAAATCCAGTGAAAGAATAAATGGTTAATATAGCTGCAGTCACAAAAAGTGAACAAAAGCAAATTGTTTCTAAAATGGAGGCTAATAAAGGAATCTTGTTGGAAGTCTGGCCTATGCAATGAAAACAAGACCCAACAGTTTAGGATGTGTTTTCTGTCCTAATGAAGGAAGACAGAAAAGATAACCTCTTATCACTGATGAAAAATTATATTTTTAAGATTTTAACTTTTTCAATTTCCTTGAAAATGTTGCTCCTATTTACCTTATTTCTCATTACCTCACAGCAATTTCTGTATCTTGTTCTTAGACACACTTCCTAAACATTTTAGTTATTCACGTGATAAATCTCATCCAAACTGGAAAATAAAATCTACCTTAACCTAATTGAAAGATGACAAACTTAGACATCTCTGAGATTTTACAACCATTTAAAAGTATGTAAAGCACATATCAAGGAAGAAATGTGTCACTTATAAATTGTGACTGCCTTCAAACTTCCACGAGGAGTTAAAAATTACTCAAGATGTTTTTCACTAATCCTATATGATCTTTGCATGCAAAGGGAAGAGGCAGGATGCTATCATAATAATGCATTTAAGAGTTGATGCTGGCTTGGACTAGAGTAACATACATAAAGCTGATGAAAACCAGGGGGATGCTGTGTCTATTTTGAAGGTAGAGCCAACAAGATTTGCTTTAGGATTCAATGCAGGCCATGAGAGAAAGACTGGAATCAAGGATGATCCCAAGGTTTTTGGCCCGACCTACTGGAAGTACCAAGTTGTCATTAATTGGGCTAGTGCAGACTGCCAAGGGAGCCAGACTAGGAAGGAAATCCAGAAGCTCAGTTTTGGGTATCTTAAGTTGAAGATGATTTTCAGATGTTTCCAAGTAAAGTAAGCACCTGAAAATATGTATGATCATGAGTTCAGCACTGAGGTCTGGGTCAGAGATGTGAATTATGAGAGTCCTCATAGAAAAAGAGAAAAAAAATCTAGGAACTGAGCTCCTGGACCTGCCAACTTGAAGAAGTCAGGGCATGTGGAGGAATGTGACAAGGGAGACAAAGAAGGGAGTGGCCACTGAGTTATGAAGAATACAAAAACAAGGTTTCTTGGAAACCACGTGAAGAAAGCACTTCAAGGACAGAGTGAGCAACTGTACCAAAAGCTCCCGATAAGTCAGATGAGGACCAAACAATTGGGTCACACGGGGTCACCTCTGACCTAGAGAAGGGCAATTTCAGTAGAGTGGTTGGTGGCAAAGCCTCCTATGGGTCTGAGAGTGACCTAAAGGAGAGGAAATGGGGAAAGTGAACATAGACGTTCTTTTGAGGAGTTTTTGCTTTAAAAGGGAGGGGGAAGGGGCTCCTCCCGCAGGAACCGGTGGCTCAGCAGTTAAGTGCCGCCTTGGGCCTGGGGCATGGTCCTGGAGACCCCGGATGGAGTCCCACATTGGGCTCCCTGCATGGAGCCTGCTTCTCCCTCTGCCTGTGTCTCTCATGAATAAATAAATAAATAAAAATTCTTAAAAAAAAAAAAAAAAAAAAAAAGGGAGGAGGGAGAGGGAGGAATGGGATAATAAGATGAAAAGTAGGCCAAAAGAGTTTTTTTGTTAAGTAGGAGAAATAATAGCATGTTTGTGGAGAAAGATCTAGGACAGAGGGAAAACATGCTGGAAAAAAGTGGGAAAATTGCTGGAGTATGGTTTTTAAGGTTTGTAATTTAGACTTTAACGATACCCATTAAATATAATCAAAGAGGATCAATTTACTTCTGCTATATAATAAAACTATGGTAAGACAAAAAGTGTTATTAATGTAAAAAGGGAAATACAGATGTATGGAATATAAAAGGTCTCCAAATTAATCCAATTCTATATGAGAAAGTAGTACTTATCAAATATCTAGAGTAATTAGTATTCTATATTTAGAAGTGAAAAATCACAGAGCAAAAAATGAACAAGTTGAACTGTATTAAAATTACAAATTCTCCTTACAACTAAAAATAAAATATCTAAAGAGAAGTATTATTAGATTGAGAAACAAATTTAAGTTGAATATGGCTTGAGGTTAATTAAGTAAGGAGCTCAAACAAGTAAATTATCAAGTAACCAAAAGATAAATGGGTCAAGTACATACAGACTACTTGTACAACAGGAGATACTATAAATATCAGGACAAGTATTAAATCTTGCTAACAGTAAAATGCAGAAAAAACCCCAATGCAATCTGTTATACATGTTAGGAAAATACGAAAAAGTTGAAACACCCAAGCCTGGCTAAACTGTGAGAAAGACAGTAATCATACACTGTTGGTGTCAATGTAAAATATTAACATCCTTTTGGACAGCAATTTGGCAATTCATATCACCAGTCCTAAAAATACTCATAGCCTTTCACCCAAATACTCCTCCTGGATATTCTGCCTAAGAAAATACTTAAAAAGAAAAAAAGTATACATAAATGATGTTTACTGTGACATTATAATTATGTTGACATTAGTTATGATAATATTAAAAATGAACTAAAAGCAAAATTAAAGAAATGAATGGCTATGAAAATTATGAATACTGGCCTGATTACAGAAGAGATAAAATATGATTTCAGAGAACACAGAAGATGCTTACA
Source organism: Vulpes vulpes (assembly GCF_048418805.1). Lineage (NCBI taxonomy): Eukaryota > Metazoa > Chordata > Mammalia > Carnivora > Canidae > Vulpes > Vulpes vulpes. The sequence continues at coordinate 74,936,892 of NC_132783.1, read as the reverse complement.
ATATACTAAGAATAATATAAAACTTTATTTTTATTTATTTATTTTTTTACTATACTCTAAATATAACTATGTCACCTACAACAAGACAAAGAAAAATGTAAACTGAAAACAGTTTCAACATCCAGTCTGTTGGGACTGTAGGGGAATACGTTCTTCCTTGTTCTGATAACAACTAATACTTACTGAATACTTATCACGTGTCCAATGCTGGACTATACACGTTATGTATATGGACACATATAATCCTATGGGGGTAGGCTGCAGTCAATAAATGGCAGAGCTGATATTGATCTTAACCACAATGATATATACCTAAATTAAGAAAAGTTAGAAAAGTAGGATTTCTCTCAACCTGTAAGAGTCATGTTTCAAAAGGTAAGGTAGAGGTAATCACAAATGAATGAAATATCATTTGGTAATCTCAGACTACTATACCTTAATAATTGCTAACTTTTCAATCTTGCCTGCAAAGTTAAAACTGATTTTAAACAGAATGGAAAAACCCAACAAAATAAAAACCATTTCATACCACTACAGAATGCTAGAGCTGTATAAGAGAGTAGATTACCAAATCCCTTTATCTCTATAGAGAAACGGAGGTCTCTAATCAGTAAGAGGCTGACTCAAGGTCATTTGGGTGGTTAATATAACGAAAGCTAGTTCTGTATTCCAGGTTCCCAGAGGAGTCCAACAATATTTCTTTCTATACTGCCTTATTCCCCTCCCCCACAAAAAACCATACCTATTATGTTTTAAGTGCAGAATAAATGCCAAGCTGCACATCTGGTGTGTTTTAGTTAAACTAATATTTACAATAGTTTTAGTAGTGGTTTAATATTATAACCACTTTAAGAAGATGGCAGTGAAGCTCAGATGAGTTTAGTACATCACCCAGCATCATGCAGCTATTAACTGGCATCAGGATCTGATCCCAAAGCCAGGGCTCTTCCTCCAGTATCTACCACAAGGTCTGGAGAGAGAGTGCTCATGCACAGGAAGCTCTGGTTCTGGAAGTTCCTTGTGTTCCCTGCGCATGCCACCAAAGGTTCACAGTAAGAAAACTATCTGATTTTTCTTCAGGCTCAGGACTATCAGGCTGTACCAGCAGGTTAAAAAGAACGTAAATAAATTCTATCTCCTGGCATGAAAAAAAGTCTCCAAGTTTGTGTAGGTCCTGGAATGGGCTTTTGTGTCCTATAGTACAACAAGGGAGAATACATTCTACTGAGAAATTGAGGAGCGCAGGGGTAAAATATAACGATGCTTGTATTCCTTGACAATCGTGCTTTCTAGTATGCTAATGGTTCAATGGCTCATGACATATAATTCCATGACCTTTCCTCCCTCCCATTTTTTTCTTTTCTTTTGCTTCACACTTCAAATTCCATAGATTCTAGTACTGCAGGCTTTAGTCTTTTCTCTCCAGTTAGGGAGCCCCCTAAGTGAGCTCCTTGTCTTCAGAGTTTCTTCATTTACAACTATCTCACTCAGCAAGGGAGAGAATCTTCCAAAGTGAAGCCACTACTGCCTAACAAAATTTATCACTTTTTCCTTAAATTCTTTGAAAACAGGCCCTAGTCTACCTTTCCAGCTATCTCTCCTGTCCCTCAAGTTCCCTGTAACTAATCTGGGCTTTCCCTGCTTTGTGCTTTTGGCTCACAAAGATCCCTTATCTAGAATCCTCTACTCTTTCATCTTTGGCTGTCTAAATTCAGAAGGTCCTTTAAGGTCCATCTCAAATGTAATCTCCCTTGTTTTTTCTGGTTCTCCAACCAGATATAATTCCCTCCTTTTCTAACCCTTATAAGCACTGGGTTGTAACTCTTACAAGACTCCACATTGTCACCTGTATTGCGGCAGGTATCAGTGTTTGAACTGTCAGTTCCAGTAACATCAACACTGTGTTTACTAACTTTTGCGTTATAGGTAGCACCTAGAGAAGACTTTCATATTCACAGTCAATGATCAAAACCAAAAATTTGATTCGAGTAATGCAAACTACATCAAAGTGCTTCACAATTTTCTGTTAAAAAAAAAAAAAACTGGTCAAAGGAAACCAGTTTAAAAAAAAAAAAGTTACAGCTTCTTAAATGGGACACTTCATTTTCTAGGTGCAAACACAACAGTTGATATACATCTACGAGGTCAAGAAAGGTGTGCTTGGATTATGTAAATGACACTTAAAAGGCTTAAAAAGGCTGAAAAAAACAAGCCTCAAAAACCCCAATCTGAAGACATCTGTAGTGTGCTTTTATTTCCTGATTTTTAGTTCTCTTCAGAGGAATGCAGGAAGCTCTGAAGCTTTAAACCTAGAATCTGTAGGGAGGTAGGGCAAACTTCATTAAGGCAATCAAATGATAAAGTCAGAAGGCTACTGCAAATCAGGCTGAATAGAGCTACTGAGTGATCCACTCTCGAACAAAAAACCAAAACTCAGAAAATTTAGCTTCTTCTCAGTGAAAAACTAAATTTGAAAATCTGGTAAATGTTCTATTTTCCACACTCTGCAGCTAATCGGAGAAGCCTGCTGCTCAACAAAAACATTCCATACAGGTACTGAGGTAAGAGTACTCCTACAGGGATCATGAATAATGAATCGGGGGGGGGGGGGGCCCTGGCTGTACCTACGTCATTGCTTACTTTGTGACCAATTTTTTTTTGTTTTTGTTTTTTTTTTTTGAAGACCGGGGGTAAGGTGGGGAGGATGAGAAAAAACCGGTTTAAACTAGTCAGACAAAATAGCCTTCGTGGAGTTGCGGTGTTTAGTTTTTGTCTCACGGGCCTGTAGCACTTGGTAAGGGCACAATGAAATTAACCGATAATCTGATAAAAGCAAGAGGCACCTGCGGCCTCTCAGTCTCCGACCAGACCGGGCCCCACTCCGCGAGCGGGTGGTCGCCATTCCACGGGAGACGCTAGGTGAGCGCCAAGCTTGGGGCAAGGGGGACCTCTCCCAGGGATGTGAGCTAGGAGCGCTCTCAGGTTTTTAGACTAATCTCTCCTCCTACCACACGTGACCGAATGGCATTCGGCCGCCCAGACAGACACCGCACCGCACCAGCCGCGGGATACAAAGGCTCGCCGCCGCCGCCGCATCCTCGGGAGGGTCGCCGGGCCTCCCGCGCGCGCGTCAGCGGAGACTGCGCAGGGCGCCGCCGCGAGGCGCGCCGCTCCCGGGCCCACAGGGCGGTGCCGCGCAGCGCGGGGAGCGGGAGCGGGAGCGGGGAGCGCGCGCCGCCGGCCTCGCGCGCCCGCCCGCCCAGCGCCTCGGGAGCAGGGCCGCCGCGCCGCACGCAGCCCGGCCGCGCCGCAGCCGCAGCCGCCGCCGCCGCCGGACCTTCGCCCGCCACAGGGAGCCCCGCAGCGCCGTGGACCCGGGTGAGGAGGCCGAGGCCCCCCCCCCCGCCCCCGGGCAGGCCCAGGGCCCGGCCAGCCCGCCCCGGCCCAGGCCCGGGCCTTCCCCTCTCCCAGCCCCTGCCCCTCCCTGCGCCTCCCCGGGGCTGGCGCGGGCGGCGGGGCTTCGGGAGCGGCACTTACACCACGGCTCTGGAGATCATCCAGGACACCATCTTCCCGGGGGCTTGGCCCCCACTTCGGGGGAGGGTGGGCGCCGAGCGTGGCGGACCAGGCCGCCAACGGCAGGCCGCGCGCTCGCCGGCTCCTCGCGCTCCCCGGGGCCGCGCCGGCGCCCTCGGGAGCCGGGCCGGGTGTGTGCGCGCCGCGGCCCGAGCTGCGCGGCGGTCGGCCCCCCGCCCGTCCCCGCCCGTCCCCGCCCGCGGCCGAGCCGCCGCCGAGCCAGCCGGCCCCGCCCCTGCGCTCCGCTGATAGGCGGCGGCGGCGGCGGCGGCGCGGCGGCCGAGGCCGGGTCTGGGCGGCGGGGACCCCGGCGGGCGCCTGCGAGCCTCGGGGCGCGGCCTGCGGCGCCCGGGCCCCCGCCCGCCTTCTCTTTGCATCTCTGGGACGCCCACCCGGCGTGGAGGGGACGAGGGGGTGGCGGGAGGCCGAGGCCGGGGCCGGGGCCTTGCGGGCGGGGGCTGTGATTTATGTGTGGAAAAAATAGCAGGAACTGTCCGGCGGAATCCTCCGGATCAGGCCCTGGCAGCCGGGCCTCCCCGGCAGGACTTTGAGCTGTGTGTAGCGCACCCGCTGTCTCGGGCGTCTGCAGAGCACGGCGTCTTGAGGGAGACGTCGGCAGGATCCTGGTGCAAGCCTGGGGTAGACCAGCAGCCTGGTGCTGCGCGCTGCAGAGCTGGGAGGGGCGGACGACCGTGGCGTTGGATTTCGTGTTTGCAGCAGTGGGTGTATGGATATCGCCGTCCTGGGCCTCTCAAACCACCTTCCCAATCACAACGTCTGCAGAGCCTGTTTTACAAACACATCTGAACCTGCCAGATGTTCAAAGTAAAAAAGGGCCTAGGGCTCCTGACCTGCTCTGCTGTTTACAGTTGTCTTTTTTTTTTTGGTGGTGGTGGTGGGGTGGGTTACTGCTTACTCCTTGCATTTCTTGCAGATAGCGTTGATTTCTAGAGAGAGGATTTAAAAACTGTTTCTGGTAGTAGTGCCCAATTGAGAAAATGATCTTCAAGTGTAGTCTTGTTTTCTCCCCCGGCCCTCCCCCCCCCCCCCCCAAGTTCAGAGGACAGTAAAAGTTAATTCTAATATTCAGATGGTACGAAGAATAAAGGATGAAATGTGAGCTTCAAGCCTTTAATTAAAGTCCTAAAAAACAGCTTATTTTGTGACCATGTAATTTATTCTTTTTGTTCCTCAGTTTCCCCACAGTAAAAAGAGACTAATAATACTGCAGCTTACCTTGTCGGAGTGACATGAGGCAGTGCTAAATATCATGTTTAGGCAGTTCTCCAACTTGCTTGGAAGAAAATCGAGGGCATATATAAGATTGTCCAGAGTTCTTTTAAGTTCCCAGGTTCAATAAATTTAGTACTATTTTTATTATTTAAGAATTGAGCTCAAAAGTTGCTTTCAACTTCAGGGTTAGGTTCTTTTTCTTATTCACTCATATTAAGAATATATAAAAAAAGAATATATATTTTAGTTTCAGGGATCACTTAAAATTTGTATGTGCTTGGAATCTTATTTTTGGCTATTTTTAGCATTCTTTGGGGGTCACGTGTGTCACATAAGCACTAGTTTTCTGGAAAACTGTTGCCCAATAAAATCCAAACTCCTGGAACGCCAGGCTCAGCCATGCTCAGTGGTTGAGCGTCTGCCTTTGGCTCTGGTTGTGATCCCAGGGTCCTAGGATGAGTACTGCATGAGGCTCCCCACAGGGAGCCTGCTTCTCCTCCTGCCTTGTGTCTTTGCCTCTCTGTGTCTCATGAATAAATACAGTCTTCAAAAAAAAAAAAAAAAAAAAGTCCAAACTCATTTGAATGGCACTTAAATCTCTCCATGAACAGGTCCTGAAATGTTTTTAACAGCCTGAGTTTTTACTGCTTTCCCAACCCCTTTGGATCCCTGCCCTTTCCCCTCATTCTTTTCTCTGAACCAGCTGTATTTACATGCCCGGCACCTTGACCAGACTTCATTTTTTCTTTAACGATGTACTCTCTACTCTCTACCTATCAGGATCCTTGTTTTTCAGTGTCCTATGCTATGAGGATGTCCTTGATTTTTCCCCCGTGAAAATTATCCATAATTTTTCCTCGGCCCTCACAATTTTTTAGTTGAATTTCTACATAATACCTGTTTCATTCTGCTTTATATTATGACTGTGTTTTACTGATGTCTAATCTGCTGGGTAGTAAAATGTTTGAGGACAGATACAGTATACTAGATATCTTTTGTGGTCCAAGTCTCTAGAATAGGATAATTGCTCAATGAAAGTTTGAATAAGTTTGAGAAGTTCGTTAATACACTCTCTTTTAAGTGTTGAAGCTTTATGAAAATTCAGCCATGTACTGTAGAAGTCTCTTAAAGATGTCTTGTGTTCTTCATTTGGGGGGTCATCATTCTGAATATTATCTCACAACTTTCACCGTAATGTATGCCTTCAGCGGTTGCTGAGACATGTAGGACTGTTGGTTGCTCTCTGAAATGTCCCTAAGCTGCTGTGTCTTAAATTTCATTTCGTATGCTTATTTTATCTTCAGTCTCTTCCATATTCATAGCACGTTTTGCTGCTCTCAATCTGGAACAGCCCCCTTCTTTATACATCTCAATATGCCATGTGCTGGAAACCACCTGCCCTCTGCTAAGCACATGTTGTTGAATCAACCTTTACAACCCAAAATGTGTAGGTAGTGTTATCCCCATTTGATATACTGGAAACTGAGGTTTAGAGAGTTCACTGTCAATGACCACATAACTCATAGGTGACAGAATTGGAACTAGTCCATGTTTCCTGGGTGTTCTTGACATTATACTGTGATAATCAAATTGTGTCTAAGGAAGTGGGTCCAGATGGGGAATACCCTCTTGGAGGAAGTTGGGAGACAAATTTTTTGTTGGTGGTGGTGGCTGGGGCTAACCACTAACATTTAATGGGTGGAGATTAGGGATGTTACACTTGACGCAGTGTGTGGGCAATACTGAACAAAGAATGTTCCCATCTCCTGTGTGGTTAGAAATATCCTGCTTGACATTTGTGTAACATTTGTAATTATCAGAATCTAGAAACCATTTTACATATAAACTAATGGTTTTAATGGAGACTGAACTTTCATTTGTTTATTTCCACATGCAAATGTTGTGTGAAAGGAAGATATTTTTCACAACTTGATGACGAGTTGTTTAGTTTTGGAAAACTATCACAGACCACTTTGCTATCATGTTCATGATTACTTTTATGTGTATTCTAGTTCAGTTTTGTTTCAAGATTAATATTGAAATGCTCATTATCTTATAAATTATTTTCATTTCCCTTTTACATTTATATTTTGTTTAGGGTACATGGTTTTCTTAGAAGTTGTTTGTAGGAAGAGTGTTATAATTTCATTTCAGGGTGATGATGCAGAAGTCGGAAAATATTTTATGGAGGGGAAACACTGAGTCTGATAAGGTTGAGAATTCTTGGGCTAAACTAAGAGTAAATTTATCTGATGAGGAGTCTCTTATGGAAAGTGCCCAAGTTTCAGTAGGAGTTGTTTCTAATCTCTGTGTCCTGGGCCAAATCTTGGATGGTAGAGATCTTCTAGTAGGTGGCCATTAAATAAGTGCTTCGTGGTGTGAGGCAAGGCTCTAGAGACTTGGGAGAAGCTGAAATACATTACCTGCGGCCTAGAAGCTTATTTAAAGTGTTGTTTCATTTGGTATACTTGAGATCGTTTCTGGTATAGAAAGTAGAAAGTTATTTCTTTAAATATTAAATGGTTTATTTTAACATATATCACTGGTATTCATTTATTGTGCTATGGAGTGCTTCCTTTATTATATTATGCAAAGACACTTTTCTTTAGGTATTGAATGTAACATGGTGGCATGGTGGGAGGCAGCATATTTAAAGATTGTTCTATCAGGAGATCTATTTCTGCTATTGATAATGTGATGTTTGGCAAGTCAGTTTGCTTTTAAATGGGGTTGATAATGTTTTCAAATGCAAGGGGTTTTAAAACTTAAGGCTAATTAGACTCTATTAAAAGAGTTGCTTTCTCTTCTATATCTTCCCTTAGTGTTCCTAGGAGATATGTAGAATGTGCATCTTTTACATGTTAAAAGAGTTCATTTATTAAGAAAAAAAGAGTAGTAAAGTACCTAGGAGAACAGGTAGTGAGAGCAGAATTACATGGTACAGAGATAGTATCTAATTTGTGTAATTATTAATGAGTATGCCAGGGGTACTAAATAATAGGTCACCTTCCTCTTCCTACTGGAGGAGTATTTTCAAGTGCTTGAAAATATTTTTATTTGGAGGAAGACTAAAATTACTAAACGCATCTGCCTTAATAGTTGTTTAGAAAATAGTGTCAGGGAGAGGATCTGAGGACAATGACTTAAAAGGTAAACCTGTTCTTTTTCTATCTCCTGCTGGATGAATATTTCTTTTATCTTAGCCAATCTGTTTTAGTATTATGGTGACAATAGAGGTGAAATTTGCATCTAACATTGAAATAAAATTATAAAGAAAAGTAATATTCAGAACGCAATAATCAGATTGCAGGAGAATGGAAAGATTAGATTCTGAAGAAGATGAAAGCAAAATATGTCTGTGATGGCCGGATCTAGGGAACACATATAGTAAGGAATCGACCATATCTGAAGTTCTTCTACATTGGAAATAGTAGTTTTACTTATGACAATTAAGGACTTATACAGAACTTTTTCCCCCTTCTGGTCATTCTTGTTAAATGGCAGAGAAACACATAGCTCAAGACATATTTGGGGCACTTTCGCTATTCATTTAAAAAAGAATAGATTGAATCATAGTTTCCGGTTTTAAAATCAAGGTAGGGGACACCTGGGTGGCTCAGCGGTTGAGCGTCGGCCTTTGGCTCTGGGCGTGATCCCAGAGTGCCGGGATCGAGTCCCATGTCGGGCTCCCTACATGGAGCCTGCTTCTCCCTCTGCCTGTGTCTCTGCCTCTCTGTGTGTCTCTCATGAATAAATAAATAAAATCTTTAAAAAAAATAAAAATTAAATCAAAGTAGGTCTATGATTTCAGGTATTGTTCAGGTGCATACAGAGGTTGTGGTGTAATTTCCAAAAAGTTGAAATATTTGATAATTCTACCATGTGTATTAAGCAGACCTTAAAATTTTTTTTTTTATTGGTGTTTTTGAGTGGTAATTCAAAGCACATGGAATATAATTCACAAGGGTAAACAATGAAGTTAGTCTTTTACTGCCTGTCTCCAGCTCTCCAGTTCCCTTCACAGGCTATCTCTGTTGTCAGTGTTTTGTTTTCTTTTGTTTTTGTTTTCGTTTTTTGCCAGAGCAAAGTCTAGCAACAGACTCAGTTATATGTAGGTATTTAATCTAAGGTAAAGGTGGAATTTTAAATCTGTTGGAACATGATGGGTTTATTTAGTAAATGATTTTGTGACAGCCAGCTGTTTAGTAAAACCTGAAGAAAAAGTAATTCCTGATGGATAAGAAATGTAAATGTGAAAACTAAAAGTACCATAAAAGTGCAAAAATAATATATACATAAAGGTAATATGATATATACATAAAGGTAATATGATCTTGATGTTGGAAAGTCCTCTCAAAGCATGTGATAAAATCAGAACCAAAGTCAAATTTCACAGACCGGGATACCTGGGTGGCGCAGTGGTTTGGCGCCTGCCTTTGGCCTGGGGTGCGATCCTGGAGACCCGGGATCGAATCCCACGTTGGGCTCCCGGGGCATGGAGCCTGCTTCTCCCTCTGCCTGTGTCTCTGCCTCTCTCTCTCTTTCTGTGTGACTATCATAAATAATTAAAAATTAAAAAATATTTTTTTCACAGACCTAGTAACAAAAATTTAGAAGTTTTCTGCCCTGAAAAATCACATAAATGGGATTTCAAGACAAATGATAAACTAGGGAAAAAAATTTGTAAAACCAAAGGGTTGATAGTCTTGCTATACAAAGCGCAACACACACACACACAAAAAAACAAATAAAAAACATTAACTGAAAATATAATCTCAAAATTTGGAATCTCTGGTTTCCAGCCCAGTATGTAGGGAGTTTAGGAATTGCTATTCTATCCTAACAATTAAAAAGCTGAACTAAAGAGATAACACTCTGCTTAGATTCTTCAGGGTAATGAAGTCACAGGGTAAACTGTTGCCCCCAGAATTGGAATTACAGGAAGATACAGGGAATCACACCCTACTGGAGTAGAAACCTCTGCAGCAACCAGTGCCAGGGTAGGAAAACCTAAACTATAATTGATGAATTTGGAAGCTCAGGGTGGACAACTCTGAGAGTTAAAAACTGTGAGAGAATCTAGTCATGAGGGACCCCCACACTTGTGAGTATTACCTCCACAAGCTCTGTCCGGTCCTCACAGTAAATATTGGAGAAAAAAACACTCTGTGTTTCCAAAAGGAGGAGGGGAAAAGGAACCATTTCAAAATAAACCAGAGCATTCTGCTTTTCTTAACAAGAAAGGCCCTCAGGAGAAAGTACTTTACCAGAGCCTAACCTAAATGGGGGAAGGCAAATACGCAGCATCAACCAGCCCTAGTCTTACACTTGGGGGTAAGGAAAGAACCCAGTTTGAGCTCATCTAGCCATATGTGAAGGGAAAGGGAAATACATAACTTTAGCTATCCTGTCCCATCTTTGGGGAGTGGAAAGGTAGGGACTGAGAAGCATTGATGAAATTCATAGTCCAGAGGTGCCAGCTCACTGAAAAACTGAGACCAATCATAGGACTGGAGAATGCCTCCCCCTAACCACCACCATACCACTACATTTCTAAAGACCTATTTACCACAGCTCTTTAACCTAGTGCATCATGTCTGCCTTTCAACAAAAAATTACAAGGCATACTAAAAGACAAAAAAAATGACAGAGACTGAGCAGTTATCAGAACTAGCTAGAGTCAGGGAAGGAATGTTGGAATTACCAGACCAGGAATTTTTTTTTTTTTTTAAAGATGACTAATGTGGTAAGAATTTTAATGGAAAAAGTAGACATGGATAAATGGATAATGTAAGCAGAAAGGTAGAAATTCTAAGAAAGAATGAAAGAAATATTAGATCAAAAATATGGTAACAAAGAATGTCCTTGATGGGCTCATTACTAAACTGGACCTGGCTGAGGAAAGAATCTCTCTGAATTTAAGGATATGCCAATAGAAAATTTCAAAATTAAAAGTAAAGAGGAAAAAAATGGAAAAAAAAGTGGACTAGAACATCTCAAAACTGTGGGACAACTACAAAAGGTATGGCATATGTGTAATGTGAATAGCAGGCAGAGAAAAAAAGGAAGAGAAGCAATATCTGAGGCAGTTATGACTTGACGATTTCCTCAGATTAATGCCAGGCACTAAATCATAGAACTGGGAAGCTTAGAGAATACCAAGTAGGATAAAGGTAAAAACAAAACAAAACAAAACAAAAACACAAAACAACAACAAAAAAATCAACCCACAAAACCCTACACCTAGGCATAATATATTCAAACTTCAGAAAATCAGCAGTAAAGAGAATAATCTTGAAAGAAGCCAGAGGAAAAAAATGCACCCTATCTATAGAAGAGCAGGGGTGAGGATCACGTTCATTCAACTTTTTCAGCTTTGCAGAAAGCAAGAAGAGTTGAGTAAAACTATTTGAAGTATCGAGGAAGAACTCCCACCAACCTAGGCTCTGTATCTTGTAAGGTTGTCTTCAAAAGTGAAGGAGAAATACTTTCTCAAACAAATCGAGGGAACCTGTTACTATTATACCTGCATTGCATGAAATGTTAGAAGTAGTACTTCAGACAGAAGAAAAATGGTACACATCAGAAACTGATCTACATAAAGAAAGGAAGAACTTTGGAGGGCAAAAACTTTTTTAATACTTTTGATCTAATAGTTTTCAGTTTGTTCAAAATGATAGCAGCAATATATTCAGTTTGTTTGTGTGTATGCTTAATTGTATACTTATGTATAAGTGAAATGAAATGAAAGCAATTGTATAAGAGATTGGAGGAAGAATTGGATTTGGATTACTTGTAAATATATTCAGGCCTACCTCAGAGATATTTTGGGTTTGGTTTGAGACTGCTGCAACAAAGCAAATATCAAAATAAAGTGAGTCAAAGAAATTTTTTAATTTCCTGGTGCATATAATAGTTGTGTTTACACCATACTGTAGTCTATTGAGTGTAATAGCATTATGCCTAAAAAAGTACATATCTTAATTAAAAAATACTTTACTGCTAAAAAATATTACTCTCTGAGCTTTCAGAGAGTTGAAATCACTGATTTCCATAACAGATATTACAACAATGAAAATGTTTGAAATGTTGGGAGAATTAGCAAAATGTGACAGAGACATGAAGTGAGCAAATACTGTTGAAAAAATGGTACCCATCGACTTGCTCAACATAGGGTTGCTATGAAACCTTAATTTGAAGAAGACATAGTATCTGTGAAGTACAGTAGAGCAAAGCATATAACCAAGTTTACCTGTATTGCAAACTCTAGAGCAACCACTAATGTTAAAAAAAAAAAAAAAGATTAAAATTGATACGAGAGAAAATGGAATCCTATAAAATACTCAAAATCACAAAAGGCACAAAAAGTGTGGAAGTACAAAAGGGAACAAAGAACAAGGACAAGGAGTAGAAAACAGTAACAAATATGGTAGAAGTTAACCCACCTGAAACAATTTCCTCTAAATATATCACTTAAAAGACAAATTATCAGGGTGGATCAAAAACAAGACTCCAGTCTGTTGTCTATAAGAAACTCACTTTAAAAACATGTAGATTAAAAGTAAAGGGTTAGAGGAACATACACTGTGCTAACACTAATCAAAAGAAAGTGGAAATAGGTATATTAATTTCAGACAGAGCAGGCTTGAGAGCAGAGATAGTTATTAGGAATAAAAAGGGGCATTACATGGAATAAAGTGGTCAGTACTCAAAGAAGTCATAACAATCCTTAATGTTTATAAACCCAACAGTGTCAAAATATGTGAGGCGAAAACTGATAGAACAGCAAGTATAAATAGATGAATCCACTACTGTTGGAGGCTTTAACACCCCTTTGTCAGAATTGGACAGATCCAGCAGGCAGAAAATCTGTAAAGACATGGTTGAACCCAACAAAACTATTAATCAACTGGATATAACTGACATCTATGACCTGTATTGCAGCAGATTACACATTCTTCACAAGCTCACATGAACATTCATCAAAATAGACATCATTCTGGGTCATAAAACACACTTTAACTACAATTTAAAGGAACAGATATCATATAATATCTGTTTTCAGATCACAATGAAATTAGTCTAGAAATTAATAAGAGAGTTCTAAAGTTTCCATATATTCCATATATTTGGAGATTAAAGGGGCATAATCCAAAAAAACACATGGATCAAGGAAGAAATCTCAGGAGACATTGAAAAATGTTTTGAGTTAAATGAGAATGAAAATATAATTTATCAACAAAAGGAGTTTTATTTTTTTTTTTTTAATTTTTTTAAATTTATTTATGATAGTTACAGAGAGAGAGAGAGGGGCACAGACACAGGCAGAGGGAGAAACAGGCTCCATGCACCGGGAGCACGACGTGGGATTCGATCCCGGGTCTCCAGGATCGCGCCCTGGGCCAAAGGCAGGCGCTAAACCGCTGTGCCACCCAGGGATCCCCAAAAGGAGTTTTAGAAGGAAATTTATAGTATTGGATATGTATACTAGAATGGAAGAATGTTCTAAAATCATCCATTTAAGCTTTCATCTTGGGAACTAGAAAAGGACAAATCAAATCTGAAGTAAGCAGAAGAGAAGAAACGGTAAGAATGACAACAGTTAAATTGAAAGTAGGAAATCCGAGAAAATCAACCCAAAAGCTGGTTCTTTGGAAAGATCAATAAAATCAATAAGTCTCTAGCCAAGCTAACTTAATGAAAAAGAAGGACACAAATTACTGATCAGGTATGAAAGAGAGGACATAACTACAGATCCCACGAACATTAAAAGGGTAATCAAGAAATTCTGTGAAAAGCTCCATGCTCACAAATTTGATAACCTAGATGAAGTGGATCCATTCCTTGAAAGTCACAATCTGTCAGAAATCATACAAGAAGAAAAAGAAAATCTGAATAGCCCTGTATCTATTTTAAAAATTGAATCCGTTAATAACCTTTCAAAGTAAAGCACCAGGCCCACATGGGTTCATTGGTGAATTGTACCAAGAAGGAGGAGAATAGAAAGAGAGATTATACTGCATCTCTACAGTCTCTCCCAAAAAATAGGAGAGAGAATAATTTCTATTCTGTGAAGTCAGCATTTGTCCTAACACCAAATCCAAAGACATTATGAGGAAACTGCCTACCAATTCTCTCATTAACTTAGATGAAAAAAAAGACTCAAAATATTAGCCATTTGAATCCAACAATGTGTGAAAAGATTTATACATTACAGGTAGGTGGAATTTATGCCAGGTATGCAAGGCTGGTTCAGTAATTGAAAATTAAGTAATATAATACATTATATCAACTGGATAAAGAAAAAAAATCACATGATTATAAATCTGACATCCACCTGTTATTTAAAAAAAACTTCTTAAAGTACTTCTGGAGGAGAACTTCCTCAACTTGATAAAGGACATTTACAAAAAACCTACAACTAATATTATACTTAATGGTAAGAAACTAGAGACTCTTTACTAAGGTCAGGAATAGGGCAAGCATGTCCCTTCCCACCATTACTTCTAGCCTCGTATTGGAAGTCAAAGCTAATGCAGTAAGGCAAGAAAAGGGAAAAGAAATTATCCTGATTTGGAGGAAAGGGGGAAGGAATAAAACTATCTTTGTTAGTGGTTTTATCTATGTAGAATATCTGAAATAACTGACAAAATTCATATATATATATATACAATTTGAAATAGAAAGCTCAATACCATTTAGTTTAATGCCCCCACAAAATGAAATGAAATAGGTATAAACCTGACAAATTATGTATGAGATCTATAAGAGGAAAACTGACTTCTGAATGAAGTCAAGGAACTAAATGAGAGATATTTCATGCCTATGGTTAGGAAGACTCAATATTGTCAAGATGTCAATCAGTTCTTCTCAACTTGATCTATAGATTCAGTACAATCTCAAAATCCTGGCAGGTAATTTTGTGGGTATTGACAAACTGATTCTAAAGTTCATATGCCAAGTGAAAAGAGTTTTGAAGGAGAAGGACCGTCAGAGAACTGACACTGACTGACTTCTAGATTTACTGTAAAGCTACATTAAATCAGCACATTGTGGTCTTGGCAGAAGCATACACAAGTAGATCAATGGAATAGAACAGAAAGCCCAGAAACAGATCCATATAATTATAGTCAATGACCTTTGACACAAAGGAGCAAAGACAGTGCATTCGAGTAGATAGCCTTTTCAACAAATAGTGCTGGCACAACCTGACATCCACATCCAAAGGAATGAATTTACACATAGACCTTATGCCCTTTACAAAAATTAAATAAAAATGCATTATGTGCCTAAATGTAAATTGCAAACCTCAAATACTACCAGAAGAAACATAGGACGTAATCTAGGTGACCTTGGTTATGGTGATGATTTTCTTTTTTTAGATTCAAAACCAAAGGCATTATCCGTGAAAGAAATAAGTGGAAATTCATTAAAATAAAAAACTTCTGCTCTGTGAAACACACTGTCAAGGGAATAAGAAGTTATGTCACAGACTGGGAGAAAATATTTGCAGAAGACACATCTGATAAAGTACTGTTGTTCAATATATACAAAGAACTCATAAAACTCAAAAATAAGAAAACAAAACCTGATTGAAAAATGGGCAAAATTAGTGCACAAATATATTTCCAAATGAGATATACATATGGCAAGTAAGCATATGAAAAGATGTTCAGCATCACATGTCAAGTCATTAGGGAATTGTAAATTAAAACAGGATGTTAGTACATACTTACTAGAATGGCCAAAATCCAAAACATTACCACCACCAAATGCTGGCAAGAATGTGGAACAACAGGAGCTTTCATTCATGCTGTGGGAATGTGGAATGGTACAGCCACTTTGGAAGAAAGTTGGGAAGTTTCTTAGAAAAACTAAACGTATTCTTACCATACGATCCAGCAGATCCAGCAATTGCACTCCTTAGTATTACCCAAAGGAGTTGAAAACTTATGTCCACACAAAACCCTGTACATAGATGTTTAGATCAGCTTTATTGATAGTTGCATAAACTTGGAAACAACCAGCATGTTCTTTCGTAGGTGAATGGGTATGGGTATATAAACTTTGGTACACCCAGACAGGGGAATATTATTCAGAGTCAAAAAGAAATGAGCTATCAGGCCATGGAAAGACATGGAGGAAACTTGAATGCATATTACTAAGAGGAAAAAAAAAGCAAAAGGCTATATACTGTATGAGCCCAACTACATGACATCCTGGAAAAAGCAAGACCATGGAGATAGTAGAAAGACTGGTGGTTGCCAGGGGTTAGGGGCAAAGCAGGAGATGGATTGGTAGGGCACAGAGGAATTTTAGGGCAGTGAAACTATTCTGTAAATTACTACACTGGTATAAATATATCATTATACATTTGTCCAAAGCTTTAGATCATCTCTGGATTTGGGGTGATACTGATGTGTCAATGTAGGTTTCATCAATTGTAATAAATATACCACTCTGGTGGGGGATGTTAATAGTAGGGAAGGTTGTACATTTAAGGGGTTAGAAGGCATACAGAAATTTCCCTGTCCTTTCCTCTCAGTTTATGTGAACCTAAAAGTGCTCTAAAGAGTGAAGTTTATTAATGAAAAAATAAATCTTGGTAGAAAAAATGTACAAAGACCATCAAGAGGCAATTTACAAAAGCAGTACAAATGGCCAGGACATATTCTAATCCTAACTAATCTAGAGATCCATGTGATCCAAGTTCAGGACTTGTTCTTGTTCAAGAAACATAGTTCAACACCAAACGTTATTAAAAAGGAATTCCATTTGTCCTCAAAGAGGACATTGAGAATTTAATCCATAACCAGATTAATAATTCTTTTTTACTGCCCTGGAGCTTCTTTTCACAGGTCAGGCTCTAAAGCATTTTGTCTCAAATCCCAGGTAATAAGGTCACTTACCCCTAGCATTTCTTGTTTCCTTTATTATGTTGATGAAGTTAGTATCAGCAAGTCATTCCACTATAGAAAGGGAAAAATAAATGGGGGAGAGGAGGGCTGTGGACATTCACGTGTTAATAAATTTTTCCATGTCAGACTAAGAAAGTATTTTTGGTTTCACTGATTAAGGAAATCCAGATAAAAAATTTTCTTTTTTACTGCCAAATTAGCAAGAATTCGTGTTTTCCCTTGGTGTTGGTCAGTGTGTGGTATTCCCAAGTCCCTATTGAAATTTTTTGAGGGAGAAATTAAACACATGTTTACCTTTTTAAAGATGCTAGATCTTTAGTATTGAGGTCCACTTCTAAGAACTTATCCCAGGCCTTTTGGTTCTACCTGTGTGTGAGGAGGCCCATCAAGCGTGTGTTTAAAAGCTATTTTCATTCTTCTCTGTTACGTTCCCAAAAACGACTTACATATCGTATATATCAAAATTGTTTCTACAACCTATATTCAGATCACCAGTGAAGCTTCTGAAACGAACAGATTCTCAGTTTGTATCCCAGACCAATTAAATCAGAATCTCTGCTTAGGGCACAGGAATCTTTTAAAATAAACTCACCATAGTTAGGTATAAAATTCACGAAATAGTTAAAATTTCAGAGCCATTCATTCAGACTCTAAAGTTTGTTAACTGCTGCTCTGATCAAGCAAGCTCCAGTCCCTTCTAACTTTAACCCTGGAAGGACTTGACCAGAATGCTTTTCCATTCCTAATTCTTAGAGTTTCTATTCTTACCTTGAAATTCTTTTTTTTTTTAATAAATTTATTTTTTATTGGTGTTTAATTTACCAACATACAGAATAACACCCAGTGCTCATCCCGTCAAGTGCCCCCCTCAGTGCCTGTCACCCATTCACCCCCACCCCCGCCCTCCTCCTTCCACCACCCCTAGTTCGTTTCCCAGAGTTAGGAGTCTTTATGTTCTGTCTCCCTTTCTGATATTTCCCACACATTTCTTCTCCCTTCCCTTATATTCCCTTTCACTATTATTTATATTCCCCAAATGAATGAGAACATACACTGTTTGTCCTTCTCCGATTGACTTACTTCACTCAGCATATAATACCCTCCAGTTCCATCCACGTTGAAGCAAATGGTGGGTATTTGTTGTTTCTAATGGCTGAGTAATATTCCATTGTATACAAAAACCACATCTTCTTTATCCATTCATCTTTCGATGGACACCAAGGCTCCTTCCACAGTTTGGCCACTGTGGACATTGCTGCTATAAACATCGGGGTGCAGGTGTCCCGGCGTTTCATTGCATCTGAATCTTTGGGGTAAATCCCCAACAGTGCAATTGCTGGGTCGTAGGGCAGGTCTATTTTTAACTCTTTGAGGAACCTCCACACAGTTTTCCAGAGTGGCTGCACCAGTTCACATTCCCACCAACAGTGTAAGGGGGTTCCCTTTTCTCCGCATCCTCTCCAACTTTTGTGGTTTCCTGCCTTGTTAATTTTCCCCATTCTCACTGGGGTGAGGTGGTATCTCATTGTGGTTTTGATTTGTATTTCCCTGATGGCAAGTGATGCGGAGCATTTTCTCATGTGCATGTTGGCCATGTCCATGTCTTCCTCTGTGAGATTTCTCTTCATGTCTTTTGCCCATTTCATGATTGGATTGTTTGTTTTTTTTGGTATTGAGTTTAATAAGTTCTTTATAGATCTTGGAAACTAGCCCTTTATCTGATATGTCATTTGCAAATATCTTCTCCCATTCTGTATGTTGTCTTTTAGTTTTGTTGACTGTATCCTTTGCTGTGCAAAAGCTTCTTATCTTGATGAAGTCCCAATAGTTCATTTTTGCTTTTGTTTCTTTTGCCTTTGTGGATGTATCTTGCAAGAAGTTACTGTGGCTGAGTTCAAAAAGTGTGTTGCCTGTGTTCTCCTCTAGGATTTTGATGGAATCTTGTTTCACATTTAGATCTTTCATCCATTTTGAGTTTATCTTTGTGTATGGTGAAAGAGAGTGGTCCAGTTTCATTCTTCTGCATGTGGATGTCCAATTTTCCCAGCACCATCTATTGAAGAGACTGTCTTTCTTCCAGTGGATAGTCTTTCCTCCTTTATCGAATATTAGTTGACCAGAAAGTTCAGGGTCCACTTCTGGGTTCTCTATTCTGTTCCATTGATCTATGTGTCTGTTTTTGTGCCAGTACCACACTGTCTTGATGACCACAGCTTTGTAGTACAGCCTGGAATCTGGCATTGTGATGCCCCCAGATATGGTTTTCTTTTTAAAAATTCCCCTGGCTATTCGGGGTCTTTTCTGATTCCACACAAATCTTACAATAATTTGTTCTACTCTCTGAAGAAAGTCCATGGTATTTTGATAGGGATTGCATTATACATGTAAATTGCCCTGGTAACATTGACATTTTCACAATATTAATTCTGCCAATCCATGAGCATGGAATATTTTTCCATGTCTTTGTGTCTTCCTCAATTTCTTTCAGAAGTATTCTATAGTATTCTATAGTTTTAGATCCTTTACCTCTTTGGTTAGGTTTATTCCTAGGTATCTTATGCTTTTGGGGGCAATTGTAAATGGGATTGACTCCTTAATTTCTCTTTCTTCAGTCTCACTGTTAGTGTATAGAAGTGCCACTGATTTCTGGGCATTGATTTTGTATCCTGCCACACTACCAAATTGCTGTATGAGTTCTAGCAATCTTGGGGTGGAGGCTTTTGGGTTTTCTATGTAGAGTATCATGTCATCGGCAAAGAGGGAGAGTTTGACTTCTTTTCCAATTTGAATGCCTTTAATGTCTTTTTGTTGTCTGATTGCTGAGGCTAGGACTTCCAGTACTATGTTGAATAGCAGTGGTGAGAGTGGACATCCCTGTCTTGTTCCTGATCTTAGGGGAAAGGCTCCCAGTGCTTCCCCATTGATAATGATATTTGCTGTGGGCTTTTCGTAGATGGCTTTTAAGATGTCGAGGAAAGTTCCCTCTATCCCTACACTCTGAAGAGTTTTGATCAGGAATGGATGCTGTATTTTGTCAAATGCTTTTTCTGCATCTAATGAGAGGATCATATGGTTCTTGGTTTTTCTCTTGCTGATATGATGAATCACATTGATGGTTTTACGAGTGTTGAACCAGCCTTGTGTCCGGGGATAAATCCTACTTGGTCATGGTGAATAATTTTTTTAATGTGTTGTTGGATCCTATGCGCTAGTATCTTGTTGAGAATTTTTGCATCCATGTTCATCAGGGATATTGGTCTGTAATTCTCCTTTTTGGTGGGGTCTTTGGTTTCGGAATTAAGGTGATGCTGGCCTCATAGAATGAATTTGGAAGTACTCCATCTCTTTCTATCTTTCCAAACAGCTTTAGTAGAATAGGTATGATTTCTTCTTTAAACATTTGATAGAATTCCCCTGGGAAGCCATCTGGCCCTGGACTTTTGTGTCTTGGGAGGTTTTTGATGACTGCTTCAATTACCTCCCTGGTTATTGGCCTGTTCAGGTTTTCTATTTCTTCCTGTTCCAGTTTTGGTAGTTTGTGGCTTTCTAGGAATGTGTCCATTTCTTCTAGATTGCCTAATTTATTGGCGTAGAGCTGTTCATAATATGTTTTTAAAATCGTTTGTGTTTCCTTGGTGTTGGTAGTGATCTCTCCTTTCTCATTCATGATTTTATTAATTTGAGTCTTCTCTCTCTTCTTTTTAATAAGGCTGGCTAATGGTTTATCTATCTTATTAATTCTTTCAAAGAACCAACTCCTGGTTCTGTTGATCTGTTCCACAGTTCTTCTGGTCTCCATTTCGTTGAGTTCTGCTCAAATCTTTATTAACTCTCTTCTTCTGCTGGGTGTAGGATCTATTTGCTGTTTTTTCTCTAGCTCCTTTAGGTGTAGGGTTAGCTTTTGAGTTTGAGTTCTTTCCAGTTTTTGAATGGATGCTTGTATTGCGATGTATTTCCCCCTTAGGAACTGCTTTTGCTGTATCCCAAAGATTTTGAACGGTTGTATCTTCATTCTCATTAGTTCCCATGAATCTTTTTAATTCTTCCTTAATTTCCTGGTTGACCTTTTCATCTTTTAGCAGGATGGTCCTTAACCTCCATGTGTTTGAGGTCCTTCCAAACTTCTTGTTGTGATTTAGTTCTAATTTCAAGGCCTTATGGTCTGAGAATAGGCAGGGGACGATCCCAATCTTTTGGTATCGGTTCAGACCCGATTTGTGACCCAGTATGTGGTCTATTCTGGAAAAAGTTCTATGTGCACTTGAGAAGAATGTGTATTCATTTGAGTTTGTATGTAAAGTTCTGTAGATATCTGTGAAATCCATCTGGTCCAGTGTATCATTTAAAGCTCTCTTTTCTTTGGAGATGTTGTGCTTAGAAGACCTATCGAGGGTAGAAAGAGCTAGATTGAAGTCACCGAGTATAAGTATATTATTATCTAAGTATTTCTTCAGTTTGGTTATTAATTGATTGATATATTTGGGAGCTCCCACATTCGGGGCATATATATTGAGGATTGTTAAGTCCTCTTGTTGGATAGATCCTTTAAGTATGATATAGTGTCCCTCTTCATCTCTCACTACAGTCTTCGGGGTAAATTTTAGTTTATCTGATATAAGGATGGCTACCCCTGCTTTCTTTTGAGGACCATTTCAATGGTAAATGGTTCTCCACCCTTTTATTATCAGGCTGTAGGTGTCCTTCTGTCTAAAATGAGTCTCTTGTAGACAACAAATAGATAGGTCCTGCTTTTTTATCCAGTCTGAAACCCTGCGCTTTTTGATGGGGTCATTAAGCCCATTCACGTCCAGAGTTACTATTGAAAGGTAAGAGTTTAGTGTCATCATGATATCTATTCAGTCCTTGTTTTTGTGGATTGTTCCACTGAACTTCTTCTTAAAGGGGAATTTTAAGAGTACCCCTTAAAATTTCTTGCAGAGCTGGTTTGGAGGTCACATATTCTTTCAGTTCCTGCCTGTCTTGGAAGCTCTTTATCTCTCCTTCCATTTTGAATGAGAGCCTTGCTGGATAAAGTATTCTTGGTTGCATGTTCTTCTCATTTAGGACCCTGAATATATCCTGCCAGCCCTTTCTGGCCTGCCAGCTCTCTGTGGAGAGGTCTGCTGTTACCCTAATACTCCTCCCCATAAAAGTCAGGGATTTCTTGTCTCTTGCTGCTTTAAGGATCTTCTCTTAATCTTTGGAATTTGCAAGCTTAACTATTAGATGTCAAGGTGTTGAACGGTTTTTATTGATTTTGGGGGGGGGGGCTCTCTATTTCCTGGATCTGAATGCCTGTTTCCCTTCCCAGATTAGGAAAGTTTTCAGCTATGATTTGTTCAAATACATATTCTGGCCCTCTGTCCCTTTCGGCGCCCTCGGGAGCCCCAATTAAACGTAGGTTCTTCTTCCTCAGGCTGTCGTTTATTTCCCTTAATCTATCTTCATGGTCTTTTAATTGTTTGTCCCTTTTTTCCTCAGTTTCCCTCTTTGCCATCAACTTGTCTTCTATGTCACTCACTTGTTCTTCCACCTCGTTAACCCTCGTCGTTAGGACTTCGAGTTTGGATTGCATCTCATTCAATTGATTTTTAATTTCTGCCTGATTGGATCTAAATTCTGCAGTCATGAAGTCTCTTGAGTCCTTTATGCTTTTTTCTAGAGCCACCAGTAGCTGTATAATAGTGCTTCTGAATTGGCTTTCTGACATTGAATTGTAATCCAGATTTTGTAACTCTGTGGGGGAGAGGACTGTTTCTGATTCTTTCTTTTGAGGTGAGGTTTTCCTTTTAGTCATTTTGCTCAGTGCAGAGTGGCCAAAAACAAGTTGTATTGGGAAAAGGAGAAAAAGAGAGGAGAGAAAGAAGGAAAGAAAAGAGAAAAAGAAAAAAGAAAAAAGGAAGAAAAAAAGAAAAAAGAAGAAAAAGAGAAAGAAAAAAAGGAAAAAAAAGCGGTGGGGAAGCAAACAAATCAAAACGCAAAACAAAGAAACAAACAAACAAACAAAAAACACCATGGGGGAGTATCTTCTTATTCTGTATACTTTAAGTCCCTTGACTTCCCCTGGAACTTGTCCGTCTAGTTGGTCTTCTGGGGGAGGGGCCTGCTGTGCTGATTTTCAGGTGTTAGCACTTGGGGGAGCTGCTCTGCCCCCGCCTGGTGCAGGGCTCAGTGGGGGTTGTTTACCCCGTGAGGCCCCAGGAGGAACAACCGCAGTGGCAGGGCCAGCTCTGGAGCCCTGGATTCAGCTCCCGCAGGAACTCCAGAGCTCTCAATCTGCAGGGCCTGGAGGCTCCAGGGGCGGGGCTGCTGATCTGCTCAGCTCCGGGCAGGAGTGTCCTTGCTGTCCTGGGCCCTCCCGGCCTCTGCCTGTCCCGGGGAGGCCGGATCCTGGGCTGTGTCCCGGCGCCCTGTGCTCCGGGGCCTGCGCTGTTGGATTCGCGCTCCCGCCCCGCAGCCCCCTCCGTGGAGCCGCTGCCTGAGCCCCTCTGAGCTGCTCCGGGTCCGGCCGAGCCCTGCAGCCCTTAGGGAGCTCGGCGCACTCTCCCGGGGCGCAGGTGCCTGTTAGTGTCCCCGGGAGCCCGAGGGCATCCCCGCCCTCCTGGGTCCTGCTCTAACTCCCTGCAGGCCCCTTTCCACCCGGGAAGGTTGGTGCAGCTCCTGCTCCTCCGGGACGGGGCTCTCCTGTCCTGGGGACACTCGCCGCGGCCTCAGCCCGGCTCCTCGCGGGGCCCCTCCCCCTTGGAGGCCTTTTGTTTCTTTTTTTCTTTTTCCCGTCTTCCTACCTTGATAGAAGCACGAACTCTTCTCACTGTAGCATTCCAGCTGTTCTCTCTTTAAATCTCAGGCCGAATTCGTAGATTTTCAGGATGATTTGAAGGTTATCTAGGCAATTTGGTGGGGACAGGTGATTTGGGGACCCTGCTCTTCCACCCTCTTGCCCCTTCTCCTCTTACCTTGAAATTCTTAATATCATTTATCATCCTCCTTTTACTATAATTATTTTTTTCCTGGTACTGAGAAAACATGTTACCCCTTGAGTGCAGGGAAGCCCTTGATCCCTTTTTACACTTATTTCCAGACACTATGTGCTCTTCCTTCTTTCTTTCCGTCTCTACCATCTTCCTTCCTTTATTTAATACTATGTTTTTTAGATTATCTTGTGATTTGTGACTGTAGTTCATGGATTCCCACTCCTATGGAATATTTCATTATATGTATATACAACAGTGTATTTTTTTGTTTCATTTAAGGATATTTTGGATGTTTGAATTTATTTTTTTGCTGTAGCTGCCTATGTGAAGGTTAATCTAAGGTATATGATGTGGAAAGCATCACTTTTATGATTATCATCCTTTTTACTAGGTTTTAAGTTTAAGCTTCTTGAAACCAGGAATTGGGTCCTATGCATCCCATCCAGCATTGCTAACCTTACATAAAATAGATAATAAATATTTGTTTTGTTGAATTAAATTTTGTTTTTTACTCTTCATGGAATACCTTCTTGAAAACTTAGCTTTCTACAAGTTTCACATCTCTCAAGAGAACTGTTGATAATCTAGGCATGTTATAATACATGAAAATTGCATTAAAATATCTCAGTAACTTAATCAAAATAAATATGCATTAGCAGGATAAATGTGGAGAATTCTTAGTTCTTGTTTGATGGTTTTAAATTGGTATATCCTTGAGAAGTCTTTTAAAATATTGGGGGGAGGGATCCCTGGGTGGCACAGCGGTTTGGCGCCTGCCTTTGTCCCAGGGCGCGATCCTGGAGACCCGGGATCGAATCCCACGTCGGGCTCCCGGTGCATGGAGCCTGCTTCTCCCTCTGCCTATGTCTCTGCCTCTCTCTCTCTCTCTGTGATTATCATAAATAAATAAAAATTAAAAAAAAATGTTGGGGGGAGCACCTGGATGGCTCAGACTGTTCAGTGACTGCCTTCAGCTTAGGTCATGATCCTTCGGTCCTGGGATGGAACCTTGCATTGGGCTCCCTGCTCTGTGGGGAGCCTGCTTCTTCCTCTCCCTCTGCCACTCCTCCTCCTTGTGCTCTCTCACTCACTCTCTGTCAAATAAATAAATAAAATCTTTTAAAAAATTAAAATAAGTAAAATAAAATATTATTGGGGCACCTGGGTGGCTTAGTCCATTAAGTATTTATGCCTTTAGCTCAGGTCATGATCCTGGGATAGAGCCACAAAGTCAGGCTCTCTGCTCAGTGGGGAGTCTGCTTCTCCCTCTCCCACTGTAGCTTCTCCTGCTTGTGCTCTCTCTCTCTCTGTGTCAAATAAATAAATAAAATCTATAAAAAGGTCATTAGTTTCTTTTTCTATAGATAGAAATAACCTCTACTAAGTTATGTAATATTTAGTGTTTTTAAAATTTGTTTCTTAAAAGATTTATTTATTTATTCATGAGAGACACAGAGTGAGAGAGAGAGAGAGAGAGAGAGAGAGAGAGAGAGAGGAACAGAGGGAAAAGCATGCTCCTTGCAGGGAGCCTGATGTGGGACTCCATCCTAGATCCTGGGATCATACCCTGAGCCGAAGGCAGATGCTCAACCGCCTAATCATCCAGGTATCCCATATTTAGTGTTTATAAGAAAGCTTTCGTTTTAGCGATTTAGAGTAATATGATTAATGTAATAGAAAAATTATGGCATAAAAAGAAATCAGCTGTATTTTTAAATATTAAGGAGTGTTTGACTTTATGATATGTTTTTATTATAGAGATTGTGTTATTACAATAATTAAAAAAACCTGTTGTTAATAGGGTCATATTGGTGCTGCTGTACTATGCTGAAAAGATTCTTGAGAGAAGTTCTCTCATGCTTTTTTTTTAACTGTCTCAGTCCTGGCATCGTGGCTTTATTAGTTCAGTTCACACCAAGCATTACTCCAAGAAACCTGGGGCTAAATAATTAGATCCGGGCAAATTAGTTGATGTCACTTGACTTCTGTTTCTTCATCTGCAAAATAAAGGTAATATCCTAGATTGCCTGTCTTTGTAGGGTTTTAGAGTAGTACTTTAGGCTGCTTATCTTCACAGGGTTATTAAGAAAATTACTATAAGGAAATTCAGGAAATCTCTTTATAGAGTGAATACAGAAATAGAGTTAGTAGATACTATCTTTAGGTTAGTAGAAGTCCAGCACAAATAGTCAAGATGGCCTTTTGCAGCTTGATAACACTGAATTGGGGAAAGCCTACGGTCATGTGTGGGGAAAAAGATTGTATATGTAGATGATGACCACAGCTCAGGATAATGTGCAAACAAAAACTTACTGATTTTGAAGAAATTCATAGGAAAGAGAGAGCTTGCTCTTTTTGGGGGAAAGAAGTCCGATGCTTTCAAGGATGATATTTTGGTAGTCTTGTACCAGTAGAAGGGAGTGAAGAAAACACAGGCAGGAAATCTTAGAAGTGCAGTGTGATGGTAGACATCAAGTTGAAGTACTGTATTAAAGAAGCAGATTCTGGAGAGTGTCTTCATCACCGCCATGTTGTCCCACAAGCTATGTGGAACACTTATTATGACATTAAGCAGGAGAGTATTGTCAGTAGATTGAGCTTTGTGATCTTTCATCAGATGGAAGGATAGATTTGAGGAAATACTAAAGGCAGGGTGATTGGTCCCAAGGATATTATATTAATCTGGGGGAGAAATGACCAGGAGGTTAATCAAGGGCTCTTAACCTTTTGCAAATTAGGTGATCCTGGATAGAATTCAGGAAGCCATGAACTTAGTGAAAAATTACATTTTTTCCCCACTAACCTTTTTCTGAAATTCAGCTTATCCTTCAGTTATGAGTGTAAGAAACAAACCACAGTAACGTTAGTAGTACTTTTAACTTTTTGCCAATAGAAATCACACATTTTTCTATCATATTAAAGTTGCTGCAAACATCTTGTAGTATTGCATATACCACCTACAATTACTCTGAAATTATGGTAGTTATGAGATCCACTATGAGGTCTTATTATTTAATGAATTGGTAAGGAAGCACAAATAGTGTTAACAAATCACTTTTTTTTCTTTTCTTTTTTTTACTATTTTGGCAACTATCTTGGTACAGTGGGTTTATTTTAGAATTCCATCTTTTAAAATTTTTTAATTTTTAATTTTTTAAAGATTTTATTTATTTATTCATGAGAGACACAGAGAGGCAGAGACACAGGCAGAGAAAGACGCAGGCTCCATGCAGGGAGCTTGATGCGGGACTTGATCCCGAGACTCCAGGATCATGCCCTGAGCTGAAGGCAAGCGCTAAACTGCTGAGCCACCCAGGGATCCCCTTAAAATTTCTTTTTAAACTAAAACATTATTTTGAGTCCATGCTTCATCAGACTATTAGTGGGGTCTATGGCACAAAAAGGTTAAGAACATTTGGTAAACTGAGGTAATGTGTCTTCTAGAATGTATTGGTACTTTGTCATTTTTGACAAGTTTGAATCACTGTTTTCTAGTCTAAAGTGGGTCAAGTAAATGATCCATGGTATCCCTCCATCTCCAAAATTCCACTTTTAATTTCCCTCTTCAAGCCAACACCTTCCGTATCCTTCTCTATCTCACTAAATTGTACACTTGGTTTTTCCCTTCATCAAACCCAACATCTTCTCTAGCCTTGTCATCCCTGTCTCACTAAAAGACAGCATTCTCCATCTAGTTCCTCACATCAAAAACATAGGATTTCTTTTTCTCACCTGTTATACCCAATATACCATCAAATCTTGTCAGTTGTACTTCCTAACTTTCTGAATCTCTCTGGATCTATTTCTGCTACCTCTCTCTGCTACAGGACTACAAGACTTGTAAATGGAGCTGCGTATTTCTATTCTTGACCTGCATAGTAACCAAAGTGGCCTTTTTATCCACAGATGATAGGAATTTGTTAACTGTCTAGAACCCCCTCCAGTGGCTTTCCTTGCATGTGGGTTAAAATTCCTGTGCGAGCTGGCCTGTGCTTGTCTTCCAACTTCATCTCCTGACACTCTCCTCCTGGCCTGCAAAGCTCAGCCACACTGAGCCTTTTTTTTTCTGTTCCTATAAACATGCCATCTTTCTGTCAACAGGTCTTTGCATTTGCTGTTCCCTACTTCTGAAATGAGCAACTCTTTCCCCCTGGATTGGTTTCTTTCTGCTATTCAGATTCATTTATTAGTCCAATAACCCGGATCATCATTCTGATTCTCTGCAGTACCACTCATATTGCTGCTGTTCTTGTGTTTTGTATCTTCCTCTACTTAGAACCGGAAGTCTATTAGAGCTGAAACATTGTTCTGTTTTCACCATTTTATTCTCAGCACCTACAGTAAATGTTTACTGAAATATTTTGGACTACATTAAGCCTTTTTTTTTTTTTTTTAAAGACATTTATTTGAGAGAGAGCGAGAGAGCACAAACATGAGCAGGGGGAAGCGCAGAGGGAGAAGCAGACTCCCCGCAGATCAGGGAGCCCGATGCAGTGCTATATTCCAGGACACTGGGATCATGACCTGAGCCAAAGGCAGACGCTTAACCAACTGAGCCACCCAGTTGCCTCTGGACTACATTAAGTCTTAATGAATGAACATTTGAGACCATACTAAGTGCTATGAGACTATTCAAACTAGTCAAGGTTTTAAAACTCATAGGGCTAGGGATATCTTGAAGAATAAGCAAATGTACCCAAAACCAGTAAAATGGGGAATAAGAAAGAGTTAAGAGTTATTGATGATTTGATAATGTCATAATATAGCAAATAAAAATAACTTAAGAAGATTCCAAGGAAATGAGTCGTAAGTTATTTTATTCAAGGAGTTGGAGTTGGGGAGGTTGTGAGGTTAGCTGTATAACATCCTTTAGGATTTTGAGTGGGCAACTAGCCATACAGCACAGAAGTAATTATTTTATACACTGGCTGTGATAACTATACTTCTTGTTCACAGGCTGCCCATAGCATTTTGTGGACTGTGCCCCAACCCCAAATCAGCTATAATATAGTGATTATTTTAGAGTGTCATGGTAGGGTGTGGCTTATAGCAGCTCAAGTGGAACTAACAAGGAAGCAGAATGGGGAAAACAGGGCACTTGTGAGAGACAAACATGTGCATACTGGTGGAGTCAGAATGCTCCAGATCCCAGAGAGCGGGGCTGGGATGAAGATTCAGGGACCTGCACTAAGCAACCACCAGGAAGTGTTTGAACAAAAGGTTAAGTCAGTCAGCAAGTAACCAGGAGAATCAGGAAAGAAAAAAAGAAAAAAGAAAGAAAGGAAGGAAAGAAGAAAGAAAGGAAAGAAAGAGAGAAAGAAAGGAAAGAAAGAAAAGAAAGAAAGAAAGAGAAAGAAAGAAAAAGAAAGAAAAGGAAAGAAAAGAAAAGAAAAGAAAAGAAAAGAAAAGAAAAGAAAAGAAACCAGGTAAATGAGAGAGAATTGCCTAGGATTCACAGAAAAGAATGTTGAGTCAATGTCAGCTGCCTTTAGTCAGCTCATCCTACTGAGAGCTAATCTCAGAGTTTCCTAGGCCTGCTGGTGATAATAGAAAGCAGCTGGTGGATGATGAGTGTGAGATTTGGAGGGAAGGAGGGAGGGATCAGAGTGAGGGTGGAGCAGACATATTTCTGAGGTAGAGCATTTATTTGGCAGAGAATCGGATGTTGCTAGATCCATCACAGATCATTGAGATCATTTGTCCATTGTCTCCCCAAATTTTCACATAGAGGATCAAATTGTTTTTCCACTGTGAATTCCATATTACAAAAATATTTTTCCTCAAGGCATTATTATAATTTGCTTCCCCATTTTTAACCAAGAATTGTAATTATAACAGCATATGCTACCCATACTGAATTGACATAAGTTCAACTAAAGGCAAAAGCACCCCTACAGTTTTAAGTTAACTTGTAGGTGAATGGTTGTTTCATTTAGATTTTTTAAATATTAAAGATGACCTTTGGCCTTCAGATTGAGAGCTTTGTAGCTTGGCCATTGAAGCTCTAAGTTTATTTCTCAGGTCCTTTGACTTCAAATCTTTGTCACTTACAGCATTGCCATTTTGCATTACATTATTTTGCTGTGAGACTTAGTTCCTCCATCCGCAAAATGAGTATGACAATAGTATCTACTTTAGGAAGTTATTTTGAAAATCACCTGAGGTGTCTTTCATTATTGGCAAATTATATTGTTTGATGCATAGTATGTACAATCTCAATGATTATTAGCCATTATTCTGTTTTTTTTTTTAATTCTGTTTTTTTATTTATTTGTTTGTTTGTCAGAGAGAGAGATAGAGAGCACAAGCAGGGGGAACAGCAGACAGAGGGAGAAGCAGGCTCCCCCTGAGCAAGGAGCCCAACTCTGGTGGTACTTAGTCCCAGGAACTGGGATCATGATCTCAGCTGAAGGCAGATGCTTAAGCGAATGAGCCACTCAGGCGGCCCTATTACTCTGTTTTTATAATTGCTATTGCTATTTAGAAGCTATGCAGCTCTATTTCCTGGAATTGTATTGTAGGTTTTGGATTCAAAGTTTGATCTTTTTATCCCCAAGAATTGATTCTTTCTCCTTTAACTCTCAGAAACATGGAGTTGAGCAAAGAATTTATTATATTGGCAGTTATGGGTGGGTGAAGGGAGAATGGAGGAGCTGGCAGGTTTTTAAAGCCTCCATCCTATACAAAAAAAAAAAAAAAAAAAACAAACAAAACAAACCAGCTGTTCTCCATTTACTAAGCACAGGATGAGAGGAAACAGGCTTCAACCTCAATAATAAATGGATTACTAAGATGACATAATGAGCTGCTGGTGATATTTTAGAGGTCACCTTATGTCAAAGTAAGAAGATAGAGGGGTAAAATTTGCAAATTGGCAAAATTCGTAAAAATGCTTCTGATCTTGAGTGTCTTTCATGCACTCCATTGTATTGCAATACATTTCAATTGGAATCACTATGAAGATGACTGTACATGAATGAATAAAGTATACTTCTTTGGTAGCCATTGGCATGTTACTTTAACATAGAAGGAAGACTATTTCCCTCTGAAGTTATAGTTTGGTCTTATTTACTAATTTGTCTCATAGGAGCATAATGATTCATATGAGCTATAATTCTAAAGTGCTATCCAGGGGGGGAAGTGTTATTTATTTTTAAAATACATTATGTTAACTAGGTTGGTAGTTCTTTACCAAGTCACCTTTGATGGTTAAATATTTACTTGTGGAAATAAATTATATGCCTGGCCTTTCAGGGGTTATTTCTATTTAACCCTAGTTAAACCTAAAATATGACTAATTAATGCTACTCTACTTAATAGGAATATTTTAAATGGTCTTAAGTACAGGGATGACTACTAAATGTTAAGTAGTAAAGTTCATTGAGTGATAGAATTAAAATAGGTAAAAATGATTTATAAATGTCACAAAACATTTTACATACAGAGTTCAGACTTTCACTTAAATGATTCTATTTAACAGTTGTTTTCTGAGGTATTTTAACCTGCTTCCTTCAATCTTACATCTATTTATTAATTTGCTTTTCAAAAACTGTCATAAACTGTATTTCAGGGGTTTGAATTTATAAATTTCAGTGAACAGGGCTTGAGGTACTTGAGGGCTTGAGATTTAACCCTGAATTATTTATTTATTTTCTTGAGACAGAGTGCGTGTGCAAGTGTGCATGAGCGAGTACAAGGGGGACAGGGAGAGGGACAAGCAGACTCCCTGCTGAGCAGAGAGCCTGATGTGGGGCTTGATTCCAGGACCCTGAAATCATGACCCTGGCTGAAGGCAGATGCCCCGGCTGAGCCACCCAGGCACTCCTGAATTTGTTTTTAGTGGATTTGATTTTTCCATTTTTTTCTTAGTATTTGCATGTGTAGCCTGCCTTTCAGCTCTGGCTGAATTGCTGTTTTTCCATGATACATTTGCTATTGAGACTAATCTAAATTTAAGTCTTTTTCAGTTAACATGAAGGCCAAAATTGACATTAATACATTGGTATTTAATCAGTCTTGCCTGTAGATTTTACACAAGTTTAAAAGTCTTTTTGTGTACTGTAGTGCCTGTGTAGCACAGTCGAGTGAGCCTGGGACTTTTGGGTTTGGCTCAGATTAGGGTTGTGGGATCGAGCCCCAAGCTTCATGTGCTGTGCTCTGAGTCTGCTTAAAACTCTGTCTTCCTCTCTTTTGGCCCTTTCCCCCCAATGCCTCTGTAGTGTATGCTTGTGATATTTTTATCTCAGAGACCATATAATTTTCCTGTCTCTCTCTCACTCTCCCCTCCCCCTCTCTTCACCGTGTGCCTTCTAATCCCAATATTGACAACATACTTTAAAGGTCACTAAGCAGTGTAGTTCATTGATTAAAAGGGATGATTTTAAAGTGAATGACACAATGTGAATTCTGCCCTCACCACTCTGACTGTGATCTTTAGGCATGTACTTTCCAATCTAGGGGGTGATAAGGCCTGTCTTAGGGGCTTCTCAGAATTAAATTAGCTGTTGTTTATAATGTGCTTATTATAGGGTCTGATACAAAATGTTACTATTTTTTTTTTTTTTTATTATTGCTAAACTGAGTGACAATTTTATACCATTACTTGATTGCCTAGTTTCCTGGACTAGTTTGTAGACTTGAGAAAAGGAAGAAGGTATAGTTGTTCTATATATCTATCTGCCACTCTTCCTATCCTGGTATTTTGTATGTAAAGATATCTTTTCTTCAGTTGAGCTATTTGTTTCAGCTGCTTGAGACCTGAAGGTCCAGGAGGTAGTAATTTTTATTCTTTAAAGATTTTACTGGGGATCCCTGGGTGGCTCAGCGGTTTGGTGCCTGCCTTTGGCCCAGGGCGCGATCCTGGAGCCCCAGGATCGAGTCCTGCATCGGGCTCCTGGCATGGAGCCTGCTTCTCCCTCCCTCTGCCTCTCTCTCTCTCTCTCTCTATGTCTATCATAAATAAATAAATCTTTAAAAAAAAAGATTTTACTTACTCATTTGAGAGAGAGAGATCACAAGCAGTGGGGAGGGGTATAGGGAGAAGCTGACTCCCTGCTGAGCAGGGAGCCTGACTTGGGGCTTGATTGAAGGACCCTGGGCCTGTGCCATGACCTGTGCCGAAGGCAGACGCCCAACCAACTGAACCACCCAGGTGCCCCAGGAGGGTGTAATTTTTATAGTTTTGTTTAGACACAAATTAGAATTTGCATGCTAGGGGATCTTGTGGAAAGGAATGAGTCACTCGTCTAGTGGAGATGAGAACTTTACCTAGAGTATGTGGTGACTTTCTGCTCTTTTTTCCAACAAGTGCATAGGCAAAATTAGGTGCCATCATTTTATCTCCAAATTTGGGGATTTGCAAATGTCTGGAAGATGACCTTTATGTACCTTAAAGCCCGCTATACTCAGTACATACTTATTAACTGATCTCTTTCCAAGAGTAAGAACAATTTTCTGTACCTTTGTACAGGACCACGCAGAGTGATTGGTTGTTTTGATATTTAACAGAGGTTTTAGGGTTACTTTGTTTTTCTGAAGGCCTCAGTTTTTTGAATCCGTATCATCTGAAGGTTACAGTTAGAATCATTTTTAAAAGCTTTTATTCTGAGCTTTTTCTAAAATATGCTACTTTCTTACCTCTTCTAGGTACTTAGAGCTTTTTAGTCAGGTTGTTATTCCAGTGCTGTTCTCTCAGTTTACAAAGCAAACTTGTACAACTTTGGAGTAGAAAATTGACTTACTTTTTTTATAGTGATTTATTGTTTTTAAACCATTTAGAGACTTTTAAAAATTAGAACTTTGTTAAAGTATAATTCACATACCACATAATTTACGCAATTAAAGCATATGATTCTGTGGTTTTTAGTGTATTCATAGAGCTGTACAGCTGTCATCACAATCAGTTTTAAAACATCCAAACTAAAAAAAAAAAAAAAATCCAAATCATCTCCCAAAGGAACTCTATACATGTTAGCAGTCACTTTCCATTCACATAAATGGAATTATATAATATGTAGGGTTTTTTTTAACTGACTTTTTTCACTTACCAAAATGTTTTTGAAGTTCATCATTTGTAGCATGTATCAGTACTTTATTCATTTTTATTGATGAATAAAATTCTTTTGTAAGGCTATATACAACATTTTATTTAATCCATTTATGAGTTGATGGGCATCTAATTGTTTCCACTTTGGAATCATTATGAATAATGCTGCTATGAACATGCAATCTACAGGTTTTTTTATATTTTCATTTGGGAGATTGTTATTTTTATAAAGTAAAATAACCAAGTTTTTTTTGTAGTTTTGTGGTTTTGTTAACACAAATATGACGTGCACATAAGTCTGTTTGTTTTCTTTGCTGTACAGCCTGGCATTGGGATTGGTAACTCTGATGGCCAGCTAGGCTGCTCTTTATATAATGGCCTTGCGGTTCTTGGAGGAGAGATTGTTAGCAAGCTCTGTACAGCAACACTTCAAGCTCCTTGACATTATTGACAAGGAGCTTCCGGAAGCCACTGGGCAGCCTGTCCCATGTTTTCTTGTTGTATCTGTAACCAATGTTGGATATCAAGATCTGGCCTTTGAATCTTCTGTGTACCCTATTGTCAATGCCTTTGGGTTCCTGCCAGTTGCGCTTAATTTTGACAGAATGGTCTGACTTGTGCCAGATGAACTTCCTGGTCCTCTTTTTAACAATCTTGGGCCTCACCAAAGATCTGAGGGCAGCCATGATGCCCAGTAACAGATGGCTACCACCTCCACAGGCAGCGCCAAGGAAGAGTAAAATAACCAAGTTCTAAAGGAAAAGAAGTTGGGTGCTACTTTTAGAAAAATTTTTTGCATATATTTAAAAATTCTCTATCTCTATTATTCCCATATATTAGTTAACTTCTGCTAGGTTTACTGCAATAACAAATAACTTCAAAATCTCAATAGTTAACAATAATAAAGGTTTATTTCTTATGTTACATGTTAGTTGCAGTTGTCTGGGGCTCTGTTCCCCTGTCTTTTCATTCCAGAATTCAGGCTGAAGGAACAACATGTATTTGGGATATGCTATTCTTATAACTGAAGGTAAAAGCAACAAAACTAGTGGAAGCATGCGTTAAAAGCCTTTGCTCAGATCTGGCATATGTCACATTTCTGCTCGCAGTATTTGGTTTAGACAAGTCCTATGGCAAACCTAACAATTGGGAAGGGAAATACAGTCTCACTACAGGTAGTCACATGGCATCATATGGGAATATAGAGCCTTCTTATACATGGAAGGAGGCACCGATAATTGGGAGCAGAAATTCAGATTATCACACCTCAGAAGAAAATAATGGAACTTATGGAGGAAAGAAAAGAAAGATGGAGGTGAAGCTGGTGAAACACCATGTCTTTTGAATTCGAGCACTAAGTTTAAGAGATTGCAGACTTTAACCAACAGTTTCTAGAAGTGAGCCAAAGACCCATGCAAGAGGATGAGGGTGGGGGTGAGAGATCCTATCATGTGTGTTACATGTGATGTAATTTATGTAAGAGATGACTTATCAGGGAAAAGACTTACTTCTCTTCTTAAGACTTCTGGGAGCAATCTTTTGACCAATCCCATTCCTCTCCTGAGGAATACTAGACAGCTCATAATACTAGAAGCTCATCCTCCTCTCCAGGCACTTTGTTACCCTGTCACTTGGGAAGTTGAACCAGAAAGAAAATTGAACCAAACCTATTTTTATCCTACCTACCCAATTTTTCTGATACCCCTTTCCTGCTATAGCAGGCATCAGAAGCGCTTTTTATTTGATTATCTTCTGGGTGTCATGTACTTTAGACAGTTATTTCCCGACTTGAAAATTCTGAGATGCAGCTCACTGGAGTGAAAGTAGAAAGGGTCTCAAGTCAGGCCAGTCCCACCATAAATACTGTGCTTCCCAGCTCAGCTACCTGTTATTATAGCACGTCTCAAAATGGTCCTGGGATCAACAGCATTAGCATCACACGGGAAGTTGCTAGAAATTCTCAGGCTCCATGGCTGTGGGCTAGAAGTCTGTGTCTGAAGTCATTTTGATAAATACTAAAGTTTGAGAACTACTGTATTGTTTTACTCTGTGTCCTCTCCCCATACTTTTAAATCAATTTGTCCTCTTATGCCCTTCCCTCCCTGCTACCAGTATACTTCTCACATCTCAGGCCTTGCAGCATTTTTTTTTTTTTTTAAGTTTTCATTCTGGAAAATTTGGATATATAGAAAAGTAGAGACAATAAGGAATCCCCTTGTATTCAGTAACTAATTTCAGCAGTTATGAACACATGGCCAGGACTGATTTATTATTTTCACCAATGCCTATCTTGCCTGAGATGATTTTGAAGCAAGTCACACCAATTAATCTGTGAATTTGTCAGTAAATCTCTCTAGGAGATAAGGCCGGCCTTCCTTACCTTCCTTCTTCTTCCTTTCTTCCTTCCCTTCATATCCAACACACCACTCCCCTTCTCTTCCCAAAGAACCAAAACAAAATCAGAATTTCTTGGGTGCCTAGGTGTGTCTCAGTGGTTGAGCATCTGCCTTTGGCTCAGGTCATGATCCCAGGGTCCTGGGATTGAATCCCACATCAGGCTCCCTGTGGGAAGCCTGTTTTTCCTCTGCCTATGTCACTGCCTCTCTCTCTCTCTCTCTCTCTCTGTGTTTGTGTGTCTTTCATGAATAAGTAAATAAAATCTTTAAAAGAAAATCAATTTCTTAATCTCATCTAGTTTTCACATTTCCCCAATTATATATATTTTTGCCTTTTAAAAATGTAGTCCGTTTTCTTGAATTGAGATCAAAATGAGATCTGTACAGTATCCTGTCTCTTAAAGTTTTTAATCGCTAAATTTCTCATCACTTCTCCCCTCATTCCTTTGTACTTTTTGTTGAAGAAATTAGGTTCTTTATTTTGGAGAGTTTCCTTCAGTCTTAATTCTGTTGATTGCATACCCATGGTCATTTAACACATTCCTCTGCTCTTGTGTTACCTATAAATCGGTCGTTGGATTTAGAGGCTTGATCAAATTCAGGTCTGAGGTTTTCTTGGCCCAAGTATCTCAAAAGTTGTATGTGTCTTCCATTAAGAGGCATTTAATGTATGTTAGCAGCCATTGATGGATTACATCCATTAATTCACTAGGTGTTGCAAAATGATATTCTTTTTAAAAGTCATTTCTTCCTTATATTTTATAACTTATTACCCTGGGATAAAATTTAAATATGGAGGATAAATGCTTAAGTATTTCCTTTTACTTATCAATTTTCAAATGAATGAATTGATTCCTTGGGATCCTCCAAAGATTATAAATGAATTAATCTTAGATTGATATTAATGAATTAATATAATGAAGATTTAGATTAATATTTTAAAATATTTATGGATTTAGAGAAATATGATGTTTTAGCCCATTACTGCATTAATGCTCAAATTGGCCAGAGTTTCTTCAAGTTGTCTATTCTGTCTTCTTGACATGACCCTGGTAGTCTTTGATTTCTTTTTTTGCTGCAGGATATCCCAGGATCTTCTTTTTTTTTTTTTTTTTTTTTTTTTTCCCCAGGATCTTCTTGTAAATGTATTGACACAGACCAGGAAATAGGCTTTTGCTTAAAGAACATTGATACTTAGAGACCACAATCTGGGTGTTAGGGGTGCTCATTACTATTTGTTTTTTTAGTGAACAGATTTAGGAAATACATTTTTTGTTGTTGTTTTTAATGCATAGGCCCTATGTTTCATACTGGACAAATAGATCCTTGTCATTGTTAATGATAACTAGACATGATGTTACAAATGCAAAAAAATGTTTGGTTTTTGATGTGGAAGCATGTAAGAGGGTTGCTTCACATAAAGGAAAGGGGGGTATCAAGGAAGACTTCCTCCAATGACAACACTTGATCTTAGCTTTGAGGAATAAAGTAAAGCAGAGATAGTTTCAAGAGTCTATTTAGGTCATACATTTTATATGCTTCTTTTTTCGCACCAGTGACCTGACCAGGATGAGACTCCTTGTGCTTCACTGGAAATTTGACATTTTGTCTGTCTTCAGGTTTTCTCTTTTAGTAATTAGATGGAAATACTGTAAGAAATAACACTGTGTGTATATTCTTGTGCATTTGTTGTGTGGTGGGACGAGAGTCTTAGAAGGGAAGTTACAGATTTCAAGAATATGTACATTTTAACCTTTGTTATAGAGACTGCCAAATCACCATCAGAAAAAGTTATAGCAGTTTATAGCTTCTACCAACAAGACAGTAGTGCCTATTTCTTCACACCTATGATCGTGAAATCTTAAAACTCAATTCTTTCAATTATTTAGTATTAGTTGTTATGATTCCTTCCCAGAATATCAAAGGAAGTTCATTTTAATATGTTTGCTTCTTTTTTTCTTAAAGATTTATTTATTTTGGGGTGTGGGGAAAGAGTACAAGAGCGAGTAGGGGTGGGGGAAAGGCAGAAGGAGAGAGAATCTCCAGCAGATTCTGTGCTGAGCAAGGCTCAATCCCACGACCCTGAGATCATGACCTTAGCCAAAACTAAGAGTTGGTTGCTTAACCAACTGCACCATCCAGATAGCCTTGTTTGCTTGTACAAAATGAATATATGATTTTTAATTTACAGTATTTTCAGTACTTCTGGAACCTAGAAACTTATTTTATAATGGATCTTTCTAATACTTTACTATGTATTAATAACTTCATGTTTTGTAAGTAACTCAGAGTCAGGATACCCAGATATTATATACTCTTGTTTCTCACCAGCTGCAGGAAGAGAAGGCTTCCTAATTTCTCACTCTATTTTTTTGTTTGTTTTGTTTTGTTTTGGTTTTTGGAATATGATCTGGAGGTTTGGGTTAGAAAGAAACACTTTTTTAACTTTAATTTTTATATTTTTAATTTTTTAGAAGATTTTATTTATTTGAGATACAGTGAGCGAGCAAGAGAGGGAGCATGAGTAGGGGGAGGGGCAGAAGGAGAGGGAGAAGCAGATTCCCTGCTGAGCAGGGAGCCCAACATGGGGCTCGATTTTTGGACTCTAGGATCATGACCTAAGTTGCTTCAGACGCTTAACTGACTGAGCCACCTAGGTGCCCTGGAAAGAAAACATTCTTAAAGTATTTTGAGAACCTTCTAATTTTACCAGCCTGTTTCTACCTTTATATGATTTTACTACCTCAGTTTCTGGTGGCCATTTGTGTGGTCTGTGAAAATGGCTAACCCATAAATTAATTTACATGTGAAAGCAAAACATTTGTGCTTTCTCTTTTAGGTGCTATTGAATTTATTATCTTAATATTATCTGTACTTTGAGAAATTATATGTTTTGTTTGTCTACTTAAAAATGGCCTATGATTCATACATATGTGTCAATCCATATTTTAATAGTACTGTGTTTAAATTTTTCTGCTATAAATACATAATTTCATTAGGTCTCCATACCCAGCAAATTTTTTAGAATTAGGAATGATAACATCAGGAAAAAGATAAACAAAAGAGAAAGAAATTGAAGAAATCCAGATGATTTAAGATCATATTTTTTCCCCTTTAAATAGAAAGCTAACACTTTTTCATCTGACATTTCTCTTAAAGATGCAACTGTTATCTAGACTTATATTTTAGAACTTCACAGCTAAAATAAAGTGAAGACTTTAATATTGTGGTTTTTCAGACTGTGGTAGGTTATTTGAGTTATTTTCAATTGCCTTGATCATCACCCCCTGCCCAACTTCATTTTGGACTTCCCACCTTGAGCTTGATATATAAAAGTATGATTTGTTTTCTTTTTCTTACACTTTTAATGATTATAAGTTAGCTTTTTAAAAATGATTTTTTAAGTCTTTATTATATATTAGAAGTTTTCTTCTCATGATTAATTTTGTCATACTTGTTCATGTCAGAAGAAGCCTTTTTTTTTTTTTTTTTTTTTTAAGAAGAAACCTTTTTATTTGGAGATTTAGCTTGCCTTTCAAAGAAAAAGTGATAATTATTCTGTGTTATTTAAAAATAAATTCTCTATAAGGGCAAGGAATTTCTGCTAGATTGGATTTTAATTTTCTTTTTTAGTTTAGAATGAATTATCTTTTGTGGTGACAAATAACTGTTTCTGAGGCTGGCAAGAAAACTCCCTCTTGGGACTCTCATAGAAGTGTTGTGGCAGCTATCTGATCCAGCTGCTTAGAAAGTGCTCTGAAAGTTGCCTTATTTGTCTGGAAAGAGTCTGGAGCCCAAATTTGGCTTTTTCCCCTGAGGAGTGTTGTAGCTCTAAGCCAATATGGGAACAACCATGAAAGATTCTGTGGTTACAGTGTGAAATAGAGTAGTACCAAGACATAAATTTAAACTTGTACTCCAAAGCAAATTTTCAGACACAGTAACAAAGGGGCTCCTTAAGGTAGGCTTGCACAGTATTTATATTCATATTCACCTTCTTAGGAGACCAAGAGAAAGGAGAGGAAAGGAAGCCTTTCCTTTTCTTATTCTTTCCTGTTTATTCTAAACAGTCCACAACCACACTGACTGCTGTATATATATGAGAGTCACTGTGTAAGAAAGGAGAGTCAAGAGTATTGGTGCAGATTACTTCTTATTAAAAAATAAAACTGTAGATCTTTGTATAATGTTTTAGTGAATACTAGTGACCTTATATTAAAATATTATATATCAGGGATACCTGGGTGGCTCAGCGCTTAAGGGTCTGCCTCTGGCCTAGGGCGTGATTCTGGAGTTCCTGGATCGAGTCCCACATCTGGCTCCCTGCATGGACCTGCTTCTCTCTCTGCCTCTCTCTCTGTGTCTCTCATGAATAAATAAATAAAATCTTAAAAAATATATATATTTTAAAGTATACTATGAAATTATTTTGAATCAGATTAAATAGAGAAAAGGGTCAGTAATTTAAAATAATTGGGTGTGGGGAAGAAAGGTATTGATAAAAAGAGCTATAATAATAAAACAAGATGAGAAAGGCAAGAGGGAAGAAGGAAGTAGAGGAGTTAAAAAAAGAACAATTCCAGTTTTCTCCATCTAATGAGTTGGTTCCTCCCTGCCAACTTTGGGGTTGTCCTGTGGAGAGGCCCATACACTAAGTTGTGTGACTTTTGGGCAAAGTAACTTAATAGTTCAGTATCTCAGTCTTGTTATTTCTATGGTTGGTACACTTTATCTGTAACTTCTCTGTAGAGTACCTGGCAGATGATGCGTGCTCAGTAAATGTTAGCTATTATTACTATCACTATTGTTGTTGTTATCAGTACCTTCTGTATTCATGTACTCAACCAAAATGTTTATGAAGTTACTATCCCGGAAATTGGTGATTAAACAAGATGAGGTCCTTCCCCAAATGAAGCTTCCATTCTTGTTAATAAGACAAATATGAGCTAATAAATAAGCAATTATAGGTTATGCTTAGTGCTATGAAGGGAATAAAGGGGTGAGAAAGGAAGAGTAACTGGGGAGGTCACTTTAGGTGAGGGTATCTGATAAGACCTTCTTGAAGAGGTGGCATTTTAGCTGAGGCTTGAAGATTGACAGCCCATCAGGTCGAGAGCCTGGGAAAGTGCATTCCAATAAAGGGAGCAGCACATGCAAGGCTCAAGAGTTGGAGGCAGCTGGCCCATTTGAGGGATAGTCGTGGAAAAGGAGGGAACAGTGGTCTGAGAGGGCCTAGGGCCCTGTCCGGCTGTTCTCCTCAGCAGACTCCTGCTCAGTGCATCTGAGAAAACCTTAAGTGCTACCTGAGACCCCAGGGGAAGATCACCTCGGTGTGCATGTGCACTGGACCTAGGGATGGAGGACCTCTGAAACTCTCTCTTCCTCAGATTGGTCAGGAAACCAGTCATTTATTAAAAACTCTAAAATTTTAACTCCATACACTTTTTAAAAAATATATTTATTTATTTATTTATTTTAGAGAGAGCACAGCATTAGGGGTAGAGAGAGAAGGAGAGAGAATCTCAAGCAGGTTCTGCGCTGAATGCAGAGCCCTGCATGGAGCTCCATTCCGTGACCCTGAGATCATCATGACCTGAGCCGAAACCAAGAGTCGAATGCTTAACTTACTGTGCCACCCAGGTGTCCTTCAGGTCCAAACTTTGTTAAACTCAACCAGTTATTACTGGTTGTTTCAGAAAAGACATGGTTTGTCTTTAGTTTTTTTCAATTTAATTTTTGTTCTTTTTGGTTGTTCTGTCCATGGTTTCTCATAATTACAGTTTTAAGCTTATTAATAGTTTTTAAATAACTTTTATTTACAATTACATTTTAGGATAATGGACATTAAGGAGGGCACTTGATATAATGAGCACCGGGTGTTGTATACAACTGATGAATTACTAAACTCTATGTCTCAAACTAATAATATATGTTAATTGATTTAAAAAGTCTAAAATAAAAATATTAAAATAAAATATTTTTGACAAGGCATATTGTGTAAAAACTGAAAAACAAAATAGAATAGAAAGAAAAGGGAAAATCAATGAGATGGAGACATAAAAAATAAATAAAAGACGATATAAAATTTTTTTTACACCAAACAGTAAAATGTGTTTCTCCTTGTCTACTCTGAGTCACTTGTTACCTGTTTTGGGAAATTTCTTCCAGAGGAATAGTTAAGAAAAGTAGTTGAACAAATTGTTTTTTCAGTACTTTAGGCAGTTTTGTTCATCTAAATTTTTATCTTTCGTGTTATTATTAAATGTTTTTAAAAATTACTTTTGAGGGGTACCTGGCTGGCTCAGTTCATGATTACAGAGTCCCAGAATTGAGCTCTGTGTCTGGCTCACTGCTGAGTGGCGAGTCTGCTTCTCCTTCTGCCCCTCAACCTGTTTGTGTTCTCTCTCAAATCAATAAAATCTTTTAAAAAATCACTTTTGAAACTAGGACATTAGAATTTTTTTTTTTTATTAAGATTTTATTTATTCATGAGAGACACACAGAGAGAGAGGCAGAGACAAAGGCAGAGGGAGAAGCAGGCTCCATGCAGGGAGCCCGACATGGGACTCGATCCCGGGTCTCCAGGATCAGGCCCTGGGCTGAAGGCGGCGCTAAACTGCTGAGCCACCCGGGCTGCCCTGAAACCAGGACATTAAAAGCACTTTGGAAAATTGGTTTTATTTAATTAGTTTTGTATTTAACTTTAATCTTAGGAGAGAATCCCAGGTTTCAGGTAAAAAGAAAATGAGACCAATATACTTATTTGTCTGTTACTGACTTTTCTGTTGCATAGGATGTCTATAATTAGGGATTTTTTTTTATGGTTTTGTGTTGGTTTTATTCTTGGTATGAGGTTTATATCCTTTTTTGTTGTTAACTTTTATCTTTTTTATCCTTTTTCTTTTTCTTTTTTTTAGAGATTTTATTTATTTGTCCATGAGAGACAAAGAGATAGGCAGAGGGAAGAAGCAGGCTCCCCAGAGGGAGCCTGATACGGGATTCGATTCCAGGATGCACCTGGACTACTCTTCTGGCCTGATGGATCCCCACTTTGTGGTTTGAAAGCAGGGCATAC
This sequence comes from Vulpes vulpes, assembly GCF_048418805.1. Lineage (NCBI taxonomy): Eukaryota > Metazoa > Chordata > Mammalia > Carnivora > Canidae > Vulpes > Vulpes vulpes. Next base: position 74,893,675 of record NC_132783.1, on the reverse strand, counting down.
TAGGAACCTGAGCCAAAGGCAGACACTCAACTACTGAGCTACTCAGGTGCCTTTTTTTAAATCTTTTTGATCACTCTAACATAATCATGATCCTTGGCCTAAAGAGAATGACCAGGTTGAATTCAGTCCCCAAAGTTGCACGTAGGAATCTTTAAACTGTTTTGTGGAATGCTCAAAAATATTTTACTATAAAAGTCAGGCGTCTTTTGTCATATTTAGTATAGAATATATTGCAAATTATCTAGATGCTTTTAAAATTGTAGGTGAGTTTGACTATTTCATTATATTTGGTAGCCTAGTTTATAGCAGAGAGCCATAAAGAAGTGTATTACCAAAAAAAATGCAGCCTGCTTCTAGAGGAAAAAAAATGTTTATTCTAATTATAAGTATTAGCTTATCTTTTTCTAGTCCTCCTTTGATTTACATGGTTAAGTTTTGATAAATTCTTTAAGATGTTATTCTTTTGGGAAACACTAATGGCTTCTTGATCATCATCGCATTGCCTAACTGAAATTTGGCTTTCAGTTCTTCTTATGCTTTTTTTTCAGGGTCATAAGGCATAGTGTCAAATCCTCAATGCCCAGTGTTGTTCCCAGAACATTCTTCATCTTCCTCCTGTGACAAACCCTGGTTCTTGAGGTTCATGTCCCCCAGGCATACTACTTCCTCCTTCATTCCAGTTGTGAATCTCCATTCCCTGATGAATAGAGTTCATTCACTTCTTGCCTTCTATTCTTGCCACCACTTTGTCTTTGTGTGGCATATCCAACAACATAGTTTCTCATTTCCTTGACCTCATCTCTAGCAACTTTTATTTCTGCTTTATTTCTTCCACTTATTTGTAAGGACAAATGGTAGTCCTGTAAGTTACCTTGAATCTTCCAGCTCTAAAATCATGAATTTGATCCCACACTGATCACAGCCTTCTATCCTTCTCATTCTCTTATTCAGTTATTTCCACTACATCTTTATTTTCTTTTATTTTTAAGGAATTGAATATGATATGCCTTCCATCTACCTGTCAGGTTCCTCACACATAGTTTTTTTTTTTGCAACTACAATTTTTTTTTTTATTGAAGCACACTATACACACAGAAAAGAGTATATATGTTAAATATGTATCTCAATGAGTTTTCACAACTGAACACACTCATATAAGCAGCGCCTAGAGTAAGAAACAGCATGTTACCAATGCTCTAAAGCCCCCTTGACCTCCCCTAAAACACCCAATCCACTTTCTCAGCTTCCCACAGCATAAACTATTTTATAGCATAACTGTAATGTATCTTTAGTTATCAAATGATGGGAAAAGAATAGTTAATTCCAACTTATTCACGTAAGGTAGGTTATATAAAACTCTTTTCCTATTTTCTCTGTTTACTGCTGTCCTAATTAAATGGTTGTGATCACCTCCGAGAATGTGTTCCTACTGTAGTGTAAGTAATATTGCCTTTAAATACAGGACAGCTGTGTTTTTTTTTTTTTGTTTTTTTCTTAAGATTCACTTTCAACCCATTTTGAAAAGAACCTGGGCTTAATGGCTTTTCATGGAAATGTTAGGATAGTTACCTCTTTTTTTTCTAATGTGCATTTTATATTTTCTTTTAGGCACCATAGTTCTTTCCCAAAGCCTTAATTTGAGGTAGCTTTAGAACATTATTGCTTAAAATGCCATTTAAAAATGCTGTTTTCTTGGCTCTAAGGAGGATGCACCTGGACTACTCTTCTGGCCTGATGGATCCCCACTTTGTGGTTTGAAAGCAGGGCATACTAGGAGGGCCTTCTGTCCATTTAAAGAAATGTTCACGTATATGAATTCATGCTCTGACTATAGAGTACTAAGATTATCAAATAAATGTATGCAAACATACAAACCCATTTCCAGCACTCTCTTTAAAAAAAAAAAAAGTTGGGATCCCTGGGTGGCGCAGCGGTTTGGCGCCTGCCTTTGGCCCAGGGCCCGATCCTGGAGACCTGGGATCGAATCCCACATTGGGCTCTCGGTGCATGGAGCCTGCTTCTCCCTCTGCCTGTGTCTCTGCCTCTCTCTCTATCTCTCTGTGACTGTCATAAAAAAAAAAAGTTATACTTTCTATTATACCAGTTCCTAAAAGTAGAATTTTGGAATTAGGTCATTGTGGAGTGAATCCTAGTTCTGTCATCCATGCTCTATGACCATATGCACTTCCTTTCACCTCGCCATGTCGTCTGTAAAATGGGAATAATATATCTTTTCTAAATTTTAAGTGAGGAATAATAAATGGCATGATGAATTTGATGTATACTAAAATCCTGCTTGTTTCACACAGATTCACGATAAATGATAGTTTTATCTCCTTTCTTATTCAAGGTCAAAAAGTGTCAAAGCCTTTATCACATTATTCCTAGATAACTATAGTAATTTAATAGTTTCTTCGTCTCCTGCCCTAATTAATCTCAAATGCTTGCCCTTCTAGATCTGTCTTCCTGAACTATTATTCCCATCTTTGCTATTTCCTTTTTAAAAACATCAGTAGATTTCTTGGCCAGCAGTCTGGCATAGGACTTCATAGATTGGCTTGAGAACTTCTGACCTTATTATCCATCACTGCCTTTTCTAGGCTAACCATCTGTCTCCTTGGTGCACTTTAGATTTTCCAACCTCTGCTCTTGCCCAATAGGAATGTCCTCTCATTGTGACATGTCTCCCATTCAGGTATTTCAGATAGAGGCCATTTTGCCTTTCTCATTGGTGATGCTCTCCAAGGCCTCTCACAGACTAAAATTTTCCTTTACCTACCTTCAGAATCTGTCCCCTTAACCAATCAGCTGTCTTTAGTTTCCTTGTCTTGTTGCCTTTCTGTTCATGTGCCTAGAAAATCTCCCACCCTGGATTGTTCTATTCCAGAGTTTCACACCTGTTAATGCTTTGGACCAGATAATTCTTTGTGGTAGGAGGCTGTTTTGTGTATTGTCAGATTGTAACAGCATCCGGTAGAGGCCAGTAGCAAGCTCTTTCCTGTATATTGTGACAACCAGATTGTTTCCTGATATTGCCACATTTTGCAAAGGGACAAAATTGTCTGTCCTATCCTTTTTTGTTGAAAACCATTATTCTAACTGTATGCCTTAATTTGCCTTTTCACTTGTATTTCAGATGAAAAATCATATGAGTCATGGTTCCCATAAATCTGTAGTTTTATGATTCAGCTGGGTCCTTAATTGTGCCTAGTAGTTCTTTAATACTTTCCTGGAATTATTTTAGGCCTTCTTTATTCACCTCAAATTTCCTGTCTCATTGCCTTTCTTTTATTCTTAGTGGATGACTTTGTCTTCTCTTTGAAGAGAAAAGAAGGTAGGTTTTATTTTTATTTGTTTGTTTGTTTGTTTATTTATTTATTTATTTATTTTTTAGAAGGTAGGTTTTAGATTTGTCCTCCCTCAACTTTGTGATATCATGAGCTTATCTGAAATTCAATTCTGACACCTATATTTATCTAATTTTGTGACCTTTGACAAGTTAGCCTTTACGTGTCACTTTCTTCACTCATCCTATGGATGTCATGACCTTAGCATAGTGCCTTGCCCATATTGTCAGATTGTGATGGGGTTAGGAAATGTCAGAGCTAGAGAAGTGAGTGTTGTTATATATGAAGCGCAGAGAGAGCCTCTAGTTAGAGATGAGACTCTGGGGAAAGTGAAGCATGAGCCACATGGAGTTATTTGAAGAAAGGACTTGAAGAAATGGGACTATAATATAATTTGAGAGATAGAATAGTAACTGTAGGGCGATGAGCAATGAGAGAGTGAGTGGGTGGGTTTAGTTTTAGATGGGAAAGACATGAGGATTTCTAAATGCCCATAGTAAGGTATCATCAGAGAGGGAAACATTAAAGTTAAAAAAGAAATAGAATAAGCTAACTTACTGCAACAACCTCTTAATTATTCTCTATCCATTTTCCATGCCGCAGTGGATTAATCAATTTTTAAAAATGTTCTTTTAAAAAAAATTCTTTATTTGACAGAAAGAACACAAGCAGGGGGAGCAGCAGGCAGAGGGAGAGGGAGAAGCAGGCTCCCCACTGATCAGAGAACCTGATGCTGGGCTCCATTCCAGGATGCTGGGATCATGACCTGAGCTTAAGGCAGGCACTTAACCAACCAAGCCACCCAGGTGCCCCTGAGTTAATAATTTTAAGTGCAAATCTGATTTATTACTTCCCTGCTTAAAGCCTTTAAATGTATGCAGTTGCCAGTAGTCTTAATCCCAAACTTCATAAGATCATGGCCACTTGGTTGCTGCTGCTAATATGTCCACCTTCAGCTCTCACTGCTCCTTTTCTCTCCACCTATATATACTCCCTCTGCCCCCACACACTCTCTGACCAAATATGTGTTTCAGGCTTTAGTCATTTTTTATTTTATTTTTTATTTTTTTAATTTTTTTTGCTTTAGTCATATTGTACTGAATTTCTCTCAGTTCCTCAAATATGCTAGGTTCTCCCAAGCTCTATTTTTTACATTCGCCTGAAATCCTTTCCCTTTTCTCCTTCTTTGGCTGACTTTCATTCATTCTTCAGGCTTCATCAATCCTACCATTTCTTTCTGATCACTGCTCCAACTTGAAGCCTGGATTAGTTAGCCCTTCTGTGTGCTGCCATTCATCTGTCCTTTAATATCTTCTCCTGGATTTCTCATACTTTTATACCAATGATAAAAGTCTTTTTACATGTTTGTATGTCTACTACATTATAAACTCTGTGAAAGTAGAAATTACATGCTTCCTGTTCACTTTTGGATCCCCATGCTAGGCAACAGTGCTTGGCATATGGTAGGGCCCTGACAAATGTTTGTTGCATAAATTAATAGATTTAATTTTTGGTTAAAATGAGAAAAACGTTAACCCACTTATATAACACTTAACAATTACTCTGCTAGGTATTTTGTTAAGTGCTGTGGGGGGATTCAGAGGTCCTCATCACTTCTTTCAAAATGCTTCTGGTCCAGTTGTGGAAGTATAATGTGCACAGTGATGCATATCTGAATATGAGTTCTCATAATTTGAAATTTCAGTAAATTTGGATATATTTGTAATCCCTTTTTGTCAATTGTGAGAGTTTTATTTCTAGGATAAGATGTTGCTCCTCATTATTCTACATTTAACTGTCACGAGCTTAGAAAGGGAAAGACTTGAGAAGGGGAGAATAGATACCGTCTCTCTCTTTTTTTCCCCTACTACTATTTTGTTGTTTGAATAAGGATTTGCCAGACAAAATAAGATGTGAGAAAAACTTGGGTTGAGGATAACCCCAAACAAGGGGAATTTTAAAGAACAAGTATGGAAAGGGGAAAGCACAGAAGGTATTTCAGGAAGGACCTTGGGCACTTTCCTCGGTGTTTTAAAAGTCTTTATACTAACATTTCCTTTTAACAACAACAAAAATTACAAATAATATAATATTACCTGAGCGTTTATTCTGTGCCTGGCACTGTGCTAGTTATTTTACATGAATTATTTCACTTAACCCGCATGAGGCTAGTGTTTTTATTATCCCTTTAGAGAATATAGTTTCTATTCCTGGATTTTTCCATTTAGTTTGTGCAAAGAAGAGCTAATTCTAAGTAGTTTTTCTTTTTTTTTTTTTTTTTTTTAAGATTTTATTTATTTATTCATGAGAGACGGAGAGATAGAGGCAGAGACACAGGCAGAGGGAGAATCAGGCTCCATACAGGGAGCCTGACCTGAGACTCCATCCCAGTCTCCAGGATCACGCCCTGGGCTGAAAGTGGCGCTAAACCGCTGAGCCACCCACGCTGCCCGTTTTTCTTTTTTTAAAACAAATCCATCCTGTCAGATCCTAATTCATTCTTTTAAAGAATGAGGGGAGGGGAGAGCAGCATGAGCCCTAGCTTTGTCCTCGTATAGCTATAGCGAAGATCCCCGAGGCCCTATAATAGTGGGGCCAGGAAGACTGAGGGGAAACTCCTCCTTCCCTTTTTTCTCTGTTTCTTACCAGGAATCTGGGTATTGGAAGAAATATGTCATTGTTATCTCCAAGTCAACAAATTAAGTGCATAGTAATCACTATGATCAATTTTAGGTATATAATTTGGAATGGACTTTTAAAAATTCTTGCTGTTGTATAAAAATAAAAAAATATATAAATACTATATAAATATAAAAGTAAGATTGCCATTGCTTTCATTGTTTTGATCCAAATCTTACATTTTTCAACCCTATTTTCCCATAAAATCTTAAGTTCTTCAACTATAAATTCTTCTGTTACAAGGCTACTATGAGGTTCAGGTAAGTGCTGTGCTTGTTCATGGGGGGAGGGGGAGTAAATGTTAGGAAAAAGGTATTACTCATTTAGAAAAGCTAGATACAAAAAAAAATTTTTAAAAAAGCTAGATACACTAAGTTATATATTCAAAATTTTTTCAATGAGGAAAAGCAGTACTATCTCAAAAGATAAGTGGTCCATTGATTCAGTGTTTCAAAGGGCTGGTTAGTAGGATCATTCTTTCTGGTATAGAGCATGTGTGTAGGGGTAGTGGAGACCTGCATTCCAGTCCTGATTATGTCATTTACTAACAGCATGAACAGCATGACTTAGTGATGTTATTCTTTCTTAGCTCAGTTTCCTCATCTTAAAAATTGGAGATATTAGTACTTCTAAAGAATATTGTTTGGATTAAATGAAGTAATACATGTTATTTTTTTTTTTTAATTTTATTTATTCATGAGAGACACAGAGAGAGAGAGAGGCAGAGACACAGGCAGAGGGAGGAGCAGGCTCCAGGCAGGGAGCCCGATGTGGGACTCAATCCTGGGTCTCCAGGATCACACCCTGGGCCGAAGGCAGGCACTAAACCTCTGAGTCACCCAGGGATCCCCTGAAGTAATACATGTTAAATGATTATCGCAGACTTAATAGATCTCACATGTTAATGAGTCTTAGCCGTTCCTTTGCGGAAGTACTGTGCTTGTGATTGGAGGCAACATAATGTGTCTGGTTTGAAGGGAAGATATAATTAACATTTTTAATCCTAATGCCTAAAGGGAAAATTTTAAATGAATCATAGTTTTGAAAGATGTATTAAAGAAGAATTACATCCTTTGGTTTTTGCAGAGAATTAAGTAAGTGTAAAATAGACATCACAGCAATCCTATTTGCAAGTATTATCAAGATACTAAAATATATTGTGGGTAGATAATCTTTTTTTGTGAACTTATCAAGGAAATAGCCCCAAAAGAGGGGGAGGCTGGAGGGGAAAACCTGGTTGTTATCATAACTCCTGTTTGTTAAAACTAAAAGAAGCTCTTCTCATAATCTAAAGCAACTAAGGGCAATTTTGCCCCCAGGAGTCATTTGATTATGTCTTAAGACATTGTCATGAGGAGGCAGTGGGGTAAAGGGTTGAGAGGAGAAGGTACTGCTCACATCTAGTGGGTCCAGGCTAGGAATGCTGCTAAAACATCCTCTAATAACCAGGATAGCACCTCCTCCCCAAAGAATTATCTGTCTCAAAATGTCAGTAGTGCCCTTTATCTAGACTTAAGCATCAGCTTACTTGGTAGCTAACATTAGGATATGTTTTATAATGAATACTTTGTAGAAATGACTGGATTGCTTTTTTTTTTTAATTTTTATTTATTTATGATAGTCACACACACAGAGAGAGAGAGAGAGAGAGAGAGAGAAAGAGAGAAAGGCAGAGACATAGGCAGAGGGAGAAGCAGGCTCCATGCACCGGGAGCCCGACGTGGGATTCGATCCCGGGTCTTCAGGATCGCGCCCTGGGCCAAAGGCAGGCGCCAAACCTCTGCGCCACCCAAGGATCCCGACTGGATTGCTTTAATGTTTTCTTGCTTTATTTGAAAATAGTGGTTTACCTTCTTTAAATTGTGTTAGTTTTCATGAGAGAATTAAACTGGTAAATTTCTTAGGTGATCACTTCATTGTCTTCATAAGGAATAAGAAGAAACAACCCAGTTGACCCATCTTAAAGATGATTTTCATTCTTTTACTTTAGACTTTATGGTTAATGTAATTTGAGATGAATTCCTTTATGAAAATAGTTAAATAAAGATGTTGAGACTTCACAAAATGATCATGGTTGGATTAGATCAACCATGTATGGTAATTAGCAATTTAATTTTTTTTTTTTAAATTGAAAGCATTTCACTAATTTTAAAGAATAAACAAATAAAGAATAAACAACTGACCTTTCTTGGCAATAGCCAGTAATTATTGAATGCTTGCTTTGTATAACTCTGTTCTAAGCATGTAACATGTATTCACTCACTGGATCTCCACAACAAGTTCTTTATCTGGGGACTATCATCATTTCCATTTACAGATGAGAAATTGGGGTACAGAGAGATAGAGTTATTTGCCTAGGGTCATGCAGCTGGTAAATGGTGGAACAGGGATCAGAATTTAGAGAGTTTAGCTCAAGTTTGCTCTTTTAATCCCTATGTTATGTTATACTGACTTGTCAACCAAGAATGTTAAAATATTTTCTGATTAATTACATCTCTCTAGACTATATCAGTATATGATTGACCCTTGAACAATACAGGAGTTAGGGATGTCTACCTATGAATTTGAAAATCTGCTATCATTTTTGATTCCCCCAAAACTTAACTACTAATAGCCATTCTTCACTGGAGCGTTACTGATAAGATGAATAGTCAATAACATATATTTCGTATGTTGTATGTATTACATACTGTATCCTTACAGAAAGGAAGCTTGAGAAAAAAAGTCATAAGAAAAAATACATTTACAATACTATACTGTATTTATTGAAAAAGATATATGAAGGAGTGGACCTGCACAGTTAAAACCTGCATTGTTTAAGGGTCAACTGTATAGCCAAAAACCTTGAAAGGCTTGTACTTTAAAAATGTACTTGTGGCATTAGGATGTACTATATTAGTTTGTATATCTGGATTAGAATGTGAAAGAATGGAAATTTAGAGTTTTTCTTGATCTTAATGGTCTTTTATCCAAAGAAAACCTAGGAGTCTCTCTGTGATTTAAGTTTTTCTTTTCCATATGTCTTTCCAATTTCTGTTTGTGTTTTCCTCCTCTCAGATGTTTGACTACTTTGTTTTTTAGGTTTTATTTGCCTACTGATTTCACCTTTGCTCTTTCCCTAAGATGGTCTTCATAAACTAGTTTAATTTATTTCTACAAGAAATGTTTCTCTTACTAAGTGAGGTCATGGAAAAACTCTAAAAATGTCCTGGGTGGCAGAGAAAATATCAGAAACATACAGAGTTAATAAACCATATGTGGATGATCTGTAATTGACTATGGTTTATTTCAGAAATGTCTTTTGTTAAATGAAGCTTCTAAGTGAATTCTCAAAGGCACAGAATTTAAAAAGACTATTTGTTCTATTTGAGTATTGCTCATATTTTTAAAAGGAAAAAAAGCAAAAAAAAATTCAGTTTAGTTTTAAAAGGAAATATGCCTACTGTTTTAAAACCTATAATAAACTGTTACCTAGTATATAGATCAGTTGTAATAAATATGAGTTTGGACATTTCTAGCAGTGTAATTTCCAAGGGAAAGTTTCTCAAATCCAACTTTAAAATAAAAATATTTTGGGCAGCCCCAGTGGCGCAGCGGTTTGGCACCGCCTGCAGCCTGGGGTATGATCCTGGAGACCCAGGATCGAGTCCCATGTCGGGCTCCCTGCATGGAGTGGCTTCTCTCTCTCCCTCTGCCTGTGTCTCTGCCCCTCTCTCTCTGTGTCTATGAATGAATAAATAAAATCTTTAAAAAATAATAAAATAAAATAAAATAAAATCTTTAAAAATTTTTAAGGTAAAATAAAATTAAGATATCTTAAATTTTTAAAATCCTAAAATACAAATTTTCTAAAGTAAGATTAAAAGCTATTCTATTTTACAGCTATTTATCAACTATTAGTCTAGAAAAAGGCTTCATATTATTTCTAGCTATACCTATAATCAAGGAAATCCTGTCTAGTCTCTCAGAAACACTTATGGTTTATTTCTCAGCAAATATATTGCATTTATTTTATTTTTAAAGATTTTATTTATTTATTCATGAGAGACACACAGAGAGAGAGAGAGAGAGAGGCAGAGACATAGGAAGAGGGAGAAGCAGGCTCCACACAGGGAGCCTGACATGGGACTCGATTCCAGAACTCCGGGATCATGCCCTGAGCCAAAGGCAGATGCTCAACCGCTGAGCCACCCAGGCATCCGTCTGTCTGAGCATCTATCTATCTATCTATCTATTTTTTTTAATGTTTTTAGAGAGAGAGGGAGAGAGAGAGTGAGCACGCTGGAGCTGGTGGTGAGGGGTAGAGGGGGATAGAGAGGGAGAGAGACAATCTTAAGCAGGCTCAGCATCCAGAATGGAGCCAGACTTGCAGGCTTGATCTCACTACCTTGAGATCATGACCTGAGCAACAATCAAGAGTTGGATGCTTAACTGACTGAGCCACCCAGGTGCCCTTCTTAGTGAATATATTGAATTTAATAGAATATTGAGGATTTAATATATAGTAATGCTTAAAATACAAAATGTGTTAGCATATGAATGGCATTTGTAAAATTTATAAATGTGAGACTTATTTTTATGAGTTACAATGTGGTTATAGTGAACATAATTTCTCTAACATATAAATATGAATAATGGGCTGGATGGTGAAAATGCTTACCATTTGTACCCTTGAAATTAATATTCTGTGATATATAGAATGAAAGTAAGGAAAGGACTTTCCTAGACTCACAAAGAAGAACTCTTTAAAATACACACATATGTATATACTGGTAGCCATGGTGGTCCTGGGTTTTCTCATTTTTCATCCATCCACTTTTTATTGAGTGATATATCAGGAATGTAGGGAAAAAAACCTATCTACTTTGAACCAGAAGTGTCCTCTATCAGAAATGGTGCCTCGTTCTATATGCATTCAAACTCTCTGTCAGGAATAATTATTATTGTAAAGTAATGATAATTCAAAGTCATCAATAACATGTACTGAAGGAAGGTTAAGTGCATCCATCCCATAACCATTGTGTTTACAGCTTTCAGTGCTAGAGTATTAGGGATTTGAGTAGTCTTGGCTTGTAAAACTACATAGTAGGCTGTTTGTCTGAAGGATTCATTATTGCCCACATTGAATATACGCAGTTGGGCTCTTTTACTTCTCTATGAAATTTGATTCCTTCCTACCAGGGTTGGAACTTTTATATTGACCAGAAGAAAATGTTGTATGATTAGACAGCCTCTAGAATAAAACGACTATTTTTTAAGATGATTTTTTAAATCGTCAAAGAAATAGATACTCATTTTTTCATAGTACTTTTCAACAGTCCTATGTTGGAAAAATCCAGAAAAATAGGAAGAAGATGAACAATATAACAGCAAAATCTGGTAATCCTACTACTGGAATAAAACCATTAATACTATTTAGTCTTCTAAAAAATCTTTTCTCTTTTAGGTTGCTGGGGTCCTCCCTTCTTAATACTCCAAAGAAGAAATCTGTGGTTCATCTTTCTTTCATTAGTTACATTTAGTAAATCCTGCTAGTTTTGTGTCTGCTCTGGCTCTTAATTTGTCTAGCCCCCTTACCTCATGATTCATTCCGTTTCACAGTTATTGTTAGATATTAAAATAGTCTTCTCTACCTGGTTGTTCTGTTTTTGTTGTCTTTCCCCCCTTTTTTTTCTTTCCTCTTTTATTCTTCACATTATTAGTAGGTTTATTTCTCTAAAAACCAAATCTGATTCTATCACTTGGCTTAAAAACATAACTGTGTCTCTAAATGCTTTAGAAAGTGTGGCAACATACTATAACATTATAATGTGCTAGAGGCATAGGAAATAGAGTGGCTTCATTTATAGTAGCCTCTGATTATACTGCATATGTGACTTAAACCATACAATTCTGTTATCCCCTAGATGCAACCCATATTTCCAAATACCGGTCATCTTTTGTGCTTTTTTTTTTTTTTTTGAATTGAAATCCTTTTTCTTTTTTACCTTTCTCCCAAAATGCTTCTTAACTTCTAAAATGTAACTTGGATGTCATCTTTCCTGGGAAGCATTCTTAAATTGTTCCAGATAAATTACTTACTCAGGTGTTCCAGAGGAACTAATTACACTGCTTATAACACTTGCCATATTGTATTATACTTAGTTGTATATATCATGTACATTTTTGCTTTCCTAGTCAATTAAGGGAGGTGTAGATCCCTGAGATTTGGAATCACAAGATGCTTTTGACTTTCAGAAGGTAATTCTAGGGAGGCAAATTTTATTTCTCACTCATGATTTCCACCTATTGCTTGAGATATTTTATTATGCTGCCTTTACAGTTTTTCTTCCTACTATATGCCTATAGTATTCTCATTAACTACCTATATACATCCATGCTTTATGCCAAAGATATCCAAAAGATTTTCAAGACATTTTTAGGGCAATGAGAGCAGTGTTTTGAAATTTAAAAAAAAAAAAAAAAAGTCTAGAACACGCTCTGCAAATTGCTTTGGTTTTCTTGATGTTCCTAATTGTCAGTCTCTTGAAAGAGGCCCTGTTTTTGTTAAAATTACTCAGTACAGCTTTTCACTGTTAAAAGTTCACAGTACTTCACATTAGCATTCAGGAATCTGTCCAAAGAAGTCCAAATATATTATCACAATGTTTATTTCCATAGAATTCTGCAAGATAACACAATTTAAAAGTTAGTGAGAAAGACAGAAATTGATAGTAATAAATAGGTATCATAGCTTTGAAAGGTGCTAGATCATCAGTTCATTATTTTGAGAATTTGTAAGTGGAAACAATAAAGAATTCAGAGTTTTTTGCTATGTAAACTGTACTGTAGGACAACTAAATAGTTAATTAGGGAAAATCTTCTTTAGAAGAATTCCAGATAATAAGTGTGATTGGAATGATAGAATTAGTAAATCCCATTTGGGCAACCCTTAAGTAAATAATACAATGGTCGTTGAATGAATCAGGCTGGCAACACTTGAATACATAACCTAACCAATATGAACATCACTTTAAGTAGGATAGCCAGACATCATGTGTGTCCTAATGTGATGGGTTAGGAAAGTACATGTATCACCCAAGGAGTATTCTTGCCAAAGACATGAATCATGTCTCTAGATCTTAAGTATAGTTTACAGGAAATATGGGGAATGGAGAAATACATTAATAACAGGAAGAAACAGCTAAATTTAGAATGTGATAAATTCTATAGACAAATCACTTGTTGTTACAGATTAAAGGAAATTTATAGAGTTATATTAATCAGATACAAATGTGTGGTTCTTAGTTTGGGTCCTGGTTCAGGAAAACCAACAGTAAAAATTTCATTTTTGAGATGATTGAAATTTGAACATAATGTACATATTAAATGATTTTGAGGAATTGCTTATTTTGTCAGATGTGATAAACGCATTGTAGTGTCAAATTAAAGTCTTTAAATGATAGTGATATTTTCGTTACTAATATGGGTGAAATGATACAATGTCTGGGATTTGCTCTAAAATACTCCAATCCCTGCCCCCCAGAAGAGAGAAAAATTGTAGGATGGGAAAAAGAAGATAGTGAGACATTTCTGAGTTACATGGGCATTTGTTCTACAGTTATCTCCTTACTTATGTGAATGTTCGAAAATTTTCAGACCGAAAGTTGAAAAAATTAAAACCTAAAAGTGTAACATCAAGGTTTCTAGCATAGGAAGAAAGCTGAGTCAATAACATAACACAGTGTCTATGTGATGAAAACAAACACCTGCTGGGGAAAAGTATGACTCTTCCTATTAAGATCAAAAAGAAATTTTTCTTCATTATGTTCTTGAGGACACCATGTAATATATTTTTAAAAGCATTTTAAATTAATCCCTTCTATAAATAGAATATTTTTTGTAGCATTCATCAAAATGGTTAGTGGAATACCATCCATGGTTAATTCCAGTGAAACCAGCTTTATGGCAAACCATTATGATACATTCCAGGAACCTTAACTTCAAGCTGTGTAGGGTTCCCCAGTATAATTCATGAGAAGTCTTATTCCTGTCTTTTAAAAGCTTAGAGAAACAGGGTACCTGGCTGTCTCAGTCAGTGGAGTGTATGGCTCTTGATCTCAGGGTCACGTGTTTGAGCCCCATGTTAGGGGTAGAATTTACTTAAAAAAAAAAATTTAAAAAAAAAAAAGCTTAGGAAAAAAAACTCAACCTTTCTATTCATTCATCTCTCCTCCCCTCCATTTCTGTTATAATTCCCTTCTCCAGTCCTCTTTCACAAATTAGTTAATACAGTATATACATTTCCTTACAGCTGTTCTAGTTGGCCAAGAAAATTTTACTGACTTTTTTTTTCTATGGTTTGTCTCAAAAACAAGTCTTTTTAAATGTAAAAAATGTATTAAAATAGGGATCCCTGGGTGGCGCAGCGGTTTGGCGCCTGCCTTTGGCCCAGGGCGCGATCCTGGAGACCTGGGATCGAATCCCACGTCGGGCTCCCGGTGCATGGAGCCTGCTTCTCCCTCTGCCTGTGTCTCTGCCTCTCTCTCTATCTCTCTGTGACTATCATAAATAAATAAAAATTTAAAAAAATGTATTAAAATAGGCATTTAAAATATCATTGCCATTTACTCAGAGATTTTAGTATTAATTCCCTTCCTCCTGCCCAAAGAATCTGTGTTAGAGTAACTAGATGGATTATATAAAGTATCCTGCAGATAGTTCTCCATAAACATTGTTTTACCTGGAGCTTTTCCTGGGTATTGGGCAGCAGTGAATTTGAGATTTTATTTTTCTGGCAACTGCCTGAAATACAGATCTTCTGTGTTATTGATTAAATTTGAACCGTTATTCAGTGAAGCTATGTTAAAGTTTACGTTCTTTTTTGAAAATTGAAATGACTAACAGGAATAGGACATTATCTCTAATTTGAGATTAGCCAAGGGAGTACCTATGGGTAAAGCCAAGACTCTAGAAAATAATTTTTTTAAGATTTATTTATTTATGATAGAGAGAGAGAGAGAGACAGACAGACAGACAGACAGACAGGAGGGAGAAGCAGGCTCCATGCCGGGAGCCCGATGCAGGACTCGATCCCGGGACTCCAGGATTGCGCCCTGGGCCAAAGGCAGGCGCTAAACTGCTGAGCCACCCAGGGTCCCCTAGAAAATAATTTTAATTACTGGTTCGGTTTTCTATCGCTGTGTAACGAATTGTGACAGTAGTTTAAAACAACACAGATTTAGTATCTTATAATTTTCATGGATCAGGAGTCTGGACACAGTTTAAGCTGAGTCCTCTACTTAGGGTCTCACAAGGCTACAAATCCAAATGTTGGCCAGGGCTGAAATGTCATTGAGGCTCTGGATCTTCTTCCACGTTCACATGGTTATTGGCTGAATTAATTTCCTTCTAGTGGTTGAACTCAGGGCAGCTTGCTTTTTCAGGGCCACTAGAAAGTCTCTGACCTCTAGACTCCCTCTTAAAGGGCTCAGCTTTATTTTGTAAGTTCATTCAGGAAAATCTTCCCTTTGATTAATTGAATGCCAATTAGGGACCTTAATTACATCGGCAGACTCTTTTCACCTTTGCCATTTAAAATAATATAATCATGGGAGTGATACCCCATTTCCTTTGCCCTATTCCATTGGTTAGAAACAGGTTGCAAGTCCCACTCACACCCAAAGAGAGAGGATTATACAAGGGCATGGGGCCTTGGGGGTCTTTTTAGAATCTCCTGCTTACCAATATTACACTATTGCCTTTAATAAAACATTTTAAGTAGTTTATTTTGTTTTATTATACAAACAACATTAATGAAACTTAAAGAGAAAAAAAAATGTCACCCCATAATCCTGGTATCCAATGTATCAAAATGTTTTCCTTTGGCTGTGTGTGCGTGCATAATTTTTATTAAATATTGTAGAGCAGAGATACAGTTTTCCATTGCTTTTCACTTAGCAAGGGCATTTGTCTTGTAGTTTACATAATGTTTGTATGTATCATCTTTAAGGGATGCAAATGATTTAATCAGTTATGCCTATGTAACAGAGCCCACATAAAGCCCTTTAAACAATGGGGCTTGGAGAGCTTCACAGTTCGTGAACATATCCACTTGTTGGTAGGGTGGCATGGTCCAGCTCATTGGAGGCAGAAGTTCCTGTTTCTAGGACCCATATGGACTTTGCCTTGTCTCATCTGGGTGTTGTGTCCTTTGTAATAAACTGGTAACAGTAAATAAAGTGTTCTTTGGAATTTTTTTTCTCTTTTTTTTTTCTTTGGAATTTTATGAGCTGTTCTAGCAAATTATTGAAATTGAAAGGGAGTTGGGGTTGTGGCACCACCTTGTAGCCAAGTCAAACAGAAGTGTGTGTAACCTGGGGACCCAGTACTTGCGACTGGCATTTGAAGTGAAGGCAGTCTTGTGGGGTTGACCCAAAAGGCTGAGGAGTCTGATGCTGACTGAGTAGTTATTGTCAGAATTGAAATGAATTGTGGGATACCTGGTGGTGTCTGGAGAGTTAGAGAATTAGATGGTGTGAGGAAAAAACCTGATATATTTGGTGTCAGAAGTGTTATTTGAGTAAAAATACCTCAGTTGGTCAAAGAATAGGCAACTCAGCTTCCTAAGGTTTGGCCCTTGCCCATTTCCTGGGAGATAACCTCTAAGCCCTTGGAATATCCTGCCCAGTAAGAATGCCTTTGTTTACTTGAGGGCTTTTGGCCACCCTATGTTGTCTATACTGACAGTGTGGCTGACAATATGGTAGAGACTTTGTGTGGTGTGGTAGGAGCTTGACCTCTGGAAAAGTCAGAGGCTAAGGTCAGCTATGCAGATGGTCAGTCTTACCTACATGTGAGACCCCTGATAAAAATGCTCAACACCAGGCTTCAGTTGAGTTTCCCCGGTTGCCAGTATTCCATGAATGCTGTCACACATTCTTGCTGGGAGAAATAAGTGCTGTCTCTACAACTATACCAGGAGAGGACAACTGGAAGGTCCAAATCTTCTGGACCATGTCCTAGATCCCTCTTCCCTTTACGGGCTTAATTAATTAATTAATTAACTTACTTAAAAGATTTTATTTATTTGTTCATGGGAGACAGAGAGAGAGAGAGGCACAGAGACACAGGCAGAGGGAAAAAGCAGGCTCCATGCAGGGAGCCGGACGTGGGACTCCATCCCGGGTCTCCAGGATCACGCCCCAGGCTGAAGGTGGTGCTAAACCTCTGGGCCACCTGGGTGGCCCCCTTTACTGGTTTTAATCTGTATCTTTTTGCTCTAATAAACTGTGACCTTGAATAAAATGGCTCTTTTGAGTTTCATGAGTTTCTAGTGAATCATTGAACCTAAGGGTGGCATTGGAGACCCCTGAACTGCAGAGGTTCATCCATATTATTGCAAAATACTCAGTTCTTTTTTATTGTTGAGTAGCATTCAAAGTTTGTTTATTCTCCAGTTGAGCTGGTTGTTTCCAGCTATTGACAATTATAAATAAAACTCTAAAAATATTTGAGTATCAGTTTTTGTGTGAACATAGATTTTTATTTCACTTGGGTAAATAAGATTTGAATTGCTGAGTTATATGAAAAATGTCTGTTTAACTGTGTTAGAAACTACTAAACTCTTGCAAAGCGGCTATACCATTTTGCACTGCTCCCAGCTACCAACTGCTCCTCATACTCTTCAATACTTGGTATTGGCGGTTTTATTTTTCTTTTAATTTTAGGCATCCTGGTAGATGTGTAATAGTATCACACAAATAGTTGTGCTTTGCATTTCCCTAATAACTAATGATGTTAAGCGTCTTTTCATATGCTTATTTTGCCATTCATATATCTTACTTGATGAAGAGTTAGACATAACTGAAATGTTGAACAGAAAAGCTAAGGTTTTTTTTCCCACTCTTTTTCCTGTCTACTTTCAGCTTTGATAATCTCTGTTGACCTATCTTCAAGTTCGTTGATTCTTTCTTAAGCTGTGTCAGGTCTGTTGCTGAATCTGTCAAAGCTTTTTAAAATTTTGTTATTGCATTTCAGATGGACTCTTAGCTTTTCTGTTCTACTGTGCAGTTTCTATGATATTTGCCATCTGATCATACCTATTGCTTGCCTGTTCCATTTGATCCTTAATTATTAATTATCATTTTAATTCATTGGCTGATAGTTCAACATTTCAGTTATGTCTAACCCTTCCTTTTTTTTTTTTTTCCTAAGTCTGCTTCTGTTGACGATTTTGTCTCCTGACTGATTTGTTTGCCCTTGAGATTTTGTGTAACTTATAATTTTGGGAGGGTGGGGTATCTTACCAAATTACTTTATTTGAAAGAATGATGCAAGCAAAAGAATTTAAAGAGATTTTTTAAATACAATTATAGAAAAGGCAGTAGTAACCTCAACATGCATGCACTGCCTTGTAGACCAAGGAAATCACCCCATGACCAGGCTTACACTTTTTTTAAAAAAAGTAATATTTTACTTATTTATTCATGAGAGACAGAGACAGGCAGGGACACAGGCAGAGGGAGAAGTAGGCTCCCCACAGGGAGCCCCATGTGGGACTCTACACGGATTCCAGATTCTGGGATCACACCCTGAGCTGAAGGCAGATACCCAACTGCTGAGCCACCCAGGCATCCCAGACTTACTTTACACTGTTTGATTGAATGCTAGCCATCATTTGCAGGGTAGGAGAGATTGAAATAAATGGTATTTATGTTAAGAAATAGGTATGACTATGGTTCTACTAAGTTGTTTGTACACAGGATTGAATCAGTCTCACCTGGAGTTGATTGGATTTATGTAGAGTTTTTTTTTTTTTCTTGCTTTGGTTACATTCAGTAAATTACCAATTTTAAATACTTTTATCATCACTATGTGCTAAAGGGTGGGGGTTGATTTGTGGAAAAGTTTTAACTGTTTTTATTCCACCTATATCCTTAAGCCTTACTGGTATATCTGTACTTTAGAGAGCATCTTTCTGTGCTTTTTTGTTATTTCTCTCTACTGGAAGCTGATTTGCCTTGTAGGGGTGGGCCTGGAGCATATCTTTTGTTCTAAACCAACCAGTTTTAGGCAGGCTCTGTTTCCCTCTCTTCCTCATAATCTTGCTTTTTCCTTCCCACTGATAGTAGACCTCAATTGTTTGGGGCTAGGGTATTTCCTGTCCTTCCATCAGGGGGAGGTATTATCTAATTTTGAAAGAACTTAAAAAATTTGAATTATAAAACTACTAGAAGAAAATACGGAAGAATACCTACATATTTTCTTTTAATTTTTTTAATTAATTTATTTATTTATGATAGTCACACAGAGAGAGAGAGAGAGAGAGAGGCAGAGACACAGGCAGAGGGAGAAGCAGGCTCCATGCACTGGGAGCCCGATGTGGGACTCGATCCCGGGTCTCCAGGATCGCGCCCCGGGCCAAAGGCAGGCGCCAAACCGCTGCGCCACCCAGGGATCCCCCTACATATTTTCTAAGTATGACTTAAGGTTGAAACATTAAAATACTAGCATATTTGACTGTATAATATTTTAAAACTTGTGACTATCAAAAGCAAATTGCCAGTGGGGAAATAAACATCCATGCAAATTTAGAGATAAAAGCAAATGAAACGATTAATTTTAAGATAATTTTTGCAATTAGAATACCTGAATAAAAGGACTTTTAGGCATTATAAACAAAGCATATAAAGGCGTGTGAGGCAAAGGTTTCAGATATAAAGGTTATTTATAATGCAGAGATTCTCAAAAATTCCTCCATTTGTATAGTTACTTCTGATAGATTAATATGACAGCTTTATTTATTTAAGATTTTATTTATTTATTCATGAGAGACACACACAGAGAAGGAGAGAGGCAGAGACACAGGCAGAAGGAGAAGCAGGATCCATGCAGGGAGCCCGATATGGGACTCGATCCCGGGTCTCCAGGATCACACCCCGGGCTGCCGCACTAAACCGCTGAGCCACCCGGGCTGCCCAATATGACAGCTTTAAGAGCAGATTTGGAGAGCGGACAAAAGAAGCAATTCTATAGTGTTCTTTAAAAATTGTTGTTTAATTGGGAAGTCCTTTGGCCTGTACTATTTGTATGTACGTATTAATGATCGGTATATTTATCTTTTGTGAGACCTTTGAGATCAAACCTTTCTGGCTAAAAACACATTTGTTTTCCTAAAGCAAGATTACTTTCATCAATCCTTCAATGTTTTTTAGCTTTGAAACTACCATGTGACAGGAGAGGATATTTTTCTACTTGATGAATTATTCAGAAGTCTTAAATGCAAGCTTTTAGGAACTTTAAAGGTTATCAGCCTCTACATGTTATATATTATTTCTAGAGAAGCAAAGTGGTTTGCCCAAAGTTAGTGGTAGAAATAACCTAGACTTGTTTGACTCTTGCTCTTTGATGATATTATATTACACAGCTGCTAATTTCTAATTTGCCACATTTGGGGTGTACATCTTAAAACATCTATTTGTAAATGGCTATATGGAATGGGAATTGACCAGTTTTAACCTAAGTATTTGTGTATTTTGTGAAAAGTGAAGTTGGTTAGCCTTTTGAGTATTTCTCTTGGCCATTTAATTTTAGGTAATATAAAAATGTGCCCTGGAGTAGCAAAATGTTTAGGGGATGTTGATTTCAATTTTAAGTTTTTAGTTAAGATCTTTTGAGGTCTGGTTTTCCTATGTGTCAGTTGTGGTTTTAAGGGAAAATTCTAAGGCCTCTCTTGTAAGCTTATGTGAACACAGGCGTTGGAATTGGAACACTATTTTATATACCCTCTTTAATTGAATAAATAAATTATCTGTAGTAGTGAAGCATATGTGGAGCCAGAAGACAATGCTTTCCTTTATATGGAGTAATTTATTTTCATTGCATATTTCTGTTTATAGTATGTTATATATCTTATTATATGTAAACATGTGACTTTTTCTAGAAAGTGCCAAAGAAAAGAATGACTAAAGATTCCCCATATTTTACTGCTGCTAAGTCTTGTTTTGTTTTGGTTTCTTTGAAACCAGAGTCCATTAATGTGAGAAATGTGCCTCAGAGCTGTGTGTTCTTGATCATAAAGTTCCTTCATTATGTAGAATCTAGCTGCACCTTTGGGGAAGAACCTTGATGGAGTATAGATCGCATGCTGAGGTTTTGAGTCAGTATTACATTTTTTTTTTTTTTAAGATTTTATTTATTTATTCATGAGAGACACAAAGAGAGAGAGGTAGAGGGAGAAGCAGGCTCCTGCAAGAAGCCCAACTGGATCCTGGGACTCCAGGATCACGCCCTGGGCCAAAGGCAGATGCTTACGCTGAGCCACCCAGGCATCCCAGTATTACTTTTTAGTTTAGATTTTACTTTGACTTTCCTCATTTATAGCTTTAAATGTTAGGATAGAAGGTCTTTCCTTAATTAATTTCACAGACATGAATAGAGGCATTCATTAGGACTTTTAAGCTCTGCTACAACTACCATGTGGCTAAGTGAAATTTTATGAGATCTTTAGGAAGGTAATCCTTTAGGAACCTAACCCCTTCATATATTAAAGAGCTAATATAACAGTTGAGGATGAAAAACCCAGACTGCCATGTAGCATGTTTTAATAGTAGTTAAAGCATTTATGAGAGGGATGATGAAAAAAATAGTTTGGTGGGACACCCTAGAAAGACCTTACTGAATGCTTAATGGAAGCTATTTGTTTACTTGTTGCTTGTATTTCCTCATGCAGCAGATTAGGAAAATTCTGATGTTATGTGTATTCTTTCTAAATTTAAAATTTTTTATCATTAAAAATAAGATTTAAATTTTCTTAAAAAAAAGATTTATTTATTTATTTATTTATTTATTTATTTATTTATTTATTAGAGAGATAGAGCTAGAGAGCATGAGCAGGAGAGGGAGAGGGGGAGGGAAAGAGAATCCCAAGCCGACTCTGTGCTGAGTGCAGGGCTTGATCCTGAGCTCAAATCAAGAGCCAGACCCTTAACCGACTGAGCCACCCAGGTGCCCCTGCAGTTTCATTTTTAATAGTAAATGTTGAAAAGAAGTGGTTGGTTCCTATACAGCCAGAATATAAATTGGAAACTGGGTAATAGATGTAGAGAGAATACAATTAAAAGGCCAGGTGGAGATTGCTTTTCTCTCCTTCCTGTCCTTCTAGCTTCCTTTCTTCATTTTCTATCTTGCCCATTCCACATGGCATCAAAATGACACTGAGGAAATTATGTTTGTATGTTGGCTTCATCAAAGACATTATTTCAGATTGTACTCTTTAGAACACCAAGAATAGACTGGTGCTCTGGATATATACTCACGGGATCATTTTTGGGTTTGCATAAAATTGGTAGTTTGGTAACGAAATGAATGTTTTTCTTATGAATTGTAACTGTTTCTCCGTGTCTGTTCTTTAGAAATGATCCCCAGGAACAACTGTGCTTTCCTGGGAAGCCCAGGTTTTATGAAGGCTTGATGTTCTCCATAATGAAATGAAATAATGTGTGTAAGCAGTTATCTTAAAAACAATGAATAACTGTAGGAAAAACAAGAATTCGCATTTATGACTCTAGATTTAGAGATTTGAAATTCCTCTTAATTTGGTTTGATTTAGAAAAAGGTACATTTTGTTATATTCATTAATTGATTTGGTGCCATTGGAGTATCCACTCTGCACAAAGTTTAGTTGATACTGGGAGTATAGTTGTGAAAAAGATACATTGTTCTTGCTTTTAATAGAGCTTATAATGTACCAAGGGAGACAAATATAATCAATGAAACAATAAATGGTATAAGTATGGGTATGGTAAGTACTAACACAAATAGGGAATGTTCTGAAACTCCATAGTGTGGGATTCAGCCTAGTCTGAATGAGAGAGGGCTTTCTCTAGGAAGTGACATTTGAGTTACACTATCATTATCATACATGTAATCAAGGAATTTGGTTTAAATAAGAGTTTAGGGAAATACTTAAATGGAAGTTATTCAAGGTTTAGTGATAAACACAGTAACATAAACTTATTTCCATTCTATTCTTGGTCTTGCACTTGCATAATTCAGTTGAAACTTTTTGCTTCCTTTATATTATTTTTTTATTCCTGTTTTTTTATTTTTAAAATTTTGTTTTTAATGCTTAGAAGAAGTTCTTTACTAAACAGTTTACCCTGGCTGCCTTCATTGTAATATTGGCTTTAACAGCCCTAGATGTGCCTGTATATGAAGTTTAAGACCTCATAACCTAATCCAGTCATTACATTTGACAGCTAATAAAAGCTTCCAAATTATAATAGATTTAAAAATTATATGTTAAAATGCACTAAACTTATCCTTTATGCCATTCCATTGATGGCATAAAGGATAAGTTAAATATAACAAACAAATTGAAGCATTTCTATTGTCTGTCTTTCCACATGTATTGTGAGTTTCTCAAAGACAGAGGCCCTGTCTCTAGAACCTGGCAGAATGTGAGACACATAATAAGTGCTAAATAATCAGGTATGAATAGCCTGTGTTAATATGGAGATGGAAACCTGGTGAGTGACTTTTATGTTTAAGTGACAATTTAGCATAATGCAGGCTGCTTTGGAATCATAAGGCCTAATTTTTTTTTAGATTTTATTTACTTATTCATGAGAGACACACAGAGAAAGAGAGGCAGAGACACAGGCAGAGGGAGAAGCAGGCTCCCTGTGGGGAGCCTGATATGGGACTCCATCCTGGATCTCCAGGATCATACCCTGGGCCGCAGGCAGCACCAAACTGCTGAGCCACCCGGGCTGCCCCATGAGGCCTAAATTTGAATCCCAGTTCCTTAATGTGTATGCTTAGATGAGTAACTAAAGTTCTTTAAACCTCATTTCCTTCATCTTTAAAATAAAGTAAGATTACAAGTATAAAGTACTCAGCATAGTGCCTGACGCATACTAAGTGTCCCATAAATGGCGGCTAGTATTATTATAAGATATGTGCACTAAACTTTTATCTGTTTTTGTGTGTGTGTGTGTGTGTGTGTTCACAATAGATGCTTATAGTGACACAAATTACTAGTATTTAAGAGAGCAGATAACTGGCCCTTTCTATAACTACACCAAATCAAAAAGTGAAAAATTTATAGTTGGTAGGCTGCTTGCTTATTGAATGTAAACTTTATGCACTACTAATTATTGAAATTAAGTAGGTAATTAAGGCCTTTATCATTGCAATGAATATATTTCCTTCCTTTTTAGGTTACGTTTTAAAAGAAAACAAATTGTTTATGTGAATAAATTTTTGTGGATTTTTAAAGAACAAAATAATGTCAAATGTGTCTTTTATATGAAGATATTTGATGTATGAAGTTTGCTTGAATTGGGGGTATGTGTGTTTAATGTACATATTAACGGTAGGGATGGAGAAAGTATAAGATCTAGTCTATTTTTAATTTTTCAGTTTCTGTAAGTAAATTTAGTCATTTTAAATACTTTTGTGTCACTCTCCTAAATAGTGAAAAATTCTATAATTAAAAAAAAATTGACTAATGCCTTTTCTGAGGATTTTTACAAAAGTAAAGGATGTGAAGGAACTAATTTAATAAATATTCTAAGGTTTAAAATCTGACTTTAAAATTTATTTTATTCCATGTTACTTACAGTTAGGATTTGCTGGCAAAACAATATAAACAGTATAAAGCAAAAAATGCCAGCAAGAAAACAAAGCCTTAAAGGCTTTTTTATTCTACATTTTTAAAAGTGTACTTCAGGTTTCTCCAAAAGCAAAATATCCACAAATTCGTGATTTTTTTTTTTTTGTTGTCACTGTCCAGAGTCAGGGGATTCGTAAAATATTTTTTGGAATGCAGTGCTAAGAATATAAGACATTTGATTGAAAAGGTTATGAAGATATATGGACTTCTGCAC
Organism: Vulpes vulpes; assembly: GCF_048418805.1. Classification (NCBI taxonomy): domain Eukaryota; kingdom Metazoa; phylum Chordata; class Mammalia; order Carnivora; family Canidae; genus Vulpes; species Vulpes vulpes. The sequence continues at coordinate 74,868,777 of NC_132783.1, read as the reverse complement.
TTTAAGTATTTTGATTGATTTGGTGGATTTACATGCTTTTCAAGAGCATTTCCAAGGATAGCACTCAACATGTAACGAGGGCTCTTAGGAGTACATTTAGAAATTTACCTAGAAAAATTGAAATCAGGTGGCAATTTTATGTAAGTCAACCTGACAATCAATACTGCAAATATATAATTTGATGAGTGGGATTTATATACTGAGTGTTATTTTCATCTCTTAAGTGACTATATTTTCTCACTCGTTCCTAGAATATCACTGAGATTAGGAAGCTGGCAATTTCTGTAACAATTGTGTTGTGCTCAAGATGACAAAGCAAATCATTGGTAATTTGGTATCAGTGTAGATCTTATTCTTTTCTCCTTCCATATGTTACGTTATTTTCACCAGATTATTTTACTGGCTCCTTAATTCAAGTTGAGATTTTAGAAATCTTATTATATTAGTCTGTAGTTCTCAAGATGATTAAATATGCACTAAAAGAGTGGACCTGGAAATAAATTGCATAGTGAAATTAAATTTTTCTCTCAACTTGCCAGCATGCATTTCTGGACATGGTTTTCCTTTATCTATTACAATTTCCTATTTGGTCTTTAGATTAGCGAAATTAGATCATGATGATTAGAATGTCTTCCTTGTAATTTTCTTTTATAACCTAGTATCAGTGGCCATGTTTTTTTCTACTTAAAACAACTTGGCTTGGGTGTTCTAAGAAAGATAAAAGCCTTAAGTTTATTTTAAACATTCAGATCACTAGTGTAAACTCCTTTAACAAGGCAATTAAGAAGGGGGGTACCTGGGTGGCTCAGTAGTTAAGCGTCCCACTCTTGATTTTGGCTCAGGTCTTGAACTCCAGGTTGTGAGATGAGCCTGCGGTTTGGCTCCACCCTGTGTGCATGGAGCCTGTTTTAAGATTCTTTCTCTCCCTCTGCCTCCCCACCTGCCTATCTCTCTCTCTCTGAAAATAATTTTTTAAAAGGTACATTTTTTTTGGAGTAGAAGTTTAGGGAAATTTCTAAAAAACCAAAAATTTTTTTTTTTAGAAACCAAAACTTAGAATAAATTTTTATTGGTCTATAAGAATTTTTGGAGTGGATTATGATCATTAGTGGCCCTGAAAAAACAAAACAAAACCACACACGACTGGGATTTTTAAAACTACCTTTTAAAAACACTTAATGGATGTCTGAAGTTGAACTGCTTACTGTCATGTATAGGATAGGAAGAATTCGAGGATTGGGATCAAATAAGAGGTAATTATTCTAAATTTGAGATCTGTATGTGTAGGGACTACAAAGTCCTGTTGTGATTGGATGGGAAGTAAACATAATTTATTTTCCTATATTGTGATTGGCTAAAAACCTTTCTTTCCACGATGTTCTCTAACAACCGAATCTGGAGCCTTTCCCTGTTTTTATAGGACTAGGGAGTTTGAGGTATGTGCTGGTACTGAAAGTACTCGAATTGGCACAGAGAATGTAAATTTTAGGGACATTGACAGAAGCCCTCGACCGGGCGTTGGACGTTCTTACAACAAAGCAATAGCGAGGTATAATCTCTCAAGAGTTCAGAGGTGTAATTAGCATCGTTGCAAACAGGAAAGATGAAAGGATGACAGTGTTTTCTTCATTTTCATCCAGAGTGGTGGACTGTTCTGCACTGGCTGTTTTCAGTGGAAAGTGTTGCTCTGCTTTGCTGCTGGGACTACAGGACTGTTGTTTCAGGCGAAATTTGGGCAAATTCAGGCGGCTGGCACCCTGTGTTCTGAAAAACATCGCTCCGGAGATGTGGGGTGTAACCTGGAGTTTATTTTGTGACCCAGGGTGGAACTAGCACGCTGCCCCCGCCGCCCCCGCCGCCCCCGCCCCGCCCCCGCCCCCACCCTTGAGGGGGCGGCCAGAGGTGACCCTCAAACGCTCTTCCTGGTGTTCCCGGGGGAGAGCGTTCCTTTCTCCCCCCGCCCCTGCCTGCTTAGCCTGGCGGGCCCTGCAGCCCCCGGGGCAGCGGCGCCGGGCACTACTTTCCGTCTGCGGTGGTTCCTCCGACCCTCTCCCGCGGCTCCCTGCCCCCGCCCGCGCCGGCGGAAGGAGACGCGGCGCTCGCAGCCGGCGGGGATGGGGAGGCGGAGTAGTCCTGTCCACGGCGGGGTGGCGGCAGCGGCGGGGGCGGCCGCGGGGCCTCCGACGGCACCGGGCTGTGGGGCGCCTGTCAGTGTGCGGGCGTGTGCGTGTGCGTGGCTACAGCCCGGGGCTGCTGGTCTGTGGGCCCGGGGTGCCGAGGACCGTGAGGCGCCGAGGTCGCGGTGCCCTTCTGGGCTGCGGTGCGGTGCGCCCCGGGTGCGCGCTCGCTTGCCCGCGGGGCTGCCGCCGGCCCTGCCGGCTCCCCTCAGCATGCGCGGCCGGTAGGAGCGGGGTTTCACGGGGCCCGCCGTGGCCGTGGAGGAGGCGGCCGCCGCCTCAGCAGCGATGGCTACGGCGGTGGAGACTCGTCTGGAGCTGGTGGGGAAGCGGTTCCTGTGCGTGGCGGCCGGCGAGGAGGCTCGGCCGGAGCGCCGGGACAGTGGACGGCGCTGGCGGGGCTGGCGAGCGGGGGTCATCCGAGCCGTGTCCCACCGGGACAGCCGCAACCCAGACCTGGCGGTAAGAGCGAGCGCCCCTCACCTCCTCAGCCCCTCGCCCCCCAGCCGTCGCCGGCCCTGCCCCCCGGGCAGCGGCACCCGGCGCGGGGGCGCCTCGGGCACCTGGCGCGGACCCGCCGGCTGCCGGTCACGCCCCTCCTCGGAGCGGGCGCCGCTTGCCCCTCCTCCGCTCCCCGCTGCCGGGGTCTCGGGTCTCCCGTGTGCACGGCGCCGGGGCGGGACTCCCCGGGCTCCTCCCGGGCCGGCCGCCGCCTCGGGGGGTCGGGCCCCGCCGCGGCGGTGGAGACCTTTAGGAGAGGCGGGGCTGCGGGCCGGAGCCGCTGGGCCAGGTGGGGGGGCGGGCGACGCCGACCGCTCGGCCGCTCGAGGCTCGAGGCAGGAGGGGGCCGTCTTCACCAGCATCCTCCCTGGCAAAGTCTCCCTCGACAGGGGCTGGAGACTTCAAACTTCGGCAGTACGGTCGCTGCTGGAGGGGAGGGAGCAAAGGAGGGAGATGCAGCTGCTGTTTCAGGCAGCCGGATTCGTGCACATTGTCGAGGCAAAGACTGAGTGGCGGCATCTTGATGCAACCTCTTTCTACAGTCGCTTGGATTTCTAACTGGAAACGATGAAAACGAAAATTTTGATTTGGAGGGTCAGAAATTAACCCACCCCTCCCTCCCATCCTCCCTCCCTCCCTCTCTTCCTTCCTTCCTTCTTTATTTCCATTTTTTCCCCTTGCGATTGTGTTTTTTTTTAGAAAGTAAATAGTGTTTTAAAAACCATCCTGGATCCTGTACAATTTTAAATGAAGCAAGAAATACTATAAAATGTTCTGCCCTAAGGAACATTAAGGGTCTTTTTTTTTTTTTTTTTTTTTTGCTTTTCTTTTCCTTTCATATGATACTGCCAATATTTTCTTTCAGTAATGTAGGACTGTGCACCATTTAGAGACGGGATATGTTCGGTCAGTGTTCCAAGCACATTTTTTTTTTTTACTTGGGGACAGGTTGGAAGGGGTGCAGTAGAAGCTAAGGCATTGACTAGCCTTCCCAAGGTTGATTTGCGAGTACATAATCCACGAAATTTATTATTAGTACCCTGGGGTATTTAATTTTTTACTAAAAACTTCAAACACGATAATTTTTTTTCCCTTTTGTTTATCTGCAAGTTTACATTTCTAAATTCACTTTACTATCTGTGCATGTACATAACTTTTAATATCTTGCTTGGTTTTGGACTGTTTTTATAAAAACCCATGTTTCATGACTGTAGTCAATGATACGGCTTCATGGGGCATGTATTAATGTTGACTTGATATTGCAAAATAGGTTTGTTTTGCTAATAGGTATTTCTAGTAGGAAATAAGCCAGAGTAAAGGTAATTTTGAAGATTTTGATTGGTTATTCTCAGTGGAAAGAAGAAAAAGCAAGTCTTTTAAAAATTTCTCATCTTAATGATTCTACAGATTGTGTCATTTCAGAAACTCTTTTTGTATAAAAGACATGTGCTGAATTTCTTTAACTTCCTCTTACTGTGATACCATATTGTCTTGGCTTTTATGTGGAAGCTAGTTGGATTATGGTTTAGCATTTTTAAATTATTTCCAAGCAAACCTGGATTTTATTTTAGTAAATGCATGAAAATTAGAAAATATAGTTTTAAATCATGAGTATCATTCATGACGGTCAAGTTATCAAAGTTAAATATATTAACTTTCTGGGCAGCCCTGGTGCCGCCTTCAGCCCAGGGTGTGATCCTGGAGACCTGGATGGAGTCCCACATGGGGTTCCCTGCATGGAGCCTGCTTCTCCCTCTGCCTGTGTCTCTGCCTCCTCCCCCCCCCTCACGAAAGGATAAAATCCTTGAAAAAACAACAACAACACAAAATCCAAAACTTTCTTGCATGGAAGTTTAAATGACATAAAAAATGGGTTTACATGTATCATGTTTGTAGAAGCAGAATATTAAGCTGAGTATTTAAAAATGAAAAATATATATGGATGGTGGGAATGACTAGAAAGAACAGGAATGTTTTTTTTTTTTTTTAAAGATTTTATTAATTTATTCACGAGAGACACAGAGAGGCAAAGACATAGGCAGAGGGAGAAGCAGGCTGGGGAGCCTCATGTGGGATTTGATCCCAGGACCCTGGGTTCATCACCTGAACAAAAGGCCGACTCTCAACCACTAGCCACCCAGGCATCCCAGTAATGAATTTTCTCAGGTGATGAAAGTGTTTTGTATCTTGAATAGTAACAGATGTATATGTGTGTTGAAACTTGTTGAATTATATAGTTAATAACTGCATTTCATCATATGCAAATTTTACATAAAAATTCATTTTGAGTCATATCTATGTGAACCTCCAGCAATTTTCCTTTTTAAAAAAATTAATTTTATTTAATCCTTATACCCAGTGTGGGACTCAAACTCATAACCCTGAGATAAAGGGTCGCTTGCTCTTCAGGCTGCAGAGCCAGCAAGGCGCCCCTCCAGCAGTTTTCATCTGTCTACAAGTCTTTATTTGAAAATTTTTTATGCAGTGTAACTGAGTTTTTTCAGCCAAAACCTACAGTTCTAGAGTCCCTCCCAAACTTTCTTACATCGTGTTTTTTTTTTTTTTTTACATTCATATTCCCTAAATTAAACAAAACATGGAACAGGTTAGCATCAGCATACTGTAATTCTCCTTTTAGGCTTTTTTATTTTTAAGATTTTACTTTAAAATCTTAAGTCTTAAACACCCAAGATGGGTCTTGAACTCACAACTCTGAGATCAGGAGTTGCATGCTTCCCCGACTGAGCCAGCCAGGCATCCCTTTTAGACTTTTGTTACTGCAGAATAAATTTTATTTTATTTAATTAACTTATTTTAAATAAGCTCTATGCCCTATGTGGAGCTTTTACTCACAACCCTGAGATCAAGAGTCGCATGGTCTACCAACTGAGCCAGCCAGGTGCCCCCTGGATTATATAGAAGTTTAGAGGGAGTAGGTAGGGAAAAATTTTATAGTTAGGCCAATGTAGACTTTAGAGAAGATTTCAGGAGGCACTCAAGGCATGAGCACTGTGAACTAAGCCTACCTTGTTTTGAGGGTAGAGCAAGTAGACAAGCAATGAGATTTTTTTTTTTAAATGGGAAGTTTTTTTTTTTTTTAATTTTTATTTATTTATGATAGTCACAGAGAGAGAGAGAGGCAGAGACACAGGCAGAGGGAGAAGCAGGCTCCATGCACCGGGAGCCCGACGTGGGATTCGATCCTGGATCTCCAGGATTGCACCCTGGGCCAAAGGCAGGCGCCAAACCGCTGCGCCACCCAGGGATCCCTGAGATTTTTTTTTTAAGATTTTATTTATTTATTCATGAAAGAGAGAGAGAGAGAGAGGCAGAAAGGCAGAAACAGAGGCAGAGGGAGAAGCAGCCTCCATGCATGAAGCCCGTTGTGGGACTCCATCCTGGGACTCTGGGATCACACCCTGAGCCAAAGGCAGATGCTCAACTGCTGAGCCACCCAGGCATCCCTGCAGAATAAATTTTAAAGAGTTTTACGAATTATATGAAAAATGCTAGTAATTAGGCTCTTTTTGTGTTTGGGTTTTTTTTTTAAGTTAAATATATATATAACTTAGAATGTACAAATTTATTAGAAATCTCAGTTATATGTATTTATGGCACATGAAAAGATAACTAGCAACTTGAAAATAGTTTAAGGTACACTTATCTCAAAAGTTCATCAATTCTTATTAATCTTATGTATGAAGAGTTATGTGTTTTAAACAATACAAATTGGTTATTTATAGTTCTGGAGATGACAAGTCTAACATGGCTAACAGTGGTCTAAAGTCAAGGTATGGTAGAACTGTGTTCTTTTCTGAAGGTGCTAGATGAGATCCATATTTTTCCCCTTTCTGGCTTTTAGAAGTATCCCACATTCCTTGGTTGAGGCACCTTTCCCTCTGATTCTCTTGTCTCTCCCATCCACTTTTAAGTGCCCTCGTGATAATATTGGGTTCACCCCAGTAATAAATAATAATCTTACCTGCGAATTAACAACCTTGATTCCATCTGAACCTTACTTCTCCTTTGCCGTATAATGTAACTTTGATACAGGTTTCATGGTTTTTGGGCATGAGCATCTTTGAGGTGGCATTATTCTGCCTACCACACCAAGGTAGCAAAAATATTCTTTTAAACTATGAATGTATATGATTTCATATAAGTAAATTAAAGCTAAAATTAATTGTATTTTTTCATGCCAGGAGTTTTAGTAATAATATCATTATATGATCTCTTAAGTAAATGAGTTTAATTACTAGAATTTTTACTAGACTATGCTTGAATAATTTTATGTATTTTTTATGGTTTTTAAGAAATGACTTGAAAACCTTTTGGGTTATCTGTTTTGGAATTACATTAATCAACAAAAGATTTTATCTGAATATTTTTTATTCAGTAGGACCAATTTGTTGAAGTTGAAATACATAATAAAGTATATTGTGAGTCCTCAGCATGTGGAGGTTTTTTTTTTTAGCCTCATTATTTAAAAAGTTTTTCTTACTTTGGTATACATGTTGATTGTTATTACTGCCCTTCTTTTTAAGGAACTTTTCTAGAAGACCAGTAGTATTATAGAAGGGAAGCTGACCGTTGATAAGTTGCATAATACTCATCCTTGAATGATATCATCAGGCTGATTAAAGAGCAAAACTTGATTTACTTTTTACTTGTTTTAACTTACTGTCCATAACCTATCAGCCCTTTACTTATTTTTGTACCCAGCCATCTAGTTATCTACCCATTCACCGTCTTTTGATGCTACGGTGATTGCATCCTTGTTTCAAGCTAAAACTCTGTTTAAAGTGTATTTCTTAAAAAATGTGTCAGATTTTTTAGTACCCAAAAGGAACAAAAATTATATTTTGTTTAATACACCAAACACATAAATTTGCTTGTTTGTTGGGGAATTTTTTGAAGGTCACTTAGTGACAAGATTTTAAACTGTTCTAAATGTGTACCTACAGATAAGTTACTTTGCAGATATTAAATGTAAAGAAAATTTTCATATTTAAGGAGTTTAAAGAGACCTGTGATTTTATTTGTTGTAAGGAAGCCTTTTCCGTTTTTAGTACTATTATGTTTTTGTTCAGCTGTCTTTTCATTTAAGTTTCATGTTGAGTTGGTAACATTTGATTCCCTTATACGTTTTGTTAAGATAAGTCTTTAGGTAAATCTGAAATTTATAATGGCTTTGTAGTATTGATAATGCTAATTTTTGGTCTGTTCACAATAAGTGAGTGAGTGTTTTTTTTCCTTCATTGCTCAGTATGACCTGGATGAGTTAACCATAAGGAAAATTGGTTAGCTGATAGGTAGACTTTTTTGCTCCTCTCTGGAGTTGTTGTCATTGGTCCCAGAAGACTTAAGTACACTAAGAGGAGTATGTAAATAGTAGCTATCTATGGTGGCTATGGTAGTACCTTGTAAATTGTGCATTTCAGTTTTAACCACTAGCCTAGCTTGTTTTAAAAGAAGGTAGTCACCCAGTAATTTAATGGTGTGATTTGTATGTTTCTGTGTAAAATTAATTAAAGGAGGTATTTTTTTTTCTTTTGACCTATCATACATATATTTTGGCACGTAATTTGGTTCCATTAACTTAAAATAGAGAATTTTAAAATTTATTTGAAATTTTATTGAATTTTAAAAATTTTTTCGGACTAAAGATTTTACTGTGAGAACTGTATTCTTACCTTCACACAGTGGTATCATTGCATTTGAAAATAAAAATGTCCAGAGACTCCAACGTAGTTGAAAGCATAAGAGGCTGTTTTCCTGTGTTTATAGTATTATTACTTTTGACAATTTCAAGTTATGTACAAAGAAGGTCTTCAACTCAAACTCATACTCATTTTCCCCTTATGTATTTTTTTTTTAATTTTATTTATTTATGATAGTCATACAGAGAGAAAGAGAGAGAGGCAGAGACACAGGCAGAGGGAGAAGCAGGCTCCATGCACCGGGAGCCTGATGTGGGATTTGATCCCGGGTCTCCAGGATCGCGCCCTGGGCCAAAGGCAGGCGCCAAACCGCTGCGCCACCCAGGGATCCCCTCCCCTTATGTATTTAGTACAGTATCTAGTATTTACTTAGATGTTTAATAAATGTTTATTTAACTGACAAATAAATGTTATAAATTTTGTAATTTAATCTATACTAACCATCTCAATTACATTACTATCTAGTATAAATTCTGAGTAACAGGTTTTTGTTTTGTTTTGTGGCATTGTGTATCTTGGTGGTTATTTCCCCAGTATCCATTATGTGTTGTGTGGTTTGACTAAATGGTGGGCCATGGTATTCCTAAAATAATCAGGTAATTGAACTCTTCTGGCTACACTGATGAGTGTAGGCCCTAACTAATTAGGTCCAATCAGAATGAAATCAAGTACAGTATTGTGTGGGTGTTATGCTTAAATTGCCACAGCCATTTCCCTGTTTTAAGGTCAGCCAATTTAAGGACAAGATTGACAACAGGTCAAATTGTTTTCTGAAGCCCAAATAAACTTTTGGATTTTTCACTTACAGGATTTTTCATTTTGGAAGAGTAAATTTAACTTAATGTGTTTTTCCTTTATTTTTTTCTTTGGAACTAAAAGCATTTTAACTGATACACATGGTAATATTCCATTCCATATTTTGGAAAACACATGTAACAAGCATTTTCATAATATTCTTGTTTTCTTTGTTACTTTATGTTAAGACATTTATTTTTTATTTTTTATTTTTTTAAATTTTTATTTATTTATGATAGTCACACAGAGAGAGAGAGAGAGGCAGAGACACAGGCAGAGGGAGAAGCAGGCTCCATGCACCGGGAGCCCGACGTGGGACTCGATCCCGGGTCTCCAGGATCGCGCCCTGGGCCAAAGGCAGGCGCCAAACCGCTGCGCCACCCAGGGATCCCTATGTTAAGACATTTAGAGTTTTGTCATGCTTATTAACTTCATTGATGATTTTCAGAAAGGGTGATATACTCTGCTTTGTGTCTTGATGTATCCCAAAACTTTGTAAAATTCTTTTAATATATATAAGACGTACAAATACCTAACCTTATAAATAATGACAAATAAATAACATTTGAATTTTTATGTCAGGAAGAATCTATAAACCCCTTAATAGTTAAAAAGAAATTTTAGGAAAAGTATCATTTCAGAAATTAACAAGAAATTAACCTTTAGTTTTTAGGTCATATACCATAAATGTATGTTTCCACTCTGTTATTGTTGGCCAGTAAATGAATACCTATCAGTATACTATTCTTTATCTGCAGCTCTGAAATTCAGGTAGTATTGTATAACAGAATATTTTTAAGGATTCACTAGGAAAACCTGAAATAAATGAACTTTTTAAAAAGTAAAACCTAATATGAACTGAATTTCTTGTCTTGTAAGAGAAATATTAATGTGCTTAATTTTAGGGTGCTGCTCTAAACTCCACAGGTTTACATACAACATAGGTACTTTTACATGTAATAATACATGGGATACATGTATTGTGTCACCATATTCACTGTCACTATATCTATACCCTATGTAACTTTTAAAATCCAACAAATTTTGAACTCCCAAACCCATCTAGTTAGAAGGATTTGGGATGAGGGATTGTTATATAAAAATTAATACTGATCTCATTTATTTATTTTAAAGAGAGTGCATACACAGGAAGGGAGGGACAAAGAGAGAGGAAGAGAGAATTATTTTTTTTTTAACTTTCAAAAGAGAGAGAATCTTAAGCAGGTTTCACATTCAGAAGGAGCCTGACATGGGGCTCAATTTCATGATCCTGAGATCATAACCGGAGTGGAAATCAAGAATTGGATACTTAACTGATGGAGCCATCCAGACACCCCTATACTGATTTTTTTTTAATGGTAGCAATTATGGTAATAGATATTACTAATTTCATTTCTTTCAAGATTTGACAGTGATTATATTTTGGTTTGATGTTGGGATAAACAGTTGTTTTCAATTTAGAAAATTTTAACAGACTTCTATTTTATTTGATAAAAAGTTCTTAATGTGATAAATTTTTAAAGATTACACAATTTGCCCTTTAAGATTATTCACTAAAATCTTAAAATGTTTCAAAATGTTGAAACATTTTCTGAAATTATCTAATTGGATGGAGTCTTTCCAGGTAGAATTTTTTATATTCTAGCTGTTTTATAAAATTATCCTAGTAAATCCACTGATGAAAATCTTATGTTTATTTTATAATGTAGAACCTATTGATTTAATTATGAACAAGTGGTTAATTAGTAGAAAACAGCTATTATCCTTTTACTGTTTGGATGTAGGGCATAAATTTTTGAGATATAACACCATCTAGCCCACATTTCTTAACCAGTCGGAACTGGGAGTCACGTAAGAATTTGTTTATTGAATTTGAGCAGGGTAGATAAATCCTTAAACCTCTTATTAAAAAGTATGGATACAGTGAAATCTGAGTTTTGGGGGTTATTGGGTAGTAGATCCCTTTAGAATTACTAAAAGTTTTGGATTACATATTTCTTAATACATTACAAATTTCAGGTGCAGTTTTTTACCTATATTCGTTCAAATCAGCCCAACAAAATAGGTGTTAATAGAATGTCTTTTTAAATTAGTTTGAAGAAATAGGAGTTGTGTGTAAGTATGTATAAATACATGTAACTAATTACTATAAAAGACCTTAAATATTTCTTACTGAAATATTTCTCAAAAGTACTTTTTAACATTTCACTTGATTTATAGTTTGGGTCTCAGTTTTCTCATTTATACAGTCAGTGAATGGAATTAATCTAGATTCAAAGTTTTTTCTCTTCTCTAATTCTGAAACTGTGATATTAAAAGTTTCTCTCTGGAATGTTCTGGAATAAAGTGTTTATTAAGCAGAAATAAATTTCAGATTCCCTCCCAAAAGCTCTTGATTCTGAATTATTGAAATTTTTCATTATGATACACCTTTTGAATCATAGTACATGGATCACCTTTTGAATCATAGTACATGGATCACAATTCTTCTTATTGTGATTTCTATTTAATAGTGTTTTTTTGGATGATCAGGATGAATTCTTAAGATCTGAATTTTTATGACAGTAGAAACTGAGGTAGAATAAGTATCCCAAGGCTGCAATATTAGGCCTTGAAATAATTCAGTATGTATTTTTTTATACACTTGGAAGTGTTTAGCTGTATTTGATTTTTTTAAAGATTTTATTTATTTATTTATTCATGAGAGAGACAGAAGGAGAGGCAGAGGCATAGACAGAGGGAGAAGCAGGCTCCCTGCAGAGAGTCCGATTTGGGACTCAATCCCCCACCAGGGATCACACCCTGAGCCTAAGGCAGATGCTCAACCGCTGAGCCACCCAGGCATCCCTGTATTTGATTTTTTTTTTTAAGATTTTATTTATTTATTCATAGACACAGAGAGAGAGGCAGAGACACAGGCAGAGGGAGAAGCAGGCTCCATGCAGGGAGCCCGATGTGGGACTCGATCCCGGGTCTCCAGGATCACACCCCAGGCCGAAGGTGGCACCAAACTGCTGCGCCACCAGGGCTGCCCTATATTTGATTTTTTGATGAAAATACTCCCTAGTTCTAATTGACTAAAAGGAGTGAAATTTTACTTCCTTAAATGATTAGTAATTCACAGACTTTCAAAATAAATAAAACAATGAAACAAGAAAAACAAGCCTCTTTTTTTGCTAGAATAAATAATATTCTCCCTAAGGTCCCTGGCTGGCTCTGTCCATAGAGCATGTGACTATTGATCTTGAGGTTGTGGGTTCGAGCCCCGTACTGGGTGTAGAGATTACTTAAAAATAAAATCTTAAAAAATAAAAATTCTCCCTGAACCTTTGCTCTTTTTTGATTTTTGTTAGCCTCATGATTCAAGTCCTTTGGGGACTTCTTCCCTTCCTGATTAGTTTCTACCATCTTCTTAATTTATTCTTAGAGACTCAGTCCTTTGCTTAATGTTTTCTTTTGTCTAGTTTTGTTTTTTAATTCTTGTTATTCTCTAGAAAATTTACTGATAGTTCTTGCATCATTAGTCACAAGTCTGCAGCTTAAGCATTGGCCTTCAGTTTGAATCCACCATCACTATCTTTTCTTTTTTTTAAGAGAGAGGCACAAGTATAGGGAGCAGCAGAGAGGGAGAGGGAGAAGCAGGCTCCTCCCCATTGAGCAGGGAGCTGGACAAGGGGCTTGATCCCAGGACTGCAGGATCATGACCTGAGCCGAAGACAGATGCTTGAGACTGAGCCACCCAAATGCTCCTACTTTCTTTTTTGATGACTTTACACGAATATCCCACCTTTGAGTATGATAAAATTTGTCTGAAGTGTTCATTTATTATCTTCATGTGAAATTAGTGACCCTTTTGAGACTTGAAGTCGTCTCATACTGGTTTTTAAAACTTTCATTCATTTTCACCTTTCTACCACCTAGAATGTAGGTATTTACTGAGTCCTGCAAATTTCTTCCTTCAGATTACAATCTGCTCTCCCCACAGCACTATTTCTGTGTTTTTTTTTTTTCAATTTGTATTGCCACTGGCTACAAATTTTATTGTCCAGCACATACATTAAGTGATCTTTTTATTTTCTTTTCCAATCTGTTCTATGCAATGTGAACAGATTCCTCATACTGAGTTTCCTATCAGCTCACTATAGTAGTTTTTCTTTTGCTTTTCCAATAAAGTCCAAACTCCATTACCATACTGTTTTTTTTTTTAAAGATTTTATTTATTTATTCATGAGAATACATAGAGAGGAGAGAGAGAGGCAGAGACACAGGCAGAGGGAGAAGCAGGCTCCACGCAGGGAGCCTGACCTGGGATTCGATCCCTGGTCTTCAGGATCAGGCCCTGGGCTGTAGGCGGCACTAAACCGCTGAGCCACCAGGGCTGCCCTACCCTACTGTTTAGACCTCCTCAGTCATCCCCCATCCTTTGAAATTTAAAGGATCTATGCAAACCGTTTTGTTTAGTGATACTCTTTTGTTGGAATTTAAAAACTCTTTATGAAATCATAAAATGCATTTCATGTTTACTTTCAAATTTCATTTGCTTAAGAAGTTTCTGATATCAAACTGATCGGCATATTCTCTTTTGTTGAGAATGGTATTATTACTTTTTATCTTGAGTGCAAGTAGTTGATTTTTGGTTTTGTTTCCCTTGCCTCCAGGGACATATCTAGTAAGTAGTTACAACAGCCAAGGTCAGAGAGGTTGCTGCCTGTCTTTTCCTCTAGGATTTGGTTGTTTTTTTGTCTCACATTTTGGTCTTTTATCCATTTTGAATTCATTTTTGTATATGGTTTAAGAAAGTGGTCCAGTTTCATTCTTTTGCATCCTGCTGCCCAGTTTTCCCAACACCATTTATTGAAGAGACTTTTTTTCATTAGATATTCTTTCCTGCTTTGTGGAAGATTAGATGGCCATATGGTTATGGGTCCATTTCTGGGTTTTCTATTCTGTTCCATTGGTCTGTGTTTGTTTTTGTGCCAGTACTCTACTTTCTTAATGATTACAGGTTTGTTTTTTTGTTTTTAAACATTTTATTTATTTATTAATGAGAGATGGGGGGTGGGGCGTGGGCAGAGACACAGGCAGAGGGAGAAGCAGGCTCCATGCAGGGAACCCGACACGGGACTCAATTCTGGGTCCCCAGGACTACACCCTGGGCTGAAGGTGGCACTAAACCACTGAGCCACCCGGGCTGCCCCTACAGCTTTGTAATATACCTTGAGGTCTGGAATTGTGATGCTTCCAGCTTTGTAATTGACAAAAGCTTCTGTACAGTGAAGGAAACAATCAGCAAAACTTAAAAGACAACCTACAGAATGGGAGAAAATATTTGCAAATGACATACCTGACATAAAGGGTTAGTATCCAAAATCTGTAAAGAGCTTATCAAACTCAACGCCCTCAAAATAAATAATCCAGTTAAGAAATGGGCAGAAGACATGAACAGACATTTTTCCAAAGAAGGCATACAAATGGCCAACAGACAGGTGAAAAGATGCTCAACATCACTCATCATCAGGAAAGTATAAATCAAAACCATGATGAGATACCATGTCACACCTGTCAGAATGGCTAAAATTAGCAACACAGGAAACAACAGATGTTGGCAAGGATGCAGAGAAAGGGGAACCCTCTTACACTGTTGGTGGGAATGCAAACTGGTGCAGCTTGCATTCCCACAAGCAGTGGGAAACACTGTGGAGGTTCCTCAAAAGTTAAATATAGAATTACCTTTCCACCCAGTAATTGCACTACTAGGTATTTACTCAAAGGATACAAAAATATAGATTCAAAAGGGGCACATGCATTCCAATGTTTAGAGCAGCATTATCATTGGTAACTAAGCTATGGAGAGAGCCCAAATGTCCACTGATTGATGAATGGATAAAGAAGAGGTGGTGCATAATATATAATGAAGTGTTACTCAACCATCAAAAAGAATGAACTCTTAGCATTTGCAAAAACATGGTTGGAGCTGGATGAAATAAGTTAGAGAAAGACAAATACCATATGATTTCACTCATATGTGGAATTTAAGAAGCAAAACAGATAAACATAGGGGAAGGGGGAAAAAGAGAGGGAGACCAAACATAAGAGACTTTTTTTAACTAGAGAACAAACTGAAGGTTGAGAGAAGGTAGGCTGGGGCGAACTAAATGGATGATAGTTGTTAAGGAGGGCATTTGTGGTGATGAGCATTGAGTGTATATGTAAGTGATGAATCACAAAATTCTACACCTGAAGCCAATTTTACTATATATTAGCTAATTTGAATTTAAATAAAAACTTGAAATTAAAAATACCATATTACTTTGTGTTGCATGAACTGAGTCAAATGAGAAAACAGACTCCTAATCATATATAATTATTTTTTGTTTTTGAAAGACAAAATCTAATTTAATAGCATTTTACACAATATTCATGAATTTGCAGGTACCATTTTGATTCTAAGACGTATTCCATAATTTTACTGTTTTTGAAATTAAGGCACAGTTTATACGTTCACATCAAAAGTGACTTATTTATCACTATTCAGAATAGACAATATACTGGTGGTAGTTTGCCTACAGGATGTGTTACATTACTTGTGAAAACTTTTCAGTCTTGGTATTCCTTTAAAGTCTTAAAAATTATTGAGGGTCCTGTAGAGCTTTTGTTTTTGTGGGTTATATCTATTGACATTTACTGCATTAAAAATTAAAACTCACAAGTTAGGACATAACAACTAGATATGCCATTACCTGTCAGAACAGTGCTATCACAATGCATGTAATTTGTAGAAAACTGCTTATACACTGATGAGAGAGTAAGGGTGGAAAAGACAAATAACATAAAAGTATTATGGAAAATTTTACCTTACTAAACCTTTGAATAGGTTCAGTTAGCTATGAAAGCTTGTAGTGAAGATACCTGTTAATTTAATTATTTCCTTATATGTAAACTGGTATAATGGCAGGTGCTTGAAGTTTTAAATAAATTTGGCTTTTTCATCATTTGACATATTTTCTAGTATTTGCTATGTTGCTGCATTGCTCTGAACATTATGTATTTTAAACATAGATTTCCTGTCACATGCCATAGAATGTAGAAACAGTAGAAAATGCATTAGAAACTAACTCACTATTCCTAGAATAGATTATAGAATTTTTCAAAGCTAGGATTGGTCTGTGTGACTAATTCATGTGTTGTGAAAGACTGTCATTTAGAAGCTGAAACATCTGATCCATCTGTCAAATTATGAGTTTAAGTATGATTCAGAAAACATCTTTAGGCTCAAAGGAATGTCACAGAAGGAAGTAGTATGGCAATGTGTGGATAAAGTTATACATTGCCATTTAATGTAAAATAGCTTTATATATATTGAATATAGGATTTATTTCCTCTCCAAATTGTCATTAAGATTGAATCTGTCGTCAATATAAGTACTAGGTAATACAAGTACTAGTTAAGATATTTAACTTACTATATTTATGGTGTTTCCCTTATTCCCTAGAATGTGTAATGGCCTTAACATTCAAAATCTCTTATATATTAACACAAAAGTGAATCTTTAAAGTTTAAGGGGAACCTTTTTTTTTTTTTTTTTTTAAGATTTTACTTACTTGATACACAGAGAGAAAGAACACAAGCAGAGGGAGAGGGAGAAGCACACTTCCCCGCTGAGCAGAGAGCCTTCCAGGACCCTGGGATTATGACCTGAGCTGAAGGCAGACATTTAATGGACTGAGCCACTGAGGCACCTCTAAGGGAAACCATTTTATTTTACATTGTTCATCTGAATTAAGGGAATAATTAATGAACATGAATGTATACTATATGTGTCCCATCTTTCCATAATGGTTTTGAAATCTATAAACACAAGTATTTATAGGAATAATTATTAATTTCCCTTGAAATATAAAGTTAAAGCTGTAAACAAAGTAAAAGGTAAATTTCCTTATAAAGATTAGAGCTACATAATATTGTATTAAATTTGCTTCTCAATTTCCTAGCTTTTATAGCCAAAAAGAATTGTGATGATTCAAACAAATATCATTGATTTTCAAAAGTGATTTTGAAAAGGAGCCCCTTCAACTTTTGTTAAAGACAGTGAATTTTACCAGCAAGTTAAGAACTCTTTTTTAGTAACTAAGGATCAAAGGCATAATTCTAAAGTGACACTTGATGAAGATACTTCTGCAGGAGATTAATGTGGTCTCTGTTGTAATATTTTGATTAATGGAATCAGGAGAACCTAATATTTAATTTTGTATAACGTTTTTAAGGCTTATCCATGTTTTAGCAAGTTTTAGCATAATGTCATTCATTTTTATGACTGAATAATACTTTGTTGCATGTACATACTTTTTTCTTTTATCCATTCATCTTTTGATGGACACTTGACAACTCAAGTTACACCGTTTGGCTATCGTGAAAAATGCCACTCTGAATATTGGTGTTACAAATCTCTGTTCAAATCCATACTCAATTCACTTCAGAAGAGTTGGATCATATGGTAATTCTGTGTTTAGTGTTGTGAGGAACTACCATACTGTTTTCTTCAGCAGCAGCACTATTTTGCGTTACCACCAGCAATGCATGTGGGTTCCAATATCTCAACATCCTAGCCAACACTAGCTCTTTTCTGAGCTGTTGTGTGTGTTATTAAATAGCTATCCTAATGAGTGAAAGTGGTATTTTATTACGGTTTTGATGGGCATTTCCCTAATGATTAGTGATGTTGAACATCTTTTCAGGTACCTAGTGGCCATTTGTATATCTTTGGAGAAATGTTTATTGTAGTTTTTTTGCTCATTTTTAAAAATAGGTTGATTGTTTTTCTTTGTTGTGGAATTCTTTGTATATTCTGGATATTAATGCGTTATCAGAATGGTGATTTGCAATTATTTTCTCTTGTTCAGTAGGTTTCTTTTTCTTAATAGTGTCTTTTAGCACACAAAAGTTTTGAATTTTGATGTAGTCAATTTATCTTTTTTCTTTTGTTGCCTGTAATTTTGGTGTCATATCTGAGAGGTCCTTGCTAAATCCTGTGCTGTGAAGCTTGTGTGTGCTATGTATCTTTTAGTCTTAGCTCGTATATTTTGTTCTTTGATCTATTTTGAGTTTTTTTTTTTGTATACTTAAGACAAGGATCCAATTTCATTCTTTTGTACATAGTATAGTTTTCTGAGTACCATTTACTAAAAAAGACTGTTCTTTTTTCATTGAATGATCTTGGTACCCTTGGCAAAAAAATCATTTGACAGTAGATGTGACAGTTTATTTCCAGGTTCTCTATTCTTTTTCATTGGTCTATGTATCTATATTCCATTACCACACTGTTTTGATTGCAGATTTGTATTAAGTTTAAAATCAGGAGGTGTCAATCCTCCAACTTTGTTCTTCATTTACAAGATTGTTTTGTCTCTTTGGATCCCTTGAGATTTCACATGAATTTTAGGATTGATTTTTCTTTTTCTGAAAAAAATGACATTGGAATTTTGATATTGTATCAAATCATAGATCCTTTTGGGTAGTATATATATATATATATATATATATATATATTTAAGATTTATTTATTGATGACAGTCACACAGAGAGAGGCAGAGACATAAGGTAGAGGGAAAGGCAGGCTTCCTGTGGGCGGGGAGCCTGATGTAGGACTCAGTCTTGGGACCCAGGATCTTTACCTGAGCCAAAGGCACACGCTCATCCACTGAGCCACCCAGGCTCTTGCTAGTATCAATATCTTAATAATATTAAATTTTCCAATCTGTGAACACAGGATGTCTTTCCATTATGTCTTTAATTTTTTTCAGCAGCATCTTGTAGTTTTCAGTGTACAAGTCTTTTGCCTCTTTAGTTAATTATTAAGTATTTTATTTCTTTTGATTCTTTTGTAAATGGAATTATTTTCTTAATTTTCTTTTCATATTCCTCATTGTTAACTGTGTAGAAATACAGCTGCTATTTGTTTTTTGTTTGTTTTTTGTTTTTTTTTAATAAATTAATTTTTATTGGTGTTCAATTTACCAACATACAGAATAACACCCAGTGCTCATCCCGTCAAGTGTGTTTTTGTTTTTTAGATAGGGAATGGGGAGAAGGGAGAGAAAGAATCTTAAGCAGTCTCTATGCCTAGCACAGAATCCAATATGGGGGTGGATTTGACAACCGTGAGATCATGACCTGGTCCCAAAATCAAGAGTCAGGTGCTTAACTGACTGAGACACCCAGGTGTCCCAAAATGTAACTGATTTTTATGTGTTGATTTTGTATCCTGCAACTTTGCTAAATTCATTTATTCTAACAGTTTTTTTTCTCTTTATGTGATATTTTTATAGTGTTCTACATATGTTATCTTGTCATCTGCAAATAGATAATTTTTCTTTCTAATTTTGTCTTTTTTTCTTGTCTCATTTTCTGGGACTTCACTAGCATTCAGTAGAAGTGGCAAAAGTGAGCATCCTCATCTTCTTTTTGATCTTAGAGAACAAGCTTGCAGACTTACTACCATTGAGTAGGATGTTAGTTGTGGAAAGTTCATGTATTAACTTTTATTGTATTGAGGTAATTTTCTTCCATTCCTAGTTTGTTGTGTATTTTTATCATGAAAGGTTGTTTTACCTTGTCAAATGCTTTTTCTGCATCAATTGAGATAACCCTGTATGTGGTTTTTTCTTTCATTATGTTACTCTAGTGTATATTACATTGATTGATTTCTGTGTGTCAGATCATCTTTGCATTGCAGGAGTAAATCCTACTTGGTTCTATGTATGATAGTTTTTATTGTATTTAATTTAAAAATAATTTTGTAATTGTCATTCTCCTCTCTTCTCTATAAATATCCTGGTGTAATTTTGCTTAGACCTGTATACAGTTTCATCATAGACACATTTGATAAGAATGAACACCTTTCCATTTTTGAGTCTGTAGTACAAATGAAATGGAATATTCAATTTTTTAAGTTCTTTTTTTAAGATTTTATTTATTCATGAGAGACAGAGAGAGAGAGAGAGAGAGAGAGAAAGGGGGGGGGGGGGGCAGAGACACAGGCAGAGGGAGAAGCAGGCTCCTTGCAGGGAGCCGGATGTGGGACTCGATCCTGGGACTCCAGGACCACACCTGGGCTGAAGGTGGTGCTAAACCACTGAGCCCCCCGGGCTGCCCAGTTTTTTTTGTTTTTTGTTTTTTTAAGTTCTTCAGTGATTTCCTTCACATAGGTCTTGTGTTTTTGTGGGCTTAATTCTTCGACACTATATATTTTGATTTTTAAATTTATGTGGACATATCCTGAATCATTAATACATAACTTTATAAGTCACTGATTTGTTTCAGTGCCAATACATGTCAAATGGGCTTGGACACATTTTAATGACATGTATCTAATGACAAGCACAATTTTTGGACTACTGTCTCCTCTCTTTTCCCCAGTGCATATTTTTAGCTTATGTGGAGGTTATATGTAAGAAAATGTTGTAAAGAAGAAGTAAAATGATAATGTTACTAGTATCTTTTTTTTTTTTTTTTATGATAGTCACAGAGAGAGAGAGAGGCAGAGACACAGGTGGAGGGAGAAGCAGGCTCCATGCACCAGGAGCCTGATGTGGGATTTGATCCCGGGTCTCCAGGATCGTGCCCTGGGCCAAAGGCAGGCGCCAAACCGCTGCGCCACCCAGGGATCCCTGTTACTAGTATCTTAAACCTTATCTTGCCTAAGGTTTTCAATGAACTGTTGAAGATGTTATTTCCTTAGCATGCCTTTAATTTTATAATTGTAATCAGTGGAAATAAAAAATCTACCTTACAGAGTTTTCCTTTTAGATTTAGTATATAACAGTTCATCTTCAAATAAAATTGTATTACAGATTTCTGTATTCAATAATATAGATGGTGATTATTTACTGTTAAAAAAGTACATACCAGAATCCTTTAAATTTCGGTTTTTAAAGTATATCTGAATTATTCCATAAAGTATCAATTCCTAAAATTCTAAATTTCTAAGAGACTGCTTTTTCAAAATGCTATATTTATGACATAAAATTACAACCTATTAAGGATGGCAGTCTCCTCTACAGTTAGACTCCATTCTCAATTGATTTTCACGTTTTAGAAAGCTGTTTTTATTTCTTGAACCTTGTTAATGAAGGCTAAAACTTGCAGAGAATAAGAAACTGACCAGTGTACACTATTAAATTTTTCTGTGTTTTGTTCAGGTTTTTGTATTTTGAACCTTGGTAGAGTTGAGGTAATAGTGAATCAAAAGATATCCATTGTAAATAAATGGTTATACTTGTTGGATCCTTGACTGAGACAATTATTTGTGAGATTTTTAAATATATGAGGAAAATGTTTGGTTTTACTAAATTCAAAAAAATTATTTTTACTAAATGCAAAAAGAGTAAAGAGATCATAGGTACATTAGGAATTTATTGTCTGGTCTTTATTATGACAATTTTTTTTTACATAGGATAAAAAAGAACCCAGTTTTTGACAGCATAATAAAAATAAAAGTTATTTTACCAGTAACATTGGGTTATTCGAGGATAGTACAGTTGCAGTTTGGAACATGCAAGTTATGGCAAAGCTATAGTCAAGTCCAACAAAGGAGAGCGCTTACTTTGTTGAAAAGGAGGAGGAGGTTGAGAGGGGGTTGTTTTGAACTGAAGTCTCTTGAAGAAAAGCCAGAGTTCAGGATGATAACAGTTTCTTACTGGCTGAATTGCAAGGGTAGTTGATTTCTTATAGGAGGTGCAATGTATATATCTTTTCCTGTTGGGGCCTGTAATTAATGATTCTTTCTCTTTCAGAATTCTTCTGTTGGGGTCTATAATTGATCTCAAGTTGAATCGCTCCCTTTTTTATCCTCATACTCCACTTTAATGAGGCTTTTCTTTATTAATTTTCATATGAAAACTTTTATTCAGACTTTGTCCCAGGGAAATTTGTGTGTGTGTGTGTGTGTGTGTTTAAAGCAGTTTTGACTTTGACAAAATTAACCTTCAGTGGACATTTTAAATACGCTTAACTTTTATTTTAATAACTTCCAAGTGATCTTTTTTCTATTGTTATAAGTATTTTTTCCTTGCACCTTATCCCATACTTGACATCAGAATTAGATGGACAGTGCACTTATACTGCTGACTCCTTTTAGTTGGACTTTTAATGCTGCAGAGGCATAGAAAGTCAGATTTATTTAATCTTTTCAGATTATAATCTTTTATCATTTCTGTCCATTAAAATAATGTGAGATATTATGATTCAGGTTAAACTTAGAGGGCCCTGAAAGTTA
Organism: Vulpes vulpes; assembly: GCF_048418805.1. Lineage (NCBI taxonomy): Eukaryota > Metazoa > Chordata > Mammalia > Carnivora > Canidae > Vulpes > Vulpes vulpes. The sequence continues at coordinate 74,846,311 of NC_132783.1, read as the reverse complement.
GAATAAAAATGTACAGGCTGGGTGAAATTTGCTTACTTAGTGCTGCAAAAGGAAATGAAAGAGGTTGGGAATATATTGACTTTGATTATAGGAGAACCGTGGGGGAGGGTATTGAAATCTATCCTGTACCCTTTAAAATATGGGTTTTTTTCTTCCTCTGTTTTGAAGTCTTCCAGGTATCTTGCTATAGTCTCCTTTTCACTCTGGTGAAGAAGAGGAGGTTTCTGAGAAGCTTTGTGGAAATAATGTGGGAACGCGGGGAAGAACTAAGTTGAGGTCAGGAAAGCTGTAAACCTTTGAGTGCTTTTGTGGTGTGCTGTGCTCTATGGGAGGCTCTGTGTAAGGTCAAGCTTGAGAAACTTTCTTGTTAAGAATGTGACCATTAACACTTAAAGTACCCTATTTCTGTGGAGTTTTGGGAATTCTGATTTTTATTTAAAAGTTGATTAAATCTTATTTCTGTTTGTAAAATACTTACAAATATTTTGTCCCTCGGATTCTACCAATCCCTTGCAAATAACTTGGAACATAAATGTAATAGTAACAGAAAAACTGTGTTGCAAAGAAAAGAATTTCCTGATGTTTGGAAGGAAGTTGGAATCCCTGCTTTGTAAAGAAAGTGATCTGTACTGTATCCTTGGCCCTTTGACCATATAAGGTATGTAATGTTATCCAAGCTATTCCCAGTTTCTGGCTCCTGTTATCCCTTGAACACATTCTAGTAAGCTTTTGGCCCCTCCTTTACTCCAGGGGAACTGCTGTGATCAAGGTCACAAATGACCTGCTACTTTCTAAATCAAATGTCATTTCTCAGACCTCTTCTTCCTGGATCATATAATACGGTTAATCACCATCTCATACTTCAAATACTTTGCTTATTTTGCTTCTAGGACATTATGCTCAAGTGATTTTTCTCCTACCTATCTTACATCTTTTTACAAATCTTCTTTGCTTATTTCCTCATTTCTGCAGCCTATTTAAGGGCTCAGTTCTTGGACCTTTTTTCTTTTATATCTACACTCTTGTCCTTGTTTATCACATCTGTTGTTCTCAGTACCTTAAACACCATCTGTCCCCTGGTGACTCCAACATTTGTACCATAATTTGGACCTTTCTCTTGAACCTCAGACTCATTTTGGAACAGTTCATTGATTTTCTCCATTTGGATGTCTAATGAGCATCTTAAATTCAGCATGTCCACAACTGGCATTCAGATACTAGCCCCCTAAACGTGCACTGTTCTGATTTTCAACATGCAGTAAGTGGCAGCTCTATCTTTCTATTTCTGGTCCTTTGAAGTCCTTCTTGACTGCCTCTTCTTACACCCCATATCTAAATTGTCAGCAAAGTCTTCTCAGTGCATTCAGAATCAACAACACATTTCACCTCTTTCATTACTACCCCTGTAGTCCAAAGCATCATCATCTTTTGCCTAGATTTTCCAGTAGCTTCTAACTAGTTCTGGTACCCTGCTAACTAGTTACTAGTAAAATCTAGGTACCTAACTAGTCTCCTAATTAGTTCTCCTTACCCATAAAAGTGCCTATAGCAAGTAGTCAGATTATGTCACTCCAAAAATCATATACTTTCAAAGACATTTAAATTGATTCGGAATAAAAGCTAAAGGCCTTATAATGGCTTGAGAGGCTCTACAGTATATTCTGTCCCTTCAGCCCACTTTCACCTCCTCTTTCATTACTCTCTGATTTATGTGTTCTTTTCCAGTCACAGTGGCCTCCTTGCTGTTTCTTGAACATACCAGGTATTGTCCTCCCTTGTGGCCTTTACACTTGTTTCTCTTCTAGGTGGATCTGTTCAGATGTCAATATGCTTGCTTATTGTGCTCTTCTCTGTTCATCTTACCTAAAATTGACTCTTTCCCTCTTTCCTCAACATTTTCTATCTTTTGTCTGTTCTACTCATCTTGTCTCTAATTTCTATTAGACTAAACCTTTTACTTATTTTTCTGCTCTAGAATTAAGTGTGATGAAACTGGTTTTTGCTTATTTTGGTAACTGCTGTATTCCTGGCCACCTAGAACATTGCTTAGCAGCTAGTGTGTGTTCGATATAAATATAGTTGTTTAAAATACAAAGAAATGTTACAATTTTCTGAAATTTAACTCTAATCCTTTTAGATACATTTTTACGTAATGAAAAGCCTAATAAAGTCAATACAAGAATTTTATAATATGCATATGTAGAATCAGAACACTTTCCAATTACTGTTATACATTGGCTCTCCGTACATGTTGAATAAATACCAAGTATCTATCATGTGGTCAGCATTGTTGACTTATCCAAAATTTAAGAGGTAAACCCTATTCTCAAGTAATCTGTACTTCTAGTAGAGGGAGATTACTAGCATATTCAACTTTTAATTTATGCCATAGGGTATAGTCATTGCATAATAAGCATAATACGAAGATTGAGTTAGTAACCACAATCATGCCTGTGTAATGAATCCTTCATTAAAAACTAAGCAACAGGGTTTGGAGAGTTTTTGGATTGATAAACACAAAAAGGCACTGAGAGGGTAGTGTACTTAGGGAAGGCACAACTCCATCTCCCCTTCCGTTGCTTGCTTTTAGGCATCTCTTCCATTTGAGGTTCGTCAGTTGTATCCTTTATAATAAACTGGTTATATCAAGTAGTGTTTTTCTTAGTTTTGTGAGTCATTCTAAGAAATTGATGAAGCTGAAAAGGGGTCATGGTAGCTACTAATATATAGTTAGTCAGAAGTCAGTATGAATGCCTCCATACTTTTGACAGGTGACTGAAATGACAGTCTTGTGGGACCAACACCTTGAACCTGTGGAGGCTGTTGCTGTCTCCTGGTAGTTGTGTCAGAATCAAATTGATATCCTTGGTATCCGATTGTTGGAGGAGTGGTTTTGGAAAATATACCATTGTTGGAGGAGTGGTTTTAGAAAATATACCATGTACTTGATATCAGAAGGGGAAAGGTCACTCAACAGTTAAGGATTAATTATATGATAATATTAAGTGCTGTAGAAATTAGGAGAAATGGCTGATTTGAAAGTGTGCCATTATTATATTTTCTATGGTAGGAAGGCCTCATGGAGGAGCTGGATTATAAAGAATAGGTAGTATGTGTGTTTGATGGAGAGACTACATTCCAGAGAGGGGAATAAGGTGAATATTGCCTTAGGGGGGCCAAGAATAAGTTTAGAATGGAAATAATACTTCACAATTTTTTATATCATCTTTTTTTTTTTTTTTTAAACCTTCTCTTCATTCTGTACTTCATTACATTTTAAATTTACAGAGCATGTATTTTATGTTCACCATATATGGAACATTCTACTGAGTCACAAGAAATTACAGTTTATTCTTTTTAGAATTTTAAATTTAATGGCTCCTTGAAATCAAATTTAGTAAAAATCCAAAAGAACAAATATGAGAACACACACACACCTAAAACTGTCTTTATGTTTTTTTATGTGCATATAATGGAATTTTAAAATTATGTTGTAACTTCTCTGGTATCGTAGGTTTATTAAGAGTGACTTGCATCCATTATGAGGATAGAACTAGGAGCAACTTCTTGTCATGTCAAACAGTTTGCTTTTTTTTTTTTTTAAGATTTTTTTTATTCATGAGAGACACACAGAAGAGAGGTCAAGACATAGGCAGAGGGAGAAGCAGGCTCTCTGCAGGGAACCTGATGCAGACTCGATCTCAGGACCCTAGGATCATGACTTGAAGGCAGATGGTCAACCACTAAGCCACTTAGGCTTTTGCTTTTTTCTCTCTACTGTTTGCTTTTTTCTCTTTCACAACCTAGGGCAGTCTGTTTCTGGACCTGTTCGTGATGATCTTTAACATATAATGGGAAGACCTACCTTCCTAATAGCTCAGTCTCCCTGAATCTTTGGATAATATTTTTGATTGTTTGTCTACATTGTTTTACTCAAGTATTTTCTTGTTGGTGATCTCACCAGTTACCTTGACCAGCCATCACTGTCTATGTGTATCATCTTAGATGTAATGCCCAAAATAGTGCCTAACAAAGAATAGATGCTAGATGACTATTCTTGAATATATGAAATGTTGGGTAAACTTATTCACCGAGTTCTCCCATGCTTTAAAAGAGAAGAGGAAATGAGAGAAGCAGAATAACATCTATTTATTAAAGGCAACTAAATCCATAGATAGCATAACTGAGGCCAAGTACAGGAAGAGATTAAAATAAGAGAATAAAAACAAAGGAAGAGGGTCAAGTACTAGTAGTAATACAAAAGGGGCAAAAGTCATGATTTTCCCCCACTACCAACTTACACTGGAGCTAACCTTTTGAACTGGCAGTTGGCTACTATGTGATTTTATTGAAAATTGGGTAGTGCTTGCAAAAGGAAAACTAAAAGAGAGTTTTTAAGTGAAAATAATAGAGATTGAAAGTGCAAGATGAGATGATTGAGAGAAGAATTTCAAAATAAAAGGAAGAAGGGAGGAATGGTTGGTTCATAGCGGTGATAATTAGTTTCCACTTAACATAGATACCCTTAGTATGTGCCAGGCATTATCTTAATGTTAAGCACTTTATATCCACTACCATATTTCATCCTTGTATTAACTTTATGAATTAATTACTACTGTTATTTCCACTTTACAAATGTGGCAAGCATTTTCTAAACATTAAGCACTTTACATCTGTTTTTTTTTTTTTTAAGATTTTGTTTATTTATTCATGAGAGACACAGAGAGAGAGAGAGAGAGAGGGAGACAGAGACACAGGCAGAGGAAGAAGCAGGCTCCATGCAGGGAGCCTGATGTGGGACTTGATCCCTGGTCTCCAGGATCACACCCTGGGCCGAAGGCGGGCACTAAACCGCTAAGCTACCCAGGGATTCCCTCATCTGTTAACTTATTTCATACTAACTATGGGTCCTCATACTAACTTTGTAGGTCCATTACTGCTGTTATGTCCATTTTACAAATGTGACAACTGAGAAATACAAAGAGATTCAGGAAATTACTCAAGGTCATACATATTGTAAGTGATGGCTAGTATTAGAATCCAGGTTCTGTGATTCCAGAGTCCACTTTTTGTATGTTAATGCTGCCTCAATAGTAAAGTCCATGGAATTCTTTAAGAGTTAGAAATGAAGTGATTGCCAGGATTCAGTTTAAACCACATTCAAAAGGAAGGTTACCTGAGCCAATGGATATTAAGAGAGCTTTTAGTTCTTCAGCACACATAATACTGTTTTCCACTCTGCCTTTTTTGTGTTTGTCCCTTTTGCCTATAGTTTTTTTTTTATTTTTATCTTCTTCATTGCTTAATTTCTACTGTCTTTTTAAAATTTCTTAAATTAAAAAAAATTTTTTTTAAGATTTTATTTATTCATGAGAGACACAGAGGAGAGAGGCAGAGACATAGGAAGAAGGAGGAGAAGCAGGCTCCATGTGGAGAGCCTGATGTGGGACTTGATCCCGGGACTCCAGGATCACACCCTGAGCCAAAGGCAGACAGATGCTCAACCACTGAGCCACCCAGGCGTCCCTACTGTCTTTTTTGTTTGTTTGTTTTTTGTTTTTTTCCTGTCTGTTTTCAAAAAGATTTTTTAAATTTTTATTTATTTGACAGAGTGAGAGCACAAGCAGGGGGAGCGAGTGGCAGGCAGAGGGAAGGGGAGAAGCAGGTTCCCCAATGAGCAGGGGGCCTCCCAGCAGGGTTCCATGTCTCAGGGCTCCATGTGAGGGCTCTGGGATCATGACCTGAGCTGAAGGCAGACACTTAACCAACTAAGCCACCCAGGAGCCCCAATTTCTACTGTGTTTTTAAGGCCTAGCTCCTCCAGGAAGTATTTCCTACCCACCCACCCCCATTTTCCCTCATCCCTAGTAGAGTAAGGTGACTGGGAGGGAGCAGGTCTTCTTTATAACTGTTATCTGTCTGTGTCTATGAAAAGATGATTAAATCTCTTGGTTTTCTAAGAGAATATTTTACCTAAAGCGCCATTATAAGAATTATGTAAAGCATTTACCATTGTGCCTTTTACTAAACCTAGTTATGCATCTAACTTGTCTTTGGGGGACTACAGTAGATGATGAAGTAATAAAAGTAACCTCAAGATTCAGTCTTTAAGGAAGATATCTTGAATGAAAAGATACAGCAACAGAATGGCAATAGTCTAGTGGTTCTGTTCTGCGGTTTAGTTGGTCACTGGGTTACTGAATGATAGACCATAGAAACTTTGTAAAAGCTGCATCTCCTATTATTTGGGAGATGCTGAGAATGCATTTTAACTTTAATAAGTAGAAACTTGTGCAGGAAAATAATGTAATTAGAATCTTATAAGGTATTAAAACAAATTGAATCCTTGAGTGATTTTTTTTGTAGTTATCTGCTTATGCTTTCTTGTTGGTTTGAATAATACTCCCTTTATTAGCAGTAGATTATCTTTAACATCTTAATAATTCTTACCCTTTCTCTGTAACGGGCTCACATTTCTCTTTGTATGTACATTGTAGATTAAGGTTGCTTTCACTTGTCACTGTCCCCTAAGGTTAAACATTGCATTTTATTCCCTTGCTTATCTCTAGCTAGTAGTAGTACAGTCATCCTTGTAGTTGACAGAGAAATTAAGTAATGCCAGTTACTTAAAGAAATAGATTATGGACTAGCAGTATTACAGTATATATGTCAGTGAAGTGATTTTTATGACCTGTAGGTAATTTTTTATAATTTTATAATTTATTTTTTGTCTTTGTATATGTGGTAACATTAGAGGACTACACAGTATATTTGTCAATTACTTACCTGAATAAAAGACTTTGAGGTAGCTATTATTAAAGATAACTATAAGTAAGATTGACAGATTGCAAATAGGACATTTTAAAAATTCATGTAAACTGAGATGGGCTCAATATAAACTAGATATATGAACTAATAGTGATTAGGTGTTTAATTCTGAAATTTGTTTTATGTGACAGAGAGAGTCAGGGATATATTGTAGGCTAGAAATTTTTATTAGCTAATAATGAACAGATTTTGAAAGAATGATTTTCCTGGCTCTAAAGAGTTTAAAAATAAAAATTATTTTCCTTTAAATAGTGCATAATGCCATAATGAATGATGTCATTTATAATGATTTTGTGTTCTATGTGTAGTTGTTCTTCATATGGCTTTTAAAAAATAGTAATTTTCAGTAACAGCCATAGACAGGACATTACACCATAACTTCCTATATAATTTCTATAGAGAAAAAAGTGATTTAAAGATTGAGCTTTAGGGTTCTGTGGGTGGCTCAGCAGTTTAGCGCCTGCCTTCAGCCCAGGGTGTGATCCTGGAGTCCTGGGATCGAGTTCCATGTCAAGCTCCTTGCATGGAGCCTGCTTCTCCCTCTGCCTGTGTCTCTGCCTCTCTGTCTCTGTGTCTCTCATGAATAAATAAGTAAAATCTTTAAAAAAAAGAAAAAGAATTGGTATTAGAAATAAATGAAAATATTGTTTTAAAAAGATCCAGCTTTATAAAAAATTATAGTTTTGAATATGTAGTAATAAGATTGAATAATTTATGTCATAATTGAAGACCATTTTCTGTACTATTTTCTTTGAATATCATTTTTTGTTTGCTTATCTTTGGTGCTGGGTAGCAGTTAAAGATTGAAGTACAGGGGTTAGATTCTAAAGTTAAAATGCATTAAACAAATATTGCATGCCTTGTACATATCAGGCAGAGGGCCGGGGGATATAGTAGTTAGAACAAAATCTTCCCTTAAATAAGGAGACTCAAAAGCTAAAGATAATAAAGAAGTATGATAAGTAGTATATAAGATGGATAAATACCTGAAAGGAGAATAAAGCATAGAAATTGAGGGGGTGGGGGTGACATTTTAGGTAAGATAGCCAGGGAATGCCTCTATGAGAAGGTGTCTTTGGGGTGAAGACTTTACAGAAACAAGGAAACTAGCTATGCAGATATCTGGAGTAAGAGTATTTTAGGAATGGAGAAGAGCAAGTACACAAGAGGCCAAACATACTTGAGGAGCAGTGAAGGTAATATGGCTAGGTAGGAGTAAAAAGTGAGAGTAGCAGAAGAGTAACAGGATGATAAGGATGCACTTTTTGAAGGTCCTTAAAGGTTATTTTACGGATTACAGCCTTTTCTCTGTGAGATAGGAAGGCATAAGTGACTTGATTTCAAAACGATCACTGCCTGCTTTCTTGAGAGTATACTTTTGGAGTATCTGGCAAGAACAGAAACAGAGAGCAGTTAGGCACTTGTAATGTTCCAGCTGTAAGAAATTATGATAACTTGGGATCATGGTTGTTACCAGTGATAAGGATGGTAAGAAATGCTTCAATTCACATTTATTTCAAATACAGAATTGATAGGATGAGTTGCTGAACTGCTTCTGATGTGAGAGAAAGGTAGGTGTTACAGATAAGCTCTAAAGTTTTGGGCTCCAGCAACTGAAAAGATAGAGTCACCATTTCCTCAAATGGACATTGATGATGAAGGAGCAGATTTCATGGTTGTGGTGGGGATACTAAATTTGATTTTTAGGTATGTCAGGTTTGAGGTGTTTATTGAACATTCAGGTGAAGTGTAGGCAGTTAAACTATTGTGTCTATTAGTTCAAGAGAGGTCTGCCTGGAGAGTCTGGAGTATTCAATATATAGACAGCATTAAAAACTATGAAAGTGGATGAATTGATGTAGGTAGAGAGTGAATGTAGATAGAGACACTTAGGGATCCCTGGGTGGCGCAGCGGTTTGGCGCCTGCCTTTGGCCCAGGGCGCGATCCTGGAGACCCGGGATTGAATCCCACGTTGGGCTCCCGGTGCATGGAGCCTGCTTCTCCCTCTACCTGTGTCTCTGCCTCTCTCTCTCTCTCTCTCTCTGTGACTATCATAAATAAATAAAAATTAAAAAAAAAATAAAATGTGGTGGGTATATGGATACTCACTACATTAAAAAAAAAAAAAAAAGATAGAGACACTTAAAGATTGAGCTCTGGAGTAATACTTACAGGTTAGATAGGTGAGAAAAAAGGGCCAAGAAGGTAAGGAAAACCAAGAGAAAGTGATTTTCAGAAAGCCAAGTAGAAAAAAATGTTTGAAAGGAGGGATTGATCTTTTGGGTCAAATGTTATTTAATATTTCTTGTAGAGCTAGCCTGCTGATAAGGAGTTATTTAGTTGGTGCACATCTGTGAAGGTATTTTTTTCACCTTTTAAATTGTTTATTTATTTATAACTAATTTCTTTTTACTGGATATAGAATTCTAAGCTGACAGGTTTTTTTTTTTTTAATTTTATTGCTTCAAAGATGTTGTATTCCTATAAATATATGTTGTTTGTTTTGTTTTTCCTGGGATGAAGTTAAGTTACTTGGAAACAATATGATCTTTAGGGTCTTGTTTTTAAGATTTTTTTAAATTATATACAGAGTAGCTCAGCATCAGGGAAATACAAATCAAAACGATAGTGGGATACCACCTCACACCACTCAGAATGGCTAAAATCAACAACACAGGAAACAGCAGGTGCTGGTGAAGATGCAGAGAAAGGGGAATCCTTGTATGCTGTTGATGGGAATGCAAGCTGGTGCAGCCACTCTGGAGAATAGTATGGAGGTTCCTCAAAAGGTTGAAAATAGCTACCCTACCATCCAGCAATTGCACTACTGGGTATTTACCCCAAAGATACAAGTGTAGTGATCTGAAGGGGCACCTGTACCCCAATATTTTAGCAACAATGCCTGCAATAGCCAAACTATGGAAAGAGCCCAGGTGTCCATTGACAGATGAATGGATAAAGAAGATGTACTACTTCAGCCATCAAAAAATTGAAATCCTTCCATTTGCAATGATCTTGGAAGGAACTAGAGGGTATTATGCTAAGTGAAATAAGTCAATCAGAGAAAGACTTTTATCATATGATCTCATTCATGTGGAATTTAAGAAACATAACAGAGGATCATAGGGAAGAGAGGAAAAAATAAAACAAGAAGAAATCAGAGAGGGAGACAAACCATAAAGAGACTTAATCATAGGAAACAAACTGAGAGTCCCTGAAGGGGAGAGGGGTGGGAGATGCAGTAACTTGGTGATGGGCATTAATGTGGGACCTCATATAATGAACACTGGGTGTTACATGAGACTGATGAATTACTGACCTCTACCTCTGAAACCAGTAATATGTTATATGTTAATTAATTGAATTTAAATTTTATAAAAAAGCCAGCTTTTAGTCTAGGGCTAATTTTTCTCCATTACAAACCCTTCTGAGTATTCTATCAGTGCCTTATAAATTGAGATTAATCACTTTTACTAGTGGAAAGAGGAACTGCACCAGGCTCATGTGAGCTTTGGGAATTCCTCTCTCTAGTCCTTTCAGGTTTTTGTTTTCTCCTACCTTTGTTTAATTTCTTAAAGCATATGGGCTGTCAGACCCTATTTTTAGCTCAGTGCTTAGGGTGCCCCTCTGGTGATCTTTCTCTCTCTCTTGATCTTTTCTCTCTCTCTTGGTGGCTTTTTCCTCCCTGATGTGTGTCCTGCAACTCCTTGGCCTGTCTGAATTCTCAGCTTTATGTCTTCAATTTATAGAAACTCTTAGGCTCCATATGATTTCCTCCTCCTTTACATGGTGGTATGTAACTCTCTTTAGTAGATAAGCCAATATAACTGGAAAGGTTACCTAACCTGCGTCCCATTTTTTGACAATTCATTATCCTTTGTTGCCTTATGTTCATTATCTTGGAAATTACTCTTTAATATATTTTTTCTCTGGATTTTTAGTAGTCTCAGAATGATAAATGTAGACCCTGTTAATTCATCTTGGCTCAAAGCAAAAATTGGTTCATTACATTTTTAGATTTTTGCCATTTTTTAGATTTTTGTCATTAAGTATTTATAAATGTACATAGGGGTGCCTGGATGGCTCAGTGGTTGAACGTCTGCCTTTGGCTCAGGTTGTGATCCCAGGGTCCTGGGATCGAGTCCCACATTAGGCTCCCTATGGGGAGCCTGCTTCTTCCTCTGCCTATGTCTCTGCCTCTCTCTGTGTGTTTCTCATGAATAAATAAAATCTTTTTTAAAACATAAAATGTGCATAGGAAGTAATATATATTAGCTCTAAGGTTGCAAATTAGTGGCTTGTAGAAGTGTTTTATTTTTTTATTTTTTAAAAGATTAAAAAATGTTACTGTGCCCCTGTTTTATTGTTTGACATGTCAATTTAAATATTGAGGAATTTAACTTAAAAACTTGGATTTGGGGGTTCTCTCAATAAATTGTACACTTGGGGATGCCTGGGTGGCTCAGCAGTTGAGTGCTTGCCTTCGGCCCAGGGCGTGATCCTGGAGTCCCGGGATGGAGTCCCACATTGGGCTCCCTGCATGGAACCTGCTTCTCCCTCTGCCTGTGTCTCTGCTTCTCTCTCTCTGTATCTCTCATGAATAAATAAATAAAATCATAAATAAATAAATAAATAAATAAATAAATAAATAAATAAATAAAGTTGTACATTCTAGTAACATTGTGTCTGAAATTGTCATTTTAACTGTTAGCCAGAGCTGCAAAGTTTCCTTCTTTAGTCAAGGCATACCTTCTCTAGATTGTTAGTTCCTTTTCCCTATTTTAGAATTCACTTAATTTGTTACCTGCCTTGACTCCAGTAGAGTTCGAGTTTGAGGTCAGTTTCAGTGATTCATCACGATTAAGAAGGTACCAAATGAAAATTACTACTGTGATTTTGTGAATGATACAATTGAATTACTATATCTTCTGTTACAGTCAAGCCATCTTTGTTCTTTGACTTTCACATACTTAGCAAAGTTAAGCTCTTACTTGAGATCTTCATTGGTAGAAAAGTAAATTATTTTTATTGTAAGTGTAGCCTTTGGTTGGTTGATAAATAAGAGCCCAGGTCAATTAATAAAAGCATCATCTTTTCTTAATCTTAAGTTTCTTAGTGTAAGAAAAGCATTCAGTTAGTTTTATGATTACCATGAAAGTTAACCTAAAAAATGTAGATGGCATTTTAGAAGAAATCATTTTCTTAGATATTCAGAGCCTGTATATTTTTGTTTTGAGGTATACTTGAAAGCTCTAAAATTTGTAGTTGGCCTCTTGGTTTCTATATTTATGTTATTAGAAATTGCTTCTGGCTCTGTTGGTTAGGTGTCTGGCTCTTGATTTCTGTTCAGGTTGTGATCTCAACGTCGTGAGATTGAGACCTCAGTCCGGTTCTGTGCTCAACACAGAGTCTGCTTGGGATTTTCAATCTCTCTCTCTTTTCCCTCTCTGTTCCTTCCCCTACTTGTGTTCTCTTTCTCTCTCTCTCCAATAAATAAATAAAATCTTTAAAAAAAACTTGCATATGATCTTTTAAAAACCTTTTGTACCCTTCTATCTCATAGTTTTTTTGCAGTGCCAGTTATGGTGGGTTGGGGATCTATAGGTGTTCTCTATTCTTAGAGAGTTTAGAGGTAATTTTAGAGATTGGGTTGGTTTCACTTAACCATAATTCCAAGTAACAGTAGTTAAAAGACCTACTTAGTTGTCCCTGTTATAACAAGAATCACAGAAGTAGACATTCCAGGGTTGATGTCAAATACAACAAAACTGTTGCTATTGCCTTGCTTGGTGTAGCTCCAAACAGAAAGGAGGAGAAAGTGGAAAAGTTCATATCATCTGTGTTTGCCCCTAGTTAAAGATCTAAGAAACTTCAGCTCAAGTTACCTCAGATCTTACATATATTTTATTTTCCTGAATTGTGTCATATTGCCATTTCCAGGAGGCTGGGGAAATTTAGAATTGGCCTTTATTGCCCCTAACAAAATTTGTGTGTTTTGGAAGAAAATGGGGTGGGTGGATATTGGTTATACAAATTGAAGTCCATGCCTCAGAGGTCGTGGTACTTTGGGAAAAGCCCCTTAACAGCTATAGGTCGGGCCATCTTATTTTTCATAATGGTGCCACTTATGAAACAAGCAAAATATGTCATTTTTAGGTATTTCAGTGCATTAATCTTACCCCAGTTTTTTTCCTGGTTTGTTGTGGGTTTTTTTTTTTTTTCTGATTCTCTTAACCTTTCAGTAATTAATTTGGTCTTTTAGAATTGAATATAATGATGAACCTTATTAAATAGCTTTATTGAAGGATTGAGAAGTTATTGTTTGTAAATCAATATACAGTTGGCCCTTAACATGGATTTGAACTGTGCAAGTCCACATATATGTGGATGTTTCTGATAAATACAGAACAGTATTGTAAATATGTTTTCTCTTCCTTATGATTTTCTTCTAACTTACTTTATTATAGGAGTATAATATATAATATATATAATGCACAAAATATGTTTAATCAACTGTTTATGTTATTAGGAAGGCTTCTGCTCAGTAGTAGACTATCAGTATAATTTGGGGGGAATCAAAAGTTAGATATGGATTTTCAAATGTATGGGGGTTGGCACCCTAACCCCTGTATTGTTCAAGGGTCAACTATAATTTATTTGAATATAATCTTTTATCTGTTTGACTTGGCTACTCTTTTAGAGTTCTCAGACCCAATTCTTGAACATAATCTTTATTTTTTTTGTAAAGATTTTATTTATTTATTTGAGAGAGAGAGTGTGTGCACACAAGCAGGAGGTGGAGCAGAGGGAGAGGGACAGGCAGACTCCAGGCCAAACGTGGAACCGGATGCAGGGCTTGATCCTGATTTGAGATCATGACCTAAGCCAAGATCAAGAGTTGGATGCTTAACTGACTGAGCTACCCAGGGGTCCCTTAAACGTAACCTTTTATCTGTCTGACTTGGCTATTCTTTTAGGGTTCTCAGACCCAATTCCAATGAGGAGGTGGTTCTACAACACCATGCAGTTCTTGGACACCAGTGGGGTAACTGAGAATTCAACTCAATTCTGACACTTTCTACCCAAGGTATCATCAGATTCCACAGGTTAAGTGTTCATTCCTCAAGATTACTCCTCCATCCCCCATTTTAAATGCCAGTTGCAAACACCAGGCTGTTATTTGTACTTCTGTCTGCTAGACCACTTACAGATTGGAAGTTCCGACTCTCTCCTCTTTAGGTTCATTTAATTTGCTAAAGCATTTCACAGAACTCAGGGAAACATTAGGTTGATTAATTTGCTGGAGCTGCTCACAGAACTCAGGGAAAAACTTACTTACCTTTACAGCCAGGAGAAGAGATATATAAAGTGAGGTCTAGGAGGGTCCCAAGTATAGGAGCTTTTATCCTCATAATTCGGGTTCATGGCCTTCCTGATGTGGATGTATTTACCAATGTGAAAGCTCTCAGAACACTATACTATTGGAATTTTATGGAATCTTCCTCATTTAGGCATGATCAGTTATTAAACTCCATTTCTAGCTCCCTTCCATCTCTCTGGAGGATGATGGGTAGGGCTGAAAATTTCAGGCTTGTAATCATGGCTTACATTTTCTGTTTACCAGCCTCCATCCATCTAGTCATGTCAATAGAACAAAAGAATGCTCCTCATTCACTTATTTAGGAGGTTAAAAGGGTTTTAGGAGAACTGTTAGGGATAGTCAAAGACAAATATCAGAACAAGAGATGTTGCTTGTTTTTTTAATCACTTAGGAAATTATACGGGTTTATCGAGTTCTTTGCCAGGGACCAGAAGAGACTAATAATGTTTTCTGTTATCTCATAGTCATTTAGAAAAATCTGAGCAAGCCCCTTTAAAATGACACTAGTCTTTATAGAGTAAAATACTATTTTATATGAGAAATGTTATGTGTTCTTCATTTCAAAAGTATACTTTATCATATATCTGATAATGGTTTGGTATCCAAAATACATAAGAATTTTTAAAACTCAGTAACAGAATGACAACTCAACTTAAAAATGGGAAAAAGATTCGAGTAGACATTTCTCCAAAGAAGATGGTATAGTAATATCCAATAAGCACATGAAAAAGTTGTCCTTCATATCTTTAGTTACTAGAGAAATATAAATCAAACCTACCATGTACTACCACTTCACACTTACTAGGATGGTTATAATTTTTAAAAAGCATGAAAAACCACACATAAGACAGACGAAAAAAACAGAAAATAATATGTTGGTGAGGATGTAGAAAAAATGGAACTTTCAGGGATTATTGGTAGAAATGTAAAAGGTGGTGCAGCCGATACAGAAAACTTTTGGTGGTTCCTCAGAAAGCTAAACACAATGACCAGCAATTCTATTCCTAGGTATATCCCAAAGAATTGAATGCTCAGACTCAAACAGATACTCGTATACCCATCTTCATTGCAGCATTATTTATAATAGCTGTAAGGCAAAAACAACCTAAATACCCAGCAAAAGATAGATGGATAAATGAAATGTGGTAATAGATTCGATGGGATATTATAAAGCCATGAAAGGAGATAATATTCTGATACCTGCTACAATATGAATGAACTTTAAAAATATGCTAAGTGAAATAAGCTGTACACAAAGGGACATATTATATGATTCTACTTATATGAAATCTTTAGATAAGCAAATTCATAGAAACGGAAGGTATATTACAGGTTATATAGGGCCAAGAGGAGAGCAGAATGGGGAGTTACTGCTTATGAATAAAGAGTTTATTGTGGGGGCACCTGGGTGGCTCAGTGGCTTAGCGTCTGTCTGAGCCTTTGGCTCAGGTGGTGATCCTGGGGTCCTGGGATAGAATCCTCTATCAGGCTTCCCGCAGGGAGTCTACCTTTCCCTCTGCCTCTCTGTGTCTCTCATGAATAAATAAATAAAATCTTTAAAGAAAAAAGAGTTTATAGTGATAAGGAGGTCTTGAAAATAAATAGTAATGATCGTTGGACAATAGTGTGAAAATAATGCCACTGAATTATAAACTTAAAACTGGATAAAAATGACAAGTTTTATATCTTACCATGAACAAAAGACAAAAATATCTTTTTTACTTAAACCATCCCACTTTGGTAGGAAATAGCAAAATCTTAATTTTTTTGACTATTTTTTATGACCTTGATTTTAATTACTTTCCCAAGTTTCACTATTTCTTTTCATGCTAATTACATTGAGATAGCGTATCATTGTCCAGCTGCTTTGTATGTAGTGTGGGAGTTCAGTACCACATTTAATCTTATTTGACTAGGTCACCTGGAGAAAAGTACTTAGACTGGATGGAAAATATTTCAGGTAGAAGGAATGTTGTAAGAAAAATGGGCAGCCCTGCTGGCGCAGTGGTTTAGCACCGCCTGCAGCCCAGGGCGTGATCCTGGAGACCCCGGATCGAGTCCCACGTCAGGCTCTCTGTATGGTGCCTGCTTCTCCCTCTGCCTGTGTCTCTGCTTCTCTCTCTCTCCTCTCTGTGTTTCTCATGAATAAATAAATAAAATATAAAAATATTAATTTGTTATCGTTAAAATAATTTTCTAACAAATGGCTTTTTACCTCCTTCATGGTATCCAAAATTCCATTGCATTTTTATTTTGACACCTGCGCCTTCTTTTTTTGGGGGGGGGACTCAATCCCCAGGATCACGACCTAAGCCAAAGGCAGACAGTCAACCACTGAACCACACAGGTGCCCCTAACATATTTTTAAATGAGAGAAGATTCCTATGTTACTTAAAAATATTAAGCTTCTAAAAAAATAAAGCTTCAAATAATTATTTGATCATTTACATCTTGCTCATTAATTTTCTGAGAGGTTTTTGGCGAAGTATTTTAATCTGAGATTTAAAGCTATCCATTCATAATTGGGTAGGCTTATATAAAAGGGCACATTTTTATATTTAAAAATATTTCATCACTTTATAGCTACAGTGTAAAACTTTGGCAGCAATTTGAGTAGCACATAGAGTAGTACTTGAAGGGAAAAGTATTTTCACTTTTAATTTTAGCTGTAATTCTGTTCTTAAAAAATAGAAAATCCAATAGAGTAGTAGCTCATCGAAATATGTACATTGAAAATGCTTTGTGTAATATTTAACTATAATTCTTTGGTAACCTGTTGTGTTTCATTACTTGCTTAAACAATCGATCAAGTTCTCAGAGTTATAGAGTATGGAATGTGTCAAGGTGATTTAGATCAAGAATTTTTTTTCAAAGTAAGTGACATCAGTCTCTATGATCATAGAAAAATCTGAATGTTTCTATGACAAGTTTAGTTTTAACAATTTAACTTCTTGTAAACTCAGTCAACTTAATGTGAATTAGTTGCAAAATGAATCACTTTCACTGAAATAAGTGGCCTCCCATTATATTTTCATACTTGTAAAAAAAAAAAACAACCTGTAAATACTTACTTAGTATGTTTGAATTATCCTTAAAATTTCATTTGGATATATAGTGCTTTTTTGGAGTGTGAAATTAAAAAGTCGGTTATATAATTTTTTACCAAATGGAAGGTATGACGTTTTATTTCACACTTCATGAGGATAATAAACATAACTTTAAAATAAAATGCAAATAGAATATTATACCCATATTTTGAATACATTAATTCTGTGGAGGAGGAGATAGACTTTGCTACAACTTATTACAAAGCTAGAGTTATGTTTCATTACTTATGTAAAATAGTGTTCTTTGTTTAGCTTCTTTTAGTGCTAAGAGAATTGTATAGTGCCATTGATTGCTTCCATGCAATGGGAATCTGACCTTCGGCAGATATTTGAGAAATTGCCAGCACGTGAACAGCCGACTAGAGTTTTCCCCCTTATTTGATAGACCTTGATGTGTAGTAACATGCCAAAGAAATTTTAAGCTTTTTTTTGTAATATCTAAAGTTCTCTAAAATATTAAAAACATGTTAAAATACTGGCAAAATGAGATTATTTTTCTCAAATCATGGATTACAATTCAGGTGATGTTTACATGTTCACTTATGAAGAATACACTAAGAAAATCATTGTTGAGTTAGTAATATTTTACTTATTGAAGATATTTTTGAAGATATTATCATTAAGGGTTGATGTATGTAATTTCTTTTCTTGGTCATGTGTTTCCTTGTGCAGTTTAAGCATTGCAGGTTTCTCTTATTTTAGTGTTCTTATCTAGTCTAGTTCTTACTTAATTGTAAGTATCCTTTAAAAATACAGACTCTTTTATAGAGGTTAAGTGTATCACGAAATATTTATCTTTTGTGGAACTCCTAGTTAGGAACAAGATGCTGCACAATTGTGTGTTAAAGCCTGTCCTCAGGACAGTATTTTTAGAGGATATATGAGGTTCAGCTATGTAGTTGTGGGAGTTTAGCATGAACACTCTAAGCTCTGTTTTCTTCATTTTCATTGATTGGATGTACAGGAAAGCAGAGGAAGGAGTGCCTTGATGTTTGAGAATCAAGTAAATGTATTGATAGTACCAACAGTTGCTAGACTGGATCTTTTCCTGCAGGTGCTGCTGTTCCATCGGGCATTGCAGTTGCTTTTTATTGTGTCAGATGTGCAAAAAAAAGATTTTATTTTAAGAAAAGTTAAAGTAATATTATCTGTTGTAGTTCCATTTTATGGTTTTGTAACAATTAGATATATAATTAGGTTTATATACTGAATTAGTTCTTCTAAATAAAGGCTTATGATTAAGTTATGATTGAATTGTTGGTATGTGCTTATATGTCACCTTAAAAATAAAAAGATGTTATTTTAAAGTCAGACATTCAATAGATTCATTTTGAGTTCCAAGAATAACTATACTAAACCAGAAATTAAAAGAATCAAACATCTATGCTATAGTTTTGCTGAATCAACATGAACCAAACTAATGGCCAGTATCCATTGCACTGTGTTAACCAGTTACATGTTTGTATATAAAAGCATTAAACAATATAATTATTCCTCCAGTAACATTATCACATTATATTATACTACCCTTGCATATTAGTGCTTTCTTACAAAAGTCATGTGTAAGGTTTTATTGGGTGAAAAAGGTTATTTAATTTACTGTAAACTGGGGGCTTTAAAATATATAGATAAATAGAGCACTTAAAGTTTATAGGTAAAATTCTAATGTATATCTGACTTGTGATATTACATACTAATATTAAAGTTGTAGTTGTCATTTTATGTGAAGAAAAAATGTGTTCTTAAGTGAGATTTGGTGAGTAACCATATTCTTACTTATATACATACTGCTACATTTACTCATTTTCAAAAGCAGTAGAATGGAGTTGTAGTTTAATAAGGGATTAGGTTGTAGAGTTGGCAGCAGCAGGGAAAAATGCATCTAATCTAATCAAATTGACTTGTAAAGCTGTTTTAGGAAGACTAACATATTGTTTTATCATTCATCCAACACAGCTGGCTTTTTTTCTTTCAGTAATGGGATTTTTTTTCTTTGGTATATTAGATTAAGTGATTTTCTTACACTTATATTTTTCTTTTATCTCTAGTCACTAGAATCACACTCATCTATTGGGCAGGGTCCTCTCATTATGAGAGTCATGAGAAAGCTGTGGGGTGGGGACGCCTGGGTGGCTCAGTGGTTGAATGTCTGCCTTGGGCCCAGGGCGTGATCCTGGAGTTCCTGGATAAAGTCCCACATTGGGTCCCTGCATGGAGCCTGCTTCTCCCTCTGCCTTATGTCTCTGCTTCTCTCTGTCTCTCTCATTAATGGATAAATAAAATCTTTTTTAAAAAAAGAAAGAAAGCTGTGGGGAAAGAAGCTTTAGATTAGGGGTTTGAAAGATCATTTAGATCTCTATATTGAAATTTCTAAACCTGAAAATATAACACAGACTCAAGTATGCTTTTTATTTATTTTTATTTTTTATTTATTTTTAAAAGATTTTACTTTTATTTGACCGAGAGAGAGCACCAGAAAGCACAAGGGGGATGAATGGCAGAGGGAGAGAGAGAAGCAGGCTCCCCACTGAGCCAGGAGCCCAAAGCAGGGCTTGATCCCAAGACTCTGGGTTCTTGATCTGTGCCAAAGGCAGATGCTTAACTGACTGAATCACCCAGGCACCCCTCAAGTATGCTAAAGAGAGGGGGGAAAAACTTTTGTAGTGAAGATTTTCTATTAAATAAAGTTTTCTTAATTATTAATAGTTTTGGAAGAATATGTAGTATTTAGTTCATTTCCAGAAATACCGTTATCTTTGTAAAAGTTTGTACTTTTCAGTCTTTCAGTATCTAGCATTCTTTTACTCTGGTTCTCTTTCAGATATGGATAGAATCAATCAACTTTTAATTTTTCTTCATTAATGTGGAATTTTAATTGTGTTTGTAATTTTGTAATCCTCTAATTTTCATCACAAAAATTTGTGACTGTCCTCCAATTCAGCTTTTAATCTGACTTGAGGGAGAAAAGTTTAAATGCTTCCTAAAGTTAAAAGAATTGCTTTACTTAGATTTCTAAGCATTTCCTCTCTCTCTCTCTCTCTCTCTTTTACATATGCGTAGGCTTGCATAGATCCTCTGTTATTATCTCCTGATAACCATTTTTTTTGTCTCCTAGCAAAGCAGAAAAGAACAGGTTCAGCATAAGGCAGCTGTGAAGGACCTTTTTCCCATCAAAAAGGAGTTTAGCTAACTATTTTACTAAATAAATCTAAGATTTCCTCCTTCCTAATAATTGCAGCTGTTTACATAAAATGTTCCTACAATATGAGATTGTTTCTCTTATAAGACTCTGCTCAGGAAACTCGTTATTTAAAATCATGGTAAGCTAGAACATGTTATTTAAAATATGTTTAAACATATTTAAGATGGCAAAACACAAATCAAATAAGCTATTTTGATAATCAGCACCAAAACTGTGTAAGTCCAAATAGTGCTGTCAAATCAAAATATTAAAGAGTGCTTGTCTTTGATCTATTTTGCTATTAGCTCTTTCAGATAAATACACAAACACATATATTGAAAGATGAGACTAAGTATTTGGAAAGTATTTCTCTTTCAGTGTGCCTGATTACAATGGGTTAAATCTTTTTTTTTTTTTTTTAAGATCTTACTTATTTATTCATGAGAGACACAGAATGGCAGAGACATAGGCAGAAGGAGAAGCAGGCTGCATGCAGGGAGCCTGATGTGGGACCTGATCTCCGGACTCCGGGATCATGCCCTGAGCCGAAGGCAGACGCTCAACCACTGAGCCCCCCAGGTGTCCCACAATGGCTTAAATCTTAAGATAGCTCTGAACTATTAGAAAGTCTTTCATCATAATTTATTTAGCAAGTTGTGGCCTTTTTCTTATTTTTAAAAGTATATCATACAGAATATACACTGTTCTTTAGTTAAAAAAATTTTTTGTTTTTATCTACTCATGTAACTACCACCCAGATCAAAACACAGAATGTTTCTAACACACCATCTTTACCCAAATACACCTTGCCAGTCTATACCACTACTTTATTCCACTAATTCTATCATCATGAGTAAGATTTGCCTTTGCTGAACTTCAGAGACTCCTGGGAAACTCAGTCGGTTGTGTCCAAATTTTTATTTTGGCTCAGGTCATGGTCTAGAATCGAGCCCCATAGGTCGGGCTTCGCACGTGTTTTGGTGATACAACCTTAGAAAACTAATATATTCATCTGTGTTATTAGATTTACCAGAAGTTCGCTCTTTTTATTGCCATGTACTAATCCATTGTGTGAATATACTGTTTAGCTGTCCTTCAAATGATGGGCATTTGAGTTCCCAGTTTTTGGCTTCTGAATAAAACTGAACTCCCCTGATAATTTTAGCCATTCTCCTAGGTATCTAATAGAAGGTATTGTAATTTTAATTTGCATTTCGTTGATGAGTAATTTGCTTAGTACCTTTTCATATACTTATTGGCAAACATGCCAAATCAAGTCTTATACCTATTTAAAAAAGGATTGTCTTTTTGTTTCGTAGGAGGACTTTATATATTCTAGTTGTAAGTTATTGGCAGCAGGATTTGGGACTAGAGTGAGGCAGATGAGGCACCTAAGGTACAAATGCTTACATTTGTGAGTGAGGCAGGCAGATGAGGTGAGGCAGATGAGGCACCCACTGTTAGAGTTGAGTTCCCTATGTTTCCCCAAAGCATTCCTGTGGGTCATTATCTAATTTAAGACTCTTAAAAATGTTGCCTCATTAGAAAGGTCATCATATCTAAAATAGCACCCCACTTTTCTGCCATTCTGTCATCCTAGACACCTTTGTTTTTCTTCATAGCACTTATGACTAACTGACATATACTTACATGTATGCTTTATTTTTGGTTTTCTTGCCCTTCAAAAGAAAATATGCTGTATGAAAGTTGAGATTTTCTTTTTATCCCCTGCTGTTTACCAGCCTCTGGATCAGTATGTGGCATATAATAAGGTTATAATAAATACTTGTTAGATATTAATAAAATAGGGAACTCGAGAGCACCTGGGTGGCTCAGTGTTTGAGTGTCTGCCTTTGGTTCAGATCGTAATCCTGGGGTCCTGGGATCGAGTCTTGCATCAGGCTCCCTATAGGGGAGCCTGCTTCTCTCTTTCTGTGTCTCTCATGAATAAAAAAAATAAATCTTAAAAAAAAAAAAAAAGGGAACTTGAGACAAGCAAATATAAAAAAAAATGAGTTTCATTTTAAGCATGCTGAATATATGTTGCAGATAGTATAGATAGGAGATTCAACTAGGTCAGCAATTGGCAAATATTTTCTGTAAAGGTCCAGAGAGTAAACATTTTATGCTTTGTGGCCCCTACAGACTATGTCACAACTGCTTAATTCTATATCCATGTGAGAAAAACATCCTGGGGCAATATATAAGTTAATGAGAATAGCTATGTTTCAGTAAAACTTTATGTATTAAAAACAGGTGATTGGCTTATAGGCCATATTTTGCTGACCTGTGGACTAGGTAATGGAGACCTATAAATGTGAGACATAAAAAAAAAGTGAGACATAGAAGCTTAATCTCCATTTAGAAAGTAGTCATGATATTTTACATTGAAGTGAGATGACAAAAATAATTTTTCTAAGAACATTAGTCTGATAGTAGTAGTTAAGCTGAGAAAAAAATGATTGGAGACAGAAAATAATTATGAAACATTTAATTTTACATAAAGCTTACTATATACCTGAGGTACTTGTACTGAATCTTTATAGATACTAATTTCTTTAATCCTCAAAAAATGATGTGAGGTAAACACTGCCTGCTGTTAATTCCTTTACATAATAAGGAAAATGCAGCATGGAGAAGAACTTAAATAATTTACCCAAGTTCACACTACTATTAAGTTGTAGAGCAGTAGTTAAACCAAGACTACTCCTTATCAGTGTGCTGTTTTATAACATCTCATTAAGTAGTTAGGAGCTTGAACTAGAATATTGGCAGTGAAAGGGACAGGACGCCTACCTCTCTTCTAGTAACCATCTGTTCTCTGTATTAAGAGTTTGTTTTTTGGTTTGTCTCTCTTTTTTTCTTCTTTTGTTCATTTGTTTTGTTTCTTAAATTCCACATATGAGTGAAATCATATGCTGTTTGTCTTTATCTGGCTTATTTTGCTTAACAGTATAGTTTCCAGATCCATCCATGTTGTTGCAAATGGCGAGATTTCATTCTTTTTTTTAAATGGGTGAATAATACTCTATTTGTGTGTGTGTGTGTGTGTGTGTGTGTGTGTGTATATATATATATATATATATATGTATATATATATATATACCACATGTTTATCCATTCATTGATCAGTGGACATATGGGCTGCTTCCATAGTTTGACTATTATAAATAATGCTGCAATAAGCATAAAGGGTACATGTGTCCCTTCAAATGAATGTGTTTGTATTCTTTGAGTTAATATCCAGTAGTGAGATTACTGGATCTTAGGGTAGCTGTTTTTAATTTTCTGAGGAACTTCCATACTGTCTTCCACAGTGGTTGCACCAGTTTTCTTTCCCACCAGCAGTGCAGGAGGATTCCTTTTCCTCCACATCCATGCCAACATTTGTTGTTTCTTAGTTTTTGATTTTAGCCATTCTGACAGTGTAAGGTGATACTCATTGTTTTGATTTGCATTTCTCTAATGATGAGTGATGTTGAGAATCTTTTCATGTATCTCTTGGCCATCTTTATGTCTTCTTTGGAGAAATGTCTATTCATGTCTTATACACATTTTGTAATTGTACTATTTGGTTTTTTTAGTATTGAGTTGTATAAATTCTTTATATTTTAGATACCAAGCCTTTATTGAATGTGTCATTTGCAAATATTTTCTCCCGTTCATAGGTTGTCTTTTGGTCTTGTTAGTTGTTTCTTTTGCTGTGCAGAAGATTTTTATTTTTCTGTTCCCAATAGTTTTTAAGTTTGTTTGTTTGTTTATTTATTTATAGTACTCTCTCCAAGAGAGTATAGTACTCTCTCCATTTATAGTCTCTCTCTCCAAGGTGGACTCAAACTCACGACTGTAAGGTGAGATCAAGAGTCACATACTCTTTCAACTGAACCAGCTAGGCCCTCCCCACTAATTTGTTTTTGCTTTTGTTTCCTTTACCTCAGGAGACATATCTAGAAAGATACTGTTACAGCCAGTGTTAGAAAGAATTACTGCTTGTGCTCTCTTCTAGGATTTTTACGGTTTTGGGTCTCACATTTCAGTCCTTAATCCATTTTGAGTTTATTTTTGTGTATGGTGTAAGAACGCAGTCCAATTTCATTCTTTTGTGTGTAGCTGTCTAGTTTTCCTAACACCATTTATTAAAGAAACGTTCTTTTTCCTGTTGCTTACTCTTGCCTCTTTTGGTGACGATTAATTGACCATGTAAGTGTGAGTTTATTTCTGGGCTTTCTATTATATCCCATTGATCTCTCTGGTTTTGTGCCAGTATCCTACTGTTTTGATTACTACAGCTTTGTAATAAAATGTGAAGTCTGGAATTGTGGTACCTGCAGCTTTTTTTTCTTTTTCAAGATTACTTTAGCTATTTGGAGTCTCTGGTTCCATACAAATTTTAGGGTAGTTCTAGTTTCTGTAAAAAATGTTTTTGGTATTTTGATAGGGATTGCATTAAATCTGTAGATTGCTTTGGGTAGTATGGGCATTTTAAAAAGATTTATTTACTTATTTTTTGAAAGAGAGCATGAGTGGAAGGGGCAGAGGGAGAGTGAGAGACAATCTCACATGGATTCTGTGCAGAGCGTGGAGCCCAGTGCGGGGCTTGATCCCAGGACCCTGAGATGGTGGTTTGAACCCAAACCAAGTGTCAGGTGCACCACCCAGGAGCCCCCGGATACTATGGACATTTTAGCAATATTTGTTCTTTCAGTCCATGAGTGTGGAATGTCTTTCCATTTGTGTGGTCTTCAGTTTCTTTCATCAGTGTTTTACAGTTTTCAGAGTACAGGTTTTTTACCTCTTTGGTTAAATTTATTCTTAGGTTTTATTATTAGCATAATTGTAAATGGGACTGATTTCTTAATTTCTCTTCCTGCTGTTCCATTACTATTGTATAGAAATTCAGTGTATTTCTGTGCATTGATTTTGCATCTTGTGATCTTACTGAACTCATTTATCAGTTCTAGTAGGGTGTTTTTTTTGGGGGGGGGGGTCATTAGAGTTTGCTATATATATAGTATTATATCATCTACAGATCATGAAAGTTTAACTTTTTCCTTACCAATGTGGATGCCTTTTATTCCTTTTTTCTTGTCTAATTGCTGTGGCTAGGATTTCCAGTACTATGTTGAATAAAAGTGGTGAGAATGGACATCCTTTTCTTGTTCCTGACCTTAGGAGAAAAGGTGACATCCCCTCGCCCCCACCCCATTGAGTATGATGTTAGTTGTGTGTTTTTCATATATGGAAATTATTATGTTGAGGTATTTTAAACCTCAACCTATTTTGTTGAGGGTTTTTTCATAAGTAGATGATGTTATACTTTGTTAAATGCTTTTTTTGCATCTATTGAAATGATCATATAGTTCTTATCCTTTTTCCAGTTGATGTGTTGTGTCACATTGATTGACTTGCTAATCCTGAACCACTCGGCATCCCAGAAATAAATCCCACTGATCATGGTGAATGATTTTCCCTCCCTGCCTCCCTCCCTCCCTTCTTCTTCTTTTTTTTTTTTTTCTTTAAGGATTTTATTTTTTACTTTTAAGTAATCTCTACACTCAAAATCATAACCCTGAAATCCGGAGTCACATGTACTACTGATTAAAACAGCCAGATTGCCTCTCTGAATGATTTTCTTAATGTATTGTTAGATTTGGTTTGCTAATATTTTGTTGAGGATTTTTACATCTGTGTTCATCAGAGATATTAGCCTGTAATTCTCTTTTTCTGTGGTATCTTTATCTTGTTTTGGTATTAGAGTAATGCTGACCTCATAGAATGAAATTGGAAGTTTTCCTTCCTCTTTTATTTTTTGTAATAGTTTGAGAAGAATGGGGATTAACTCTTCTCTAAGTGTTTGGTAGTATTCACCTGTGAAGCCCTCTGGTCTTGCATTTTTTTGTTGTTGTTGTTGGGAATTTTTGATTATCAAGTCAGTATTATTGCTGGTAATCAGTTTGTTCAAATTTTTTATTCTTGCTTCAGTTTTGGTAGGTTATGTTT
This sequence comes from Vulpes vulpes, assembly GCF_048418805.1. Classification (NCBI taxonomy): domain Eukaryota; kingdom Metazoa; phylum Chordata; class Mammalia; order Carnivora; family Canidae; genus Vulpes; species Vulpes vulpes. Next base: position 74,819,813 of record NC_132783.1, on the reverse strand, counting down.
CTAGGTATTTGTCCATTTCTAATAGGTTGTCCAATTTGTTGGCATATAAGTTTTCATAATACTCTCCTGTAATCCTTTGTATTTCTGAATTTTTGGTTGTTATTCACCTCCGTCATTTCTGATTTTGTTTCATTGAATCTTCTGTTTTTCTGTGATCATTCTGGCTAGAGGTTTATCAATTTTTTTTAAAATTTATTCATGTGAGACACACAGAAGCAGAGACATAGGCAGAGGGAGAAGCATGTTCGCTGCAGGGAGCCCAGTGTGGGACTTGATTCCAGGACCCCAGGATCTTGCCCTGAGCTGAAAGCAGACAGATACTCAACCACTGAGCCACCCAGGCATCATCCCAATCAATTTTGTTTTATCAGCCTTTTAAAAGAACCAGCTCCTGGTTTTATTGATCTGTTCTATTGTGTTTTTAAAATTTTCTATATTCTTTACCTGTGCTTTGATCTTTATTAAATCTCCTTCCGTTGGCTGGGCTTGGGTTTTGTTCTTTTTTTTTTTTTAACTCCCTACCTGTAGGGTTAGGTTATTTGAGATTTTTCTTGTTTCTTGAAGTAGGCCCATATTGCTATAAACTTCCCTCTTAGAATTGCTTTTGCTGCATCTGAAATATTTTGGACTGTTGCATTTTCATTTGTGTTTCTTCCATGTAATTTTTTCTTTTTTTATTTCTTGGTTGACCTATTCATTGTTTAGAAATATGTTATTTAACTTCCAGATATTTGTGCTCTTTTCAGGGTTGCTCTTTTGTTTTGATTTGATTTTTGATGGTTGACTTCTAGTTTCATAGCATTGTGGTCAGAAAAGCATGGTATGACTTTGATCTTTTTTTAGTTTGTTGAATCTTATTTTGTCACCTAATTAATACATGATCTATTCTGGAGAATGTTCCAGGTGTACTTGAAAAGGATGTGTATTATGCTGTTTTAGGATGGAATGTTCTGAATATATCTGTTAGATTCATCTGGTCCAGTGTGTCATTCAAAGCTACTATTTACTTGTTGATGTTGTTTGGAGGCAGGCTGGTTTGGGAGGACCCACAAAGTGTGTGTGTGGCATGCAGAGCATGCAGTTTTAACAAGATATGTATAGGTCTTCTACCACCAGACTGAGATCCCACAAAACACAGGGGTCAGGAGATGTGCTGTTGGCAAGGTTCGCGTTGGTCTTCCAGGTGAGGGACCTACAGCTCCACGACTAGGCAAGTATGACTGTAAAGGGCGGATCCACAAAAGCCTGGGGGGCAGGGCTTGGTGTAGCAAGTAGTTGAATGTTGGTGTTGTGTTGGCTGTGTGTTTATGCTGGTGGCAGAGAAGGGAAATGGCACCTGCCAGCTCCTTTGTTCCTGGGGGAGTCTCTCAGTGATTTCTGCCTCTTTGGGATAGGCTCTCAGATTAGTAAATCATTCTTCCTCCCATATGCCATAGGCATTTTTCAAACTGCTGCTTCTACACTATATCTCTATGGCAGTTGTGCTGTCTTTTTAATGACAGGTACTCAGATTCCTGTTGCCTTCCAGCCTTTCCAAAAACTGAGCTGCTGATTTTTTAAATTCCAGGCTTAAAGTCCTGCTGATTGTAAGAGCTAAGGAAATTTGGCCCCTCTAGATTTCAAAGCCAAATTTATGGGGATTGGTCTTACGCTTGCAGGCTTCCCAGTCTGGTAGTCTGTTTCTCTCCCTTCCGCGCACCAGTGGGTCACCTCCCAGATAGATGGTCCTGCGGTGTGTTTAACTCCCTACCATGTCTCTGCCCTTCCTCCCCTCTTTGATGTAGCCTTTTTTTTTTTTTTTTTCTTTTTTTACCTTTAGCTGTGGAATTTATTCTGCCAGTCTTCAGGTCATTTTATGGCTTACACTAATGTCTGTGTTACCTAGTTGTATCCATGGGAGGAGGTGAGCTTATTAGGGTCCTCCTACTCCACCGTCTTCCCAGCTTCTCCCAATATATTATCTATCTTTAGAAAAAAAGTGCTAACTGAAGGAAGGGCAGTATGATATGTTGGGAAAGTAATTAGAAGTTTGGACTGCTAATTTGTAGTCCTGACTCTGTTATTAACTATGTACATGTCTTTGGATCCTTATGGAACATGTCTCTAATTTTTCATATGGCCCTTGGTATTTTCAGTGGTTCCCAAAATCACATATACTATCAGTTTCATACCTGTTCACCTATTCTTCCTTTCTTTCAGGAACACTGTGTTTTTTTTGTTGGTACATTTTTTTACTTTACAAATGTTAGTCTATATTAGACTAAGTTGAGATGAATAAAATATATGTGTTGATTTAGGAGAGATTCATAACTGTGTTAAACTGTGGATGCTTTTTTGTTCATTTACCAAGTTCATTTAGCAAATAATTTCCAATGCATAGAAGCCATCAAGTATATGTGATTAAATTTGTGCCTGGATGAAGTAACATGTTGTTTTATGTGATGGGTTTTTGGAGTCATTCATCAATCGTTAAAACATATTAAATCTGGAACAGGTAGGTCTACTACTCATTGATTTTTCTGATAGATATTTGACAGTACTTTCAAGCATTCAGAAAGGGGGCTGTGAGACTTTTTACTCTTTCTACAGTCATTTTTTTCAGTTATAAGTGGTTCCTCAATGGCCATACTTTTTTTTTTTTTTTAATTTTTATTTATTTATGGTAGTCACAGAGAGAGAGAGAGAGGCAGAGACACAGGCAGAGGGAGAAGCAGGCTCCATACACCGGGAGCCTGATGTGGGATTTGATCCCGGGTCTCCAGGATCGCGCCCTGGGCCAAAGGCAAGCGCCAAACCACTGCGCCACCCAGGGATCCCCGGCCATACTTTTGAAATACTAACAATACTTATTAAACTTTAGGAATTTCTGAAATTAATATGCATGGCAGAGAGGGAACATTAAAAACAAACATTTAAAAATTATGTTTCCAAAATATCTAGGGTAGATAAAAATCTAAAAACTAGATAAACTTGTATCTTACCATACTTCTAATATAGTTACAATTTTTTAGTTTGATGAATACCTGATGTTTTTTTATCACGACTAATAGAGACTTTTTGGTTACCTACTTTAGTATATATTGACTTAATTTTTTGGAAAATATTTTATATATTGTATAATAATGCATTATTGTATTTCCTCCCTTTATTTAGTTTTCTGTGTACTTGTCACTAATTTAATCACATAGTCCCCAAATTTTATAAAATCTTTTCATTGCATTTAAGAACGTGTATTAGATATCCTGTCCATTTTATCTTCTTTATATAATCTTTCTGGAGGCTTTATAATTGTATTCTCCAGACCACTTGTGATCTTGTTTTGCCATCATACTGGTGATTCCCTTGCCTCTTTTTTTTTTTTGTGATTTTTTTTTTCTGGCTTCCATGTCTTGGTGGAATAGATCATTCAGTAATCTCTTTAAAAAGAATTATCTGTCAGGTTACCTGGCATAGTCAGAAGAGCATGCAGACTCTTGATATCGGGGTCGTGAATTCAAGTCCCATGTTGGGTGTGGAGCCTACTAAATAAAAAAAAAGAAAGACTGCCTCCCTTCCCCCTAAAAGACATTAAAAAAAATTTATTCGTGAGGACACACAGAGAAAGAGGCAGAGACATAGGCAGAGGGAGAAAGCAGGCTCCATGCAGGGAGCCTGGTACGGGACTCGATCCTGGGACCCCAGGATCATGCCCTGAGCTGGAAGGCAGATGCTCAACTGCTGAGCCACCCACGTGAACCAAAAAGACATTTTTTGATGGCCTGTTCATTTCATTGATCTGTAAAATTTTTTAAGATTTTATTTTTTAAGTAATTTCTACACATGTCATGCTAGAACTTATAACCTTAAGATGAAGAGTCATATGTTCTAACTGAGCTAGTCAAGTGCCTTGAAAGGATCTGTATTTCAGCTCAAACTTGACTCATATCTAACTGAATATAGAATTCTGGATTCAAGATTGGAAATGATTTTTCCTCAGAATTTTGAAAGCATTGATCTAATGTCTTTCAGGGTCTGGTGTTGCTTTTGAGAGGTCCTGCAATTTTGCTTTTTTAATATTCTAAAGAAGCAGGTGGGATCTTATCTTCTCTTTTGTTTGTGCTTTAAAATTTCACCATAACATTCCTAGATGTTCATCTCTGCATCTGAATGCTTGTTAGCTTTTTAGGAGTTGCTTTTCAGTCTGGGAACTTTGAGTTTCAGTTCTGGGAAATCTTAGTGAATTGTTTCTTTAGTTTCTTCTTTTGTAGTTTTTTTTTCTCTTTTCCAAAACTTTCGTTTTGTCATATGGGACTGCACTAGTCTTCTTTTTACAATTTTTTTTTCTCCTGTGTTCTTTCTAGTGTATTTAGTGGGAAAATTTTTACAACTTTATATTCTGAATCTTCTATTGAGTTATTCATTTCTGCCATCATAGTTTAATTTCCTAAAATGTTCTTGTTTTCCAGCAGTTATTTTTTGATAGCTTTCTATTTCTGTATTTTGATTGTTACATTTATCTTATTGATGAATATTAATATTAGGGTTTTTTTTTCTCCTTTCAGAGTTTTGTTGTCTTCCAGTCACTTTTTTCTCTGTGTAATTTAGTCTCTGCATTTTAAATTTGACATTTTCCTCATATGAAATATATGATGATTCTGACTACTCAGATTTAATAGCTTTTACATTAAAAAACACGTTAGGAGCTCTGAGCACATGGACAGGGTTTGTGGACTGTACTTTTACTGTTTTGAGATCAGCCTGCTTTTTTAGGGAACACCTAATGTCACTGTATTTCAGTGTGCTTTTTGTTACACTGGTCAAGTTTCCCAGAGATTTCTGCCAATCTTTTCGCTCTCAAAGTTTATATGCATTGAGGTAAACCAACAAAACCAGACATTGCAGGAGGGCTTTGGTTCCCAGCATTTTTATTTCATTATGTAAACTTTCACTTGATTTTCTTGCTTCAGGAGCAGTCTCTACCTTCAGCTTGCTTTAATATGCTCCCTTATTCATAAACCCTCCAGTAACCTTTTTCTCGGGGGAAAAACCTCCCTTTCTAACAAAATGAGAGAGGAGGTACTTGCTAGGCTAGAGCCAGGGAGAGATCAGTGTGTCTAGCTGCCGCTTAAACAACTAATATCATTCTTATTAGCCCTTTCCTCTCAACCAATATTAAACCATTCTGGGCTTCTGGGGTGCTTGGGTGACTCAGTTGGTTAGTTGTGTGATTCTTGATTTTGGCTTAGGTCATGACCTCAGGGTCATGTTGAGCTCCACACTGAGTGTGGAGCCTGCTTGAGATTCTCTCTCTCTCTCTCCCAAAAAAAAAGAATTAAATACTAAAATATTGTGGGCTTCTGTGTTGTAAATTGGAGTGTTTATCAGCTTTCCTTAGTTCTGGTTTTAGCTTCATCCTTTTATTTCATGAAGTCAGCTTCTACTGCTATTGCTATTATTTTAATATTAGTTGATTCTGCTAATTTTTTCAGTCTGTTGAAAATTTTCAGAGTCTTCATTTTATCATTCAACATGTTAACTGTTATTCTTTGCATCCTGTTGAGTCAGCTGAGTATCTTGATTAAAGTATGAGGTTCGAGTCCTGTGAATTACTTTTGAAGACGTTGAATCAGTTTTACTTTAGTTCTTGGTTAACACTGTAAACTGTGGGTTTTTTAATCCAGTTATGGGTACCAAGTTATCCTATATTATTAATGAGCTTACATAGTTTTTATTTTATTCCTCAAGGTATTTTTCAGGACCTTTCCCTATATAATTTTTAAAATCTAAAAAAAAAAAAAAATCTAGTGTATTAGTTATACTGGCCTCCCTAAAAAGAAGAAGTTTATTGATAGAGAAAAAATGTAACATCACTATAGGGAAATAAAATTTGCCCTTGGTGTAACTTTCTCCTTTTTTATTGCTTACAAGCCCACTTACAAGTAGTAGTTTTTGTACTTTGAACGTAGATCAACATCAGTGGATCATCAAAACCCTTTGCAACTCAGAGTCTTTGTTTGATACACAGTTTTCTAAGAAAAAAAAAGTTTCTCCGTTTCCCAAATCAGTGCACTTTAGAAATTGTTTTCTTACGATGTTTTACATATTATACACACTAGAGTTGCATGTCTAATTCAGACTTGTGATTATTTAGGCTCTGTAGACAAAAACTAATTTAGAAAGTTAGCTAGGTGTTCTCTTACTGTCTTCTTTACTCATTTCAACTTCATTTACTTTTTAACTATGTTTCTTCTACCTTTTCCAGTTTTCTACTCAATTCTCCTTGGTGGAGAAGATGGATGCAAAAGAGGAGGTGTGAGTAGTTCTTTATTCTCTCTGCATCTGTTAACATTACATCATCTTTCCCATGCAGTATTCTTGTTTCTTCTTAGTTCGTCCTCTTACATTTATACAACCAGTAGGCCTATTTGGTTTTCCTTTGTATCATTTATAAAATGTAGTCTATTTTGACAATATTATAAATAAATAAGGTTTATGATATTAATTCATAAATATTATTAGTTACATTTCCCTCCTTCCATTATTTATATATGTCCTTTTAAAATCTGACTTCAGAAAACCCTATATTAGCTATATTGTTTCACTCATCAACTTCATTTATTCAATCCACTGACATTTATTAAATTCCCAGAGTATATCATATATCAGGCCCTGAGAAATAAGATAGTTGATATTACTTTTACTAGTAGAGTTCATACTTTCATAGGTAATATCTCCTCCCATTTCTTATTAGAATTATCCATATTTATATAATTAAAATTATAACTTTTGCTTTTTGGTCTCCAATATACATTGTTGAATACTCTTTTCTTTTTTGAGCTATGTGTGGTGTTTTAAAAGTAGATTCAGGTTTGAGTTCTGGCTCTGCTGAATGTTTGTAATTTTGGATAAATCATGTAATCTTTCTGGGTTTTATATTTCTCAGACATAAATTATACTTAGTATCTACTTCATAGAGTGAATTGAGAGGATTTAGATGTTAAAATGAATTGAAAGGAGTGTACATACATGTACTATATAAACTTCTTAAATTTAAGGAGCTATACTGTGGTATTTTTAAAAAGATTTTACTTACTTGTTTGACAGAGAAAGAGCACACAAGCAGGGGGAGCAGCAGGCAGAGAGAGAGGAAGGCAGAGGAAGAGGGAGGAGCAGGCTTCCTGCTGAGCAGGGAGTCCATGTGGGGCTTGATGTAGGGCTTGATCCCAGGACCCTGGGGTCATAACCTGAGCCGAAGGCAGATGTTTAACTGACTGAGCCACCCAGGTGCCCCTATACTGTGATATTTTTGTAAGGATTGCTATCTAGATATTTATTGCAATCCTTTTGAAATATGATTTTATGTCTCTTTGGATACAACTGTATCATATTGATCCTTATCTAATGCAACTAGTAAATAGCAATGACTCATATTTTTGGATTGAATTTCCTAAACAATGGACCTAGAACAAGTGTTAATAAGGTTCCTATTTCTTTTTATATGTGTGTACTGCCTCTTGGTCCCAATTCTGACATAACAGTGACAAATATGTGTGCACCTGATAGCATAGCTTCAAAATAACATGAAGCAAAATTTTACAGAATCACAGAAATTACATATAGGTAGTTTTGCATTACCAAGATAGGTAGAAATCTTTAACACCCTTTCCATAGCAGTTGGTAGAATAACTACATAAAAAGCTAGGAAAGACATTGAAGATTTGACAGACATTATCATTCATCTTGATTTAATTGATGTTTATAGAACAATACACTTCATGTTGCAGCTAATACACATTCTTTTCAAGTGCGCATGGTATGTTTATCAAAAGAGAGTATGCTGGGTCATGAAATCTAAATAAATTTAAAAGGATGGAAATAACACAAGAGTATGTTCTTGGATCATAGTGGAGTTAAATTAGAATAGGGAAAAAAAGTTCAAATGTTTGGATATTAATACCCACGTGTGGGTCAAAGAAGAAATCACAAGGGAAATTAGATGTCATTGTGAACTGAATGATAATGACAGTACTGCATATCAGAATGTGTAGATACATCTTCTTGGTTTAGAGAGACATCTGTATCTTTAAATGCTTATATTAGGATGGAAAATAAAGTCAATGACCCAGGGGTTTACCTTAAGAGAGAAAAATAAGAGCAAATAAAACCCAACTAAGAACATGGCAGGAAATAAAGATAAGAGTAGATCAATGTGAGGCACCTGGGTGGCTCAGTCAGTTAAGCATCCAACTCTTAATTGCAGCTCGGGTCATGATCTCCCTGTTGGGCTCCACACTGGGGGTGGAACCTGCTTAAGATTCTCTTTTCTCTCTCTTCCGACCCACCCCCCCTTCTAACAAAGAATAGTTCTGAGTTCTTTTGCATCCATCTTCTCCACCAAGGAGAATTGAGTAGAAAACTGGAAAAGGTAGAAGAAACATAGTTAAAAAGTAAATGAAGTTGAAATGAGTAAAGAAGACAGTAAGAGAATACCTAGCTAACTTTCTAAATTAGTTTTTGTCTACAGAGCCTAAATAATCACAAGTCTGAATTAGACAGTCAACTCTAGTGTGTATAATATGTAAATGAAGTTGCATATAAAAGGGAAAAAGTGAATGAAACTATACTGAGGTAATAATTTTCACCTGTCAGATTCTTCCTCACTTTCCCTCTCCTTTCGTATCAGCAGCATAGCCATTTGGTGAGCCTATGGAGAAATAGGCACTTTCTCACAGATTATCTATTGGAATACAAAGTAATACAGCCTCATATATTGGGAAAGTGGGCAATATCTAGCTAAATTAAATATTCATTTACTCTTTGATCTAGTAAATCTCACTCCTAGGCATATATCCCAAGCATAGATTGGCATAAATACAAAATGACATGTGCACAAGGCTACATTCATTGTAGCACTGTTTATAATAGCAAAAGACTGAAAGGACACAAGTATTCATCAGTAGAGTTCTGATTGAATAAAATATAGTTCACTTATCCAGTGGAGTATTATATAGGTATAAAAGCAAATGAAGAGCTCCTTCTGTACCTTAATAGCCAATTTATATTATGTGTTAAAACTAAGATACAGAAAAGTTCATTAAGTATGTTTCTGTTTATCTAACTAAATATATTTGTGTATATGTCCATTTCTAATTTTATTTTTTAATTTAGGAATTAATAAAAACTATTCCACTATAGGGAATAGGAATAGAAGGAATAGCTAGAGTTCTGCAAATATTTCTTGTTTTCTAGGTGTGATGTTGAGACCATATAAATGTTTTACATAACTCTAAAACAGAGTTTTAATTATTTAAAAAAAAAAATCTAAAAAGTGAAAGCAAAATGAAACAAAGAAGCCTGAGTGGTATAATTATAGGAAGGAACTATTTTAAGTGATTTTAAAACACAGTAATTTGATTGTATATGCCTGGTGGATTTTATCCTGAGGACAGAAGAACAATGTAAAAACTTTAAATGGTTTTCATTAATCATAGTCTTATTATTATTATTCCCAAACTGTTGTATATATATTGTGCAACAAGGCAAATGATTTTTTTTAAGGCAAATGATTTTAATTATGTTGGTGACATTTTATAACAAGAATCACATATAGAATGGGAGAAGAAAGGAATAGAAATATAAGATCAACATAATTTTTTGAAACCTGCAGAATTTTATTTGGGAGAATCAATAAAAAGTAATACTAGCTCTTACCACAATGAAAGGTCTAGATAAAATGCCAGCTCAGAAGAAATGAGCACTCCTTAGAACCCAGACTGTTGTCTCTGAATGCTGTTTTCCAGTAAAAAGTACCAGAGTTCTTTGGGTATATGGTTTATTTCAGGGTCTGGGGCAGGAGATGGACAAGATGATCTTGGGATATTTTGTTATACCAGAAGCAAGAAAGCTATTAAAACTACTAAGGTCTGTCTACACGACTCAGAAACTAATTAAAGAGGCTCTCACAGGCCAAATATGGGAAAATTTGACAATAATAGAAATAAACAACTACAGTAATTTGAAGCATGCTATATTTATTTAAATCTAAGAGTTTATAGTCATCCCTCCCCTAAAACACACATTCTTGGGCAGCCCGGGTGGCTCAGCAGTTTAGTGCCGCCTGCAGCCCAGGGCCTGATCCTGGAGACCTGGGATCGAGTCCAGCGGTCGGGCTCCCTGCATGGAGCCTGCTTCTCCCTCTGCCTGTGTCTCTGCCATTCTCTTTCTCTCTCCCTCTGTCTCATGAATAAATAAATAAAATCATTAAAAGAAAAAAGAAAAACACATTCTCTTTGTTTACTATTCTGGGAGGTTAAAATACCAACTCATTATTTCAAAAATTCATAAAAATCAAGTGTTTATCCTTCCTCTTCTAAACAAACTACTTTTTTGAAACCAAAGATTTGATAAAAATTTCCACTTAAAAGAGACAGTGTATATAATGAAGACATAAAATTAGAGTGTCACATTTTTGCAGCTCTCAGTGAAATACATACTGCATTTCGGCATTGTTCATCCTTGGCTGATATTATCACAGATACAAGACAGTATGTATATGGTCCTTGATGAAAAACACAGTACCATGTATCAGGTTGTCTTCTCTATGGATTCTGAATTTGATTAAGACTCTAAATTCAGGGAAGCCTGGGTGGCTCAGTGGTTTAGCGCCGCCTTCAGCCCAGGGCAAGGTCCTGGAGTTCCAGAGGTCGGGCTCCCTGCATGGAGCCTGCTTCTCCTCTGTCTTATGTCTCTCTCTCTGTGTGTCTCATGAATAAATAAATAAAATCTTAAAAAAAAAAAGACTATAAATTCAACAATTACAGAAAATTACAAGGACAGAGGAATATGTTTAAAAATGCCTCAGGGGCATAGTTAGCAAATACTGGTAATTGAAGACTGCATGGAATAAGTGACTTCATTTCTTTAACAAAGAAGTTGTTGGAGGAAAAGAGATAAAAACCTTATAGATAAAAGGAGATATAAGTTTCATGTCAACCAGTTGCAGTAAGTGTAAGTTATTATCTTAATTTGAACAAACTGAATAGGAAGAAAAGGTCCATGCTGGGAAACTTGAATACTGAGTGATAACAGATAATTTTGGAGAATTATTAATTTTTAGTTGAAACAAGATTGACCGTGAGATAAAAATTGTTGGACCTGGGTAATGGGCACATGGGAATCCATTTAGTTATTGTCTCTACAAAAAAAAATTTTTTTTTCAAAATAGCTTTTTATATACAGGCATACCTCAGAGATTCTGTGCAATCAATTCCAGACCACTAAATATAGTAAATATTGCAATAAAGTGAGCTAAATGAATTTTTTGGCTTCCTAGTGCATATAAAAGTTACATTTACACTATACTGTAGTCTGTTGTCTAAAATAAGCAATGTACATGCCTTAATTTCAAAATACTTTGTTGCTGAAAAATGCTAACCATCATCTGAACTTTTAGCTAGTTATAATCTTTTGCTAGTAGAGGGTCTTCCTTGTTGATAGCTGCTGACTGATAAGGTGGTGGTTCCTAAAGTTTGGGTGACTTTGGCAGTTTCTTAAAGTAAGATAATGAAGTTTGCTACATCTATTGACTCTTCCTTTGAGGAAGAATTCTCTAGCATGTGATGTTGTTTGATAACATTTTACTCAGAGTAGAACTTCTTTCAGAATTGGAATCAGTCCTCTCAAACCCTGCTGCTACTTTATCAACTGAGTTTATGTGATATTTTGAATCCTTTGTTGTCATTTCAGCAGTCTTCATGACATCTTCACCAGGAGTATTTCCACCTCATGAAACCACTTTCTTTGCTTATCTATAAGAAGCAACTCCTCATTCATTTAGTTCTGTCATGAGATAGCAACAGTTCAGTCCCATCTTCAGTCTCCGCTTCTAGTTCTTTTCCTGTTTTCACCACATTTGCAGTTACTTCTGCTGAAGTCTTGAACCCTTCAAAGTCATCCATGAGGGTTGGAATCAACTTCTTCTAAACTTCTGTTAATGTTGATATTTTGACTTCTTCCCACAAATTACAGTTGTTCTTAATGGCATCTAGAATGGTAAATTCTTTTTGGAAGATCTGTTAACTTTGTCCAGATTCACCAGAGGAATCACCATCTGTGACAGGTATAGCCTTATGAAAATGTATTTCTTAAGTAATAAGACTTGACAGTCAAAATGACTCCCTGATGCATGGGCTACAGAATGGATGTTATGCTAACAGGTTAGAAAACAACATTAATCTTGTACATCTCCATTAAAGCTCTTGGATGACCACAGGTGCATTGTCAATGAGCAGTAATATTTTAAAAGGAAAATTTTTCTGAGCTTTAAGTCTCAACTGGGGACTTAAAAATAACAGTAAACCATGTTGTAAACAGATATGCTGTTGTCCAGGCCTTGTTGTCCCATTCATAGAGCACAGGCAGAAGAGATTTAACATAATTCTTAAGGACCCTGGGATTTTCATAATGTTGAGCATTGGCTTCAATTCAGTTACTAGCTGCATTAGCGCCTAACAAAAGAATCAGCCTATCTTGAAAGGTTTGAAGCCAGGCATTGACTTCTCCTCTCTAGCTATGAAAGTCTTAGATGGCTTATTTACCAATAGAAGGCTATTTTGCCACCATTGAAAATCTTTTGTTTAATGTAGCCATCTTCATTATCTTAGCTAGATCTTCTGGAAAACTTGCATATTCTTCTAGGTAAGTTCTTACTGCTTTCTTCACCTTGTACTTACATGTTTTGAAGAGGGCTTTTTTCCCTTAAGCCTCATGGACCAACCTCTGCTAGCTTCAAACTTCTCTTGTGCAGCTTCTTCACCTCTCCCAGTCTTAATTAGAATTGAAGAGAGTTAGGGCCCTGCTCTGGATTAGGCTTGGGCTTCAGGGAATGTTGTATCTGGTTTGGTCTTCTATTCAAACCACTAAAACTTTTATATCAGCAATTAAGGGTGTTTTTGCTTTGTTACTATTCATGTCTTCACTGGAGTATCACTTTTAATTTCCTTCAGGGACTTTTCCTTCACATTCACAACTTGGCTAACTGTTTGGCACAAGAAGTCTAGCTTTTGGCCTATCCTGGCTTTTGGCATGCCTTTCCTAGCTAAGCTTAATCACTTTAAGCTTTTGATTTTGAGTGCGAGGTGAATGACATATTTTCATTTGAACACTTAGAGGCTGTTGGAGGGTTATTAATTGACCTAATTTCAATATTATTGTGTCTTGGAATAGGGAGACCTGAGGAGAGAGAGAAAGAGACCGGAAAAATGGCTGGTTGGTGGAGCATTCAGAACCTACGCAACAGTTATCAGTTAGTTCTCTGTCTTACGTGATGTGATTTGTGTTGCCCCAAAACTATTAATGCTTCTAACATCAAAGATCACTTATCGCAGATCACCTAACAAATATATAAAATGAAAAAATTGGAAATATTGCAAGAATTGCCAAAATGTGACAGAGATGTGAAGTGAGCAAATCCAGTTGGAAAAATGCCATCAATAGACTTGATCCACTCAGGGTTCCATAGAACTTCACTTTGGTTTTTTTGTTTTTGTTTTTAAAGGCAGCATCTGTGAAGTATATAAAATGAAGTATGCCTGCATATACAAAATAAGAGGCATTAATCTAGCATACTAAGTAGTTGAAGAATTATTTGTGAATTTGTATTTGTAGCTTTTACCATAGAGTAGCAAAGAGTAATAGATTAAAAGGTGATATCAGTAAATAATAGTGATTTTCATTTGAAGGACTTTGTTGTGGTAATTTATTATATTCTGGAATTATAGTTGACCTAATAAGAATTAAGAGATCAAGGCAATTTTTATTAACAAGGTTTGATAGAACGAAAAATTCATTTCATAAATTTGCCGGAAAAAAATGGGTACATTTAAATCCAGTCTTGTAAAATCTTTCTTTTACTAAAAATAGAAATGTTGTGAAATGGAAATATAGTATGCATACCGGCTGTTCCTCCCTCACAACTCCCCAGTCCTAGGATGAGTCCTGAGGTGTAGCAGAAATATGCTTAATGCTCTGTGCTCCAGTGCCCCCTTGTGCCTATTATGAAAAGACACTATTAGTTTCTACTGGAAAAATTGGAATATACATTCTAAGATCTCTCTGGAAACAAAACAGTTGCAAGTTTATAGATAGGGTTCCATATTCTAAACTTTCTGGGCCCAAGAATTATGTCCTTTTGATTTCGGGATATGCTTTTCTATTAATGCTTTCTCTTTCCACAGACGCTGCCTCATTAACAGTTATATGGCATTTGAGAAGTATGTATTATATATTTAGTTTTCAGTGGGTTTTTTTTCAGTATTTTTATATATCTTTCCTTACCCTTACCTCTGTTTCCACATTTGCCTTTTAAAAGCAGAAAAAGGGAAAGTTGGAAGTGGATATATCAGAGGACTCACTAAGATGGGTTTTTCCTTCCTCTCTCAAGGAGAAAGAATCCTGGGATCAACCTGTGTCATGATAATGTGGTATAATTGTAGAAATTTTTGGCCTGCCAGCATATTAGGAGATAGCCTACATTTGAAGTTGCCATCTCAATCTTCTATCCTTTACCCCTAAAGGCATATAAGACCTTACAGTATAATCCCAGTAAGTATAATACTATTACATCATTGCCTTTAAGAGAAGAGAGTAGCTTGTTTTTGTTTTGTTTTGTTTTGTTTTAGTTTTTGTATGTTTTTTAAAGATTTATTTATTAGAGACAGAGACACACAGGTAGTGGGAGAAGCAGGCTCCATGCTGGGAGCCCAATGCGAGACTCGTTCCCAGGACCCAGGATCATGCCCTGGGCTGAAGGCGGCGCTAAACCGCTAGGCCACCCGGGCTACCTGCTTGGTTTTTTTTATGATGCTCATTTGTCTTTGATTTTCAGTTAAATTGTCTACTTACAGCTTGTAGTTTTTTAATTAGAGTAAAACTTGCCTTTTCTTTGGTTAGCAGTTTTGAGTTAGGATAAATGCATAGTAATGTGACTATTACCCCAAACAACATATAGAACAGTTTCATTCCTTTGCCACAAAATTTCCTTTTGCTATCACTCTGTTGTAGTTAAACCTTTAAATCCCGTCCACTCTTCTTAACCTTGCACAACTCATAATTCTCAATCATTATTGTTTTGCTTTCACAGAATGTCATACGAATAGAATTATACAACAGGTAGCCTTTTGAATCAGGTTCCTTTCAGTTATCTAAAAGCATTTGAGGGATCTCTGGGTGGCTCAGTGGTTTAGCGTCTGCATTCGGCCCAGGGCGTGATCCTGGAGTCCTGGGATTGGGCCCCACATCAGGCTCCCTGCATGGAGCCTGCTTCTCCCTCTGCCTGTGTCTCTGCCTCTCAGTCTGGGTCTCTCATGAATAAATAAATAAAATCTTAAAAAACAAATAGGGGATCCCTGGGTGGCTCAGTGGTTTAGCGCCTGCCTTTGGCCCAGGACGCGATCCTGGAGCCCCGGGATTGAGTCCCGCGTTGGGCTCCTGGCATGGAGCCTGCTTCTCCCTCTGCCTGTGTCTCTGCCCCCCCCTCTCTCTCTCTCTCTGTATCTATCATAAATAAATAAATAAATCTAAAAAAAAAAACATTTGAGATTCATCCATATTATTGCATGTATTTGTTCCTTTTTATTGCTGAGAAGTATTTCATTATTTAGATGTACCATAGTTTGTTTATCCATTCCCAATTTTTGTTGTTCCTGGCTTTTGTCTTTTAAAAATAAAACTGCTATATATATTCATACTCAGATTCTTGTGTAAAAATAAGTTTTCATTTCATGTGACCGAAATTTAAGCCACTCTGTTAGATATAAAATGGTATCTCATTGTAGTTTTTTTATTGGCATTTCCCTAATAACTAATGATTTTGAGTATCTTTTTCATGTGCTTATTTGACGTAGCTTGTTAGTATATCTTCTTTAGTGAAGGATCTGTTCAGATCTTGTCTCATTTTTTTTTATTGGTTTTCTTTTTGTTGGATTTGGAAGTTCTTTATATATTCTGAATACTAGTCTTTTTTGAAATGTTTTTTTTTCATCTTCTTAAAATCTTAAAATTTTTAAAATTTTGGTGACATCTAATTAATTTTGTCACATTTTTTCTTTTATGGTTTGTGCTTCTAAAGTCCTTTTGAAGAATTTTTTGCCTAACCCTAACTTTTGAAGATTTTATTCTTCAAAATGTTTTACCTTTAAAAAAAAAAAAGTTTTACCTTTTAAGTATAAGTCTGAGACTATTTGGGTCTAATTTTTGCATATAATATGAAGAATGGATTGAAGTTCTGGTTGGGTTTTTTATTTGGAATATGAATGTGTAATTATCCCAGCATCATTTGTTGAAAAGAATATCTCCTTTGAATTACATATGTTCATTTGTCAAAAGTCACTTACTGGTTTTGTATGGATTCTGTTTCTGGACTTCATTCTCTTGTGTTGATTTGTGTGTCTATGTATTTGGCAATACCATACTCTATTACTCTAGCTTTATAGTGAATATTGAAACCAACCAGTGTGAGTCCTCCACCTTTCTGTTGTTCTTCAAAATTGTTTGGGCTCTTCTGTTCTCTTCCCTTCCCATGTAAATTTTAGAGTCTGCAAAAATTCTACAGGAATTTTGTTGGAATTGCTTTGAATCTATAGCTCAATTTAGGGAAGAATTTATTTTTATTTTTTTTTTTATTTTTTAGAGGTTTATTCATTTATGATAGACACAGAGAGAGAGAGAGAGAGAGAGAGAGAGAGAGAGAGGGGCAGAGACACAGGCAGAGGGAGAAGCAGGCTCTGTGCTGGGAGCCCGACTCAGGACTCGATCCCGGGACTCCAGGATCGCGCCCTGGGCCAAAGGCAGGCGCCAAACTGCTGAGCCACCCAGGGATCCCCAAGTTTATTTTTTAATATTGAGTCTTTAAATTAATGAACAGTGTATCTGTCCATATATTGGGAACCTTTGGTTTCTTTTATTAGTGTTTTAACAATTTTCACATACACATTCTAGTATTTTGATAGATTTCTCTGTATGCTGTCTATTTTTTCTTATCTTTAAATCCTACCAACTATTTTAATTAGGACCAGGAGTGTGCATGCTCTTCCCACCCAAGACTTCCCACCTCTCTATGGTACTTTGGTTGTTGGGCTTTGGTTCTTCATCTTAGCTTCAGTCAGAGGTCATTCTTCATTGAACTAGATTATTGGCTCACCCTAATAGAATCTTTTATATATTTTGTGCTTCTTTTAGGGATATAGGTATATTTAGTCAGAATATTCATATAGCCTCAAAAGTGCAGATTGTTTGGGGATTTTTTTGAGATAAGGGATATTCTTCATGTATTTTTCTCATATTTTTCAACTCATACTTTAATCTGCAAGAGAGAACTAACCTTTATAGTTGAAGGAAGATTAAGGCTTTAAATGGTAACCATGTTATCATGGCTCAAAAAACATGACTCCAAAAGAGTTATAATAATGAATTCAGTTTTCTACCACTTGAGACCAAGCCAATTTTGTTTTTCATTCCTTATTTTCTAAATTGGATCAGTACCATTAACTGACATAATTTAGTTGAGAATATACAAGCGATTTCAAGACTAGACTACTAAATACATTGGTAGTTGTGTAAGTGCATTGCAAGATGATAGAAAAAGAGACTTCTGGTTTAGTTCAAGTGGTAGAATATTGTTTTTGAGAAGCAGACTTCTGAAATGCTTTTTAAAGCAAGGAAGTTCAGAAACCTGATAAAAGACTATGTAAGGTTCAGGTGAGTTGAAAAAGAGGTATGACTGCATGTACTGAGTGGTATCCTTAATCAGTATTTGCTGAATGAATGAATGGTTGGTAGACATTGAAAATGGAATACTCAAGGTCAATGTGAAATGAGGGACAGAAGGAAATAATAGATTTTTTAAAAAAGATTTTATTTTTTTATTCATGAGAGAGACAGAGACATAAAGAGAGGGAGGGAGAAGCAGGCTCCCTGCAGGGAGCCTGATGCGGGACTCAATCCCTGGACTCTGGGATCATGCTCTGAGCCAAAGGCAGACAACCACTGAGCGACCCAGGCATCCTAGAAATAATACATTGTTAAAGATTTCTGTTGGGGCACCTGGGTGGCTCACTTGGTTAAGTGCCCAACTCTTGATTTCAGCTCAGGTCATGATCTCAGGTTGTGAGATCAGTCCCATGTTGGGCTCTGCGCTGGACATGGAGCCTGCTTAAGATTCTCTCTCTCCCTGCCCCTCTCCTTCTGTCCCTCTCCCCCTCCCTCTCTAAAAAAAAAAAGAAAAAAAAAGATTTCTGATATGGAGTAGTTCTGGAAGATGACAAGGTCTGGAGAGATGGAGTGTAAAAGAGGTAAAAATTCACTGTGGTTGAAAAATTTAGAAAACTTGGAGGCTAAGTTACGGTATTAAAACTGAATAACTTAATAAAGGCGAACATTCATTGTCTCTTTTTAAAACAATGTTTCATCATCTCTTTTTATTTGATCCCTTTGACTACTACTGATTGTA
This sequence comes from Vulpes vulpes, assembly GCF_048418805.1. Lineage (NCBI taxonomy): Eukaryota > Metazoa > Chordata > Mammalia > Carnivora > Canidae > Vulpes > Vulpes vulpes. Next base: position 74,801,329 of record NC_132783.1, on the reverse strand, counting down.
AAAGAATTTCTCAATGAAGACATCTTTGATACAGTTAAATAATTTGAGTACCAAAAAAAAAAAAAAATGGAAGTAGTTGATCACATCCCTTTCTGTGGCTCTATTCTGTCATTTATAAGGGTTAGGACATACTTGTGGGAAGATTCCATAAATCATCTGTCCTGTTTCTTTCTTTTTTCTTTTTTCTTTTTTAAGATTTTATTTATTTATTCATGAGAGGCACAGAGAGAAAGAGAGGCAGAGGGAGAAGCACGCTCCATGCAGGGAGTGTGACATGGGACTTGATCCTGGGTCTCCAGAATCACACCCTGGGCTGAAGGCGGCGCTAAACTGCTGAGCCACCGGGGCTGCCCTGTCCTGTTCAAAATAATCCTGACGTGCAAAATCCCCTGAATTGTAAGGCCAAAACATTTATGACTCTTTCAAGTAGATTCTAGGCATTATTTTTAAATACTAGTAAGTTAAAAAAAATGAAAAAGGCCATCAGAATGAAATACCTTTTTATTCAATTCAGAATTCTATTAGTACTTAATTAAATACTACTAGTGTATTATTAAAAGGTAATCAGATGGTCTTTAATACTTTTATACTCTCAGCCAACTACAGTATTCAGTATCCACATTTTTATTTGGAGAGTTATACATGGCTTTTCCTACCAACCTGAGGTCTGAAGACAGTGCCAGCATAAAGTAGTATAGAAATATTGGGGAACAAAATTTCAGCCACCAAGTTCTTGAAACTTCAGTAGCACGTAAGCATTTAAGTCATCCAATATTATAATTAAAACTGGGGCAGCCCAGGTGGCTCAGCAGTTTAGCACTGCCTTCAGCCCAGGGCATGATCCTGGAAACCCGGGATCGAGTCCCATGTCGGGCTCCCTGCATGGAGCCTGCTTCTCCCTCTGCCTGTGTCTCTGCCTCTCTTTCTCTCTGTCTCTCATCAATAAGTAAATTAAAAAAAAATTTAAAACTAACATTTTTTATTGTACTAGAATATATGGTGTCTGAATAAAGACACCTACTAAGGTTGAGCACCCATTTGAGGTGTAGGTGTTTTATTTTTTCTATTTTTCTAAGAAACTTGAGATTCCAACTCTCTCTTTTTTTTAATTGAAAACGGGCCTATCATTTTTGTCAAGCATTTCAGACCATTCGTTCTTATCACATGCTTTGCTGATTTTCTACTTGTTCAGGGATAATAGGTGTGACTACAAAGGGCCATTGCAAAGCCATTGTTATATGTTTCACCCATATATGCTATGTACCAAGACACAATTATCACACAATTATCACAGGTCCTTGGTGTGTAGCTAGGGGAGATCATGTGGACTTTCTGACACCTCACTTTCTTTGATCTTCAGTTGAATCTGAAACCATTCAAATTTCCTGCGCTTCCAAATTGTCTTTCACATGTTTTTGGGAATAGAGAGCTGTGTGTGTGTGTGTGTGTGTGTGTGTGTGTGTGTGTGTGTATTGTGTAAACAAAGAGTATAACCTATGGAAGAAAGATCAAAATGTGGAGGACACCTTTGCTTACTTGACCTGGCTTTAGGTTCTTTACCTATTATGGTTAGAAAATCCATTGCTGGATCTGTATTAAAATGTAAAGACAATTTATTGTACTTTTGGAGCCTTCCATACTAACTTTTGGCTTCAAGAACAAGGCAATAAATTTATAATTCTCCCTCTTTCCCCATCAAGAGTACTGAGGCTATAGTTAGGTTTTATTATGAATAATGTTGAATCTTAATGGTTTATCTGTACCTTGCATCCCCTGGATTCTTCAAGGATGTTGTATTAGTTCCTTATTGCATGTAGTTGTGCATTATGAAAGGCACTGAACTGCATAGAGTCCCTGCTCTGAAGTTATTTTCCATCCTCAGTTCTTTCACTTAATGTATGAACTGATTATATACCTTCTTGTGATACTAAAATCTGATTTTGACACAAGTAACTTGCTTTCTGATTATTTTAAATGAACGTATTACATGCAATATCACAGCCCATTTCAAAAAAAGAATAAACTGTATTTTAAAAAAATAATAGCCTTTATTTTTTTTAGAATGGTTTTAAGTTCACAGCAGAATTGAGTGGAAAGTACAGTTTCTGTATACCTCATCACGCTTAAACCCCTTACACTTTTCCCTTATTACTAATTTCTTACAACTGATGAGACAATATTTATGTGTTGTTATTAACTACAGTCCATAGTTTACATTACAGTTCACTCTTTGTGTTGTATAATTCTATGGGTTTTGACAAATGTGTCATTGATCAGCCATTATAGTATCATATACAGTGTTATATTGTCCAAAAAAATGCCCTGTGTTCCAAATATATGCCCTCATCCACCAGCAAACAATTGACAGCTATTGATCCTTTTGTTGTCCCTTTAATTATGCCTTTTGCAGAACTTCATATGGTTGGATTCATATAGCATATTGCCTTTTCAGAATAACTTCTTTAACTTAGCAGTTTGTATTCTTATGCATTCAGGTCTTAATGGCTTGATAGTCTTGAGAATCCATTTCTTTCTATTGCTGAGTAATATTTATTGTATGAATGTATCACAACTTGTTTATTCACCTGTTGAAAGACATTATTCTAGAATCTGTAAGTATTATGGCAGATATTTTACTTTCCTGGTTGTGAATTTCTTAAAGCTCAACCTGTAATGGAAACTATACTTTCAAATTCTATACCTAGTGTAATTGAATGGTATGTATTATAATATGCACATTCATTTTTTAAAGTAAAATGTGAGCAGATATATTTCACAAATAAATTTTTAAGTCAGTTATCTTTTACTAAGTGTAAGTTTTTCCTTAGAAACAATGTTTTAAACATTGCTTATGTTCTCTAGACAACCAGCATAAAATACATTGATCCCACAGAATAAGTGAAGTATAATACTAAAACTACATGTTGTAATATAATTGTAAAATATCATTCACTATTTTATTCTTATACACCTATAATGTTTCATTGGAATTATATATTCTAACTTAAATGGATGATTTCAGGAACACTTCTTTTCCTGTCATTCCTCTCCTCTCCTTGTCTATCTTCTTTAAGAAGGAAGGAACAAAGTCTCTTGTAGCTAGGACAGAAAGATCTAAAAGGAATGACTGGATCCAAAGTCAGTAGCAATAATAGTTACAGAAAAGATTTGTCGGTTGGATGATTGAAAGTACATTTTCAAAACTGTGGAGCTCTAGCACTGAGTTTAAGAGGCTAATAAGCAACTGTTAGGGAAAGGAAATCAAAAGCTAATACATACTTAGAAGATGATTGATATTCATGTTGTCTCCTAAGATTTCCAACCTACTTTAAAAGTTAATCCTAGGAATTGGAATTATATATACGTTTATGGGAGCTTCTGTATTTGACCTCTTTTCTATAAAAACATTATACTTAGTATAATCTCTAATTATGCCTCAAAAGATTAAAACCAGAATTTCAGGCTTTTTCTAAATAAATTATGTTGGATATGTATTAACAAGCATTTGTAATACACAGGACTTTGCGTTTAACTTGGATTTTTCTTCCTTATATTTTTCAATTGCTGTCCCTCTCCTTTAAACTCTCTAGTTACATCCTTATATCTTCAGACTTGTAAACTATTCTTAGGTACCCTCTTTTTCTTAATCTGTAGGGGCACCTGGGTGGCTCAACAGTTGAGTGTCTGCTTTGGCTCAGGGCGTGATCCTGGGATCCAGTTCCACATTGGGCTCCCTGTGGGAAGCCTGTTTCTTTCTCTGCCTCTCTCGCTGTGTTTCTCATGAATAAATAAAATCTTAACCAATAGAAAAGCTTTCTTCATTGATTTACTCCCAAGCTTTAAAAGCATTCTCAGAATTTGAGTTCTTGGAAGGTTTTTTCCTTCTTGTTTGATCAAGCTGTTTCTCTCTTTCACTTTTTCAAATGTCCAGAAATTACTGTTCTGTCAGGCAACCTGATGTTAAAAAACTGAACTGATGGTTTTCCTCCTCCTGAGCTATTCAGCAGTTCTTAGGTTTTTCAGTGTGCTACTAAAAAAAAACAGAGAACTAAACTAGGTGTTTTCATTTGTGTATCATTATTGACATAATTGTCTAAAAGCTATTAAGTTGCTTAACTTTCCTATGCCTTATTTTTCTTTTCTGTAAAACCTTGCCAGGGGACACCTGGGTGGCTCAGTGGTTAAGCCCATCTGCCTTCGGCTCAGGGCACGATCCTGGAGTCCTGGGATAGAGTCTGGCATCGCGCTCCCCGCATGGAGCCTGCTTCCCCTCTGCCTGTGTCTCTGCCTCTCTCCCTCTGTGTCTCTCATGAATAAGTAAATACAATCTTTAAAAAACCAAACAAAAACCAAAAACCTTGCCAGACACAGTGTAAATGCTCAGATTTTAATTGCTGTTATTATGGACTCAATATTTCAGGTTATGAAATCCTAACCCCCATTGTGATGTATCTGGGAAGGGTGTTTTGGGGGAGATAATGTCCCTGCTGAGTGGAGAACCCAACATGGGGTTCAGCTTCACTACCCTAAGATCATGACTTGAGCTGAAACAAAGAGTCAGGCACTTATAGGACTGTGCCATCCAGGCATCCCTTACAGTCTGTCTTTTGAGATAAGTGTGCTTTATTTTTTAGAGAAGGAGGTAAATCTGTCATATTATATTTTTAATTTGGTAATCTGATTTTTTAAATGTATGAACTTTAGGCCGTGGTTAAAGATTCTGGTTATCAAAGCATAGGTCAGTATTTATGTTTTCAGTAAAAAAGTTTTGGACTTTACTATGTTATATTCTAAACCCCATAAATGTAATATTACATTTGAAGTTTAATTTTGACAGATTTTATTATTTAAGGGCAAGAGTGAGCGAGCTGTGAGCTGGGGGATAGGGGCATAGAGAGAGGAAAAGAAAGAATCCAGAGCAGACTGTGCTGAGCGCAGAGCCCAACATGGGCTCTATCACAGGACCCTGAAATCACAGTCTGAGCTAAAATCAAGAGTCAGACACTTAACCCACCCAATCAACCAGGCGCTCCCACTCCCACATTTAGAATTTTTTCAGTATTTGGGCAGAGATGACCAAGTTTTAAGCTCCCCACCCCATTGGTTATCACAAAATTATTTTTTAAAAAAGATTTTGTTTAATCATGAGAGACACGGGCGGGGGGGGGGGGGGGGGGCGGGGAGGCGGGGGCAGAGACAAAGGCAGAGGGAAAACTAGTCGCCATGCTGGGAGCCTGACGAGGGACTTGATCCCCGGTCTCTAGGATCAGGCCCCGGACTGAAGGTGGCGCTAAACTGCTAAGCCACCGGGGCTGCCCTCACAAAATTATTTATATAGATTTATATAGATAGGTAAATCTTGTGGAAAAACTAGTCCATTCCCCCCCCCCCAACCGATACTGCTATTTTATAGAGAAATATTCTATTAGGTATCTCATAATAGGAGATTTTATGGACATATATATTGGGGAAGATCTCATGGTATAAACTCTCTTAATCACAGTAAACATTGGCATTATTAAAAACCTTGAGAAGACCTCCAATAAAGTTAGACATTTGTAACTTATTAGTTTATGATTGTTCATAACTTATTTGGCTTCCCTAATGCTTATTTATATATAAAGAAATGACAATTCTATAATGTATAGTTTGAAGAATGTTAATATAGTCTAATGTTTTATTTTTAACACAAAAAGTTCTTTAGAGGCTAAATAGTTTTAGCCCATGGTTGCTTGTTGGTTTTGACAGAACCAAACCTAGTAGCTCTTCACCATTCTCACATGACATCATGCAGATCACTCTTACTTTTAGAGTGCTTTTAGATAAATTTGTTTTTATCACTTGATTTTACAGTGGCAATAATTACGTAATTTTAATTTTCTTTATAAATATCAGTGAAAATAGTATATTGTGAGAGAATATAAGCTTTCTTAGTTACTACTCATTGTTTTATTTCATAGTTCTAGGAAAATAAGGGATTCTCCTAGGAGTTTTCAAACATTTTTTGATAATTATTAATGAATTTTAACTCCAAAAACGTCCATCATACTAAGCTGAAATATTTTTTTCAAATTGCTATATTAGTATAATTTTATATAGCTGATATTTTTACTATTCCCATATTATTTTTCCCCAATTAACTGTATAACATTTGCAGATAAAGATTGTGGCTTATTGAGAAGTCCTAAAATAAAGTGGCAGGTCCAAAATTACAATTTAGACAAAAATAATTATTCTTAGCTTTAATATGCTATTATTTTGGTATGTGTAAGTTGAATGTAGGTGTCCAAGTGACTAGTATCCATTTGCCACTTTCAAGCAATCAAGCTGTGTACAAGAAAAAAATACATTCTCCACATAGACGGTAATTGTGTCTGAAGAGTTTATTTTTTTAAGATTTTATTTTTATTTGAGAGAATGAGCAGGAGTGGGGAGAGAAGCAGAGGAAGAGGGAGAAGCAGATTCCCCGCTGAGCACATAAAAGCCAGTTGTGGGGTTTGGTGCAGGGCTTGATCATAGGACCCGGAGATCCTGACCTGAGCTGGAAGTCAGATACTTAACCAACTGAGCCACTAAGGTGCCCTATGTTTGAGGAGTTTAAAGGTTAGGTTAATTTTAATGGGTCACTTAACAGAAACTGCATCGTGTGATAGTCTTATACTTCTTTTATGTTGCTAATGGTTCCTCTGGCAGTCTGACAGGACCCAGTGCCTGCTCTTAGGCATATATAAAACAGAATTGGTACATGTTGAGACCTGTTGTAAAAGACATGTATTAAAAGAAATATGTGAGGTTTTTAATTACCTAGAGACCAGTTCTTCGAAATCACTGTTTTGTATCTTGGGCTAAAAAAAAGTATTTACCACATGTTCACTATGAAATAATTATTTTTAATGGTTATTTTGCTGAGCTTTTTTCTCACATATTCACTCTTATGGTAATCACACTGTCCATAGCTGTTAACTCTTGATGTATTATCTCTCATTTCTGAATTCCCACTGTTCATAATGATAGGCTCTAATATGCAATCAGAAGTGTTTATTGAGTGAAATTTTCTTTTTTCCTACAGAATTATGAATGTAGTGATTAATTCGTAAATGAAGCAACTATTTTCATGTTGAATTTTTTTTTCACTTTAGACTTTTTAATATTTCATACAGCAATTATGGTGCATTCAGGAGCCCAACCCCCCAAACCCCACTAGGAGGGCCCCCACCCCAGCCCTCCCACCCCATTTGAGGGCCCCAGGTTTAGAGTGGAGGACGGGGAGGTAACCACCCATCTGGGACTGACCCCAGAGACTGTCCCTGCCCTGCCTCACCCTCCCCAGGGGTTAGGGGGATAATGCCTGGGCACAGACCCCCATGCACCCCTCTGCCCCTGCTTGTGCACATATACACACTATGGCTCCTTGAAGAGTTGGTCAGTTCCTGGCAGGGCCCCTACTCAACAGCACTGAGTGGGACGGGGCGGGAGGACCTTTTCTCCTTTTTTAAAAATTTTTTTGCAAATTAGTCATTTATTTATACTTGTATATGTTTTACATGGTGCTGGATAGTCAAAAACATTTGCTGAGCACTTTAGTTAGGCACCATGCCAGACACTAGATATGCAAAGAATAAAAAACAAAAAAACAAAACAAGAGGAAGGCATACTAATTATTGTCCTCAAGGATCTTGTATCCTTAGTTAGTAAGGGGGAAATAGAAGGACCCAGTAGAGGTGAATGAGGTGGGAGTCAATATAAAGTAATATAAAATTAAACAGCCAGGTAAGTGTGTGTGTGTGTGTGTGTGTGTGTGTGTATAGTATTTTTGGTAGGTTTGCAGATAGATAGAAGGAAACTATGCCTCAAACCTCACCTCACATACATACTAGTACGTCATAAGGCTAGATTAGTTACTCATTCAGTTAGCCAATATACAAAATCTTACCTGTATTGGTATAGATAATCCAATTTGGGCACTAAGCATCCCTGCATATTCTTGCTAGATATACCAAACATGGAAAACCCTGACCACTCTTTACCTGGGCCATTTCCCAGAGTTGTGTTTGTAGTGAGCAACAGTGGAGATTGAAGTAATAACTTCCTCCAAATAGCAGGCTTGTTCTATAAAAAAAAGCCCCCCCCCCCACCTGCTTTCCCCCCCCCCGGGGGGGGGGGCAAGATCAGTGTTCCTCTCCTATGACAACTCTCTATGTGCACAAGTGTTCATCTTTGGGCTATTGGCATCCTTTTCATGGGTCTTGGGAGGCATGAGGCCAGCACAAACAATAAACTTTTACTTTGCTTTAATGTAACCTTTGCTCTAAGTAATAAAGTCCTAGGAGTCTCATGTCTTTTGCCAGAATCCATGAAACAGTAACAGGCTAGCTTATTTTAGTATCTATCTATCTTATCTATTGACATTCAAACCCTTCACTGGTTTGATAATGTGAAGGTAAGTTGGCTATATAGCAAAGGAAAAGAATTTCATTTCCTTTGTTCCCAGGGTCCTAGTGGATTTCTAAAACTGTCAGTGACACTGTCCATGCCAGATAAGCTATGAGTTTAGAAAGTTCACTTCATGCTGGAAACTTTAATTTCATTATCAAGGACTTTGCATTTGGAAGAATTTACATTATTAGGGTAGGGAAATGTTTAAAACCTTGGCTTCTTAGGTTCTTGACTGAAATGTTTTGTCACTAAGACCACATATTATTGTCCATGAGGGGAAAGCAAAGATAGCACTTAGGTTTTCATGAGCATTTTCTATTACAGATTTTATTTACTTATTCGTGAGAGACACAGAGAGAGGCAGAGACAGGAGAAGCAGTCTCTGTGCAAGGAGCCCGATATGGGACTTGATCTCAGATCCCAGGATCACTCCCTGAACCATAGGCAGACACTCAACTTCTGAGCCACTTAGGTGTCCCATTGTGAGCATTTTCTGCTTCAGTTTTCTGTAGTTTTCAAAAGTCCATTTATAACTCAGTTTAGTAATACTCTTACAAAAGATTTCAACTGATAGAGAAATTGGTATAGTTGAAACTGCATTAACCTCAGGTAGACCTCAGCTCAAACCCTTAGGATGCATTTTTAGAAGAAGCCAACAGTTTTGTTGGCTCCTTCCTTGACTTGGGCTCCTGCTCTGACTTGGCATAGATAACTAGGAATAGATGTTAACTTTTTGAACAGTGTATTCTTCTTTAGTGTATCTAACTAACTTCCACAGATACCTCAGAACCAAACATAATACCAGTTTGTGTCCATATTTAAAAGTCAGTGATTGCAAGAATCAGGACATACTTAATATTTATTAAATACTTCACATGTAAGCAGCACTGTACTGGATACTGTAACAGCTTTACTGTCAGTGACTTTGCAGCCATAATATAGAAATATTCTCATTATATATGAACAATATTAGGCAGAATTTGATTATATACTAATATAAACTATACGAAAAATAACTGCTTTAGGAGTTCAAAGGTAAATTTGAGTGGAGTGGGGGTTATAAACATTCTGGAAGAACTTGGGTCATAAGAGCAAACAGGATTTAAATGAGGAGAAAGTGAAACTTCAGATGTAAGGGAGCACTAGATACGTAGAAGAAAAGAATACCTCCAAGAAAACTCATAAAACAGTTCTGTGTGGAAATGATCTTAGGTTGTGAATGAAAAAGGATAAGAGTGGGAGAAGAAGGTGTTGAATGAATGGATGTAAGAGAGTCACCTTTGGTTTTCCAAATATTACCATCCTTGTTTCTATTTTAGAGGAAAAGCTTTCAGGCTTTCACATTGAGTATGCTGTTAGTTGCGGAGTGTTGTTTTTTCCTTTCATTCCTACTTGGAGTTTTTTTTTATCATGCAAAATGTTGAGATTGTCAAATGCTTTTTCTCTGCCAAGCAAGATGATCATGTAATATATTTCCTCCATTCTATAAATGTGGTATATTGCACTGATGGTCATATGTTGAACCATCCTTGAATTGCCACCTGTCTTTGTAAAGTTTTATTGGAACAAAGCCAGACCCTTTTGTTTACATATTAATATTACCTCTGGCTGCTTTTATACTATAAAATCAGAGGTAAGCATGTATGATAGATACCATATAGTTTGCAAAGCCTAAAATATTTAAATATTTCCCAACCTCTGCTCCTAGAGTCATCAGTATTCACTTAGTCTTTAGTATGTGTTTAGTAGATACCAGCCAGTCTGTACTAACATTATGTAATTTGCTTTTCTTTAATAAATGTGTGCTTTATCCTCTTGACATACAATAAGTAGGGAGTTCTAATGTGATTAATGAGAAAGTCAAATCATACTAACTTGATTTAAAGAGAAATGTTAATTCAAATAATGTATTTGGTAATGTCTTTTTCTAATTCAATTTTCATGGATTATATTTTAAAATACACTTTGGGGGCACCCAGGTGGTGCAGTTGGTTAAGGGTCTGTTGGTTTTGGCTCAGGTCATGATCTCAGTGTAGGAGATCAAGCCTTGTGTGGGACTCCACACTCAGCTCAGAGTCTGCTTGAGACTTCTCTTCTCCCTCTCCCTCTTCCTCTGCCTTTCCCCCTCAGCTCTCACTCTCTAAAATAAATAAATAAATCTTTAAAATATATATATATCATATTCTATATTGCTCATGGAATATTATGTGTTCTTTTCTGTAGGTGTATGTGGAATTTGATGACCTTGAATGGGATAAACGAGAGTGGGTTAAAGTATATGAAGATTTTTCAACTTTCTTGGTGGAATACCACTTAATCTGGGCCAGAAGAGTCGACCCTAGCCAGACTCAGGGATCAAAGAACAAACAAATTCAGTGGCCTGCATTGGTAAGATCTGTTCCTGTTTAATGAAACATTTCAGTTGTTTGTTTTAAAAGAACAAAAACTGAATATTAGTTCAGATTTATCTTGGTGATCATAGGTTACTCCTGAAGAGTCTCTGAGGTATCTGGCAGAAATATAAAAATACGGCTTTTATTTTCTTAAACAACTTTTTGTTAGTACTATTTTAGCATATTTACTCTACAAATAATTTATCCAGTTAGAAACATAAATTAGATTAATGGTTATTAACAAATAATTGACTGGTTTGTCTGTAATGTGGCACAGTTTTACAAGATTGAGACTTTGTAGTAGATGATAAGAGGGTATATTTTATAAAGCATTCATTAGCATGTAATTTTTCTTGATTTGTTAAATTTAATAAAAATTGAATGTGGATGATAGCAGGTATTTAGTGTGAAATTATATATTTGCATAATAGGTAAGATTGCTTTATATCAGAAAGTGTTCTATTTAAGAAATAAAGATTTCATAAAATTCTCTGCTACTTTGAAGGGTTTTTGTAAAAGAAACATACTAAGGAAGCCTGACTGGCTCAGTTAGAAAAACATGTGATTCTTGGATTTCTGAGTCGTGAGTTCAAGCCCCACATTGGGTGTGGAGATTACTAAAAAAAAAATAAACTTAAAAAAAAAAAAAAAGAAACCTAACTAAATAAGATAGTTCTATTAGGAAGAAATCCCTATATGTTTAACAACTGTGCTATATGTGTTTGAATGAAATAATTTTCTTACATTGATATCAAAGAAATATTTTTTAGGTGTTTGGTATAAATACCTAAAAAGGGTGAGTAACTTTCAGATTTTTTTTTTAACACAAATTAACTATTGACAAGGATAGTTTTTATTGTTAATAATTATAGTGCCTGTCCATTTTCTCTTTCAGTGAGTTAGACCTTTGAAAGTCTGAGGAGATAGTGGTTAAAAAGAAAATGCAGGGAGGGGAAGAGAGAATGCAGTGAACTAATATTTTCAAAGAAAATACATATAATATCAAAAGATGGAAGATAATATCTATAAACTGTAGTTTTGGCAAGATATGTTACTGCTCTAGCAAAACAAGATAATTTTATCTAGGATAGTTATTAAGAAATACTTGTTGAATGAATATGCTGAATTGTCAATATGAAGCCTTTAAAGCCATGACTAACGTGTTTTTTATTTTATAAACTTTAACTAAAAAATTGGTTAAAATATGTGAATTTTGTATAAAAAACCTCACAAGCAGGAAGCAGTAACAACACTAATACTTGAGAGTATGCCTCAGTATCATAGTTAAAGAATAAATAGAACTTTAGAAAACCTTTGCCCTGTTTTAGAGATAATTTTTAAAATCAAGATGAATTCCTATTCATAATTAATTCATAAATTACTGATTGGGAGAAAATTTCTATAAGAAAATAGTTTAATAATTTTTGTCCATTATTTTAGAAATTTATTTCTGTTGAAAACCTTTTAACCTTACAAAATATTTAATTATGTAACCTCTTTTTAAAATTCAGCTTATTTTTTCTTATACAAAGTATACATTAAAAAATTGGAAAATGCTAAATGGTATAAAGTAGAAGAATATCATCATCATTCTGTTTTCATCACCAAGGAATAGCCAACTCCTTTGACTTTTTTAGACATATTATCTTAGAAAGTATTTCTCTGCTTTTTTTTCCATCATAGAATTGAAGAATTTTTAAAAATGATAAAATATGCTTAACATAAAATTTTCGACTTTAATCATTTTTAAGTATAAAGTTCTGAGGCATGGAGTACACTCACGTTGTTGTACAATCATCCATCTATAGAACTTACTCCATCTTGCAGAACTGAAACTGCATACCTATTAAACAACTCCCCATTCCGTCTTTTTCCCAGCTCCTAGCAACTACCATTTTACTGTCTCTAGGCTTTTGACTACTTTGTACCTCAGTAGAAGTGAGTATTTTCACTCACAGAAAATACTCAAATACAGTATTTTCTTTTCGTGATTGGCATATTTCACTCAGCATAGTGTCTGTGAGGTTCATTTTTATGTTGTAGCCTGTGCCACAATTTCCTTCCTTTTATAAGGCTGAATAATATTTCACTGTATGTATGTCCCACATTTTATTTATTCGTTTGTTGAGGGACCTTTATGTTGCTTCCACCTCTTGGCTATTGTGAATAATGCTGCTGTGCACATAGGTGTACCTATATCTCATTGAGACCATGCTTTCAATTCTTTTGGAATTGCTGAAGAAATGGAATTGCTGGATCATACGGTAGTTGTATTTTTAAACCTTTTGAGTAACTGCCATACTGTTTTCTACTGCATTTCCATTGCCGAGTATTCTTGGCAGTACTTGTTGGTTTTAGTTTTTGATAATAGCCATCCTAATTAGCACAAGATAGTAGTACCTCCTTGTGGTTTTGATTTACATTTTACTAATGATTAATGATATTGAGCATCTTTTTTGGTGCTTATATGCTATTTATTTATTTTCCTTGGAGAAATGTCTTAAGTTTTACTCATTTTTTAATCAGGTTTTTATTTGTTTAGTTCTAGCAGTTCTCTATATATTCTGTGTATTAATCCCTTATTAGATGGAATCTGCAAACATTTTCTTCAATTCCGTGATTGCCTTTTTACTCTGTTGACAGTGTCTTTTGTTGCACAAAGTTTTTTAATGTTCATATGGTCCAGTTTATTTATTTATTTTTTGGTTACCCATGCCTTTGGTGTCATATCCAAGAAATCATTGCTAAATCCAACATCATGAGTTTTCTCATTTAGGCTTTATATGTAGGCCTTTGATCTATTTTGAGCTAATTTCTGCTTATGGTTTTAGGTGAGTGTTCAGCTTCTTCCATTTGCTTGTTGATATCCAGTTTCCTATTACCATTTGTTGAAAAAACTTTCCTTTTTCTTTTGAATAGTGTTGGCACCTTGTGCAAGAATTATTTGACCATATATACTGGTGTTTATTTCTGGTCTCTCTATTCCATCAATCTGTATGTCTGTTTTTGTGCCAGCACCATACTGTTTTGATTACTGTAGCTTTGTAGTAAGTTTTTTTTCAAGGATTTATTTATTTGAGAGTGTGTGCTTGTGAGTGGGGGGAGGGTCAGACGGAAAGCAAGAATTTCAAGCAAGAATTCCAAGCAGACTCCTTGCTTAGTGCAGAGCCAGACACAGGGCTCAATATCATGACCTAAACCAAAATCATGAGTCAGACACTCAACTATGACTGAGCGACTCAGGCACTCCATGTAACTTGTAGTAAATTTTGAAATCAGGAAATGTGAGTATTCCAACTTTGTTCTTTTTCAAGACTCTTTTGGATATTCAGTGTCCCTTGAAATTCTGTTTGAGTTTCAGGATGGACACTTTTACTTCAGCCTGAAACTGGGATTTTGATAGAGATTGCATTATAGGTTACTTTGGGTGGTATTGACATCTTAATAATAAGCCTTTCAATTCATGACCGCAAGATGTCTTTCCATTTATTTATGTTTTCTTTAAAATTTTTAAGCAGTATTTTGTAGTTTTCACTGTACAAGTCTTTCACTTACTTGGTCAATTACTCAGTAATTTACTCTTCTTGAAGTTATTGTAAGTGGAATCAACTTGATAATTTCATTTTCAGATTGTTCATTATTAGAGTATAGAAACACATGGATTTTTATGTGTTGATTTTATATCCTTATGCTTAGCTAACAATCATACTCACTTGTGAAAGACTATAAGCTTTTTCTCTGAGACTGGGTATAAGACGAAGAGGACACTTTTCTGGTCAACACAGCATTCTAGCTAGTTCAGGTAGACAAGAAAAAGAAAAAAGGCATCTAAATTGGAAAGGAAGAAGTAGAGTTCTCTCTGTTTGCAGATGATATGATCTTATATATAGAAAGCCCTAAAGATTGTATGTGCCCTTCCACATAATAAAACTAATAAATAAGCAACAAGACCTAATCATAGTTTTAGCTAATCATAGTTTTAGCTAAGACTGCATTAAAATTGTAGATCCTACTCTTTTTACTTGGTGTTGCAATGTATTCATTTCTCTTCACAGGTCATAATTTTAACAGTTTTTAATGGCTACATAGTATTTCATCTTATAATGATCTGTTTCCCTAATGTTTGATACTGTTCCTAATTTTTTGTGATTATAAATAATTGGTAAATATTGTGATAAACATGTAAATCTTTGCATCTCTGATTATTTTAAAAATTTAGATTCAGTAATGAATTCAATAATGAATGAATAAAGTTCAAGTATGAACTTGAAAAAATATATAAAAATCTCTTGATACTCTCTACAAATACTTACTCTCATTGTCCCCAGTCAGTGTGTGAGTGCTTTTCTCTTACCCTAATCCTCACTCCCCACCCCCTGTCCTCCCCTACACCAGCAAACATTGATTACTTATTTTCGGGCTGTCTTGTTTTAAAACCCAAATATTTAAAAAAGGATTTTTACAACTTGAATACAGAATTGAATGTTATAATTTTTATATATGCTAATTTGATATTTTAAAATATTATTACATTGTTTTACTTTGCATTTCTTTAATGGGATGAATATTCATTTATTAGCAACTTGTTATTTTTGTGATTGTTGTTTTTAAATTATTTTTAAGATTTTGTGTTTTTCTAATATTTGTGATAAGTTTTCTTTATATTATTAGAGATACTATAACCCTTTTTGTATGTGTCTTACGGTTTGCTCAACTAATTTTACAATAGCAAGTCTTTTTGGATTATATGTTTGTATCTAAAGAACGTTCTATATAATGAGATATCTTCCTTAAATTCAGATAGTCAGGATGTGTTTTCCTTCCTTTCTTCCTGCTTCCTTTCTTTCTTTGTTTTAGGAGGTTGTAAAAACTAATAGAACAAATATTTGAAATCATGATGGTATACTCTAGAAAATAATCATTTTTAAGTTTCATAAGACTTCTACAAACACTCATTTATATATAGTATGCATAACTGAGATTGTATTGTTTCCCTATTGTTCATTAAAATGAGGCTTATTTAAGGATACCTGTAAGCAACAGTTATGAAATTCAGAGATTTTAAATTCTTATAGCAGAATAAAATACTATATAAATTTGAGAAATTTTAGAGTTACATATGAGATGGCAATAGAATTAAACTCAGTGGGGAAAAAGCATTAAACACAGCAGAAACTAATGCTCTTGTCTTTAATTCTCTACGAATTTTAATGTTTCTAATTCTGTGTACTTAATACTTTCATGTTCTTTTGTACTTAAGCATATGTTTGTATAATCCTCTTTCTAGTTGTTTCACTCCTCCTGTGGTACCTGTTAAATATTACATATTGGTTATATTGTCTACTTATTCTAAGAAATCAGTAGAAACTGGCAGTGTACCTGCTAGTTCTTGAAATCATGACATGACAAAAAAAATCCTATTGTCTCATTAACCTTTTCTAAAGTTTATTTTAAAAATTAAAAAGTTAAAACTTCAACAAAATATGGAAAAAAAAAACAAAATATGGAATAGTATGACACCCATTTCTCTGGAATTGTCTATTCGTCTTTCTTCCCAGTGTATTAATAATAAAACATACATTGGAGCACCACCTATGTAACATGCTGAAGTGGTGCCCTTTTTTTTTTTTTTTTTTTTTTTTTTGCTTGGTCCTATATGATCAGGGTACCACCTGAGGCTATTCTGATAATGAAAGCCAAGGTGTCTTATCTTATATTTTTAGGTAAGTTACTTAATATACTGTTAAACTTAATTTTTTAAAATAAAGTAAAATACTCATGAAATCACATTTATCTGCACCAGGGAAAGAAAGTGTTGGCATTCATAATTGAAATCAGCGAATAACCTACCTAACTGGATTAGGGCCCTGGCTCCATCTCCTTTAGGAAAACCTTCTGTGGGGAGTGGGGCTTTGACCCTAACCCAGCTGGGCTGTAACACTGCTGCATTTTCTAAGGGGCAGAGTTTTCTACTACTTTTCTGCTGGCTCAGCCTTCCAGATCACCCCAACCAGAATTAATCTCACCATCCTGTGTTCCTGTAGAACCTTGTTTGTACCTCTGTTTTAATAGCAACCAGCACTTCTGCTTTGTATTATACCTATTTGTTTGCATGTCTGTCTTTCCTTACTAGATTGTAAGTTCTTTGAGGACAGGAATCATGTCTTAGTCATCTTTGAATCATTCCTAGAAGTCTAGTACAGTACCTAATCTATCTTACACAGTGAGTAAATGCTTATTTTATTTTTTTTTAAAGATTTTATTTATTTATTCATGAGAGACACAGAGAGAGAGAGAGGCAGAGACAAACAGGCAGAGGGAGAAGCAGGCTCCACGCAGGGAACCCGACTGGGACTCAATCCCAGGTCTCCAGGATCAGGCCCTGGGCCGGAAGGCAGCAGTAAACCGCTGAGCCACCGGGCTGACCCTACATGCTTGTTTTAAAGTGTTGAATTTATCCTACCCTAGCTAGTGAAAAAGAATTTTACTGGGAATTATAGCAAGTTTTCTAGCTATTGCTTTATACTAAGATCAAATGACAGGAAACCATAATCAGCCAATTGTGGTAAAAATATGTAAGTCACCAATTTTAAACATGGCAGGTAATCATAGACAAATAATTAAAATGCTTATAATAGATGCCCTCATTCTAATCAAATAGAAATGTGAAATCTTAAATTGTCATGGAGGGGAGGAGGGGATGTAAAATTACCCAAAATGGGTTATTTTCAAAATGCAGGAGGAAAGAACTTACAACTTTGTTGCCAACT
The DNA here is from genome assembly GCF_048418805.1 of Vulpes vulpes. Taxonomy (NCBI): domain Eukaryota; kingdom Metazoa; phylum Chordata; class Mammalia; order Carnivora; family Canidae; genus Vulpes; species Vulpes vulpes. The sequence goes on along the minus strand of NC_132783.1, from coordinate 74,783,730 downwards.
AAGTATTCTGATCTATAATAATTTATCTGCTTTTTCTGGAGTGAGTTTTAGGAAACTCAGGCTTCTCCTTCCTACTGCAACTTTTCCTTCATTAGATAGGTTATTCTGGTTTGATCAGGAATTGTGATCAGATCATAAACATGTAAATGTTAATAATATATTGCCATTTAGGGATGCCTGTGTGGCTCAGTCAGTTAAGTGTCTGCCTTCAGCTCAGGCCATGATCCTAGTGTTCTGGAATTGAACCCTGCTTTGGGCTCCCTGGCTTGATAGGAAGCCCACTTCTCACTCTTCCTCTGCTTCTTCCCCTGCTTGTACTTATTCTCTTTCTCTGTCAAATACATAAAATCTTCAAAATATATTTATAATATTGCCTTTAGATTGCCTAGTGAAAGTACTTCTTAGTTATTCTCTGTTCTGAAAGAAACCTTCTCATTTTAAAATTGAATTTATTGCTCTTTGGGACAAAATACTTTTATATCTGGCTGTTACATTGCCAAACTTCGTTTTTAGATTATGACCTCAACCAGATTTTACTGAAATATGAACCCATGCCACATTCCAACTGTGAATTGAGCTTTGAAATAAATTCATTTTTTTAAAGAGTTTTTACATACTAATTGAGTTTTCAGAGTTAGAATTACTAGTTTTACAGTTCTTTGTACTTTGATAAATAATGAAGTGGTAGTAAAGACACTATACCTTCAGGATTTTTGTTTTTCTGCAAAGTTAAACTATGTGATCAAATTATGTGTATCAAACTTTTTTTTTAAAAAAGAATTTATTTATTCATGAGAGACAAAGAGAGAGAGGCAGAGACATAGGCAGACAGAGTAGCAGGATTCCGGGATCACGCCCTGAGCCAAAGGCAGACACTCAACCACAGAGCCACACAGGCGTCCCAGTATCAAACTTTAAATGACAAAAGCAAATACTGACAGACTGCAATGAATGAGCACACTTATTCTTTTCTTCTGGTCATAAATGACGTTATTTTAGAGGAAAATATTCTATTGTAAGAGGCATAGGCTCATACTCATTATACTCATTGATTCATTAATTCTTCTCTTAGGAAATTATTCTTATAAAACAATTTTTAAGAAGTAAAGATTATATTTAGTTCATCTAATGTTTATCAGACACCTTATGTGAGCCAGGCAGTGTGCTAGGCCTCTGGATACAAAAATAGAAGACAAAATGTTATATGCAGAAAGATGTTCATTATAGTCTTACAATGATTTGTGAATATTGTTAAATTAATAGGATACAGATATTATGCAGCTTTTAAAAGTTATAATTGGGGGCGGCCCGAGTGGCTCAGCGGTTTAGCGCTGCCTTCAGCCCAGGGCCTGATTCTGGAGACTTGGGATCGAATCCCACGTTGGACTCCCTGCATGGAGCCTGCTTCTCTCTCTGCCTGTGTCTCTGCCTCTCTCTCTCTCTTTCTCTCTCTCTCTCTGTGTCTCTCATGAATAAATAAATAAAATCTTTAAAAATAAATAAAGTTATAATTATGAATAGAGAAGCATGGGCATATATAATTCAAGTTAAAAAAGTCTTGATTAGGGATCCCTGGGTGGCGCGGCGGTTTGGCGCCTGCCTTTGGCCCAGGGCGCGATCCTGGAGACTCGGGATCGAATCCCACATCAGGCTCCCGGTGCATGGAGCCTGCTTCTCCCTCTGCCTATGTCTCTGCCTCTCTCTCTTTCTCACTGTGTGCCTATCATAAATAAATAAAATTAAATTAAAAAAAAAAGTCTTGATTATAGCGGGGTCAAAATTACATATTTAGAAAGTATTGCCAACTAAATAAAATAATTTTTTTAGAAAGATGGTATTATGCCTCATTTGATTTGTGTTTTCAATAGAAACAACTATTATTTCCCTAAAATTAGAAATTTAATATAAATATAATACAATGACTTTATCATGTAGTTTTAATTTTGGAAATTATTTTCTCCAAATGAATTCTTTTAGATTTGTTTTAGTTTTCTGTTAATACACTTTGACAGCTGCTTTTTAAATTTTGTTAATACAGCATTTTTAACATTTGTACTATTTAGTACAAAGAATTCTTTCTGGGACACTTAGGTGGCACAGTCACTTAGGCATCTGACTCTTGGTTTTGTCTCAGGTGGTGATTTCCTGGTCATGAGATCTAGCCCCACATCAGGTTCCACAAAGAGTCTGCTTGAGATACTCTCTCCCTCTTCCTTTGCCCCTCCTGCTCATGCTCTTGCTCTCTCTCTTTCTCTCTCTCTCTCAAATAAATAAATCTTAAGAAAAACCTTCTAAAAAAAAAAGAAGAAAAACCTTCTAATAAAAATAATACAAGCAACAACAAAATATAATGAAGCTTATTTAAGGTTTGTTTTTAACTGCATCTGAATTAGTATTTATATGGCTTGATATGACCTTCTAGTCATACATTTAGAGAATGTATTTGCTGGAAAAGATAACCTTAGCAGTCATCTAGGAATACAGTGTAATATATTAAGAACATAAGTCTTTTTTTTTTTTTTTAAGATTTTATTTATTTATTCATGAGAGACACAGAGAGAGAGCGCGAGAGAGGCAGAGACACAGGCAGAGGGAGAAGCAGGCTCCGTGCAAGGACCCTGATGTGGGACTCGATCCCAGGTCTCCAGGATCACACCCTGGGCTGCAGGTGGCACTAAACTGCTGCGCCACGGGGGCTGCCCCAAGAACATAAGTCTTGATGTTGAATTTCCTCCTTCAAATCCCTTCTGTGCCATTTGTGGTTAATACCAGGATGAACTTGAGTTAGTTCTTCTATGTTTTACTGTCTTCATAATAGTAGTACCTACTATATAAAGTTGTTGTGAAGATTAACAACAAAATATATAAATAGAAGCCTTAGTATAGCACTGCAGTGAGTTTTGCCAATTGTATAGTTTTAGGGGAATCCTCAGAAGACCACTCTCTCTTATACCAATTGTAAGTTTGAAGAAACATGTTCTCAGATTTGATAATTCACTAGAAGAACTAGTGCCTACAGTTTATTGTAGGGAAAGGATGAAGGTTAAAATCAGCCAACGGAAGAGATGCATAGGATACAGAGTATAGAAGGGTCTGCAACATGGCCTATGAAGTCATGGATAGCATTCCGTCTTACTAGCTGCAATATGCAACACTATGCAGAATTTTGAAAAGCAGAGATGCTCACCCAAGCCTTTGCTGTCCATAGTTTTTACTGGAGCTCAGTTTACATACTATCTGCATACCTGTGAGCTTTAGTCTCTATTTCCTCCTGGACATCAGATTAGTACCTATTATATATAATAATCACTTCCTCTGGAAGTTGGAACTGATAATACTGAAATGCCCAAAGTCCCCATCATAAATCCCATTATTAAACTGTTTAGTGGCCAAAGTACTTAGGCAAACAAAGACTCTTATCAAGCAGGGCATTCCAAGGACCTAGAGATGACCTCTTAGTAACTGACATCTAGGTTGGATCTCTGGGATAGGGTTGCTTCTTCACTATACAGGCCACTCCCTAGCCTTTGGCCTATGCTGTCCTACAGCAAAAGGATCATATTTGTCTGGATATCTACACTTCATAAAGCATTTATGTAATGGTCATAGCAATAGCAGCATTATGAATATGCCCAACATTTGGAGGAACTTAGTGTGGAGTAGGAATAGATATAAATAAATAGTTAATCTGACTTCATAAAGCCATTTTATACATTTTAATATTCTTGTACTAATTTAGTTATTCATTTACTCCCATGATTGATTACTATTTGTAATTTATAATAAACTTATAACTTGATAAACTTATTTAGTGTAGAAATTAACTGATCGCTAGCCAAATATAATTTTTCCTCAGGCCAAATTCTTTTTCTAGCATTGTATTCTGAGAAGGCTTTAACTCTGTCTCCTGATACATTTGATTATCACCAGTATTATTTTTAGACTTTTTTATATAGGCCATGAATTTTACCAACAGTGTCAATGTTAAATGTTGGTTACAATTGCAGTATGTTCATAATACTTTTCAGTTTCATTAAAGAACAAATTAGAATTTGGGAGGAATTTGCCTCTTCAACAGAATTAACTGTTGCCCATATACAATTGTATTAGTTATAGTTGGCCTTTATTCTGTTACTGCTTTGTTAGTTTGGAAGAAAGCAATTCACCCTGTCTCAGTTCACAAGCTTGTACTAAGACTGATTCCCACTGTGTGTTGTATATAATAGAGTCTACCACTCTCCTATAGGGAGGACACAGGAAGTGTTCAGAATAGTTCTGCCCCTATTAGGTTATACTGAAGGATATGTTTTATTTTGATCAGTCATGAGGGTAAGGGCAGTCATAGTGCATCAATGTATATTACAAGTGCCCCAGAAGAACTTCTGTAGGTTTGGAGGTACATAAGATCCCCTTAGGTGTGCCCCTTAAACCTTATCATCTAAGATAGAGGACTATTGTCTCATGGCTATTTTAGCCTCCATCTGTATTAAAACAGTCTAGATGCCCTTTTAGGTCAGAGTACAGTTCTTTCCCAATGTTGGTTCCTAGCCTTATTTCTTAGAGTCTGCCAGACTTATTTCACTACAACCCCATTATCTTCATAGAATGACTCTCATCTCTTGCTTTTTCCTCCTGGAAGAGAGCTCCTCCTTCCTAGAAGCAGATAAGAATCTGCTTATTCTAGTTAGTAGGTCTTTTCCTTCTGAATGCCACTTCTCATTAAAAACAAATCCATCCAGTCCTGTTCTGTGTGTCTGTGTTATTTAATCCACTGTACATTTTATTACCATTGTGCACTAATGGAGAACAGTTAGGATACATCTTTTTTACTCTAAAATGTTAAGTCTCTCTACTAGGATTAGATGAGTGGTAAACATACATAGATGTAATTTAGAGTGTGCCATAAAGCCTCCCATTGGTCTTCCTCCTTGTCTCAGGAGGGAGTGGTTTCCCAGGAGGTTTCAGGTCCACCATGACCTGAGATAAAATGCGAAACCCATTTCTTTTTTAATCCTGTGTAATAGCTTTCTACCCACAAAAACAAGGATGATAGGAATTTATGTATAGTACACTGGGGCATGTTAGACATGCCACTACTGTGTTTTCTGTATTATAAACTGGGACCTTTTAAGCATTTGGTCTTGAAGTTGTTTAGTGATCAGTTTGCCAGAAGTTGTATACCACATGGTCCAATAGCCCAGTAGGACCGGTACCCAGAGATTTTGTTCCAAATGGTATCTTTAATACTAGATATAGCCTGAAAAATAAGAGTTGAGGATGTTGGCACTTGAGAATCCTGTTCACAGGGCTATTATATAAATAATTTTTTTTTTACCTTCCTTCTGTACTCTTTGAAATTAATTTGTGTGGTTTAGAGCATTCTCATTGGTTCGCACTTAACCTGTCCAATCAATATTGCCCTTAAAATAGCTTTATAAGCCTTCTGTTTTATAGTATTAAGTAGGAGAAACCTTCCCCAGTCAGACATTATAAATAATCTTTGTAACACTTTAAGGTAAAGAAGATGCAGTCACTTTACATAAAGTTTGTGTAAACACTCCAATTGTCCGACAGCCCAGGTGGATCAGTGGTTTAGCGCCACCTTTGGCCCAGGGCATGATCCTGGAGACCCTGGATTCAGTCCCACATAAGGCTCCCTTCATGGAGCCTGCTTCTCTCTCTGCCTGTGTCTCTGTGCCTCTCTCTCTCTCTCTCTCTCCTCTCTACTCTCTCCTCTCTCCTTTCTCCTCTCTCTGTCTCTCATGAATAAATCAAATCTTAAAAAAAAAAACCACTCCCAATTGTCATCTAAATGTTCAGCTTAATCATATCAACCTTTATGTTTCTGTATTCCCTGAATCCAGTTGTAGCCTCCATTAGGATTTCACCAGTAGATTTGTATCCTTAGTGCATGAGGCTCCCACAGCAAGGAGTCACAGAAACACCTTTTTCTGCCCTATTTTACCCACTTAATGTGCCTCAGATCTTTGGACCCCAGCTGGAGTTTGGCCAGGGGACTCAGGAATTCTCATCTGTAATCTTGTTTAGATTGTGGAAACATTAGCTCAGGAAATTTGGAGTTTCTCATAGTCATTTTCCCTTTTTCTGGTTTTTAAGATTATCCCAAACTGGAGTGAATAAAGCAGATTTGTTTAGGGCTCTTTACTGTTGGGGAGCCTAGCAGGTTCTCCTGTTAGTTCTCCCAAACTCTAATATGAATACTGTGATAATATCTTTGTTTTGATCTCCATCAACGTCCACTTCAGTGATCCCATTTCTTAACTATTTAAAGAGTCTCACAGCCGGGATGAGTCTCTTAACTTTTGCCTTTCCCTTTCTCTATTCTCTTAAAATCTTTGTTATTTCAGCATAACTTTTCCCTCCCGAGGTAGATCTGTGGATAGTGGTTATAGCTGGATCTAGCCAAAACCTAATCAGGCTCTGCCCCAACACTTTCCCTTACTTTTTCTCTTTAGCTATTAGAAATAACAGTAATTAAGAGATTGTATAGCTAATTCAGTTTTATTTTTTATTTTATTTTATTTTTTTTTGTTAATTCAGTTTTAAACTTTGCATGTCTTTATATAACCCCTTAGGACTTGGATCCACCATTTCTAAATTCCAATTGGTAAGTTGTATCTCTAGTAACTTCACAATACAATTATAGTTCGTATAATGGCCTGGACCTGTGACCACACAGAAACTAAAAATTTGTCATCTCCTATCCTCTCATCCACACAGTTCAGCTGGTGAGCATCTATCTTGCTGATACCAACTACAGTGAGTTTGGCCATCTGTGCAATTTGAGAGAACAGTCTCCACAGGACTGCCCTCATTTCTGACACCATTGCTAGTTCAGGTATTCCCAAGACCACCCTCAAGTTTTGATGATTTGCTAGAAAGACTCAGAGCAGACTGAAAACTGCTATAGTCATACCCACAGTTTGTTACAGAGAAAGGATACAAATTTAAATTAGTCAGAGGAGGAAGACTCCTAGGGTATAAAGTCCAGTAAGAGTTCAAACATGAAGCTCCTGGTCATCTTCCCCTATTGAGTCATCGACAGTATAACCTCTTTCCAGCCACAGTGTGTGACACTGCAGATTACTGCCAACCAGGAAAGCTCAGTCAAGCCTTCTGTGTTCATTGTTTTTATTGGGGCTTGATCACATACTGTCCACATGACTGACCTTTAGTCTTTAGCCCCTCCCGGGGGGGGGCGGTCAAACCAATACCTTTAGTTATCACCTCTGTGGAGGTCACAGCTGATACTATGTGGCCCAGAGCTTCCATCATAAATCAAATGGTTAGACTGTACATTGGTCAAAGCCTCTAGACAAATAGACATGCCTATTAGGTAGGACATCCCAGAGACCTAGAGATCCCCTCCCAGTAGTCCAGGGCAGAGGCCAGATTCCTCTTTGGCTTAGGTTAATTCTTTACTATACAAGCACATATCATATGTAAAACACTTTATGAAATCCTCTTGTTATGGTCTTATTATCATTATTAAATTTAATGCCCCCCCCCCTTTTCCAGCAAGAAAAAGGAAGGTCTAATGGAATTATGTTAGTTGATTTGTCTACATTTATTTTCAATTTAATTAGCACAACTGGAAGTGGAACCCCAAACTCCTCTATCTCTAAGATAAGGCTTTTTCTTCTATAGTAGAACATATATACCCTGCTAATTATTGAATCTACAAAAAATCATTTGTATTTTTCAGTCAGCCTAGTTTCAGAAAAATTCTTAGAAGGAAAGCAGCCTAATATTCCTTTCACTTTTTAAAAAAGATTTTATTTTTTTTATTTGAGAGAGAGAGAAAGCGAGGGAGAGGAAAGGCAGAGACAGAGGGAGAAAATCTCAAGCAGACTACACGCTGAGCATAGAGCCCAACTCGGGGCTTAATCTCCATAACCCTGAGATCATTACCTGAGCTGAAACCAAGAGTCAGACCCTCAACCGATTGAGCCACGTAGATGCCCCTATAATACTCATTTTACTTTATTCCTGATCAGATAATTTAAGGCCTTGTAGATATAACCAAGAATAAACTGAAAAGTTTTGGTCAAGAAGTCCAGAGAGTAAAGAGAGAGATAGATATACAGGTAGGAAAATGAACCAATCAGTGATATAGTAAAAGTATAAAACTGGGAGAAGTAGGAAAGCTGTATCTACTTGGTAAGGGATCTAAGGAAAAGCTACACAGAGGAGAGTGATCCTTGATGTGATTTTAAATGCTGAATTGACATTTTCTAATTGGAAAAGGATAGAAGTCACTTTGTGAGAAAATTGGTTCTAATTGGGAAATCCCAAGGATTTATACCAAACTGGAACGTAAAGTAGTTGTGATGGAGTGGCAGAAGATGAAGGAAGAACAAACATAGAATAGACCATAAATGGCCTTGGGTTACAAAAGAAGTTTTGGACATTTCCTCCTGTTCAAAATGGAAAGTCATTGAATCATAACGTATGGGTTGAACTGTCACTTTTTAGGTAGAACCATAAGAGCAGAGTGAAGTCATGGGAAAGAGACAAGGACTTCATCATTTATCCCTTTGTTTAAATAATCTAAGTGAGACTTGGATAAATGTATCTGATGGAGTACATGTTTGTCTTCATTCCTCCAAAATTGCACCAAAATGACAATAAACAATTAAAAAGGACAAAGAGGACAGGAGATGATAGTAATAAGATATTAATAAAGCTTTAGAATATAGAATGGATTAGAAGCAGTGACCCACTTAGAGAAATTCAAGAAAACTAAAACATTCTCGATAGAGAATGCAGGCACACTCCAAAAAGTTTCAAAAATTGGAGTACCATATGCTTTTGTATAATAGAAGTAATTGATGGGGCTAAAAATGGAAGGGTTAATTAACAGGTGATAGTAAGAGAGGTAGGCTCTCAGGACCTTCCCTATATTCCTAGCCAGGCAGCCAACCCTTCTCATCTTATGGGAAGTGGAAGGTACATTCTCTCAAGAATCTGAGCACCAGAGGTTTTCGCTTCAAGGACACTTGCATCAGTATTTCTGGGTGTGACACGAGAGGACTACATGATAATCCTTTTACTAAGTGGTGCAACTTTTCCTTAAGCGCCTTTTTCTTCATTCTGCACTTTGAACACTGTTATGCAGGTGTGTACCCCTAGGGAAATGATTAGAGGATTGTCTTCTCAAGGAAAGTGAAGGTCCCCAGAGAAAAGAGCAACAAATACTGTTAAGGATCCTCCAGCAGAATGGTCATATTTTCACCAACCAATCTGTAGTGAGACCCACCAGTAATGCTACTAAAAATGCAGCAAACCTGCAGTGATACTATACCAAGATCACTCAGTCATCTGAGGATCACCAGTCATCTGAGGCCTGATCATAGTTTTAAAATTGTGTATAAAGGGAAGCCCCCGGTGGCACAGAGGTTTAGCACTGCCTTAGGTCTGGTGTGTGTGATTCTGGAGTCCCAGGATCGAGTCCCACATCGGACTCCCTGCATGGAGCCTGCTTCTCCCTCTGCCTGTGTCTCTGCCTTTCTGTCTGTCATGAATAAATAAAATCCTTATAAATAAATAAGTAAATAAGTAAATAAATAAATAAATTTGTGTATAAATATTATATAGTAACCTAATGAGATTTATAGTTAACTTTTTGCCTGAATGAGGATAACAATTATGCACTTAAATGTATTCAGTATAGGTGCAGGACCTGATACTCTATTGAGTAACTATTAGTGAATGAATGAATGAATGAATGAATGAATGAATGAATAAAAGACACTTTAATGTGGTTATGAATTGCCAGGAATTTTCTTATTTTTTAATGTCAAACTTCTTTCAAACTAGTTGTTTTAATATATCAATGTTTCTAAAGTCATATGAAAAAAGAAGTGACCTCGTATTCCAAATACTCGTACTTTTTTCCCCAGGACTGAGTACTTTTGACAAGTAGTTCTAAATTTTTTTCTAATCCATAATTTTGGATTTTACTTTGTTTGTTGACTGGGATCAGATTGAGGATCATGATATGATTACTGAGTCATAAATTTAATATGCCATAAATAATATTGGGAAGAAACAAATGAAGCAATTATATATTAAACCCCAGAGGCATTTCTTTTATCTGTTACTTTGTTACTTCTAACTTTAGTGTGCCAAGTTTAGTATACAAGTACCAAGCTATATTGTTTCTTTCTTAAGATATTAAAAGAACTCATTTAATATTAAAATCAGGGCAGCTGGGGTGGCTCACCAGTTTAGGACCGCCTTCAGCCCAGGGCCTGATCCTGGAGATCTGGGATCGAGTCCCAGTCGGGCTCCCTGCATGGAGCCTGCTTCCCCCTCTGCCTGTGTCTCTGCCTCTCTCTCTCTTTCTCTTTCTCTCTCTCCCTTTCTCTCTGTGTCTCTCATGAATAAATAAAATCTTTAAAAATAAAAAAAATTTAAAAACTCAGAAAAGTTGTAGAAAAAAGTGAAAAATAATTATGATTTTAAGACATTAGCCACAGTTAATGTTGAAAACAGTTTATTTTTAACATTTGAAATCACCAAAAGCAATTTAAAAGTATTTCAAAGAAACTTTTTTTAAACAAATGTGGGTTTTTCCATTTTAAAATCTTATTTTTATTTAGATTTAGATCCAGGAGGACATTATATATTTGCACAGTTAATTTTTTTCTTTCTGCTTTTTTCCTCCCTTTTTAACATTAATCTGTGATCTATCTTATCTTACATTTTTTTAAAGATTTTATTTATTCATTCATTTGAGACAGAGAGAGAGATAGAGACATAGGCAGAGAGAGGAGCAGGCTTCTTGCAAGGGAGCCCAATGCAGGACTTGATCTTGGGACCCTGGGATCACGCCCTGAGCCAAAGGCCAACCTCTTGAGCCACCCAGGCATTCCTATTTTACATGATTTTGCATGTATTTTTTTTGTTGTCACGTTTCATTGTTCTAATCATAATCAGCAGTTAGTTGCAGTTAACTAGAATTTGTTTCTCAGAATGGTTATTTTTTCTCTGTAAGGGTATTCATATTTGGTAGGCCTTTTTTGTTTTTGACCTTTTCTTGAGCCACAGTGAATTATTCTCAGGATATAATTTATGAAAAATCTCTACATACTAAAATTATTTTAGAATCATTTACTTGATTTTTCTGACCTTTCCATTACAGGTATGTATCTTTTTTGTTATACTTGGAATTGCTACAGATTTTCATTTTGTTACTATTATAATTTGAAGCAACCAAAAGCAGCTAGCCATGTAAAATAAAGATGGGAAAGTGTTCATTTTATTTTCTTCCTGTCCAGAAATGTAGTTACCATGTCTACCATGTGCTCTAATTTTAGAAGTTTTTTTCAGCTTTTGGGGGGAAAATGTCTGCCTTGTTGAGGTATACAAACCCAGTGTAAAAATGCTTATTACTTACTTATATAAGTAGATTCTCTTATACTGTATATATACTTTTTCTTTTAATAAATGGCTATGATAGCTTAAAATGCAGCAGCATTGTACATGTGTTGCATGATAATTTCCTTCAGTAAATATTCTTTGCAATTTACTGTGTGCTAAGCATTATGCAAGTACTGTGAATCCAACAGTATGATCCTTGCTGTCTGACATAGTTATTTAACGGCACTGTGAAGAGTTCATGAAAAATAAATATAGATTGGGGTGCCTGGCTGGCTCATTTGGTAGAGCATGTGATTCTTGATCTAGGAGTTATGAGTTCAAGTCCCACATTGGGTATAAAGTTAATCTAAAAATAAATTAGATAACTCTTTTGATACTGTTTTATTAAAGTATTTATATTTACCTTTTGAAGACATGATTTGTATTAGCTTTTTATTATTTCATTGCATGTAAGAGTATCAACAACATAACATCATTTAATTTTTGAAGACTAACTAAATTCCAGGCATTTTTTATTCATTTGAGGTACTTTAAAAAAATTATTTATTTATTTGAGAGAGAGAGCATGAGCAGGGGTGAGGGTTAGAGGAAGTAGCATATTCCCTTTTGAGCAGGGAGCCTGATGAGGAACTTGATTCCAAGACCCTTGAATCATGACCCAAGCCAAGGTCAGACACCCAACCTTGGGTGTCAGCCTGACTAAGCCACTCAGGTGCCCATGGTAGATACTTTTATTATCCCTGTTTTGCAGATGAGTAAACTGAGACATATAGTTATGTAACTTACTGGGGTCGGAAGGAACTGTGTATTGGAAGGTTTAAATAATTGTGAGTTATATAATATTAAAAATGATAATTTTATCTCTCAATCTCTTCAATGTATTTTCCATAGGTATCTGTCATTAACTGGTTGTTATATGTCTTTTTAGATTTTCCTATCCAACTTTCTTCCTCCTCTCTTGGTGAACATGTACATTTTATGAAAAATTCTTGTTTTAAAACTAGAGAAGTTATTATGCATGTGAATTAAATGTAATTTTGATATTTTAAGGTGATGAAGTGGATATATGAACCATGAAAGATACCTATCAAACCATTGTAGTATCTTGTAAACTGGATAAACTCAAAGATGGTTGTACTCATCTTGAGGCTTAACTAGGGATTTCTAGGAATAGAATGATTTGCAAGGTCTTTCTGTTCTTCAGGGAAGGGTTAGAGGTAAAATCTATCGAAGTAATTTACTTTCACAGTAAAAAAAAGGAAGTCTCACCTTTTCTAGTTGAAGAAAATAATTACAGATTTAGAAATATTTTTATCATTTGAAATGTCTCGGTCTCCCACTTTTTAGTGAGTAAAGCCAGGAAATCTCTGGTATTCTGACATATGTTGTGTTTGCAGACAAATGTTGTCTTCTGTTTTGTAATCTGTGAAGTAGTGGTAAGGAATATGTATGTAGCGGTGGTGTGTATGGGTTTGGAAAAAATCTTTTTGCAGCCCTTTCGTTACTATGATACAGCACTACTATATACTACAATATAGATTGTGTAAATCTGATACTGTTATAATTTTAAATGTGAGATAAATGGTTTTTAAGCTTAGTTTTCCCTTTTCTCATTGAAGTACAAGGAGTCCTCATTTAAATATAGCGTATTTGAAGAACATATGAGTAATTTTAGAGTACCAGATGAGTTTTATTTTAGAAAATAGTGATTCCTGTAGCCTGCTATTTCTGCTAAATTATGGTTTTATTGGGCTTTAAATCAGCTAGTCTTGAAACTTCATCATTGTGTAGTCCAAATAAAGCTGGGTCTGCTTGCCTCTTAACGCTGTACCCATATCTTTATTTAAAATAAATGCATATGAGCATATATTATCTTTTTTGAATAAGTGGAGAAGATATGAGTGCTGAACGAAACTAAAATCTTTGCCTTTCTCCCTAACCAAGAGACACTCTTACAAGCTGTTCCTCAAAAACTCTTTTTTGCCTGCTCCACACCTTTGATCTTTTTTACCTCTTCCACATATTGCCTGAATCTTTACCAGGAGTACTGTTTTGTACTCTTAAGTAAATCAGTTTAGTCTCCATTTCAGGTTTTTGATAAATGATGTGAGGGCACTGGGGATTCCTTTGATGGTGGAACAGTTCCAAATCCTGGTTGTGGTTACATGAATTTACGAATAGAATACAGTTGAATAGATCATGTGCACCCATGCACACATGTACATACAGATATGAATGCATGTAAAACTGGTGAAATGGGAATTTTAGTTTGTACCAATATCAATTTCTTGGTTTTGATAAGTTAGCTGGATGAGAACACATGTAAGAGACATTAGAGAAACACTTGCTTTTTAATTTGTTTTTTAAACAAGATGTCCCCGCACTCAACAAAGTGTTGAAAGGCATTTACTTTTCACTAAAATAGATTAAAATTTTTACATATAAATATAAAGATTATTAACACAAACAGCTAAAGATTAGGAAGTGATGAAAATTATGGAGTAAACTAAAGAAAATTCAAATAAAAATACTCGGTATAAAGGTAAAATTAGTAAATGTAAAAGATAACTAAAATGGTTATTTTTAAAACTGGAAGAAATGTAAAAAAAAACTAGAAGAGATGTGAAATATTAAATTTATGTGATAGTCAATATTCAACATGCTCAGTTGTAATAAAGTACAATTTTTAAAAATTTTTTTTAATTTTTATTTATTTATGATAGTCACAGAGAGAGAGAGAAAGAGAGAGAGAGAGAGAGGGGCAGAGACATAGGCAGAGGGAGAAGCAGGCTCTATGCAGGGAGCCTGATATGGGACTTGATCCCGGGTCTCCAGGATCACGCCCTCGGCTGAAGGCAGCGCTAAACTGCTGAGCCACCTGGGCTGCCCAATAAAGTACAATTAAATTCAGATAGCTAAAAAAAATACATTAAGTGAAAAAATTGTTTGAAATGAAGAATGGTCGTTGGAGCACCTGTGTGGCCCAGTTGATTAAGTGTCTGACTCTTGATTTCAGCTCAGGTCATGATATCAGGGTCAACTGATTGAGACCCACATCAGGGGCTCCGTAGTCTGTGGAAAGTCTGCTTGAGATTCTCTCCTTCCCTCTCCTCCTGCTCTTTCCTCCCCCCTCCCCTGCTTGTGTTCTCTCTCCCTCTCTCAAATAAAATAGATAAATCTTTTTTAAAAATAAATAAATGGTTAATAATAAGAAAGATGCAGCAGTGCCTGGGTGGCTCAGGTCAATCCTGGAATTGAGCCCCTCAGTGGGGTTCCCTGCTCAGTGGGGAATGTGCTTCTCCCTCTCTGTCTGCTCCTACCCCTGCTCGTGCTCTGTCTCTCAAATCAATAAATAAAATATTAAAAAAAGGAAAGATCGATCTAGGCACCTGGGTGACTCAGTCAGTTAAACTCTGGTTTCTGCTGGGTCATGATCTCAGTGAGGGCCCTGAGATGGAGCCCTGTGTCCTGCTTGATGGGAAGTCTGCTTCTCCCTCTCCCTTGCCTCTCCCCACTGCTTATGTGCTCTCTCTTTCTCAAAGAAGTAAAATCTTTTTTTTTAAAGAAAGATCTGGCTAGTTAGATATAGTAAATAATATAATACAATTAGAAATTTAAAAGTTAAATGGAAAAAAGATGTCAAAACAATGAAAAAACATGAACAGTTTTAGAGCAAGGAAATTAAAAATGTAGAATTTCACTGGCATAAAAGAAAATAAATCTGGTGACCACCTTTCTCTTACCTCTCATTTAATGACACGAGGGAAATTCTCCGTTGCTAGAATAGTTGATTCATAATGATCTTCTTTAAGTTATGTGTTGCAGTTGTGGTTGTGTAACTGATTAGATTATACCTTGATTATGTTTATAGTTAAGTGCCTAGTTACTATAAAATGTTAATTAGATAATAATAATTCCCAATATTCTTTGGTTCCTAAAAGGAGAACAGTCAGAATTATTACGAATATATTTTCTAAATGAGAACCCAATTTTTCACCTGCTTTGCTTAAATTCCTTCGGCATTTTCTCGTTACTCTTATTAGGAAGAAGACCAAACTTCCCTTTATAAGACTTTTAAGTGATTTTGCCTCTCTAGCTTAATGAACTACTGAGACACCCCTGCTCCCTGCCCCACTGTTCTTCATAGCTCATCCTTGTAATTTCCTTTAAGTTCTAGAAAAATAGCAAATTTTTCCTGCTTCATACCGTACTGTTTTTTTTTTTTTTTTTTTTTTTGCTTAGAACATTTTACTCTTCAACTCAATTCATACCTCAGATACTACTTTATGTCTTCATGGAAGGGCTCTCTAAATCCATGATTTAAATTGAGGAAAGTTAGGGACACTTGAGTGGTTCAGTGGTTGAGCATCTGCCTTTGGCACAGGTTGTGATTCCAGGTCCTGGGATCAAGTCCCATCTCCACCTCCCCACAGGGAGCCTGCTTCTCCCTCTGCTTATGTCTCTGCCTTCTCTGTGTGTCTTTCATCATGAATAAATAAATAATTTTAAAAAATAAAAAATAAATTGAGGAAAGTACTTAGTAAATTTTCCTAATTTCATTTATCACAGATATAATTTTATATATTTTATATGATTATTTAGTGAATGTCACCCTTTCCTACTAAGAGTCTATGTCCAATGATGACAGGGTCATGCTTGTTTTTGTTAAGTATTGTAAATTCTCTCTTCCATTAGTGGAACTCTGAATTTGACTATATCACATCTTTCTCAATATATCTATATCTTTTTTTTTTTTACTGTTCTGCTTTTTCTCTGCATTGTATTTCCTCTGATTTAACTTCTAGTTATTCTTTGAATAGTATTTAATAAGCTTTATCCATCCATTGTCTTTTCAAAAATTTTCAGTAAATCTGGTTTTTTTATACTTAGAAGTTCTGATTCTTTTTCAACTCTGCTTGCCCTTTATTTTTTTAAAGATTTTATTTATTTATTTATTCATGAGAGACATGGGGAGGGGGCAGGGGTGCGGGCAGAGACATAGGCAGAAGCAGGCTCCATGCAGGAAACCTGATGTGGGACTTGATCCTGGAACTCTGAGATCACACCCTAAGCCAAAGGCAGACAGACGCTCAACCGCAGAGCCACCCAGGTGTCCTTGCTTGCCTTTTAAAAAAAAATATTCTACATATATTTCTAAACTTGTCTTTCATGCTTAAAGATATAGTATTCATAATTATTCTGTGTTAATTTGTAACTTTTAATTATCATGTCTGAATTTTTTTGTTTGTCTTTGCTGGTTCTCAGTGATGTTATCCTGTTTTCTTACTTTTTTTAAAATTTAAATTCAATTTAGGTAACATATAGAATGTTACCTTATTTTCTTTCATTATTACTCTTCACATCACTTCTCCCTTTTCCAGGCTGAGATGGTTGGGGGAGTTTTCTGATGTTAGTTTGATGCCTAGAATGAAGGTAGCTTTCTCCAGAGTGGATTTCCATGGAGTCTGCTGTATATTTGGGCTGGCATTGTCCTGATGGTCTTAGATATTTTTAAATTAAAAGCTTGAGGTTTTTTGTATCACTAAGATGATGTGAATGAATCCATATGAGCGCTGGTTTGTAGTTAAAACTTCCAAGGAATTTTTTTTTTAACTGTCATTGCTTAGTACCAATCTAGCTTTCTCTGTAGACTCAAGAAGTGAAAAGAGTAGGGTAAGTTTATTCTTATCTAAAGTTAGGGTTAGTTAGCCCTTTATGTTCCAGGTTTTGGAGGGGTGAGTCTCTTGTTAGCCTTCTTGCTTTTAGCAGACTGAGGCTTTTATGTGTTTGTTACTCTTTTCCCCAGAATCTCGTTTGCCTCCATTCAGCAGATGCTTTTAGGGTAAAAGTTCCTATTTTTCAATATGAGGATTTAGAAATAAGTGAAATTAATATTTTCTAGGAATTGCAGACACAAAATTAGTGTTGTCCTGATTTAATACATATATTGGAATTATTCACATGTAGATTATAATTGATTGTGAGTTTTAAAGGCTTTTGCTTATATAGAACCCTTCAGTAAATTCATGGCACTTGTTGGTACTATTACTATGCAAAACTTAACTTGCTTTTGAAAAGTAAAAAGTTTTGAAATGATTTTTGGTGTATTTGTGGGATTTTGGAGGGTTTAGTTGTTAATCATAAGTAAAATGGTGGAATAATTTTCAAGTTAGTATATCATGTTAGATAATAAGGTTTTAAAATATACGGAAAAGAAATATAAGAAAGCATTTATTGTAGAAAAGATTAATATTCATTTGTGAAATTCCACTGAAACAATTACAGAAATCTTTACAAATATATAATAAATAAAAATATTTTTATTCTTTTTGTATGATTTTATAGTAGAAATTTTTATTAACACTGTAGGCTGTTTATGATGTAGAAGTAATAAATGCTTTCCTTATTAGTTATCTCTAAGCCAGACTGCTTTTTTTCTACTTTTGGGAGGCAAAATGTTAAGAATTCTTAAAAGCCTACATTTTTAAATAATATATTTAGAGACTCTTTACCTACCATCAGTTCTTACCACCTCAAATTATGAATTATTCTTTTAGTGAACTTAGGATATTTCTAAATTTATTACCCTTACCCCATACCTACCAAATGCTGTATTCTCTCCATACTTAATTGCTTATGCTTAGCACTTCCAGAATATACTGTATATTTTTATATATCTCTGTTCTTTTGTTTGTGCTTTTTCCTCACCTATAAAACCTTTTCACCTATTTCTGCTTATTAGATCTCTATAAATCTGGAGTAACTTCTACATTTCCTTCATTTCAAGAATTCCATCAGTTATAGTCAGAGAATCCTCTTTGTAGGTAAAACTTATAAAAATATTCAACATTTGTCCTTGAGCTATAGTTATTGCTATATATACCTGCCTTTCCAAGTACTTTAGGAACAGAAATTGGTGGTATTTTATTAATATTTTTATTTCCCTTTCTCCAAGTTTTAAGCATAGTATCTTGAACATATACGACAACAGAAAAACATTATTAGTAACTTTTTGCTCCATACCAGACTGTGTAAATCACCTTTGTGTCATCTGACTGAATCTTTACAACATCCTTGTCATGTACATTTTGCAGATGAGATAACTGAATTTTATGATACTTTTATGACACTTTGCCTGTGGGTTTACAGTTTTTGAGTAGCAGACCTGGGATTAAAGCCATGGCTATCCTGACCCAAGGTCCTTGTATTTTAACCCAGTAAACTTCCTAGAAATGAATTATTCCTATGGATTACATAAAGCTTCTTGTTAGTCATGTTGTAGGCTCTGGGCCAGTCTCAGTCCACACTGCTATTACATCTCCATAGTTTCATGATCTGTGGAGGTGACACAAATTCTCATGGGTGACTCGATGGTACCTGCTTAGGATATATTTCTGGGTCAAATGCTGAGACTTTTTTTTTTTTTTTTTTAATCTTTTTTTTTTTTTAAATTTTTATTTATTTATGATAGTCACAGAGAGAGGGAGAGAGAGAGGCAGAGACATAGGCAGAGGGAGAAGCAGGCTCCATGCACTGGGAGCCCGACGTGGGATTCGATCCCGGGTCTCCAGGATCGCGCCCTGGGCCAAAGGCAGGCGCCAAACCACTGCGCCACCCAGGGATCCCAAATGCTGAGACTTTTTGATACCTTGATGATACTTGAATTTCTTAACATTGATATCATTGGTAAGCAGTGTTTGGATTTCCTTGCTTAAAAAATGGATATTATTTTAAGATTTTATTTATTAATTAGAGAGAGAGACAGAATGAGCATGAGAATGAGAGAAGAGAGGGTAGAAGGAGAGGGAGAAGCATGCTCTCCATTGAGCAGGAAGCTGGTTGAGGGGCTTGCTCTCAGGACCCTGGGATCATGACCTGAGGTGAAGGCAGGAGCTTAAACGACTGAGCTACGCAGGCACCCATATTTAGTAAGTTTTAGATCTTAATATTATTTTTTATAAACCTTGAAATATTTGTTTTTAATATACTAATTTTAGGATAAGTACGTTTGACTCAATAATTTGAGCAATTTGAGCAAATGTAGTTTTCTTACAGAATTTTTTTTCCCACAAGAAGACAGTTGAAACTGACAAGAATCCAGGATTTATTATAGCTTAAAGAATTGAATGGTTTTTGTGTCCATCCCCTGACTAAATTTATAAACAGAAGAAAAATCGCATGGCACAGTTTCTAGGTTTTACTGTTTTTAGTGCTTTCTTTTACTGCTTTATGCCATTAGGAGGTGAGAATTGGGATTTGGTATTGTCCATTTATGAAATAATATTTTTGCTCTTCAGTTATATGTTTTTAGCCACTCCAGTAGCTGCTATGCTAAGAAAATGGAAGTTCCTGATTTAAATTTAGTAACTTTCATTTGTATATTATAGGCAGGTTAAGCCTTGGAGTTGCCATACTTTAAAGAGGCCTTTGGGGATCTCACTAAGGTTAATGTTATACTGGAGATAGGCCAGCAGCCTTAGCTAACTCCCAGACAGTCTTGTTTCTCATTTACAGTTGTATAAATCATTAACATTTTCTTAATATAGTTTCACATCAGCTCTGCTGATGGCCTTAAAACCTAAATCTGTGTGTGTATAACATTTCATTGTAGAACTTTTATTTAGCCTTATACTTAACGTTTCATTTTTATTCTTAGTACTTAAAAGATAATAATAATTGAATATAATGTAATATTATTTCATATCAAGAAAAAATAGATGTGGAGTTCTACATACAGTTTTCTACCTATTTTGGAAAATAAGTGTAAAATAGGTGAGGAAAGTTAATACATATGCTTATATTTGTTTATTTACACATCGAGGAACTTGACAAGGCTACAAAAGAACCATTAATCATGGTTATCTTCATGTGTGTCTGTTTCAGATGGGGATCTTTGGGGAGTAGATACAGGAATAGATATAAGAAAAGGGGTAAAAGTAATGGAATAGTCTCTGTATATAGTTTTATGTATTTTGATATCTATTTGAAAGTATAGTCTATTAAAAATCTTATTCAAACTGTCAAACTACTTGTTAACCACTGTGCCTTTCTTTATCTGCAATTAGAAAACTTATTTCCTTTATTTCTGATTGGATGTTCATATATGAAAAAACTTAAATCAGGGACTGAATAAAAAGTTATATACTTGGATAAAAATGTAGTTTTCATTTGTTACTTTTATTTCTATTTTGTGGAATTAAATAAAAGTTTGTTGAATTGTCACCTGCAGGAGCCAGCTTTACTGTTAGCATGATGGGCCCTCTCATGCAAAAATAACCTAAGTCCTGGAAGATTTTGGACCTACCTCTTTTCCTCAAAACTAAAGTTCTCAGAAACAGATGAACTTTAGTTTTTTTTAAATTGCATTTTAATTGAGCTAAGTTATGAAGGAGAAAGGGGTAATATACCGTGACACTGAGTGATACTCGTAATTAAAAATAGTAGCAAAATAGAAGGAAATACAAATAGACTTGTTTATCACAGGCTTTAATGCCTCTTCATTTGATTTCTCTTTTATTTTTCCTCTTCCATGGTTTGATTTTAGTTGTTTTATCAGCTACTCAGAGAAATTTTATAAGTGGTATGTAATTCCACTTTTTAAAAATTGTATTTATTTCCTGATTATAGAGTAGTATCCATTCTAGGATTTTTGAAAGATAAAGAAAGTTGTAAGGAGTAGAGTAAGTCATCTTTAATATTTCCAAAAATAAACTGCTATAAAGATTTGGATCTATTTCCTTTTAGTCTACATATATGCTTTTTGTACCTCCCTTTTCTTTTTTTCAAGATTTATTTTTAATTTGAGAGAGAGAAAACACAAAGGGGAGGAGTGGAGAGAGAGGCTTTAGCAGACTTCCACACTGAACAGGGAGCCTGAGGTGGGGCTTTATCCCAGGAACTGAGAGCACAATCTGAGCCAAAGCCAAGACTTGGACACTTAACTGTGCCAGAGGTACCCCTCTGCCTCTTTTATGTAAGAGTCAATAGCTTTACTTTTGTAAGCACTTGAGTACAATTTCTGAAAAAAATTATTGGATTTTTAAAAAACTTAGATACAGGGGGCACCTGGGTGGCTTAGTCAGTTAAGCATTTGCCTTCAGCTTAGGTGGTAATCTTGGGGTCCTGGAATTGAGCCCCATACCGGGAGGGAGTCTCACTCTCAGCAGGGAGCCTGCTTCCCCTCTCCGTCTGCCTGCCACTCTACCTAGTTGTACGCTCGCTCTCTGTCAAATAAAAAAACAAAACATATTTATATACAATAAAATTCATTTATTTTTTCACGTATAGTTTTCTGAGTTCTGGCAAATTTACAGACTCATGTAAATGACACCACAGAATACAAAATGGTTCCCTCATTCTCAGAATTTCCTTGTGCTGCCATTTGTAGTTAGGTTTTTTCCTACTCCTGACCTCTGGCAACCCATTAAACTGTTCTTAATTTATAGGTTTTGTGTTTTTCAGAACATCATATAAATATAATCACATATAATTCTTTCAGGCTGGCTTTTTTTCATTTAGCATAATGCTTTTTTTTTTTTTTTTTTTAAGCATAATGCTTTTGACATTCATCTGTGCTGTTTGATGTTAGGAGTTTGTTGCTTTTATAGAAGTATCAGAGTTTGCTTATACATTCATTCACCCATTGATAACTTTAATTGTTTCTAGTTTGGGGAAATTGTGAAAAACACTTCTAAAAACGTTCATATGCACATTTTTGTGTGAATGTAAATTTTTATTTCACTTGGGCAAATACCTAAGAGGAAGATTGCTGGGTCATATGGTTAAGACAGTGTTTAATTTCATGAATACCTGCCAAACTGATAGCCAGAGTAGTTGTTCCATGTTAATTCCCACCTGATAATGTCTGAGAGTTCTAGTTGCTTTTTTCCTTCACTGGATATGGTCAGAGTTGGGTTTTGGTGATTTTAGACATCCTGTCAAGTGTGTAGTGGTATATTCTTGTCATTTAATTTGTTTTTCCCTTATAGTAATGGATGTTGAGCTCTACTAATGAGCTTATGTATTGTCTATTTTCTTCGGAGAAGTCTCTTTGCAAATCATTTGCCCATTACAAAATTTTCATTTTTTCAGTTTTGAGAGTTGTTCTTTTAAAAAAAAAAACCTTCGGATATAAGTCCTTTTTCACATATGCATCTTGATAATATTTTCTCCCAGTTTGTAGCAACAGTTTTTAATTTTTGTGAAGTCCAGTTTATTGGGTTTTTGTTTTTCACTGATCGGAAATTTGGTGTCATATCTAAGGACTTTGCTTATTAACTCATGGTCATCAATTTTTCTTCCTGTGTTTTCTTTTTTAAAAAAAGATTATCTATTTGAAAGAGAGAGGGAACATGAGCAGGGGGAGAGACAGAGGGAGAGGGAAGAAATAGACTCCCTGCTGAGCACGGAGCCCTACTCAGTGCTTGATTCCAGGACCACTAAGATCATAATCTGAGCTGTTGTTAGACACTTAACCACCTGAGCCGCCCAGGTGCCCCATTCCTATGTTTTCTTTTAAATATTTTACAGTTTTGGGGTGCCTATGTGATTCAGTCAGTTAAGCATCTGACTCTTGGTTTTGGCTCAGGTCATGGATTAAGCTTCATGTTGGACTCCACACTCAGTAGGGAGTCTGCTTGAGATTCTGTTCCTCCCTCTCTCACTCTGCCCCTCCCCTGCTTGTATGCACTCTCTCTCTAAATAAATAATTTTTTAAAAAGATTTTATTTATTCATGACAGACACACAGAGAGAAGCAGAGACAGAAGTGGGCTCCATGACGGGAGCCCAGTGCGGGACTTGATCCCAGAACTCTGGGATCACGACCTGAGCCAAAGGCAGATGCTCAACCACTGAGCTGCCCAGACGCCCCAATAAATAAATCTTTTGAAAAATATTTTACAGTTTTAGATTTTCCATTCAAGCTAAGATATTGATTGGAGTATAGAGAAGGTATATAAAGTATATATAGAGATAAAATTTTTGTGCTTAATATATTATCTGTATATGTTTATGTTCTATTTATGACAGTAGAAAAACTAGTGGAATCAACAGCCAACTTCAGTTGTACATCATTAGTTCATATATTAGCTGAAGTTAAAATTTATAATTTATAAATATTTATTCTTTGTCCTTGCTTCCTGTCTAATCATTAAATCAGCCTGGAATTTTTTTTTTTTAATTCTTTTAGTTCCTACTCATCTTATGCAAGTCTTTTTTTTTTTTTTTTTAAGATTTTATTTATTTAGTCGTGAAAGACACACAGAGAGAGAGAGAGAGGCACAGGCAGAGGGGGAGAAGCATGCATGGAGCACAACGTGGGACTCGATCCTGGGTCTCCAGAATCACACCCTGGGCCGAAGGTGGCACTAAACTGCTGAGCCACCGGGGCTGCCCATTATTGCAAGTGTTTTTAAAAAATTTCTTTTATTAAAGTAGACTCCATGGGCCCAGCATGGAGCCCAAAGCAGGGCTTGAGCTCAAGACCCTCAAATTAAGACTAGATGAGATTAAGAGCAGGATGCTAAACTGGCTGAGCCACACAGGCACACTTCATGTCTTAGTTTTTTTAATTTAATCTTTAATTTATGTTTATTATTTTTTTAAATAATGAAACATAGTTAACTTAAAATGTTATATTAGTTTCAGGTCCACAGCATAGGGATCTGACAGTTATGTACATTACAAATGCTTACCACAATAAGTGTAGTTACCTTCTGTCACCATACAGAGTTATTATAATTTTATTGATGTATTCCCTATGCTGTACTTTTCATCCCTGTGACTTATTATTTTATAACTGGAATTTTGTATCACTTAATCCTCTTCACTTATTTTTTCCTTTGCTCCATCCTCTTCTCCTGTGGCAACCACCAGATTGTTCTCTTTGAGTCTCTTTCTGTTTGTTTACTTTGTGTTTCAAATTCCACAGAAAATTGAAATAATATGATATTTGTCTTTCTGACTTATTTCACTTAGCATAAGATCCTCTAGGTTCATCCCATGTTGTGAAGAATGGCAGGATTTAGTTCTTTTTTATTGCTGAATAATATTCCAGTGTATCGGGGTGTGTGTATGTGTGTAGTGTGTATGCTACATTTTCTTCATTCAGTTATTGTTGGTCACTTCGGTAATTTTCATATCTTGGGGATTGTAAATACTGCAAGACATAAGGATGCATATATCTTTCTGATGTGTTAGTGCTTTTGGGTTTTTTGAGTGAAATATCCAGCAAAATTACTTTTTTTTCTGTTATTCCTCCATATTTCTTTCTAATAACATACAGATTTCATTACTGTAGCTTATTGGGGAGGTTCTTTTTAGTTTTTTGGTATTATTTTAATTTTTTTCCTTTTCTTTTAAGTTTTTTTTTTCTCATGCTGTTTTGTTACTGTGGCTTTATAATATGACTTGGTATTTAGTGGGACACCCCTCCATGTACTCATTCTTCAGGAATCTTGTGCTGCTTCTTGTCCTTTTGTTCTCACATATACATTTAGAACCTTGTCAAGTAAAGAATGTAATTTAAATCAAGTCTGTGATTGAGAACAATCATAAAAGATGAACCAAATAAAGATAAATAATTTATATTTTTTTAAAATTTTAATTCATAGAGACACACACACACACAGAGAGAGAGAGAGAGAGAGAGAGAGAGAGAGGGGCAGAGACACAGGCAGAGGGAGAAGCAGGCACCATTCAGAGAGCCTGATGTGGGACTCGATCCAGGGTCTCCAGGATCACGGCCTAGGCTGCAGGCGGCGCTAAACTGCTGCGCCACCGGGGCTGCCCAAGAATTTATCTTTGAAGACATCAGGTAGTCACCAAAGTTGTGAAGAATGATGGAGCCAGAGCCAGTCCACTGAGACTGATATTTGAGGCCTTCTTTCCCCCTAATGGTATATAAATTCCTGAAAAGGCCCCTGAGAGGTTGGAAAGCTAAGCTGTTATTTTGTTACACTTACTGGTCTAAGGAGACAAAAGTTGGAGTTCAGGACCTCTGAGAAGAGACCTTTTTGCTAAACCTCTTTGGTTTTATGTTAAAACCTCAGGGGGCTATGCTCTAAATCAAAGTTTCTCAGTTTCACGACTATTGACAGTTTGAATGAGATAATTCTTTGTTGTCAGGAACTGTCCTGTGCATTAAAGGATGTTTATAGGCATCTTTGACCTGTACTCAGTAGATGTCAGTACCAACACATCACCCCCACTGTGGTAATCAAAAATATCTCCATGTATTGCCCAATGTCCCCTGGTTGGCTAAAACCATCCCTATTTAAGGAAGATTGCCCTATATGGTGTACTTGAATAAACCAGGCTTTACAGGAATTGAAGCTCATTTAGAATACTCTCATTGATTAGATTAAGATCTGAGATACATAGTAGTTTTTTACTTTAAGCTGCCTGTGAAAGGCAAATGTTAGTTCGCCCCTGAAAAGATAGTATTATCTTCAAATTATCTCTTCAGATTCTTACAGATAGTATCTGACAGTCAAAATCAGTTAGAAGATCTATATGTAGCGTAAAAGGGTACAGGACAACACCTGATGAAAGACAAGTAAAACAAAATATAGCAGAAACAGATGAAGAGAGAGGATCCATAAAATGTAATAATTAAGGCTCAAATATAAAATAAATATATATTCAAGGAAATTAAAGAGGACTGGACCGAGGAAATATTCTAGAACTCAAAAATACCACATTATAACAGCAAATTACCGTGTCATATTCCACAGTACTCAGTTTTTGTTTTTATTACAATTATATTAGTTTAGGAAGTAGTAACATCTTTACTTTATTGATGTTCCTACTAAGTTTATGCTATTTTCTGCATTGATTTAACTGTTCTTTAATACCTTTCAATAATTTTATAATAGGCTTACATATCTTTTGTTAGATTTTTCCTAGATATTCTGTAGTGCTTTCTAACATTTTACTTTAAAAACTACTCCAAAAAATAGAGGAGGAAGGAAAGCTTCCAAACTTACTTTATGAGGCCAGCATTACCCTGATACCAAAACCAGATAAAGACACTACAAAAAAAGAGAACTACAGGCTAAAATCTCATGAACAAAGGTAAATCCCCACAAAATATTAGCAAACTGAATCCAACAATATATTTAAAAAATCATTTACCATGATCAAGTGGGGTTTATTCCTGGGATACAAGGATGGTTCAGTATTTGCAAATCACTGTGCTATATAGCACATAACCTAAAACCATATGTCATTTCAATAGGTATAGTAAAAACATTTGACAAAATACAACATCCGCTCACGATAAAAACCCTAAACGAAGTAGATTTAGAGGGAACATGCCTCAACCTAATGAAAGCCATATATGAAAAATGTACAGCTAACATCATATGTAGTGGGGAAAAATGAAAGCTCTCCCTTAAGTTAAGGAACAAAATAAGGATGTCCACTCTCACCACTTATATTCAACACAGTACTAAAAATCCCAGCCGCAGCAGTCAGACAAGAGGAAGTAGTAAAAGACATCCAGATTGGTAAGGAAGAACTCAAACTTTCATGATTCGCAGATGATGTGATACTATATATATAGCAAACCCTAAAGACTCCATCAAAATAAAGAAACTACTGAAACTGACATATGAATGCATAAGATCACAGGGTACAAAATCAATATACAGAAATACATTGAATTTCTATATAATAGTAATGAAACAGCAGAAAGAGAAATTAAGAAATCAGTCCCATTTACAATTGCGCCAGTAATATCTAGGAGTAAATTTAACCAAAGTGGTGAAAGACTTGTACCCTGAAAACTACAAACATTGATGAAAGAAACTGAAGACCATATAAACAAATGGAAAGACATACCACA
Organism: Vulpes vulpes; assembly: GCF_048418805.1. Classification (NCBI taxonomy): domain Eukaryota; kingdom Metazoa; phylum Chordata; class Mammalia; order Carnivora; family Canidae; genus Vulpes; species Vulpes vulpes. The sequence goes on along the minus strand of NC_132783.1, from coordinate 74,756,478 downwards.
CTTATGAATTAGAAGAACAAATATTGTTCAAATGTCCATACTACCTAAAGCAGTCTACAGATTTAATGCAATCCCTGTTAAAATACCAACAGCATTTTTTACAGAAACTGGAACAAACTATCCTTAAAATTGTATGTAACCACAGAGACCTCAAATAGCCAAAGCAATCTTGAAAAAAGAAAAAGCTTAAAAAGAAAAAGAAAGAGAAAAAAGAAAAAGCTGCAGGTATCACAATTCCAGACTTCACATTTTATTACAAAGCTTTACTAATCAAAACAGTATGGTACTGGCACAGAAACAGACAGAGATCAATGGGATAGAATAGAAAGCCGAGAAATGAACTCACACTTACATGGTCAGTTAATCTTCAACAAAGGAGAAAAGAGTATGCAATGGGAAAAAGATGGTCTCTTCAACAAATGGTGTTGGGAAAACAAGATGGCTATATGCAAAAGAATAAAACTGGATCACTTTCTTACATCATTCACAAAAAGGAACTCAAAATGGATTAAGGATCTAAATGTGAGACCTGAAACCATTAGAATCCTAGAAGAGAGGACAGGCAGTAATTTCTCTGACACTGGCCATAACAACATTTTTCTAGAGGCAAGAGAAACAAAAGCAAAAATAAATTATTAAATTATTGGGACTACTCAAAATAAAAAGCTTCTGTACAGCAAAGGATACAACTAACAAAATGAAAAGATAATCTACTGAATGTGAGAAGATATTTGCCAAAGACATTCAATAAAGGGTTTATATCTAAAATCTATAAAGAACTTACGCAACTCAACACCCCAAAATCAAACAGTGCAACTTAAAAATGGCAGAAGACATAAACAGACATTTCTCCAGAGAAGACATACAGATTATACATGAAAAGATGCTCAACGTCATTCATCCTTAAGGAAATGCAAATCAAAAGAATGAGTTATTACTCTGTTCAGAATGGCAAAAAACAAAAACCCAAGAAACAACAACTGTTGGTGAGGATGTGGAGATAAAGGAACCATCTTGCACTGTAGGTGAGAATGTAAACTTGAATAGCTCTGTGGAAAACATTATGGAGGCCCCTCAAAAAATTAAAAATAGACATACCATATGGTTCAGTAATTCCACTACTGGGTATTTACCTGAAGGGAAAAAATATTAATTGGAAAAATGTATGTTTATTGCAGCATTTTTTCCAGTAGCCAGATTATGGAAGCAGCCCAAGTTGCATCAGTAGATGAATGGATAAAGAAATGGTAGAAGTGCCTGGGTGGCTCAGTTGGTTAAGCATCTGACTCGATCCCAGCTGGGTCTTGATCTCCTGGTCTTATGTTCAGGCCCCCATGTTGTGCTCCACACTGGATTGCTATATTGTACACCTGAAATTAACAAAACACTGTATGTTAACAATCCTAGAATTAAAAAAAAAAAAAAAAACTTTTGCTTTCTAATAAGATGCAATTAATTGCTATCAAAGCTGTGGTTCATCTCACTATTGTACTGTGTTGAATGACAGTTATAAAATTTTCTGAGAGTAGGCATCCCTAGATTTCTTGGGTTAACCCAAATTAGTTTTAATGAATTATCTTTTTTTATGTAGCTGGCCTTAGATTGCCAATAACTTTTTTCAGAAATTTTTGCATCTGTAGTCCTAAGATTTGCGTGCAGTTTTCTCTACATTGTTTGTTTGCTTTTGGTCTGAAGGTTATGCAAGACTCATAAGATGAGCTATGAAAAAATAAATCCCATTTTATTGTGGAAGATGTTTATAAGACTGGAATTAAAAGTTTCTTGAAAGCATAGTAGAATTTAACTGTGATGCTCTTTCAGCCTTCAGAAAGTGATTCCAGAGCAAAGCATTTAAGTACAGGAAATTAGGTACAGGAAAGAATGAAGAGGCCAGAGGAGTTGTAGGTAAATATAAAGACATTTTATAAAGTATAAAATTTAGATAAATAAAAATATAAAATGCAGGTAAAGTATTGCCTTTAAGAAACTATTATTGTAGGTTTTTTTTAAACCTTATTATTATTATTTTTTTTATTCATGATAGACAGAGAGAGAGAGGCAGAGACATAGGCAGAGGGAGAAGCAGGCTCCATGCCAGGAGCCCGACGCAGGACTCAATCCCAGGACTCCAGGATTGTGCCCTGGACCAAAGGCAGGCGCCAAACCACTGAGCCACTCAGGGATCCCCTATTATTGTAGTTTAAATCATAAAAATAAAATATATGACAATAATGGCACAATAGGTGATATAGGATGGGTTAATGGGGTTAAACTGTTGTAAAGTTGCATTATTTTTTAAATTATTAATTTTGCTGATTATGGTAGGTAATACTAATTCAGGAATCTTTTTGCAATATGTTAGGATGACCACTAAAATAGTTAATAAAATTGTAAAGCTTTACAGTGAATAAAGAGGGCATATGATGTAGTGAGCACTGGGTGTTATATACAACTGAAGAATCACTAAACTCCTCTTCTGAAAATAATAATATGTCAATCCAAAAAAAAAAGTAAATAAAGTAGGAAAAAAAATGGAATACTAAAACATTTGACCAATCCAAAATGCATTTAAAAATAAGTAAACAGAGCAATGGGACAAATAGATAATCAAATGATCGACCTAAACCCATTTATACCAGTCATTGTATTACATTGAAGTGGACTAAGCAATTCAGGTAAAATCCAGTGATATGCATACTAAATAAAAAACAAAGCCCAACTATATGCTGTTTATAAGCACCATACTTAAAATATAAAAGGTTGAAAATAATACAATGGAAAAAGAAATTATAAAAAAAACTTCACTGAAAGAAAGTTGGTGTAACTGTAGATATTTTACAAATACTCAAAGTAAGAATTATTACTAGTGCTATAGAGAAACACTTCATAATGTTAAAATCAATTCAATAAGAAGATATAATAACTCTAAATTTATGCACTTTCATTAAGAGAAGCTTCAAAGTTGCTTAATGCAGAGACTGAAAAAACTAAAAGGATATAGATAAAAATCCATAATTACTTTAACATATTTGTTCCATGAAGTGATGGTACAAGTCTAGAAAAGAGTAAGAATATTGTCATTGAAGAACACTAATCAACTTGTCCTAGTTAATCTATATAGAACATTCTCCACACAAACTCCCAAAATATAGAATATACATTATTTTACCTAGGAAACTAGTTCATATACTGGACCATAAAGCAAATCTCACAAATTATCTCATAGATTTCAAGATTTGAATTCATGTAGCATAAATTCTGTGGCCACAGTGAATTATACTAGAAATTGGTAGTAGAGATATTACTAGAAAGTTCCCCAAATACTTTGAGAATAAGCAACATATTTTTAAATAATCTGTTGCTCAATAAAGAAATTGCAGTATTAGAAAATATTATAAAGTAAATGAAATGAAAATATATTTCACAACTGTGGTAAACAGTTAAACCAATACTTAGAGGGAAATGTATAGCTCCTAATGTATATATTGGGAAAGAATGTTGAAAATCTGTTTCTATTTCAAGATGTTAGGGAACAGACAGCAAATTAATAAACCTAATAATTGTAGAATGAAGGACAGGGATGCCTTGATGGCACAGTTGGTTAAGCATTGCACACTTGTTTTCGGCTCAGGTCATGATTTTAGGCTTATGAGATTGAGCCCCACGTTGGGCTCCATGCTCAGCGCAGAGTCTAAGACTTTCTCTCTCGCTCTCGCGCGGGCTCTCTCTCTCCCCCCTCCGTGTCTCCCTCCCCCACACTCTCTCTCTCTCAAATAAAATTTTTTTAAAGGAATGAATGATATAATAAAAATAGAAGTAAGTAAAACAGGTTTGTTTGGTCAGTTGATATAGCATGCAACTCTTAAGCATGAGGTCATGAGTTCAAGCTCTACATTGGGCATAGAGCCTACTTAAAAAATTTTTTTTAATTAAAAAATAGAAGTCAGTAAAATAGGAGACAAATGTATAAAAGTAAAAAATCAAATGCCCAAAATTGGTTATTACTGCAGATAATAAAAAGTTACTTACAGGGGGCATCTGGGGGGCTTACTGGCTGAGCAGTCTGCCTTTGGCTCAGGTCATGATCCCAGGGTCCTGGGATTGAGCCCCACATCGGGCTCCTCATGGGGAAACTGCTTCTCTGTCTGTGTCTCTTCCTCTCGCTGTATCTCTCATGAATAAATAAATACAATCTTAAAAAAATAAACTAAAAAGTTACTTGCAAACTATTATATGCAACTTAATGTCAGTATATTTGAAATTTTTAATGACATGGGCAAATTTCTTAAAAGTTCTATGTTAACAAAATAAACACAAAATAAGATAGACAATTTCTTTTTTAAAATATTTTTAAATAAAATAGTCCCTGTGTGCAGTGTGGGGCTTGAACTCACAAACCTGAGATCAAGAGTCACATGCTGTACTGCCTGAGCCAGCCAGGAGCCCCTGAAATAGAAAATTCCAATAATCTTTTATCTATGAAGAAATGTATGTAGCTCACAAACTTTTCCACATGATCATTCTAAACCCACCTGGCTACATGGGCAAATTTTCTTACATATTTAAGAAGAAATACCAGAGATCCTTTTAAAGAATAGCCAAACAGGAAAAATCTTTTCTAGCTCATTTTATGAGCCAGCATAACATTGATAAGACCTAAATAGCATATTATAGGAAAGGAAAATTGTAGACTAATTTATAGTATGCACATGGATGCACAAATTATAAAAAAGTATATTACCTAATAGAATCCAGCGATACATTAAAAATATATAATGCAACATGAACAGATGGGTTTATTTCAGCAATTCAAAGCTGGTTTAACATGTAAAAAGATGATATGTAATTCATTAACAGAAGAAAGAAGAGAAACTATGTAGTAGAAAAAATATCTTCATAAAATTCAGTATTTTTTTCTGATTTTTTTAAATTCAGAAACTAAAAGGGAACTTTATTGTGATAAAGAATATCTACACTAAGTCTTTGGCTATTAACATATTTAATAGTGAAATATTGAATGCTTTTTCGCTTACCTTTGGGAATGAGACAAGAATGTCCCATGTCATTATTTATTTTCCACAGTCCTTGTATTATTCTACGGGCTATTTATTTTATTTTTTTTAAGACTTCATTTATTTATTCATGAGAGACACCGAGAGAGACAGAGACACAGGCAGAGGGAGAAGCAGCCCCCCCTCCCCCATGGAGAGCCCGATGTGGGACTCGATCCCAGGACCGCAGGATCATGACCTAAGCCAAAGGCAGGCATTTACTAAACTGCTGAGCCACCCAGGGATCCTCTCTACGGGCTGTTTAGATGTTATATGATACGTTCAAATTTACAGTGTTAATGTGAGTAGCATAGAGATAAAACCAAGCTCTGGGGGATGCCTGGGTGGCTCAGTGGTTCAGTGTCTGCCTTTGGCTCAGGGCGTGATCCTGGAGACCCTGGATCGAGTCCCACATCGGGCTCCCTGCATGGAGCTTGCTTCTCCCTCTGCCTCTCTCTCTCTGTGTCTCTCATGAATAAATGAATAAAATTAAAAAAAATTAAAAAACAAGCTCTGACTCTAATTGTTCTTCACGTGATCTTTAGGTCTGCTGTTACATAAAGTAGATTGATGTTTTGTAGTATGGTGGGTATTACCAAGTTTATAAACATTAAGAGAAAAACAGCTTATAAAATTATAACTTTATATTTTGTACTGAATTATATTGAATTTTTCTTTAAGATTTTATTTATTTATTCATGAGAGACACACAGAGAAGGAGGCAGAGATACAGGCAGAGGGAGAAGCTGGCTCCATGCAGGGAGCCCGATGTGGGACTCAATCCCAGGATCCCAGATCACAACCTGAGCCAAAGGCAGATGCTCAATCACTGAGCCACCAGGCTTCCCAAATTATATTGAATTTTTAAAGAAGCCATCATGCATGTTCATAAGTGAATTTTCTTTTATCATTATTTCAAAGATTATAAACTTCTTTAAATTATAAAATTTACTTTAAAGTGAAATGATTAAATGTAGAGTTATACAGTATTTGTGTTAAAGGAGACCAGAAAAGGTTCAAATTCAACTGCCTCTTTAGAGAGATGAGGAAACTATCCTCCTCTTGTATTTCCTGTGTACTCTTCTGCCCTATAATTTTTCTCATAGGAGAAAGTTATCATAGATATAGGGTAATTATTAGGGATTTTGGAAGAGGCAGAGAGGGTGCCAAAATCACATTAAATATGGCCAGAGGCACCTTTCTTTTAGGAACATTAGAGTGGATGGGTCTCTTAATAGGTTCTCTTATTAATTTTAAGAACTAATTTAAAGCTCTTGTACAAAATAGGATATACCTATTCTAGATTTATATGACTTTTTCTTTCTGTTTTTCATTTTTTGGGGGTATCTTTTTTTGGTTAGAGACTGAAATGAGTTTCCACCAACTGTTTCCTAAAAGTAGAGAGGTTACCCTCCCCTTCCCCTTGGAAATAAGCCAGGATGACAGAAGTGATGATACTTTGAATATAAAGGGCCTGAGGGAGAGCTGTAAAATGAGGCACAGAGGAGTTTACAGCAGCACTGTTAGGCGCACTGTTGAGACAGGCTTTAAAGCATACTGTGGGACTCTTGGCCCAACCTCCAAGAGAAAGGAGTTAAGAATAGAAGGGTCAGGATGGTAGCAGAGAATGGGTACTAATTAGATATCCTTTCCCCTCATTACAGCTGGTTGCAGAAAAGACAAATCTTTCCATTTAAGCATTACGTCTTGTAACTATAACTATTTTTTAGACAAATTGAGACAACAATGGTATTTTCCTGTGCTAAAGTAGAAAAATATAGTAGAGAAAAAATAGTTCATCTCTTTAAAATAATAGGGAACTAGAAATATGGTAGATAAATTTCATAATATTCTTACTTTTGGGCATCCAAATTTAATTCTCCCCAGTGTACTAATAAATCGGTACCTGTTCTTTATAGATCTTCTTACCATGTACTTTGTTAAAATCGTGAAACCAACTAAGACAATTTTAAGCAGAAAAAGGGCTTCAGTAAGGTTTGGAACACTGGATCCCAGCAAGATCTAAGAACCATGAACAGAGGCTATGTGGAAGTCAATATAGATGCAAAATCAAATCACAAAGGTGGTTCCATATTGGACAGAGGCACTATAGCAATACCATTGATGCTCATAGTAGCCATACATCTTGGTTTTTCTCGAGGATAATTAATACGTCATTACACTCTCAGAAGTTCCCAGTTTGGACAATAAAGTACATGGTCACCATTCTAATGTTGGAACATTACTGCTTCTGGAAAGCACATAAAGATGCTCCTACTTCAAACACTCTTGCCAGCATTGAGTTCACTTGTCCTTTGCTTCTTCCTACAGGCTGGCTTTCTTGCTTGCTAGCTTTTTCTCATTCTTTCTTTGAAATATTTTACTTTTTTAAGTAATCTCTATAGTGAACATGGGGCTCGAACCCTATAGCCTTGAGATCAAGAGTTGTATGCTCATCCAACTGAGCCGGCCAGGTGCCACCACCAGGCTCTAGATTCAGATTCTGAGGCAGATTTGTCTGAATGATAGTATTTAGCTACTAAGGAGTCTGGAAGTGTATCTGCATTTTCCAGTTTCTATATATAAGCGAATGCCTGAAAATGTGGAGGTTTTCCCAAACATAACAAAGTTTCATAAGCTGGGCAGTTAAAGAATGCAGATAGTAAAGTGTATTATGCTTCAGTTATTGTCCCATTTTACTCCTTTCCTTTTGGTATATTCAGTGCTGTCCATTTCCTCTTGGGCTGGCTAGATCTATTAAGCACTTATTAAAGTGAGTTATGTATCTGCTCAAAGAGAATGTTATTGAAAATATAAACTAGGGTGGCTCAGCGGTTTGGCACCTGCCTTCAGCCCAGGGCGTGATCCCGGAGTTCCGGGATCGAGTCCCACATCAGGCTCCCTGCATGGAACCTGCTTCTCCCTCTGCCTATGTCTCTGCCTCTCTCTTTTTGTGTCTCATGAGTAAATAAAAAAAAATCTTTATATATATATAATCTATTTTTTTTCTTTCCCCCTATAAGCAAGGAAATTCCACTGGGATGAAGGAAATAATTTTTGCCCATTCTCACATCTTTATTATGTGAAAAAATAACCTGTCCCACCATAAAAGATAGAGAATTAAGCTTAATAAAAAGCTAAAGGGCAGCCCTGGTGGCTCAGTGATTTAGCTCTGCCTTCAGCCCCGGGCGTGATCCTGGAGACCTTGGGATGGAGTCCCACGTCAGGTTCCCTGCATGGAGCCTGCTTCTCCCTCTGCCTGTGCCTCTGCTTCTCTCCCTGTGTGTCTCTCATGAATAAATAAATAAAATCTTTAAAAAAAAAAGATAGTTTAGATATTTCTATCCAATAAGAATTTTTTTAAACAATTATAATGGTTCATATTCTATTATCACAGTGAAAATGCCAGGTTTTAAAAGAGGAATTATAGGGGTGCCTGGGTGGCTCACTCGGTTAAGTGTCTGCCTTCGGCTCAGGTCATGATCTCTAGGTCCTGGGATTGAGCCTCACATAGGCTTCCTGCTCTCTCCCTCCAAGTCCGGCTTCTCTTTCTCCCTCTATCCCCTCCCCACCATGAGTTCTCTCTCTCTCTCTCTCTCTCTTTCTCTCTCTTTCTCAAATAAAATCTTAAAAAAAAAAAAGAGGAGGAATTATATTTAGAATTAAATTTCCTTTTAACAATGTAAGTGGGATATTTAGCTTTATACCGTATTGCAGAGGCCTTCCTTGCATTTTGTTGCTCCTACTACTAGGTAATCCTTTTTGGATAGGTATCCAGTTAGTTTTATAAATTTTGTTATCAAGGTTGAAGCCACCTAGAACAACAGTCTAATAGCAACATTTAGAGGCACTTTGTCAGACTGCTGTACTGACCTTATCCTCTGTGAGGTAGTGTCTCTGTTTTTCTGGGTCAGTCGTTTTTGTGAAGGACTAGAACTCCTTAGCCTAGGGAACAAGATTTAAAAACAAAAGAAGCCACAATTTGATAAAAAGATCCTGTTGTATGCTTAGCATATATAATTATAGATAATAGTCACCTGTGTTAATTACTGTTTTAATGCAAAAAACTATAAAATTGATAAAATTTTATTAAAGTGACAGCCAAATTAGATTTTTCCCCTAAATCTAAAAAGAGTAAAGTCTCAGTCTTTTTTAAAGAAACTTGTTTTTGAACACAAATTTATATTCAGAAGGAATAGTTAAGACCATGTTGTTGTATTTCTCCTTTATTAAAACTTTTGGTGCCAATAAATCAAATTTAATGGTACTGAAAAAGTGGTATATGCTAAGAATAATGGAATGTATCTATTACCTCTTCATGGGTCAGCATCTAATGAATTCTGTGACAGTAGTCTTGTATCAATACAGTCTCTGAAGGTTATTTAATAGTGCTATCATCACTTCCTTTGATTTTTATCAGTATACAAAATAGTCTCTGATTTTATTATTTTTTAAAAGATTTTATTTATTTATTTGAGAGAGTGAACGAGAAAGAGAGAGAGGGAGGAGTGGGGGGAGGGGCCAAGGAAGAAGCAGATTCCCCACAGAGCAAGGAGCCAGACCTGGGGTTCCAGGATTACCACCTGAACCAAAGGCAGATGCTTAACTGACTGAGCCACCTAGGCGCCCCAGTCTGATTTTACTACATTTAATATTTTTAGTTGTTTTGAGGAATAGCTTTGTGATTTCATTTTGGTATTTGGTTTTAGAAAACTTTATCTTTATAAATTAATTTTGCTGAGGGGTGACTGTCTGGCTCAGGCAGAGCATGCAGCTCTTGATCTCAGGGTTGTAAGTTCAAGCTCCATGTTGGGGTTAGATATTAGTTTAAAAAAATTCTTTAGAAAAATTTTTTGCAGAAAAAAGTTGTACTTAAATATCTAAAATTCAATTGAGGGTATCACATCAGGGTAAACTGACTTTTATATACTTCATTTGCAAGGATTGAAAAAAGTCTAAGCCAAAATAGTATGTGCTCAAATGAAGATTGTCAAGAGGCATTTCCTCATTTTTATAGCAGGATACTTGTGTTCTTAACACTCTTAGCTTTCTTCCTCCTAATTGTCAGTGGATTGCAATTAAGTGAGAAAATTTTACAGGGCAGTGACCTCACCATAGGATGGTAGTAGCATTTTTATTCAGTGAGATTTATCCTTTGGAGAAATTTCTAGTAGCAGTATTTTGCCCTTCTCATATGCAGGAGAAGGAGTACAGATACTGTCTCTTAGCTTTAAAAACTATGTGAAAAAAAAAAAAAAAACTATGTGACTCATTATTTTAATAATTTATGTCCTACCTTTTAGGTAGGTTGTTTTTTTATCAGTTTCTCTATAGGTGGAAAATGCTAAGAATCTTAAACCTTGTGAAATGTAATTAAAATATAATGTGTTTCTATATATTATATATTTACATTTCTTAAATATAACCGAAACCAGTGCCTTAAATTAATTAAAACAAAACCTCTTTTTAGCAAAGTTAAAGTATATCAAAACTGGGCTAGACATTTTGATATGATTATTTATTAGACATTCACTAGATTGTGTTAAGCATATGTTATGTACTTGGAATAGAAAAGATGCAAAGGTATATATCATTCCATTTAAGAGATACACAGTCTAGAAGAGGAAACATTTAGTTTTAGGTGAAAATTGTTCCCATATTTGTGCCTTTATATATATGTATGTTGACTTTTAATTTTGTAAACAAAAAATCATATCTGATTTGAAACAGCTGTGACAGTAAGCCCTCATCAATAAAAATTTAGAAATAAAGCCAACATGTCAACAAATATTATATAAGGCATTTATGAAAATGTTCATGTATGTATTTGTAATAAATTTGGAGCAGAAGCTTTTCTTTTCCTGTATTTTGTCTTATTATAAAAATTTTCAAATATACACAAAATCAAGAATTACCAACATAGTTTTTTAAGCCCCTCAGGTTTATTTGTTTGTTGGTGCTTACCTAGATATCTCAGATAGCATTTTCATTACTTTCTTAAAGGCTTCAGAATGCTTAAAAAAGGGGCAGCCCAGGGAACTTAAGGGTTAAGTGCTGCCTTCAGCCCAGGGCCTGATCCTTGAGACTCCAGTCCCACATCAGGCTGCCTGCAGGGAGCCTGTTTCTCCCTCTCCCTGTGTCTCTGACTGTCTTTCTCTGTGTGTCTCTCATGAATAAGTGCATAGAATCTTAAAAAGAAAAAAAAAAAAAGAATGCTTAAAAGAAAAAAAGAAGCCCTTTATTTTTTTTTAATTTATATTTTAATATTTTTTTTCTTTATTTATGATAGTCACACAGAGAGAGAAAGAGAGAGAGAGGCAGAGACACAGGCAGAGGGAGAAGCAGGCTCCATGCACCAGGAGCCCGACGTGGGATTTGATCCTGGGTCTCCCGGGTCTCCAGGATTGCGCCCTGGGCCAAAGGCAGGCGCCAAACTGCCCCGCCACCCAGGGATCCCCGCCCTTTGATTTAAAGAGCACTGACAACAGAATGAAAATCTGAAACTTGGAATCTGCTGGATTTTCCCAACTCCTTTACCTTTGTAAGCTTTTTAAGCTTTTCTTTTGTGAGCTTCTTCCATATTTGAAATTTGGAGGTATATATCTAGCACAAATTCAGTCTTCTAAGCACTAAAAGGCTTTAGGTACTTGGGGAAAATATGGATGGATAGATAGATAGATAGATAGATAGATAGATAGATAGATAGATAGATAGATATCTGTCTAGTTTATGGCAACAAGGTAGCTTTCTGTTTGTTCCATCTGTTTAGAAATTGTTGATAAAACCATAGTTGTATACGCTTATGTAATATATTCATGAAACAGTGGAATGAAGACGAAACATATTTTTGTAGAGGTGCATCTTGGCTCCAGATATTGTTGTATTTTTATAAAATTTGTCCCTTTTCAGGTTAGAAGCTCCCTGTATTTTTTTAAAAGATTTTATTTATTTATTTATTTATTCATTCATTCATTCATTCATTCATTCATTCATTCATTCATGGGAGATGCAGAGAGAGGCAGAGACACACACAGGCAGAGGGAGAAGCAGGCTCCACGCAGGAAGCCTGACATAGGACTCGATCCTGGGTCTCCAGGATCATGCCCTGAGCTAAAGGCAGACATTCCACTGCTGAGCCCCCCCAGGTGCCCCTTTATTTGTTTTTTAAAAGATTTTATTTAATCATGAGGGACACAGAAAGAGAGGCAGAAACATAGGCAGAGGGAAAAGAAGGCTCCCTACCAGGAGACTGATATGAGACTCGAACCCAGGACCCCAGGATCATGCCCTGAGCCGAAGGCAAACACTCAACTACTGAGCCATCCAGGCGTCCCATGTTAATTATTTTTAAATAATAAATATGCATTCTGTTTTATGTATCACTATCAGTGAACTTAATTAATGTCTGTCCCAAAGAAGATGTAGTCTCAGTGTGTATATAACACATTTCTGAGTTTGTAATACTGAGAATTAGACTGTACATTTTGGTCACATTGCCAGGATAAAAAACACCTGTGATGGCTTAGGGAGATAGCCAGCTGGCATTGCATGGTAAAATAAGTGTGTGGTGTGCAATTCTAAAATTTGTATGGAACCACAAAAGACCCCAAGTAGCAAAAGCAATCTTAAAAAAGAAAAGCAAAGCTGGAAGTGTACAATTCTAAACTTCAAATTTTATTTTAAAGCTGTTGTAATTAAAACAGTATGGTACTGGCACAAAAGTAGACACATAGATCTATGGAACAGAAATAAACCCATAATTTTATGGTCAATTAATCTTCAACAAAGCAAGAAAGATATCCAATTGGAAAAAGACCATCGCTTCTACAAATATTGTCGGGAAAACTGGACAACAGTATGCAAAAGAATGAAACTGGACCACCTCCAATACTATACTTGATAGTAAATTCAAAATGGATTAAAGACCTAAATGTGAGAGGTGTCTGGCTGGCTCAGAAGAGCGTGTGACTCTTGATCTCAGGGCTTGAGCCCCACATTGGGTGTAGAGATTACTAAAAAATAAAAAATAAAAAATAAAAGACCTACCAAATGTGACATGTGAAACCATAGAAATCCTAGAGCAGAAGACAGGAAACTTATTTAACATAGGCCATAGCAACATTTTCTAGATAACATCTCCTGAGGCAAGGGAAACAAAAGCAAAAATAAACTATTAGGACTACATTAAAATAAAAAGCTTCTGCACAGCAAAGGAAATATTCATAAAACTAAAAAGCAGCCTATGATTGGACCCCCTGTTGGGAGCCTGCTTCCCCTTCTACCTATGTCTCTGCCCTTTCTCTCTGTGTCTCTCATGAATAAATAAAATAAAATCTTTTAAAAAATAAAAATAATTAAAAATAAAAATAAAAAGCAACCTACGGATTGGGAGAAGGTATTTGCCAATGACGTATCCAATAAAGGGTTAGTATCCAAAATAATAAAGACTTTATACAGCCCACCACACCAAAAAACCGAATAATCCAATTTAAAAATGAGCAGAAGATATGAACAGATATTTCTCTGTAGAAGACATCCAGATGCTCAACAGGCGCATGAAAAGACGCTCATCATCACTTATCAGGGAAATGCAAAACAAACTGCAATGAGATATCAGTTCATACCTGTTAGAATGGCTCAAATCAACAATACAAGAAACAACAGGTGTTGACAAGAAACAAGGTGTTTTTTGTAGAAAAACAGGAACCCTCTTGTAGTGTTAGTAGGAATACAAACTACAAAAGCCACTCTGGAATACAAACTACAACAGCCATCCATCTACAAGGATGTAGAAAAACAGGAACCCTCTTATAGTGTTAGTAGGAATACAAACTACAACAGCCACTCTGGAAATCTCCAGCAGTATGGAGATTTCTTGAAAATTTCAAAACAGAACTACCCTACTATCCAGCAATTGTGATACTTGGTATGTGTCCATTGATTGATGAATGAATAAAGAAGAGGTGGTATATGTATATGATGGAATATTACTGAGGCATAAAAAAAGAATGAAATCTTTCCATTTGCGATGACATAGATGGAGCTGGAAAGTATAATGCTGAGTAAAATAAGTCAGAGAGAGACAAATACCATACGATTTCACTCGTGGAATTTAAGGAACCAAACTAGCAAAGGAGAAAAAAAAGAGATAACAAATCGAGAAACAGACTCTTAACCATAGAGTGAGCAAACTGATAGTTACCAGAGGGGAGATATGTAGGGATGGGTGAGATAGGAGGTGGTGATTAAGGAATTCACTTATCCTGATAAGCACCAGATAGTTTAAATATATTGAAGCAATCTAAGGACTTTATAGACTGACAGTATGCATTCTAACTTGAAGTCTTTCTCAAGGCTTAATTCAACCCTGTCTCTTTTAAACTTCCCCTGATTAGATTTACATGCAGTGATTACCCAGTGTAAAATTCTGTCCTGAAAAATCCTTATTCTCCTTAAATCCTGTGTTTTTCTGTAAAGCATTTATCGCCATCTGACATCTCTGTTTCTTGTTTGTTTATTGCCATTTCCTCTCCACACATACATACACTCATGCACAATAGGATTGTGAGCTCCATAGTTTTAGGATTTTGCAAAAATATTGCTCTATCTCCTTTACTGTTGACAGTGACTGGCACATGCCAGGTTCTTGAAAAACATTTATTGAATAAATGAAGTTAATTCTGAATCTCCCATCCTTCTGAGCTTCTCTGTTTATAGATTATATTCAAAATAAAATGTTAATTTTATGGTGGTTGATGTATATAAATTTGGTCGTTATCACCTTTAGATTGTCCTAAGGCCTAGGGCCCTATTTTGTTCTGTGGCCTCCCCTGCCCCAGAGTTTTATTATGCTTGATAGTCAAGTTTGGGCTCTTGACTCAGCTAGGACATGAATTTGAATTTGGACTCAGCCATTTACTTAGCTTTGTGAAATTAGGCAAATTTTCTGATCTGTGCTAAAAGTGGTATTAGAAAGTACTAGATAGTGATATTTGAGGACATAAAACATAGTTTATTTGAAAATTGAAAAAAATGCCTAACATGCTCCATCTTATATAGTGAGCTTAATAAAATGTAGCCATTGTTATCTAGATGATGAAAGCATTTTTTCATCCCCCCCCCCCCTTTTTTAAAGATTTTTATTTATTTGACAGAGCACAAGCAGGAGGAGCAGCAGGCAGAGGGAAAGGGAGAAGCAGGCTCCTGCTGAACAAGGAACCCAATGTGAGATTCCATCCCAGAACCCTGGGATCATGACCCAAGCCAAAGGCACACCTTAACCAACTAAGCCCCTATTCATTCCTTTTGATTAGTTTATGTTGTTTATAATAATAACTTTTAAGAAGGGGGGGAAAAAGTCCCTACATCTATCATCTCACTTTATATACCATCTAAATATGCCACAGGTATATGATGGATTATTTTTAGCTTTTTGTTCCTACTCTTCCTTATTGTACTCTTATCAGTGTGATTTCTGTTTTATGAATGAATAACACTGTTTTCCAGCTTGTACTTCAGGACACACCAGTGTAATATCAAGGTTTAGTTGTAGCCAGCAAGCTTCCCTGCATTTTGACTCTGGCACCTGTCCTTCATGACTATTGAGTACAATTTTCTGATTTTCCTCTCCTGTTACTCTCTCATCCCAACTCTACTCGAGTCTTGGCTGTGTAGCCATGTTCTTTCCTTAGTATTATCTAATTTTTATGTACATGTGAATTTTCATATATATAAAATATATTTTTCTCCACTGGGAATCCCATACCATTTTTATGATGGGGTATATAAACATATCATATATTCTCTTCTCAACTGTGCTGTGACAAACCTAGAAATTTTTACCAGTTTCAGTAAATGTGAAAGATTAGGAAATACTAATGTATCATGACCTTAGGTTCTTGTGATTTGTAGTTTAGAATCTAGAAACTTTAAAATCTTCATACTAGGTAGTGGGAGTTCCCTCCTCTATGCTATTTTCTCTGTCGTTTTTCCCAGAATACTACCAGTTTTGGCCTTTACTTCCTAAGTAAGAGATTGGAGGGATGTTCCTTCTTGTTGGAATTTTAATTTTTCAGAGAAGAAATACTCTGACACTAAAAAGTCCTTCACTAAAACAGTAGTACCTAATCATTTTTTGGTGAGACTGACATCCACTCATTTTCCAGTCAGGTTTTCCATTCCTCTTTTATATACATTAATAGTGAAGGAGTGCTCAATATTCGAGAAGACCCTCCCAACATGAGAGAGAAGAAACATGGGGGAAAATGATAACCAAGAAATTGCAAGGAACAGTTATGAGTCTTCTAATATACGCAAATCAGAAAATATTTCTTCATTAAAAAGAATGTACTGATTCAGATTCTTGCATTTTTAAGTAGTGTCACTGTTGACCTCCTCACCCAAGATCGGCTTCAGCAGAATTAAAAGGAAAATAAAAGGTGTAGAAGATACAGTGAGAAACTTCTAAGATGATGAAAGAGAGACTGTTTTGAACTGGTATGAGGGATGAGAGCTTTGTTTTGGGGCTGGAGGCATCTTGCTTTGGTTTTGGGAAGAAATATAGGAAACGAACTGTTGGGAGTTCTGCTCTTGCTTCTCCCCTTTGAACACAAATTACCCAATTCTTCCATACCTCCAGTGTCTGAGAATTCTTATCCTGGTATCCTCAGGAAGTGAAATCAGGATGGTACTCTTTGCTCTTAGGGATGTGAAATATGAAGTATTGCCTCCACAGCTCATACTCATCAGATTCTTAGTACTGATAAATTATAATCTAAAGAGAATCTCCCCTTCATAACATTTTTCCATGTGATCAAAGAGTGAAACTCCTTTCCTAAGGAATTATTTTTTTGAAAAGAAAGATTGACTAGTTTTCGGCTGCCTGAAACTTTTTTTTTTAAAGATGTTATTTATTTATTCATAAGAGAGACAGAGAGAGAGGCAGAGACATAGGCAGAGGGAAAAGGCTCCTTGATGTGGACTCTATCCTAGGACCCCAGATCACAACCTGAGCCAAAAGCAGACCAACGGCTGAACCACCCAGCTGCCCCTGAAACTCTTTACCTTAGGTGTTTTCCACCTCAACATTCTGAGCTCACTGGGGCTGACAGAGGCTGTTGTCTGGCACTCTCCCATATACATTGCTTGAGTGAGTTTCTTAGAAGAAAATGAGCACACAGGCCAAAATAGTAAGACATTCCAAAGATCCCAATACATAAAATCTTTAAAAAAAAAATGATTCTAGCCGTAGATTTTACATAGATACTCATTTATTAGTTTAAGGAATTCCTTGTTTCTGATATTGCTTTAAAGTTGCTTGTTGTTCGTAAATGATTATTGAACTTCATCAAATGCTTTTTTTTAATCTAATGAGATAATTATATAGTTTTCTCCCTTAATACCTTAATATGGTGAATTACATTCATAGAATAGTCTTTGCATTCTGAGGAGAAGCCTACCTTGAGCATTTCTAGGTCTATTTAACAGAAAAAATTTTTATTTATCTGAATCATGTTGCAAGCTCAGGAAATGTAAATATTATTCTTAAAATTGTGAAATGTACTATGGGACTCCTGGGTGGCTCAGCGGTTGAGTGTCTGCTTTTGTCTTAGGGTGTGATCCCAGGATCCGGGATTGAGTCCCACATCGGGCTCCTTGTATAGACCCTGCTTCTCCCTCTGCCTATGTCTCTGCCTCTCTCTGTGTGTTTCTCATGAATAAATAAATAAAATCTTTTAAAAAATAAAATAGTGAAATGTACAATAAAAATAAGAACATGTGTAAACATGTTTATTTTTATGTAATATTTTATTTACATAAATTTAGATAAGCAACCTACTCTTTAGTTGCCACGCAGGTTAAAAAGTAGAATATTACCAGTGTTCCTCAGTTGCATTTCTTCTCCTTCCTCACCTCAAAATGGGTAACTAGTGTCATGACTTTGTGTGACCATTCCCTTGCTTTTATTTATAGCTTTATAACCCAAGTATGTATCTGTAAACAGTTACTATTTAGTTTTCAAAAGCTGAGTAACAAACAGATTTAACTCTGTATGCAGCATAATATTGCCACCATTGAAAGAAGGCTTCCAGAAGGAGATACAAGCAGAATAGTTTCTAGGTCATTGTGTGACTTCACAGTCTCTTTTGAGGGAGATCATAATGACTCACTCATAAGGTGAATAGTGGAGTCCTCTTTACCACCACTGAGGCATCTGGTGAGCCCTTACTAATATAGATACTATATAGAGTGTAGTCAGAAGGAATGGGCCACTATCTGCTTCATAATTCTAAAGTCCACTTGCTCTCTCTTTCTCAAAGAAATAAAAATAAATATTTTGTTTTTAAGTAATCTCTACACCCAATGTGGGGCTTCCACTCACCACCCCAAGATCAAGAGTTTTATGCTCTACCAACTGAGCCAGCCAGGTACCCCTCATCTTTCTTGATAAAAGTTTGTCTAGGTATTTAATTCTAGTATAAAAATAATTAAGTTTTCTTCACTATTTTGAAGATGCATCATTACACTTAAAAGCTTCCGCTCCAGCTGTTGATATGTTTGAGGACATTCTATTTCCTGATCCTTAGTATGTCACTTTTTTTTCCTTAATGGAAGCTCATGGAATCTTGTTTTTCTTCCCCCAAGGGTTCTAAGGTTTTTTTTTGTTTTTGTTTTTGTTTTTTAATTTTCATCCATTATGTTTAGGCCCTTTTAATCTGGTGACTTACTTTCTCAACCCTGGGAGATTTGTTTTTGGTTTTGTTTTCCCCCCTATGATTATAGTTTCCCTTCTTTTTTTCTAATAAAATGGCCCATCATTTTTCTTCTGGTTCTCTGATTTTCTCCCCTTTATTATTTCTCTGTTTTTGTTCTACTTTGAATTTCTGATTTCCTAGAAAGTAAATTTCCTAGAGGTGCCTGGGTGGCTCTGTCAGTTAAGTGTCCAACACTATTTTTTTTTTTTTACAGATTTTATTTATTTATTCATGAGAGACAGAGGGCAGGGGCCAGAGGGAGAAGCAGGCTCCACGCTGGGAGCCCGAGGTGGGACTCGATCCTGGGACCCCAGGATCACGCCCTGGGTCAAAGGCAGGTGCTAAACTGCTGAGCCATCCAGGGATCCCCAAGTGTCCAACACTTGATTTTGTCTCAGGTCATGCTCTTAGGGTCCTGCATTGAGCCCAGCATAGGGCCCATGCTCAGTGAGAAGTCTGGTTTGGGATTCTCCCTCCCTCTGCCCCTCCCTCCTTTTATAATAAATAAATCTTTTTAAAAAAGTAAATTTCTTCAACTTTATTTTTAAGATTTCAACTGATTTTCTTTTGTACCATCTTCGTTTTGTTTGATGAATATCTTATTATGAGAATATAAATTTTGGTTTTGTTCCTGTGCGGTCTCTGTTCCTAGTCTCTGTTTCGTACATATTATGCTTTTCCTTCCATCTGTCTATTTATAGACTCTGTCTCTTAAGCTAGAGGTTTTCAAAGATACCAGATATCACTGGCTAGCTGCTCATGGTTGAGAAGGAAACCAAAATGCTGATTGGAAGTTTCAAGTGCATGGATAGGTTTTGTCTATTTTGAACTTTATTGGATGGTGATCTGGGAAGACTATTTGTGGGTCAAACTCCAGTGGTAGGACTTTCAGTTATTTCTCAGATTAGTTACTTTCCCCAGGAAAGAGTCACTCTCCTGCATGTATCTTAAGGATCCCAAGTTGGAGAAGAAGGCTTGATTCTCTGCCTTTTGATACTACTATGTAAATAGTCACTTTTCCTATTTCGGTTTGGACAAGAGAATGAAACCTATAACTGAGCTTGTGTTATCTTTGTCCAGAGACACTTTGTTTTAAACTTTTCAGAGAATGAACTTTCAAGACACCATATCTCCCTAGTACATGGAGTCATGGGAGAGGATTGAGGGATCTGATTATTTTTCTTAAATAGCTGTCACTGACCTCCTTCTTACTTTATTAGCCCTTTACTCCCCCCCCCCTTTTTTTTAAACATTTTATTTGTTTATTCATGGAGACACACAGAGAGAGAGGCAGAGACACAGGCAGAGGGAGAAGCAGGCTCCATGCAGGGAACCTGACGTGGGACTCGATCCCGTCTCCAGGATCACGCCCTGGGCTGAAGGCGGCGCTAAACCGCTGAGCCACCAGGGCTGCCCAAGCCCTTTTCTCCTTTTACCTTCAGTTCCAAAATTATTGATACCACCAGTTCTTAAGCTTTTTGAAAATTCTGTGGTGTAATATAGGTTGGTTCTCACCTTCTTTCTATTTCAGCCTGGAATTTAGCTTTCTCTGATCTAAGTCATTTACCATTGAGGAAAGGTCCATTTCCTTTCTAACTTTAAAAATGTCATTGATTTTTCTTCCTCTTAACCTTTTTTTTACCTATCCTTCTAAAGTATTTTTCCTTCTAAGAGATTTCCTTGATGTAGTGAATAGTAGTAGAGTTTTAGGAGGGATTGAAATTAAATTCATGTATATAATTTTCCACCTTAACCTGGAAGCCTAAACCTACTTTTTAATTGTCCTACTTGTTTTTAATTTGTACATGTTTATGATGAAGTATTGAAATATCCTGAAAAAGGTAATATCTAGATGTTCCATATATTTTTTAAAATAAAACATTAAGGGTATTAATTATTTCTGTGAGTATCAGCAGTCATACTCCCCTTTTGGAATAGCAACTAGATAAGAAGAAAGGACATATTAGGAAAATTCAAATGAATGTACTGAATTAATTCACAGGGAATACCAATCACTTAAAATATTGAAATAAAGAAATTTGGAAGCACCTGGGTAGCTCAGTCAGTTAAGCATTTGCCTTAGGTTCAGGTCATGATCCCAGGCTCCTGGGATCCATTTGGCATCAGGTTCCCTGTTCAACAGGGGGAATCTGCTTCTCCTTCTGGTCCCGTGCCCCCACCCCGTGTGTCCACTAACTTGGTCTCTCCTTCTCTCTCTCAAAAATAAATAAATAAAAATCTTTAAAAAAATAAAAATTATATTCTTTTCCGATATTGTTACTAAGAAGTAACGTCAGGGCCACCTGAGTGGCTCAGTCCATTAGGCATCTGCCTTTGGCATGGGTCATAATCCTGGGGTCCTGGGACCCCATATCAGCTCCCTGCTCAGTGGGGTGCCTCCTCTCTCTCCCTTGCCTGCTGCTCCCCCTGCTTGTGTTTGCTCTGCCTCTCTCTCTCTGTCAAATAAATGAATAAATAAAGTCTTTAAGAAAAAGAAGTAATATCAGAAATATTTATTTTCATTAAATTACTTACAGTGCTGTAAAGTTTGATTACAAGCAGAGCAGTATGCCTTCGACAAAGATCTAATAAATTCAGTTAATTCAAGGATGCCTAAGCCATCTTGATTAGACTGAATATGACCCTTATAATGTATTGGAAAGTTATTTTTGTGGGATGTGTAGGTGGCTCGGTGGTTGAGCATCATTTGCCTTTTGCTCAGGTCTTGATCCCTGGGGCCTGGGATCCAGTCCCACATTGGGCTTCTGCTAGGGAAGCCTGCTTCTCCCTTAGCCTATGTCTCTGCCTCTCTCTGTGTCTCTAATGAATAAATAAAATCTTAAAAGAGAGAGAGAGAAGTACTTTTTTATATGGTAGTAAAACCACCCACAAAACGTATTTATGGTGGTTCTTTTTTTTTTTTTAAAGATTTTATTTATTTATTCATCAGATAGAGAGAGAGAGAGAGAGGCAGAGACACAGGCAGAGGGAGAGGCAGGCTCCATGCAGGGAGCCCGATGTGGGACTCATCCCCAGACTCCAGGATCACTCCCGGGCTGAAGGGGGCACTAAACCGCTGAGCCACCTGGGCTGCCCTTTATGGTGGTTCTTACTTGAATATTTGGTACACAGAAAAATGTCTTTCTGTTAGCTTAGTAATGCATTTGGTGTTGTTAAGAGGTTATTGATATTTAAATTTCTTACACTTCCTCTATAGGCTTAATGGTGGGAACATTTAAAAGTCACTGCTCCTGAGAGGCACCTCCCTGGCTCAGTCTGTAGAGCATGCAGCTGTTGATCTCAGGGTTGTGAGTTCAAGCCCAATATTGGGTGTAGAGATTACTTAAAAATAAAATCTTTTTATAAAGGGACTCCTGGGTGGCTCAGTGGTTGAGCGTCTGCCTCCAGCTCAGGGCATGATCCCAGAATCCAGAATCGAGTCCCGCATTGGGCTCCTTACATGGAGCCTGCTTCTCCTTCTGCCTGTGTCTCTGCCTCTGTCTGTCTCTGTGTGTATCTCTCATGAATAAATAAATAAATCTTTAAAAAAAATCTTTAAAAATCTTTGCACTTGAATATATATATTCAAAGTATATTGGATGCTTTTGAAATTAAAAAACATGGAATAATAAAAAAAAGAATAAAAAAAAAGAATAAAAAAGAATAAAAAAAAAGAATAAAAAAAAGAATTAAAAAAAAAAGAATAAAAAAAAAACATGGAATAGGTAAATCAGGGTATTTATTTTTTATAAGAGTAGTCTTATCTCACCTACATCCCTACAAAGTTTGGGGTTGTAAACTGCAGAAAAAGATCCAAAAAATTATGGCAAAGTCAAGGCAGAACTTAGTAATTAGTGCATTGCGTGTATTTTTTAAATTATTTGTTTTACTGTTGACTGTTAAGAGACACCTTACAGTTTTTATGTACCATGATATTCATGTTGTTATATCCTGAAGTAAACTTAGAACGTATGGAGTATCTATTACCTAAAAACGTGTTGCTCTGCATATCAAAACTCAAGTACTAAGATAGTCTCAGTCTATTTGAAGAATAAATAAAGGAGAAGAATAAACAAACTTATGTGACCAAGTCCTTTTTTTTTTTTTTCTGCCATTTAACATTCTATCCAAAGCCTTGCTTCAGTGGAGGCTAGAATTGTTTAGTATGAATTTTACTCAGGATCTAGTGACTCATTCTGAGATTTTGCTAGAAGACAGAATTCTATAGTGATGACATATACATAGGTCACTTTTCCCCCCATATGGGTTCCTTATAGTTTCACTAGAACTTTATTTTGTGAAGTATGTTAAATGGTAAAACACTTGCTATGTTAGTTTGGTAGGACTACCATAACAAAATACGAGAGACTGGGTGACTTAACAGAAATTTATTTTCTCACAGTTCTTGTGGCTAGAAATCCCAAGATAAGGTTGTCAGCAGAGTTGGTTCCTTCTGAGGGCTGTGAGGAAAGGATGTGTTCAGGCCTCTCTCTTTGATGTAAATGCCTGTCTTCTCCTTGCATCTTCAGATCATCTCCCTTCTGTATTGTGTCCAGATCTCCTCTTCTTATAAGGACACTAGTCTTACTGGACTGTTTACTACCCTGGACCTCATTTTTAACTTAATTACCTCTGTAAAAACCATGTCTTCCAAGTATGGTCACATTTGGAGGCACTGGGAATTAAGCTTTAAACATATGAATTTTTTTACAAGAGATACAATTCAGCCATAACATATGCTATTACAAAAATGTATCTTCAAAATAGAGGATATATCTGTCTGAGAAATGAAATAATTTATTAAAATGTATGTGAGGGACACCTGGGTGGCTTAGCGGTTAAGCATCTGCCTTTGGCTCAGGGCATGATCCTGGAGTCCCAGGATCGAGTCCCACATCTGGCTCCCTGCATGGAGCCTGCTTCTTCTCCCTCTGCCTATGTCTCTGTCTATCTCTGTGTCTCTCATGAATAAATAAAATTTTTTAAAAAATAAACTGATTTGACAAAAAAATATTAATAAAATGTACTTGAATATTATTGTAATCAATGAGAACTTAGTTTCCCTATTATCAGAAGCATGTTTCTGAAAGCGAAGCAGCAGTGAAATCTCAGCACTAGTTCTGGGAAGAGCCAGCTCCCTGTTAAGTAGATCCTTTGAGAGACAGCTTTGATAATCATTTTTTGGTGTAGGAACTCTAAGACATGGAATCGCTCAATGCTACCCCAATACTAAATAAACACTTTACAAATGCTTAATTAGATGATATTTTGCACTTAATCTTTACCCAGATACCTTTGTCTATAGGATACCCAAGTCTTTCTTTTTTTAAGATTTTATTTTTAAGTAGTCTCTATACCCAACATGGAGCTCAAACCCACAGTTCCAAGTCCAAGAGTCATATGCTCCACTGACCAAGTCAGCCAGGCACCCCCAAGTCTTTCTTTAGTTAGGTATGCTAAGCAACTAAGGTTAGTTGTTAACTGGAGTATAGAAAAAGCTATTTTATGAGAATTTGGATAGAGGTTTCCTACTATGTTTGAATTGTAACTGACTGTGGTGTAACTTTTTGTATAAAACTGCCTCTTTTTCCCATTTAAATGAATAGCTTGATCAATATAGAAGAAGATGTTTTTAGGGGTGCCTGGCTGACTCAATCGGTAAACCATGTGAGTCCTTGATCTTGGGGTCATGAGTCTAAACCCCATGTTGGGGGTAGGGTTTACTTTAAAAAAATAGATGTTTTTAGAAAGTCTCTATTTGGGGATAAAGTAGAAGTAATTTCTCACTTTATATATTTCTCACATTTATAAGTATATATATGTGTGTGTATATATATATATATGGAGTATACTTTCAAATTCTGTTACATAGCCTTTGCCAATAGACTTTATAAGCAACTACTATTTGTCTTGGGAATTTTTCCACCTTAGCTCAGGACTCAGTGTTTTTAATACAGACTGTTATCGTAGTTGGTATTCTTGTTGTGATTGATGCTACCAATCATAAAAGTGAATTTTGCATGAAGACAAAAGAAGCTCACATTTAGAGTTACTCCAGTCAGCCTAAAAAAAATAGTTTTTTGGGGATCCCTGGGTGGCTCAGCGGTTTGGCACCTGCCTTCATCCCAGGGCATGATCTTGGAGTCCCGGGATCAAGTCCCACATTGCGCAACCTGCATGGAGCCTGCTTCTCCCTCTCCCTGTGTCTCTGCTCGTGCTTGTGCTTGCGCTCGCTCTTGCTCTCGCTTGCTCTCTCTCTGGGTCTCTCATGAATAAATAAGTAAAATCTTAAAAAAAAAAAGAAAGAAAAAATAGTTTGTTAATATGCATGCTCAAATAAAGTGTGGTACTTTTATTTATACTTGAATACTTTTCCATTTTGAAGTTCAACAGGCAGCTGTGGGTTTTTTTGTTTGTTTGTTTATTTTTAATTCCTGGCTCTGAATCCTAAATTCTCATTCCTTCAGATGTAGCCAGCAGTCTGGTTATGTTGTGTCTGAAAAGTACAGACTGGGCAGCCCCAGTGGCTCAGCGGTTTAGCGCCGCCTGCAGCCCAGGGTGTGATTCTGGAGACCCCAGATCGAGGCCCACATCTGGCTCCTTGCATGGAGCCTGCTTCTCCCTCTGCCTGTGTCTCTGCCTCTCTCTCTGTGTGTCTCTCATGAATAAATAAATAAAATCTTAAAAAAAAAAAAAAAAAGTACAGACTACCTTCTGCCTAAACTTCTCTTACCAATTCCTGGTATCTAATATGAGTTATTTTTTTAAATATGCATTATGTTGATTGCATTCCTGATAAGTAGTAAAGGCAATAGCTAACTATTATTCATATTTAAGATGGTTTCCAAAAGTTTGAATTTTCATCAATTTGGCCTTCTGGTTCCTTTCAGGGTGATAACAATTAAGAGATTTTATTCAGTACCACCTGTGTGAAGGAAATTGAAAGCCACTGAAACTCCACCAACGTGCTAATTTTTATTTAAATGCTAGTTAGAAGCCTTCAAGGATTTACATATTTCCAGGCATACACATGACTCCTGCATTTCTGTAAAATCACTGGAATGAAAATACTGCTTGCCCTTAAACCTTACCCATGGCTTACCTGAAGGTTGGTCTTCCTCTTTACTCCTAGTACCAAAATAATTTTTGAATGCTTTTATTTCCCTAAGAGATAAGAGCATGGTTTCATATATTATCACATGCTTTGGACAGACTAAATTTAAGAAACACAGTTATTTTTCTCTTCATGCCTCTTACAAGGTTGTGAACAAACCTGGATGATGAAAGAGAATAAAAAGGGTAATGGTGTTGGGGGGGGCGGGTAAAAAAGATGTGTGAAGGATATTCTAATAGAACGGTACAGCCAGGGGACATCTTGGTGACTCAGTGGTTGAGGATCTGCCTTGGGCTCAGGGTGTGGTCCCCTGGTTCCTGGGATGAGTCCTACATTAGGCTCCCCACAGGGAGCCAGGTTCTCCTTGAGCCTATGTCTTGCTTCTCTTTCTGTGTCTCTCATGAATAAATAAATCTAAAAAAAAAAAAGAAAAAGAAAAAAGATACAGTCAGGAATTACAAAGATGAGTAAAGCGGTCCTTGCTCAGACAAGTACATTAATTACTGTAATCCAAGATACAGTAAGATGAGTGCCATAAGAGTATATCATTTCTAGATTTGGTATGTTAAAGACTGTGCCTTCTCAGGAATTTCCTAGCTGTTTTTTCTGAAGCTATTCTGTTGTTACCAGAAAAACTCTTAGTAAGAGAGTCCTTTGTAATATAATGATTATATATATATATACATATTATATATATTCTAATGATAAACAGAATTTTTGGCTTAGTAAAGTCAAATAACAGGCTCTTATTGACTGCTTTTCTGGGCAGAGAACACTGTTTTCTACTGTGACAAGTTTTTGTTGTTGTTGTTTTTGTTTTGTTTTAAGATTTTGTTTATTCATGAGAGACACAGAGAAGGGGGCAAGAGACATAGGCAAAGGGAGAAGCAAGCTCCCTGCAGGGAGTCTGATCAGGTACTGAATCCCAGGATCACGACCAGAGCCAAAGGCAGATGCTCAACCACTGAGCCATCCAGGTGCCCCACCATGACAAGTTTTCAAGAAAATATATTGTTATTGTTAAGATTTATTTTTAAAAAAGGTTGATTTAATTTGAATGAGAGTCAGCACACAAGTGCAAAGGGGGAGGGGTGCAGAGGGATCCCAAGCAAACTTTTTGCCAAGCTTGGAGCCCAACACAAGGCACAGTCTTTTGACCCTGTGATTATGCCCTGAGCTGAAATCAAGAGTCTGGTGTTCAAATGACTGAGCCACCCAGGCACCCCTGAAGAAAGTATATTTTAAAAGGACCTGCTTTGAAAGAGTTTGTTACTAATCTTAGATGCTTCAAATATCTTATGAACTCAAAAAGCAACATAATAGTATGGACCAATAACATATGAGTAAAATATGCAAGCTCTAGCTGCTAATTTAGCATTGGGATTGATTAAAAGCATGAACAAAGTACAGTGGTCCCCTCGTATCTGCAGAGGATATGTTCCAAGACTTCCAGTGGATGACTAAAACCACAGACAGTACTGAACCCTATGTTATTTACATACTTATGATAAAGTTTAATTTATAAATTGGGAACAGTAAGAGATTAATAATTGAATAAGACAAAACGGCCTACTGTAATAAAAGTTATGTGAATATGGTCTCTCTCTCAAAATATTTTATTGTACCATACACACCCTTCTTCTGGTGATGTGTCTCATAAAATGTCCACATGATGGGATGAAGCGTAGTGAATGATGTATATAGTGTAAGGCTACTATTAACTTTCTGAGAGTACATCAGAAGGAGGATCATTTGCTTTCTGTGTTTGACCTCAAGTAATTGAAACTGCAGGAAAAGAAACTATGGATAAGGGGGGACTTTGTAATCGTACAGCCCTTTATGGAAGAAATTTTTAATTATATCTTAGTATAGGTAATAAGCATGAGTTTTACTCTAAAGTATTTTGGTGAGTATATCTCAAACTATGCCCTATAAAAAACCTAGTGTTCTGAAAACAAAGTGTCTTGTTCAATAAGGTGGGGGAATACTCTCTCCCCTAGGTGATTCACAATAAAGTCAGGTTAATAGGGGTGCCTGGGTGATTCAGTCAATTAAGAGTCTACCTTCGGCTCAAGTCATGATCCCAGGGTCCTGGGATCAAGCCCCATGTCAGATTTTCTGCTCTGCAGAGTCTGCTTTTCCTTCTCCCTCTGCCTCTGCTTTCTCTTGCTCACTCTCTCTTGTGTGAGTGCTCTCTAATAAATAAAAACAGTAAATAAATAAAAGTCAGGTTAATAGGTAAGGAATCTTAGGCCCAAAGATTTTTTTAAATCATTAGGGCAAGAGTTAGTTAGGGATTGCAATAATTGTCCTAAAACATGCATAGTAACTGTTACAACATAATTTTTTTTCTCTGTGGCTTTGAGTTTTAATAAAGTTTCTTTATGTGTTTATAAACTTTAGGAGTAATATGGATGTTTACCACTCTTAGTGTCAAAGGGGTAATTACTAATTTTTTAAGTATTTTTTTAAATGGGCAATTAAAAAAAGAGATTTATTTATTTTAGGGAGAGAGCGAATGTGAGTGCATGCTCTAGCAAGAACAAGGGCAGAATGAGAGAATCCTTAAGCCGACTCCCTACTGAGCTTGGAGACTGTCCCTGTCCTCAGACCCATAGATCATGACCTGAGCCCAAACCAAGAGTCGGACTCTTAACCAACTGAGCCACCCAGGCATCCCTCTAAGGGGTAATTCTTATTTGAATGTGACTTAAATCTACTTATTAAGCCATAATTGTGACAAATTCTAAGTAAGACCTGATCTTACAAATAGCCTCATTACTAAATCCAGCTAGTATTACAGATATCATATTGTCTAGATCTAGGACTGGTAGTCAGACTTCAACAATCACAACTTGATAAACATTTAAAATGATGAATTAAAGCCTTGATTCACATACATGATTCATAAGTGAAGTAAAAATACAGTGAAAGGGCAGCCCGGGTGGCCCAGCAGTTTAGCACCACCTTCGGCCCAGGGCCTGATCCTGGAGACCTGGGATCGAGTCCCACGTCGGGTTCCCTGCATGGAGCCTGCTTCTCCCTCTGCCTGTGTCTGCCTCTCTGTGTCTCTCATGAGTAAATAAAAATTAAAAAAAAATACAGTGAAATGTTGTAAAGATTGCTTTTCACTTTTTGTCTAGTCTCAGCGATCTAAAAAGGTAAACATACAACTTGTGGGCTCTTAAAAGAGGTTCTCATGCAAGAGAAGGCTACAGTGGGATTCCATTTTTCAAATACCAGCTTAGGAAAGATCAAAAGTTTTGATAACATCATTTTGGAAAGAGTGTGAGGAAACTGCCACACATTCATTGCTGATATAAGTATGTATAAATATAACCTTTAAGGAGAGCACTTCTAGTTCAATACTCAACTGAGACATCTTTTTCCCTAGGAATTTGTTCTGCAGTCTTCATGCATTTGTGGGAAATTATTTAAGTAAGGGCTTTTTCTTGTGTGTAATAGCAGAAGATGGAGGACAGCCTACATATCTATTAAGTAAATTATGATATATCCATCCAGAAGAATGGAGTGCAGCCAGCCATTAAAAAGAATGAAGTAGAGCACGTGGGTGGCTCAATCAGTTAAGTGTCTGTGTTCAGCTCACTTCGGGGATTTCAGGATCCTGGGATCAAGTCCTGCATCAGGCTCCCTGCTCAGAGGGGATTCTGCTTCTCCCTCTCCCTCCGCCCTTCCCCCTGCTCATGCTTACTCTCTCTCATGGTCTCTAATAAGTAATATATTTATTATTTATGGGAAATAATTAAAAAATATTTTTAAAATGCAGTACAAAGTATATAAAAATTTTTAAACCATTTATTTTACATATAGTCTGTATATTATGGGTATGTATGCAAACCTGAATACTGAATACTGAATACTGTATCTCTGGAAGGAAACTAAAGAATTTGTTATAAAACTTGTTGCATCTGGGCTAAAGAAATTGGGTGTCCTTATCTGGATTGAAAGGGTGACTGGTGTTTCCCTGTGTATATTTCAATTTTGTGTATCCTGTGTTTCTGAGAATGATTCTCAAACAGTTTCCTTTAGTGCCCTTTGTATATTTTATACCTTAGTGGCTATTAAGGAAATTTGCTGAGGTCTTTAAATTGGATATGCAACCTTTGTAGATGGTTCTTTCTTAATGTTTCCTTAGGTCTCAGTTTTCACCCTGAAAGCAATGGTGTGCTATTTAGTTGATCTGTCTTTAAGATTTAGAAAAGAAGGGCAGCCCTTGTGGCTCAGCGGTTTAGTGCCACCTTCAGCCCAGGATCGAGTCCCATGTCAGGCTCCCTGCATCGCACCTGCTTCTCCCTCTGCCTGTGTCTCTGCCTCTCTCTCTCTCTCTCTCTCTCTCTCTCTCTCTCTCTTTGTGTCTCTCATGAATAAATAAAATCTTACAAAAAAAAGATTTAGAAAAGAAAATAGCAAAGATTTTGTTCATGTAGGAGTGATGATTCTATATAAGTACCCTTTCTGTGATGGAACATTTTCCTTTTTTCAATTTCTCCAAACTATATTATCATTTCCTAAAGTAGTGTATTTGAAAGATGTACAAAATTGTTTTATGTCTAGGCAAAGAAGGATAGTCTCCCATTCCCTGTGGTACACATATTTCATCAGTAATTTTGTTGTGCTTTTGATCACAGCGCGGACTTACTATTTTAGGGGGTAGTTTATGGTTCTGAAACCAAACATATGAAATAGAGTCTCTAACCTTGGCCTCATTAGTACTGTAATTAACATAGCTTCCTAACCATATTGAATTAGCATATTACCTTAGATATTTGGTTGGTGTTATATTTACTGAAGTCTGATAATGGCTTAGTGGAGTAGACATTTAAGAAATACACTCGTTTAATGTCTACTTCTCTGTTTCTTTAGAAAATGCAGATTATTGGCAATTCTAATGGTACATGTGCATTAACTCAGACATTCCACTTCTAAGAGTTTATTGCATAGTCTATATATATTTGTTAGAAATAAATAAAGGATCACCATCATTATAAGTGACATAATTCAAAGACTTAATCATCCACAGACAACTGAAAACTCAATAAGACTAGGTTTCTTGAGAGGCCTTGTGTTTATTATTTGTGGAGATGATTTTTCTGATGGTCTTGAAATTTGAACACAAGGATAAGGGCATTCATGCAGAGCCTCTTGGAATTCATAGGAATTGACATTATCTGGTTATCTACAGGTCATTTTATTATTAAATTTTTGCTGAAGAAAAATTTTGCTGAAGACAAACTAATGATATTTTATTTAAAAATTATGGACATCAGTAACAGTGGATATATATTTGTAGAGTATTTGAAACAGAAATGAGCTCTGTTCTGTTGTGAAATATCTGTTTTATTTTTTAAAGATTTTATTTATTTATTCATGAGAGACACAGAGAGAAAAGCAGAGGAAGAGGCAGGCTCCTTGTGGGAAGCCCACTGTGGGACTCGATCCCAGGATCATGACCTGAACCAAAGGCAGATGCTCAACCATGGAGTGTCACCCAGGCGTCCCATGAAGTATCTGTTTTAAAGTGGACTTGCCAATTTGTTATTATTGGAAAATCCAGTTTTCCAATTATAATAGGAAATCCATTTTTAGTGTTTAAGCATAAAATAATTCAAATATCTTTTTAAGATTTTATTTTATTTATTTATGAGAGACACACAGAGAGAGGCAGAGAGGGCCGCCCTGGTGGCTCAGTGGTTTAGCGCCACCTTCAGCCCAGGGCCTAATCCTGGACACCCAGAATCGAGTCCCACGTGTCGAGCTCCCTGCATGGAGCCTGATTCTCCCTCTGCCTGTGTCTCTGTCTCTCTCTTTCTCTCTCTGTGTCTCTCATGAATAAATAAAATCTTTAAAATAAATAAATAAATAAAAATCTTTAAAAAAGAGAGAGAGTTCTATGTAATATGTAAATCATTGATTAATAAGTGGTGCAGAGAGAATACTTCAAATATATAAATATTTGGAAATAATATGTTTGGGGATAAAATGTGTTTACCAAAAGATATTTTGAAAGCCCTAACCCTTTGTTCTTGTGAATGTGCTCTAGTTGAAAACTGGGACTTTGTAGATGTAATCAAGTTAGGATGAAGTTATTAGGGTGGGCTAAATTTAAGACAGCTAACATTCTCTTAAGAAGAGAGCAGTGGACTCAGATACACAGAGATGATAGAGATTGGAATGATGCAGCTATAAGGGCAACCAACACAAAAATTGCCAGCAAACCACCAGAACATAGGAAGAGATAAGGAAGAAACTCATTACAGTTTTCAGAGGGAACAATGATCCTACAGACACCTTGATTTCACACTTCTTAACTTCTAGAACTATGAGCCAATAAATTTCTATTGTTTTAAGCCACTCATAGTACTTCATTACAGCAGTCCTAGGCAATGTATAAAACACAACTTTAAAACATTTTGTTGGGATCCCTGGGTGGCGCAGCGGTTTGGCGCCTGCCTTTGGCTCAGGGCGCGATCCTGGAGACCCGGGATCGAGTCCCACATCGGGCTCCCGGTGCATGGAGCCTGCTTCTCCCTCTACCTGTGTCTCTGCCTCTCTCTCTCTCTCTCTCTCTCTGTGACTATCATAAATAAATTAAAAAAAATTTTTTTTTTTAAATTTTGTTGTTTGGGGATCCCTGGGTGGCTCAGGGGTTTAATACCTGCCTTTGGCCCAGGGTGTGATCCTGGAGTCCTGAAATCAAGTCCCACATCGGGCTCCCTGCATGGAGCCTGCTTCTCCCTCTGCCTGTGTCTCTGCCTCTCTCTCTCTCTCTCTCTCTGTGTTTCTCATGAATAAATAAATAAAATCTTTAAAAAAATAAAATACTTTGTTTTTATAATTTATATCATATATTCTAATTTAATCTCATTTTTAATCTTTCCTTTTTTTTTTTAAGAATCTTTCCTTTTTTTCCTCACCTTTTCCTATTTCCTTTGCCTTTTTCTTTCTATACAATTGACCCTTGAACAATGTGAGAGTTGAGGCACTGACACCCTCCAGTGCACACAGTCAAAAATCTGCGTATAACTTTGGACTCCCCCAGAACTTAACTACTAATAGCCTACTATTCACTGGAAGCCTTAATAATATAAACAATTGATTAACACATATTTTGTGTGTTATATGTATTATAACCATATTTTATGATAAAATAAACTAGAGAAAATAAAGTGTTATTTTCAAAATTACAAGGGAGAGAAAATACATTTACAGTACTGTACTGTATATATTGAAAAAAAGTCCACGTATAAGTGGACCCATGCAGTTCAAACCCGTGTTGTTCAGGGGTCAACTATAATCTCATTTTCTTCTCTAGCTGAAGCTGTAGTTGAAGTCCTTTCATCCAGGTTTATCTATCAGGGCCATAAACCGAACTTTTTTTTTTCTTCAGACTGTGAAGTCTGTAATACCTGGGCATGATGAAACACTGAATCAGTCATGAAAGATATAGCAGAGCTTGCCTTCATGGTCTTCAATGGTCTTTATGAGAAACTTAGGCTCTATAGTTTTAGAGCAGTATAATGGACTTTAAAAAGTCATCTTGTCCAACCTTTTCATTTTGTGAATAGGAGAAAAATTTAACTGTCTCATTTCTTCCTTTATAATGGTCTCATTCTCTCTCTCTCTTTTTTTTTTTTTTTTAAGATTTTATTTATTCATGAGAGACACAGAGAGAGAGAGAGAGAGAGAGGCAGACACACTGGCAGAGGGAGAAGCAGGCTCCATGCAGGATCCCGATCCCGTGTGTCCAGGATCACACCCTGGGCTGAAGGCAGCACTAAACCGCTGAGCCCACCCGGGCTGCCCTATAATGCTCTCATGGTCTAAAATGACCTGGTTAAGTTCTTCATGTTAATATAATTTTTCACTGGACTTTTGAAAATCAAAATGTTAATGAAGAAACAAATGTCTGTGAAAATAACACACTTACAAGTTAACATTATTGGGATCCCTGGGTGGCTTGGCTGTTTAGCGCCCTTCAGCCCAGGGCATGATCCTGGAGTCCCGGGATCGCGTCCCACGCCAGGCTCCCTGAATGGAGCCCACTTCTCCCTCTGACTGTGTCTCTGCCTCTCTCTGTGTGTGTCTCTCATGAATAAATAAATGAATAAATAAATAAATAAAATATTTTTTAAAAAGTTAACATTATTTATTGTGTATAAAGTATACTTTGCACATGTATGCGATTTCTTCAAAATTACTATTATGCCTTTAACTTTTCTGTGAAGATAACTTGTGCTGTAATTATAGCTGAAATAGTAGCTCTAACCAACCAAACTTTTATTCCCACTAAATTCAAGAATGACTTATACCCAGTGATAGTTGAATTTTTATATCAGAAGTATATTATTTCATAGGTGAGAAAGTTAGATAAGCTTCATTTAGACGAGTTATAGTGTTATTGGCCTTAATTTTGATGTTAGTGATTCAACAGTGTGTTAAATAAGATGTCTTGAAACAGAAACACACATAAAAGAAAGTTACGTGAGCAGCCCAGGTGGCTCAGCAGTTTAGTGCCGCCCTCAGCCCAGGGCATGATTCTGGAGACCCAGGATCGAGTCCCATGTCGGGCTCCCTGCATGGAGCTTGCTTCTCCCTCTGCCTCTCTCTCTCTCTGTGTCTCTCATGAATGAATGAATGAATGAATAAATAAATAAATAAATAAAGTTATGTATTGATAGGTTGATGAAAATGTGACCCAGAGGCTTGCAGGAATCTACTTTTATATTTCCTCTAGGAGCAATGTGGCTCAGTGTTTGGTAATTCAACATTTGTGGTAGCTTTATAGACTATAACTACTGCAAATAACAAACAACAAGCAACTATACTTACTAATTGTATTTACTATAATCTTACAAAATTTGTCCTCTGACACTTTGGAACTAATTTTTTCTTAATCAATAGGCTAACCTGGTGAACCTCTGTATTCAGAGCAAGAAAAGAATCTATGAGGAGGCACCTGGATGTCACCGTCAGTTTAAGCATCTGACTCTTGGTTTAGGCTCAGGTCATGATTTCAAGGTTCATGTCCTCTGCGCTGAGCACAGTCTGCTAAAGTTTCTTTCTCCCTCTCCCTCTACCCCTCCTCGCCTCGAGTTCTCTCTCTAATAAATAAATAAATCTTTAAAAAACGAATCCATGAAAAGTAAGAAGCTTGAAATACTTAATATCTTATTCGGCTTTTCATTTATAATACTTACGGCTGCCCTCAGAATTCCTCGAAATGCTAACTAATATACCAAGATTTTTTACTATTTCAGGGAGAATTCCTTACCTACTAATTCCCCTTTTTAACTTGGTGGCCTCAAGATGGTTGTGACATTGCCTTACATAGCAGCCTCATATAAAATTGCATGCTGACCATAACAGTTCAGTTCTACAGTTTTGATGATACTGTTTTAAAATTGATTTCCTAAGGGCTTGGAAGATGTTTTCACTTGAGGACCATCAATTCTACAACCTCTTTACAAATAGTCTTTGTGCATAACCTTGGTTTAAACACTATAGAAAATACAAAGGTGAATAAAAAGAGATCTTTGTCCTCCTAGATCTCAAAGTTTTGTATAGATATGTACAGTCATAAATAAATAAATAAATAAATAAATAAATAAATAAATAAAGCTATTTTATTGTGTCATAGTAAAAGTCTAAAACACCAGTGGGCACGTGAGACAGGTAAAGATTAATGTTGACTGGTGATATCCAAATAGTTACAGAAAAAGTCGTGTTTGAACTAGGTCTTCAAAGAAAAGGACTGATCAATTCTTAACAGATGGATATGGGAAAATATCTTGAGCTAATCAGGAAATAAATAGGAAAGAATGAAGGATGTTTAAGGATGTAAGAAATGCATTATTAGGGAAATGAGGTAGTGGAAAATGATGCAGAATGGGGAGTTCATTGGTAAGGTAAAGAAGATTTGGACACCTTTCTGTATGTAAATACCAAAGTATTTGAACAAGGGAATGATTAGTCAAATTTGCTTTAGGGTTAGCTTGCAAGAGTAATATCAAATGCCAGAAAGGCAGTCAGGAAATTAGAAGAACTGAATTAGTACAATGAGAAAGGTCAGAAAAAAGGTACCTAGATGGCGGTTTACTGCATGTAGATAATACTGAAAACCATTAGATGCTCAGCTGGACTTCAAAGTGATAGACTTAATCTTGAGCCATATCCACATTTAAGGGTTGAAAAGAAGTGAGTCAGCTGGGAAGATGTCAGAGATGTCAGAGTCAGGAAAGAGCATTTGAACATGATATTTTCAGCGTCAGAGGAGGAATGAGTTTCTAAGAAAGTTCATGAAAAATGCTCGAGTTGAGTTGAATATTGAAAGAGATTGGGATTTGCCGTTACTTTGAGAGAGTAGTTTGAAGAGAATGCAGAAATAGAAAGGTAGATTATATCGGTTTATAAAACTGGCATAACTTGAAGATTTTATCTTGGGGCCTTATTTTAATGTCAAAGAGTGTGTTATATAAAGTGTTTACCATAAAGGAGGTTAAATAAACTTTAAATGTTGCCAGCTTATGTTGTAGCACTGAGAGAGTGGTAGTAGTAACCATTAGTAGTAACTAAAAGAAACAGGAGAGGTCTTCGCTTCAGAATATGGTTAGGAACATAGTGATTGTTTTTTATCCAGCCCCACTTGAGTCTGATTAAGAATGGGAGGTGGTGGGATCCCTGGGTGGCGCAGCGGTTTAGCGCCTGCCTTTGGCCCAGGGCGCGATCCTGGAGACCCGGGATTGAATCCCACGTCGGGCTCCCAGTGCATGGAGCCTGCTTCCCCCTCTGCCTATGTCTCTGCCTCTCTCTCTCTCTCTCTCTCTCTCTCTCTCTCTCTCTCTCTCTGTGTGACTATCATAAATAAATAAAAATTAAAAAAAAAAAGAATGGGAGGTGGTCTTATATCATCATGTTAATAATGAGGTACTATAAAATAGATTTGGCATTAAAATGTTTATAGACTGGGATCCCTGGGTGGCGCAGTGGTTTGGCGCCTGCCTTTGGCCCAGGGCGCGATCCTGGAGACCCGGGATTGAATCCCACGTCGGGCTCCCGGTGCATGGAGCCTGCTTCTCTCTCTGCCTGTGTCTCTGCCTCTCTCTCTCTCTCTCTGTATGACTATCAAAAATAAATAATTAAAAATAAATAAATAAAATGTTTATAGACTATTAGTATGATATAATGATGGTTGTCCTGTCTTAATTATTCCCACAGACTTAAGTAGCTCCTAGGGTTATTCAATCTGTGGAGTGACTACTAGAATGACTTTTTTTAAGTTTTAATTTTAAGTGATCTGTACACCCAACATGGTGTTCAAACTCATAACCCCCTCATCAGGAGTCCACATGCTCCACTGACTGAGCCAGCCAGGCACCCTCACCACGAGGATGACGTTAAAACAGTTCTTTAAAACAAGTTACTAGCAGTGCAGTTCATGCAGGGAGCCTGTTGTGGGACTCCTGGGATGGGATCACGAGCTGAAGGGAGACACTCAAGGCTGAGCCACTCAGTCATCCCTGCTCAATCAGTTTTAAACGTTTTCTGAAATTTCATAAATTTTCAGAGTTTCCTTGAAGTCTAATTCATACCTGCAGACCATCCTTCAAGGATATTTTGTTAGTGTTGGCATAAACTTGTTTTACTACTCCCTAGAACATTTATGTAATTTATGTAATTTCAGAGTATGATCTTGTTTGTCGTCTCTTTATTTGAAAAAGGCTAAGTTACACATGTTTGATTCTGTGCATCTACTATTAATTTTTCCTTTTATTTTTTCTGTGATTTTCATAATCATGTTTTTTATAATTTTTATAAGTTTTATATGTAACAGAGACAGTTATAGAATTTTTGCTCTGTAATCAAGTTTTTGAATAATGAATGACATTTCGAAAATGCCATGATTTTTATTTTTTTATTTTTTTTTTATTCATTTATGATAGTCACAGAGAGAGAGAGAGAGAGAGGCAGAGACACAGGCAGAGGGAGAAGCAGGCTCCATGCACCGGGAGCCCGATGTGGGACTCCATCCTGGGTCTCCAGGATCGCGCCCTGGGCCAAAGGCAGGCGCCAAACCGCTGTGCCACCCAGGGATCCCAATGCCATGATTTTTAAATATTTGTGACATCTATGATTTTATTTTATTTTTTTAAAAGATTTAGTTTATTTGAGAGAGAGTGTACACAAGGAGGGATGAAGGGCAGAGGGGGAGGAAGAAGCAGGCTCCCTGACAGGGGTCTATATTCCAGGATCCTGGGATAACTAGAGCTGAAGGCAGATGCTTAACTGACTGAGCCACTCAGTACCTACGTCTGTGATTTTATTTATATTTAGGTAATATTATAATAGATACTGCTGTGTTGAAAGCTATGTTTAAAACAAGTTTTTTTAGATTTTATTTTTAATTAATCTATATACCCAGCATGAGGCTTGAGCTCACAATCTTGAAATCGAGTTGCATGCTTTTCTGACTGAGCCCAGTAAAAAATTTTTTTCTTGAAGATTCAACCCATAGCCTACAACCTTTAATATAAACTGCAATAATATTTACTTTTAGAATTAAGGAATTTGTACAATCTTTAGAACCTTATTATAACAGGATCTAACTTATAAATAACATAAATTTAAACTATAAATAAATATGTAAATGCCATCCATCAAGTAGCTTTAGTCACTATTCATGAAAAGCAGGTCACTGCTCATCGTCTTAATTTATAAGCCAGAGCACTGCTGCTAATTGCTAAAAAACGAAAAATATTCCTAAAAGTTCTTCCTGTCCATCAGTTGTTTTTTTGCTTTCAGGTAACATTTCTTTTTTTTTTTTTTCAGTTAACATTTCTAGCCATGAATTTACATCCATGGGTTTTGTTTCTTTACTTCAAATCATAAATAATTTTTATCATGTGCATAGAAAATGAATAATTAGATAATAAATTACTTATTCTCTAGGAGAGAAAATGTTTAGTTTTCTCTTACGACATTCTTCTATGAATAAACCAAATGAAAGCCTTTTTACAGGACTATGCACCAAGAAGTACAGTGATTTAAACTTCATTAATGCTGAATTTTTGATGGGTGAGCTGGTTTACAAGTGTTGTATAGGAAATTACTCTGATATAATGTACTTTTTATGTGCACTAACTGACAAAGTCCCAGAAGTTCTACAACAGAGGGATGCACAGATCATATTAAAATACTGGAATTAAGAGTTGTTAAATAGGGACCCCTGGTTGAGCGTCTGCCTTTGGCTCAGGGTGTGATTCTGGAATCCAGGGATCAAGTCCCACATTGGGCTCCCTGCATGGAGCCTACTTCTCCCTTTGCCTGTGTCTCTGCCCCTCTCTCTCTGTGTGTGTCATGAATAAATAAATACAATCTTAAAAAAAAAAGACTGTCATCAAAAATATACAAACTCAACAATAAGAAAACAAACAACTGATTAAAAATTGGTCGTGAACAGACATCTCACCAAAGATGATTTATAGATGGCAAATATCCATGTGAAAAGATGTTCAACATCAAATATCATTAGAGAATTACAATTTTAAATAAGGAAATAACCACTACACACATACTAGAATGGAGGAAAAGAATCCCAAAACACTAATAACACCAAATGCTGACAAGGATATAGAGCAAAAAGAACTCTGAATCATTGCTGATGGGAATGTACAGTGGGTACAGACACTTTGGAAGACTGTTTGGCAGTTTCTTACAAAACTTGAACTTAACCCTCACCATTTAATGTAGTAGTTGTGCTCCTTGGCAATTACTTACATGACTTGAAAACTTGTGTTCATACAAAAACCTATGCCTGGACGTTTACAGCAGCTTTATTTATTGTTCCCAAAATTTAAAAGCAATCAAGGTGTCCTTCATAAAACGGGCTACATCTAGACAATGGAATATTATTCAGCACTAAAAAGAAATGAAGTATGAAGCCATGAAGAGGTGTAGAGGAGCCTTCAATGCATGTTACTAGATGAAAGAAGCCAATCTGAAAAGGCCGTACATTGTATGATTCCAACTATATGACACTCTGGAATAGGCAAAAGTATGGAGACAGTAAAAAGATCAGTGGTGAGTGGGGAGGGAAAGATGAACAGGTAGAGCACAAAGAATTTTTAGGGCAGTGAATCTATTCTGCATGAAACTCTAATGAATGGTTATGGGTCATACATTTGTTGAAGCTCATACATTTGTAGAATATACAACACCAAGAGTGAAACCCAATGTAAGCTTTGGACTTTGGATGATAAGGATGTGTCAGTGTAGGTTCACTAGTTAGAATAAATTACCACTCTGCTTCAGGATATTAGTAATGGGGAGGTTGTGCATGTGTAGAAGTAGGGACTATATGAGAACTCAAGGGGTTTTTTTGCTCAATTTTGCTATGAGCCTAAAACTGCTCTAAGAAATAAAATCCATTAGAAATTTTTTAAAGAGGGTACCATGGGTGTCTCAGTCAGTCAAAGTGTCTGCCTTCAGTTCAGGTCATGATCTCAGGGTCCTGGGATCTAGCCCCATGTCAGGCTTTCTGCTCTGTTGGGAGTCTACTTCTCCCTCTGCCCTCCCCCCACTCTTGCTTTCTCTTGCTTTCTCTCTCAAATAAATAAAATCTTTAAAAAGAAAATTTTGAAAGAGAGGCACCTGGCTAGTTCAATTGTTAGAGCGCAGCACTTGATCTTGGGGACATGAGTTCAAGCCCGACGCTGGGTGTGGAGCTTACTTTAAAGATAGATAGATAGATAGATACAGATATAGATATATTAAATACTGGAAAGAAAGAAGAAGAATATGAAGTTGATGAATACATTCATGATATGATGCAGTTGAGATGAAAGGATCATAATTCTGAGACTTACCAAGTTCTTTTGTCCTGTCTATGCCACACAGCCTTCCCTGCTGATAACATAACTATAAGGACCAGAAGTTGGATATGAACCTAGGAGTTTAGCCAAAGGAAGGGGCCTGGAGTCAATACGTGCTTATTTTTGTGGGAGTAAAGAAGCCTGACCACAAGTATTACTTGTCAAAGACTTGCTGAGCAGCCATGCCTTTCATCTTTTACATTTTTGACAGAGGACATATAAGGCCACAATGGGAATCCCCAATGAATGACCATTTAGGGCTGACATCTGAGCTTAATGATAAGATTTACTTGATGTTTCCATGCATTCTCTTTCTGTTCTTTTTCTGTGTCTACTGTGCCACACTGGGTATTTGCTGTCTATACTAACCACATCTTAAGTGTTTCATCTTTCCCATTTTTTGTTGTTGTTAGCTAGAACAGAATTGGATATTATCCAAAAAATACAACATATATTTACAGCTATTTATTATGTCATATACATCCTACCTATAAATAGAATTCTTACACAACAATAATTTTAGCCTCTAACACACTTTTGGCAAACTTTGAAAACTCTTATGTTCTTAAATATGATTTAGAATTTCAAAACAAATGTTTTTTCAACTTAAAGACCTGACAGATTTGAAAGTGTAAAAAAAAAAAATGAAAGTGTACCTACAATGTCTTATACCATGGTATCCTATATAAATAAACACCTTCTGCATAAATGTTTTCTTTCTAAGATACTACTGCTTTATAAGGTAGCTCATTCCATTGCTGAGCAGCTAAAATTGTTATAAGGCTTTTCCTAACATTGGACCAAAAATCTGATTATATGTAACTTATGTTAGTGGACCTAGTTTATTTTCTAGCCACTATTTCTTAGATCCATTGGATCAGAGACTCCTTTGAAAATCTGATAGAAACTATCAATAACCTTTTTCCCGGGGGGGGGGGTACTTATATTCATAAATTTTTATAAATAATTTCAAGGACTTTCTGGACTCCTTTAAGGCTTTCTCTTTCTTCTTTCCCTTTCTTCCTTTCTTTTCTTCTGTTCTAGAACAAGGTATGTTAAATTTTTCCATATTTTGTTTTTAAGATTTTATTTATTTATTCACGAGAGACACACACAGAGAGAGAGAGAGAGAGAGACAGGCAGAGACATAGGGGGAGAAGCTGACTTCAGGGAATCTGAGGTGGGACTGGATCCTGGGTCTCCAGGATAACGCCCCAGGCTGAAGGCGGTGCTAAACCGCTAAGCCATGGGGGCTGCCCAATTTTTCCATATATTAAACACCTTAGGTTAAACATTCCCAATTCCTTTAACCAGTATTAATATGACTTGATTATAGACAGAACTTCTATCCAGATCACCTGTTTTTGTTTATATTCTAGTATGAATATCTTTCTAAATGGGATGCCTTTAATTTTCCTGTAAAGTAATATCAATGTATTGGGACCGTTTCTTAACATATTTGGAACACTGTATAGTAGCATTTTTAGCATTCACACCACAGTAACATTCTTGCCTCATAATGAGTTTCTATTTAGCCTCATCTTTGCATCATCCAAAATCTCTGGGACAATGCTTAACA
The DNA here is from genome assembly GCF_048418805.1 of Vulpes vulpes. NCBI lineage: Eukaryota > Metazoa > Chordata > Mammalia > Carnivora > Canidae > Vulpes > Vulpes vulpes. The sequence goes on along the minus strand of NC_132783.1, from coordinate 74,714,092 downwards.
CATTGTAGATGTTCCTGTGAATATTTGTAGACTGAATAAAACTTCCTAATCCTTTTTTGCATCAAAAGCTGCCAAGCAAGTTTTACCACATATTATACTAATGTGTGCTTGTGAGAGATGAGGTGGGAGTGTGTGTTGCACCATACTGAAGGAGTAGCTTTTTGGAACCTAAAACTAGAGATTTAACATTTACTCTTACTAAATTTCATTGTGTAAGACGAGTTCCTTTGTTATCTAGATAGATGCCAGGGAAAATAAAATATTGATAATCTTGCTTTCCTGTGTATGATACCATGCATAGTGGGTAGGTAGCAAGCACGTTGTAGGTGTTTCACAAATGTTGGCTAACTAATGAATAATGAATGGCCATAAACTTGTAGTTATCAAAGCATGTACTTGGAGAACTTGATTCACGAGTAGTGTTTTATGCTTCATATATCAAAATGAGTAATATTTTGAATATATTTTTTGAAAGATGAGCACTTTAATTATAATTTCATGTGTACTTTATAAATGTTAGGATAGAACACCTACCCTTAGTTTCCACCGCCACCCCACACCCTAGGATAGCTACAATTGATTATAGTGATAGAAACATTTATGGGATAGTTTGGGGCCTTCAACTCCTTGGGCCACAGACTTGAGCCAAGTCATTCTGAGTTTATAGTTCATGTGACCTGGGATTTTTTTTTTTTTTTTTTTTTTTGCCTCACAGGCAATTTTAATCAGCTTTGAAATCTTTGTTGAATGATTAACCACACTTCTGGCTCTTCATATCTTCTCTAGAGGAACTTCCTCTTTGTTCCTCCTACTAGGAGTAGAAAGTAGGGAACGGCAATGATTGGAAACCTCATCTTTTTTATAGCATCAAGAGGAAACTACCTTTGTGGTTATATTGTTTACTTTTTTGGGGTGTGTTTTCTTTTTCCGTGTAATCTAGGGAAGCAGCATTGCTGCTTTTTAAGCCCTGATGCTTTAACTGCTTGATATTTTTAGGAAGGGAGGGCATCTTTAAATAGTTATCTCTCTACATAATTTGAAAGAGTTTAGCCTCTGCTAGCCCTAGGTTATTTGAATTTGAAAACCTAGTGAGTGAAATTGATCCCTACATGGCTCAAATATCCCCACATTGAGAACTAATAGCTTTCAATAGCTTTCCAATGTAAGCTATTTAAAGATCCTGTGCTTCCTGAGAAAGTAGGAGGTTAAGTTAGCAAAGTGACAAGGAGACTGATCTGATCTATGAAGAGAATGTCTAAGACCTGGACTGGGGCATTCTGTCCTGAGATCTAGTCATTGTTCTCAACCACGATTCATGGTTCCCAAAGCTGACGAACCTCAGATAGCATTTTATTTTTATTTTATTTTTTTTTAAAGATTTTATTTATTTATTCATGAGAGACACAGAATGAGAGAGAGGCAGAGACACAGGCAGAGGGAGAAGCAGGCTCCATGCAGGGAGCCCGATGTGGGACTCAATCCTGGGTCTCCAGGATCACACCCTGGGCTGAAGGCAGGTGCCAAACTGCTGAGCCACCCAGAGATCCCAAGATAGCATTTTAAAATTAAAGATGTTCTTTTATGTGATGTTCAGTCAGGTATAGTCACAAGAGGAGACCATAGGAGAGGCACAGGAAAACAAAGTTTTTTATATTCATAGGTCCTATGATAATGTCATTGTGTGTCAGAAGGGAGTAGGTTCAACCAGTAGATAGGGAGCCAAGAGAGAGTACAACGATCTGTGGATTAGTGCCTTTGTTGGGATGTCAGATTGGGGGGATTTCACTGGTGCTTTTGAATGTCGTTACTAGGTCATAGAGGAAGATAGGAAGAATTTGTAAGCCAGGGGCCAGCCTTATCAACCTGGTGTACCTGGTCACCTGGGCAGGGTAATTAGAACTTGTTTGTGGGAATGTTGAGACAGTATAGAAAAGATTTAAATATTGTTTGAAAAATACAAGTACAATACCCCATCTTCAGAGTTTTTGATTTAGTAGTTCATCAAGGTTAAAGCTTAGGCATATGTATTCTTAGATTCTCCAGATGATCTTGGAAACCTCTGAAATTGTTTTGTTTTGTTTTGTTTTTTTAAAGATTTTATTTATTTATAATGAGAGACACAGAGAGGCAGAGACACAGGCAGAGACACAGGCAGAGGGAGAAGCAGGCTCCATGCAGGGAGCCCGAGGTGGGACCTGATCCTGGGTCTCTGGGGTCATGCCCTGGACTGAAGGCGGCGCTAAACCGCTGAACCACTCGGGCTGCCCTGACACTTCTGAAATTGTGTTGCAAAACTATGTATTTTCGTGATTTGGGGGGAGCTATAGCTTTTATCAGACTCTGAGAGTTCCTCAACTCCAAAAAGATTAAGAACACTTGCTTTCGGGTGCCTGGGTGGCTTGGTTGGTTGTGTGTCTTACCCTTGGTTTCAGCTCAGGTCATGATCTCAGGGCCCTGAGATTGAGCCCCCAGCTTTATGCTGAGAGTGGATCCTGCTTTAGATACTCTCTTTCCCGGGATGCCTGGGTGGTTCAGTGGTTGAGCATCTGCCTTTGGCTCAGGGCATGACTGGAGTCCTGGGATGGAGTCTCACATTGGGCTCCCTGCATGGAACCTGCTTCTCTCTTTGCCTGTGTCTCTGCCTGCCTGCCTCTCTCTCTCTCTCTCTCTCTCTCAAATAAATAAATAAATAAATAAAATCTTAAAAAAAAAAGATATTCTCTTTCCCTTTGCCTCTTCCTTTTTCTCTCTAATTAAAAAAAAGTCACTGTTGAGTCACTTGTTCTCAAATTTTATAGTGCTTCAGAATTACTAAAAAATTTGTTACAACACAGATTGCTAGATCCCACCCCTGGAATTTCTGTTTCAGGTAGTGGGGGGTGGAGCCTGATAATGCATGTTTTTAACTAGTTGCTTATTATTGCCAATGCTGTCAGACAAGGGGCTACCCTTTGAGAACCGCTGTTCTAGTTGGCTGAACTACTCTGTGCCTTCAGCATCAAGCTCTGGAAGCAAAGTGCACCTTTCAGATTTCCTCACCAGCTAATATAGTAATAAACATAATGAGGCATAACAAAGCTCAATCTAGTTCACCACTGTAAGAGAATAGTAAAGAAGACTCCTTCCTGGTCAAGGAAATGGCAATGGAAAGTACACAGGCATTTTTAGTTGACCCATTCATTGATGAACTGGTTTCATAAACGGTTGCTTTTCTAGTAGCAACTGTTTTTTCCTATGAGAGTAGAAAACTACATAGTTCCATGACCACTTAAAATAGTTTTTTTCTGTAACTAAATGATGTAACTTTTAAAGTATGCTCAAGGTGCCTCGGGTGGCTCAGTCAGTAAAGGTTCTGATTATGGCTTAGGTTTTGATGTCAGTGTCCTGGGGTCAAGCCCAGAATTGAGCTCTCTGCTCAGCAGGAAGTCTATTTGTCTCTCTACTCCAATCCCCCTGCTCCCCTGCATGGAACCTGCTTCTCTCTCTACCTGTGTCTCTGCCTCTTTCACTCTCTCTCAAATAAATAAAAAAATAAAAAATTTAAAAAATAAAGACTTGACGGGATGAGCACTGGGTGTTATTCTGTATGTTGGCGAATTGAACACCAATAAAAAATAAATTTATAAAAATAAATAAAGTATGCTCATGTTCTCCAAGGCCAAGGAGAATAAAGCTCGAAGTTAAAACATTAAAATATAAATTGACCTAAATGTGATGGAAAGCAGGAAATATATAATCCTAAGGATTCCTGAAATTAGGAAAACTTCTTGTTCTTTAAAAATCTCCTGTAGCAGGTGGTCAAGTTGTCAGTGCAGGGAAGCTTTCAAATCCCCAAGGAAAAAGCAACTGTTTGAAAAGCTATAACGCACTACTAAATCCACAGGAGTCCCAAAGAAGTTTATTTTCACAGACTGCTTCTAGTCTGTCTCAAACTTTGAGGGAAACTAAGATCCTGGAAGGAATCTTGATTATCCATGAAGAGTCTAATTTTGAAACTTTCTTCTCTATACACAGATAAACTTAAGCAAGGCTTCTGGGCATATTAATGGGCCTCAATATTTTCCTTTCCCAGTTAGATTTGGGATTTTTGTTGCCTTATCCTTTAGAGGGAAAGTCCCTCTAAAGGGGAAACAGGAACTGACCTGAATTAAGCAAATTTAGAGCTTTAGAGGGGAGGGAAGTATTTAAAGGAAGTGTATAGAAATTTTATTAGTGATTATTGACCTGAAATTACATCTTCTCTGTACTCATTTGCAATATAACTTTAGTTCCAACTTTAGAGTGTGCTGCTAAAGTGAGCACGTACTATAACTTTCGATTATACTACATGTTATAAAAGAAGAAAAGTTCATTTAAAATGAATCATTAATTTGTTGGTAATTGAAAGAAAACACTTCAGTATGAAAGTCTTTATGTAAAGTTTTTTCTTCCATTTTAGTTTTTTAAATTTGCATAGCAGTATTTTGATATGACTGTCAAAATGTTGGCATAAATGATCAATAATTAAAGAAATACGGTTGAAACTTGGATAATTTTGGTATTAATTATATTTTGAATCTAAGTGGTACTTAGCATACATGATCATCATTACCTAAAAAGCATTAATTTTTTAAAGAAGTAAAATAATTACCATATCATGCTTAATGGAATTTGTGAATCCCCCATTCGTTGAAAAATTCAGCTTCTAGATTGTTGCTGACATCAGAGTTTTTGACAAACAAGGAGGTAATGGGGAAATAATTGTAGAGCCTTGTTGACTTGTGCTGTACAAGAAACAGATGTTTGCCAGACGGAAATGAATAAAACCAGTAAAGAAATAGATATTCTATTCAAGTTTTCAAAAGTACAAACAGTGAAATGATTAAGAAAAATTGGAAAATACATTTTTAAATTAGTTTTAGAACAAAAAAGACCAGGAAATCTGTTATATGCAAACATTAGGGCATATACCCTACTTTCTGAGATGGTATGCTTGACAGGACGCAAAACTATAAGACATATTTTAGCTTAACTTTGAATTTCTTCTGTGATTTTGATTATTACCCTTTTAATACATGCTTTGCATTTATGGTTGGGTTCATTTAATTTTGTAATATTTCCCATTCCCACAAAATTACGTTTGCTTTTTTATCATAAGAGATAAAGGATCTGTGGATTACAGAAATCCCATATTGTAGAAGTCTCCCATGTAGTTTTATTGCTGCCCAGTGGTACAAACCTTGGATAACTTACTTTATTCTGATATGAGAGAAGTTAGTTTTCACTTTTAGCTCTTCCACCTTATCTGAATGATACATGAACATTTGACAATATTCCCTTTATGCTTTAAGATATGCAAAAGTAGAAGCAGTGTTTATGAAAAATTTGATTTAATCTTCCTTATCTTCACTTTGCTCATAAACATGAAGGAGATGGCTTAAAGAAGACAGTATTAGTATTAGAATCTTAGAATTTGAAAGAATCTTTAATATTTGTAAATCACTCCTTGCCACAGCCAGAAATGGGATCCTTCAGTGACTTAACACTTGTCAAGTGTTCATCCAGATTTTTCTTAATTGCTTCTAGTTATTGGAAGCTCACTACTTCATGAGTAAGTCTGCTTTGGTATGGTGATGTTTAATTATTATAAATTTTTTTATTCTTTGTGCTGAGCTAGAATTGGCTTTTGAATTTTACTTACACAAGATCCTTCCTTTCCAAGTAACCTAACACTTTAAATAATTGTAAATAATCATTACTTGTCCTCTTCTTCTCTAGACAAGACATTCTCCTTTTGTTTAAATAATCCTAATAATCCATGATTTTTAAATGTCGTTTACACATCTCAGCTTGTAATTATTTCTCATGTTTTCTCAAATTGAACAAGATATTCAGGGATAGTATGACCAGTGCAAGACCTCAAGGGACTGGTGCTTCTCTTTTTGAATCATTCTGTCATTTATTAATTTGCAAATACAGATAGTCTTCATGTAATAGTATGTAAGACAAAAGAAGATTAGAAATAGTACAGGTACAGGTTAAACATATAGGTTAAAAAAGAGTACTGTTATTTAGCATTCCTTTAACCAGCTTCAAAAACTATCATCCGGGCACACATTTCATTGCTTTTCCTATTGCAGGTTGTCTTGATGAAAGTAATCTTTGTTTTTATTAAAAGACAAATTATTCTCAATGAGTATATTTGCTCTTAGTAATCACTGTTTATTAGGTTTTTTCTATGATTCTGGTTATCCATCTTGGGGTTTTGCTGGAGTTCCAGTTTACTAGCATATAATTTGTTTCTGAATTGCTCCTTTCCTCCTTTGTATCAATAGATACCTGTCTGTAATATCTTGACAGTGCCTTGATTTGTTTTTTCAAAGACTGTCAGTAATGGCTCTGAGTTTATATCTGTCAAGTTAATATGCTAACATGTAATTTATTTGAACCCATATAAACTTGGATTTTTAGTTAATAAAAGCATGAAGATTGTCTTATTTTTTGTAATAATAAAACAGCAAAAAGTCTAAATATCCAACACTAAGAAAATGCATAATAAAATTCAGTGCTCATTTACTTAAGTTTTTATTAGGCAACTATTTTAGAGAATGGTGATGTAATGAGTTTCAAGATACAATTTATAAGCTGCTCATTTTATTTTATTTTTTAATATTTTATTTATTTATTCATGAGAGAGGCAGAGACCTAGGCAGAGGGAAAAGCAGGCTCCTTAGAGCCCAATGCAAGACTTGATCCCAGAACCCCAGGATCACAACCCGAGTCAAAGGTAGACACTCAACCACTGAGCCACCCAGCTGCCCCAGGCTGCTCATTTTAAGTTGTATCTTGAAACTTGGTAGCAAATATACTTGTAAAAAAAAAGGGGGGTTAAAAATCTACTTACTTCTGAACTGTTAAAAGTAGAAGATCCTTTTTACCCATTTCTTTTGTTTTCCAAATTATCTCTAATGTAATTATGTTATTTATAAGGAAAACTAATTTGGTTTCTTAAAAAGAATCCTCTACTTTCTTTTCTGGTTTAGTTTATTTGTAATCTCTAGTTTACACTTGCCATATTAAAAATAATTTTCTTGACAGAAGTAACTAACAAAATAGGAATTCTTTTTCTTTTTAACCATTAATGGTTTATCATCTTCCTGTGTTCTTTTTATGAACACAATCTTAAAAACCCTTTCATGTTGAATTGCTTTTTTTTTCTAATCCTGCTTATTTCTTCTTCCTGAAAGGTAACATCAATGTTATTAAAGCATATTAAAAATATATAAATTATTATGCTTTACCCTTTTTTTCCCCTCAGGTATATAATTTTGTACTTTGTTCTAGACTGGTTTCCTTTTCCTCCATTTTATGTTCAAAGTTTAAAGTTTTATTCAGCAGATGGCAAAACACTTTGCTCTTTGCCACCTCATGCCAACAAGCAATGAAAACAATATAGTTCTTTCACACCATCTTAGAATGTAAAAATCATTCAGCTCTGAGTTAGGAAATCCAGGTTCTAGTCCCAGGGCTTCTATAAAAAGATTTTGGACAGGAAAATTCAGTCACTTATTTTCTTGTTGTGTCTGTTTCTTCATCTGTAAAAATTACATTATTACTCTCTAAAGTTCCATTTCTGTTTTTAAAAGAATTTATTCAGTTTTCTCATTCTTTTTTCCCCTATATGATATGAAAATCCACCTTTATCTTACATTAAATGCCCATACTTATCTGATGTTATTTAGGGACTTTCTAAACTATCTCCTGATGACTCTTTTTTTTTTTTTAATTTTTATGTATTTATTCATGAGAGACACAGAATGAGAGAGAGGCAGAGACACAGGCAGAGGGAGAAGCAGGCTCCATGCAGGGAGCCTGATGTGGGACTCCATCCCGAGACCCCGGGATCATGCCCTGGGCTGAAGGTGGCACTAAACCGCTAAGCCACCGGGGCTGCCCTCTCCTGATGACTCTTGATTCATGCTCCAGTTTCACACTGTTGTATTAATTGAGCCTGGAAATGTAGTATCTGTTAGGCTAGTTCCCCATCATTAATATTTTTTTCTTCATTTTTCTCTTTCTCTCTTTCTTTCAAGAACTTTCCTGATTATATTTACTTTTGCATAAAATTGATTTTTCCAGTTCCAACATCTTATTGGTATTTTTATTGAGGTCAGATTAAAGTTTTGGAATAATTTATAGAAAAATTATATTTTCGGGACTCCTGGGTGGCTCAGTGGTTTAGTGTCTGCCTTCAACTCAGATCTTGATCCCAATGTCCTAGGATCAAGTTCCACATTGGGCCCCAAAGGGAGCCTGCTTCTCCCTCTGCTTGTGTCTCTGCCTACTTCTCATGAATAAATAAATAAAATCTAAAAAAAAAAAAAAAACCACGAAAAATTACATTTTCATTATTGACAGTTTTAAAGGAAAATATCAGGTATTTAGAGTAATATATGAGCTAGGGAGACAAAGTAAATTATCAAACATGATCACTTTGTTAGTGAATTTTCCGGTATCTGTATTTAAAGTAAGTAGTAATAGTACTTATACTGGTTTTGAAAGAAGTGTGAATAACTTAAGAAAGGTTAAGCATTTAATTTTAGTCATATATGGCTTTATGTGGTGACAGGATATAAATATAACAGTGTCCTAATATTGGTATTAAATACAGATCTAAAAGTACAGTTTGGAATTACTCATTTATTTATAGAAAGAAAAATTGGTTATCTTAATGACACACACCTGCAAAGTTTGAGAGACTGAAGAGTAAATCGAACCTCATAATACTGGGAGGAAAGAAGTGCGTCTGATCAGGGAGATTCTGAAAAAGAAAACATAGCAATGACAAACTTAGAACTACTCTAGAGTATAGAGTATATGCCTTATTAGTATTCAGATGGCCCAGAAGGAAAAAACAAAACAAAGGAAACTGAATTCAGCCATATGGTTATTGAAAAAATGTAGAGTGTATTTGCATAGTGTGTTTTTATGTTGTTTTAGTTTCCTCAACAGTGATTTTTCTTAGCTCAACTATATGTCATCAATATCTGCAAGGTTTAAAGAATGGATGCATTCTGTTGCACTCCTCTTACGACTGGGTGTGATATCAAAGACACAGTGAAGAAAGGAGGGAGGGAACATTAATTCTCCAATTATTAATTGAAGTTTTTAAAAAGATTTTATTTATTCATGAGAGACAGAGAGAGGCAGAGATCCAGGCAGAGGGAGAAGCAGGCTTCCTGCAGGGACCCTAGGATCATGGCCTGAGCCAAAGGCAGAGGTTCAACCACTGAGCCACCCAGGTGCCCCTATTAATTGAGTTCTTAAGGTGTAACTTTGGGACACTTGGGTGTCTCAGTGGTTGGGCACCTGCCTTCAACTCAGGTCATTATCCCAGAATCCGGGATTGAGTCCTGCATCAGGCTCCCTGCAAGGAGCCTGCTTCTCCCTCTGCCTGTGTCTCTGCCTCTCTCTCTCTGTCTGTGTGCTCTCATGAATAAATAAACAAATCTTAATAAATCTTTTTTAAAAAGTGTAATTTTTTATTTCTATGATAATTGATTTATTTCTTTCCTGCTAAATAAAAGTGTAGAATGTGTGTTAGGGTAGGAATTTGGTTGTCTTTTCCTCACCATTGAATACCTAGGCCAAGGGTAGTGCTTGTTACATTAAAAGACATCCCATACCTGTTGATTGAATGAATGTGCTGAATGCTTGAAGGAGGGAAGAAAGTTTTAAAAATCCGCAAGACTAGGCCCATCCGGGGGATCCCTGGGTGGCGCAGCGGTTTGGCGCCTGCCTTTGGCCCGGGGCGCGATCCTGGAGACCCGGGATCGAATCCCACATCGGGCTCCCGGTGCATGGAGCCTGCTTCTCCCTCCGCCCGTGTCTCTGCCTCTCTCTCTCTCTCTCTGTGACTATCATAAATAAATAAATAAATAAATTAATTAATTAATTAATTAATAAATGAATGAATGAAAGAAAGAAAGACTAGGCCCATCCATATCATCTGAAAATCCTTTTAGACCTCCTAGTCTGTTGAAAGTAGGGAACCATTTTACACCATCTTTGCAGTCCCTGGAGGTTCTGCATGGATTCATTTTTGTGAAGAAGTTAATCCTTTGGACACTACCATGATTCAATGGTTAAACGTTTGATTGTGTATTACAGAACAGTAGGGCACATTGAAAAGTATTTTCCTGACTTTAGTTAGCCTTCACATAAGGCCGTATCACACTAAAATCCTCTGAACTACTCTTGTTCATCTTCTTTTCTTACTTTTATGTCTACAAAAATATTTACAGTGCTAGGCCATTGAACCAAGAGGCTTTTGGATTTTATTTTAAATATATACTTGGAGAAATCCACTTGTTTCTTTAGGCTTTTATATCTTTAAAGGTGAGGAATTTATTTCCTAAGATAAATGGAACCAAAATGCTCGTTTATTTTAACTCTTAATTACACATGTAAGGTTCTTACATTATTGGAAGAAACAGATTTTCTTTAGCTAGCCATACCGTGTTGCTTTCCTTTTAGCCTCTGTTTACTTTCTCACCTCTGTTGATTTATTCAGCTTGTAACCTAGAAACCAGCTAAAAAGGAAGGAAGTCAGAGATGTGTATTTCTGGGCAGTAACTGGAGTAGTTTCCTCTTCCTCTAGCCTGGTTTAGCTGCCAAAAAAGACTTTTTACCCCCTACCCTCACCCAACTCCCCTCCTTCCCCCAAAAAAAGGAAAAGAAAAATTAACAGTAACTATTCAACTTACTTCCTTAATCCATTAAGTTATAAGCCATAAGAACAACCAATCTAAAGGACTAAAATTCTGCTCTCCTCAAAATGGTGCTTTTTGCTGTCTGAAAGGTGGTATCTACCATCCCTAAGAGGTTGTAAAAACAAGAGAGAATTAAGGAGACTTGATGTAAAAGCTGAGCAACTTTTTATGCTTGCTAGGAAGTGGGTTCTCTATATTGTTACTTCACTGTTTTTATCTGTATTAGAAATTTACCAGAGTACCAGACCAGATTCATATTCTTACACTTTTAAAAATATTTTTAAAATATTTGTCAAGCCCAATTTATGAAATAAATATTAAAAAGATATTTATGGCTTTCAATTAGTTGCATATTTGTGCTCACCTGTTTGTATTAAGAATTGACTATATAATTTTTTTTTAAATAATGGAGAAGAATTTTAATTCAACTGTGATATAGTATGAAATAAAAATGGTTTTTCTTTATTGATATCACTTATTTTGATTTTTACAAAATTATTGTATTCTATGCCACTAGGGATATATAAATTTGATGGCATTTGGATTGTTAGCTTAGGGTAGTTCTATTTGCTGTTTGTTTCTGTAGTGTAGTAATAGTACTTGAGGAACAAAGACAGCTTTTTTTTAAGTCTATATCATATAGTCAAACTTGAATTTATGTGAGTTTGTAAGATGAATCCTGTGAAATATTAAGCTCATTCTGTAATGTACAATAAATTGTAGAAATGTAGTGGAAAATGTACTGAAAATGTGATGTTTATAATCTAGTAGCCTGCATCAAACATTTGATGTTTCTTTGTTGTTTGGGGCTCAGAATAAATCTGCGGTATTGATCCAGTTGTTTTTTTCTTTTTCATATATTACATGACATTTGGAATTCTTTTATTTCCATATAAGTTTTATATTCATGTCTAATTATGAATTCATCATTGAAATGGTATCATGTAATATTCACTTGATTTATTATTTTATTTATTTATTTTTAAAGATTTTATTTATTCATGACAGACAGAGAGAGAGAGGCAGAGACACAGGGAGAGGGAGAAGCAGGCTCCATGCAGGGAGCCTGATGTGGGATTTGATCCCTGGGTCTCCCGGATCACACCCCGGTCTGATGGCAGTGCTAAACCGCTGGGCCACTGGGGCTGCCTGATTTATTATTTTAAAAATATTTTGTTCTAAAGCTGTATTTTAGTACCATCAGTGTTCTAAAGCTAATCTTACCATAACATTCTTAGAATAATCAGTATCTGTCTCTAACATCCTTAAAACAAAAAGATTGAGATTTTTTTGTAGATACAGTGTGTCATATACTAAGTTGAAAATATCTTTTCAGTGGTTAATCTGATGTCTTCTGTGAAATGAAACTGATACATCTGGAATAGGTATAGAGAAGGCATTGGGTGGTGACTGGCAGTTTTTCTCTTAATATGATATGATGAATTGGTTGTGTGTGGTATTAAAATAACATGAATTTTTAGGTTTATTAAAATTGAGATGTCTACACTGGATCGTATTTATGACCATTCACATCATTTAAAAAATAGGGCAAATGTTTTCTACACTTACAGATATCTAATAGTCATTTTTTTCATATTCAGTGTGTATATACACATGCAGCACACATCTAATTCTAGACTATCTCATTTCAGGTGCTCAGTAGCCATGTGTAGCTAGTGGCCACTATATTGGACAGCATAACTCTTGAGGTTAGAAAGAAGTGAAGAGTGTATGTTAGTAAACACATTAGAATAATAAATTTTATGCTTTTAAATGATAGATTTTTATAACTGTGAGTTGTCTAGATTAAATTGTTTTTTTTTTTTAAAGAATAAAGTTGCTTCAGGGGTATTTTTTTAAGTCTGCCAAAATAAATATGACCAGTTTTTCTTTTGAGTTATGTGGTTATGTCATTTGATTTCATTTAGACTGTTACTCAAAAAATGCTTTTAACTGTTTTTTTTCCTGGTTTTCTTTTAATATCAGTATATTTTTAAGCTAATGATTAAGCTAAAAATAAGGACTTTAAAACACAGTATTTTCAATAGTTTAAAGTTAAACTTTTTTTTTGCCAACTTGAGAGATACTTACATATTATTTGTTTTCTGCGCTTTCTCGCCTTCGTTAATCTGGAAAGCAAAAAACTTTGCATTTGCTTTATTCAGAGAGACAGTAAACTTGAGGTCTCAGTCTCACCACTAGTCTGTCTTTGTCTGTTGTTAAAATTATGAGCCAGTCTCTATGGCCGCAGCCAAATGAGTAATCACCAGTAATGTGACTCGTGCTGGAAGTGACTCCATCAGCACCTGTGACGGGGGATTAGTTACAGTTTACAGAGCACCGCCTCTTCCCTTCTCTCAGTGTGCCCTAAGCCAAGTAGTCTTTCTCATTTGGGTGTCTGCACTGTTGGAAGCTACTGCAGTGTGTTTCCACGCAGAGTACAGTGGGAAAGGCTTTCTCTAGCTGATGGATGGCTGTTCTCTCTATTTGGAGTATCTCACTGGTTATGTAAGCGACCTCGGGAGAAATTATCCTGACCCAGATCGGAGGATGCAGTAGTGCTTCAGCTGCAGGATTTCTTAGTCGTTAACACCACAGTGCTGATGACAAAGAGCGAGTTGTAATCCTCATCACTGCCAGGGCTGAGCCAGAGCAGACAGAAAATCGTCATTTGCTCGTCGGAGACTTGTTAGGTTACAGCTCTGCTTCGTTTTGTGGTCTTGGCTTTTCTTCCTATACAATGACGACGCTGCAAGTGAGCTCAGAAATGCTTGGTTTGAGAGCCATTTGCCTGTGATTTTTGAAGAGTAAAGAAGTATTTAGGCTAGATTTTTAATACTGCTCAAGAGTGAAATGGAAATGTCAGCTACTTCTTGACCTTTAAAGCTGTGTCGTGGATTTCTGAGACTTGAAGATACTTTAAAATTCTAAAGAACAAAGTACGGTTTGTATTTTTCTGCTTCCTTTTTCTTTTGTCTTAATTTACATTTGGTTTTACTTCTCAGCCTTAGGAATTAAGGTCATTGCCTTTTACTGATCTAGCCTTAGTTTTCTTAGTTTTATGAAATTTTAACTATTTTCATTTGTTCAGAAAAGATTATTGTGTGTGTAGTAATTTCATAACACTGTAAAAAGATTAAAAAATAGAGTTTGTTTAAAGTATTACAGCAGAAACATTTCAGGTTAGGGCTTTCAGAATACAGTGTTTTAAGGGAAGTGAGGTTATTTGTTTTGTGAGGGTTTTTGTGTGGTGTATTCCAGTCCCCACCCCCAACTTGTTTTCTAACAGTATCGTGTTTTTCAATAGACCTGCTTGGGTGGGAATTTGGACTTTGTTCTTTCAAGTCACTCCAGTCTTTTTTTTTTTTTTTCTGTAGACTAAACCTTGACTTCTAAAATGTTGCTTAGTTTTCTGCTTCAGCGTTTTCCTTTAGTGAATTTTATATCAGATTTTTGTAGTTAATGAGCATGATTTTTTTTTTAACTTGGAAAAGGAATTGTAAAATGTTAACTGGAGATTTGTTAGAAACTCAGACTGCAGACATAAACTCTGAATTTTCAGTTAAATGTTAAATGTGAGCTTTAACATGGTTTGTTTGAGCAGCTGAGTTATGTTTGAGAGCTGTAGCTGATTTATTTTAAAAATGTTTTTTTGAGGAGGGCTCATCTGTTCTCCTCTTCCTCATGTGAATGGAATGTGGTGCAGCATGGAGCCCCAAACAGGATACAGTTGTTCTAAGCATTCTTCCTATAGCGTGGTGTAGGCCCCACTAAAAATGCAGGCTCTCAACTATTTATTTTGGCTTTAAATTATTTTTAAAGTATGATTAACACAGACAGAGGACTTTAAAAGAACTCTTAATCCATTAATAAAATTGAAAAAGTTTTTTTCAATTATGAATGTTCGATTTTAAATTAGTAATTTTTATTTGGATTTTCAGAGGCTTTTTTCAGCATTGGAATAATAGTCTTTTTGTGATTCGGGCCATATTCTACTGTGTCTTTCATCAGATGGTAGCTCATTGCTTCCCCTTAGGCTGTGGAAGTTCCTCATAGAAGGATATATCTTTAGTCTTGAATTACTTAGTTATGCATGAGTTCTAGTTTCTTTACATTCCAGTACACCTAGGCCCATGAAATATTTAGTACAGAATCATCATAAAAGCTGTAGGATCTGTTCACTTTTATTTAAATATTTATGTTTTTATTTGTAAGCTAATAGTAGGTCTTTGAAATGTGTTTAACTTGGGTACAAATAATAATGGTTACTTCTTTGATTTGCCACTTTAAAAAAATCAGTGTTTTAACTACTTAGTTTCATATGTTGTTTGTCTTTAATTTTCCCATAAAGTGGTAACAGTCACATTTTTCAGAGTTGTTTATTTAATACATATTGAAACATTTCTTAACAAGTACTGTAAAAGTACTTATCAGCATTTGCTGGGAACATATTTATAGCTTAAATATAATTGCACATTTTAAAATTTGCCAGTTGTGGCCCTATTTACTATTTTAAGAAGCATGATATACTCTTGACCTCCATTTGTACATGATTTTAAGTATTAATGTATCAGAAATAGACCTTTATAAACTAATCTTTTAACATTTCTGATAGCTGGATTTTTCCAGGTGGCTTTCAATTAGTTATCTTAAAATGAGAAATTCTTTTTTTATTTTAGCCTAGAAACTAACTCAGTGATTTAAATTATGATTAGCTGGCCTGTTAAAATTTACCCTTGGAACTCTGACCTACCTTAAAAAAAGCAGAGTTCTGAGAGGTTTTCTTCACAAGAATGTTTTTCATATTATAAAATGACTAGGTCTCATAGGAAATGCAAACCACCTGTATTATTTGCGTAAGAAAGAGGCACTCAGACAGGAGTTTACTTCTTTTTCACATCCTACTTAATTGAATTGTACCTTTAGCCACTTAGATAATAGCTTTTGTAGACCTTTTTGTTAACCTTCACGAGTTGACCTGACATGGTACTGTTTGAAAAGAAATAGAGCATTTGAATAAAGTTCAAGGATTAAATCAAGTCTTCTTGAAAAGGTGCCAGTGTTTTCTAGTTTACTAAAAACTAAACAAATATATAATATGAAAAATGTTGCATAGGTCAGTCACATACTGGTAGACATTTTAACGTCTAAATTAGATAAATGCTCTTGGATTTCTTACAAAACTTTAGTAATTTGTTAGGTAAAATAATAGGATTTTATGAAATAATTTTAGGAATTTAGTCTTGGCAAATGGAAAATGCTAGTTGGCAATAGTTGCAGGAGATAGCTAAGTAATAGGGGAATGTCTGTTTTGAAAATGTAATTTCTCACCCAAATAAGAATACTCCCGATACATATGTAGTACTTAAAAGGTTAGCTTTAGGACTGGGGAGGGAGGAACTTAACTGTGGTTAGATTTTCTAATCATAGATACTGAAAATAAGTGGGGATGTAAGATAATTTTTTCATGCTATATTTAGGAAAGAAGATACTAAGTTCATGGTGTAGTATAGAAATAAGGCATGTTTTAAATGCTTTTTTCCCATGAATTTTAGCTTTTTCAAAAACATTGTTACAGACTCTTCAATGAATCGAAAGCTTTAAAAAGAAATTTCTTAAATACAGAAATTAACTCCTTAAGAGCCACTCTGAACTACATATTTTGAAAAGTTTTTCCCCAGAGTGCGAATTAGTTGTGATTAACAAGATGTTAGATTTCTTTAAGCCATAATAAGAGAAGGGGTAAACACAATGGCTTTCAATCTCCTGGGGATTTATACTATCTGTGCCAAAAGCTTTGGTTTGTATCTAAATGGTCACACAAGTTGGCTTGTAGCAAGAAAAATTTCTCCATGTTATATAGGTAATTTATTAAACTAAGTTGGTTGTTAATTCCATTTTCCACACTTAGATTATTTTATACTAAAGCCATTCTATGTAAAGTTTAGGAAAGTATCAGGGATGTGACTCTTGGTTTTTATTCTAGCTGATTCTGCTTCGAAAGTATGACAGTAATTAAAAACTGCATACATAGTACCTTTGTTTCCTTTCTTCCACTTCCTCTTCTGCCTCCTTTACTCCCACCCCACCCCAAGATATGAGTATACTCCTTTATGTAAAAGATGAGTGAGTCTTCTTTAAAATAATCAAAATGACCATGGATCCCCCACCTCCCAGCCCCCATTTTTGGTTTGTCTGTTTGTTTGATTTTTTAGAGTAGTAGTAGAGATCTGGACTGAGAGGTAGGTTTTGTGTAATACTTCTTACCTCCTTCTTTTCCTGTTCCCTTCCCCCATGCTGCTCGTACTGAAGCAGCTGGATTTTTATTTGTGCTTGGGGCAGGGGCAGGGGCGGGGGTGGGTAGCACGTGGGGTGGAGTTAAAAGACCAGATGCATCCTGATCATTGAAAATCCTTGATGTGAATGAGCTAGGGAAAAAAAAAAAAAAAAACAACTCTGAACTATACCTGCTCTGTTTTTATAAAAATTAATACGTAATAATTTTTTTAAAAAGAGTTGGAGTAAATATGCTCTCCTAGTCAGTTGAGTTTTTCAGAAGCAATTTCTCTTTTTATCTTAGAAATTTTTATACAAAAAAAAGAAATTTTTATATATGTATACTTGATTAAATCCTTTTAAAAATAAACAAATTCTACATCTTCATTCCTTTTTAATATAAAATACTTTATTGTGTGAATAAAAGCATTTAGATTATAATATGAAAATATTAATTGGTATCCTAAAATCACTGTGATAATGACATTTGTACGTTGTATTCATATATGCCCTTTGTATTTGAGTATAAAATCAGAAAATAACCATTATGAATTTTTTTTCCCTCTCACCAGACTTTCAAACCCCTGGTTGAAAAAAGTATACCCAGTTCAATCACTGCGGTAGAATTCCTTGTAGATAAACAACTGGATTTTTTAACTGAAGATAGTGCCTTTCAACCCTACCAGGTAAGAAATTTTAGGTTGCTTTTAAAAGTTAGCTAATCTTTAAATTTCACTGATAATCAGATACTCTTTTAAATATTCAGTTCAAGCTAACATCTAGGCATATAAGGAACCCAGTGCATTCAATAAATTTTGATTATAGAATGAATGGTTAATTTACCCAATCAACAGATTTATGTACTGAGAACTTTGTCTGAGCCAGGCAACATTTTGTCACTGAGAATACATACGCAAGCTAGCAAGATCAAGTCCCTGCCATTATAAATAATGTTCATTGTTAGAAAATAACTGGTTAGATATTAGTATAAATTACCTTTGTCTCTAGCTCTAAAGGTTAAGAAGTGGGTCAATTAATGTAATTAAGGGAGATTAGTGTTTACTGTATGCATACAGTAATAGTAGTTCTTTTTGAGTGGGAAGTTTCCTTTAGATTGTCATTAATTGTTCATTTTCTATATTTTAGTTCCCAGTTGCAGTTTAAATACAAATACATTTAATTGGAAAAATATTTCCTAATAGGGTTTTAGATTTAAATCCTGTGAAGAAAGTCCTCAAAAATAGTAGACTAAATGAATTTTTAAGTTTCTAGTTGAATTCTACCAGTTAATTTTTTAAGATAGAAGTAAAAATGCACAGAGGTTTGTTTTCCTTGTATATTTGGGTTTCAGATTGACTTAAATCTTTTATATGTTTTTTACTCAAGGGTTTAAAATAATATGGTAACTGAACTGAAAGAAAGGATGAGTGAACTAGTTTGACTTTTTTTTTTAAAATGGAGCTGAAAGTCAATACTCCTGTTTCATTTCAGAATAGTTACTGTTTTCCGAAAATAAAATGTAGAGGCATCGTTTCCATGGAAAGAACAAGAGCTTGAGTTAATTAGCAGTGATTTGTTGTGTGTGGAGTTATAATACTTAGGGAATTAGAGCAGTTATGTGCCTCTTCTGTTATATCTACCAAAATGAGATTATAGCTCCCTGAGTTAAATATTTGTTTGAAGTCTACATAGACGTGCTTTTGTCCTCTCACATTATTTTTCTTATTTCATTAAATGGCCTAGTTTTAATGCTGTTAGCTTTTGCTCTTTGTTTACAATATTTATAGCTAAAAATTCATAGCAAGTTCCAGTTTAATATTGGAGGTTAGAGCTTTTCCCTTGGGTTTTATTTTGTTTTGTTTTTAATTGTGAATGCCATTTAGCTTACTATAGACCTTATTATAATTTGTTTCATTTCTAACAGTCTTTTAGTGGGAATTAGACTGGGTGAGTCTAGGTAAAATCAAAGGAACCCTCTAACACTTAATGTTTTAATTTTGTGGTTGCTGATTAGCAGCACTCTGGAAGTTTCAGCTTGGATTTAATTTAGAGAAGTGAAATCATTATGTAGAAATTATTTTTAAAAATAAACTCTTTTTGCCAGGTGGCCTAAAACTCCACAACATGTTTATTAAAATTATAATGATTGAAAGAATATGCTAACATTTTATAAGGTGTTTGGTTTACATTTTAAGTTTATAGATTCTGATAATTATATCATTTTATTTAAAAAATAAAGGCAGACGAGCTAAAGTCTTACTTGATTTAGTGAATTGTATGATTGTCTTTGTTAGTAAGCTATTTGTATTGCTCTGCTAGTATAGGCAGGTTGATCTCTAGCCAGGAAGAATATTCAACCTTCTAAAAGTGGAATGATTCTCTTGACATTTTAACCGTTTGTCTTTCACAAATGTGAGTTCTCAGTTCTAGAAAATCAGAAGGAATTACACTAACAGCACTTGATTTAGGGATCCAGCATACCTTAATTTTAGAATTTAAGAGTTTCAAAAGTAATAGATGGTGTACAATAGAGCTTTTTAATATGTATTTTGATGTATTTAGATTCCTATTAATCAAGTTAAAAAAATATAAAGATTTTTCTCTAGTATGTAAATGATATACTTATTGTAACATTTCAAGTGAAAATATATATGCTCCAGAGACCTAAGATGGCTCAGTCTAGTTTTTCAAATTTATTTATTTAAATGAGTTTGTGAAATATAGCTACATTCTCGATAAAGGAAACAATTTTAGAGTTCATGTAATTAGAGTGGCTTTATCCCAGAATGCTTTTCTGTAACCACTTGTCCAAACAGTACATTAAATTCCTTGGCATCTTAAACATGGCAGCTGTTACTGGCATAGATTTTGTAAATAGTGTCTTGACATATCTTAACTTTAGGGTAACCCTATGTAAGTCAAACGGAGTTTGGGAAAAATTGAACACATTTTTAAAATGCTCTCCCCTGTTTTTTTCTCACTTTTTAAAATTTCATGAGACAATTTCTTTTGAATCTAGATGTTAATTATCCTTTATAGACTTCTTAAATGTGATGAGGGAAAGCCTTCATTAGAAATGGCCTTTGTGTGTAGAATAGAATGATGGGCACGCATAACTTTTGTTTTAAAAATTCACACAAATGCTTGCAATGAATCTCAGTAAATGTTTTTGTACTGGGAATTCCCACCTACCATCTTCTCCTTGGTCCTTAGCATTTTGTTCTATAGTAGTGTGCTCCCTTTAATTTCCTTAATAAAGTTGTACAGCCCTATTTTTTTAACATATCAGAATAGTAGCATATTGTTAAGGTAATGGTTAGGAAACCAGTTACTCAAGATTAATACAGATCATTTCACTTTTAGGTGACTGATTTGAATCTGTACTTACCTCTGATTTCAATGCATTGAATTATCAAATGCCACATATTAGAGTTGATCTTTTTTTAGAGTTGATCACTTTTTTAGGTGGCATGTAGTTGGGGAATTGGGGTCCAATCATCATTACACTTTTCAGTATTTTGGAAAGAAAGTTGAATGAGGAGAAAAACCAAACCAACATCTTACAGATAATATAATCGATGTATATTAACTAGGTCACTGAAGAGCATGGTATTGTTAATTCTGTTTTTTCCTTCCTTATACACACAAATGAGTTTCTGCTTCCTCCTTTTAGATTCCTGATCATGCCTGGCTGCAGTTAACTTTCTTTGAAGTAGAGGGGGAAGGGAAAAGAGAGGAAGTAGGAGGAAACTGCAGATTCTACTATGTCTTTCAACTGACTGGGAAGAATAAGGAAAAAAAACGAATTATTGATTCTGAAAGGGGTTTTGTTAATATGATTTTTGAGGTATTGTTATTCTTTGGAGGATGATTCCAGAAATTTTTTTAAAAACTTATTAAAATTTGAAGTTTTGATCAAGTTAATATAAAAACAGTTTGATAATGAAATATGAACATTGAACTTTTAGCATGATTTTGAAATCATCTTGTTCTGAATTTTGGCTTCTGGCCATGCACACACCTGCAGTTTTCACATTGGTTGCTTCATAGAGGATATAGAAGAGATTATTTCTTACCTGAAAACTGTACATGACTCATATCAACAAATCTGGGTTGGTCTGGCTTGTTAGTCCAGTATTTTCTAGGGATCACAATTCTCTTTGTTTTTAAATGTAGTGAAGGAATAATACAAAGGTCACTAATTTAAAAAAACCATTAGAGATTTGAAGCAGAATGTGCTTGTTCAAACTTAAGCCCTATGTTTATCTTATTGTATATTAAAATTCGTTGTAGTATTGAGATATTTTCCTTACTATAAAGTAGAATTATCCTAGACCTCAAGGAATGATCTTTTTGAAGTTTGGGGTCATAATAAACTGACACAAGTTTAGAGATAAGACTATTAATTCTACAGTTTCCATCATCATAGAATATAGACATTGAGCTGCTTTACTAAATATTAGATACAGTACTGCTCTGCTGTGAGTTGCTGGTTGAAGGAAAATGGAACAGGTGGAGCAAACCTGAGTATTTTCTTAGTACCTATACTAAAAAATACTTAAAAGACTAACAGAGAAGTAAGTGTCTTAAAATATTTAGTGAATGAATGTTTCTGAACTATGTCAGATCTATGTATCTATTGTTTCTGTATTCCTCAATGAAAAAGTTGTTTTCCCTGTTTGAGTCCATTTTGACCCACAAGTTTTATGTCATTGATAATATAAATTTATTGGCTATGATTTCAGAATATCCCTAAGGTAATTGTTGCTCAACTTCTCTGGCTTACTAAAAATAGCTCAAATGATTGCTTAGGATAAATTACCAGTAGTTTGGGAGTGGAATATAGCAGAGACCTGTATTTTTTCCTTCTAAATTTTTGTTAATGTCCTGTGGACTTTGGAATTGTTTCACAACCAGGACGAGATAATGCGAGTGAGGTGAAACTAATCCCCAGTCAGCCAAGGTGAACAGTTAACTGCTGGTTTGGTTGTTACTTGCCAGATGTTACATTTTGTTGAATTAAATATTAGGCATAAATGAGCCACTGACAAAAATTTGAAAATGTTGGTAGTAATTCATTTTACAAGCAGATTTATTCCCCAGGGTACTACTGTGGCACTGCTACTAGTTTACAGAAGGAAGTAAACAGAACTTCATGTTAGAATTGCTTTGATGGGTAGAGAAAAAACTTATTTTTTAAACATTTCTTTACTCCCACTTCAGTTTGTAGTGTAGATCTATCATTTTAAGACTAGTATTCCTGTAGAGAAAATGGGGTTTTGACTGGGTGCTGGATTTATTAGTATAGTTAGGTAGATGTTTCTGTCCCAGAATTCCTCTCACATTTGTTCTCTTCCTGGTATCAAATTACTATTTCCCATTAACTTAATAAACTAAAAGGAAAAAAAATAAATTGGCTTCCAGATATTCCTCAACAAACTGTTGCTGTTGTACAGAAAGAAATTAGATTTTTAAAAAATGATAACCGAACGTAGAGAGATATGTTTTATAGGAATTTATAAGAAACACTCTTAGCATGCCTTTTAGGATATGGGGGTGGAACACACCTACATCCCCAGCCCCCAAGAGTGAGAGTGTTTGCAGTGTGGTTGAGAAAGGAAGAAACAGTCCCAGAGCAGAAAGAGAGGCTAGAGCTCTTAATTTGTGTTCCACTGCACTGACTGTTGACTCACTTGATTCTTCCCCAGAAGAGAGTCTTTAAATGGAAATTTTATGCTTAGGCTCTACTTCCCTTTGACTTGCACTTAAAATTCTTCAGTGTCTGACCTTGGAAACATCCCAACTGACTTCATTCATTTACAGTTATTTAAATTCTGTGGTTTCCCTCTGCACAGCATCCTGCTAGGTGCTTAATGGTTTAAGAAATTAATATACTAAGTCATAGTACTTACTTTTTCCCCAAGGACTTCATAATTCAGGACAAGAACTTATATTTAAAAATAGACTTGATTTCAGGAGCCAAAAATGCATAATAAAGAGTAGGAGTGCAAAGAAAGGAGAAATCAGTAGAGATTGAAATGGTTAAAGTCTCATGAAGGAGGTAGAAATTGAATGGATTCATTTGAATAGAGGTGAAAGTGAAAGAGTAAGGTCAGACATTTGGCAAGAGAGATAGCCTGATCAGTGAGGAAAGGAGGTAGATTTAGGAGATAGTAGAATATCAGGTTAGCTAGAGAAGAGAGTTTGCCTTTGAATAGTAGACACCATACTACATAAATAAGTATTATGGAGTCAGATAAATGAGGAAAAGGATTGCTGCGCTTAGTTATTTATTAAATTAATTTTATTTTGTAGGCCAAATGAATCATTTTTGAAGAAAGTAACAAAATTTTCTACATGACCATGGCATCTGGTTATTTTAATATAAGAGAAGCAGCTAATTGATTGGGTCTTCACTAGTCTTTTGTCCTAGAAAATCAGTATAGCATAATGGTTAAAAACATGAGTTTTGAAGTCAAATCATGTAGACATGGTTTTAAATCCTAGCTTTGCTATTTGCTAGCTAAGTGACATTGGAAAAGTCTCTAGCATTCTAAATAAATTGTTTCCTCATGTATAAGATGAAGCTATTGTCTACCTCGGAGTTGTTAAGAAGGTTAAATGAAATGCTATATTGAGGAGCTATTCCTACATACAAACTGCTCAGTAGAAGGTACCTATTTAGACAGGTTCTGAATTTCTCTTTTTGTAAATGGTATCTTAAACCTTTTTGGTAGTTACTTGTAACTCCTTTCTCTTTGTATCATACATAACCATTGGGTATTTGTCTTCCACCATCTGCACTTCCTACTTTTAACAATCTGTCTTACTAGTTGTCTCTGGAACTCTTACCATTTCTTTCTGCAGCTGATTTTAGATAATTTTTTTTTGCTATTTATATAAGCCATGGTCAGTGTATTAACATATCTTTGTAGTAGTATTTCTTTTTACCCCTCCCAACCTGCCCCTTCAGGGAAGTTTATTTAGGTAAGATTCAATTGGTGACTTCTTAAATTATTATTTTAAGAAAGTGTTACTAGAAAAAACGTAGAACCCTCTTGTGTGATATTACCCTTCAGAAGACTCTCTTACCTTTTTTACCACAGGGAAAGTCAAAGGTTGCATTTGCTACTAATAGTTATTTATATCTCAAAACGCATAAATGTTATTCAACAAATGACAGAATTGTTTTTCTTTATTTAGCTCTCGTGAGAGGCCATGTGGATATAGTACCATGTTTTGGAAGTCCTCTAGGCATTAAATAAGAGTTGGACTATATGACCTTTGAACTTCCTTCTCAACACTAATAATTCTGTGAAGTTGCTCAAGGTGGAAAAACAACCATTTCTGACCAACATAACCTTAAACAAGTTAATCCCTGGCTAATTATTTTAGTTTCAGAGATAAGAGACATTCAACCTAACTCTAGGTTTATCTCAAAAGAGAGAACTGATGAGTCAGGCAGTGCCAGATGCAAATCAAAATTATACAGGTTTAGAATAACAGAATTGTTTGTATTAATAGTACTTATCAAGAGAGCTCTCTACCCTATATTTTTCAGTATCTCTTTCTGAATTATATTTTGACAGAAGTTGAGCACATTGTTTATTAGTCCCCGAATTTTTTGTATGCATCTTCCTTTTCCATTTCATTCTGCGTTCGTATTAGCATTTGATTGAAATTTAGAAGTGCCTTGTTGCCATAAAGTCAGTGAAAATGAGAACTGTGAGATTGTGGAATATACACTCTGCCAACGGTGTAAAAAAATACAGGATCATAGCCATAGCTGTGAACTGACTGTTGGTGGATTATTGGCGTGGTAGGATCAGCATCTGTGGGCAGGCATTGGCCTGGGGGTGGTCTAGAAGACGAAGCCAGAGCAGGAAGCTGCTATTGTGTAGTACTTGGCTTTATTCCATTTCTAGTCAAAAGTGACAGCTTGCAATAGTGGAGCCAAGCTGAAGCCTAGAAAGTAGGATGGACTACAAGAAAAGGGGAACTAGTAGTTAAAATAGTCCTTGTACTTCCTTATTTAAGTAGGCTTTTTTAAAATTTAAAGTTGGTACATAATGCTTTAATATTTAGTAGTTTTGTGCTACGTTCTGTTCAAATTCTTTTTTTATGTCCCACGTACCTGATTTTTATATCCCCGTGAATTCAAAAATAGTTATAAAATATGCTTATTAACGTCCCACAAATCAGGTATGTTGATTTATCCAAATGCTTATCGCCTGGCATTAAAAAAGGGAGTTCTTCATTTGTAAAAATTGGTTGCAAAACTTAGTGTGTTGAAAATGTATCCATGGAGTCCAGGAACATGTTATTTTGACTGAAATTTGGCCCAAGTATGAGCTGTTCTGCAATATTCAGATTAAAAACATTTATAAGTCACAGTCTGCAGTAGTTCTAAGTCCCAAATCTGCTGTGATCATATGCTGAAAAATCTGCCAGTCTCTTTGTAATTTTTTGTGACTGCTGTTATGAATTTAAAGTATGTGAAATTATGCTTGTAGACATCAGATTCAAAAGATTCTAAGCCATTGCTAGTTACCATTGAGAAAGATTTTCTAATTGCTTTCTGCCAGTCAAAATAGGTTGATATTTATTCCTCTTAACCAATTGCAAATTCATACTAAAACATAGCCATACTATTTTAAAATTTCAAAATTAAAATTTTATTTCTTAGTGTGTTAATATTTTATATTTGTAAAGTTCAATTTTCAAAGTATTTCCATGTGCATTATTTTAGCAAATCCTTATGTTATCCTTATGAGTAAAACAGATCGTATTATCTTAATTTTGTAATGTTTTCAGGGTACATATATTAATTTATTTAATTCACACAAGTCTGTGAGAAGTCTAACGTACAAATGCATAGGTAGCAAAATAGAAACCCACTTAAACCAGATTAAATAAAAAAGGGGTGGGGGTTATTATAAAGATACAACAGGGGATCCCTGGGTGGCGCAGCGGTTTGGCGCCTGCCTTTGGCCCAGGGCGCGATGCTGGAGACCCCGGATCGAATCCCACATCGGGCTCCCAGTGCATGGAGCCTGCTTCTCCCTCTGCCTGTGTCTCTGCCTCTCTCTCTCTCTCTCTGTGACTATCATAAATAAAAATTAAAAAAAAAAAAAAAAGATACAACAGGCAATGTCTTAGATAGCTATAGCAGAAAAGTACAGCTGAACCTTATTTGGAATGGAATCGGGAACTAGAAAGTCAGGAACTCAAGTCACATATTCCTTCTTCCCCTCTTCTTCAAGTGTCCTTTCTGCAGACAGGTTTCTTCTGCTTACTCATAGGTTTTGCTTCTCATAATACCAGTTTCCATGTGACTTTGTGTGTCATTGTCAATTCGCCCACCTGCCCCTCCTCTTTTTTTTTTTTTTTTTAGATTTTATTTACTCATGAGAGACAGAGAAAGAGAGAGCGAGAGGCAGAGACATAGGCAGAGGGAGAAGAAGGCTCCATGCAGGGAACCTGATGTGGGACTCGATCTCAGGACTCCGGGATCATATCCTGAGCCAAAGGCAGACGCTCAACCGCTGAGCCACCCAGGAATCCCTTGCCCCTCCTCCTTTACAAGAACTTTTAGATCCAATATTTGTGTTTCTTTATAAAATTAGAGATAGAGAGTGTAGGAGAATATGGAAGAAATATGAGGAAGGGAGAGACAATATATGATAGCAATTTTTATATGCAAAGGCAGTGAAGTTTAAGGAAGTTGTGATTTAGCATCTAGGTTCATACAACCAGTGGAACCAGTGGTTCATATAACCATCATTCTTTATTTGGTACTTTGTTATTTTTCTTAGAATTGATCTCTTTCTTAAGTAGAAGATTAAACTTTTTCTTAATTTTATCACCTGAACATTTTTCATAGACTTTCCAACACTGCCGTCTAGATGTACTCCAAATCTGTGTATCATTTTCAGACTCAGTTTGTTCCGTAGGCAGAGAATCCAAACGGATTAAGATATTTTGCCCTCCCCTTGTTTTCTCAGCTGCCTAGTTTTCTCTGTTATGCATATAGGTATCCTGAATCCTAGATATACTCAAGGTTAAAAGTGAAAACTAATGCAGTCCTTGGGGCACCTTACTGGCTCAGAGAGTAGAGCATGTGACTCTTTGGGGTCATAAGTTCAAGCCTTATGTTGGGTGTAGAGATTACTTAAAAAAAATGTTTTAACATGGAGACTTTTTCAGACTCTGACCAGTAGGATTGTCTCTAAAATCCGCATCTTCTAAGCTTCGGATTAAATGCAAAGCAGCACTAATCCCTAGTCCATAAATAATGATTGGAGGCTGTTTTCATGTATTTGAGGGCCTGCTGTGTTGTATTCAGGAATACAAATACCTTGCCTTCATAGAGCTTATAATCTAGTGGGGGAAGCACATACAGAAAAGTATAAATGAAAATATAGACAAAATATAGTTAGTAGTAGACACCAGGGAGGTATACAGAATCCACCTGGTTGTGAGAGAGGTAGAATGGATACCCCTATTCTTAAAATAGATAACCCCTAAATTATCTCAGGATGAATGTAAATTAACTAAGTAAGTAGGACAGCAGGGCTGGAGAAGTGAATGAGATCAAGTGTATAAGCAGAATTTGTGTTGAATAGTCTACTTGCATATGTAACCATACCTTTCCTGTGAAGGTGGACTGATGATGAGGAGCTTTTTAAACCATTTTCATTTGGGTCAACCACCTGACTGACATCAAACTCACTGTCTTGTGGAGTGAGGAATAATGGTTATTTGTTTAAAAAGAAGCAAACATTACCATTCTAACCACTTAAGTATATACTTTGGTGGCATTAAGTGCATTCACAATGCTATACAACTATCAGCACTAGACATTTTCAGAACTTTTTCATCACCCCAAAGTATGTTCCTTAAATAATAAGTCTCCATTTCCCAGTAACCTCCTCTCTCCAGCCTCTGGTAACCTCTGTTCTACTTTCTTGGTCTATGCTTTCTTTGCCTAGACTAGATAGATACCTTATGTATCATAAAATATTTGTCTTTTTGTAATGGATCTAGTCCACTTAATATGCTGAACGTTGCAGCATGTGTCAGAATTTTATTCCTTTCTGTGACCAAATAACTCATTGTATGTATATACCACATCGTGTTTATTTCATTCATCTCTTGATGGACTTTTAGGTTTTTTACACTTTCTGGTTATTATGAGTAATGCTGCTATGAACATTGGTATACAAGTATCTGTTTGAGTCCTGCCTTTCAATTCTTTTTTTTTTTTTTTAAATGTTTGATTTATTTATTCATGAGAGACAGAGAGAGAGAGAGAGAGAGGCAGAGACACAGGCAGAAGGAGAACCAGGCTCCATCCAGGGAGCCCGATGTGGGACTTGATCCTGGGCCTCCAGGATCGGGACCTGGGCCGAAGGCAGGCACTAAACCGCTGAGCCACCCAGGCATCCCATCCGCCTTTCAGTTTTTATGGGTATATACCTAAGAATGGAATTGATGAAGTATATGGAAATTCATGTTTTACTTTTTGAGGAATAGCCAAAAGTGCTTTCCATAGCATCTGCTCCATTTTGTATTCTCACCAACAAGGGTTCCAGTTTCTCCGTATCTGTAAGAACACTTGCTATTTTCCATTTTCTTAATGGAAAGGGAATGGCTATCCTAATGGGTGTGAAGTTCTTTGCCCATTTTTTTAATTTAGTTGTTTGGTTTGTTTTTGAGTCCAGGAGTTTTATTACTAATCAAATATAGATACATTAGAAATATTTTATCCCATTCTTTGAGCCTTTCTCTCTCAGTGGTGTGTTTTTTTGTTTGTTTGTTTGTTTGTTTGGTGCATGAAGTTTTTAATTTTGATGAAGTCCAGTTTACCTATTTTTTGTTTTGTTGCCTGTGCTTTTACTATTATATCCAAGAAATGTTTACCAACTCCCAAAATCGTAAAAAATTTCCCCTGAGAGATTTGTAGTTCTAGTCCTTACCGTTAGGTCTTTGACTCACTTTTAATTAAAATTCTTACAGGACGTAAGGTAAAAGTCCAATTTAGTTCTTTTGCATGGGGATATCCAAGTTTCCCAGCACCATTTGCTGAAAAGAATTGTCCTTTTCCTTTTTTTTTTTTTTAAGATTTTATTTATTTATTCATGAGAGAGAGGCAGAGACACAGGCAGAGGGAGAAGCAGGCCCCACGCAGGGAGCCCCATGTGGGGCTCAGTCACTTAACAGCTGAGCCACCCAGGTGTCCCAAATTGTCCTTTTCCAATTGAATAGTCTGGGTAACCTTGTTGAAAATCAGCTGACCATTTATTCTAAAATTTTATTTCTAGGCTCACAGTTCTATTTCTTTAGTCTCTATGTCCTTATGCTAGTACCACACTGTTGATTACTTGGGATACCACTTTTTTTTTTTTTTTCACTTTTCTTCAACTGTGTAATTTGTCCAAACAATTGTTAACCCTAAAGATAAGTCATATTTAAAGTATACTTACTATTCTCCCTAACTGTTGAAATTTTCTGAAGCACCTGATCTGTCTTTTTGGAGTGTAACTCCTGTCGTGTAAATTGATAGACATGGGCTTGCCTTGCAGGAAAGGTATGTTTTTAAGACTCAAGGAAAAAAGGTCCAGTGATTGATGAACTATATAAGATAATATTCATTCATTGCTGTGTGCCATTCACTTTGCTAGGTATTAGGAATTTAAAGACATAAAATACTTGGTTCTTTTTTCACATCAAGGGGAAAGACATAATTATAACAACATTCTAAAAGTTCTAAAACTGAAGAATGTTCAGTGTTCTGTGCTATGGAATCAACTGATTCCAGTCAGTAATACCAGATATTTGCCTGTTTCTTTGTCTTGATTTTATTTTCTTCTTAGAAGACAAGGCTTTAGAAGATGGGAAAGAGATAAGGGAAGCTAGTAGTATTTCTCAATAAAGTACTGTAGTAGGATTCTCTAGCAAAACAAAACCAATAGAGTGTGTGTGTGTGTGTGTGTGTGTGTGTGTGTGTGCATGCATATGCAGCCTCCAAGCTTATGTAGAGAGAACGGAGGTTGAGGAAGGAGGGTTAAGGAATTGACTCATGTAATTGTGGGTGCTGGCAAGTCTGAAATCCAAAGGGCAGGACAGTAGTCTGGAAAATCTGGCAAGAGTTGATTTTGAGTCTAAAGACAGTCTGGGGATGCCTGAGTGGCTCAGTGGCTGAGTGTCTTCCTTTGGCTCAGGGCATGAACCTGGGGTCCTGGAATCGAGTCCCACATTGGGCTCTCTGCATGGAGCCTGCTTCTCCCTCTGCCTGTGTCTCTGCCTCTCTTTCTGTCTCTCTCTGTGTGTCTCTCATGAATAAATAAATAAAAATCTTTAAAAAAAAAAAATAAAGAGGGACTCCTGGGTGGCTCAGTGGTTGAGCATCTGCCTTTGCCTAGCGCATGATCCCTGTTTCGGGATTGAGTCCCACATTGGGTTTCCCTGCATGGAGCCTGCTTCTCCCTCTGCCTATGTCTCTGCCTCTCTCTCTCCCTCTGTGTCTCTCATGAATAAATAAAATCTTTAAAAAAAAAAATACCAGTCACAGGTACTTTTGATTCTTTGTTTTGTAGTGAATTGTAGGATGGTAGGCTTTGGCACAGTTTAGTGTCTTTAGTACCTCTTCCTAGTCATTAGCTAAATGCAAGAAAAAACATCCTCGCACATTTCCTTCCCTCTTCTTTATTTAGAGGTATTGGACTGTAGATTAAGACAGCTGGAAAAGTAGAAGTCTTCAGAACAGTCTTGTCAAGTCAGTTTAGAAGTGGTCAGCTGAAACTGGCCTACCAGCCATTGCCAACACCTTAAATGTGAAAAAGTGTCATTCCTTTCTGAATGTTACCATAGTTCTGCTTCATGAGTCTCAGTAGTATGATGTTTTCTGTTGGCTATCACTGGTTCCTGCCAATCCAGTTTCATCCCTGATCACTTTCTTACATCACTCACATTCTCTGAGACATAGTTATTTGATCAAGATTATTAATCATAAATGGGTAATATTTTTCCATCAGATTTGCAGTTACATAGGGATACCTATATATTTCAAATATCTAGGTGATAGAAAATAAATATATGGGTGATGTAAAATAGTAATGGATTAAAAGACTCCAATGTTTTTTTAGATGTTCTTTGCCTGTGAGTCAGGTACTCTGTCTACATGGGAATAGCATGTTATTGTTCCCAATTAATAACCTTTATCCCCTCTGCCATTTATGGAATAGCCATTTCTGGAAATAAAATATTCTGTACAAACAGGGATGAATAACATCTGGATAAAGCCTCCTTGAGTATATATAGATTTCAGACTAAAAGGTCTTTCAGACATCATCCAGTATGTGGACTTGAAAAACAAAATACCTGAAGCACCTCAAAAGGATCTCTTTTTTAAGATTTCATTTTTAAGGCACCCACATGACTCAGTTAAGTGTGGACTCTTGATTTCAGTTCAGGTCATGATCTCAGGGTCATGAGATCGAGCCCCATGTCAGGCTATGCATGCAGCATAAAGTCTGCTTGGGATTCCCCCTCCCCCCCAACTTTGTGCTCTCCTTCTCTTTCTCAAATAAATAGATAAGTTCTTTTTTAAAAATTCTTTTTTTAAGTAATCTCTGCACCCAAAGTGGGGCTTGAAATCACAGCCCCAAGATCAAGAGGCACATGCTCCACTGACTGAGCCAGCCAGGTGTCCCTAGAATGATGGTTTTTTAAATCTTTTTTTTTTCTACATCCACTTCTTTTTTCAAGGAATTAAGCTCCATTGCATACTAATGATTCTTTCCAATGCTTAACAAAGCTCATTGTTGAGAATTTTTCTTAATGTTTATTGGACATGTGTTATATCAGTCAAGCATATTTCCGTTAGTTGGTATCATCTGACTAGCATGTTGTGTGTGTTGTGGAGAATTAGGAGGCTCTGCTCTGGCCCAAAGTGTAGTTAATTAATGATGTTCACTACCAGTGCTGTCAAGGAATGGGCAGAACTACTGGTTTGTTCTTACTGGTCTCGATTACTTCCAGTATATCTCTTTACCATTCTGTCTTGTTCCACAAATAGGCATAAGTATACATATTTGTACTAAAATTTTTATGAATTCAGTTTGAATGATGGCACAATTTGAGTAACTCCGCCTTTTGCACCAAAACTCCATGAACTTTACAGTATCTGATTTACTGCCAATGTTATTAAAATCGAAATTGTTTACAAATGAATCAAATTTGAAAGTAAAGAAGAACCAAAATCAGCATACAAATTAAATAAGTTGCCAAAGTTTTTGAAATTCTCTGTTAAGATACATACCATTTACATACATATACACATACAAAATTTACCTTCTTAGGGAATTCTGGCTCTTTTGAGGGGAGGAAAAAGTTTATATCTATTAAAGTATCAGACCTTGGTAGTAGAACAGCAGGCCAGTTTGTACTCAGATCCCAAGGTGCAAACTCAGTCCCAAATCTGCTGCTTATTCTGAAATACACAGCAAAGCAAATAGCCACCTAAGAGTTTATTTTTCACATATAAAATTAGGTATGTAATACCTACTTAATGGTACATGTGTTGCCATTGTCTTTGAGATAATAGAAGGATTTTTTTTTGTCCCCTAAATTTGGGTGATAAAGAGAATAAATGTGGTAGGAGTTCAAAAATAAATAGGTCTGATCGGTAAATCTCAGTTCGTGATATGTGTACTTTAAAGAAGCCTATTAGAAATAACTTTTTTAAAACATAAGCAGACAGAATAGATCTCATTCACAGACTTTTATCACTTCACCAATGGGTCACATATTTGGAGAGTTAGGAAACTAGAATACAGGGTATTCTAGTTTGTTTTTTTTCCAACCAAGATACTTCTGTGGTATATTACCGTTCTTACCAGTACCTTAACTCCCTTATGCCTTTGTCTTTCTGCCACAACCACTTTTTAATTTCTTATCCTAGACCAGTCCTACTTTTTTTTTTCTCCGTTTTTTAATACGCTGAAAATGCACTACCCATTACTAGTAGCCTCTAGTCATGTGGCTATTTAAGTAAAAGTAAATGTAAAAGTTTGTAAGTCAGACTGGCCACATTTCAGGTACTCAAATAGCCATGTGTGGGACAGTGCTAATATATAACATTCTCATTATTACAGAAAATTATCTTGGAAAACCTTGCCCCAAATGCTTAAAAGCTCTTAAGACTAAAAAGCAAGAGAAAATTACATCTATGTATTTTGGTGTCATTGTATTGTCTCTGATCTCAGCTGATCCTTTAGTACCAGTTGGCATCCTTCTTTATGTTCCTTGAGTTTTCATTTCCTGAAGCAGTTATTTTAAATTATCACTATTCTACTCAGCTTCCTCCTTTTCTCTTAGTAGAAGACCTTTCTCCTGCAGCACAGTGGAAATGGAGGTTACAAGCAGGAACCCCCTTAACTTCCTGTTCTTAGACCTGTTTTTGCACCTTTCCTTTACCTCCTTGTCTTTTGTCTCAGAGTTGTGTTCCTTTTTTTCTATAACTGATTCAGCTTTACAGATAATTACCGAGCACCTGCTATGTTCCAGCCACTATTTCTGATAGTTAAGGTACAATCTTGAACAAAACAAAAAATTCCTTGCCTTTGTACAGCTTACCTTGTAGTGGGAAGAGACTGCAAGCAAAGTAACTATTTTGGTGTATTAGAAGACTGTAAGTGCTATGGAGCAAAAGAACCTAATAGGAATTGTTAGCTGGAACAGAAGAATAGAAAGACCCTAGAATGAAAGCATTCATAGAATAGCAAGAAGACACCTATATAGAAATTAGTAGGAAATGAAATCAGAAAGGTAGATTAAGTAGGGTTTTGTAAGCTATTATAATGACTTTGTTTTTTGTTATGGTTAAAACTGAAATGGAAGCCTTTAGAGGCTTTTGAGAGGAAGTGTGAGGTGATAAAACTTTTTTCCCCAGATAATTTAAAACATAGACATAGAATAGTAAAATGAATTCCCATGTACCGGTCATTCAGCTTTAACAATTACTAATTCCTGGCCAAAATTGTTTCCTCTTACTGTTTCTCATACATTATTTTTTTTTAAGATTTTATTTATTTATTCATGAGAGACACAGAGACACAGAGAGAGAGAGAGACACAGAGAGAGAGATGCTCCATGCAGGGAGCCCGACGTGGGACTCCATCCCGGGTCTCCAGGATCATGCCCTGGGCTGAAGGTGGCGCTAAACCGCTGAGCCACCAGGGCTGCCCTCATATATTATTTTTAAGCAAATTCCATATATCATATTATTCATCCTTAAATATTTACGTGTGTGCCTATGTAAGTTAAAGACATTTACATTTGGTAAATCCTTTTTTTTTTTTTAAGATTTTATTTATTTATTCATGGTAGACACACAAGAGAGGGGCGGAGAAGCAGGCTCCATGCAAGGGGCCTGATGTGGGACTCGATTCTGGGACTCCAGGATCACACCTGGGCCGAAGGCAGGCACTAAACTGCTGAGTCACCCAGGGATCCCCTATTTGGTGAATTCTAATTATTCATAGTAATGTTCTAAAAAGTTACAAGTTCTCAGCAACATCAGGAATGATAGAATATCATGTTAAAAATATAAATAAATGGTGGGCCAGTGGATGTCCTTGAGCAGGTAAAACCCGATATCCTACGACCTGCTGTGCTAAGTTTCAGCACTCAGACCTTGTCATTCCTCCCAATCCTTTTGTATTATGGCTAATGGCATGACCATATCTACCCTGTTTTGTCAATAAAATAGACATCTGGGAATGTTTTAGGTTGCCCATTTGCCCTCTTATATTGCCCTCCAAAAATTGCTGATTCTACCTTCTTAGCATCACTATGTCCATCCTATCCTCATATTAATTGTAAGGCGTTCATTCTCACCTAGCTAGACTATTACAGAGCTCTCTAAATACAGTCATTAGGTCTTCCTTCTTGCTATTCTTCTGTCCTCACTCACTCCATACCTGTATACTTACACTTCTCCACATCTGTCATACTGTTTCATCCGTCTGTGCCTGCACCTGTGTTTCCCTCTGTTTCAAAAGTCCTTTCCTAGATGCCTGGATGGCTCAGCTGTTTAGACTCTGTCTCTTTATTTCAGCTCAGGTCATGATCTCAGTGTCCCGAGATTGAGCCCTGGCCGCCTCCCCAGGGTCCTTGCTGAGCGTGAAGCCTGCTTAAGATTCTCTCTACCTTTGCCCCTTCCTCCTACTGCCCACCCCCCTTCCACTGCATGTGCACATACCCACACTCACATTCATTCTTAAATAAATTGATTGATTTTGGAAGCTGTTTTTTGATGTCCTATAGCATGGCAGGTGTCTTGGAAGTTCCAACTCAGATTTGTCTTCTGTGATACCTTTTCCATACACCTAACTAGATTATCTTTCTCCACAATCTTTGTCTCACCTCTCTACCCCATGTAAAACGCTGTTTTAACCTGTATTGCAGTGAATTGTATGTTAGTCCCTGTTGCAGAATCCATTAAGATTCTTGAGGGCCTTAACTCTTAAATGTATTGCTAGTCTCTTGGCAAAGTAATAGACACCTGGTGTTCAAAAGCTTATCAAATGAAATGTATTCCCTAATATATTTTACTAATAAGGGAGCTTCTTAGTCCCACATTCAGAAACTATTTCAAACATAATTACGACAAGCTGTCTAATCTGGTTTCCTCTACCACAGCATATGAGAAGCCAAAAGGAGAATTTTTAAAAAATGGGATGATGATAGATTGGAAACTTAATTAATAGCACAAGAGGAGGATATGAAAGAAACTAAAAAGTAGTTACAACTCAAATTTTGTCTTTATGGGCTGGTTTGATATAAATGCAACAACACTTTATATATCAGTTAATAATTATGACTGAGTCAGAATAATCAATCATTGTGATAACCGTGAGTATTGATGAAAATCTTAAATTGTATTTAGTATGTTATTTAGTGAGTGAAGGAACGCTAGATATTTTCATTCAGAATTAGTATTTGATCAATTTATTTCTATAAATTACTTTTTAAAACTTCCTTTTTTTGTAGACTATATCAAATGTTTAACAAGCATTTCAATGTATGTTGTTCTCTTTTCTAATTAGATTTCTAGATGAGCTAAACTTTACCCTTTTAGGAATAGCAAAACAGTGATTGGAAATCATTCTGAAGTACACTGTGCCATACTGTCTTCCTTAAAAGTACTAGGTAATTGAGATGTTCTTGTGTTATGATACTTAGGAGTTGTAGTTTTAACTCCTTCCTTTTTTCTGAGTAACTTAATGTATTTCTCATATATTTGTATTTACTAGATGCTAATGAAGAGAACAGGTAGACTTAAATAGGGGTCAGATGATAAAAGAGTAAGTCCTCCTTGGCAGATCCAAGTCTGTCAAGTTACAAGATTTGTTGAATATATCAGTTTACACTGGATTTCTGAGAAGAGAAGTATAGTACAATAGTTCTTCAGGTTTATATTTTATCATTTTCATAGCTGAAAATAATAAAAATTGGAAATAGTGAAAGTCAGCCCCCAATATTGTGTGGTGTGGTATTAATTTTGAAATTCTATCCTTTGCATTTTTTTAAGGTTTTTTTTTTTTTTTTTTTTTTTTAATTCATAGAGACACAGAGAGAGAGGCAGAGACACAGGCAGAGGGAGGAGCAGGCACCATGCAGGGAGCCTGACATGAGACTTGATCTGGGGTCTCCAGGATCAGGCCCTGGGCTGCAGGCAGCGCTAAACCGCTGCGCCACCAGGGCCACCCTCTGCATTTTATTAAAGTGAATGTTCACTCTATACAATCAGAGTAGTCATTGGCACAATTATACATAAATTATACATATACTCCAGCTTAGCATTAGTTTGTACTAGGAATTATTTTTAGTAGAATACTATTTAAAAATATTATGCAAGTATATAATTTTATTTCCTCCTTAGGTTGAACTCCCTCTCCTCCCAGAAAAGGGGAATACAAGGTAGAGTGAGACTGCCATAGGTGGAGTATTCATTCAGGGCAAGGAAGTTGGGGGTTTTTTGTTTTATTTTTTTAAACTGGGCCGTTCTGAAGGAATATTTTCAGTTGCTACTTTGGAAAACATTAAACAGTTCCTGGGCCTTCCTGAGTTTGTTCAGTTGTAAGTTTGAGGAAGCTGCAGTTAGTAAATTGTGGTTGGCAGATGCTGTAAGCAGGTGACTCAGTAGGTTGAACTCATGATGACTCAACTGTGTAAAAACCATGCTGATAAAATAGCTTGAAAGAAAAATTGCCTTCCAAACTTTTGAACTGCCATAAAAAGTTCAAACTATTATTAAAGGTATCAAAAAATATTAACATGTGGCTTTAGAAGGAAATATTTTTCTTCAAGTGGTTTTAAGAGTTTTACTTAATTGTTCTGATTTTTGCTCTGTAGTAGTTCTGAGAAGACCTTACACCAATGACACTTAGCAAGTTGTAGTTAAAAACGCAGAAATATTGCAAGTTTGCATAAAATTTATGCAAGAGGATACTTCTTTGAAAGGTCAGTTTTAGCTGGGAGAATAGCAGAGAAACCCAAATAAATGATGGTGGTGGTGGTGGTAGTGGTGATGGTGTTTTAATTTTTTTTTTAAGTAATGTCTACATTCAGTGTGAGGCTCAAACCCACAACCCTGAAACATAGAAAGTCACATGCTCTACCAACTGAACCAACCAGGCACTCCTTTTAGTTAATATAATAAAAATAATTTAGTTAGCTTCTTAATTTAACATTGTTATAATTGAACAAGTAAAACAAGAGATGTAGTCATTTTCTTATGTTTTGATGTAATAGAACATGTATATTAATAGAGTATATCCCATTATAAAATGTTTTTGATGATTTAATAAATTATATCTGATAAATCATACTCTATGATATCCATTCCAAATCTTAGAATACCATATTCCTGTGAACTGATCTTGATTTAGCAAATAATTTTCTGTATTTAAAATTAAAGAATAATTTGATTCATTGGGTTTCTTTCACTTTTTGTGATCATGTTACTAATAAGTAAATTTTTGGAAACCCAGCAGACAGTATTCAAAATTTTGATTCTACATGTGAATAGATTGGACTTAGGTTAAGTAAGAGGGGCGTTGATAATAGATAAATTGCTGAATTTGCCTTCCAGCTGTGTGATTAGGGATAAATAACCTAATCTTTGAGTATTTTTCTCATCTGTAAAATGAAGAGAATGTCAAACTAGAAAAGGAGTTGTTACAATTAGATGGAATTAACATTTCTAGCTGTTCTTTCAGTTAAAAAAGATGTTTTAATTGTTTATACTCAAGTAAATATGCTTACTCTTAGGTAGATATTTTTTAAAGGCTGAAAATTGATTTGTCCCATAAATCGTATACAGTTGTTACTTGTACCTAAGGATACTACTCATCTAGCATGATTGAAGAGTGGTAATGCCAATAGTCCAGAGTCTTTAAATTTTGCTTGAGTAATGTTTTGAGAGGTAACAGATGTAACTATCATCATACTGTCTTCATTTTGGTTAAATTTGAATTAAGTTGCAAAGCCAATTGCTGAGTTAAATTGCTTTTTCAGGAGTGACTATATAGAGATGAGCTTTGTAAGAGTGAAGGGTAGCTGGCCCAATATACATAAAATAAGTAATCTTTATGAATACTTGGGAACTGAGAGAGTTTGTTTTTTGTGTTCATTATATTGATTTTTCTTAAATTGTTGTATTGGCTCAGTACTTTAAAAATAGAATAGATATTCTCGAGCACAATATCTGAAATGCCACATCAAGTTTTTATAATGAATACAAAATACTTATTCTACGTGTGTGCTTTTTTTTTAAGATTTATTTATTTATTCATGAGAGACACAGAAAGAGTGAGTGAGTCAGAGACATAGGCAGAGGGAGAAGCAGGCTTCTCACAGGAGCCTGGGTGTGGGACTCAATCCTGGATCCCAGCATCACGACCTGAGCCAAAGGCAGCTGCCCAACCACTGAGCCACCCAGGCGTTCCTACATGTGTGCTTTCTAAATTAACCTTTTAAAAAAAAAAAGTCATTTATTTGTGTGTTCTTGTTAGTTTTTGTCCTCTGAATGTTCACTATCAAATAATTGTAAAGTGTTTTTCTGTACCACAACCTCTCAGTTAGTGGGGGGGGGGGGGGGGGATTTCCTCTAGCTCCATGAAATTGAATTTTATGACTTAGTATTTATCAAAGATATAGAATTAAAGATTTTTATTTTTATGAATAGTTTTTATAAGACATTCGGTTGAACCATATTTGGTGTATAATCAGTGACTTAATAGAATTGTATTAAATATTAAACACTTCATTCTTTTTGTAGGCCTTTAACTCTAGTTTTATTTTTTTTAATTTATTTTTTATTATTTTTTTAAGATTTTCATTCATTTCTTCATGAGAGACAGAGAGAGGCAGAGACACAGGCAGAGGGAGAAGCAGGCTCTATGCAGGGAGCCCGACGCGGGACCTGATTCCGGGTCTCCAGGATCAGGCCCTGGCCTGAAGGCTACGCTAAACCACTGAACCACAGAGGCTGCCCCTAACTCTAGTTTTAGTAACAAATTTTAAGTAGCTGTTTTTTAAAGTTTTTTATTTTTAGTAACTGCTGGAAAATTTTCTGTTTTAAAGCATGTAGACTCTTTCTTGTGCCTGTGTTATTTTGTCATTCATTCATTTATTTATTTTCTTAGAAGAGTATATATTTGAAATGTAGGGGGATCCCTGGGTGGCTCAGCGGTTTAGTGCCTGCCTTCGGCTCAGGTCGTGATCTGGAGTCCCGGGATCGGGTCCCACGTTGGACTCCCTGCATGGGGCCTGCTTCTCCCTCTGCCTGTATCTCTGCCTCTCTCTGTGTGGGTCTCTCATGAATCAATAAAATCTTAAAAAAAAAAGAAAACTTAAGAAATGTATGCATAGGTATGAATGACCTCATGTTTTACAAAATCTCACACTACAATAACAAGGATTTGGGGGAAAATGGTGTTGGTGTAGATTGTTTAAAGCTTATGTAAATTTTTAATGATGAATATGAGCAATAATCCTCTAATAAAGTTAGTTAATAAAGTACTGTAGCTTTAAGAAAAAGGGGAAGGTTGGTTGATATTAAGAATATGCAAGGAAGAATTGAGATTGCTGAGTTAAGGAATCAAAAGCAAAAGAAGATTGGAGCAAGTATAATCAATAATGAATGTCTAAGTCAGCATGTGGTTACATTAAAAACTAAGAGAAGAAAGTGGAATTAGGGCAGCCTGGATGGCTCAGTGGTTTAGCACCGCCTTCAGTCCAGAGCATGATCCCAGAGACCGGGGATCGAGTCCCATGCCAGGCTCCCTGTGTGGGTGTCTCTGCCTCTCTCTCTGTGTGTGTCTCTATAAATGAATAAATAAAATCTTTTTTTTAAAAAAAGTGGAATTAATTGGATGAGTATTGTGACTAATACTGTGTTCCGCTTTATTTTTGTACTTAGCATTCAACTACTAGTATTAGGGTAATAAAAAACAGCATTACTTCTGTGTTATACTAACATGTGAACCAACATTACTTCTGTGTTACATTAACATCATTCACGTATTTTTTCCAAGTCTGAAAACTAATTTAAGTTACAGAAATACCTCTTGATTCAGAATAGGATATGTAGTCAAACTACCTTTCAGAAAAGTTTCTCTCCCATAACTAGTGTTTATGTATGCTTTTAATATTTGTCTTGCCAACCTGGTGTCATAAATTTTTTAACTTTTCACAATCTGATCTACCAAAATATTAGAATACATTTAAATTTTGTGATTCCTGAATAATAATGAAAGAGTATCACATATTTTTTGGACATACTTCTTTGTCATTAGCCCTTATATCTAATTGGGTCATACTCCTTATGGTGTGTAAGAACTTTTTACATATAAAAGAATGTTTATTTAATTATGATAATTATTTTTCCCAGCTTGGAACTATCAAATTTTATTTTTACCTTTTAAGAAAATACTTCAAATGATACCTTTACGAAATCAACTGATTTGGCCAATAAAATTTTATTGACTTACCGATTACCTGGTTAATAAATTCTAGGCAATTGAAATAAAACAATAAATGAGAAACATCTCAAGATACTTAGTAAAGGCAAAGAAAAAGACAAACTTTTAAAACAAGATGATATGAAGATAAGGGCATCTTCAAGACTATGAAAGAGCCTCGAGGACATAGCAAATAATTGTCCAAAGTTAACCTTTCAGAAAAGATACACACTTAAGTTTTTTTTCTTGTAATATTTTTGGTAAAGATTTTATTTATTCATGAGAGGCAGGCAGAGAGACAGGCTCCATGTGGGGAGCCCAATGCGGGACTCAACTCCCAGGACTCCAGGATCACGCCCTGAGGCAAAGGCAGGTGCTAAACTGCTGAGCCACCTAGGGATCCCCTTGTTCTTTGAAATTAGTTTCTAATTTCATTCACATATGCTCTTTATTAAAAAAAATTTAAAGAAGGAAGGTAGTATTTAATCATAACTCTGCGGGCAGCCCCGGTGGCTCAGCGATTTAGCACCGCCTTCAGCCCAGGGCATGATCCTGGAGACCCGGGATCGAGTCCCACGTCCGGCTCCCTGCATGGAGCCTGCTTCTCCCTCTGCCTGTGTTTCTGCCTCTCTCTCTCTGTTTCTCATGAATAAATAAATAAAATTTTTTGTTAAAAAATAACAATAGGGGATCCCTGGGTGGCGCAGCGGTTTGGCGCCTGCCTTTGGCCCAGGGCACGATCCTGGAGACCCGGGATCGAATCCCACATCAGGCTCCCGGTGCATGGAGCCTGCTTCTCCCTCTGCCTGTGTCTCTGCCTCTCTCTCTCTCTCTCTCTCTCTCTGTGACTATC
Organism: Vulpes vulpes; assembly: GCF_048418805.1. Taxonomy (NCBI): domain Eukaryota; kingdom Metazoa; phylum Chordata; class Mammalia; order Carnivora; family Canidae; genus Vulpes; species Vulpes vulpes. Next base: position 74,672,180 of record NC_132783.1, on the reverse strand, counting down.
ATAAATAAATAAAAGTTTAAAAAAAAAATAAATAACAATAGTCATAACTGCCACTGAGGCATAACTAACATTTTTGACACGTCTTTCTAGGCCCAGGCCTTTATGTGCCGAGGAAATTATTTTATTTAGAACCTTTTTTTGCATGTTTTAGAGATGGAGGTGGTGGAGGGGTAAGGGAAGCAAGAGGATCTTAAAGCTCGTCTCTGATGTGGAGTTGGAAGCATAACTCAGTCTCAAGACTCTGACTGAGATCATGACCTGAGCTGAAACCAAGAGTCAGATGCTCAGCTAGTCAGTTGAGCCACCCAGGTCCCCCAAGATACAGTATTTTTAAAGCTTTATCCATTTACCTAAGTGTATTTTCTTTGGGGAAATATTTTAATTCCAGATATAAATTCAGACCAATATGATAGAAAATTATGTTAAAATACTTATATTTTCATGAATTTTGTTTCCCTGGCATGTTTATTGTTATTTGAGATTTGTCCTTTGGTTAGACATGAATTCTAAAGCTTGGTTCTATTTTATTTAGTCTATTTTTATCAATACTAATCTTATAAGCAATGTTTTTGTCAGTGATTATACTCTTATACCCAGAGAAATATATTTGACAAATAACATAAGTTATCATTATGCTGTGAAGAGTTTGAAAAAACAGGAATGCTCAGCAGTCAGTAGAGCCTGCAATTGTTCTTGGGATCGTGAATTTGAGCTCCACATTGAGTATAGAGTTTACTAAAGAAAAAAATTTAAAAATCAGAAAAAAGATAAACCATAATGCTCAGTTTAGTATATTTAGTTTATACAAATAAACTATACCCATTTATTACTATGAAGAGTTAACTCTACTATAAAAAGCTAAAACTATGGCAATCTTTTCTGAGTTGTGTTTTGTTTTTTCTTTTGTATTGATAATTTTTGGTGAAAGCCCTCAGGCCAAAGTCAGTTTTGCAAATCAGAATGTATCAAAATTCGTTAATGAAAGAAATTACTTAAAATGTTCAGTGGAAGTAAAGATCACTGTAGTTAGAACCTTTCTCTCACTTTAAAAGACATTTACAGTAATATTTGAGTTCCTCAGAATTGTGAATTGCCAGATTTTTGAACAGAGGAAATATTTTTTTCAATTAACTTTAAAATTCATTCAGTGATGGAGATATATGTAATGAAAATAATATTGGAATGTTGCTTCACATTATATTTCAGTTGTTACAAATTTGGGATATTTGGGGATCCCTGGGTGGCTCAGCAGTTTCACACCTGCCTTCGGCCCCAGGATGTGATCCTGGAGTCCCCATCAAGTCCCATGTCAGACTCCCTGCATGGAGCCTGCTTCTCCTCTGTGTCTCTGCCTTCCTCTCTCTCTGTCTCTCATGAATAAATAAATAAAATCTTAAAAAAAAAAATTGGGGAAGTCATTAAGACCAGAGAAACAAAGAACTGTAACTATACATGAAATTTAAAAACCTTGAAACTTTAAAAATTTAGATTCTTTTCACTGTTTTGTAATTTCTCACAGTATATACTACTCTTAAATTAATTTTACCATTTCCGTTTTAGTTAATAATGAAGTAAGTAATGACAAATAGTACCAAATGGAGGTTTCAAGGGGGGAGATTCCTAATATTTGGATTGATTTATAATGACTGGTTGCTTACAGTTGAAAAAGCTTCAAGGTAGATTTTTGAGAATGATTCTTTACCCCCCATTTCCCCCTTCCTCCCTTCTCTCTGTTAAAACTCTGGGATCAGGCTACAAACAGGATTTTATAGGTAATGGTAAATTATGTTAACCTTCATAGGGCCACATATAGTTGTATTTTTTTTTAACATTCACTCGATAAAATTGCTTTTCTGAAACTAGGAGCCATGAGATATATATGGTAAATATAGGCGTACATAGGAGATATTGCTGGTTCAGTTCCAGACCACTGCAATAAACCAAATATTGCAATAAAGTGAGTCAAATGATTTTTGTGGTTTCCCAGTGCATATAAAAGTTATGTTTACACTATACTGTAGTCTATTAAGTGTGTAATAGCATTATGTCTTTTAAAAAAGCCAGTGTACGTATAGCTTAATTAAAAAATACTTTATTGCTAGAAAATGCTAGCTGTCATGTTAGCTTTCACCCAGTTGTAATTTTTTTGGTGGCTGCTGACTGAGCACAATGGTATTTGAAGGTTTTTGGTGGCTGTGGCAATTTCTGAAGACAACAATGACTTGCCATATTGATTAACTCTGTTTCATGACTAATTTCTTTGTAGCTGCAATGCTATTGAATAGCATTTTACCCACAGTAAAACTTTCCAAATTGGAGTAAATTCTCTCAATTGGAGTAAGTCCTGATGCTGCTTTATCAACTGAATTTATGTAATATTATAAATCCTTTGTTGTCAACAGTATTCATCAGAGCATCTTCACCAGGAGTAGATTAAATCTCAAGAAGCCACTTTCTTTGTTCATCCATAAGCAGCAACTCCTCATCCTTTCAAGTTCTATCATAAAATTGCAGCAGTTCAGTCCCATCTCCAGGCCCCACTTCTAATTCTAGTCCTCTTAATATTTCTACCACACTTGTAGTTACTTCCTCTCTTGAAATCTTGAACTCCTGAAAGTTGTCCATAAGGGTTAGAATCAACTTCTTTTAAATTCTTATGGATGTTGATATTTTGACCTCTTGTCATAAATTACAGATGTTCTTTTTTTTTTTTTAATTTTTTTTTTTAATTTTTTTTATTTATTTATGATAGCCACAGAGAGATAGAGAGAGAGAGGCAGAGACACAGGCAGAGGGAGAAGCAGGCTCCATGCACCGGGAGCCCGACGTGGGATTCGATCCCGGGTCTCCAGGATCGCGCCCTGGGCCAAAGGCAGGCGCCAAACCGCTGCGCCACCCAGGGATCCCAATTACAGATGTTCTTAATGACACCTAACGTGGTGAATCCTTTCCAGAAGGTTTTCCATTTATTTCATCAGAGAAATTACTATCTATGGCAGCTATAGCCTTACAAGATGCATATTTCTTAAATAATAAGACTTGAAAGTTGAATTGACTCCTTGATCTATACGTTGCAGGATAGACGTTGTGTTAGCAAGCATCAAAACTACATTAATGTACATCTCTATCAGAGCTCTTGTATAACCACGTGCATTATCAATGAGCAGTAATATTTTGAAAGGAATCTTTTTTTCTGAGCTGTAGATTTCAACAGTGGGCTTAAAATAACAGTAAACCATGTTGTAAACAGATCTGCTGTCATCCAGGCTTTGTTCCATTTATAGAGCATAGGCACAGTAGATTTAGCATAGTTTCTAAGGACCCTACGATTTTCAGAATGACAAATGAGCATTGGCTTTAATTTAAAGTCACCAGCTGCATTAGCCCCTAGCAAGAGTGGCAGTCTGTTCTAGGAACTTTTGAAGTCAGGCGTTGACTTCTCTCTAGCTATGAAAGCTCTTAGATGGCGTCTCCAGTAGAAGGCCAGTTTCACCTACATTGAAAATCTGTTGTTTATTGTAGCCACCATTGTTAGTTATCTAAGCTAGATCTTCTAGATAACTTGCTGCAGTTTCCATATCAGCACTTGTTTCACCTTGCAGTTCTATGTTATAGAGATGACTTTTTCCCTTAAAGCTTATTTACCAACCTCTGCTAGCTTCAGATTTTACTTCTTCAGCTTTCTCACTTCTCTCGGCCTTCATGGAATTGAGGAGAGTTAGGACCCTGTCCTTGGATAAGGCTTTGGTTTAAGGGAATGCTGTGGCTGGTTTGATCTTCTATCCAGACCATTTTGCTATCTATTTTGCTTTCTTACCATTCCTGTGTTCATTGGAGTAGCACTTTTAATTTCCTTCAAGAACTTTTCCTTTGCATTCACAACTTGGCTAACTGTTGGGCGTAAGAAACCTACCTTTTGGCCTGTCTTGGTTTTTGGCATGCCTTCCTTACTAAGCTTAATCGTTTCTAGCTTTGGTTTTAAAGTGAGGGATGATTGACATCTTTTCACCTGAAGCCTTAGAAGCCATGGTAGGGGTAAATTGGCATGATTTCAGTATTGTATTTTAGGAAATAGGGAGGCCAGAGAAGAAGGAATGAGACCGTCAGAACATACACATTTATCAATTGCATTTGCTACCATATAGGAGTGTGGTTCGTGGTGCCATAAAACAGACTAGTGATATCAGAGATCACTGATCACAGATCACCATAACAAATACAATAATAATGAAAAACTTAGAAATAATGTAAGAATTACCAAAGTGTTAATAGACACGAAATGAACAAATGCTTTTGGAGAAATGGCACCAATATAGACTTAGTCGAGTCCCAGCTGCCACAAATCTTCAATTTCTAAAAAAAAAAAAAGAAATATCTATGAAGCAAAATAAAATGAGGCATGCAAGTAAAATGATTTAAAAAGATTGGTAGGTTATTTTAATCAGGACAAGGTCAGAAAGGGGGTATTCTAGAAGGCTGATTTATTTTAATGTATGTTGTAATATATTGACAAGAAGATTGTTAAGACTATGGCAAAAAGACTTTAGAAGGAATAGTATAAAAATAAGCTCTTAAGTAGAAAACAAGAGTATTTTTTGTTTTATGTGCTTGTAATCCATAAAATAGGCCCCACTTTTGGATTCAGTGCTGACCTCTGGCTTACTGATTTCTACAACTAGTCAGTGTCTTTGATTGTGTTTGGCAAGAATTTCCCAAGGCCGCCCAAGCTATTTGCAACAGGTCATTGCTTCTAAAGCTTGCTTTTTTAGAAATGTGGCTTAATTTCCATTGAAGTCAGTTTTGTTCTCTAAAAAAAGAAATACAAATTAAGGATGAAGGTTGAGTGAATTGTATATACCAGCTTATTTCTGATTAGGGTACACTGAAGTCTTGCATAGCGTTTTTGTTTGTTTTTTAGTGTGCTCTATAAAGTCTCCAACACTATTGATTCAAAAATATTAATGTATTTGTAAAGAGGGAATCAAGTAGTTCATAAATACTAATTTAAAATTCTGCCTAAAACTTAAAATTTTAGTGATTATAATAAATCACATCAACTTCAGGTTTTATCATATAATGTGTTGTAAAGAGTCAAGTCACCAGAATTGATTCACGATTATGTTTTAGAAACATTTTATGTATTTTATTTTTTTATTTTTTTAAATATTTTTTATTTATTTATTCATGAGAGACAGAGAGAGAGGCAGAGACACAGGCAGAGGGAGAAGCAGGCTCCATGCAGGGAGCCTGACGTGGGACTCAATCCCGTGTCTCCAGGATCGTGCCCTGGGCCAAAGGCAGGCGCCAAACCACTAAGCCATCCAGGGATCCCCTAGAAACATTTTAGACATAACATAGCATTACTTTTATGTAACATAAAATACCAGGTAAAGTATTTGAAAACTGTTGATCATACTCCCAGGAGTATATAGAGACAATTATGTGGCAAGATGTGGTAACATCTTTTTCTTTTAAACCCTAATTGTTTTCTTTTTCCGAGTCATATAGTTAGGTTTTGGAGGAATAGAGAAACAAAGAATTATTACATAGGGATGGAGATAGATAGATAGATAGATAGATCCATCTATTTTCATATAATTGTGTGTGTGTGAGAGAGAGAGAGAGAATCTTCATCCCTTTCTGGGTTCTTCCCTCCCCCGTTTTTTTTGTTGTTGTTGTTTGCAGTATCTATGTTCCTTAGGAGACCATATAAATGAGATTAATCTCCCTATACAGGCATGCCTGGGCAGCTCAGTGGTCGAGCGTCTGCCTTTGGCTCAGGTTGTGACCCTGGGGTCCGGGATCGAGTTCCGCATCAGGCTCCCTGCATGGAGCCTGCTTCTCCCTCCGCCTGTGTCTCCGCCTCTTTCTGTGTGTCTCTCATGGATAAATAAATTTAAAAAATAAAATCTTTTAAAAAATAATAATATCCCCCATACAGAATTAAATTACCTTCTCATGAAGAAAACATTCATTTTTCAATCTTCTAACTAGAGATTTTTAAAATGCATATCTCATATGCTTATAAACCTGTGAACTACCATTGTGAATATAACTCAAGTTTCAGTTGTGTTTACATTTCTTATTTTATAGAAAGGACATTTGGCTTCAGGATCCTATAGAATTTATAGAACCTTTTGGGTATTAGATAATTTGTTATTTTGTTAAGTTCTTATGATTAAGTGATGATGCTGTGAAAATGATGGAATTGAAAACAAAAAATGTGGGAGAAAGCTATGGTGGTGTTTTCATTTTATGCATAGACAAAATTAAAATAATTTGCCCACTGACCTGCTGGGTATTGCCTTAAGTGACTTCAAATTATCGGTTACCATTAGGCCACAATGTCTGATAAAAATAGTTATAGAAAAGCTACTTTTAGAGAAAAAACATAATGCGCCAAAATAGTTCTAATTTTCGTTAAGCTGTTGACTGAAATTGGCTTGTTTGAATCAATGTGAGTTAAAGACCATTTATCACTTTTAACATTTTTGTTTCTAAATAAAAATAAAACTAATGTGAGAATATTGCTTAAAAATATACATTTAAAAACTATAAAATATTACAATGTTTTCCCTTATACAACAGAATCAATTTTTAGCCAATAAAAACTACATCTGAACGTCATTTAAACTTTCTGAACATCAGTCCTATTTCCAGAACTATTTACTGATTAATAGTCTTCAGAAGTTAATAGAAATTAAATTTTTTTCCACATAGTTTCACAGCTTAAATAATTTAGCCAGAATGAGTGTGTATCACATTATTTCCTTGATTATGTGAATGAGGAAAGAATTTTATGGATAATAGAAAACGTTAGCCCATTTTCTCTTCTGCCATTTGAATCTTTATGTTTTTGAAAGAGAAATTCTTTTTTGTTGTTGTTTATTTATTTAAAAGATTTTATTTATTTATTGATGAGAGAGAGAGAGGCAGAGACATAGGGAGAGAGAGAAGCAGGTTCCATGCAAGGAGCCTGATGCGAGACTTGATCCCCCAGGATCACACCATAAGCGGAAGGCCGGCACTCAACTGCTGAGCCACTCAGGCATCCCTTTTTTTTTGTTTTTGTTTTTGTTTTTTTTGGGGGGGGGGGGGGCGGTGTAAATTGTAGTCTGAATTCAAGGCTTCTGAGTTAACCAGAATCAACCGGGATCTCTGGGTGGCGCAGCGGTTTGGCGCCTGCCTTTGGCCCAGGGCGCGGTCCTGGAGACCCAGGATCGAATCCCACGTCAGGCTCCCGGTGCATGGAGCCTGCTTTTCCCTCTGCCTATGTCTCTGCCTCTCTCTCTCTCTCTCTCTCTCTCTCTCTGTATGACTATCATAAATAAAAAATAAAAAAAAATAAAAACCAGAATCAACCAAGAATTATAAAAACATGTAACACCCAGGACTTAATTATGTATTGATTTTGATTAGTAAAGTTTTTAAATAGGTATATCTTAACATTATATATGTAGAGAAGTTTAAAATTAATCTCTGGTGTTCTTAATAAATCCGATATGAGATCTTAGAAGCATAGCATTAATGTTAGAACACTATCTTTAGGAAAATTATCATTTTTCAATGCATGTACCTATTTTTACCCTCCTACAAAGTTCACAGATGTGGATGGTACCAATCTTTGTATTCGATAAGTATAATTCTCATTCACCTAAGAGAATAAATCTTATCTTTCAAAGTGAGTGATTTTTCTCCTCCAAAACCAGATACATTATTATATTTGGAAGGCTGAATATGGTAGAGGAATATATCCAGGGAAACTCGTTTATTTGTGAAAGTCTTAAAAAAATGATTTGTCTCAGTATTTTTTTTCTTTAATTATTAATGAAAAGGATTTGGTCATTGAGTTCTTTTCCCTTGCTCATGAATAGATTTCTATATTCATGAATATAGGAATATATAGATGTGTGTGTGTGTGTGTATACATATGCCACATATGTGTGTGTGTGTATAAAATGCAGCAATTTATGGAAATAGATTTGCAATTTGCCATCAAATTGCCTCTATTGAAAGTTTCTAATCTTGCTTTGTATCAGTAATTCATCCGTTCTTATTTTAAATCATGGGTAGGCAGACTACCACCATGGGCCAAATCCATCCTGCCTCCTGTTTCTGTAAGGCCTTTTTTTTTTTTCTTCCAGATTCTGATAAAACATTTAGGACTTTTACATTTTTAAAAAGAAAAAGTCACAAGAAGAATAATATGTCATGACACCTGAACATCCTGTGAAATTCAGGTTTCATAGAATGAAAATAAATTATTAGAACACAGCCATGCTATTTCATTTATGTATTGTTTATGGTATTGTTTGGCAGCTTGTAGTACTACAATAGCAGAGTTGAGTACTTGCTGTAGCAGTTAGTATGACCCTCAAAGCCTAACTTATTTATTCTTTGGCCCTTTGTAAGAAAAGTTGGCAAACTTTTTTCTTAACCCTTCGTTTAAGTCATTAAAAGACATGGAAGCTCTCATTGGTAGATTTAATTAAACTGCAGATGGTTTAGACAACTGCTTTTTGAAGATCTTTGTAGTGGTCTCAGACTAAGTAGGTTTCTTGTTCCAGTAAATCCTTTCTAACAAAGTGGATTCTTCTGTAAGTTATACAAGAATTGCTATGATAGCAGTGGGTATCACTCTTGACCTACATGGACTTAAAATTCATGTTTTTAACTGTTGGCTAGCAACCCCGGGGATCTAAGGACAAGCAATCATTTATAGTTTTGCTGAAGCGTGAATTTAAATTATAACTGTGGGAAAATGGCGTGGCGCAATGCATGTTTAATTACCTAACCTGACATTCAAGATACAAGTAGTTACTTTATACTCTTAATAAAATACAGTCAAATGTGATTTTTTTTTTTAATGGAGAAATTTATGTAACGTGATGAGATTTAAGAGGTCACCACAAAGGTCAAGGATTTTATTGCAGGGAGAAAAATCATTCCATAAGCTACATATTATCAATATTCGATTAAAAGCATGTATTAGGTCATTGTGTATTAGGAATTGTCCAAAACAGGGATCCCTGGGTGGCTCAGTGGTTTGGCGCCTTCTTTTGGCCCAGGATGCGATCCTAGAGTCCCGAGATTGAGTCCCGCGTCGGACTCCCTGTATCGAGCCTGCTTCTCCCTCTGCCTGTGTCTCTGCCTCTCTCTCTCTCTCTCTCTCTCTCTCTCTATCATGAATAAATAAATAAATCTTTAAAAAAAAAAAAAAAGAAATTGTCCAAAAGGAGAGAAACTTGGTCTTGTCATACTTCTTGCATTCTAAAATGAAAGTGTTATCCTAGACATCAGTTAGGACTTTAGAGCAAATCTCTGAGAGTTATTAAGCCAGTCAGTTCAGTCATCTATCTAGAAACCTAACAGCTGGTATATTATTCTCTAATTCAAGCTACCGTCAGCTATTCTGTCAGTAGTTATATACAGAATATATGTGACATAAAGAAAATATTTGTTGAACCAGTATGAAGCACTTTGTCGTGGTAAGACAAAGATTTCCCTTATTATCTTAGAAAATTTGTTACGTATATTATGAACAGTCATAATATTCCTCTCATTAAACCTAGTCAGGGATATCTGAATATCTTCATGCTGTAATCTTATTTTTTATACTAATGTGATTGTTATTTTTTCTTTTGAACTGGAATGAAGTAGAGAATCGCTTAAAAAATAAGGTTAGTCTTACTGTCAGAATACAGATTCTAACCTGATTTTGACTTTCAGATTTTGAGAAATGCTTTTTTTAAAAAAAGATTCATATTCTTTCTACATATGAAAAAAACTTTCTTTATTCTCTCAAATAGTGGTTTAGGGCAGTGTTTACCTAGAAATAAGCATTTGAGAATTTGTAGGTCATGACGAAGTCACATTGCAAAAGAGATTGTATTCTCTTTGATGCTGTCTGATGATAAGATTGCATGAGTTTATCCTAAATTTCCCCTCTTAAATGAGTGTTAGATGGTTGCTATGTATGGAATTTTACATAACTAATGTGAGGGGTTACAGCAATATAACTTCGACCTGACGTTCAGTTCTTCACTTTTTTTTTTTTCAGTTCTTCACTTTTGACCCATTCTGACTTCATAAGATAGTCTTTTACTTTTGCTGCCTTTTACTTCTTACATATAATGTGAAGAAATGTGTCAAATTTTGAAAAGCAGTTATAGTAAACAATCTAATTCATTCCTTTTTGGGACACCTGGTTGAGCGCCTCCTTTGGCCCTCAGGGTATGGTATGATCCAGGGCCACGGGGAACTCGTGTCCCACATTGGGCTCCCTGCATGGAGCCTGCTTCTCCCTCTGCCTGTGTCTCTACCTCTCTCTCTGTGTCTCTTATAAATAAATAAATAAAATATTTTTTTAAAAAGGTCATTCCTTTTCATTGTAACTACTTCAGAGGAGAATGAGAAAGGAGCCTGAGCTCTCAGAGTTATAGAACTAGATTCAGATGCTAAGGGCTCTCTATCTACATCCTGATGATATAGCCATGCACCTCCCTGGGTATAACATGTAAAAAGGGCATAATAATTTAGGCATTAGAAAAGTGTTACAAAAATTGTTTTGTACAGAAAGCACCTACCACGGTATCTGTCATAATAAACATGAGCAATCATGTTAGCTGTTCTTATGTACATTAAGGTGCCCCACTAATGTTCAGTTAGAGTTAACTTCTATCTTTGTAAATGGAGAAACAGCACACAAGTGAATAATAAAGGTAGTCCAAAACTTCACTTAATTATTTAGAGCTTTTCTGTGCTTTCTACATAAGCTTCTAGTAAAGCAAATCTTGCTTACCTGATTATTTTCCTGTTAGTCATTTGCTGGAAGCTACAATTCACAGAATAATACATAGCATAGAATTTATGAAGGAGAAGAGATTCACAGAGGGTGCTATTGCTTCACTGTCTGGGTGATTTGTTTTGGGGAAATTGAAGAAATACATATTATTTCACTTCATATAAAAATTATGTGTATAGGTAACTTAATTATTGAAAAATTACTGTGTAGTTGATTTTTTAAAAATCTGACTCAAAGCACAACTAAAGTTAATCATAGTCTGAAAGATAGTGAATATTCATATTAATAATCTATATTAATTACAGATCCTTAGTTTTTGCTCCTCTGTGAGTTTGCCTTGTAGCCTTGTATCTGAGTTTTAGCACATTCACAAAATTGTTCAATAAATAGAAAACAAAAAAAAACCTCACCTTATTTGGCTACCTTGTAGCAATTCTTTTTTTTTTTTTTTTAGTTTATTTATTCATGAGAGACAGAAAGAGTCAGAGACACAGGCAGAGGGAGAAGCAGGCTTCATGCAGGGAGCCCGATGCGGCAGTTGTCCTGGAACCGCGTGTGGGATCACACCCTGAGCTGAAGGCAGACGCTCAATCGCTGAGCCACCCAGAAGTCCCACCTCGTAGCAATTCTTAGAAGATTTGATTACTTAATCCTTTAAAATGGGGAATGATGACTACCACAGAAATAAACCTACAGGAACACCTGGGTGTTCACAATTTCAAGGTTGTGGGATCCCACTTAGCATGGAGCCTGCTTGAGATTTTCTCTCTCTCCATCTTCCTAGATCCCTCTTCCATATTTTCTCACACACTCTCTCTCAAATAAATAAATAAATTTTTTTTTCTAAAAAAGAAATACCTATAACTTACAGAGCAAAGTTCTTTAGCAATATGACTATCATAACCAGACAGTTTGTTGGGATAATTTTCTTGAGTTTTAATTGATTTAGTAGTATATGTCATCCAATACCATGGATAATTCAGAATTGGATGTCTTAAGAAAACTAGTTTCAGTTATTTTTTAAAAGTCTCACTATGAAAATGTATTCATTAAGATGAAAAGAGTCAGATATTAGTAACTGCTTTATAGATGAAGAAATTGATATGTAGAAATTTGAAATTCTATAAGGTCCTTTCAATAACTAGGTTCAAATCAGTTTTCTTTTTTTTTTTTTTTAAGATTTTATTTATTTGAGCTAGAGACAGAATGAGTAGTGGAGAGGGGCAGAGAGAAAGGGAGGAGCCCATTCCACACTGAGCAGGGAGCTCAGCTGATGGCTCATCCCAGGACCCTGGGATTGCGACTTCAGCTGAAGACAGATGCCTAACCAGCAGAGCCAATGAATTTATCAGTTTTTAATGGTATGCTTTTCTCAGTAGAAAATGAATGGGTTCGGGTCCCTGGATGATTCAGTCTGAGGATCCTGTGACTCTTAATCTCAGGGTTGTGGAGTTCAAGGCCCATGTTGGGTGTAGGGATTGCTTAAAAATAAGATCTTAAAAAAGAAAAATTAATGGGTCATTGTTGAGGAAGTATTTCTATGTTTAATGATCTTGGAAATATAGCCCATAGGTAAGTTATATCTTAACTTTTTACATAAATATAAATAAATATTGAACAGTTTTTTATTCCAATTGGGGTTTTGTTGTTTTTTTTGTAGGTAAACTCTATGCTCAATTTGGGGCTGGACTTCTCACCCCAAGATCAAGCATCACTTGCTCTACCAACTGAAGCAGCCAGGCACCCCTAATAGTTTTAAACTGTAAAATTTAATACAAGAAACTAGTTTTATAGAGCATACCTGTACCTGTCTACAAAGTATTATCAGTGCTGCTTTAATAGCAATTAAACCCTTCCACCTCAAAGTATAAAAGCTTGGGAGAAATACAAACTTGGTATAAGTCACCACTGACGCCCACATGATTGTGTGGTTTTCTAGACAAATGCCCATCTTTTTGCTACTTAAATGTCTAGAATAGGAGAAGAGTGGTTGTGATAAAAGTGGGGTTTTGGCCTAGAGAAGAAACAAAACAACTACAGAAACAAAACCAGAATGTAAATGTTTGAAGGACTGTGGGGTAGGAACGTGATTAGACTTGTGTTTGCTTGACTTCAGGAGTTGAACTTGGATCTGTGTGTGGAAGGTAAAGTAAGAGATTTTAAAAGAATTTGATAGCTTTCAGAGTTGTCTGAAAATGGTAATGGTTTTCCTTGGAAAATAGAATGTTTTCCTGTGTTTCATCTCATAGACTAGACTGTTACCTGGTGTGCATCAAGAGGCTTATAGTCTAAACTTTCCATTGTATTTTCTGTTCCTAAGATGAAGAGGTTAACTAAGTGTGCAGTGCATTCATTATTAAAGGGGTGTGGAGAAAGGGATTCTAGAAAGTTTCTTTACAAAAAAGAATGTCATACACATTTTTCCCCCAAATAACAGATTTTACCTACTTTTTGTGTGATACTTTCCCACTCTAAGTATTTCCTTCTGTAACATAGCATTTCTTTATATTTTCCAAGGAATGTAATTGATAACTTTGAAGTCCTTTATTCCTCTTGGTGTTCACTAGGCATAAATGAAGTATCGGAGTCTTTACCACACTGTTATTACAAAAATACATAATGGTCCTGTAAAGTAGTAGGTGAGGTAAGAAGAAAAAGCTTAATTTAGGTAAACTTTAGAGTAGAAGAGTGAAGTATGACTTACATCATTAGAGGTCCTTCTTTGTACTCTTCAGCCACTTTTTTGACTTTTCCAAATTGCCACATTATTTTTATTCACTAGATATAATTCCCTTTACTTAGCTCCCTCTGTTCACTGGTTTCCATGATCTGCCAGTCCACTTTTATAAGGGCCGCCAATTGACAGTGCTGCTTTGTTGTTCTTCCCAGCTCTACTCTAGGGCTCCTGCCGCTGATCTCAAATGCAGGAGCAGCAGAGGTGCTTTGAGAGAGAGAGAACAGAATGTCAAAGAGTCCAGCGGGGGACCAACAGATTGTGGGAAACCATGTGACTGTGTGATTCACATCTCCAAGGAGAGAGAACCGGTTGTTTCTGTGTCTAGATCCACCCTGTTATGAGGATAATACCATCAATAATGTAATTTAATTGCCTGGATGCTTTGACACTGGCTTGAAAAAATAAAAATTTTAGCAGTGAAGTTACTGGTTAGATGAGTTTGAGTAGAACTGAATTCACTGACATTTAAATCAAGATAGTGGATAATGACTTGTGTAGTTTAAAACTCGAACATTTTAAGCATTATGGGAAGAGAGGGTAATTCATCCATGTGTACATATGCATTGTCACTAAAATACTCAGCTTGATTCTTTTGCTACCAACCTTAGATGACCTGATGCTATTTGGTTTGTATATTGCTTCTTATCATGAAACCCTTAAAAATATCTTTATCTAAGGCCACACTTAAAGTTAGAAAAAACACATTAGTAAATTTTACATTTTGTCTTTAGGACATCGTTGTCAAGGATCAAATCTTACCATGGGTTAATTCTTATGCTCTGTTAATATGTAATTGCTAATGAACTATAACTTACGAATTTGTGTTTTTGCATACATTTAGATGAAGGAATTTTCTTCAATCCTTAGAAAATATAGGAGGGAGAGTTTGTGACATTAATGTTAGGACAGCGTAACATGGACTTTTGTTTTAATCTGTAATTCTAGGACGACATAGACAGCCTAAACCCAGTTCTCAGGGACAACCCGCAACTTCAGGAAGAAGTGAAAGTCTGGGTAAAGGAACAAAAGGTTCAGGAGATTTTTATGCAAGGTAACTATTTTGAAGTTATTATGCATTAAGTTTTTTTTTTTTTTGGAACTGGGCAGTTTTTCATGTTTGGTTTTGGTTCAGTTATGTGCAGTGTTTATAAAAAACTCAGTTTAATATTTTGAGTTATATTCAATCCAGGGAAAAGAATAGCAAAATCACAGTTTCAGTAGAAAGTTGATAACTTCACCAGTTTATTAACTAATTTGAGCTAAATAACTGACATGAAATTATAACCACACAGGTGTTTTGTTGATAGGAAAATCTCCATATTACAGAATACAATTAGGTGTGTCCTTCCTGGAGAAGGAAGTATTGTTTGCAGTAGAGGATTGCCCAAAGCCACAATTGATTTCCTTTGAAGAATGCTGTTAGTATCTGATAAAAGTGTCCTATTTCAGCTCACCCTTCTCAGCAATGACCATAATACTAGTTTTAGTTTTGTTTCCTTTTTTTAGTAAGCTCTAAATTTGTCTATAATGTGTGACTTTCAGACCAATGAGGTTTTATATAATTCTTAGTGATTTCTTTTTCTATCAGTAGAATCATATATTTTAAGCTTTTTCTGAAATTGAATTGAAACTGGGACAGTATGATGTGAAGTATTGATATTTTGTTGAATGTTTTTAAAAAGGAATTTTGTTGTTAAGTACCCATGTTCATCTCAGCCCTCAACTTCCATGTCATTTAATTTCAGCATTAATAGAGATAATTTCTAAGGTGTGGCTCTTCTGCTTTGTTACAGGTATTTATAGCAGCAGATCATCCACTTACTAAATTCTTCTTAGGCTAAGTATTCTTTAAAATTTAATATAGAGAATATGAAAAATACACAGAAATAGAATATTTCCGTGAACTTCCATCTGCCTTTTAGCCCCAAAAATGATGGTTTGCCCCATCCACACTGCTGTTTATTTCTATCAAATTTCAGACATCGCCAAATTCTGTTTTTAAATAAAGCCAACATACCCTTATTCCCCTAAAATTAATAGTCCTTTAATATTAAATACTGGATAATCATGTTCAAATTTCCATTTGTTTTATTAATGCCTTGAATGATTTTTAACAGGATACTGATCTTTATTATTATTATTCATTTATGAATTTTTAATCAGAGGAACCAGAAAAAGTCCACAATTTAATTGGTTGATATGCCCTGTATCTTTTTTTCTCCTTTCCTTGTAATTATTGAAGATACCAGGCTAGTATATTCTTTAACAACTTTTGTTTCCTTATCATATTCTTAGAGGTGAAAAAATGAGGTAGTATATATAGTCCCTGTCCATCCTAAGCTGAATTATTTTGTAAGGCTGACTCCACATTGTGTTTTGTGGTAGGAATAAGGCAGTTAGGAATTGAAAATTGTGCTAGTGGAAATTGAAAATTGGTCATGTTCGGAGTAGTTCTATAAGCTTTTACTGTATTACATTCTTAGAGTCTCATTCTTTATAGTTAGAAAAGACTAGAGTTTATATAATTGATTATAATGGCTCTGAATATATTTAACTTATAGGTCAAATGGAATATTTTCTATACATTTGTAAATTGACTTTTAGGCTGATACTGGCAGTTTTTTTTTTAATTGGCAAATATCAGCTACTAATTATATGTTAAATGGCTTATAAACTTATAAACTGTCAAAGCATCAACCTAGGATTCAGATAAGTAAATTCATTCCTAGCTCTTTCACTTAAGATTTTATTTAACCTATCAACCTCACTTTCTTAATTTTTATAAAAGGGAAAATAATACTGAATTGAAGAAGATTAAATACACACTAGCTTTGGCAGCTTTTTCTAGCTGTCACAGAAGATTAAAATTTATAGTCGTTACATGGAAGTGTTTTGGCAACTTAGAAAAACTCAGATATTGGGTTCCAAATTTTACCTTTTCCGGGGATCCCTGGGTGGCACAGCGGTTTGGCGCCTGCCTTTGGCCCAGGGCATGATCCTGGAGACCCGGGATCGAATCCCACCGGGCTCCCAGTGCATGGAGCCTGCTTCTCCCTCTGCCTGTGTCTCTGCCTCTCTCTCTCTCTCTCTCTGACTATCATAAATAAATAAATAAATAATCAAATTTTACCTTTCCGTTTCAGCCAAGTGTATTCCTCTATGTACCCCAAACCCTATTCAGTAGCTTTATACAACCTTGTGACTTTGTAGACTACTCTAACTTTACACTTTGTTCTGTCCTCTTATAACTCCTGATCCCAGAAACCTTCTTTCTGACTTAAAGTACTTTATTTCCATTGAATTAGGAAATATATGTGTAGTAGAGTGTGTTCAACGATAACTTCACAGTGATCTGGCTCTAAGGTATACAATTTCTAATAAATTTTTTTTGAAAACTGATACTTGAATAAGATATTACTCATCACAAAGCTCCTGTTTCTCCTGAAAGGTAGTTCTTCAGTGAAAATGTCTCCATTTAAGATACCCCTATTTCTTGTGTGTATGTATGTGTGTTTTTTTAAGGTCCTTATTCCTTAAATGGATACAGAGTGAGAGTATATAGACAAGACTCTGCCACCCAGTGGTTTACTGGCATAATTACTCATCATGATCTCTTCACTCGCACCATGATCGTTATGAATGATCAGGTAAATAGTACAACTAATATTTTTGAAGAGAAATTTATAATGCCAATATTCCATGCCTTCCAAAAAATGGTTCAACAGTTTGACACTAAATAATTTTCATCTTTAGGTTTTTTATAGTTGTAATACTCATAATAAGTTTAAATGTGTCTGATATTAATTAGAGGTCACTTTAGGTCACAGGGAGATTAATGATAACAAATTTATTTCAACAATGATTAAATAAGTGCCTGAAATAGAAGCATCAAACTCTTTTAATTGATTAATTTTTTTTTATTCTTAGGAAGCTAAAATTCTTTCTTAAAATCTTTTTCTGTCTCCAGTAATAAATATATTTCCCAAATGATTGTTTTTCACTAATGAAAACTAATACACACCACTGTAGGTTTTGTCAAAACAAATTTCATTAATGGTATGCTCCCTTAAGTTTTATGGTGAATATTAAGGATTCAAATTTCATATGAAGTTTTAGAGAACAGTCTGAAAGTCTTGATTTTAAATCTTTCAAAGCTGTGGTTTATTGACACACACAAACACACACACACACACACCCCAAAAAAAATAAATTTTACGTCTTCCAAATTAAGTGGATTGTGGAGGGTGTCTGAGTACCCCTTTAGAAATGATTCAGATGCTTTGGTTAAAATTTTAGCTAAAATGCTAAATTATATTGTTTGGCCACATTTAATTTTTTTCCTAAAATGGTGAGAAACTTTCACTTTTCAGTGAAACTTTGAATTGCCGTTGGTTTTTGAAATAGTTGCTTCTTTAACCTTTTTCAAATTACTATTGTTTGTATTCATTTACACTTTTTGTCATTTTCTTCTTAAAGTGTATTTTCTTAGCTTTATTTTATAGCTGGGTTTTTTTTTGGGAAATTACTTCTTAATTTTTAAAATACATTTTATGACTTAGTATTATGCTCCCGATTAATTCTTAAACTTGCTTTTATACCTAATGTTACACCGACTAGCTGATTGGGTTTAATTTTTATTCTTGTTTTGTGTCATGGATTAGGTACTAGAACCACAGAATGTCGATCCTTCTATGGTTCAAATGACCTTTCTAGATGATGTTGTTCACTCTTTGTTAAAAGGTGAAAATATTGGCATTACATCACGGCGAAGGTCTCGTGCCAGTCAAAATAGCAACACAGTTCACGTATGTATGTTGTTAGTGATTTATTATTATAAAATATTTTTCCTTAGGTTACTTAGGATCAGTTAATAATAATCATTGTTAAATTATTTTTAGAGTCATTATACACGTGCCCAAGCAAATAGTCCCAGACCAGCAATGAACTCCCAAGCTGCTCTACCAAAACAGAATACACACCAGCAACAGCAACAAAGAAATACTCGTCCAAGTAAGAGGAAGGGCTCAGATAGCAGTATACCAGATGAAGAGAAGATGAAGGAGGAAAAGTATGATTATATAGCACGAGGAGGTAGTACTCATTTTTTTATGGAAATGAGAACAAATAAAAATACATTTAAGATATATTTAATATTTTAATTAATGAAAAATAAAACTTTCTCTTTTTAAATCTTATAGAAAACCCTAAAGGGAAAAACAAACAGTTGCTGAATAAAAGAAGGAAACCTGAGGAGGATGAAAAGAAACTACATATGAAAAGACTACGAACCGACAATGTTTCAGACTTTTCTGAGAGCAGTGACTCAGAAAATTCAAATAAAAGGATGATAAATAATTCCTCAGAGCCGAAGCCAGAGAATGAGTTGAAAAATAAAAACACTTCAAAGATAAATGGAGAAGAAGGAAAATCCCAGAATAATGAGAAGGTAGGAGAAGAGACACTAATAATAGATAGCCAGCCTCCCTGGGATCAAGTACAGGAAGATAAAAAACGTGAAGAAGCAGAGAAACAGAAGTCTGTTGACTCTCAGCTTCAAGAAAAAATGATTATTCATTCATCAGAGCAGGCCACACTTTCTGATCATAATCCTAATGATTTACTTCTTCAGGAATGCAATATCGAAAAAACACACACAGTGGAATTACTACCAAAGGAGAAGTTTGTATCTAGACCACCCACACCAAAATGTGTTATTGATATTACAAATGACACTAATTCAGAAAAGGTGGCTCAGGAAAACTCAAGTACCTTTGGCCTTCAGACACTTCAGAAAATGGATCCTAATATTAGTGATTCAAAACATTCTATTGCAAATGCAAAATACTTAGAAACAGCAAAGCAAGATTCTGATCAGAGCTGGGTCAGTGATGTAGTTAAAGTAGATTTAACCCAATCAAATGTTAGAAGTACTTCCTCAGGAAATGATCATCTGAATATGGAAAAAGAGAAAAATCAGTATGTCTCTTACATGTCTTCTCTAAGTGCAGTTTCTATCACGGAAGATAAGCTACATAAGCGAAGCCCACCCCCAGAGACCATAAAATCTAAACTTAATACTTCAGTAGATGCTCACAAGACAAAATCGAATCCCTCACCTGAAGTTATTAAACCCAAAGTTACCCATTCTCCTGATTCTATAAAGTCTAAGGCCACTTATGTGAATAGCCAAGCCACTGGTGAAAGAAGACTAGCAAATAAGATAGAACATGAGTTATCAAGATGCAGTTTTCATTCAGTTCCTATTCGAGGCAATACATTGGAAGCTACAAAGAGCCCGCTTATCATTGATAAAAATGAGCATTTCACAGTTTACAGAGATCCTGCACTTGTTGGGTCAGAAACAGGAGCTAACCACATTTCACCTTTCTTAAACCAGCATCCCTTTCCTCTTCATTCTTCATCCCATAGAACCTGTTTAAATCCAGGTACCCATCACCCTGCCTTAACTCCTGCACCCCACTTACTTGCCGGATCATCCAGTCAAACTCCATTACCTACCATTAACACACACCCTCTTACTAGTGGTCCACACCATTCTGTTCATCACCCCCATTTACTTCCTGCCGTGTTACCTGGAGTGCCTACTGCCTCCCTACTTGGTGGCCACCCACGACTAGAGACTGCTCATGCCAGCAGCTTGAGCCACTTAGCATTAGCACACCAGCAACAGCAACAGTTGTTACAGCACCAGTCACCTCATCTTCTTGGACAAGCCCATCCTTCTGCTTCATATAATCAGCTTGGACTTTATCCAATTATTTGGCAATATCCAAATGGAACACATGCATACTCAGGACTTGGTCTACCTTCCTCAAAGTGGGTTCACCCAGAAAATGCAGTTAATGCTGAATCTTCATTAAGGAGGGTAAGTTATATTGTGGTTTGCCACATATCAGTATATACTTATTAATCAACATTAATCACATTTTATTATGGTAAAATGTGTTAGAACTTTACAAACATTTTTCCAATTATGGTGAAACTTTTGGTACTTAGTAACTTTGGAAACATGGAAGCTGAAATCTCAGAAAAGCCAAATTATTTTAAAAAGCCAATTTTCTGACATACCTGTTGTGAAGAATAAATGTCTTCGTAACTAATTGTGAATCATATCTAGAATTATTTTTGATCAGCTAAATTCCTAGAAGTGAAATTTGTTGATTCAAATTTATATAAAATTGTAAGGCTTTTGGTATATATCATCATATTATTTTTTTTTAAAGAGGGTAGGGAAAGGGGGAGAGAGAATCTTGAGCAGGCTCCATGCCCCATGTGGAGCCCAGTGGGGGGCTTATTCTCAAAATCCTGAGATCATGACCTGAGCCACCCAGGGCCCCATCATAAAATTATTTTTTAAGACAAACTGTTATATTTCCCCATTAGATATATTGATGGTATGTTACAAGCTATAATTCTCTGATGCTCTTGTTCTCATAATGGTGTCTAGGTTGGAGACTTTTGGTATTTGAGAAGTAAAGTTGGGACTCAGATCCTGCCAACATCAAATGTGAGGAATATTGGTGAAGGTGGTGGTATAGAGAGCTCTTATTCCTTCATGAGCTAATGTGATTTCTCTAGCCACATTTATTTTCATACTAAGAAATGATTGTTGAGAATTGCATGGGTGGCTCAGTCAGTTAAGCTTCTGCCTTCAGCTTGGGTCATAATCTCAGCATCCTGGGACTGAGCCTGGCATCGAGCTCCCTGCTCAGCAAGGAGTCTGCTCCCGCACCATGCCCTCTGCCCCCCTCATACTCACTCTAATAAATAAAATCTTAAAAAGAAAGAAATGATTGTTGAGGCCTTTACCATCCCCAGTATCAAAAATAGTGAGAATGGGTCTCTTAAAATCTAGGACACAACTTCATCATTGCTGCAGCCCAGGTTGCTCTTCACGTATCCCACAGACTCGTTTTAAACGTGGTTGGTTGGTTGGTTTAGGTTTTATTTATTTGAGAGAGCACAAACGGGGGGATAGGGGCAGAGGGAAAGGGAGAAGCAGACTCCACACTGAGCCCAATGTGTGGCTTGATCCCGGAATCCTGGGATCATGACCTGAGCAGAAGGCAGACACATCCGACTAAGCCACCCAGGCACCCCCTATTTATTTTTATTGTGGTAAAACATTAAATTTATCATACGAATTATTTTTAAGTATCCAGTTGAGTAGTGTTAGGTATGTTTATATTGTTGTACAGCAGATCTCTAGAACATTTTCATCTTGCAAAACTGAAACTTTATATCCATTAAACACTAATTCCCTTCCCTCTTTCCACTATTCCTTGGCCAAACACGTTTCTACTTTGTTTCTGTAATTCTCACTGCTATAGATAATTCATTTAAATATTCATTATATGAATAGATATTCATACAATATTTGTCCTCGTATGGTTTCTTTCATATATCATAATATCTTTAATGTTCATGTTATGGCATGTAACATGATTTCCTTTTTAATATTCTGCTGTAGAAAGTTCATTATGTGCATGTACCGTATTTTCTTTATACATTTGTCAGTGGACTTTGAGTTACTTCCACCCCTTGACTATTATGGATAGTGCTGCAGTGAACTTGTGAATTTTTTACCTCTTTCACATTTGGGCAAGATCTACAGTAAATATGTTGGGAGTGATGATTTGGAAGGTAATTATCCCTGATACCAGGATTATCCTTGATAATCCTGCTCACACAGAGCCTTGGTAATATATGCAAGGGTGGTGTTCCTCATGCCAAGTTTGTCCAAGGAATTGTTATATTCTGAGTAGCCGTGATGACATAGATTATGGTCGTGAGTCCTTCCTTGATTCCCAAGTTGTGATTGTTAACCTTAGTAGTGGTAAAGGGCATCAAGTGGTTAGTGGTGCAATATAGAGTGCTAACAGTTTGATAATTTGTATGGTTTAATCCCATAACAAAATAATTCTTTTGGGCTCCACTTCTTTCTATATGAGCTTTGGCCTGCCTTAATGCAGTCACCAGTAAACTCCATAATTTAATCTGTGCCAACATCCCCACAGTTGATGCTGGCAGGATTTCAATTCTAGAAGAATTGTGCTTGCATTGGTCTGATCCATAAGCTTCCTATTTCCATTCTTGATGTTGCTATTGAACTTGTAGTTGGAATCTTACTGGAATGTATACATTATGTAGTTGATGTCAATGAAAAGTCACTAATTACTGTAGTATCCTCCTTGCCATTATTGAAAGCGGGCTTGGTGACCCTAGTGCCTAATACACCCACATTTTTACTCTGATCCTTCACTCTTGTGTCATGAATGTTAGGTGCAGCTGGTACTGGACAAAGACAGGCTAGAAGAACACATGAACTAGCAAATACTTTTGAGTCTTTTTCCATAATTTCCCAACCCTGAAAAACCAATCTAAATAACTGTTTGAACTGGGTTGGGTAGGATTTTCTCTCAGTATATGTCATTCTAGCCTCCATGTATATAAAAGCATAAAATATTTTATTAACTGGTCACACACTTGTTAAACTAAAAACAAGCATATGAAATTTTCATTTCTTAGGTAAAATTATAAAGGAGTAAGTTTAACATTTTGAGCAAAAGTGAAGATCTCTTAACCCTAATATTGTAAGAAGTAAAGAAACAGGAAATACTTTTTAATAGCATCTTACAGTAAAAAATTTATCATTATCAAGTGATTGCAACTTAGTACTTCTGGATCATGTAGAACTGAGGCCTTTTAAACATGAATGATCCTCGTGTGTTTGTGTGTGTGTGTGTGTCTGTGTCTGTGTGTTTTCCTCTAGTATGAGATTTAGTCTATAAAATATATTTTTAATCTAAAAATTTATAATGGAAATTTTTAATTTCACAGCAGCATGTTTTTGGTGTGATATATCATTGCTTTTGCATTATCATCTTGAGATGTAAAATTTTCTCTTTGTTTAAACCAAAAAGGGATTGATTATATTTTCCCAGTATCTCAACAAAATGTAACTCTACAAAGTAAGTTCTGAGAGAATGTCAGTGTCATAGTGTAGAAACAGTCCTTAAGCATGTAATTAGAGAGTTTTAAATATCAGCAAAGAGATCAATGTCACCAAATATTCTATATGAGAAGGCAGCCTATTTTGTTGCATTTCCACACTTCCCAAGTTTAATAGTCCAACAGTGAAATGGAGTACAAGTGGGCTTTGAAAATACAATCTTCTGTCTATTCTAAGTAAATTGTTACATTGAAAAAGTTTGTTATTTTTGAAAACAAAAATTGGCACATGAACTTGATATTTCTGTTTCTGACATGTACTTTAGGAATAACAAATTCTGATTTTTGTATTAGCAATATATATATGTTTTTTGGTTTTAGAATGACTGGAAATCTGATGAACTAGGTATTCTGTACATTTATAACTTAAAGGCAGTGATTTCAAGTTCTAAATTCGGTAAAATAAATAATAAATTTTTGGAAATTACTATTTTGATGCTGATTGATTTTCTACATCATATGGAAAAATCCATATAATTATGTTACTTATTTGTCTGAAAATTTCTCGTAAGATGCACTTAGAAAAAGTTGCATTTCATAAATATACATTAAAGTCCTACCGTGATACTGTGTTTAGCTTTTTCTAGTTACTAAAGTCTGATATATATATATATATATATTTTGTTAAATAGAATTCTCCCAGTCCTTGGTTACATCAACCTACCCCTGTGACCTCAGCAGATGGTATTGGATTACTTAGTCACATTCCTGTCAGACCTTCCAGTGCAGAGCCTCATCGGTCTCTTAAAATTACAGCACATTCCAGTCCACCATTGACAAAAAGTTTAATAGATCACCATAAAGAGTAAGTTCACTAATGCTTAAAACTTACAGATACCTTGTCTTCTCTAGTTTTTCTTTTTAGACAAGTTAATAAACATCTTAAAAGTAGGCTTTGAATAAGCACTATTCTTTCCATTTTGATATATCTTCTAATTTACTCGAGTATTAAAGTAAATGCAAAGTCCTGTTTTACTTTCATAATATTGCATAGATGCTATCTTCATATCATGCAAGAAAAAGCTGTTACAGAAACTTTTATGTGTATTTTCTTCACAGAGAATTGGAGAGGAAAGCTTTTATAGAACCATTACGTTCTGTTGCATCCACATCAGCAAAAAATGACCTGGATCTAAATAGATCACAGACTGGAAAAGATGGTCTATTGCATAGACATTTTGTGGATCCTGTATTGAATCAATTACAGAGACAACCCCAGGAGACTGGAGAGAGATTACACAAATATAAGGAGGAACATCGTCGAATCCTTCAAGAAAGTATTGATGTTGCTCCCTTTACAACTAAAATCAAGGGGCTTGAGGGTGAGAGGGACAATTATTCCAAAGTAGCATTGTCATCTTCTAGCCCTAAAAGCCATGTCATCATCAAACAAGACAAAGACATAGAATGCTCAGTATCAGATCTTTATAAAATGAAGCACTCTGTGCCTCAGAGTTTGCCCCAAAGTAACTATTTCACTACATTGTCTAATAGTGTGGTCAACGAACCACCAAGGTCATATCCATCCAAAGAGGTTTCAAATATTTACACTGAAAAACAGAGTAATACTGTTGCTGCAGCAGCTAATCCTCAAACTCTGACTTCATTTATATCGTCTCTTTCAAAGCCTCCACCTTTAATTAAACACCAACCAGAAAGTGAAGGTTTAGCAGGAAAGATTCCAGAACATCTTCCCCATCAGATTGCTTCTCACTCAGTAACAACCTTCAGAAATGATTGTAGGAGTCCTACCCATTTGACAGTTTCTTCTACAAATGCACTCCGGAGCATGCCTGCTTTACATAGAGCACCAGTATTTCATCCACCAATCCATCACAGCTTGGAAAGAAAGGAAGGCAACTATAGTAGTCTTTCCCCTCCAACTCTAACCCCAGTGATGCCTGTAAATGCTGGTGGGAAAGTTCAAGAATCACAAAAGCCTCCAACTCTAATTCCAGAGCCAAAAGACTCTCAGGCAAATTTTAAGAGTTCTTCTGAACAGAGTTTGTCAGAAATGTGGAAATCTAATAATAACCTCAGCAAAGAAAAAGCTGAATGGCATGTGGAGAAAAGCAGTGGAAAGTCACAGGCTGCTATGGCATCTGTCATTGTACGTCCACCATCTAGTACAAAACTTGAGAGCGTGCCAGCAATGCAGTTAGCTTCCAAAGATCGAGTTAGTGAAAGATCTTCAACTGGGGCAAATCAAACAGATTGCCTCAAACCAGCAGAAGCTGGAGAGACTGGAAGAATCATTCTGCCAAGTGTGAATTCAGATAGTGCTCACATAAAATCTGAAAAAAGTGTCCAGGCTGTCTCACAGGGCAGTGTTCCCAGTTCAGTCATGTCTGCTGTAAATACAGTGTGTAATACCAAAACGGATGTATTCACATCTGCTGCCACTACCACTAGTGTTTCCAGCTGGGGTGGTTCAGAAATAATTTACTCTTTATCAAATACCATTTTGGCCTCTAAATCCTTAGAATGTACCTCTTCAAAAAGCGTCAGTCATTCAGTGGCTCAAATGCAAGAATGCAGGGTCAGCACCACAGCTCCAGTTACACCAGCCAGTAGTCAGACAGGAAGTGCTGTTCAGCCCAGCCCTGGGTTCTCAGGCACAACTGATTTTATCCATTTAAAAAAGCACAAGGCAGCATTGGCTGCAGCTCAGTATAAAAGTAGTAATGTCAGTGAGACTGAGCCTAATGCTGTGAAAAATCAGACATCTTCAACCTCCCTTCTCTTGGATAGCACTGTAGTCTGTAGTACAATAAACAAAGCAAACTCTGTAGGAAATGGGCAAGCATCCCAGACAACTCAACCTAACTACCATACTAAGCTGAAAAAGGCCTGGCTTACTAGACACTCAGAGGAAGATAAAAATACTAATAAAATGGAAAATTCAGGGAATTCTGTAGCAGAAATTATTAAGCCATGTTCTGTCAATTTAATAGCCTCAACATCTAATGATATACAAAATAGTGTAGATAGTAAGATTATAGTTGATAAATATGTAAAAGATGATAAAGTCAGTAGGAGAAAAGCCAAAAGGACTTATGAATCTGGCTCTGAAAGTGGAGACTCAGATGAAAGTGAAAGCAAGTCAGAGCAAAGGACTAAGAGGCAACCTAAGCCAACTTACAAAAAGAAGCAGAATGATTTGCAGAAGAGAAGAGGTGAAGTAGAAGAAGATTTAAAACCCAATGGGGTTCTCAGCAGGAGTGCCAAAGAAAAAAGTAAATTGAAATTACAAAGCAACAGTAATAGTGGTAAGTAAGTTGATTACTTTTTTTCTATCAGGTAAAATGGGCTGTACTTAAAATAATGGTGTCTTTCTCAAAAGATTAGTGAGCTCAAAAGATGCATCTAGCCCTAGCATATAATGTATGTGCTCACTGACCTCATTTCTGCATTTCCCAGGTAAACTATAAAAGCAAATAAGACCTCTCTTCCCATTTCTAAGAGACTTGTAGAAATAATGTCTTACCTACACTCATACTGACAAAAACCCAGTATGTTACTTACCAGTTACTCAGATTTTGACCATTTCTAAGAACTGTCGAAATGCAGTTAAAGCTATCATACCAAAAGAGGATTTCTTTTTTTTATATATAATAAATTTATTTTTTATTGGTGTTCACTTTGCCAACATACAGAATAACACCCAGTGCTCATCCCCTCAAGTGCCCCCCTCAGTGCCCGTCACCCATTCACCCCATCCCCCCGCCCTCCTCCCCTTTCACCACCCCTAGTTCGTTTCCCAGAGTTAGGAGTCTCTATGTTCTGTCTCCCTTTCTGATATTTCCCACACATTTCAAAAGAGGATTTCTAATAATAAGGTATTCACCTTTACCATGATATAGTTGTAAAAGAAATTCTATTCACATATATACTTCCTTTAAGTCACATTTTTAGATGAAAGTTGCTTCAATTAGTGTGGATGTGAGTGGCCTATTTCTTATCCTTCTCTCATCTGGTAACAAAATGAAAGCTTATTGAAATTACCTTCTATTTAATTAATATTGTTACTCAGGACATTCTTAACAATGGGTAAAGGTTAAAAGCAGGAGATTGTGGTTTTGTGTGCTCATTTCTATACTCAAGGATTTTCATAAGTAAAAGTTTCAAAACTAGTAATATTTACATTTCATTTGTTACTTGCCAATGGTATTTACTATAAAGTGTTTGTGTTTTTACTCTAGAAATCGTTTTTCTCAGTTTGCTTATTTATTTCCACGTATGTTGTATAATGCAGAAAGCACTTAATAGTTTCACTATATCTGTGTATTCATGCACACACAATATATGAAATATCTGACAATGTGGACATTCAAGAAGTACTTTCACAAGCATTTGGATGCTTGAAGGCTCTTATTTGGGCCTTTTCACTGAATGAGGTTTTTTTATGTGCCTGTGTAGAAACCAGAGGCAAAGTGAAGGAGAGAAAAACAGGAGGATGGGCTCACAGAAAAGGACAGCCAGAAAGTGAAAGACCTAGGAAAACAAGCTCAGCTAGAGACAGAGGCTGACAGACTGAAATGCAAATATAGTCAGAAGAAAGAGGGAGATTGACATCAGGAGGATACAGGATACATGCCATTTATTTGAGTATTGGATATTGTACAGTGTTGTTTTTTTCTTTCTCATATGTTCCACTTCCCCAGTAAATTCTTAAGAGGCTTAGTGTGGTCAATAATTGTTTCTTTTCTGTTTCACATATTTCTTTTGGTGTTGAGTATACATATAGTTGAGTTAAATTTATAGAAAACAGATAGGGGATCCCTGGGTGGCTCAGCAGTTTAGCACCTGCCTTCGGCCCACTGTGTAATTCTGGAGTCCTGGGATCGAGTCCCACATCGGGCTCCCTGCGTGGAGCCTGCTTCTCCCTCTGCCTGTGTCTCTGTTTCTCTCTCTGTGTGTCTCTCATGAATAAATAAAATCTTAAAAAAAGAAAGAGAGAGAGAGAGAGATAGGAATTTTCCAGATTTTAACACTTAGGAAGCTCTTGTGAAGTTAAATTTGTAAAATGAACTCTTAACAAAGTACATATTCTATTTCGTTTTGAGACTGAATGTACATGTTCCCAAGTAAGAGTTCAAAGACAAAGAGACTGGAATCATCACTTTCCTCTAATTCATAATACCTAGTCAAACCTTAGTAACTAACAGTTAACCCCAGAGAGAGGGTATTCTAAGTCCCATCTACTCAAGTCCAAAATAATAAAAAGTGACTATTAATTGCTATCTGTTAATTATGGGCACAGTTGTCTAGCCTTTGTTTGCGCTATCTAGAAAAGTTCTCTAAATTGAGAGTTCATGAATCTGACTTCCAAACTTGAGTGGATTATCTATCTACCTTGAGGATTAAATACGTTTATCTTTTTAATGGTCATTGGAGTTGTCATCACTCATAGTCAAAAGGAGTGAACTAAGTCTGTATTTAGAGAATATAATGTGATTACATTCACTGCTATCCATGTATTAATTATACACAATTAATGCCTGTAAAGAAACTTGTGTTTCTTAATACATTCTAAAGCCAGGTACAGGGACACCTGGTTGAGCATCTGCCTTTGGCTCAGGGCGTGATCCTAGGATCCAGGATCCAGTCCCACATCGGGCTCCCTGTGGGAGCCTGCTTCTCCCTCTGCCTATGTCTCTGCCTTTCTCTGTGTGTCTCTCATGAATAAATAAATAAATCTTTAAAAAAAATAAAGCCAGGTACAGTAGATTTTATCTATTTTGGAATGTCTTCATATCTGCTGCCTTTTCATAATGATAATTAAAAGTTAGCTGTTTTTCCGTGACTAATTTCTTACATTATTTTATAAACTGAAATTGCCCATCAAATTTAAATGTAAGTCCTGTGATAAAACCAGTGGCTTTACTATAATCAGTTAATTTCTGTATCTCAAAAAATATTTTTACAGGTGATGGCATATCAGAGATTAAAGGGTATAGTATGTATTTGTTTCCTGTTTTCTTCCTCCCTAATTTTCTGTTGGTTAGAGCAGCTGTTTGAGGATTTGCTAATAAATTGAGAGCTAAGATTGAAAATATTCTAATGGTAAAAGGAGAGTACTAGGTATTTTTTTGTTGACTGAATATCTTATTCTCAAAGTTTTAGATTTTTAGATATTGCCAATAAATTAGACATATATAATTGAAAGATATTTTGTTGTACAAATTCTATTATAGTAATATCCATAAAAGGTGTTAAGTACCATTGTGTATAGCCTAATTTATTTATTTATTTATTTATTTTTGTATAGCCTAATTTAGAAGCAAAAATTAAAATATCAAAAACTGTCTATATGACCTGGGCCTTCATGTCTTTGTAATTCATTCATGCATTTAAATCTAAAAACAGCTCTAAGTGTCTGTTTTGTGTCACAGAATTGAGATTTGCTTTGCAATATCTGGTTCTTTATTATAATACTGTTTAAATGGTTCACAGTGGTATGGTTATCCATAATCTTTAAATTGTTCCATTACCTAGAATGTAAAAGCATATTGGTTGGTAGTTGTTTTCTAGTCAAAATAGAAATAGATTGAACTTTAGTTTATTCTAAATTTAATAAATAAAAAAATAAATAAATGGTTGGACGTGTGCCAAGATAAAATTTATGAGCACTATGCCATTTTTGTTGTTCATTCTGACTTTTAAAAGCTCTGAGTTTTTTATACTTTCCATAGTGGAAATCTGTCTTATATGCAGCGGAGGAGATAACAAACCCTTTATACAAGGCTTCTGGAAACTGTTTATTCCCTAAGTGGTTTGTGTGCATGTCATATGTCTTTTTTTAGTGGATTAAGCCAAATAGCTTGCCCTAAATCAGAAATAGAAGAGGAGGGAACATGTCATTTTTGTAAAGAACCCAGGCAGCAGTTCTAAAAGTGCTTAATAACTGGAAGCAGATTTTAAATGGGCCATCCCGGAGTTTATACACAATTCTTCCTATGTTTAGATATGTTATCTTGGTGTCATTGTGCTGCTTTCAGTATCAGCAGGTAAGTGATAGTGGGAGCTCAAGAGGTCTGCTACATGTTTCTGCAAGAAGTATATAGTCTCAGGAGAATGGCTGTACTGCCTCTTTTCCACATCTGAGTGATTAGAAAACACAGGAAATATCTTTTAACGTGACAGAAATAGCAAACTATGTACATCTCATACCTGACATACAGACATATTGTAAGTATACATTTAAGAGTTTGATATTTCTTTGTCCCAACATAGGTTGTTTTTAAATAAACATGCTTTTAATTTTTTAATCTGCTCTGTAGATGTGTGATTGATTACTTGAGCCCATGACAACAATTAAGTTCAAGTTAATAAGTATGATGGAGCAATGACGTGTAGAGTATAAGTAAATAATTTCTCTTCGTCAAATATTAGTCACTTGAGGGATTGTTTTTTCTTTAGATTTCTCTGGTGCTTTTCTTTCTACCATCAAAAAGTCAATTTAGTACTGGCTTTTTAATTTTCTTTAAACCCTTTTATTTTCTAAAACATACTGGGGCAGCCCCGGTGGCGCAATGGTTTGGCACTGCCCGCAGCCTGGGGTGTGATCCTGGAGACCTGGGATCGAGTCCCACGTCGGGCTCCCTGCGTGGAGCCTGCTTGTGTCTCTGCCTCTCTCTGTGTGTGTCTATGAATAAATAAATAAAATCTTTAAAAAAAAAAAACATACTGAGTGTTCCATCAGTATGTTGAATTAAATGGAGGGCATCCTACTAAGGGAGAGATACTAAGAGAAATAGCTTAGTCCCTCTTCTCTCAAATATTGGTGTTACAGAACTACTATTTAACTTGTCATAATGAGCCACACTTACTGTGGAGAGTCAGGTTAAATATTTCAAAACTATACAAGTATGTTTGATTAACCTGTAGTTTCTAAAAGTATTAACTTTTGGTCTTCAGGTTCTTCCTGTGGATCTTGAAAGAACTTTCTCCTACATAAACCAAATTCCTGTGTAAAAGGGCTGTATTTGTAGCTATATATAAAGATTCAGTCAGCAAAAGATTTACTCAGCTCTACATTTCCAGTGTACTGACATAAGATTATAGAAATGCTGTTGTGGACTTTCTGTTATTAATGAGGACCTATGTCTTTGTCTTTACTTCTCTTTTATAATCTTAATATATTGTGACAATTGTGTACTTGTCTTGAATTTTATTGCAAGAAGTTTATGTACTTTTTTAAAATGTTGTAATCTTGCTAATAATTTCTTACTGGTTTTACAGCTGGCATCCCTCGTTCAGTATTAAAAGATTGGCGTAAAGTCAAGAAGCTGAAGCAAACTGGGGAATCCTTTTTACAGGATGACTCCTGCTGTGAGATAGGGCCTAATTTGCAAAAGTGCCGGGAGTGTAGACTTATTCGGAGTAAAAAAGGAGAAGAACCAGCTCATTCACCAGTGTTCTGTAGATTTTACTACTTTAGACGGTAAGTGAAAATATGTAATTGGGGGAAAAATATGTTTACTGGATATTGGAAATTATACTCTCATTCTGAGGGTCCTTCGTAGAGGTGGGAATGAGTCCTTTGAACTTCCCTGTTTCTGAAACATAAAGAATATTAAACTTTTTTGTGGTAAATTTCATAATCATATTGTTACTTGTATTCAAATGGCCTTTCTCTTCTGAGAGAATTCATCCTTATTCAGAAAATGTTATTTTTCTTCTAGAAAATAATAGGAAACAGTAGTTTGTTTGATTTAAGGAATTTTTAAAAGTTTATATACTTTGACCAAAGTAGTGTTGTATTTATATCTGTGTGTTAGCTAGCAATACAAGTAGTCTATAAATCAGGGTAAAGAATCTAGGCATTAAACTAAAGTCATTGCTTTACATTGAACTACTCATATTTTTGTTAAATATGGAGCTATAAAAATATAAGTTATGAGAAAAAGAATGTCAGTACCATGTCATATTTTACAGGTTTTGTAGTAAGTATAAAAACAACTTGTAGTTGTTATTATCCTACATACTACTCTTAATAATAATATTACTAGATAATTCTTCAATACCAAAAGCATATATGGACTTATAAGAGTTCAACAAAATGAATAGCTGGGTGATCCAGCCAGTAGAGACCAACAGTTAATGTCTCAGATTGTAGAATCAGTTATTCCTGAGTTTTAGCTCATTCTCTTGGTTCCTATATGACTTTGTTAACTATAGTAGGGTTACAGCTAAGCCTGTCTCCTATGCATAATGCTGATAAATAGTGGTATATACCGCAAAGATTTCATGATTAAATGACATAGAGTATACAAAGTCCTTCGTTTAATACCAAGCACATATGAATGGTGTATAAATGTTAACTTGTTATTTTCCTAATCATCATCATCATCTTCCTAAGAAGTTAGGAGACCCTTTGCTCTGGCAAATATACCTCTGCTAGTGGCCCAATAGAAACCCCAAGAAATGCATTGGTAGGAACAAGAACAGGTTCTATTTCATATTTTTACTTCATGGTCTTTCTAGCCAACAATCTCCAAAGGACAGACAAATTTAAAGAATAGTTGTAAAAGGTAATACACCTGGAATTGCAGAAAAGCTGAAAAAAAAAAACATCAAAATGAAAGTTGGTTGCGGTGTCCGTCAGTTAAGTGTCAGACTCTTGATTTCAGCTCAGTAATGATCTTGGATGGTGAGATGGAGTCCCATGTCAGTCCTTGCTGGGTGTGGAGTCTGCTTAAGATTCTATCTCTCCCTCTGCTCCCCCCCTTTTGAAGAAAAAGGAAGGAAATATATATTCAGGTAGAGATAATAACACAAAGCTGAAATAAGATGTTGGATTATAACAAAGGGAGAAATCTGGTTAAAAAAAGAAGGAAAGGTTTAGATAATAAAAATATGAGATAAGGAGGTAGTAAAAGGAACATTCTTGGTGTTGTCCATTTGAAAAATAGAGAATGAATTATAATGAACTGCCAATATTCCCTGATTGAGAGTAAAAAGAGTAAGTTCTATAATAACTGAAGAATAACCACTAACCAGGGGAAGAGTGGCAGTTTTGCTTTCTATTTACCTTTAACTTTTCTGAATTTAGTAGTTACATGAATTGGATGTTAGAAGCTAAGAGGAACTAAGCATACATAATGGGGTTCCTAATAAACTTTTGGGAGTTTCATCCTTGTTCCTCTAAGTCATAAATAAAGTGTTGTTTTGTTTTGTTTTGTTTTGTTTTGTTTTAAGATTTTATTTATTCATGAGAGACACAGGGAGAGAGAGAGGCAGAGACACAGGCAGAGGGAGAAGCAGGCTCCATGCAGGAAGCCCAACGTGGGACTCGGTCCCTTGTCTCCAGTATCAGGCCCTGGGCTAAAGGCGGCGCTAAACTGCTGAGCCACCACCAGGGCTGCCCTAAAGTGTTGTTTAAATTAATGAAACTGGACTTGGCATTTTTTTAATCCAGTAAATATCTTAAAGTGATTTAAGGAATTTTCTTTTCCATTGATTGATTGATTGATTGATTGATTGAGGGAAAGGAGTTCGGAGGAAGAGGCAGAGAAAGAGAGAGAATCTTAAACAGACTCTACTCCCAGCATAGAGCCCAATGTGGGGCTTGAGCTCATGACCCTGAGATCGTCACCTGAGCTAAAATCAAGAGTCAGATGTCCAACTGACTGAGCCATCCACACACCTCCATTTAGGGCATTCTCAAGGTTCCTGATTTAAGTTATATATAAAATAACAACATTACTCTAGGCAGCATTTGGCCCACATTTTAATTCTTGTCCTTGTCAGACACTTGGATATAGTTTTCATTTGATTAAATTAACAATGTAGTTAAAAGTGATAGAAAGAAATCTTATTTCTTGAAATAACCTAAAAGTGGTGCTGCTTATCATTGCCATTTGTGTAACACTATGGGAGTCATTTAAGTTTGTTAAATTTAATTAATAATTAAAATGTGTGTGTGTGTGTGAAAGACCTACCCTATTTTCTTATTTTTTAACATAAATATAATTTGTATGTTTATAATATAAAAATTATAACTTTATAAAACTGGACTTCTGGCTAGGTATCTAATCCTCTTATGTTTTAAAATTTCAGATTGTCATTTAGTAAAAATGGAGTGGTCAGAATAGATGGTTTCTCTTCTCCTGACCAATATGATGATGAAGCCATGAGCTTATGGACACATGAAAATTATGAAGATGATGAACTAGATGTAGAAACTTCAAAATACATCTTGGATATCATAGGTGATAAATTCTGTCAGTTAGTAACGTCTGAAAAAACAGCTTTGTCCTGGGTGAAAAAGGATGGTAAGGAAGTTAAATACTTAGAACATACAACTGTACAAATTTCATTTTAAGAATTTCTCTTTCAAAAAAGAAAAGAATTTCTCTTTCAAGGATATTTAATGGGCTACGTTCCTAATTTTACCTAGTTTCATTGATATTTTATTTTGATGGCACTGTTTTAAATGTGCTTACATATACTTAAGGTAACATATTTTCCAACTGAGGTTATAATGAATGTGGATTAACAATTCATGAAATCACAATAGCATTATGCTGTTTCTGCCATCATGACATATAGTTAGCATGAAAAGGATATTTCAGATATGAAATGGAGAAATAACAGCATTTGCCAGAGAAAGATACCGTCTATGCCAATTAAAGTTTTTAATGTACTGTGGTTCATCACAACCTTCAGTTAGATTTATATTTGAATCCCAACTTTACTCCTTTTAACTGTATGGCTATAGAATGGGAATAACTGTCTCACATCTTTGTTTAGAAAGTAAATTATATCTACATATGTAAAGCATCTAACATGAATTCTCTAAATCTTAGCTTCTTATCCTCCCTTTCTCTTAAATCAATGATTTGTCTCTCAAGGGATGTTTAACAATGACTGGAGACATTTTTGGTTGCATAATTATTGCATAAGTTGCATAAGTTGGTTGCATAAGTTGGAGGTGGCTAATAGTGTACTAGCATCTAATGGGTGGAGGTCACAGATGCCACTAAGCATTCTATTCTACATTGCAGCAAATAGTCCCTCACAACAGAGAATTATTCAATCAAAAATCTTCAAAGTACTAAAGTTGAAAAAATTCCATTAGATGTAAAACTTCTGAAAAGAATTACTAATTCAAGAAATCTGTTGATCTTTAGTTAATATATCCTTTAAAGTCTTGGTTTGCCTTTAAATTTTTGTTCTTGTGTATTTCAGCAAAAATTGTGTGGAAAAGAACATGTTTGCCTTTAAATTTTTATTTTTCTCTATTTCAGCCAAAATTGCCTGGAAGAGAGCAGTGAGAGGAGTCCGGGAAATGTGTGATGCATGTGAAGCAACATTGTTTAACATTCATTGGGTCTGCCAAAAATGTGGATTTGTGGTCTGCTTAGATTGTTACAAGGCAAAGGAAAGAAAGAGTTCTAGAGGTTGGTTTATAACTGTGTAAATTGAAATTTTTATAATGTTCCTTTTCTATAGGATCAGTCATCTGGAAAATTATGTGTGTGTGAGGTTTTCTTTCCCTACTTTCCTTTATTTTGAATATATTACATTAAGGAAGTTTTATGAAGTTTATTAATGGCCAGATTTTCTAGAATAAAAACTGCATCTACATCTTTTTATCCTCTAGTAAGATCCACCCTCTCATTTCAAGCAGGTAGTTGTGCAAAGATTTATTTATTTTAGAGAGAGAGTGAGTGAGGTGGGCGTAGGGATAGAGGGAGAGAGAGAATCCTGAAGCAGACTCCCTACTGAGCACGGAGTATGACATGGGGCTCAATCCCATGACCCTGAAATCATGATCTGAGCCGAAATCAAGAGTCAGAGACACTTAACTAAGCCACCCAGGGTCACCCTCAAGCAGGTATTTTTTTTTATTGTAGCCCAATTTAGGATAGGTTTTGCTTTTTTCAGATTCCAGTGTGTAGGAACCTGAAGTCCATTCTAGAACCTATGAATTACATGGTCATGCACGTGAGCCACAATTGAATACTTGTATGAACTGATTTTTCTAAATAATTAGTCCATAAAGTTTTTTTTTTTTTTCAAATTTTAATTTAAATTCTAGTTAGTTAACATACAGTTAATGGTCTAGCCAAATATTGGTTTCAGGAGTAGAATTCAGTGGTTCATTACTTAGTACAACCAGTGCTCATCACAAGTGCCTTCTTATTACTCACCGCCCATTGCCCTCTATGAACCCTCGGTTCTCTGTCCTTAAAACCATAAAGTTCAAATCAAAGTGTTCAAGAATATGCTTCATTTATCTCTTGGTTCTTAGAGAATAATGAAGAAGTCCTTATTACATATGAAATTAGTCTCTGAAGCTATTATTTTCTAATTTCTAGGTAAAATGGCACAAAAATAGGTGATCTGTGAAATAATATAAAATTTAAAAAGGAAGTAACTAAGTTCACCTTTTCTCATACCAAAAGTATTTTTAGAGAACGTTTACACAAGGCAAATTTGGAAATAGATACCTAATACTAGTAACATGAGATTTTTGAGTAATTTGTTTGGGATAAAGTTTTCATGAAAGGAGAGGATTCAAGTTGTGGAAGTACTAGAAGTAAAATCATATTTAGTGATAGAAACGGTTTAATGTCTAAAAATGATGAATGCTATTTTCATATCCAGGTATCTTTTTCAGAATAGTATATCAGATAGATAAACCGTGAGTTAGCCATCAGTATCTTTTCCACTGATAAATTTACAAAAACTTTTTCTTAGATACCCAGCACTTAACCGAAAAGACCTCTGGAGCTGGGGACACATTTCCAAACATCACAGCTGGGTGTTTTCTGTGATAATGCAAAAATGTGAATGCATTCTAGGAGCACCTGGGTGGTGCAGTCAGTTAAGCGTCAGACTCTTGGTTTTGGCTCAGGTCATAACCTCATAGGTAGTGAGATAGAGCTTCCTATTGGGCTCGGTGCTCCACAGAGTGGAACTTCATCTCCCTCAGCCCCTCCTGTGTATTTGGGCACATGCTCACTCACTGTGTATCTCTCTCTCTGTAAAATAAATCTTTTTTTTAAAAAAAGGAATGCATGTTAGGCATTTACTATCTTCAAAATTATAAAAATATATTTGGATATTTTCCACTAATACAGTTAGCTACACTGTTAAAAAACCTCATCACATGCATTTTCTATTATTCCTGGCTCCATATTAGTTTTGTTTTCCTTTTACCTAATTAAAAAATTAATGTTTTGTATTTTCCTATGTTGTATGCATATATATAAGTATGTAGTATTTTTTTAATAAGATAGGATATGTATAATCCTAAATAGTTGTCTTCTGTGGACGCCTGGGTGGCTCAGCAGTTGAGTGCCTGCCTTTGGCGCAGGGCATGATCCTGAACTCCCAGGATCAAGTCCCACAAATCGGGCTCCCTGCATGGAGCCTACCTCTCTGTGTGTGTGTGTCTGTCATGAATAAATAAATAAAAATCCTAAGTAAGTAAGTAAGTAAGTAAATAAATAAATAAATATGTTGCTATTGATATTCATAGTACTATTTAATTTTGAAAGTATTGTCACTGTATCTTTTTTTTAATATAATCTATATGCCTTATATTCTGTTATCTATTTAGCTATGTCATTGTTAAATATTGTAATAAACTCATTGAATAGTATATAGCTTTATATATCTAAAATATAAGCAGTTAGAAAACATTTACAGGTTACTGTGTAGGCTCTGGAGGGGAAAGTTGGAATTTTTTTCTTTTAAAAGATTTTAAAGATTCCTTTGAGAGAGAGAGGGCATGTGTGCATTCACAAGGGGGAGGGGCAGAGGCAGCAGAAGAAGCAGACTCCCCACTGAGCAGAGAGCCCATTGTGGGGCTCTATCTGGGATCATGACCTTAGCAAAAGATAACTGCTTGACCTACTGAGCCACCCAGGTGCCCCTCGTTGGAAAGCTTTTAAAGAAAACCAATTTTGGACATTTTATTTATTATTTATTTATTTATTTATTTATTTATTTATTTATTTATTTTTAGGTATTTTATTTATTTTTGAGAGACACAGAGAGAGAGGCAGAGACATAGGCAGAGGAAGAAGCAGGCTCCCTCCAGGGAGCCTGATGCAGAACTCAATCCCATGACCCCAACCACCGATCCACCCAGGCACCCACTGCCAGTTTTAGACATTTTAGACTAGATTTGAATTTTTAGTCTGAAACTTTTAATGAAACAGTCGTAGTTTTTTGTGTGTGCTGAATATAATGAGCTTTCTAATATTTATTGAAACTGTTATAACCACACCAATATGTAGCTGTGTCCTTAAATTTATAGAAAAAAATTTCCTTGAGATCAAGGTAATTGAATATTTTTCCTGTGTATGATATGCCTTAATATGTTTACAACTCCAGGTATGGAGCCTTTTTTGAAGGCAGTAATAACAGTTAAATATTTTATATAAAATAGCAGTTTTTTGACATCTTATGGCAGTTCCTCTACATGTCTCTGAAGTATAAGAGGAAAATAGTAGTAGCCTCAAATTTGTGTCAGTCTAATGTACTAAGATCAGACAACAGCCCTGTTGGACACAGAAAATAGTGAAGAGATAAAAGGAAATTAGCAACAGAGAAGCTAAAATCAAGTAAGGAAGATAGAGGTAACAAATATATTAGTGACAGTAATAGTAATTTTAGAAGAGGCTAACATAAATCAATTTTGTATCTTATTTTTATAAAATTCTCAGTGATAGAACTGTCTTATTGTTTTAAAAACTGAACATTTGAAGCCTACCATTGATATTTTATATAGTTGTTAGCTCTTTATATACAAACCTCCAATTTTACAATTATAAAATCATGACCTATAAAAGTGTACATTGTAATCATACAGATAAAGAACTGTATGCTTGGATGAAGTGTGTGAAAGGACAACCGCATGATCACAAACATTTAATGCCTACTCAAATTATACCCGGTTCTGGTAAGTATAAATGTATTTACTTAGTAGTGTAACAGCTCTTTTTTGCTTTACATTATTTAGGAGTATGTAGGAATATAATACAATGGAAAGGTAAGGTTTATCTAATCCTGAGTTGTTTTTGTTCAATTCTTAGAATTCTCTATGGAATAAAGCTAGCAAGGCAAGCCCAGCCCCAATGATGAAGAAAGCGGGAGGAACCATTTTAGAGGGGGAAAACTAGAGTGTAATGAAAAAGTTTATTAGTTTTTTTTTTTTTTAAGATTTTATTTATTTATTTGTAAGTGAGCGCAAGTGGCAGGGAAGGGCAGAGGGAGAGGGCAAAGCAGACTCCCCACTGATCAGGGAACCTGA
This sequence comes from Vulpes vulpes, assembly GCF_048418805.1. Classification (NCBI taxonomy): domain Eukaryota; kingdom Metazoa; phylum Chordata; class Mammalia; order Carnivora; family Canidae; genus Vulpes; species Vulpes vulpes. The sequence continues at coordinate 74,632,334 of NC_132783.1, read as the reverse complement.
TGCAGGTCTCAATACTAGGACTCAGATCATGACCTGAGCTGAAGGCAGACGCTTAACTGACTGAGCCACCCAGGTGCCCCATAAGAAAGCTTATTAGATTTATGATCAAAAATCATTCTCCCCTTTTTGAGGATACTGAATTTTTAATAAAAGAGAGAAAAGAATTAGAGAACATGAATTTGGCTGAATGACCAAACCTGAAATAGATGGAAGTGATGAAAAAAATGGGAGGAAAAGTGAAGAAAGGACACAAGAAAAATAGGAAAAATGTTTTATGATCTTAACAACTGGGGCAATCCTTTTATTAACCACTCTTATATTCTGTAGTTTTGACAGATCTTCTAGATGTGATGCATACCCTTAGAGAAAAATATGGTATTAAATCCCATTGTCATTGCACTAACAAACAAAATATACAAGTTGGAAATTTTCCTGCAGTGAATGGTGTATCTCAAGTGAGTACAACTAATTATTGAAATGAAATGCATGGTTAATTAATTAGCTTTGATATTTGAGCTACAACTTAGGACTTGTGTTTTGTAAATTATGTTTTCTATGTTACTCTGAATAGTTGAAAAGGTAGTATTTAAAAAGTTTAATTCTTCTACCCTTACAGGTTTTACAGAATGTTCTTAATCACAGTAATAAAATTTCTCTGTGCATGCCTGAGTCTCAGCAGCAAAATAACCCTCAGAATTCTGAGAGTAATGGCAATAGCAGCCCTGGGAGTGACATAAGCACAGACAGCAAGTTAACTCCTCCAGAATCCCAGTCACCACTGCACTGGTTAGCAGATCTTGCAGAGCAAAAGTCCAGAGAGGAAAAAAAAGGTACATATAATTACGTATATAATAGAAAACTATAATATAACCAACAATGCACATTAATGTATAATATTCACTTAGAACAATTTACATTTGTCATTTGCTTGCATTATGTATTGCTTAGATTCAGCAAAACATTTGTTTTCTGTTGTTAGGAACTCACCTTCCTATGATTGTATCAAAATTAGTTACAGAATCATTTGTGGATGAGCATATCATTAAAACCACCAGGGCAGTAGTTTTGTAACTTAAACTATACTTTCTCCCTGTCTTAGCTATAGCATTTTTCATTTGTGACAGGTGCAAACTCAGCTACATGTCTAAGATATTGAGGAAGGCCTTTTCATATTCAAACTGTTTGACTCCATTTTGAAGGATCTAACCCATCCTCTGGTGTGTGTTCAGGTGAATAAATCACTAGTGCTACACTTTTTACCTCTCACTATCAAATGTTAGGGTCCCAGTTTTTTCAGTACTTGAGCAGCATGCTTAATTTTATTTGAATTTTGTAAATGTTGTATTTCAGAAAACAAAGAATTTGCCCTTGAAAAGCAAATTAAAGAAGAGAGAGAACAAGACAACCCTGATTCTCCAAATAGCAGAACATCACCTCCTGCATCCCAGAATAATGAACAGGGTTCAACTTTACGAGATTTGCTGACCACAACTGCTGGCAAGCTACGTGTGGGTTCTACAGATGCTGGCATTGCCTTTGCCCCAGTGTATTCAATGGGAACCCCAGTGAGTAAGATGCCAGATTTTTGGTTTTCAAATGGACCTTAAATTTGGATGATTTGGGGATTTGGCTGTGAACTACACAATAAATAGATGCAAATGAAATAAAATACACTTACTACTAGGCATGCTCCCAGTTGCATTATAAATCTCTTAGCTTAAAAGCTGGAGATTTTGGGTTTTTTCTAGGTTAAAAAGGTTGGGGGAGGGGCTTTCTATAGCAGAAGAGCCCTAAGATATTCCTTCAGAATTTGAAAACCCTGTATCTAGTAGGGGAAATAAACCACATGGATGTTATTAATATGTTTTGTTTTGTTTTGTTTTTTACTTAAAACACTTGGTAATCAGTTTTTATCTTAGTTATGCACCATAAGAAAATAAAAAGCAATAATTGCATAGATAGGCACAAATTTTTACTGATCTTTAAAAGTATATGGGAGATTCCAACCATCTAACTTTACTCTGCCCCAGTCCTAAAGTAATATAAAAGGCCACACTTAGTTTCTTGCAGACCTGATAGTTTCTCACATGGAAGACCACCAAACTTCTGGTTTCTATCTTTTAGGAACAACATAGGGACTCTAGATCCATATCCACTGACATGATTACATTTTCTTGAAGGTAGTTAAAATGTTTGCGTTGGTTGTTTGCTATATTAGTAGTAAACCAAAGTGAAAGTTTAAAGATGTATACATTTCCTCTCAAAATACAACTTTTTCCCTTATAGAGTGGCAAAAGTGGAAGGACTATGCCAAATATTCTTGATGACATAATTGCTTCAGTTGTTGAAAACAAAATTCCACCAAATAAAGCCTCTAAGATAAATGTAAAACCAGAGCTTAAAGAAGAGCCTAAAGAGAGCAGAAAATCATCCATGGAGGAAAACAAAAAATTGTACAGTGACATACCACATTCTTGGATCTGTGAGCAGCATATTCTGTGGCTTAAGGATTATAAAAATATTAATAATTGGAAGCTTTTCAAAGAGTGTTGGAAACATGGACAAGTGAGTATTTTAAGCTGATTAACTGAAACAAACTGGTTGTATAAGTTCACGCATTTGGAAGTAAGATATCAAAAACAAAAACTAGAATTACTGTTTCTGAATTCTTATTTTTTGGTCAGACATGAATAGGGAAGCATTGATTGACGTTATATTGTTTAGCTGTCAGTCAACAGACTTTTAATAAAGCTGTGTATTAACAAAATTTGGTACTTCCTTTTTTTTATTTGTTGTTTAGTCCAGTTAACAGATCCATATCTTCTAATAAATGTTAATACTAGAAGCATTTGCCTTGCCTTTAATGTTCATTCAGAGAACATGTATTTATACATCAGTTCATCAGATCCTGAATGACATTGGTTAATTCTGTTAAAATGAAAATGATTTTCTCTTTGACCAAAGTTTTGATAGAATGATATGCATTTCACATGGCAGTTTGTCGCATTAATGCAGAAATTGTGAACAAAATTAAGAATTTGCATGGCTTAGCATTATGTTTTTTTTTTCTTGCTTTCTGGAAAACATCATTTGCAATTTTATTTTATTTTTATTCATTGAACAGATAGTTTTTGAGCACGTAATAAAATCTAGTCTTTATACTAGCTATTTAGAATATAAAAATGAAGAAAAGAATATAAAAATGAGTAAGTTATATAAAAATCAGTAAGATAGTAAACTATTTTATATTTTAGTACCATGATTCTTAATCTTTTTAGATTGGTTCACTAATCCTTTTCAAAATGTGAAGAAATCTTGCTCCCTTTCTCCCCAGAAAAAAATCATACCCTTTTATTGCACATACACAATATCTAGCCTTTTTTTGTTTTCTGGTTGGCTTTGCTTGAAGCACTAATGCCACTGGTGGTTCATAATTTAGACCACTTGATTTGGTGTGTGCTTCAACAGTCAAATAAATATATATATATATATATATATATATATATATATATATATATATATATATATATATATTTTAAAGGTTTTATTTATTTATTCATGACAGAGAGAGAGGCAGAGACAGAGGCAGAAGGAGAAGCAGGCTCCATGCAGGGAGCCCGATGCGGGACTCGATCCCAGGTTGCCAGGGTCACACCCCGGGCTATTTATCTATCTATCTATCTATCTATCTATCTATCTATCTATCTATCTATCTATCTTAATAACATTTATTTATTCATGAGAGACACAGAGAGAGAGAGAGAGGCAGAGACACAGGCAGAGGGAGAAACAGGCTCCATGCAGGGAGCCTGACATGGGACTCGATCCCAGGTCTCTAGGATCATGCCCTAGGCCGAAGGCAGCACTAAACCTCTGAGACACATAAATATTTTAATAAGTACATTAAATATCCTAAGAACTTTGTTAACGTGCTATAAAAACCCACAAGAGAGAATGACCCGGCTTGAGTACTAATTCAGAAAAGCTAGTCTGAATTGATGCCTCAAGGGTTAAGTAAAATTTTTCTAGATGTGAACAAGAGGTTGGAAATAAAACCATCATGTGCTTGGGATACTGCTAAGTAGTTTTGTTTGCCTGGAACATAGATAAAAGAATTCTATAGGATAATAACGAGGAAATGGTAGTTAGGGTTATGCTTATGAAGGGCCTTTTGGTAATTTTATCCTGTAGATGATAGTTTAAATTGAGGAGTCAAAGTAATAAGATTGGTATTTTAAAATAACTGACAGCAAAGCAGATTGGAAACTGAATTAAAAGAAGATAAGGCTAGGGGCAAGGAATCAAAATAGGAAGATTTCCAGTTTTTCAGAAAGATGATGATGTTAGCATAAGAATTCTGCTTGAAAATATTCTAATGTACTAGATAACTTGCCTCTTTTTTTTTTTTACCAGTATGATTATCATTAGAAAGATTGGCATAGGGCTGGATAGGAATATTATTGGATAGCCATACTAAAGGCTGAGAATTAATATCTGAATTGCCAACAATAGTTAATTATCTAATAGTTGAATCTATTTTTAATAGTGGAATATTCTATTATTAGCCCGTTGAAGAGAAGTTTAATGGAGTGGTCCTCCAAGTAAAGTAGTTAACCAGAATTAAGGTTATTTTTGTTGTTTATCTTTAATTTTGAGATATTTTTTGTGATAAGAACCCTAGCTAGAGGTTATTCTGCTCTTTGGTTCCCAAAATAAAATCATCTTAATGAAGTTTAAGATAACTTAATAAATGTTGTATTTTACAAGAGACTCAAGTCACAACTTTCTATGTTCTCTATATCCCAGACTTTTGCTTCTTATTGTAATAAAAGAATTTTAAAAACTGAAAACCTTGAGGATAGCATATCAGAGCATTGTAGAAGTTTTTTTACATCAGCATTGGAGTTTTAGAAGCTTTAAATCTTCAGTTGTTTTTGGGTTAGGTAGCCTTGAGGGAATTCAAATTCATATGATTTCAAAGGAAAGGTTTACTTTCAGGGAATTAGCCATTAAGCTTGAAACTTAATATTTTGCCTGGTTTAATATTTTTATTTATCATAATTCTTGTGGAGGTAAAGAACATGTGTATATGTTTCAAGTGATACAAATTATGTTTTAAGCAAAAGGACTGTATTATTTTATTATAATTTTATTATATATATTATACAGATATATGAGTAGGTTATGTTCTATCATCAAAAATAAGTATATAAATAAAGCAGCCAAAAATCCATATTTATCCTGCCTAGAACTGAAGTCTTAGGACTTCATTCCTGAAAATTTACTACATGGTAATTTTATTTATTTATTTATTTATTTTACATGTTAATTTTAATTTAAAAAAATGGCAATGTATTCTACATGGCATTTTCTCATTACCTGTTCTCTTTGCCAGCATATTAGAACTATTTGCAATAGTTCCTTTTATTTTCACAGTTTGTCAGTAATCCTAAAACCTAACATGTTATTTGTTTGTTGTATGTGCGTTATAAAATTGAATTTTGGAAGTGTCCATATACCTTTTAACTTACTTATCGATCTATCTATTTATTTATTTATAAGCCTGCAGTGGTTTCTGGTGTGCATAAGAAAATGAACATTAGCTTGTGGAAGGCGGAATCAATTAGTCTTGATTTTGGAGACCACCAAGCTGATCTCCTGAACTGCAAAGACAGCATAATTTCAAACGCCAATGTTAAGGAATTCTGGGATGGTTTTGAAGAAGTTTCAAGTATGTTGTTTTTTTGTTTGTTTTACTGTTTTCTGAAACATAATCCCCCCCCCCCCCCCCCACATTACAAATTACAAATAGGACTTAAAAGATTTTTAATCTTTGAAACTTCTATATTCTTTGGCTTTTAATAAAGAAGAGACAGATACTTGGGAACAAGAGATTGGGTCTTTTTCCTTGGTTCCAACCCCTAATTTCCTTTGACCATAAATAAATAATTAATTTATATTGTGTTTCCCTATTATATAGGGGGTATTTTTGGCAACACTGTAAACCTTTGAGAATTACATAAGTTATGTAAAACACTTAGAAAATTAAAAGTAAAAATGTAAGACTAAAACTTCAATAACACCTGTAAACAGACTTTTAAAGAATATTTTTGCAATATCACAGATACCTAAATACATAAGGAACAGGAGTCCTAATACTGTATAAGTACATAAGAAGTTAAACTCAGTAAGCAAGCATTCATTAAATACCTACTGTATGACAATCAAGTCATTCATTTTACATCTCTTCCTTCCTCTCCAAACATTAACAAAAATTAAAAGGCAGAGATTACCTTTTAATAATAAACTGCATTCTTTATAGAACGACAAAAAACAAAAAGTGGAGAAACAGTTGTTTTAAAATTGAAAGATTGCCCTTCAGGAGAAGACTTCAAGACTATGATGCCAGCAAGGTATATATTTTAAAACTTGTTATTGTAACTGTTGGGTTTTTAAATTGAGCTGAGAGTATCCCCAGAAGAAACATAAGGAACTCTACATATTTGACCTTCAGGCATTTTCTTTGCCAATTAAAAATAAATTAAGAACAAAACCCAATCTCTGTAGTCTCAGCCGGATAAAGTCTTTATGTTGGGATTTAAAAGAAAGAATGCTAATATCAAAGGACATGGAGTCCTGTTTGGGATCTCCCTTCTCTTGGTGTTTTTAATTTTCTGTGATTAGAGAAACAGAATTGCAGTTTTAGTCAATCATTTCTTGCCCTTGTGTTAGGCATTCATTTAAACTTAATGAAGTCAAGGCAAGTGTTGCTTGTCAGAAACCTCATGGAAAGGTTGTATTATGTTTTGAGCAACCTGAAAATTGTGTATATGAAAGCATGTAAGAATGTAAATCTGTACTCAAAAAAAGTCAATGTTGTTATTCTTCAGATATGAAGATCTTTTAAAAAGTCTGCCATTGCCAGAATATTGTAATCCAGAAGGAAAATTTAACTTGGCCTCTCATTTGCCAGGATTTTTTGTACGCCCTGATCTAGGACCCAGATTGTGCAGTGCCTATGGTAGGTATATATTTGCATTTTCATGAACTTGGAATTATATGAAATTTTAACTTCTGTCCAACAATAAATTGTCTAATGATATTTAGGTTCTACTAAATCTGTTTTTTAGTAATCCATTGAAATCTTTTTTTCCTATCAAACAGTATATTAGAAATTAATAGCCAATATAGTTAAGTATTTGCTAATTCCTTGCAAAATATTTACATTTTCTATTAATTTGATTTTTATGAAAATTTATTGGATTGTGGCTCTTGAGGAGGTTTTTGGAACAAGTAAACCTAAAGCTCAAATTACATTTAACAAATTTTCCTCATAGAGCTGATTTTAGGGGGAATATCTAAGATATTCAGTCCAATAAAATTTTGTTTTTTACATAGGTGTAGCTGCTGCTAAAGATCATGACATAGGAACAACAAATCTCCATGTTGAAGTTTCTGATGTTGTAAATATTCTAGTCTATGTTGGCATAGCAAAGGGAAATGGCATTCTCTCAAAAGCAGGTAAAGAAACTTGAAAAATAGTGGTCTTTGAAATGAAATTGAATAACCACACACACACACACACACACACGAAGATTTATTATCTAGAGTGTCAAGCCTCTGAGTAAATAGCAAGGATTGCAAAAAGAATTGCAGTGGATATAGGGGTATTCTAATCTATATTACTTTAAGAGTGCTAGATTTACCTTTTTTCAATATAATAGGAATTTAAATTTTAAGAATGAATATATTTATTTGCTCCTTTTCTATCTTTTAATGTTCCATTTGTGAAAATATACTCTTAGGCTTACTTTTTATTATAAACACTTTATTAGAGAATAGAAACTGGGTCCTGGGGTTCTGAAGATGATTAAGATTTGGTTTTTGCCTCAAGCATTCTTCATTTTTTTTCCCATCTATCAGAGAGAGAAGGGATATTTTCTCCTAAATAGATATAACCTTTCTATTCAGTGTATATAGGTCTTAGATTTCATCCTCTGGATTTCTTTCTAAAACCTTGTTCCATCTGCTAACCCCTTCTGTATGTAAATAGATGTTTAAACCTTTCCTCTCCACTGGCTTATCTTCTTCAGGATAGGAGTGCACTCTAGACTGTTCTTCTTTCTCAGAAGAAAACCTTCAAATCTAGTCTTCCTAGCCACCATCCTATAGCTCCTGTCTTTGTAAGACAATTCTTTGCTGTCTTTGTCAACTCTTAGTCACATTTAAAAAGCAGGTTAGCCAAAAAAAAAAAAGGTTGGCCTTATACCTGCTGCCTCACTGAAATTACTATTGCTGCAGCCCTCCCTAATACTCACAATTGAATAAGTGGTTTCAGTGGTTTCTTTCTGGTCTTCTTAATGCTTGCCCCTCTAAAATAAATGGCACTGTTAATCACAATCACTGCCTATTCTTCAAATACTGCCCTTGGCTTCTGCGATACTACTCCCCTAGTTCTTATTGACTAACCTTATGGAATCCCAAGGCTTTTCTAGAGTCAGAGAATTTTTTTTTTGACATTTTCTAGTTTATGTGTACTTCATGTGAAATTCTATGCATGACCCAACCACCATATCCATCACCAGTTCTTTATCTAAAGCCAAGAATGCATCTAAAGCTTAATAATTTGGTGCTGAAGACATGGGGGTTCCTATAGTATTAACAGTATTTGACAGCTTCTGTAAAACACAACCTAAATTCCCCCAAAACTAGAAACTCATTTTTATATGTTTCTCAGCTTCCTAAATTGACACTTGATTATAATTGATAAACTCTTTGCCTCCCCTACTCCCAAGAATTTGAGAGTTAGGCACACTTAGGTTTTAGTCCCAGCTCTAAAATAAAAATGTGTGACTTATGGTTCAAATTGCTTATTTTTTCAAAGCCTGTGATGACACAGAGTTAATTATCTCTTTTGTACCTCATTGTACTTGTTCAACCCCTATAGCATGTATTCTACAATACAGAAATTATACCTGTTTTTCTCCTCTATTAGTCTTTCATGTCCTTAAAGCCTGAGACTTCATTATCAATTTTCAGTTCTGCTCACCTCCCATCTCTGGTTTGTAATGTAGAATTTGGTCTTTTGAGAAAACATTCATCATTTTAATCCATGGCTGTCTTTATCTAAATATTTTTGCATTTCTTTATAGATAATCATAAAAGAAAGTGTTTTAGGGTTAATGCTTAAAACACCTAAAGAAATACTGACCTACTTAAAGCATGTGCTTTTTCCTCCACCTATAATCGCTCTCATACCTCCTTGTCTCCCTGGCAAATACCTTCAGAGTGTAGCTCATATTGTCTTCTCCCTCTAGAGGTCTAAACTTTCTCTTCCCCATTAATCCCCTGTCTTTTTTTTTTTTATTTTAATTTTTTATTAATTTGAGAGAGAGACCATGAGTAATGGGGAGCGGCATAGGGAGAGGGAGAAGCAAACTCCCCTTTGAGCAGGGAGCTGATGTGGGGCTCAATCCCAGGACCCTGAGACCATGACCTGAGCTGAAGACAAACACTTAAACCGAGTCACTCAGGTGTCCCACCCCTCCTCCCTTTTTGTAATTCACAGAGCAGTGAAATTTAAAGAAAAAAAAATGGGAAGTCATTCTGAGGTTGCCAGTTTATAATCTTGTTAATACATAACATTTGAGAACTGAACCAGTCTTTGTGTAACTTTTGTACTCCTGTGATTGCATTTACCTCACTGTGTGTTTTTTTTGTTTATTTTGCTACATTTATTAATACTCTATTTTCCTCTGTGAAGTCTTAACTGGGTCTTTGTTTAGCTCTAATCCCCAACATTCTACAACAGTGTCTGGCATACATTGTAAACACTTAATGTCAAATAAAGAAATCCTTGCTTGCTTCTCCCTCTGCCTATGTCTCTGCCTCTCTCGGTGTCTTTCATGAATAAATAAATAAAAATTTTTTTTTTAAGATTTTATTTATTCATGGGAGACACAGAGAGGGAGAGGGAGGCAGAGACATAGGGAGAGGGAGAAGCAGGCTCCATGCAGGGAGCCTGATGTGGGACTTGATCCCAGGACTCCAGGATCATGCCCTGGGCCAAAGGCAGGCGCTAAACTGCTGAGCCACCCAGGGATCCCCTAAATAAAATCTTTAAAAAAAAATCCTTGCAATCAACTTTAAACATAAAAAAGAATTTACTGTTACAAATTAGGAAACACGTGATGTATTCTTTGTAGCAAGCAATAAATTTCTTTGACTCTCAAAAGAACATTCCTTTAAAATATTCGCTGTAGGGAACCCGGGGTGGCGCAGCGGTTTAGAGCCTGCCTTTGGCCCAGGGCGTGATCCTGGAGTCCCAGGATCGAGTCCCACGTCGGGCTCCCAGCATGGAGCCTGCTTCTCCCTCTGCCTGTGTCTCTGCCTCTCTCTCTCTCTCTCTCTCTCTCTCTGTGTGACTGTCATAAATAAATAAATTAAAAAATATATATATTCGCTGTAGTTGGGGCACGTGAGTGACCCAGTCAGCTAAACATCCAACTCTTAGTTTCCACTCAGGTCATGATCTCAGGGTCATGAAATCGAGCCCTGTGCCGGGCTCCACACTGAGCTGGGGCCTGCTTAGGATTCTCCTTCTCCTCCTCCCTCTGCCTGCCCTCCCCAAAATAAAAAGTAAAATAGAGGTTATGATCCTTGCCTGCTTTACTAAGTAGTTAGTTGTGGTTATGAAAGTCTTTTGTAAGTTATGAAATACTGTATGAGTACAAATCATTGTTAGAACCACACCCTTGGGACAGGAAGAAAGTTGGTGAAGTTTGAGTTAGAAACCCTCAAAGTTTTTAATCTTGTTCCTTGATTTGCAGAAAACAAATGATCTGGGAGAATTCCTGTTACTCTGTCCCTTGTTACACATGGTCAGTGTTTTGTATTCTGTAGCAGTTTAACTGAGTTTACCTCCTCTTTAAGAGTCCTGATCTAGTTAGGCACTGTGCTGTTCTGATAGATCAATTCTAGGACACTTGGCTTTCTGGGGTCTTTATTGACCAACTTGAAAATACTCTCCTATGTTTCAGGAATACTCAAGAAATTTGAGGAAGAAGATTTGGATGACATTTTAAGAAAACGATTGAAGGACTCAAGTGAAATACCTGGTGCTCTGTGGCATATTTATGCAGGGAAAGACATTGATAAGATAAGGGAATTTCTTCAAAAGGTATACATTTAGGTTGCAAATAGTTTATTTCTTTACCTTAATTTTTACTGGAGCTTCATTTAGCATTCAGGAATATAAGATCATTAAATAGTTTTACTTCAGAAAAGGAGGGAACTTCTTACTGTTGTTGAAAGTCAAAAGCTCCTTTCTTTTGTTCCTTTTAAAGCCCATTTCATGTTGAGGTATTTGAATGGCAACTTCTTTCAGTTGCTAATGAGCCCTATCTCCTTATAGTGAAGAACTAAACTGTTGATGAGTCAGGTACCCTTGGTGAAATGTGGTGAAAATTACAGGATATAAAAACTAGTATGTCTTAGAAACATCTAAACAAGGTGTAGGACCTTTCTTTTTTTTTTTTTTAATTTGATTAATAGTTTTGGCTTTTGACATAGGCTTCCAATTGCTGCCACATCAATTGCTGTATATATTTGAATAGACTGAAATTTTAGTAATTGTACTTTTAATTTAGTTAGACACTGAAAGTGACATGAATTTGGAATAATTAGTTCAACCTTTTGCTCAGATATTTACTAAATATGCAATTACAGGGATTTCTTGTAAGGGACTATCACTACTGATTTTATTATATACTTCATATTCCATCAGAATGGACTTAAGGTTTGTCTCTGTGTTCAGTATGAAGTGAAGGAGCTATAGCTTTGTACCTACTATCTTATCCCAGAATACCTATCAATATTTTAATTTTAAAATATTATAAATTATGCTTCTTAAAAGCAGAATGATTATTGCACTGGTTTGTAAAAGGATCCCTTGAAATTGACTGGTCAAAGATTGGAAGGTTAGCACCATTTACCTGCATTTTGTACTACATTGTTAAAAAAGGCAAGATCAGGAAGTGTTTTAAGAAGTCCATACAGATAGTTTGGCTTTTGGGGGGATAAAAAGCTATTAAACCTGAGCTTTTCCTAATCTCTGTGCTATGCTTTTGAAACAATCATAAAGAAGAAACCAGATGGTTGGTAACTTTATGGTGGATGGAAGAGGTGAGGAGGTAGTAGTATGACTCACTTTATTAATAGCATCTCAATGTGCAATATTGTCTTAATATCCTTTGGCTTTTCCAATTGTTGTAGAATATTATTTAACTTAAGTGCATACATTGTTCCATAAGATTCTAAGAATAAAAGATGGTTATTGTAAAGAAAATTGAAATATAACCAAACAGGATTTACCATTTCCCTTACTTAAAATTGAGGTATATATTTTAATTTTAATCCATATTGCAGATTTCAAAAGAACAGGGCCTTGAAGTTCTACCAGAACATGATCCAATACGTGACCAAAGTTGGTATGTGAACAAAAAGCTCCGCCAAAGACTACTTGAGGAATATGGAGTCAGAACCTGTACTCTTATTCAATTCCTTGGTGATGCCATTGTCTTACCAGCAGGAGCACTTCATCAGGTATGTAAACACTTAATTTCTCACACATCTGTTACTTGAAGGAACCAATTCTGAAAAAGAAATTGTTCTGATAAGAGAATGACCCACACCCAATTTGCTTTCATTAAGAAATCACGAAAATAGCTTTCCAGTGCTTGAAGAGATCGGAGGTAATTAAATGCTTTGAGAACTTAAAATTGTTTCAGTGTGAGCCAAATTTCCATTTTTGTATTGTTTCTGGTTTAGTGGATTAAAATCTCATTTTTAAGACTTAAGGGAGAAGAAATAAGAGATACTATATATTCAGTTCTCAGAAGTGAGACTTAACACTTAAGAATTAAGACTTAAGAGATCACACATTTTCTAAGGCACCAAATTGAGCAGAATGAAGTGTCGGCTAGACCATTCCATAATTCAGGCTTTTAGTGTAAACTCTTGCCTTGTTAGTTTGCCAACATAGCAGTAGCATGTCCAAAGAAAGATGATACATAATTTTTATAGCTGTTGATCTGTAACATTTAAAAACAAAAATAAACACATTGTCTTTGTTGCTATGGTTTAATTATGTGGCACCTGGGAAAATGGCATGGAATAGATAGTGGGCATGGAAGATTGGATTAAGAACATACAGTGGATTCCTATAAATAGACTGCAGCTACCACAGACCAGCTTAGCCCTCATAGTAACAGAGTATAGAGAGGAAACCCAGAACCCCAAATGTTAGTTCACTTCAGAGTTGGTTCTTCACCTTTCCTACCACCTAGTAATTGAGATGTATCTGATGTATGTACTTTTATCAAGGAGTGATTTCCACATTTTATGTAACTACATATGCAATTACTGCCTGTTGAGCATTGTGACACCAGTATATAATCATGAGAGACAGAGGCAGAGACACAGAGACACAGGCAGAGAGAGGCAGGCTCCATGCTGGGAGCACAACGTGGGACTCAGTCCCAGGTCTCCAGGATCACACCCTGGGCTGAAGGCGGCACTAAACCGCTGAGCCACCTGGGCTGCCTCAATATTTTCTTAAAGTTAAACTGGTGCAGTTTTTTAAACAGGTATAATTTCAGTGCACAGTTCTCCAAGTTTTGACTAATATATCATTAGGTAACAGCACAACAAAATATCAAACACTTCCATCACTCTTAAAAATTCCCTACTGCCCCCTTTTACTCAGCTTCTCCCATCTGACATTCCTACAACTGCTTATGTTTTTCTCCTGTAATTCTGCCTTTATTGAATGTCATAGAATATATAGCTTTTGAGTCTAACTTTTCTTATTCACCATATAAAACATTTGAGATTCATCCATGTTAGATATACCAGTAGGTGGATCTTTTTAAAGATTTTATTTATTTGAGATAGCAGGAGCAGGGGGAGCAGAGGTAGGGAAAAACAGGGAGCCTGACATGGGGCTCAATCCCAGGACCCTGGGATCATGACCTGAGCTGAAGGCAGACAGTTAACCAACTGAGCCATCCAAGCTTCCCATCATACAGGTTTTTCTATGAACATCAGTTTTGATTTCAGTTGGGTAAATACCAAGTAATGGAATTTCCTGGTCATATAATAAATATATGATTAACTTTATAAGAACCTGCCAGGTGGTTCTCTAAAGTCATATCATTTTCTATTCCCCAAAGTAATCTATATGAGTTCCATTTCCTCTGCTTATTGGCAGTATTGTTTGTTTGTTTTTTTTAATTTTTATTTATTTACGATAGTCACAGAGAGAGAGAGAGAGAGAGGCAGAGACATAGGCAGAGGGAGAAGCAGGCTCCATGCACCAGGAGCCCGACGTGGGATTCGATCCCGGGTCTCCAGGCTTGCGCCCTGAGCCAAAGGCAGGCACTAAACCGCTGTGCCACCCAGGGATTCCCTGTTTTTAAGCATTTGAATAAGTGTGCATTGGTATCACGTTGTAGTTTTAGTTTACTCTTAATAACTATGTTTAGCATCTTTTCATGTGCTAATTTGCCATCATCTACATATCTATTTTGGTAAATCTTTGTGTTCAAATATTTTATACATTTTTGCAGTTAGGTTTTCTTTGGGGGGGGGGGTTCATTTTTCTTACTGAGTTTTGAGTAGTGTTCTTAACTACTCTACTTTATAAGCTCTTTATCTGATACTCTCCTGAACTGTGACTTGTCCTTAACATTTGCTTAATGGTGTCTTCCAAAGAGAAGTGTTTTAATTTTGATGAAGTTCAGGTGATCAATTTTTTCTTTTATGTATCAGACTTTTATTGTTGTATACTCAGTTACTGCCTAGCTCAGGATCACAAACATTTTCTCTTACATTTTCTTCTAGAAGCTTTATTGTTGTTAGTCTTAAATTTAGATCTGTAATCCCTTTTTAGTTAATTTCTGTACATAGAGCAAAGTATGGACCAAGGTTCGAATTTTTTTTTACATATGAATAGTTTAAGTTTAGTTTTTCCTAGTACTATCTATTGAAAAGACTATTTTCAAATAATTTTTATTTTGAAATGTAATACAGTTATATGATTTTTAAGAATCCAAATAGTACAAAAGGATTCACAGTAAAAATTCGATCTTTTTCTCACCTTTGCCCTCTGTTCCCCTCCTTCAGAAGCATTCACTGTTTACCACAGAGATTCTATGCCATGTACATGTCTGTCTGCCACTGCTTTTGTGTGGGGAGAGAGCCATGTGTTCTCAAAATAGTAGGCAGAGTGATCCTTTTGAAAAGTTTAGCTCACATAACACTGCTCAAAGCTTTACAAGGCCCTAAATGATCTACATTTGTATCTTGTCCATGCCCTCATGTGTACACACATAAACTACCCCCTTCACTGCTTTCCTTCCTTCCTTCTCCCTGGCCACCCTGCCCTTTCTATGGTTTTCACATACACCATGTAGGTTTCCACTCCAGGGCCATTGTGCTTACTAATCCTTTAGCCTGGAATTCTTTTTTCAGATATCTGTAATAAGACTTGCTTCTTCACATTCTTTAAAGGTTTGTATGTTCAAATGTCACCTTCCTCAGTGAGGTCTTCCCTAACACCCTAGTTTAAAAGTGCAAATTGTGTCTTCCGATTCCCAGTCATCTTCCCTGCTTTATTCTCCTCCATTTTGATCATCACCTCCTGACATTACTCATAATTTATTTGCTTTGTTTATTGTCTTTTAATCCCCACTATATATAGGTTCATGAATATAAGGTTCATGAAGACAGAGTTTTCTGTTTTTTTTTTTTCATTGCTTTCTCCTATGTTTAGAATAATGCACTTAAATATCTGTAAGTCCTGACAGCCTGAAAATATGTTCTCCTGTACAACATATTTTCACACAAGTATAGATAAAAACAAAGTTATGACTTTACGTAATTTATATATATTGTGCTCTTTGTACAAACATGTAAATTTTAGCCTCTTCCTGGATGTGTCTTCTCTGGCTACTTCAGGAAAGTTTATGTAGGTTGGATTCTAACTTTCAGTTATGACTATAGACATGAGTACATAGGGCAATACGCTTTCTTTTGAGATACATAGGAATATCACTTAGATTCTAGAGAGCAAATTTCATCATAGATTTCTAGAGTATAAAAGATGTTATCCTTAAATATACTGAAGTAGCATGTATAACCTAGACTGGCAAATTCTATTTTGAGCTCTGCTACTAACTTGCTTAGTGTTCCAAGACCACTCTGCTACATATTTGGCATAAAATTGCCAGCTATAAGCACAAAAATTTCTGTCTTTTCCTTATGTGGTGTGATAATGACACATGGTTATTTGTACTCTGTAAAGAGGGTGTTGTCCATGACTCAGAAGTGATGATCATGTAGTTTTAAGAGAATTAAAAGGAAGTAAGAACTCTCTATTCACAGTATTAACTTGAATTTGAGATGTATGATTATTTACAACTTAGTTCTTAAAGGTCCTGAAAACTTCATTGATGACTTCACTTCCAATATACTATAGGTAGCCCTTAAAATCAACCAAAACTCTTAAGTTAGTACTTCTCGTGTGTTAGCATACATCAGAATTTCCTAGAAGGTTTGATAAAACAGATTGCTGGACCCTACCACCAGAATATTTGATTCAGCGGGTCTGAGGAAGAACATGAAATTTTACATTTTCTAGCAAGTCCCCAGGTAATGCTTCTGTTACTCTCTGAGGACCATGCTTCAAGAACCATTGCAGATAGGGAAGTCCTTGCAAACCCAAGGCATCTGTCAAAAAATGGTTTGACCAGATGATACATTGTATTCTTTGGTTTGTCAGCAGGGAGTACCTTGAGTACCCACACTGAGTAGCCACAACCCTCCATATATATTAAGAACTACTATGGGATGCCTGGGTGTCTCAGTGGTTAGGCATCTGCCTTTGACTCAAGTCCCGCGTTGGGCTCCCTGCATGGAGCCTGCTTCTCCCTCTGCCTATGTCTCTGCCCCTCTCTCTCTCTCTCTCTCTGTCTCTCATGAATAAATATATAATATTTTTAAAAAACTACAATTGCAGGTTTAATCTTTAACATTTTTTGACATTTGCCACACATCACAGAGTGTATCTGTGAAACCCCAGTGTATCACTAGATGGAGCAGGTGGATCCTGACCTCCAGGATTTACTTTGTCTTAGCTCTAATACCTGATGTTCTCAGTGGCATTCATTCATTCATTCATATTTTTTGGTTTGTTTTGAAGATTTTATTTATTTGAGAGAGAGCATGAGCAGGGGGGAGGGCAGAGGCAGAGGGAGAAGCAGATTAACCACTGAGCAGAGAGCCTGACAGGGAACTCGATCCCAGGACCCTAAGATATGACCAGAGCCAAAGGCAGAAACTGACTGAGCCACCCAGGTTCCCCAGTGGCCTTCATTTTAAACAGCAACAATTTAAGAAAAAAACCACAAAATCTTTTTTTTTTTTTTTAAGATTTTAGTTATTTATTAGAGTATGAGTGGGGAGAGGGGAAGGGGCAGAGATATAGGAAGAAGGAGGCTCCCCAGTGATCAGAGAGCCCAACATGGGGCTCAATCCCAGGACCCTGCAGATCATGACCTGGTCCAAAAGCAGCCACTTAACTGAGCCACCCAGGGACCCTGCCACAAAATCTTTAGGATAAATTTGTCCTTAGCTGTTTATCTTAATCATGTTTGGTTATTCCTAGTGAGTTTATAATACTCCTAAGTTGTGAATTCTCTGCATTCATAATGCTAAAAGGACTTTGGCAAAACCTTTCACTTTTTTTTTTTTTTTAAGATTTTGTTTCTTCATGAGAGACACAGAGAGAGAGAGACAGAGACACAGAGGGAGAAGCAGGCTCCTCAAGGAGAGCCCGATGTGGGATTCGATCCCTAGACTCCAAGACCACACCCTGAGCTGAGGGCAGACAACCTCTGAGCCACCCAGGCATCCCAAAACCTTTTACTCTTAGTCACTATGTATACCACAGTCACTGTGTCAAGATATAATAGCCTTCCTACTGTGAACACAGAGTTACATTTTCTTAACATTTCCTATTTATGATTAAAATTGATCCCATAGGCAAGTATGAATAAGACAGTTTGTCAAAGAAGTAAAATGTAATTGACTCATAGATGGCCAGAAAAAGGTATTAAGTAGAATGAGAAGTTAAAATAGGTTCTACTTTTAACACTAAACCTTGTCTCTTCAAACTAACCTGTAAGCCTTTAAGCAAAGTCTATCAGGTTGAGGTCATTAGAAAGTATCATAGCATTTTTAAGCACTAATAAAAGTCACAGTTCAAAAGTGATTTTAAAATAACCATGAACTGGCACAAACTGACAGAATCAACTTTTCTAGAACTATGGAATCTAATCCAAAGTTACATCAATCGAGGACTATTCAGTGAAGAAAAGGGCAGCTGATTTGGGACATATAAGGAAATCTCTGACAGGTCACTGGCTGACCACTGAGATAACAGACTTCAGTGATCACACCCAACAAGGAAAACAGTCTGCAAGAATAGTGTGGAAAAGTCACGAAAGAAATGTATGACTAAGGCCTTGTCCGACAATCAGCAGCAAACCCTGAGGCAGAAAAAGAATCTTATTTCCAGTAGCCACATTATAATGTTCAGGTGTCCAGTTTTCAGCAAAACGTTGTAAGACATAAATGGAAGCCATACAGTATGCCTATTCATAGGGGAAAACAGTCAGCAAAAACTGTCTTTTAGGAAGTCCAGACATTGGACTTACTAGACATAGACTTGAAGTCCAGTGTCTTAAATGTGCTCAAAGAGCTAAAGGAAACTGGTAAAGAAAATCAGGAAGATGGCATATGAACAAAATTAGAATATTGATGAAGAGACAAATTCTAAAACAGTAGAACTAGACATGCTCAAAGAAAGGTACATGCCAGAATTTTTGAAGGACTTAATCCCCACGGGCATGTTCACGTAAGTGAAAGACGTAACAAGACAGGACATCTGGAGGCTGTATGCTGGTATGACTGAATTAATATAGGACTGTACAGCATCTGTTCGACAAGATGTTACAGGAGCTGGGTTCCTTTCGGCTTGCCATTTGTTGGCTGATTTATCTTGGAACAGGCACTGAAGTTCTTATCCATAGTTTCCTGCTCTGTGAAATAGAGCATCTGTTCTAGAGACATACAGTAAAGATCCAATGAGACTGTATAGCAGTGCTGAGAATGTGAGGACTCACTATGTTCATCCTGCAAAGGAACCAGCAACCTAATGATTAAAGGAAGAGAATTTTTTTTTAAGATTTTATTTATTCATGAGAGACATAGGTAGAGAGAGAAGCAGGCTCCCGTGGGTATCCTGATAAACGGGTATCATGATCCCAGGATCATGACCTGAGCTAAAGGCAGACACTCAACCACTGAGCCACCCAGATGCCCCAAGAATGTTTATTTATGCTACCAAGTTGTCAGTAGAGGGACATTACTTGACTTAAAGAAGTCTGCAAGCTTGAGCAGCTGTCCAGGTCAGACATCATACCCAGAGGAAGAATTCCAGCACCTTTGGAATCCATCACACCATTGTCAAATTAGATTTTTTTCAGTCTTCTATTCCTCATTTACATTCTTCTTCTTGTACCCCCCAATTAAACTTACTTTCATCTTACTAAAATTAGGATTGGTGTAGGGGTACCTGGGTGGCTCAGTTGGTTAAGTGTCCAACTCTTGATTTCAGTCAGGTCCTGATCTCAGGGTCATGTGTCAGGCTCCGTGCTCAGTTCGGAGTTCAGTCAGCTTGTCCCTCTCCTGCTGCTGGTGCTTTCTCTCCCTCCTCTTTCTTACAAGTAAATAATTTTTTTTAATAGAATTAATGTAAACACTTAGTTTTCAGTTATTTCTCCTTTCTCAGGAATTTTATGATATCCTTTCATATCATTCGAAGACAACCTAGAACATCATAAAATCCAGATTGGATCAGCTTGGTCCTTTCTGTCATTATACTAAACGTGAATAGGAAACAATTCCAAGAAATAACGAAGTACTGAGTCAGTTTGTACATGGTGTACAAATTACAGATAAGACTATTGACTGGCTTCTTGTGAAAACCATTTAGTCAGAGGAGGGACGACTATTGAAAACAGTTGTACTGATGCCACTGGAGCCTAAAGGTATTATCGTTGGTTAGAAGAAAGGCACAAAAAAAAACTAGAATAATTTGAAAACTTTTGTGAGCAATAGATCTGTCTAGAACAGTTCCTCACAAACTAAATTTCATTTCTTTTGCTTTCATTTCCTTTTTTTTTTTTTTAAGATTTTATTTATTTATTTATTCATGAGACACAGAGAGAGGCAGAGGGAGAACCACACTCCCTTTGGGGAGCCCGATTCATGACTCAATCTCAGGACTCCAGGATCTTGACCTGAGCCAAAGGCTCGCTCAACCACTGAGCCACCCAGGTGCCCCATCATCTACTTTCTATTGTAAAAGTTAACAGTGAGGGTGCCTGGGTGGCTCAGTCCATTAAGTGTCCGAGTTGATTTTGGCTCATGTCATAATCTCGAGGTTGTGAAATCAAGACCTGAGTTGGGCGCCATGCTCAGCTAGGAGTCTCCTTGAGATTCTTGCCCTCTCCCTCTGCCCCTCCCCCCATTATCATGCTTGTTCTCTCTTTCAAATAAATAAATATTAAAAAAAAAAAAAGATGGCTGGGTGGTTCAGTCAATTAAGTATCTGCCTTTGGCTCGGGTCATGATCCTAGGGTCTTGGGATCGAGTCCCACATTGAGCTCCCTTCTCAGCAGGGAGTCTGCTTCCCCCTCTGCTCCTCTCCCTGCTTGTGATCTCTCTCTCTCTCTCAAATAAATAAAATCTTTAAAAATAAATGAATAAATAAAGTTAACAGTGAAATGACCCAAATGCTGTGAAAGCCAAAGGACCAGCAATAGACATCAGATTGTTTGCACTGAATGGTAAAGCAGATAGTTACCAGTTAACTTTTTTTTTAATAACACCAAAAAAATCCCCTTGATAAAATTGGTAATTTAGGAATTATGATTAGCAGCCTCCATGAAGGGATTCCTAGAAAAGTTCTGTTCTTTTCATCATTTAAAAATACCCCATTTACAAAAAAGTCTCTCCACATGAAAGCTTTTCAGTGATGTAGCTCTCATAAAAATAAGGTGTTTTGCTTTGAAATGCATTTGATGTTTTAGAGAAAATAAGTTCTGTGGTATTGCTGCCTCCTAAAATTTATATTTTATTGTTTCTGTTTTGGGGATAGGTACAGAATTTTCACAGCTGTATTCAGGTAACTGAAGATTTTGTGTCTCCAGAACATCTTGTACAGTCATTTCATTTAACACAGGAACTGAGACTTTTGAAGGAGGAAATCAATTACGATGATAAACTACAGGTAAGAAATGGAGCTTTCTAAGGAGCTTCTGTTCTGCATGCCTTTTATAAACAGGATGCACGTAGAACAGCTTAGGTGATCACTGCCTACATTGTCATATTAGGATAACAACCACAGATTAACAATATGCATTTAATTGTATGAGTTTTAGTGGCCCTTATTCTAACTTGCAATTTGACATTTTTTAACTTTGACTCTTTTTTTTTTTTTTAATTTGGTTTCTCTTCATTAAGAAAAAAAAATTTAATATAGCAGTTCTTCATGTGTTACTTTATCTCCAGCTGAAGTGATTAGAAATACCAACATCTCTTTCAGGTTAAAAATATACTGTATCATGCAGTCAAGGAAATGGTGAGAGCTTTGAAGATACATGAAGATGAAGTAGAGGATATGGAAGAAAACTAGGTGTGGTCCATCCAGTTCGATGTTTTTTGGCTGTTGAACTGGAATTACTCTCAGACGATGATATGTATGCACATTGACTTAAGCTTCATAAAACCATCAGTGCCAAGAAATTTCTCTTTTGTAGTAATTACTTGTTACTGATACCGCAGCAGTATAGCATATGTCACAACTCCTGTGATTCAATGTTAGTTATGAAAACAAGCTAAATTTAAAAAGCAGCACTTCATAGCTGTTTTTGTATTATAGTGTATATGATGTTTGTGAAAATGCCAGATTTAAAATGATGTATTTATTTTTGAGGAAAAAAACCCACAAAATTCTATGCTATATTGTTGATCAAGTGTAAATGTGACCTTGTACAGTTTACTAAAATAACTGATATTTTTCACTACATTGAGACAGTTACTGTGAGAATAGGACACAAACACCAGCTATTGCCTGCATTTGGGAAATTGCTGAATCGCACAGCATTCATGTCATAATCAGAAAATTACTGCCAAATAATTGTAAAATTTGTAAAATATGAAGTATATAAAGTAGATACTAAATATGGACACTTCAATATTTTGTTGAAGCTATTGACTGTACAATTAAACATTTTCAAAAGGTGTAATTTATTTAAAATTGTCTCATTTTGGTAAAATTTATGTGAACTTTTAAAGCTAAATATTAAACTTAATATGCTATGTAAATATATACATATATACATTTAATGATGTATTTTTTTAAAACATTGGCTTGCTTTTATTTGTTAAAAGTGCAAGTGTTACATATGGCTTTGTACATTAAAGTTGAAAGGGGTTTTACATTTTCCATTAAAAAGACTTTATCAAAAAATGGCTTGTTCCAGAGTTCTTCCTCTTATGACATACATAATACTAGGGATTCATCATGATGATGACTACTAGCATTTTCTTGTAATACAGCATTCTCTTCTGGAACATTTCTTTGTTTTACTCTTAGAAGTTTCCAACTTTTCTTCAGATTTTATGAACCATCATAAGTGCCTCAACTTAATTGTCCTGTGGCCCAACTAAAGAAAGGACTACGAGTAACTCCCATTTGTTATTTATGAACACATTTTAATTGAAATAAAAACCCATACATGAATTTTAAAAGCCATGATTATGAGCATATGTGATCAGTTTCAAGTAGGTGTTTTTCACAGCAGAGATAGCTGGTAATACAATTTTGTTGGTGGGGGGAAGCAGTGGCAGGGAAGCGGCTAACGTCAGCCAGCCTAGTTGAGTAGTTCTGCTTACTATGTGACCTTGGTAATTCTCGAGTTAATTTGAAACCTTGGTCTTAATAGCTGACTATCAGTTGGCTGGTCGCTTTGAAGTTCACATAGCCCTATTTGAAGCTCCTGGAAATACGTAGTCCTCCACTGACACCTGCAGGATATTGAAGGGACAGCCTTTTATTTTTACCTGAAAGCGCAGCTTAAAAGAAAAAAGTAGTAAGTAGCCCAAGTTGTGACCACGCAAGTTGCTTAGTTTTCATCCTGTTGCTTCCATCTACCATTTTTAGCTCCATGTGGGCTATTACATCACCTTCCACTCGGGCAGCTTCTCAGGACTGAGCAGTTAGGTTTCACATTAATGGCCCACGTGGCATAAGAGTTCATGGGATGGATGATGACTAGATGGCTAGAAAAATTGGGCTGAGGAATAGCTCAAATGATTATGTGAATCTTATGTAAGTTTTTTACTTTTTAATACTGTTTTTCAAAACATTTCAGTGCATTCAAATGGTACTTTTTGCTTAACACTTTGAAAAGTCCCATCTGATTTAATTTTGATATAAAATTAATTTCAAATCCAAGATATTAAATCTGGAGTAGACTGCCTGCTGGTTTCCTAAAGTCTGCCAAGAACCCAAAGTCTTGTGCTGATTGTCTTCCAAACGTTTTTGCTTTTTGGCTGTTGTTTGAGCCACCTTCTAACCATACTACAATTCTACAGAATAGCTGAAACTAAGGAAAAGTGGCTTCTTTCAGAGTACACTCAACTGATAAAAGTATTCTATCCATGGTCTGAATTCCATGCTAGTGACTTAATTCTTGGTACGGCAGGGTGGAGAGAGTAGACTATAATGATTACATCATTAAAGACATTAGACTTTTTGGAAGGCCGGGAGTTGTGTTACTGATCATATCCCTGATGGAGTACTTACTCTGACCATTTACCTTGTTTCCTCCATCCTTTTGGTTGGCTCAGATGCTTCTCACATATGAAACGATCTGAGCATGTCTGTTTCCTCCCCATAGAGACAGAGTAATAAATGTGTAGGATAATCTGAAAAGTTTCAAGGAGACTTTATACAGGGAAACTTGTGCTAAGTATTTAGGTTCCTCCCATTTTACTATAATTTGGACCTGAATATGAATTCCTTTTCCTGACCAATGAAGTACTTGAATCCAAATCCATTTATTTTCTGCCAACACATTCCTGGATTGTAACACCCATACAATGTCTAGTTACTTCCCTTTAGTAGATGCAATATGGGTTTAATAATATCTGTGTAAGATTAATGAGCTTCAGAAGAAAAATGTTCTCTCCTACTTTTACTTTGCTTGTTCTGTGTGTGTATACATGCTATAGATAGAGATGAAAATTTATCATGTTCTCTCTCTAGATGCCAACCTATCAAAGACACTCTGCCAGACCAGATCAGGAATGTCCACAGAAGAGGAAACAAAAGAAAGTGATTTAATTACCATTCTGCAACTGTACTATACACTAAACAGGGGTGTAGCAAGTGGCCAAGATTCAGACTCAACGTTATGATGTACCTGGTTACACAGTAATCTCGATAGTGACACCTTGAAACTATATGAAAGGTATAGGAATGATAAAGTACTTTGGCTCTCACAGTAATCAATCTGGTTCTTGTAATGAAAGCACAGTGACTTTCAAACAAAAATGAAATGTTGGCGAGCTCCAGGTCACTGGCTACATACAAAGTGCGTTCCCTTTCTTGATTGGGAAGATTTTACAGCTGACTTAAGCTGTTCACTCAGTTCTCTGTAAATAAGCCAACCAGCTGCAGGAAAGACTGGAGGATTGCCTATCTTTTCTGTGTCTTGTCTATGAAAAAGACCTCAGCCCTGGGGTCATGGAGGGGCAAATCAAGAATGGTGTGTTGTATGTGTGGGTCACAGCTGGACTCCATTTTGAGAGGAGGTACATTCTGAGGACAAATGAGCCCCAACAATGCTCTCCTGTCCCCTAGTCTTTGACCCCAGATTTGACAGACGAAAGACTTGGATAGCTGGGTCAGTGAACAAATCAAAATGAAGCAGCACAAAACAAGACGGGGATTGGCCCCCAAGGGGAGCTAGCATAGTCCTCTGCCACTGTAGTGAGGGTGGTAACTGATTCACAGCTCCTGTCGAGCTATCAATACAGGGATGGGGAAATGCACAAGATCAAGGTTAAGATTTTGTTAGGAAACTTTTTTCCAGATATAAGTAATAGTGGCCAGCCTGTAATGTTTTGCAGAAGGAGACTGAATGAATCCCTTGAATCCCACTGTAGTCTTTCCCTAAAAAAACCACTGCTCTCTGCTGAGTCCAGTAAAAACCACAGGACCTAAAGGGGGAA
The DNA here is from genome assembly GCF_048418805.1 of Vulpes vulpes. Classification (NCBI taxonomy): domain Eukaryota; kingdom Metazoa; phylum Chordata; class Mammalia; order Carnivora; family Canidae; genus Vulpes; species Vulpes vulpes. Next base: position 74,606,909 of record NC_132783.1, on the reverse strand, counting down.
AGGGGAGGATTTGGGCATAACACTGAAAAACTTTTATCAGTGACACATTTTTAAGACAATAGTGTCTTACATATGTTAAATGTTAAGAAGTAGATTAACGCTATAAAATAAATCTGGCACTTTACTATGAAGAAGACACACCAGAAATTGGCCTTGGCAAAGGGCATCAGAAAGGTTGCTGCTTGTGACAAACACTGAAATGGTGGAAATAGGGTTCTATGAAATCAGGGAAACACCAGCTGTGAATGGATGAGTGGGGGCTCAATGCCATCATGAAGGTTCAGGTGCTGCAGTTTTCTGCATTCAACTTAAAGTTTTCTTGCAATGAAATTGCCTGTTAAGCCAATACAAAATGCCTATCATGCTTAAATTATTCCCCATAAATTTACGTTGGGACAAATTTGAATTTTCATAACACCACCACTGAGCTGACTCTACACAACAAAAAATTCTTCAAAGCTTTGAGCCAGTGACGCTATAGGATTTCAGAAACAAATTCTAGTAAATTAAAAATTCTGTACATCTGTTGAATTATCACATGATTTGCATCACCTCACTTTCCCTCCCAGAGGAGAAATGAAAGTAGCGATTGAGTCCAGTGACTAATGGTTATGTATAGGGGCACCTGGGTGGCTCAGTGGTTGAGGAGCTGTGTGTGGCTCCTGGGATCAAGTTCCGCATCAGGCTCCCCTTGGGGAGCCTGCTTCTCCCTTTGCCTATATCTCTGCCTCTCTTTGTCTCTCGTGAATAAAATAAAATCTTTAAAAAACAAAAAAAGTATAAGCTCCAGAAATTGTAGTCCTGGGGAATTGCTGCCCTTCCCTTGTTAATGGAGCTTTTGATACCATACATAGGACATTGATCTACCGCCGTCTGCTTTGGCATATGTTGTTAGGAGTCCACATCTGGTTCTAAGTATTCTATTCACATCTTTCCAACCATTAGCAGTTTCTTGAATTTTTCAAGTCCAATGTTTAGTCCTCATCCAGCCACACAGTGTGTCATTCCTGGTGTTCAGCACATTTTCTGTGATGGTCAGTGACTCAGAGCCACCACTGTCAACCGAACTATGGAAAGAAGGGTTTATTTAAAAGGTAGACAGGGATGACTACTAATTGAGTCATTTTTGATTGTTAAAAAACCTCAGGAGTCTTAAAAATTGCTTTTTTCCTGAATTTATCAAGATACCACCAAGTATGAAGAATTGGGGGTAAAGGGAGTGTTTGTAGTTTCCTAGAAACGACCACTGTTATTGGTTTACTTGCCACAAATCTTTTCGGTGTGGTTTTTCCACTTCACAAAGCAGAGATCCATGTATTATATAGAAATTGGTATGCTGTTTGGATTTGTTTGTCTTTTTTTCCAACTACTGTGCCATCCTAACTTTTAAACTAAATATTTCTAATAGCTTTAGAAACCCACAAATAGTTTTGCCACTGTGGAAAGATAATGAAAAATAGCATTTAAGAATAGCCAAAGATGGGGGTACCTGGCTGGCTCAGGCATTAGAACATGCAACTCTTGATCTTGGGGTCATGAGTTTGAGCCCTACGTTGGGTGTAGAGATTACTTTTAAGAAATGTTTTATTATTTATTTTGTTTCACTTATTATTTAAAATAGCCTATGATAAGTTCAGAACTCTGTCTTGAATTGTGAGCCTATTCATTCTGTTGCCAGTCTTAATGAGCCTGCATTTCAAAAATTGGACAAATAACTGTTTATAGCCAATCAACTTTAAACATTTTTTAATTCCACTATAGGTATAGTACTGTAATAGAAAACCCTAGAGACCCCTCCAAAAAGCTACTAGAACTAATAAGTTCAGTAAGGTCACAAGATACAAAATCAATATGCAGAAATTTCTATTCACTAAAAATAAAGAGAGAAAAAAATAATCACATTACAATATCACCAGAAGTAATGAAATACCTAAGAACATGCTTAATCAAGAAGGGGGAAAACTTGTATTCTGAAAACTGGAACACTAATGAAAGAAACTGAAGGTGACTCAAAAGACATTCCACGATCATGGACTAGAAGAACAAATACTGTTAAAATGTCCATACTACCCAAAGCAATCTACAGATTTAATGCAATCCCTATTAAAATGTTAATAGCACTTTACACAGAATTAGAACAATTATCCTAAAATTTGTAGGGAACCACAAAAGACCCCAGATAGCCAGAGCAATCTTGAAAACGAACAAAACTGGAGATCTCACAACCAAGGTTTCAAGAAATACTACAAAGCTGCAGTAATCAGTGTGGTACTGGTACAAAAACAGATGTATAGATTAACAGACTAGAAAGCCTAGAAATAAACCCAGGATTATATGGTCAATTAATCTTCCACAAAGGAGGCAATAATATACAATGGAAAAAAGATGGTCTTCAACAAATGGTGCTGGGAAAACTGGTCCCCACTTTCCTACACCACACACAAAAATAAGCTCACAATGGATTAGGAACCTAAATGTGACACCTGAATTCATAAAAATTCTAGAAGACAGCACAGGCAGGATTTGAATAAAAGTGGTGAGAGTGAACAGGCTTGTATTGTTCCTGACCTTATGGGGAAAGCTCTCCATTTTTCACCATTGAGTATGAGGTTACCTGTGGGTTTTTCATATATGGCCTTTATTATGTTGAGGAATGTTCCCTCTAAACCTACTTTGTTGAGGGTTTTTATCATGAGTGGATGTTGTACTCTGCCAAATGCTTTTTCTGCATCTATTGAAATGATCATATATATGTTTTTTATCTTTTCTTTTTTAAAAGATTTTATTTGAGAGAGAGAGAGAGAGAATAAGTGGGGGAGGGGAGGCGCAGAGGGAGAAGCAGGCTTCCCATCCAACAGGGAGTCTGATATGGGGCTGGACCACAGGGCCTTGAGAGATCATGATCTGAGCTGAAGGCAGACACTCAACTGACTGAGCCACCAAGGTGTCCCTTAATCTTTTGTCTTACTGATATGCTGTTATCACACTGATTGATTTGTGAATATTGAACCCACCTGCATCCCAGGAATAACGGCCACTTGGATCATGGTGAATGACTTTTTTTTTAAGATTTTATTTATTTTCTTGACAGCACAAGCAGAGGGAGTGGCATAGAGGGAGAGAAGCAAACTCCCTGCTAAGCAAGGAGTCTGACATAGGGCTCGATCCCAGAACCCTGGGATCATGATCTGAGCCAAAGGCAGACACTTAACTGAGCCACCCAGGTGCCCGCCTTTTTAAGAGATTTATTTATTTATCTGAGAGAGAGAGAGAGAGAGAGAGAGAGAGAGAGAGCACATGTGCACGGGAGGAGGAGCAGAGGGAGAGAATCTTCCAGCGGACTTGGGCTGAGCGCAGAGCCGGATGCAGTGCTGGAGCTCAGGCCCGTGAGGTCGTGACCTGAGCCAACCGAGCTGCCCAGGTGCCCTGGTGAATGACTTTTTTAAATGCACTGTTGGATTGATTTGCTAATATTTTGTTGAGGAATTTTGCCTCTGTGTTCATGAGAGGTATTGGCCTGTGGTTCTTTTTTGTAGTGCCTTTCCCTGGTTTGGGTATCAGAGTAATGTGGGCCTCCTAGCATGAATTTGGAAGCTTCCTTTCCTCTTCTATTTTTGGGAACAGTTTGAGAAGAATAGTCACTTTTCATTAAATATTTGGTAGAATTCACCTGGTAAAGCCATCTGATTCCATTTCATTGCTGGTAATTGGTCTGCTCAAACTTTCAATTTCTTCCTGACTTAGTTTTGGGTGATTATATATTTCTAGAAATTGATCCATTTCTTCTAGTTTGTCCAATTTGTTGGCACATGATTTTCTGTAGTAGTCCTTTATCATGCTTTGTATTTCTGCGGTGTTACTTCTCCTCTTTCATTTCTGGTTTTGAGTCCTTTTTTTAAAAATGGGGTTTATCAATTTTGTTAATCTTTTAAAACAACTAGTTCCTGATTTTATTTATATGTACAATTGGGTTTTTTTTTTTTTTTTTTTTTTTTTGGTTTGAATTTATTTCTGCTCTCATTATTTCCTTCCTTCTTTTGGTTTTGGATTTTTGTTCTTTTTCTAGCTCCTTTAGGTGTAAGGTTAGGTTGTTTTACTTGAGATTTTTCTTGCTTCTTGAATAGGCCTGTATTGCTATAAACTTCCCTCTTAGAGCCACTTTTGCTGCATCCCAAAGACTTTGGACTATTGTGTTTTCATGTTCATTTGTTTCCATGTGTTAATTTTTAATTTCCTCTTTGCTTTCTTGGTTGACCCATCAATTTCTTAGTAGCATGTTATTTCACCTCCATGTATTTGTGATCTTTCCAGATATTTTTTCTTGTGTTTGAATTCCAGTTTCATAGTGTTGTGGTCAGAAAAGATGCATGGTATGACTTCAATCTTTTTGCATTTGTTGAAACTTGTTTTGTGGTGTAATATGTGATTGATTCTGGAGAATGCTCCATATGCACTTGAAAAGAATGTGTTTTTTGTCCATTTAAAGTATTGCTAGACTGGCCTTTTCTTCTTTTTTTCACTTCCATTTGATGATGAATGTTTTTATCCCCTCACTTTTGATCTGCAGGTGTCTTTAGGTCTGAAATGAGTCTCTCGTAGGCAGCATATAGATGGGCCTTGTTTCTTATCCATTCTGTCACCCTCTGTTTTTTTTTTAATTTTTATTTATTTATGATAATCACACAGAGAGAGAGAGAGAGAGAGAGAGAGGCAGAGACACAGGCAGAGGGAGAAGCAGGCTCCATGCACCGGGAGCCCGACGTGGGACTCGATCCCAGGTCTCCAGGATCGTGCCCTGGGCCAAAGGCAGGTGCCAAACTGCTGCGCCACCCAGGGATCCCTCACCCTCTGTCTTTTGATTGGATCATTTAGTGCATCTATATTCAAAGTAATTGTTTAAAATATTTTACCTATATATTTCTTTTTTGATAAGATTTTTTTAAAGATTTTATTTATTTATTCATGAGAGACACAGAAAGAGGCAGAGACACAGGCAGAGGGAGAAGCAGGCTCCCTGTGGGGAGCCTGATGTGGGACTCGATCCCAGGACTGCGGGATCACGACCTGAGCTGAAGGCAAATGCTCAACTGCTGAGCCACCCAGGCATCCCTACATTCAAAATAATTTTTCAGGGGCACCGAGTTGGCTCCATCAGTTGAGCATCTGACTCCATTGTGGCTCAGGTCCTGATCTCAGGGTCATGAAATCAAGCCCCACATTGGGCTATGCTCAGCATAGTCTGCTTTAGATTCTTCCTCTCCCCCGGCTTGTGTATTCTCTCTCTCTCTCTCTCAAATAAATAAGTCTTTTTTAAAAAAGGTAACTTCTGATAGATACATACTTAATTGCCATTTTATTTTTGTATGGTTTTTTTTGTAGTTCCCCTCTGTTCCTTTCTTACTCTTCTCTCAGTTTGCTGGCTTTCTTTAGTGATATACGTGGATTTTTTAATTTATTTTTTGCACATCTGTTACTGGTTTTTTATTTCATATATAACATGAGGTTCATATATAACATCTTCTGCATAAAGCAGTCTAGATTAAGTTGATGGTCACCTATGTTTAAACCCATTCTTTATTCCTCTCCCCATCATGTTTCAAGTATATGGTGTCACGCTTTATATCACTTTATTTTGCGAATCCCTTGACTGTTTTTTTTTTTTTTAAAGATTGTATTTATTTATTCATGAGAGACAGAGCGAGAGAGAAGGCAGAGACACAAGCAGAGGGAGAAGCAGGCTCCATGCAGGGAGCCTGATGTGGGACTTGATCCCTAGATTCCGGGATCACGCCCTAAGCCAAAGGCAGATGCTCAACCACTGAGCCACCCAAGCGTCCCCTTGACTGTTTTTATAGGTATAATTTTACTGCTTTCATGCTCTCTCCTTACTCCTACCTATGGTCTTTTCCACTCAAAGAGCCCCTATTAACATTTCTTGTGGGGCTGGTTTGGCGGTCATTGATTCCTTTAACTTTTGTTTGTCTGGGGAGCTCTATCCCTCCTTCTCCTTCTATTCTGAATGATAGCCTTGCTGGGTAGAGAATTGTTGGCTGTAGTTCTGTTGCTTTTCAACATTTTTAATATATCACTCCTTTCTGGCTGTAAAGTTTCTGCTGAAAAGTCAGCTGATAGCTTTATGGACTTTCTCTTCTATGTAACTGGGTGTTTTTTGTTTGTTTTGTTTTGTTTTTGCTTCTTTTAAGATTCTCTCCTTATCACTACTTTTTGCCATTTTAATTATGTGTGTTAGTGTGGACTCCTTAGGTTGATTTTGGTGGGGGTGGGCTCTCTGTGCCTCCTGGATATGGATGTCTGTTTCTTTTCCCCAGACTTGGGAAGTTTTCATCATTTCTTCAAATAAATGTTCTGGCCCCTTTTCTCTCTCTCCTCTTTCTGGGATCCCTATAACACAGCTTGTAATCATGCTTGATGGTGTCACTGAGTTACCTAACTCCATTTCCATTTTTTTCATATATATTTTTTTCTCTCTCCTTTACAACTTGGTTGCTTTCCATTACTCTATCCTGCAGGCCATTTATCTGTTCTTCTGTGTATTCTAATCTATTCCACCTAGTGTAGTTTTAATTTCAGTTATTGAGTTCTTCATCTCTGATCGGTTCTTTTTTATGTTTTCTATTGCCTTGTTAAGGGTCTCACTGATGTCCTTCAGTCTTTTCTCAAGTCCAGTGAATATCTTTATGACCATTACTTTAAATTCTCTATCAGGCATATAGATTACTTACCTCCATTTCACTTAAGTGTCTTGCTGTGATTTTGTCCTGTTCTTTTATTTGGTACATTTCTCTGTTTCCTCGTTTTGTCTAAGTCTCTGTGTTTCTGTGCTAGGAAAGTCAGCTATGTCTCCTGCTCTTGAAAGTAGTGGCCTTATGAAGAAGGGGCCCTGTAGTGCTCTGCAGTGCAGGGTCCCCTGTTAACCAGAACCTGGGGCTTCAAGGGGGTTTCGTGCACCCTACAGTTGTGACTAAATTACTTTTTCCTTCAGTCATCTACAGTGACTCTGTCCATTGTGGGCAGTGTTTGGTCCCTATGGGGTAGCCAGTCTGAGGACACCTTGGCCGTGAGTCAGACCAGCTGTTTGCCAGAGTTGCAGTAGCACCAAACTGCAGAGTGCTTTTCCTGCGTTGCCCCGAGAAACTTCTATTGGTGGGTGGGTGGGTAGTCAGACCCGTTGTTTGCCTCCAGCCCACTGCTGGGGCTACAGTCAGACTAGTGTGTGTGTGGTTATCTTACCCTCTGCCCAGGGCAGGAGTCACTTGGGAGTGGTGCTAGTCCCTGTTGGGACTGCTTGGCCCATGCGAGGCTTGTGGCTCCTCTTTGAATCGGCTCTGGCTAACGGCATGCTGGAGGGGTAAGGTCTACAGAATGCAGGGGCTGGGTGGACGGTGTTAGCAAGGTCTGCACAGGTGTGCTTGGGGAGGGGACCCGGAGTGGAGGCCTGGCTGGAGGGGCATGTCCAAAAGGGCATCTGGGGGCAGGGTGTGCTGTTAGCAAGTTGGGTAGTGAGTGTTGGCCCAGCGTGGTTCCTGCAGGTGTCTGCACTAGTGGACTAGTGGCAGGGCAAGGGAATGGCTCCTCGGTTCCCGGGGTTGTCTCCCAATGATCCCTGCCTTCCCAGCATGCACTCTGAGGTCAGTGAACAAACCTCCCTCCCATATGCCCCAGAGGTTCTCAAATTGCTGCTTCTAGGCTGTGTCTCTGCAGGGCTAAGGATGGGGACTCGGTTTCCTCTCGCCCTCCTGGCTCTCCCAGAGCTGAGCCCACTGATAGTTATAGGTTTAAGCCCTGCAGACTGTTAAGAACTCAGAGGATTATTTGTGCCCTTCTGGTTTTCAAAGCCAGTTTTGGGGATTTATCCTCCCCCTGAGGGTTCCAGTGCCTGGGGTGCTGTTGTGAGGGTCCCTCCTCTCTGCACCCACAGTTCCCTCCCTCTGTGGACAATCCCACGGGTCCCCCTCGCTTTCAACCACACCTCCACCCCACCTGCCCTCTTCCCTACCTTCAGCTGTGAAGTCTGTTCTGCCTGTCTTTGGGTCATTTTCTGGGGTATTTACTCTGCTGGGTTATCTAGTTGTACCTGTGGGACAAGCTGCGTGTAGGGTCCTCCTACTCCACCGTCTTCCTACTTTATGGAATAAAGGCCACTCTAGAACTTACATTATCTCAACTGTTGGGTATTTAAGTAAATGAAACCTACCTAGAGATGAAAAGGGGTCTGTGACCCTTGTCCCACTCAATTTCTTGCTCCCTCCATGGTTTAGTTTTAACCCTGAAACTAAAGGGGGCAGAGGTTAACATCTGTTTCAAATAGCCAGCCCCCCCTCCCCAACAGCCATTTCCTCATAAGAATAGCGAATTATCTAATCTAAAGCCAACAGAAGATCTACTGGTGCCAACAGAGGCCCGAAGACTTCATAATAATACCCTCAGCAGCAGAATTTTTCTTTGGGGGATCGACTTCAAAGGAGCATAGGCCTAAAAGTTGTCTGGTTCCTCAAACCAAGAGCCCCTTTTCCAGGCTACAACCTCCCTTTCCTTGTTTTAGAAAGTATCCTTTGGGCAGCCGGGGTGGCCCAGCTAAACTGCTGTTTAGCGCTGCCTTTGGCCCAGGGCGTGATCCTGGAGACCCAGGATCAGGTCCCACGTCCCCACGTCGGGCTCCCTGCATGGAGCCTGCTTCACCCTCTGCCTGTGTCTCTGCCTCTCTCTCTCTCTCTCTCTCTCTCTGTGTGTGTGTGTGTGTCTCTCATGAAAAAATAAATACAAAAAAAGAAAAAGTATCCTTTACCTTTGGGAACCCGTCATGAGGCTTTGTTCCCTTGGTGCTGCCCCTACTCCCCATCATCTAACCTGTCTTGTATCTTTTGAACATCTTGGGCTGTTTGGTAACCTTAAAGATACTCCCATTGGTATCCCTGATTCCTTCACTTTTATCCCTTCGTCATACCGAGTACTCTACCTTCTTTTTCCAATTTAACATCTACAACAGAAGAGCATGCTAAGGACCACAAAAACTGACCCCAGCTTCTGAGATCCTTTTGGCTGCTGAGTAAGCAATCCTAACTTTGAGAACATATTCCAAATATTTTCCACTCAAGACCAGGACCTGATTCTGACCCCCTCACTTTTAAAAACTGAAAGGACAATCCACATGGGCCTCCACCCAATTTCCTCCTGTGTGTTGCCATGATTTGATTCTGAGCAAGCTTACAGTTCCTCTTTCCCATTTCTGAACTCCATACTTTTGTTCACACTGTTCTCTACCAAGAAAGCCATTTCGCCAACCTTGCTTCTTCCATGAAGGCTACACTAGCTACTTTATAGTTTTTTTAAATATTTTATTTATTCATGAGAGACACAGAGAAAGAGGCAGAGACACAGGCAGAGGGAGAAGCAGGCTCCATGCAGGGAGCCCGACGTGGGACTCGATCCCACATCTCCGGGATCATGACCTGAGCCGAAGGCAGATGCTCAACGAACTGAGCCACTCAGGCATCCCTATAATTTTCTTTAAATATTTTATTTGAGAGAGCGAGTGTGCGAGAGAGCACTAGCATAAGCAGGGAGGAGGGGGAGCAGGAGAGGGAGGAGCAGACTCCCCACAGAGCAGGGAGCCAGATGCGGGGCTCATCCCAGGACCTGAGCCAAAGGCAGATGCTTAACTGAGCCACCGAGGCGCCCCTGCTACATCACAGTTTTAGTGGTGGAAGGAAAGATGCTGTGTGTTAAGTATCTGGTGCCTGTACTCAGATTACAGATTTCAGGCTTTTTTCCCCTTTCTGCCTATAGGTATATACAGAATGACTCGAATATGAAAATATTTACTAAGTACTAGAGCATTTAAATATAAGGTATTTACTAGTGACCAACTAAGGATTTTTTTTTTTTACCTTTGCTGCCCACACTCCCCCTTTGACCCAACAAGAACCAGAAGTTTCTCACTGTCCACTAGATGGCACTGCTTCCTTAGTCAGCAGTGACCCTTAAAGGACCCTATTCCAACTGGGACAAAGTAAGACAAATCTTGAAGAAATTTTTTTAAAAAACCATGCCACTTGCTCCCACAGAGGTCTCCAATTAGGCTATGCCGGGAATGTGACAAAATATAATAGGGGTCACTTTTGATTTTCACATATATAGCCAACTGGTCTACAATGGCCCAGAAACAGGTGGGTAGCCGCTACTACTCAACTATTATGAACTACTGAACTATTACTTATGAACTATTGTTACAGTTCATAAGCCTTGATTCTCCAGATATGTTATAACCATCCTAAGGTGGACTGCCTCAAGCTAGATTCATCTTCACCTTCTAAAACAACAAAATGTTCCTCGCAACTCCACACAAATGAAAAGGGACACCACAGGAAATGGGGATTAGGCTTTCTACGGTTTAGTGTAGGGAGGACTTTCAGCAGGTGGTCCCCAGCTTTCCCTTGGGGAGAATAGCTGAGGCATATGGATACAGTGTGGGCCTGAAATGTGAATGACCAGGTCACTTCGCCCAAGTAGGAAAACTAGACAACCCAGCCCCGTGTGGCCCAGTAAACGCAGCACGGGACTGTTTGCCGCTTCCCCCCGGGCTCTGCTCCCAAGCTGGTATAAAACTTCACAGAAGTCATAACCTCCTGGCCTCAATTTGTTTCATTATCAAGGAAGAGATCCTAAAGGCTTTAAAAATAATGACATTCAAAATATATTAAAGTAATACCTAGAGTGTTAAAAATAGAACATAATGGATTTAACATTTTGAATTGATTTAGAGACAAAGTATTTTCATTATTTCAATAACCTTGATGAAACATGAAGGACAGTGGCTTTCATGGAACGATCTTGAAAATATCTCCTTCTTCCCTCTTCTCTTATGCCTGGTTTCCAGGTAGGAGGGATGGCCTGTGGTTACCATGGCCAGGATACTTACCTTCTGAAAGAAACGTTTTTTGTCATCTGCGAAAAGCTGAACTCTCTGGCCCAACACCCAACTAGTTATCTGCGTTCAAGAGCGAGGCCACCACCGAGTCAGCTAGGACCAGGGCCCGCCGAGCAACAGGGACAAGCATAACATGTGGTCTTTCCGTGGAAACAAGCTATTCCTAAATCCATTCAGTGCCTTAAGCTAAACTAAGACCCAGGAACACTGGAAACCCCACCAGCAGAGGGGCCCCGTGCCCAGGTCTCACAATTAAATAAACCAAGTGGTGTGCTTCATTATCTGCTCTGTGGAAGACACCACTAGGATGCTGCAAAGGTGCCAGAGTCACATTGGTCAAGAGGCACATATATTCTATTAAGAGCCTCAAAGAACTTAACCAGGTCAGCCAGAGTACTAGCTAGGTGAGCGCTTCCCAACGGCGGTAAAGCAGAAATCCATTAAACACGCGTTTGCCGAGAAGATGCTTAGAACCGGGTGCGGAGAGAGACAAGTCCAAGTGCTGAGAGCGAGTGGGGATGTGGGGATGACGGGGAGCCGGGGCAAGCTGGCAGCGGGACAGGGCGACGACTTAGAAAAGGTTCATGTCAAAACGCAGCGGAGCTCAGTTTTGAGAAAGCAATGGCGAGGTAAGCTTCTTTGGGGCACAAACTTTTTAAAAGATCTTATTTATTTGAGAGAGAAGCTCACAGGCAGTGGGGAGGGCAGAGGGAACAGCAGGCTCCCTGCTGAGCAAGGAGGGGGGGGTGGGGGGGTGGGGGTGGGGGACGGGGGGCTCGATCCCAGGACCCTGAGCCGAAGGCAGAAGGCAGACGCTTAACCAAATGAGCCATCCGGGTCCCCTGGGGCATGAACTTTAAAACCTGAAATTTTGTAAGGTTGGGCAAGCAAAATATTCGGAGTCTGGGATATTACAGCACTGAGATGGACAAACTGACATAACTTTTAACAGACTAGGAAGTCTTACTTTTAAGAAACTAGTTTATTTTGGATGTCACCTGCAGCCAGGTGAGATGTGAAAAGATGTGGCCTCCAGAGGCCACTTCATCTCATCCTACTTCTGCATGAGCCCCATCCCACCCTCAGCCCACCACCCAGAGAGCAGTCCCCGAGGCAGCGTGCCGTCTGCCTCACTCCCACAACTCCAAACAGCCAACCAAGTGGCCTGCAGCCAGGCGGTTTTCGGACACCCTCCTCTTCCTTCTGGGAACATGGGCGGGGGAGGGGGGAACCTCTGCAGAGCAGGTGGGGGGACAGCCCAGTCCCCCTCCCTGAGCGGTGCCCCTGTGGCAGGGCAGGTGCAGACTCAGGAACTTCCTTATTGCCTTTCACCCCCATTCTGGGGAAACCGACTACAAGACCAGGAAGCAGGTCTTCAACAAACCAAAGCAACCATCTAGTTGAATCTCTTCAAATTCACATTCAGGGGCAGCCCGGATGGCTCAGCGGTTTAGCGCTGCCTTTAGCCCAGGGTATGATGATCCTGGAGACCCAGGATCGAGTCCCGCGTCGGGCTCCCTGTATGGAGCCTGCTTCTCCCTCTGCCTGTGTCTCTGCCTCTCTCTTTCTCATGAATAAATAAATAAAATCTTAAAAGAAAAAATTCATATTCAGAACTGACAACAGGAGCCACACTGAACCTGCTCGTAAACCACCGACCACATTCAACAAAGGTATAAAACACAATTATTTTATTGACTTCTTACAATCAAACACTGCCAACTACCATTACTTCCACTCATGCATCAGTAAAGAAAAGGATATTTCCTTAGTATTTTCAAATGATACATTTAAACAATAAACAAAAAAGTTAGAACTTAAAATGCACCCTGATTAATTATGTAAACTGGTAATTAAAAAAAAAGCGTAACTAATAATTTGGTTCCTTTCTTCATAAAATGGAAATTTAAATATTTCTCCTGATAGTCTTGAGGTTCTCATTATGTCATGAGTAGTGCAAAGTGTGGCACACAGAGTTTCATCTGGAAAGGTGCATCTCGCACACCTTATTAAACAAACGAAATGTGCATAACAAAATGCATACAGTCAATGCATGATAGAAAGCATGTCTCCAATACAAGGTGGCCCCTCAGGCCACTGTATTATTTAGGTTTTGCATTATCATTTATGGCATTATAGATTAATTATACATAACATACTTTTATACATTTTAACCCTGAAGATAAGAAAAATAACTGTTGCTTGAAAAATTATTCCAGGTAGCCATTTGGTTTGTATCAGGAGAAAGTGAACCTCCGAAAGTCTAGCGTCTGCCCAATCTGGAATCATCAGCTTGCGTGCTCGGTCAGACGGGACACATTTCACAGTGAGCGTTTCCCAGGTCCTGGCGTGCTGCTCCCACGGCACGCCAGGGGACGGAGCATCTCTGCCATTATTCTCTGTGTGGTTTTCCCTTTTTTTTTTCTGGATGAACTGTATTACTCTATTCTTTTGTCTTGTCTTCTCAGCTCTTTCATGGCCTTCCACTTCAATTACTCATAAAGCCTTTCAGAATATCCTCAGAGAGCTCCATAAGGGGAAGTTCCGGAGAGGGAAAATCCAAGGGAGGAAGATTGGGTATGGGGATGTCCTTGGCTTTCCCAGTACTCGAGGCAAACTTCTGCCAGGTGGAGGAGGCCGCAGCAGTCTCGGAATGTGGCGGCAAGCTCCACAGCTCAGACTTTTCTACAAAATCAGCATCGACATCCAGTTCCTTATCTACTGGGCCTTTCAGAAGTCTGGCCTTTTCGGCCTTTAGCTGTTTGTTTTCTTTCCTTAATCTTTCATTCTCAGCCACAAGGAATTCCACGTGCCTCTTCAAGTCTGCGATCTTGGTTGCCTGCTCCTCTATAATGGTCTTATCATCTTTGGGGGCTTTGCTTCCAATGCATGGCTCTGCTGGCTCCCTCTTCTGCTGGAGTAGAAACAGTAGTGTGTCTGGATCCCTGTCAAAGACCCCCTGAATTTCAGGCAGATGTTTCTCAGTGGAAGGGCTGTATTTCTCGGAGAGGAGGGGACTCTGGCCCTCGGCCTCCTCAGAGGAGGGTCTGTGAGATGCCTGCAGCGGAGCAGCTGCCTCTTTGTCTGTGCTTTGCTGGGCTTTCAATCTTTCCTCCCGCTTTGCCCTTTTCCATCTCTCCTGGATGAGGAGGAGCTGTTTCATGTGGCTATCCCTTTGCAATTCCAGTGACAGGTGAGCCTAGCACACACAGAAGGAAAGGTATCATTTAAATCTTTTTAGGAATAGCCAGTGAATATAATCCCAAGATCCTCCTTTCTAAATAACTTTTATAACACTTAAGATTTATATACTATGTTTCCAATTCAAAAGAACCTCAAATTTCCTCAAAACAACCAGGTCTCAGCTGGGCCAGAGGCCATTCCCATCCACCTTGGTCAAGGCCCCACCACAAAAAGAGGGGACAAACAGGCAACAAAGGGGCTCAGGGAGGACTGCACTTCTGAGCCCCACAGGACATCTCCCTAAGGCCACTCCTTCAAGACCAGGAGATGATGGTGAACTCCCTAACAGATGGAAATAAAGAGCTAGTCAAAATAAGGAGACCAAAACACATTCTAGACGAATGAATAAGACAGGTCCTCAGAAAAACAACTAAATGCCATGAAGATAAGCAATGTACCCCATAAACAGTTCAAAATAATGGTCACAAAGATGCTCACCTAACTTGGGAGAAGAATGTATGAATATGTATCTTCAACAAAGATATAGAAAATATCTCCATAATATAAGAAAGTACTGAGCAGAAAAATACAATAAGTAAAAAATACATTATAGGGAATAAACAGATTAGATGATACAGAACAGATCAGCAATCTGAAAGGGTAGAAATCACCCAAAATCAACATCAAAAGAAAACATTTTTTGTGATAAAGATAGTTACTTAAGGGATCTCTGGGACAATAAAGAGTAATAAGAAAACTTGTATGAAGAACTAATATTAGCAATGTCCACAACAGCCAAACTATGGAAAGGGTACAGATGTCCATCAACAGATGAGTGGATAAAGACGTGGTGTATGTGTACAATGGAATACTACTCAGGCATCAAAAGAATGAAATCCTGCCATTTGCAATGACGTGGAAAGAACTACAGTATATTATGCTAAGCAAAGTAAGTCAGTCAGAGAAACATAAATACCATATGATCTTATTCATATGTGGAATTTAAGAAACAAAACAGATGAACACAGGGGAAGGAAAGGAAAAATAAAATAAGATGAAAACAGAGGGAGACAGACCGTAAGAGGCACTGAGCTCTAAGAAACAAACTGAGGGTTGCTGGAAGGCAGTGGCTGGGGAGATGGGGTAACTGGGGGACGGGCATTAAGAAGGACACTTGGTGGAATGAGCACTGGGTATTATATCAACTGATGAATCACTAACTTCTACCCCTGCAATTTTTTAAAAAGGAAGAAATGGAGCTTTTATAAAAATAATTTTTATTTTAAAACAAAAATAAGTAATAGCTGAAAGAGATCCACACCAAGACATTATAATTAGATTGTCAAAAATTAAAGATAAAGTGGACCTCAAAAGCAGCAAGAGAAAAGCAATTAGTTCCATATCAGGGAATCCCCATAAGGTTATCAACTGAGTGTTTTATTTTTTGGTTAAGTCTTTTTCCTCATCTTTGTAACAACATCTAATTTTTTAGGGTCATTTTATTTTATATCATTTCTGTAGAGATCTTTGCACTCTGGTTTAGAGGGTTATAAATAACACTGGGATGTTAATCTATAAATCAATTTTATTTTCACCATCAAAATTATCATGTTCCACATAAAGCCATCATATGAACTGCAGGTAGCAACTGGAAAAGAGTTAGCAACATGGGAAACACAGTTTGGCAATTTCAGAAATAAAAACACTATTCCAATGTATGTGAATTCCATTGTGAAATGTACAAATACTAGAATAAAACAGAAGAAGCATCACCTACTATTAAATAACTGAAGACAACTAAGTGTAGGGGGTGGCTGGAAACACAGTAATTACTGACAATACTGACAAGTTTTCATAATTTCAACACATTTAATTCTCAGGATTCCTGAGTACAAGCACAGATTGGAGAAGTGTCACTAAAGAGGAGGGAGACCAAAAAAGCCAACCCCCCCCAAAAAAAAACCAAAACAAAAAAACACCCAACAACAAAAAACCAACAACAACCACCACACAAAAAAACAAACAAACAAAAAAAAACTCCTTAAAGGAGCTGACCACAAATCATGTGGTACAAATTTTAGGAAAGTGCAAAACTGCTGTCTGGAAGTATGTTTTTCTGACCACCACCATGAAAATATTGCAAAAATGTAATGATCTGTTTTCCCCCCCTAAGGTTTTGTTAGGTCTTCAAACATCAGAACCATGATTAAAAAAAAAAAAAAAAAAAGAAACATGATTCACACTAACAATACGAGAGTCATAACAAATAATAACATATATCAATTACAGATTTTGGAAGGAAATGGAGAACATGTTTTATTTTCCTGGTATTCTGTTTAGGACCAATTAAGACCCTGGTCATTGAGATGATCTCTCCTTAATGCCTGAGAGGCTCTGGCCTTTTACGATAAATGCTTTGGGCTGGTTCGGAGTCCACACAAAGCATGCCTGCAAGTCCCTGGGTTCAGGGATCCTGGCGAACCAATGCCAAAAGCAGAAATTCCTGGGAGAGAAGAGGGCGAAGGCTGCCTCTCCCCCACTCCTCCCAAAGTAGGCAGGGTAGCAGCTTCAAGGATGCCCCACAACCTTCAGGGGCCAGTACTCTGTGGAGATGTCCCAGGGGAAGCTCAGCTGGGGCAGATGGAGCCTGGCACACTCCTGCTTTAGGAGACTCGAAATACGAAAGGTGTCAACTGTCCCCAAATCGATATACAGGTTTAATGCAATTCCATCCACATCACAGCAAGATGCCAGTTGTAAAAGAGGGGAAGGTGAGACCTCTGGTGTTACAGGATGTGAATCCTCTGCCAACTATCAGCTGGATTCTGAGCAAAAGGTCTCCGGGCCAGTGGCACGATACATTCACAGTGCTGAAAGGAAAACACAACCAAAAATACCCAGCAAGGCTATCATTCAGAACTGACGTAGAGATAAAAGAGTGTCCCAGACAAACAAAAGCTAAAGGAGTTCGTCACCACTAAACCGGCTTTACCAGAGCATTAAAGGTAATTCTTTAAGTGGTAAGACAAGACCAAAACTAGAAATAAGAAAACATATGAAAGAAAAAAATCTCACCAGTAAGGAAAAACAGAAAAAGAAGTGGATCAAGCACTAATTAAGCTAGTATGAGGGTTAAAAGACCTAAGTCAACAAAATCTACAATAATTAGTTAAGGGACTCATTTAATAAAAAGGCATAAAATAGATGTCAAAAACACAAAATGTGTATGTGGGGTGATAAAGTGAATAAAAATGTAGTGCTTTTAGGATGCACCTGAACTTAAAACGACCACCAACTTTTTTTTTTTTTTTTTTTTAAGATTTTATCCATTTATTCATGAGAGACACACAGGCAGAGACACAGGCAGAGGGAGAAGCAGGCTCCATGCACCGGGAGCCCGATGTGGGATTCGATCCCGGGTCTCCAGGATCGTGCCCTGGGCCAAAGGCAGGCGCCAAACCCCTGGGCCACCCAGGGATCCCTCATTTCTGATTTTCTATGCGAGTGTTCTCTTTTTTCTTTTTTTAAGATTTTATTTATTCATGAGAGACACAGAGAGAAAGAAAGAGAGAGACACAAGCAGAGGGAGAAGCAGGCTCCATGCAGGAAGCCCGATGTGGGACTTGATCCCAGGACTCCACAGTCATGCTCCAAGCCAAAGGCAGACACTCAACCACTGAGCCACCCAGGCGTCCCTCTTTTTTCTTATTGAAAGTTTATCAGTTTTGTTTATCTTTATAGAAAACCAGCTTTTAGTTTCTTTTATCTTTTCTGTTTTTTTGAAATCTGTTTCACTTATTCCTTCTCTGGTCTTTATTATCTCCTTCCTTCTATTTTACTTTGGGCTTTGTTCTTCAGTAGAGTATGTGTGTGTGGGGGGGTACACTTTAATATTTTGTTTAAGATACTGCCTGGCGGGCAGCCCCGGTGGCACAGCGGTTTAGCACTGCCTGCAGCCCAGGGCGTGATCCTGGAGACCCTGGATCGAGTCCCACGTCAGGCTCTCTGCATGGAGACTGCTTTTCTCTCTGCCTCTATCTCTCTCTCTCTCTGTGTCTCTATGAATAAATAAATTAAATCTTAAAAAAAAAAAAAAAAGATACTGCCTGGCATTCTGTTAACCAAACTGAGTGCTTTAAAAAATTCTAAGTGAGAAAAACAATAGTCTAAAAAATAATGACACTGTGACTCAATAAGAATTTTACTCTATCAGATATATATTAAATTAAAAAAATGTTTTAAAGATTTTATTTATTTATTCATGAGAGACAGAGAGAGAGAGAGAGAGAGAGAGAGGCAGAGACACAGGCAGAGAGAGAAACAGGTTCCATGCAGGGAGCTTGACATGGGACTCGATCCCAGGTCTCCAGGATCAGGCCCTGGGTTGAAGGCGGTGCTAAACCGCTGAGCCACCCAGGCTGCTCTAAGTTAAAATTTTTAAACAAAAAAAGCAAAAACAAAGTAAGTAGGTCCTTCTACCTTAGATAAGCTAACTTTTTTATTCATAAACAAAATCCCATTCATTCAGAAAGTTAGAAGTCCTTTCCAAATCAACACATTGAATAAGACCTTTTTTGAATGGTCCTACGCCTCTGAAATGCCATTTGTACTCAGCTTAAAAATTAGAAAACTTTTCCCTTTAAACATTCATTCTACAACTAGGTAAAATCTTTTTAAAGATTTACTTTATTTAAGTGGGGGGAGGAGGAGAGACTCTTAAGCAGACTCCATGCTGAGTACAGAGCCTAGTTTGGGGCTGGATCCCATGACCCAAGCTGAAATCAAGAGTCAGATGCTTAACCAACTGAGCCACCCAGGTGCCACAGCTAAAATCCCTTTGTACTAACAGGGGTTCAGAAAGCTCAGTGCATGTTTGTATTCTGTGGCTAACATGAGCAGTTCTATACAACGGGAAGAGCACAGAACAGAAAACAACTTTCAGATTCTCTTGGCTCAGTTTGAGGAAGTCGTGTTTTTTCCCTTGCCCACTGATAACCCCTCACAGAAGTGATCATCTCCTTAATTGTATTAGACAAACATTTACTGAGTATTTTCTATGTACCCTGACACTTTTATAATCGGAAAATCATCTTTGGATAAAGATATTTTCAAAACCTAGGCAGGCCCTACCCAAACGCAGAAAAAATTTAAAGCCATTGGTGAAACAAAATTTAAAGGTACCAGAACTGCTTAGGAATTCAGGAAAAGACAAATTTAGATTTAAATTATTTTTGGCATGCAAAGGGAAGGCCAGCAGCTGGTTTCCCCTTAGCCAGAACTGCTTAGTCTCTAAGAAACACACATCTTAGACCTGGGAGTAAATAACTGAAAACAGAAGTTTCTGCATGCCACATCTGGGACATTGAGTTTTAATTTTTGAAGTACTCTTGTCCATTTTGTGTATTTTAGACTACAGTGTTTTATGCACGCTATTTTTAGCACTGACAAAAAAATCCTTCTAACCCTTATCACAAATATTAAGAAATTGTCTCACCTGCTCAGATTGTGTGAGCTTCATGGCTTCAGAAAGATATGCTGGTTAAGAAAAAAAAAAAGGCACATTAATATGAATGTCATAATCTTGTAATCAACAGGTCAAAGGAAGAGCTCTAATACTCCTATGACAAAAAGAATTGTTTAGAAGCAATTCTGCTACATAGTTATCCTGTTCCTGAAAAGAAACAAGGTGGGGATTTTAAGACAGGATTCTTAACTTCTCCAAGAAAGAAGTCAGTGGTAATCAACTGTAGATATTCTCTACCCTATAATGAAAGTGTTTGTTCTTCAAAATCCTTGTAAGATTTCATAATTAAGAAAGTAAGGATGGCCTAATCAGTATTATAGGATCAGGAAGGATAAAAATTAAACAAGAACCTAACAAAACCTCATTACTCACTTTGATCAGAAAAATATCAAGAAATGATTATTAGTATCTTTTTACCCACATGAATACCTGGACTATATCATTTTGGCCTCCTAGAGAACTACTTTTATTGAACTATTTGAGCTATCCCATCAACCTATCATGAATCAGGTAGTTAAGAGCCATAAGAACTTGTTGACATGGGACGCCTCACTGGTTGGGCATCTGCCTTCAATTCAGGGCATGGTCCCGGGATCGAGTCCCACATCGGACTCCCCTTAAGGAGCCTGCTTCTCCCTCTGCCAGTGTCTCTGCCTCTCTGTTTCTCATGAATAAATGAATAAAATCTTAAAAAAAAAAAAAAAAAACTTCTTGACATTATTTATTTATTTTTAAGGCTTTTATTTATTCATGAGAGACAAAGAGAGGCAGAGACACAGAGGGAGAATCAGGCTCCATGCAGGGAGCCTGATGTAGGACTCGATCCCAGGACTCCAGGAACACTCCCCGGACTAAAGGCAGACACTAAACTGCTGAGCCACCCAGGCATCCCTTGACATTATTTATTGTAAGCAAGTTGTTGAGGATAGTTATAATCTTTTTTATAAAGACCACAAATGATCAGTAACTCAATGAACTTCTCTGACCCTTAGGATCAGTTCCTGGATGATATAATTTACTTGAATTTAAATAATCACTGTAAAAGTCCCTATTTTTCCTCTCTGAGCTATCTTCTAGAAAGCTCAAAGCCAAGTTCTTCTATCAAATAAGCAAGAACTCATGGTGCATTCTGTGAACAATGCTTCTAGGCACTCCTCATTTTATCTTTGTGGATTCCCCATCTGCGTATTTTTAATTACATTTTATATTTTGTTGTATTCCTTTCTAAGGCCTTTTATATGCTATCTAGAACAAAACTGGGTATAAATAACAAGTACTATAATAATAGATAATGTACAGTCTCTGTTTTTTATTTTCTTGCTTACTATAAACTTTTCATTATCTCTCATCCCTACATTAAGTTCCTTTTTCCCTTTTTGCAGATACTACAAGGTAGTGTTTCTGTCATCTTAATCCAAATATTTTAATGATTCTGAATTTATGACTTAAAACTATTGTCTGCCAGATTCTACCAGTCTTGTTTTAATATATTTTTTTAATTGTCGATTTGCCAAATTACAGTATAACAACACCCAGTGCTTATCCTGTCAAGTGCCCCCCTCGGCGCCTGTACCATAGTCTTTAAGATACAGATTAACTGGGTGATTTCTCCCCAATGGAAGACAGAGTTGGTTGTACAGCCTTTGCTCTAGCCATACTTACATTTTTCCTCACCTTTTGTGCCTTTTATTCTCATAGTAAGTCTATAGAGCTGCATACAGATTATTTTTCCTTTTTTCTTCATGTTTAAGCCTGCTGAGACATTCTACATGTGGATGAACTTTCCTAAACATCTTTCCTATTGTGTCTGCAAACATATGTCCCTGTGTGAACTACAGTTTGCTTTAAATCCACTTTATAAACAAATGGAACAGTTTCATAAAACCAGGCTTATACCACTGAGCAGGGAGCCTAACTCGGGACTTGATCCTAGGCCTTTGTAGAACCCTAAAACCTTAACATGAGAGCAGAGGATACCCAAGGACACGGAGTTCCCAAAGTGCAAAAAAATCAACATGAGTCACACTGTCACTTTAAGTGTTTTCCACGCTTTACTTTAAATTTTGGGTCCTAAGGGGTACCTGCCTCTGTCAGTAGAGCATGTGACTCTTGATCTCAGGATTTTAAGTTCAAGCCCCACACTGAGTATAGAGATCACTTAAAACCAAAATCTTAAAAATATAGATGTATAACTAAAATAAAATCTGGGTCTTAATAAAAAGGTTATTTTAAAAGAAAAAAATGGGGGGGCCTTGGTGGCACCATCTGTTAAGTATCCAACTCTTGGTTTTGGCCCAGGTCATCTCAGGGTTGTGATATCAAAGCCCCGCATTGGGTTCTGCACATCTCTCTCCCTCTGCCCCTCCGCCAACTGGTATACCCTCTCTCTTGAATGAATAAAATCTTTAAAAAAAAAATTTCATTCATTTGAGAGAGAGAGCACAAGCAGAGGGAGAAGCAGACTCCCCACTGAGCAGGGAGCCTAACTCGGGACTTGATCCTAGGCCCTGGAGACCATGATCTGAGCCAAAGGCAGGCTCTCAACCGTCTGAGGCACCCAAGCACCGCAGAGAAATAGATTGTCATCTGATCACACAGTCATGAATTTGTTCCAGAGTCACATATGCCCCACTAAGATGAAAATTTAGGAAAGAGGTACTTTTTATCTCTAAAAATTCTAACAATTCAGGTTAAACTACTTCCTTCAATTATAACACAAAACTAATATTTAAGGTAGACATTAAATAAATGATGGGGAAAAGGAACTAAAAACATGAAGAATTTATTACTTTTTAAACTAACACCTTTCCCTATTCTATCATGAATCTGTTAAATTGGCACCAAAGTACAAAATGTATAGCTTATCTGCACACACACAGAAAACCACTGCCTCTGAATGACAAAGACTGATCTGCTCTGAATCATTTTCCTGTTGCCATAGCTTCCTGGGAAGGTCCAGGTCAAGAACTGTTTTCAACCAAATACATATAAACAACGCACTCAAACGTCTGCTCATCTTCTGCAGTGCAAGTTCTAAGCATTATAAATGGCTATTATTAACTTTGCATTCAAGTTTTTGCTTTTTGCTATTTGTGAAAGAAATGAACCCACTTAGGGAAGTGGACTGTGTAAGACTACAGTGAGAATTCTATCAATCTAGTTATAGATGCTAATCGAGGATTTAAAGCAATAGATTTTTCTAACAATCCTGAAGCCTTGGGAGTCTGTGGTTTCTTAAATTTTTCTTTCAATATAGGGTGGTAAAATGTGGACACATCCTCCTCCCCTGCTCCTACTGGACAGATGGCTTTTTCTTTCTGGATTTGGTATCTCAGCTTATCTGTCAAATGAGTGCTCAGATGCTCGATTTCGTCTAATCCAGGCACTGTCCAAAACATTTACAAAATAAACACCATCTGGGGTGCCTGGCTGGTTCAGTTAGTAGAGCAAGTGACTCTTGATCTTGAGGTTCTGAGTTCAAGCACAGTGGGTATAAGCTTACTTAAAAAAAAAAAAAATCCATCAGAACACCACTAAGTATGGGGGCTATGAATTTAGCTATGTAATCTCAGGATCAGTGTTCAGTCTCAATCTCCTCTGGTCTCGAAAAGTCAAAGAGGACTCATCTTTTGCCCCAAGTTCTTTATTTCAGGTTTTCCTTTCTTTCTGTCTTTCTCAGATGAGAGCCTTCCCTGTCATGGTTCTAAAATAATTTCCAAACACCAAGTTCCTTCACTTCAGAATATATCTACATCCATTTTCCCAAACACCTCAGCTATAAGCCCTAGATAGAGAAGTCAATTCAGAAAATACTAAGCTTACTCTAACCACATTAATTTTTTTTAAAGATTCATTTATTTATTTGAGAAGAGAAAGTGTGTGTGTGTGTGAGCAGGGAGAGGGCCAGAGGGAGAGAATCTTCAAGCAAACTCCTTGCTGAGCATGGAGACCAACACAGGGCTCAATACCAGGACTGTGAGATCATGACTTGAGCCAAAATTTAGTCAGGCGCTTAATCAACTAAGACGCCCAGGCGCCCCTAACCATGTCAATTTTCAAGCTAGCATTACATTCACAACTCCACTCTAAAATACAAGGCTATTTTTAACCAAGTCTGAACTCCAAATCAAATCAGCTCAGTCGGATTAACTAATCATACTTAAATTCTATCTCCCTAATTAGAGCTAATGGGATCCAGAAGGCTGCCTTTATCTTTTGTATTGCTGAGAATCTTGGAGAATGTAGATACTGAGAAAGTGAGAGGGGTGTAAAGCCCAACATCAGTCTTCACTCCTCAAAGACGGATGTAGGATAGAAATGAAGGAGACCTTTCTCCCTTTTATATACTCAATCTTCTGCTGTTCAATACACAATGTATGCTGACCACCCCATTGTAATATATTTTATACATGTGTAACTACAACCATTGTGGGATATTTAATTAAAGGTATTATTTCACTGGCATTCATCCACAACACTTTTTAAAAAATAGTGTATGGTACATTTTCTTTTCTGTATAGTGACTATAAATTTAACAATATGATTCACAACAAAATATGGTTTCTGAAAGATTTAAAGAGCACTGGTTGCCAAGTTTAATGTTGTATAAAAAAGCTCCCCATAAAATTCACCATAAAAATTCAAAAAGACTTACGGGGTACCTATTACGCTCTTGGCTCTTCTGCTGAAGGAGTACACTTCAGTGGCAAAACTAATTTTTTAACAATAAGACTTGAAATTTTATCTGAAAAATCACCAGCTCGTAGGCAAAAATCACTGACATAAAAGAACTTATTCAAACCAGTATCCACTGTGTGGTCTGTATTTCAGCACTAAGGCAACACTGGAAGGGTATACTGCCAAGAAACAGCATGGCTTTAATCATCACAGTGGCCTAGAAGGAGAAAAAGTGTCTTTCTCCAGCAGAAAGACTGTAAGGCTTGCTGTAAGGAAGGTGACTTATTTTGAATGCAGCATGAATAAAACACTCCCTCGTCAAAGCTTTTAGGGTTTTTTTTTTTTAAGAATTCATTCATTCATTCATTCATTCATTCATTCATGAGAGACACAGAGAGGCTGAGACACAGGCAGAGGGAGAAGCAGGCTCCCCGCAGGGAGCCCAATGCAGTACTCAATTCCAGGACCCTGGGAACACAACCTGACCCAAAGGCAGATGCTCAACCACTGAGCCACCCAGGTGCCCCAGCATTTAGTTTTGTTAATCAGCCAACAGAAACCAGTCTGTACAAAACAGACCCCAAAGATCTATTTCTGAGTTCAACATATGCTAGACTGTGCAATTGCCTGGGATAGAATTAAGTGTCTGATAAGTCATTAATTCTAAATTCCGTACCTAAAAGAAAGCTATCATCAGCATACCATAGGCATGAATATACAGATGAAATATTCAGAAGGAAGCTAAAAAAGAATACTATCAGCATCTTAGAAAACAAATTTAGTGAAAACTAATTGGTTAGAATTTAGTTTTTGCTTTCATAATCCAAAACGCCTATTTGAAATCCATTTTTCCATAATAACTAAGATAAACTGGTAGACTTCTTGCAATCACGTCTAGCTTTAGGGATCTCTGGACTCAAAAAGCTGTGTTCAGGAGTCATTTACCAATACAGCATGGCATGCAACCTTCACAATTTAGGAAGATTATGTTAAGGATCAACCGGGAAATCCAGCATACTTACTTGAAAAGTAATCCAAACCAATGATCTGGTGGGTCAGTAGTGTCAACCTTGTATACACAGGGCAATAACACATCATTATTGTGACTTTTGTTCTGAATAAATTGTTGAGATATGCTGGAGAAAAGAAACTGCCCTCCAGTTTTAAAGTCAGTATTTCTTTAGAACACTCACCTGAAGCCTTTTTATGACAAGAAATCGCCTCTTCGTATTTCCCTGCAGCTAATAAACGATCTGCTCGTCTGCTCTGTTGA
The DNA here is from genome assembly GCF_048418805.1 of Vulpes vulpes. Classification (NCBI taxonomy): domain Eukaryota; kingdom Metazoa; phylum Chordata; class Mammalia; order Carnivora; family Canidae; genus Vulpes; species Vulpes vulpes. The sequence continues at coordinate 74,581,304 of NC_132783.1, read as the reverse complement.
TGAGCCTAGAAGACAAACATTCCTAAATTCCTCTCAATTATATACATAAAAAAAAAAGACTTAAAAAATTCTTTTGACAAGATAAATAATGCTTTTTTCTGCCACACATCAAACCATCACAGCTATGTCTGTAAGGAATCTAATGGGTAGCTCCTAGAGCTGTAGCATCTGAAAGAAGTTAAAACTTTTCTCAACTCTACCAATAAACCATCAAGTTTCACACCACACACTTAACTCCTTCAGTGATCCACATTCTTTTACTCTTTAAGGATTAACCAAGAGTTACCATCACAGATTATTACTTAAAATGTGTATTTAATTTTTAACAATCTCTTTTCAAAACAAGTTATCTTGCAGATCCCTTCACTAGTCTGTATCATTTAAAAACTATAATCAGGAAATTACAGAAAACTCAAGCTTCTCTTCTATCCCTTTCAACATTAAATTTACTATTCAAAATAGAAATCTGAACACTGTACTGAGGAATTAATAATATGGATATTTAATATTACAGCAATTTTTTTTCAGGTACCACTGACCAAAACAACAAACTCAGAAGTTCTGAAAGCAAATGACTAAAGTGCTCCAGAATATGAAGATAAATGGATTAATAAGTAGTTATCAGCCTCTTCACATCTGTGCTACATTTTAAGAGTTCCTACAACCTTATGAGTATCCCTCCCTTTCTTAAATAAGGAGATCCAGCAGACATACAGGGGCCACATATCTTACCCAAGATTTTACAGTTAAGCAAGCAAGGAGAAAGGATCAAGTCAATTCTAGTGTAGTCTTCCTCAAACTCACAGATGATTTAGCAAAGCTTCTTAATAAAAAAAAGGGGGGGGAGCACTGTATGCCTATGTACAAAGGAGCATTAACCACAATGGCCAAAAGGTGGAAGCAATGCAAATATGCATCAACAGATCAACGGATAAACAAAATGCAGTATCCGTACACAATGGAATCTGTACTCATCCTTGAAAAGGAAGGAAATTCTGACACATGTCACAACAGGGATGAACTCCAAGGACATTAACGCTAATAATAAAATATAAAATAAGCCAGTTACAAAAAACAAATGCTGTATGATCCTGCTAACATGGTATCTAAAGTAGTCAAACTCATAAAAGCAGAAAGTGAAATGGTGTTTGCCAGGGGGTGGCAGGAGAGAAAACGGAGTTGTTGTTGAAGGTGTAGAGTTTCAGTTTTGCAAGGTGAAAGGTTCTGGAGATCTGTTGCACAACAAGTGAATATACTTGCAACTATACTGTGTACTTAAAAATTATAAAGGGTAAATTTTATGCTTTGTGTACTTTACCACATTTTTAAAAAAAAATTAAGTTTATTTTTTTTAAGTAATCTCTATACTCAGTGTAGGGCTTGAACCCACAACCCCAAGACTGAGTCACATGCTCTTCCAACTGAGCCAGCCAGGCACCCTTTACCTCAGTTTTTTAAGAAGGCAAAAAGCATAATCTGTTCTGTCAGGTGTAAAGTGATTTATCTTGAATGCTTTTCAAAAACTGCCACAGATGCCTCATAAAAATACTTCAGAGAATCAGTTTGGTAACTGAGATTAGAAATATTCTGGGCATGTTTGCAAACCATGCTCAATGTAAAACAGAGGTGAAGACAAAAGTAGAAAACACACTCTCAGCAATGCTTGCTGTTTACTTTCCCTTCTATTTTTGTAAGGAAGACACAGCAACACTCTTTAAAAGCAAGATCATCTATTTCAACTGTTTCAGAGGCTTTTTATTCTCAAATAATAATGAAACTCTTCCCTTAAGTCTCAATTTATTCCTGAAAATAATAATGGGCAAAATAAATGGCTATGGGCTTAAAATACTTTTAACTGAGCAAAAAATATGTTGTGAACATAGTATATTTTACAGTACCCAGGAATGATACAGATCTTTTGGGAAGAGAATATACATGAAGCTAAGTTATGATCAACACGATTTCTCTAAGTAGTGTGTTCTGATAATAGAGTTAATCCAAATGGCAGCCGATCAACAAGGTTCTAGGTCTAGGTAATACAAGAAAAACAAAGAAAGGGGAGAATTTGCAGGTGCCGTAATCTTTCTGATCTTTGAAAAAGCTTTACATAAGAGACAAACCTGCTCTGAAATTCAAGTGGATGGCAAAGTGCAGATCCAACCTTACCGCAAACCCATGGCTCTGGACTCAAGTCTTGGCTCTCCCACTAACCATCTAAATTATTTCATCCTTCAGGTTCTGTAAAATGATAGACACAGACCAGATTTTGTGCTTCAAGCTTTAATGGACTACAAATCACCTGGGAATCTGGTTAAACTGCAAACTAATTTAGTAGGTGTAGATCAGGTGCAGCTGAAGTGTCGGCTCCTGGACACTGAGAAGCAGGGATGAGATGCTCTCTTAGGTCACCTCGCTCTGATGCTATGTCTCTAAGATCTGTGTCTCTGATGACATTAACTGTTTTCTACCTTGTACTATACTTATGAAGCTCCCTATTTCAACTTCAAGCTCCACAGTAACAGAAAAAATGGTTTCTTGAACACCAAAGAAACAAGAAGTTCTCAAGTGGTGAGAACAGGATCTCCTATCTCTCCTGACTTCATTAAAAACTCCCCATGTAAAGTCTAATTTCCTCTGATCACTCTGCCAATTCAGGAGTTACAGCTTTTTTTTTCTTTTTTCTCTTTTTTAGAGATTTTATTTATTCATGAGAGACACAGAAAGAGAGAGGCAGAGACATAGGCAGAGGGAGAAGTGGGCTCCATCCGGGTACTCCAGGACCATGCCCCAGGCCAAAGGCAGACACAACCAACCGCTGAGCCACCCAGGCATCCCCAGTTACAGCTCATTTAAAAACACACCCCTACTCTAGATTATGTGGCACCAAGCAATCAAATTTTCTACTAAAAAAAAAACAAAAACAAAAACAAAAAAAAAAAAACAGGACGCCTGGGTGGTTAAGTGGTTTGGCATCTGCCTTTGGCTCAGGTCATGATCCTGGAATCAAGTCCTGCATCGGGCTCCCCACAGTGAGCCTCCTTCTCCCTCTGCCTATGTCTCTGCCTCTCTCTCTCTCTTTCTGTGTCTTTTATGAATAAATAAAATCTTAAAATACAATTCCTACTAAGGTCTTTTAGACATGTAGCAAGCACAGACTCTTTACAGAGCTTGACTGTCTGGTTGAAATCTCAGCTTGAACACTTACTAAACACATGAAATTGACTTCCTTAATTCTCTGAGTTTTTTTCCATCTCAAAAATAAGAGTATCGTGAATATCAAACTAATTAACAGACAATAAAAAGCTTTGGCAGTACTTGACATTAAGCTCACAATGTAGTTGGGGAAACTAAACTGCTTTTTTCCCGATAAATATCGGAAATTTATTTTGGTAATACTTATTTTTATTTATTATTATTATTGATATTTCTTCTTTTTAAAGTAGGCTCCACGCTCTATGTGAAGCCCAACTCAGGGCGTGAACTCACAATGCTGAGATCAAGACTTAGCTGAGGTCAAAAGTCGGACATTTAATCAACTGAGCCACCCAGAGTCCCCCATACTTATTTTTAAAACAATCTTTAAAGAACCCTTTAAAATCAATTTCTTTAAATACATTAAGAATCACAACCTTTAAATACATTAAGTCTATAAGTTTCCTTGGTAATTTAAAATAAAATAGAAATAAGCAATTGAAATGGAAACAGACTCCAAAAGCAATCTGGGCACTGATACATTTTAATTCTGATAACATGTTTTTCTTTTGCCAAGTATTTTAAGATGCACTAGGATTTATGGAAAAGGCTTTATCATTATTTCACATTCATTCAAAAAGGATAAAAGACACTAGGTCTTTATGAATGGCTACATTAAACAATTAAAAAAATGTTTAAGCCAAGAATGCATATAGTTTGGGTACTAAAGAAAACAAATTAAGGGGCAGCCCGGGTGGCCCAGGGCCTGATCCCTGGGGCTCCCTGCAGGGAACCTGCTTCTCCCTCTGCCTGTGTCTCTGCCTCTCTCCCTCTCTGTGTGTCTCTCATGAATAAATAAAGTCTTTAAAATTTTTTTCAAATAAAAAAAAGCACAATGCAATTTAAAAAAAAAAGAAAAAAAATTAAGCCTAAATTTTATTTACCTTTTTCTTAAAGTATCAATATTGGCAGGAAATTGTTAGGCGGGAAAGGCTATCAACACTCTTCAAAAGCTTCAACTCCATTAACCCATTTTCATGTCCCTCACCAGCAAATAAATGAGCTCAATTTTTTGTCTCTTTAACTCTGGATTTTGTATAAAAGCGTATAAATCTTAGGGCACCTGGGTGGCTCAGTTGGTTAAGCATCTGTCTTTGGCTTAGGTCATGATCCCAGGGTCCTGGATCAAGCCCCATGTGGGGCTCCCTGCTCAGTGAGGATCCTGCCTCTTCCCTCTCCCCTCTGCTTATGCTCTATCTCTCCCTCAAATAAATAAAATCTTTAAAAAGAAAAAAAGTGTAGAGGGGTGGCTCAGTTGGTTAAACATCTAACTTTTGCTCAGGCCATGATCTCTGGGTCCTGAGACTGAGCCCCCATGTCAGGCTCCCCACTCTCTCTACTCTGCGAGAGAGTATGCTTGTCCTATACCTTCTCCCTCTGCTCCAGTCAACACTTGCACTGTGTGTCTCTCAAATAAATAAATAAAAATCTTTAAAAATAAAAAAAGTATATAAATCTTTCATAAACATCCATGTTTTCCAAACCAACAGAACAGAAACAAATTCATAAAGAGAACTGGTGGTTGCCAGAGGGAAAGGTGTGGGTTGATGGGTGAAATAGGTGAAGGGGATTAAGAGATACAAACTTCCAGTTATATAATAAGTCACTGAGATGAAAAGTGCAGCACAGGGAATGTAGTCAATGATATTGTAAATAATGTTGTATGATGACAGACGTGACTACTTACTGCTTAAGGTGAGCACTAAATAATGTATAAAATTGTTAAATCACTATGTTATATACCTGAAACTAACATAATACTATGTCAACTATAGTTCACAATAAAAAAATCAATGTTTTCTGTCCTAATTATCTTTTCCATTCAAATATGTCACAGTTAAATAATCATTAGTAGTTGCTTCTCATAGGTATTTTCTTTTTTAATTCAGGTATAGCTGACATTACATTAGTTTCAGATGTACATGATTTGATATTTGTGTAAACTACAAAATGATCACCATAATAAACCTATTTAACATCATACCATACACTGCTACAAAAAACATTTTTTTAGAGGTGGGGAACAGAGGGAAAGACATAATCTTAAGCAGGCTCCTCGCCCAGCACAGAGGCCCCGTGTGGGGCTTGATTTCAGGACCCTCTGATCATGACCTGAGCCAAAATCAAGAGTCAGACACTTAACCAACTCAGTCACTCCAAAAACTTTTTTCTTTGGATGAAGACTTCTAAGATCTACTACTTTAGCACCTTTCAATATGCAATACAGTATTATTAACTGTAGTCACCATGCTATACATATATCCTAGGACTTATTCATAATTGCAAGTTTATACCTTCTGATCTCCTTCATCCATTCTGACCACCCCCCTCATTTCCATCTACAGCAACTACCAATGTGTTCTTTCATGAGCTTATGTTTTGGTTTTGCTTTTTAAAGTTCCATATATGTGAAATCACACAGATCTGCCTTTCTCTTACTTCACATAGCATAATGCCCTCTATGTCCATTCATGTTGTCATAAATGGCCAAGATTTCACTTTTTGTGTGTGTGGCTAAATAATATTCTATGTATAAGTACCACACCTTCTTTATCCGTTTTTCCATCAATGTAAACTTAGGTTGCTTCCATATCTTGGCTATTGTAAATAATGCTTCAATGAACATGGGGTCCACATATCTTTTCAAGTTAGTGTTTTCATTTTCTTCAAATGCCCAGAAGTGGAACTGCTGGATCATAAGGTAGTTCTATTCTTAATTTAAGAGCCTCCATACTGTTTTGTATGTAATGGTTGTACCAACCTGCACTCCCACCAATAGTGCAAAAGGTAATGGATGCTGCTTTTATGATTGGGTTACAAAAGACTGTCATTTCCATCTTGGTAGCACTCTCTCTCCCTTGCTCACTTTAATGAAGACAACAGTCATGTTGTGAACTGCTCACATGAAGGAACTGAGGGTAGTTTGCCAACAGCCAGCAAGGAACTGAATCTTATCATCAGTCATGTGAGTTTGGAAGCACCTCCTGCCCCACAGAACCTTCACCAATGGGACCACAGCCCCAGGTGACACCTTGATGGAAGTCTTAAGAGATTCTGAAACAAAGCACCTAGTGAAGCCATGCCCTTATTCCTGGCTCACAGAAATTGAGAAAACAAACGTGTAATTTAAGCTCCTAAATTTTGGAATAATTGGGTGTATAACTCATATACTAATAGTAGGGCATCTTCATCTTTTATTGTAAGTTGCCTCAAACTGTATTCAGAATTTTTTTTTTAAAGTAACCTCTACATCCAAAGTGAGGTTTAAACTCACAACCCTGAGATCAAGACTCACATGCTCTACTGACTGAGCGAGTCAGGCACTCCTAGAAATAGGTAATGTTTAAATAGGGAAAGCAGCAACTGGCCAATCCTCATGAGGATGTGATACTATATCAGTGAGTACTGAGTATTAGATTTCATGATAATACAATCTCACATTAAAGTACTTTCTGGGATTTAGGATTTACAATAAACTGATGTAATTTTGCTCGGAACCTCTCAAATTCTCATGGAGATTTAGATTTATGATCCAGCTATGAGGGAGTAGCTGGCATTGGTTTATCTCCAGTTATAGTCAATTACAAAGCTGGATACAATATACAAAAGCAAGTTTACAGACACTGAACAAAAAAGTACTAGAAAGCTACATTTTCAAGAAAAGGGAAAAGCACAAGGTGAGACCTACATTCACCTGGCTTTCTTTCTGAGAGCACTTTCCAAAATATAGTGCAAAAAAATAAAACCCAAGCAGAAGGCAGTATCTAACTGGGAAGAGAGAGGGACTGGAGTCAAAAGGCTGGAATTTGAGGAGGGTACAGCACTGGAGGGAACTGCAGTAATAAAAAAAGACAACCTAAAAATAGGCATAAGAAAATCCTCAGGTCCTGAGCCAATGCCTAAGCTGCACAAGCATAGACTATAATTCCAGGAGGCCTAGCAGACACTCTGTGCAGACATTTCAGAAGCCAGTGCTGGGGAGACAGGTTGCAGTTTAGACCTGGACTGAGGATAGTAACCTTGGTGAACACCAGGGCTTCAATTAAGGCCCCAGGAAGGTCAGCTCTAGGAGGGATCACACTCTTGGCACTACGGGTAAAACGAAAATAGGCCCAAAAACCAAATTTAGACTAGATCACAGTGATCTGCCAGTATTTTAACTGCCAACCAGAACAAAATACTCTTTAGAGGAAGGTGCCTATTTCAGTCTCTACAATATATTGTCCACAATGTATGACATACAATAAACACAGTAAGCATGTGAGGCAGGAAAAAGTGACCGCTAATAAAGACAATGGAAATCGACTCTGAGATAAACCATATGTTGGAAATAACAAAGTATTTGTTCCACTAAGTTCTCAAACTTAAGAAAAGGGAGTATGTCAAGAAAGTTTTAAGTGGTTGTAACTAATGTTGACATTCAGGAATTAGCCAAATAATAGAAATCTGCAGATATAAGTAAAGCAGTCAAGCCTAATGAGGCAGAGGGAGAATTTCATTATCTTTGAGCCTCAGGTTCCCTACATTCCTAGACCCACCCACATTGTAGCCCTGCCCTTCTTGCACTTTTCTTTTGATTCCAGTAAGTTATCTCAATAAAATTATCCCTTTTGGCATAAGCTAATCTGAAGTGCCTTTCATCACTTGCAACCAGTGAAAATCCTAACTACAACTAGATTACTAAGGGACTGCCTCCACAAAGAAGTACCTTCTACTTCCACATACTAATGGCTTTATTTTTTTAATAGATTGTATTTATCTGACAGAGAGAAAGCACAAACGGCCGGGGGGAGGGGGCAGGAGCCCAACATGGGGCTTGATCCCAGGACCTGGAAATCATAACCTGAGCTGAAGGCAGACACCCAACTGACCCAGCCATCCAGGTGCCTAACTGCTATAAAAACAAATTAAAAAAAAAACAAAACTAAACTAAAACAACAACAAAAAAAAACACAAAACAAAAAAAACTTCTATTATTTTCCATTTATTTCTGGGTCCTCGAGGAAAGCTATACATAAAGATGACCAAAAAAGGAACACAAGGGCAGCCTGGGTGGCTCAGCGGTTTAAGCGCCCAGGGTGTGATCCTGGAATCCCAGGATCGAGTCCTCCCAGGATCGAGTCCCACGTCGGGCTCCCTGCATGGAGCCTGCTTCTCCCTCTGCCTGTGTCTCTGCCTCCCTCTCTCTCTCTGTGTGTGTATCATGAATGAATAAATAAAATCTTTAAAAAAAAAAAAAAAAAAAAAGGAACACAATGCCAAAAAGGCAGAGGAAAATGTAATGTACTCTTGAACCTTGTGATAGAGTCTTCAATAGAGAGCAAAGAAGAAGACACATTCATCCTTTCCCAATAAATTCACTGTTAAGTCTCCTATGGGTAAGTAATATCCCCTAACAGTAAGCACTGAATTGACCTGTCAAACTAATGTAATACAATTATACTTAAGATAACCGCTCAAGTATTTAAAAAAGTCCAGGACTTGTTTTTGATTCTAAGGATCAATTTCTCCCACATGCAGCTCTGCAGTATCTTTTTTTCCCCCACCTCATTTTCAGTGTAGCTTACTTTTCTTCAGAACCACCACCATCTGCTATGAAGACAAATCATAGGATACAATTCACCAATGAGTTGTGAAATCAATTTATTGGGTCAAAACCAGCATTTTAAAAAACCTAACAGTAAGTAATTAGAGTAAATATTTAAACTCTAATAGTAAATATTAGAATTTTAAAAAACCTAATACTAAGGGGTGCCTGGGTGGCTCAGTTGGTTAAGCGCCTGCCTTCAGCTCAGGTCATGATCCCAGAGTCCTGAGAAAGAAAGAGCCCTGCCTGAGTCTGGGCTTCCTGCTCAGTGGGGAGTCCGCTTCTCCCTCTCCCTGCCACTCCCCTTGCTTGTGTGCTCTGTCAAATGGATTAAAAATCTAAAAATAACAACAACAACAAAAAACCCTAATAGAAATATTACATAGTAAATATTAGTTTTGTTTTGCATGAAATTTATGAGAGCCCCTGCATTTTGCACAATTCCAAGAGGCACATGCATAATGTGGCAACTCTGCAGTAATATATACATATGTATGCATGTACTGGTCATTATGTAAAAATCTCACTGTGGATCACCATCAAAACAAATGGGCAAACACTGATCTAATAGTAAGATCACTATTTTAATGAGAAGTTTGCTTTCAAATCCCACTATCACCATTTACTCTGCATTTCAATGTCTTCATCAGTAAAACGGGGAAATATACAGTTGACCTTAGAACAACATCGGTTTGAACTGAACAGGTCCCTTTACATGTGGATTTATTTTTCAGTAAATACAGTGCAGTACTGCAAAGTATTTTCCTTATGATTTTAGTATTTTCTCTAGTTTACTTGTAAGAATATTGTACTTAATACATATATCATACAAAATGTGTTAATCCAATATTTATGTTATTGGCCAAACTTCTAGTCAACAGTAGGCTATTTATTAGTTAAGTCTTTGGGGAGTTGGGAAAATTGGGACAGCAGCATGGAGAAGAATGAAAGTGGAGCACTTTCTTACACTATACATAAAAATAAATTCAAAATCAATGAAAGTCCTAAATGTGATAGGAAACTATCAAACTCCTAGAAGAACAGGGAGCAGCAGCCCCTTTGACACTGGCCACAGCAACTTCTTACTAGACACATCTTCAAAGGGAAACAAAATAAAAAATAAACTACTGGGACTTCAAGGAAACAATCAACAAAATTAAAAGGCAACCCACAGAATGGGAGAAGATATTTGCAAATAACATATCTTAGAAGGGTTAGTATCCAAAATCTCTAAAGAACTTATCATCAGGGATGCCTGGGTGGCTCAGGACGTGATCCAGGAGTACCAGGATTGAGTACCACAATGGGCTCTCTGCATGGAGCCTGCTTCTCCCTCTGCCTGTGTGTCTCTGCCTCTCCGTCTCTCATGAATAAATAAATAAAATCTTAAAAAAAAAAAAAAAGACCTTATCATCAAAACCAACATCCCCCAAAACAATGCAGTTAAGAAATGGGCGGAAGACACAAATAGACATTTTTCCAAGAAGACATCCAGATGGCCAACAGACACATGCAAAGATGCTCAACAGCACTCATCATCAGGGAAATACAAATCAAAACTGTAATAAGTTATCATCTCATGCCTGCCAGAATGTGTTGGTAGAATGCAGAGAAAGGGTGCACTATTGGTGAGAATGCACCCTGGTGCAGCCAATCTGGAAAACAGTATGGAGGTTCCCCAGAAAATTAAAACTATCATACCACCCAGCAATTGCACTACTAGGAATTTATCCACAGAATACAAAAACAGTGATTCAAAGGGGCACATGCATCCCAATATTAATGGTACCATTATCAACAATAATGAAATTATGGAAAGAGCTCAAATGTCCATCAACTGATGAATGTATAAAGACGTGTTTTATTTAAAAAAAAAAAAAGTGTTTTACATATATACACGTGTGTGTGTGTATGTGTGTACAAAAAGAATGAAAGGGGCAGCCCGGGTGGCTCAGCGGTTTAGCACTGCCTTTGGCCCAGGGTGTGATCCTGGAGACGCAGAATCGAGTCCCACGTCGGGCTCCCTGCATGGAGCCTGCTTCTCCCTCTGCCTGTGTCTCTGCCTCTCTCTCTGTCATGAATAAATAAATAAAATCTTTAAAAAAAAATCGATTTAAAAAAGAAAAAAAAAAAGAGGGAGATCCCTGGGTGACTCAGGGGTTTAGTGCCTGACTTCGGCCGAGGGTGTGGTCCTGGAGTCCCGGGATCGAGTCCCACATCAGGCTCCCTGCATGGAGCCTGCTTCTCCCTCTGCCTGTATCTCTGCCTCTCTCTCTCTCTGTGTCTCTCATGAGTAAATGAATAAAATCTTAAAAAAAAAAAAAAAGAAAGAAAGAAAAAAAAGAACGAAAGCCTGCAATTTGCAAAAACATGGATGGAACTAGAGGGTATTATGCTAAATGAAATAAGCCAGTCAGAGAAAGACAACTACCATATGATTTCACTCATACTGGAATTTAAGAAACAAAACAGATGACATGAGGGAAAGAAATTAAGAGAGAGACAGAGAGAGGAAGAGGCAGGCAAACCAGAAGAGATTCTTAACTATAGAAAATAAATAGGGTTGGGACACCTGGGTGGCTCAGCAGTTGTGTGTCTGCCTTCAGCTCAGGACGTGATCCTGGGTCTAGGGATAGAGTCCCAAATCAGGCTCCCTGTGAGAAGCCTGCTTTTCTCTCTGTGTCTCTGGCTCTCTCTCTGTTTCTGGCTCTCTCTCTCTCTCTCTCTCTCTCTCTCTCTGTGTCATTCATGAATAAATAAAATCTTAAAAAAAGAAAAGGTTTGCTGAAGTGCGGGTGGGTGGGGGGAATGGAATAAGCGAGTGATGGTATTAAGGAGGGTACTTGTGATTGAGCACCAGGTGTTACATATAACCAGGTGTTATATGTAAGTGATGAATCACTAAATTCTACTCCTGAAACTAGTATTACACTATATGGGGATGACTAGGTGGCTTAGCGGTTGAGTGTCTGCCTTCAGCTCAGGATGTGATCCTGGAGTTCCAGGACCAAGTCCTGCATCTGGCTCTTGCATGGAGCCTCCTTCTCCTCCCTCTGCCTGTGTCTCTGCCTCTCTCTCTGTGTGTCTCTCATGAATAAATAAATAAAATCTTTAAAAAAGTAAAAAAAAATTACACTATATGTTAACTAGAATTTAAATAAAAACTTGAAACATTAAAGATTATGATCATGAAAAAGGAAATATTTAAGTGTATGTAAATACTGGTAATGTAACAGGCATGTTTAAATTATGTTCTTATTTATTATTAATATTCTTTACAGGGGAGGGTGGCTGGGTGGCTCAGTTGGTTGAACGACCAACTCCTGATTTCAGTTCAGGTCATGATCTCACAATTGTGGAACTGAGCCCTGCATTAGTCTCTGCACTCAGCAGGGAGTCTGCTTGAGCTTCTCTCTCCCAATCTGCTCCTCCCCCCACACCATTTCAAATAAACTTTAAAAAATTCTTTATGATTATTGTTGAATATCCAGAAAACATAGAAAATAATAAAGGAATGTACAGAAATTTAAGGAAGGTAGTAACTTCATAAATAAAAATTGACAGTATAATCATATAAAAAAAAGTCTTGGGACTCCTGGGTGGGCTCAGTGGTTGGGCATCTGCTTTCATCTCAGGATATGATCCTGTAGTCCTGGGATCGAGTCCCACATTGGGCTCCCTGCATGGAGCCTGCTTCTCCTTCTGCCTGTGTCTCTGCCTCTGTGTCACTCATGAATAAATAAAATCTTAAAAAAAAAAAAAAAGTATTTGGGTAGTCAGAAGTTTTATGTGCATTTTTTGACCTCATAGGGGGGCCGACACCCCTAATCCCCACGTTGTTCAAAGGTCAACTGTATGTATAAAATGCCTGATGCCAACCCCAGCACTTAGTAATTGTTGGGTAAGTCTTAGTGCTCTGCCATCACGTTTTCCCAGAGAGCTTCCACTGAGCCCAATGTAGCTGTGACAGGATAAACTCTACTTGAATTTTTTTAGGGCAACAAGAAGTGGTGGTTCAAAATAGCCTCTTTTTGACCTTCAAGATTTCACTGCCACCATAAGTAAGATGGGATAATTATAAAGATTCTGGGTATGTACAAGGTCATTCTCTGGACCATGATACCTGATTCCTTAGATGAGAAATGACTAGAGGGAAGCTCAGTTACTCAACAAAACGTTCTCAGCACTCTTAATAGAGCCAAACACACAACTGGGCCACACAGTCACATGGACCCTTGTCCTCAGAGTCTGCAGAGTAGGTAAACAAAGTATGAGCAACAGTCATGTGTAAATTATGGTCTGACATCACTTCCCAAATAGGCAGTAAACAAATCAAAGAACTATAAATTATCTCACGCAAGTCTTGACATTTGCTACCAGCACTCACTTTGCCAAAATTAAATGGAAAGAAATGCCTAAATATACACTAAGTGACTTTATAATTTTTCTATATTAAAAATTGACCAAAAGAAAAAAGCTGATGAAATAAAACTTATTCAGTCCAAAGACTAGTTATTCCCCCACCCCCAAAAATGGAAATATGATTTCGTTTATTTTTCATTTAACCAATTTCAAAAACCAGAGAACTAGAACACAGTATCTGTATTATATATTAAATGACTATTTAAAAAAAAAAACAAACCACGTTATTTATTCATGAGAGACACAGAGAGAGAGGCAGAAACATAGGCAGAGGGAGAAGCAGGCTCCCTGTGGGGAGCCTGATGAGGGACTCGATCCCAGGAACCTGGGATCATAATCCTGAGCCAAAGGCAGATGCTAAACCATTGAGCCACCCATTTAGGTGTCCCTAAATGATTATTTTGAACCAGTCTCCTCTGTATCTTAATCTACTGCCAGGAAATAAGCATACAGTCCTTACTGTAAACCTGACATAAAAGAATCAATACTAAAACAAAGAAGTTGTGATCCACCAATCTAAGTAATTACTTAATTTCTCTCAGTCTAGTCTCATTTTTCCATAAAACTGGGAAGCAGTTCTTCCTAAATTCCAAGGATGCTCTGAGGATACATAATTATAAACCAGGTACTGTAATAAATCCTTATACAACAAATCTGGACTACACTAGAATGTCATTAGAAAAAGGATACTGGGATTTTCACAGGCACTCATTAACTCATAGCATGAGAACTATTTCTCATGTTCAGTCAACTGGATACTGAGTTAACTGCTGACAAAAAAGAGTGATCTTAAAACACACACACAAAATCCAATCTTTTAAAATTGAGTGGCAAATTCACAGGCCTCCCATAGGTACAGAGCAGTTAAAATGATCCAAGTAAATGTTAATCTCTGTTCAACTGTCATCTTCCAATAAACAGCTAGGCTAGGACTCAGATCTTTCAAATCTCAAATGGTTTAAGAATTCAAGATGCCAAATTTCTGATGTTTGTCCACATACATTTTATGGCTGGATTATGGAATTATGCTAGCCTGCTTAACAAGGCTCTAGCCAAAATTCCCCCCTATAGAAAGATAATACTACTGTAACCATTAAACTAATTTTTCCTAAACTGGTGATTCTGCTGCTCCATCTACAGCTGTCACCCAGTGCCAGTCTTCTCATAAGCTACCACACACTAGTAGGGCAGTTGGCTGGTGTTATGCTGCAGCCTGTAGCCAAATAAAGTGACGCTAACTGGAACTGAACCAATGGTCACTTTGCAAGGACACTTGAACTTTGAAGCACTCTGTAAACTGGTTATTTCTAGTATTTCTGTGTGAAGTTTCAGTATTGAGTCATCCATCCATTAGATCTCACTGTAAACTATACGTTGCTTTAAAAACAAAGAAAGTGCAAGATATGTCCCTGGTTTTTAAAAAATTCATAAATCTCATCCAGTTCTTTTTAAGTGTAAACAATTCTTACCAATAGGGGCAGGCTCAACTTAAAACTGGGAGGTGCTTCTCACAGAAGCTAACCTGGCACCAGTCATTTGGGAGCAGCTTTAGGTCCTAGAATCTTAGGCTTTTCAAGCTCAGCAAGTCCAAGTCTTCATTTCACAAATGAGATTTTAAATTTTAAAAGGTGGGAGTGAAGACCGGGAGTGGGTGGGGCTCAGGGAAGCTTACGGTCTGGTCACTATGACAGCTAACTCTTACACTGTACTAGGTACAAGGTACTGTTCTAAACCTTTTACACCTGTTTACCCCTTTAATCCTCACAACAAACCAGAAACAAGGTGAGGTCAACTAATTTGCCCAAGGTCACACCGCTATTAAATGACAAAGCCAGAACTGAAATCCAAGCAGTCTAGCTCCAGAATCTATACTCAAAACACCAAGCTCTACTGCTTGTCTGCAGAACGTTTGTTAAATGCAGCCTGGGGCTCCTCCACGACACCAGGGTTCAGAGTTTCAACTTGAGACACTAATTCTCCACGCCTCCCTTTCTCCAACGCCACCGCCGCCCACCAGAGCCCACCATCGCAAAAGAACTGCAAACCCGACTCCAGAAGGTCCTCCTGCCTGTCTACAACCTTAAGTGATCTGACGTCTGTATCCCAAACAGGCACCCTCTAGGAAACCAAAATATGCAGTAGTCAGTCAGAAAAGAACTCGCGTTGTTTTAATGGGAACATCTGAAATGCCTAAAAACAAGTAAACGGCCTATGAGCGAGCGCTTTTTCTGAGAAAGGCAAACATCTACCCTATTGTGCCTAAAGTGATCAAACGAAGCTAAAAACAGGGACGGTCCTGTTTTTTTTTTGTTTTTTTTTTTTTGTCTTCCCCAGCTGTCTCTTAATTTGAGAAGGGAGATTCTCAGTTTATGCATCTAAACGTAGGTGAGAAACGGGTGGAGGGAAAAATAGGTGTGTGTGGGGGGGCATTAGTCCCACCGCTCGGACTCCAGACCCTGTGTCAGGAGTTAGCCCTGCATCACACAGCCTGCCGCCCCGCGGCTTCAGTGCCCCTCCAGCTGCAGCGAGGTGGCTACGTGGCGCCCGCAGGCATCCCCTCCAGCCTCAAGAGGAGGTGGCTCTCTCCGCTGGTGGAAGCCCCTCGCTCGGGGCACGGCGGCAGGAGGGGCCCCGGGCCGGAGGCAGGTGGGACGCGACAGCTTCCCGGGGCTGCCTGCGCGGCGCCGCTGGGGGACCAGCCCCGCCGAAGCCGCCTCCCGGCCTCGGGGGTCTGCAGCACGCCGGAGACGCGACCGGATCCTGAGGCAAAAGCTCCTGAGGGCGGCCACGACCCCCTGCGGGCTACTCACCAGGTTGAGGGGTCCTTCCATTACTTCCATAGACCCCGGGGCAAGCGGCGGCCTGAGGAAGTGGAGCGACGGCGCCGGGGCACATGGAGGGAAACCGCAGCAGAGAGGGCGACGCAGCGGCGGCGGCAGCTGCCCTCTCCGCGCTCGGGGAGCAACAACCGCACCACTTCCTCCTCCGGTGGCGCGCCGCGGCCCCGCCCCCTGCGCCGCGGCCACGCACGCGTCATGGCGTCACACGTGGCTGGTTCAAGGGGGGAGTGAGGACCGGGAGTGGGTGGGGCTCAGGGAAGGCGGGGCACGGGCCGGCCCGCGCTTGCCTCCGGGCGATCTTTCCTCTCGCGAGAGGCGTATCTTCAGCTTCTGGACGGCGTCTCTGACGTCGCGTGGGGGTGGGCAGCCTTGTTGAAACTTAAGTAAAATGGCCGTCTTATGCTCTTGGCCTCTCCCGTTTTCTTCCAGTGTGACTTCCCCCAAATCTCTCTGCTTTGCTACACCTTTCTTTGCTCTCCTGTTCCCATCTTTGTTATTCTTGCATCTGATTTTTTTTTTTTTTTTTTCAAAAATCAGACTTGAGCAGTGCTATACCGGGAGCTGGACTAGATCTCCCCCTGGAGGGAGACAAACGAATGATTCAGAGCTCTGCCCTCTAGATGTTAGCAAACTAATTAAGAAAGGAATATGGGTTACAAATAGCCAAATAGAACACTTCATTAAGTTAACAGGTATGTGCTAAACAACTCTGCTGGGTTCTTTTTATCAAGGAATTCACTTGACAAAAAATAATTGTGATTTATGATGTAAAGGGAACAGATCAGGAGCTGGGATGGAGGCACCATGAGTTGGATGGCTCCAGAGAAATGAATTTGCTCAAGAGCTGTGTGAGCTTGAAAGAGGACCCCAAGCTTCAGGTGAGGCCTCAGCCCGGCATACACCTTGACTGCGTCCTTGTGAGATCCTGGACAGGGGACCCATGGAAGCTGTGCCCAGTCTCCTGACCCATGGAAATTGTGAGATAATGCATATTCTTTTAAGCCACTAACTTTGCAATACTTTGTTATAAGGCAAACAAACAACAACAAAAACAAACCCCAATTACAGACCCCTTCAAGGCAGTAAAACCCAGAGGCACAACTTCCTTGATAAACTGTAAACATGAGTAGTAAGTCTACCAGTGGCTGGCTGTGCAGTGGACAGGTTTAATAAACTTAGATGGCAGCTGGACAAGGAAGGAGAGTATGATGCATTCAAGCACTCAACAGTGAGAGAAACTTCATTCAGATTAGCAAAAGAGAGGACGTGATGGATATACACAACCATATCCAAATGGTGACAGAGACATTGCATCTACCAGCCCTAGTTTCTGCCACTTGCTGTCACCCTGTTGACCTGACCAGCCGCAGGCTATGAAGAGTGTGCTGGACATGGACATGTCATCAAAGGAAAAGGTCGCAGGCCTACAAAGACTTTAGAGCTGCCAAGCTGATTCCTTTGAAAGTTGGGAAACAGTAGATGCACCCAAAGCTTGCCACTGACTGTTTTTACTACTTTCAGATTTGTATCCTTTCAGACACATGCACAACTTCTTTACCTGTTAGGAAAAGCCCATTAATCTCCTGAGACCATCAATGGAAGGTTATAGAAATCCTCAGGCCATCATAGATGGGAACACAGTGGACATGCCTACTAGTGAGTCAGAGATGAGAAGAGCTCAGCAGTAGGTCTGAGTGCTGCAACTCAGCAAGGTGGGGCCAGAGTCCTTTGGGAGAACATTTATTTTTTAAGATTTTATGTATTTATTTGAGAGAGAACATGAGCAGAGGGTGGGCAGAGAGAGAGGGAGAAGCAGGCTCCTCACTGAGCAGGGAGCCTGACGTGGGGCTCTATCCCAGGACCCTGGGATCATGACCTGAGCTGAAGGCAGACATTTAACCGACTGAGTCACCCAGGTGCCCCTGGGTGAACATTAAAAAGCTGCAAAGCTTCTGTGCTTTCTGTGTCTTACTTGGAAAATGCATTTCATGTTAAAGGATCCATTCCTGAATGATGGACTTGCCACATCGGAAAGGTTCCTTTGTTTCTCCAGAATTTACCATGAGACTCAATTTCAAACATTCCTTGTATATAAGCTGCTCTAATCTCATACTCATCTGTAGTGTCATAATAGTCCAATCTCTTCTTGAATGCTCGCTACACCAATCAAAGAGTGATCTGGTGTGATCTACTTTTAATGATCAGAGAATTCTTCCTTTGTTTGAACTATAATCTGGCTTCCTATGACTGCCATGCCCTAAGTTTGTATAAATCATTGTAGCACCTATGTGTGAACAGGCGCACAATCTGTTCCCTGCTATCAAAATGTAACATGTGCATACCTTTGCAATTCCTACGGAAATACTAGCAGAAGTACAGAAAATTAAGTTATGTGAGGAGATTCACTGGGGCTTTGTAATAATACTTTCCCTAGTTCTGGAATGGCTCAAGTAAATCTGGAAGGACCATTTGGCAGAGATGTTGTAGAGGATGTTGCTGCATCAAGTGGGAGATTGGATTGATTACCTCAAAGGTTTGTCTAGTTATAAGCCTTTGGTGTGCTCAATTACAGGAAGAGAGGAGAGCAGGCCCTTCTGGTCTCCTGCTCCATCTTCTCTACCTTTGTTGTTTCTTTCCACTCTACAGGAGTTCCATAGAGAAGGAGATCAGTAAGCCAGTGTCAGGA